>NW_026775578.1:70360194-71597694 GCF_030987335.1 Cornus florida
CTTTATCTCAAAAGGCCCCATACCTATTGGAGATAACACCACTACATAAAATCACTTTACCTTTCCCTTACATAGGTGGTGTGGGACTATGCACCTGTAACTTGCTTAGTGTGATAGCATGTCAGTGCCTCTTGCACCCGTCCATGACACACACACACCTACAAGGTTGTCACATTTTAGGTTCCATTTTAAATTTCTTAGGAGTAGGAGCTGCAACCTTAAATAGACATCCCCACACTTTTAAAAATTTATAAAACCTTTCCATAATTCATATAGTGTCACATTAGTTTCTTTTGAAGTATTTTATTGATAACATAATTTGCGGAAAGCAAAACTTCCCCTCACAAATTCTGAGTTAAACCAGAACTTGTCAACATAACATTCATCATTTCTTAGTAAATAATACCTTGTTTAGAATAAATATCAGCAAATGATGATTCATATTCACGAACTCTATCATTTCTTAACACATTGTCAAGTTGATTCTCAACCTCATTTTTGTAATATTTAAACATTTTTAAGGCTTTATATTTGCTTCGTAACAGATATAGATAACATCATCTTGTGCAAGCATTGATAAAAAGAATGAAATACCTTTTTCTATCTCTAGTTGGCACAAATTTAAGGTAATGTCATATACTTTATAATATCATATTACAAAATTAAAAGAATTCAACCAATATTGAATTATATAAATAATTCAATAATCTACTTATATAACGTGCTTCAATTTCACATAATATTGAACACATTAATATTTAGCATATTATTATATAATAATGTATATAACATTATTTTATTATATCTCAACTATTAGTATAATATCTACTTATTTATATCTTAAATAGAAGCATATAATAAAATATACGCAATGAATGCCAGTCTGTCTTAAGATTGTTGGTACATATATATGTTTTATGTGACATTTAAGATATAACAAACCTTATACTAATATGTCATAAGTTAATTAAAATATGCTAAGAAATCATTAATTAAATATGCAACTCTATATTTAATTAAATATGCAAAATAAAGCAATAAAATAATAATAATAAATAAAAAAACTTAGATCGAGGCTAGTATTGGATACTATGTCCTTAAGACAGATTCGCCCCGCTATGGTGCTAATGGACTCAGTGGCGTCTATCTCCCAGGATACAACGGTATACATCTACCAGTAGCAGCACTACAAACTCGTGGATACGGCGAACCTCCTCCGTGTAATACTCTCTCTGACTCAAAATGCATCTATACTATATAAATGCTGAATTGGGTGCAATCCGAACCAAATGATTCGGACCAATCTTAATATGGCTCGATAAAATTGAATTAGAGTCTAAGTGGTTCGGACCACTTAACCTATGGTTTGAACCCACTTGGGTTGGGTTCAAGTCTAGAGAGGGAGATAGAAGAAATTGAAAAATGAATAACCTGCAAATGATCCAAAGGGGGGTATTTATAGAAACAGAAATGCCTTTTCGGATTTGGTGCATCTCTTCATCATTGGACACAACCATTGCAATAAGTTGCAATGGTTCACATGGTGTCTGTTCATTATTGGACACAACCATTCCAATAGGTTTTAATGGTTCACATAGTGTCTGTTCACCACTAGACACATCTATTCCAATAGGTTGCAATGGTTCACATGGTGCTTGTTCACCAATAGACACATCCATTCCAATTGGTTGAAATGATTCACATAGTGTCTGTTAACCAATAAACACATTCACTGTAATTAGTTTCAATGGTTCACATGGTGTTTGTTCACCACTAGACACATCCACTCCAATAGGTTGCAATGTGCCTTTTCGAGTGGGTGCAACCTGGGTTATGATGGTTCGGAAAAAGGTGTAACCCTTTGAAAAAACTAAAAAGTGATTTTTTTTTTTTTTTTAATTTAAAAGATATAACCCTTTAGAAAAACTAAAATATGATTTTTTAATTTAAAATGTGTAACATTTTAGAAAAACTAAAAAGTAGTTTTTTTAATTCAAAAAACCAACCACCAAAAAAACCCACCCATTTGTGAAACCCATTTAAATAAGTCCGGCCCAAAATTAGGCCCAATCCAAAATTCCAAAAAAGAATAATCTGGACTTTACAATTAGGCCCAAACCCAAGCCCAAATCCTAAACTCAGCTTATTTAAATTTCAATTTGTTTTAACATTTTTTCCATATGACACAAACACTTCCCACATTTTGCATACCCATTTAGACTTATCAAAACACCATACTTTGGAGCTAATTTCTCATTCACTCGGAAACGGATTTAAGAAAGTAAATATACCACGTTCATCTCCTTGCGGAGAGAAACACGCTCGTCTAGAGATCCGCAAAAAATTATTAGCGAAATCTATTCCAAATCTCATCCAAAGTTTATGTTTTTAATGCCTTTGTTTCCAACACACATTACATATAGAAAATAAATAAATAAAAGTAAAAAACGAATTGAGGGCACCATAATATATTATGCATATGAACAAAGGATGATTAATTTATGCAAATGAGGTCCTGCATTTTGTTTTAACCTGAAACAAAATAAGTGTATTGTTATTGATAAGAAATTCACATACCCATTTTGCTCTTTTGAAGAGTTAACCCTCACAATCTATTTGAGAAGGAGAAGATATACTTTGAAATATAACAGAAAGATGCAAGCAGCCAACAGCAATAACTTTCAGTGATCACGAAACAGTCATAATGTAGTCACCAGAAGCAAAAATCAAGATTAAAATGAAAGGTACAAACTCAAGAAACAGTCATAATGTAGTCACCAGAAGTCATTAAAAGCAATCTATGCTGATATGGGATACTAGAAAGAAAGAAAAACCTCAACTTGCTTTCACGTATAATTTTGCCCTACTCCTTGTGGAAAACACTCATCAAGGTTTTTGTTACCGCTAACATAGCATGGGATCAAATGGGGCCTAAGGGACAGAACCAAGGACAGAACCAGCCATTTGGCACAACAGTTTACTTGAATTTTACATGAACAATGAACACACACACTCTCTCTCTCTCACACTCACACACAGCAATCAATGATAATGTCACCTGGTTCATTTGGTGTTGTCTACTCAATGGGCCCTAACCATGTGGAATGAAATCAAGGTGTCCACTACTGTTGACATGAGATAGGAGTATAAATGAAATAAAGGTGTCTGTTACTGTTAACGAAATCCCCCACCTCCCTCCCTCCCTCCCTCCCTCTCTCTCACACACACACACACACAAACACACCCACAACAGGAACCAGGGCTCAAGTATATTTGAATATCAACAGCATTGCAACCTTTGCAGTGTCACAGTAAATTAATCTCCAGTCCAATGTTTAGATGGACTCTTCAAAAGTAGTATAGTGTTGGATACGTATTATTTGGACATTGATATGGGATATGTGTTCGCCACTTTTGGATGGACATGTAATTAAAAACCACATACGATCATTCAATTATATCATTCAAATGAACCATCTAAATATGAAATATAATGAAAAGAACATGCAATAACACTATTAATTCAAGAATGGTTTCAGAACATTACATCACATTATAAAATGCCTATAAAATTTTGTAAGTCTTGAATATATTTGTACCTCTTCTTAGCATAAATTTGAACACATACTGTTATCTTTCTATATGGGAGCCAGATGGATGCAATTCAAGCTAAACAGTTCGACTATCTTAGTAATCATACAAAATCATTAGTAATGCATGAATCATAAAAAGAAAAAAGAAAAAACATGCTGATTGATGCATCATCACATTTTCCTTTTTTTTTTCCTCTTCTCCTTTACTTTTTGTTTGGATGTAATGAATGGCATTGCAGGGCATGTGAGGTGAGTCACCACCTCAATATCCAATGCACGGAGTAAAATACAAATGGCACCTACTCTCCATGAGATAGATTAATATAAAAATATATCAATAAAATATTGAGAAAGTACATAGACACATACTGAAACACTTAAAAGTCTTGAGATCAATTCACCAGAAATTATCACTTCCACAAGTGAAATAACACTTAGAATGAACAATTGAGATATCTAGGCTCAAAGAGTGATCCCCAAGGTTAATTATGACAATAGATATAATTTTGATGGCATAGCCTTGAAACAAATATTTGATAGTAGAGGCCATATTAAATAAAATTTTGGAAGTGAATGGATTTGTTGATGGAGGAAATTCCACCTCTTTACAGAGCAAATATTCAATTGATACAAGTAGTGAAAATCCCCCATAAAATGTCCATCCCTAAGCTACAGAAGGCAAAGAGCTTGATAACATCGGGCAATATAGTCCTCAGCAAAAGGACACAGCAGACAACAAAATTAAGCCCTAGAAGTTTCTTCACTACCCTTTTGAACTTTGGTGAAAAAGAAAAACAAACAATAAATAACTACTCTTTTGAAATTTCTCACCCAATGGCTGGAGAAATAAATTCATGGAAATCAGATAGAGTTAGTACAGTTACCCAGTTCTTGAATTACTGATTCCAAGGATGGCCTCTGCTCGGGTGATTCATGGGTGCACATCAAAGCAATTTTGGCAAGCTTTGCAGCTTCATATTCAGAGAACCTGCTATGGAGATTCGTATCAATAAAATCGTGATAATTGCATGATTCAGCAGCAGCTCTTATCAAACCAGTGAGTTTTCGCTTCCCGGAGAGGATCTGAAGAATAAGTACACCGAAAGCATAAACGTCACTCTTCTCTGTGAACCGGCCTGTAGTGGCATATTCAGGAGCTAGATATCCCATGGCAGCACTGGCCTTGAGTGTTGAGAAGACAATGTCATCAGTAAGAAGCTTGTGCAGGCCAGAATCGGAGATCAAAGGTTTAAATCGCTGATCGATGAGCACCTTCTCAGCCGATATGTTTTGGTGAACTAGAGCAGGTTTGTTAACTTTGCACCCATGCAAATATTCTATACCTGAATAGAAAGAGAGACAAAAGCTCAGATTTTACAAATAAAGAGAGACTCCTGTGGTGTCCAAATTGCAAAATATTACTCTATAAATTTCCTTGAAAGTTAACCTATTGTGAGTAGAATAAGAACATGAAAGAAACAAAGTATAATCATTCTAAATTGTTTAGAGATAATTATTTCATTGGCAAGCTCCAAAAAGTAAATTCATGAAGCATGAAGTTCTTAGTTTAAAAACAAACAAGAGACAACAACTTCATTGATTTTGATATGATGAAACATAAAAAAGTTGGTGTGCTTCTGGAATTCAAGCTATTGGGCACACCTAACAAGAAGATAAGGGGCCATTTAAAAAACAGACTGAAATGAAGTTGTTGACCATTTTCTTGAAATGAGTTTCACCTTGTAGAATCATTACATTCACTTTGACAAAAGAAATGTCATACATTCAATTCTTAACCCTTTCTGTTAATGATCGCACTTGTTTCAACGGACTCCATTCCTAATGGTAAACTTGGGCCCTCAAAAATTGTGGCTGAAATGGGATGATTTGGAACTTAGATGGAAAAATATAAGGAAGACAGAACTGACCTTTGGCAATGCCATTGATGATAGAAACTCTGGTGGACCATTCAAGGACCTGACCGTTCCCCTCTTTCACATCGAGATAGCACAACAAACTTCCATTTGGAACAAATTCATAAACGAGAAAACACTCACCACGGTCTCTTGAACAACAAAATCCTCTCAACCTAACTAAATTGTCATGTCTCAACGAGGTTAGAATGTTCAGTCCTTTCAAGAACTCAGTTTCCTCTGTCTTGCAGCTTGTTTTAGTGATGCTCTTTATTGCAACGATAGATCCATCTCTTAAAATTCCTTTGTAGATGGCTGAAAAGTTGCCCTTGCCCAACAAATTCTTTTGTGCGAAGTACTGAGTAGCTGACTCTACCTCTTCCAAATTAAACCTAAAGTCCTGCAAAACCTCTTGTGGGAACCCACCAAAACTCCGACCATCAGCCAAAGGTCCCCACCCTTTGGAGTACTCAAGGCTGATGAGTGGAGAGCCATTCCTCCTAGAAATCTCCTTGGCCTGGTCAGTACTAAGCTGGCCCTCACATATATCAAATGAGCTCCCAAGTTTCTGCTTTCGGCGACGATATTGCATAAATGTCAGAAATCCTATAGCTGACAACGCAAGAGTGACCACAATTACTCCAACAACAACGGAAGCTTGTGGGGCTTTAGATGTATGTGAGCATCGAATTTGGCTGCAATTAAAATTTAAATTTGCGGTCTCCGGAATGTTTTTTGTCGAGAGACCAGTTGTGCCACCTTCAAAAGGTTCAGGTCTGCTTGGATTCAGACGATCCGAGGCACTGCAATTTCTCAAAGCTAAAAACCCTACTCCACATAATCCTGGGTTATTTTCATATTGGAATCCGCCAACTAATCTCTTCAGAGCTTCATCCATCCACAACAAAAACAAACAAAGTAAGGAAATTTTCTTACAGCAGATCAAACTGAAACACTTAAAATAAATTATATGACATACACGAGTAATGAAAATTTTTACCTGGAGGTACATTGCCAGAGAGAGTATTGTTTCGGACATCTAGAACTTCCAGCATGGGAGCATTTGCAAGTTTTGCAGGAATTGAACCAAAGAGGCAATTAAAACTCACATCTAGCCTCATTAACGATCCTAAATCCCCTAAGCTTGCAGGGATCGCACCAGTTAGTTGATTAGATTGCAGAGCTAGAACACTGAGCTTCTTCAGGGATCCCAGCTGTGTAGGAATGCTTCCCGTGAACTGGTTATAAGAAAACTGCAAAACTACAATGCAGATGCAAAGCAACACAATCAAACTACGGAATAAGAAACGTTAAAGCAGAAACACCAAAACAAAAATCACAAGCAAGATTAACAATTATGAACAAAACCCAAATGAGTTATGCAGGGAAAGGGGGAAAAAAATAAAAAATTGTACCTAGTATTGGAACATAAAAAGGCAAGGGGAAAAAATGAGTAAGCATGCAGGAACACAGACATTCATAAACAAGTTAAAATATTTTCTAAGAGACACCAAATAAGTTGAGTTGGAGCATTAACGGAATCCCCAAAAATAGTTCAAATCAAAGTAAAAATTTTGAGCCAAGATAATATATTTCTGAAAACAAATAAAGAACAAACTATGCAAAGTACATAAATGGAGTGAAAAAAAAAAAAAAAAAAAAACAAAACAAAACAAAACAAAACAAAACAAAAAACAAAAAACAAAAAAACAAAAAACAAACCCGGAGCTTTTAATTTACACCAACCAACCACAGAAAGACTAAATGTATTAAGGTCTCTTAAACAAAAGCCAGAAACTAATTTCCGAAAAAGAGAAGAAAAAAAACAAAACAAAACAAAAACAAAAGTAAGAAACTCTCAAGGAAGAAGAAAAAGAAAGGTTCATTTCAATCACATTCGGATCAAATAACAAAACCCAAATGAATGATGCAGAAAGAAAATTGGTACCCAGTGTAAGGGAAAAAAGGCAGGGGGGAAAATGAGCAAACATGCAGGGGAGCACAGAAATTCATAAACAAATTAAAAGAAATAATAATAAAAATCTAAGAGACCCAAAATGAGTTGAGTTGGAGCATTCATGCATCCTCCAAAAACAGTTCAAATCTAAGTAAAATTTTGAGCCAATATAAATTATTTCTCGAAACAAAGAAAGAACAAATTATGCAAAGTATATAAATGGAGTGAAAAAAAAATAATAATAATAAGAAAAACACACTGGAGCTTTTCATGTCTTCGGTGCCAAACCCTCAAGGCCAACCATAGAAACAGTAAATTTATCAAGGTCTCTGAAACAAAAGCCAGAAACTAATTTCCGTACAAACAAAAAAAAAAATTCAGAAACTCTAAAGGAAGAAGAAAGATCCATTTATTTACAATCAGCTCAAATGACAAAAAATAAGAGTTTTGCTGAAGATATACATATATGTATCATGTATGTGTGTTTGTGTGTGTGTGTATATATATAATATACAGAGATGCATATCTAAATAAGAAATAAGCCCAAAAATGAAAAGAAATTATCAAGTAAGATTGAAGATTCTTCTTTACATAAATAGAAACCGATATGTAATCAATCACTAACCTTGTAAACTAGCCATGTTTCCAAGTTCAGTAGGCATGTTCCCAGAAAGATTATTAACATTGAGATACAGATCGCTCAGCTTAGTCAAGTTCGAAACTTGTTTGGGTATCTCTCCATACAAAGAGTTGTAATGCAGGTACAAACCCGTCAAGTGCTTGAGCCCAGCGACAGCCGGCGAGAGCTTGCCGAAGAGACCTTTGCCCTGCAACGAAATGTTGGCCACCTGACCCTTTTCATTGCACGCAACGCCTTCGAATGAGCCGTCACAGGGACGGCCTGAGACTGTCCACGAGCTCAGAAAAGTGTTGTCTGGGTCGAGACTGGCCTTCATGTCCATGAGAGCTCTGACCTCGGCATTTCCACGAACAGGTAGTGGGCGAGAGAGTGTGAACATTAGGAGGAGAGAGAAGAGAAATGCCGAGATACCCATGTTTGTTTCGGCTCAAAATGGTCGAAGACGAGGTCTTTTTCTCTTTCTGAGACTGGGTTGTGACTTTCTCTCTCTACAAGTATGTTCTGGTTTCTGGGTTTCTTCCTTCTTCTTCTCTCTTCTTTTCTTTGTTTTGACTTGCAGAGCAAAGTCTGAGGAGTCGAATCTCGGCGATTAAGGCTTGCAGAGAAGAGAAAGCTTCTCTGTCCTCCCCCCTCTCTCTCTTGGACAAAAAGAAGATGGCGAGTAGACGACAATCGAAGAAAGAGAGAGAGAAAATGACGAGTACGTCCCTGAATGTTCCACGTCAGCATATGTGGGGTCCTGATGCCGTGGCAAGGATCAGGGGTGATTTGGAGTCAGAATCGTGAAAGTTCGAGAAAGCTCGGGATAAAGCCTGAGGCGTAAACTTGTGATATTTGCCGTTGGATGTGGTGACTATTATTTGAAGGAGCATGAGACTGATGGATGCTCAGCTGCATATTAGTCGTTTAGTTCAGTGACATTTTAGTTATGGGCGTCCACATTGCTCGGATAGAATAATCAGAATATATAATGTACAAACGCTTGTGCTTTCACAGCGGGTCCGTAAGGCGTCGTTTGGATGGGAGGATTTGGGGGATACTGGGAAAGAAAAGAAAGAATCAGGAATATTGTGTTTGAATGGGAGGACGCGAGAAAATAAATGATTGAGAAGGATTTGGAATGATAGTCTGAATCAGTCATATTGTATTCCTCTCAAAATGAAAAGATTTGAAGGAAAAAAAAAAAGTGGGTTAGTGATACTTTCATAATGCTAAAAATAGCTTCAAAATTATAATATTGGCTTGAAGAATCAACTCCAAATTTATAAATGAAGGGTTTGATAGTAATTCGATTGTTATTCTTTCTTTTCTTTTCTCTCCTCTCATTTGTCTTGTCCAAACAAAAATACTTGCATTTTCTTTTTTTTTCTCTCCCATTATCCAAACATGAATGTAAATTATCACTATCATTTTATACCTTTCTTTTCTCTTGTAACTAATTTTATCATTTCCTTTCTTTTCTCTCCTAGATATCCAAACAAAGTCTAATGGAAGAAATGCAAGCTGAGTTTGGTTGGAGGGTAATGGAAGGAAAACAAAAGAAAGAAGAAATTAAATTATATAGTATAGATTATTAAAATGGAAGGAAAGGGATGAAAAGGTTAGGATATTTAATAAAATTTTGTTAATTCTCAAATGTTTCTTATTTTTTAAAAAAATAAAATTTATGAAACAAATATGGTAATAAATTAATTTAAATAGTTTTTTAATTTTTTTTTTCCAAACATGATTATTATAATTTTTTTTATTAATTAACCAAACAAAATAAGTGGATATCCTCTAATTTTCTTTCTCTTCTTTTCTTTCCTAGCTAATATTATCATTTATTTTTTTTTTTCCCCACCAAACATAGGCTTTGGCTGAATAAACATAAGAGAAAATATTATGTTTGGATAAATTATAAATTATGGAGCAAATGGAGCAGAAAGAATAGTATTTTTGCTTAGGAAAAGAAAAAAAAAAAATAGTACATAATCATATCCTTCTATATTGATCCCGGCTATAACTTTTTTTTAATTGTTGAAGGTATTTACGAAATTTTGAAAATATTACTTAAACGTACTATCATTTCTATCCCAATCTTTTTATTTTTGAAAGAATAAGGAATGAGGGATTTGGAATGATATATTATCCCTCTAAATCACTCCAAATCCATTATTTTCTCTTCATAATGATAACCAAATATAAAAATCACTATCATTTTAGCTTAGTTTGTTTAGATGTAAAATATTTTCAAAAAATATTTTTTATTTTTTGGTGTTTAGTTGTCGTAAAATATTTACAAAGAAAAAATATATATTAAAACCTAACAAAAACATCTTATACGCTCCACCTGATGGACTCGACCTCAATCTCGACCTAGACCTTTGTCAAACACCGAAAATATAAAAATAAAAAATATATTTTACCTGCAAAATGAAAATCTTTTGCGAGAAAAATATTTTATATTTAAACAAATGAACCGAATTTCTTTCCAAAACTAGAAATCCAAACAAGGACTTAGAGGGACTCTTGAACTTCATTTGTAAGTGCTCTTTTTAAAATAATTTTTTAAAAAAATTAACTCATAAACCTATATTTGTTCTTGATAAACTATGAACTCTCAACCTTCAATTTAAAAGAAATTTGATTCCAATTTAGCTTGCACCACGTTAAATTAAGATTATATATCACTTTTCTAATATAACATTGGCCCAATTCATTTAAATATTCTAATAAAAATAGTATTTTAATTCTTTCTTTTTTTTTTTCTCTCCTCTATCTTGTCCAAACAAGAATATTAGTATTTCCTTTCTTTTTTCTCCTATTATCCAAACATGAATTTTAATTATTACTATCATTTCATTTCCTTTCTTTTCTCTCGTAACTAATATTATCATTTCCTTTCTTTTCTCTCATGCGTATTCAAACGAAGCCTAAAGGAAGAAATGCAAGCTGAGTTTGGTTGGAGGGTAATGGAAGGAAAACAAAAGAAAGAGGAAATTAAATTATTATATTGTATAGATTATTAAAATGAAAGGTAAAGGATGAAAATGTTAGGATATTTAATAAAAATTTGTTAATTCTCAAATGTTTTCTTACTTTTTTAAAAAATAAAATTTACGAAACGAATATGATAATAAATTAATTTAAATAGTTTTTTTATTTCTTTTTCCAAACATGATTATTATAATAATTTTTTTTTTTTTATTAATCAACCAAACAAAATAAGTGGATATCCTCTAATTTTCTTTCTCTTCTTTTCTCTCCTAACTAATATTATCATTTATTTTCTTTTTCTCCTACCAAACATAGGCTTTGGCTGAATAAACACGAGAAAATAAAAGAGAGACTGGCAATAGCATTTATTTATGTTTGGATAAATTATAAATTACGGAGCAAAAGAAAAGAAAGAATAATATTTTTGCTTAGGAAAGGATCAAAGGTAGAGGAGAGAAGAAAAAAAATAATAGTAGATAATCATATCCTTCTATATTTATCCCGGATATAACCTTTTTTTAATTGTCGAGGGTATTTACTAAATTATGAAAATATCACTTAACATACTATCAGTTCTATCCCAATCTTCTCGTTTTTGAAAGAATAAGAAGTAGGAGATTTAGAAGGATATATTATCCCTCTAAAACACTCTAAATCCATTCTTTTCTCTTCATAATGATAACCAAATATAAAAATCACTATCATTTTAGCTCCATTTGTTTAGGTGTAATTTTTTTTTTCAGTGTTTAGTTGTCGTAAAATATTTATGAAGAAAAAAATATATTAAAACCTAACAAAAATATCTTACACGCCCCGCCTGATGAACTCTACCTCAATCTCGACCTAAACTTTTGCCAAACACGAAAATGTAAAAATAAAAAGTATATTTTACCTGAAAAATGAAAATCTTTTTCGAGATAAATATTTTACGTTTAAACAAATGGAACCGAATATCCTTCCAAATCTATCAATCCAAACAAGGACTTAGGCTCAGTTTGGTAGAGTGGAAATGGGAGGAAAAGAAAAGAAAGGTTATGGAGGGAGATAAAAAAACGTGTTTGTTGCTGAAAGTTAGAAGGAAAGGAAAGAGAATAGAGGGTTTTGGAGGATAGAAATAGGCTTAACAGTAAGTTTTGTAATCCTCCCAAAAATGGGAGGAAATGGAAAGAAAGGGAAAGAGAGGCTTGGTGTATGACTTCTGATGCCAAATATGCCCTTGATTACAGGTGAATTTAGTTTGCAAAACAAGAATAACAGACCTTGATATAGCTTGAGAGTTGACAGACAGAGGGTCAGCGGCTGAAGCTTGCGAACGACGATGAACAACGGGCGATGGAAACTGAAAGATATGGTTTTGATTTATTAAACAATCTGAAATGATATGCTGATATAGGTTTTGAACTTTTGATTCGTGCAGACAGATATATAAACTGAAATATATGGGTTTTGAACTTTTGATTCGTGTAGTTTGCAGTTGCACAGAGAGAGAGAGAGGGCAAGTTCAGAGTCGACAACGAGAATAGAGATGGAGGCGGTTCAGAGTCGACAACGAGAATAGAGATGGAGGTGGTTCAGAGTCGACAACGAGAATAGAGATGGAGGCGATTGGGGTGAGGCTGAAATGATTTGCCCTAAAAATATTTTCTTTCTTTTCTGGTGGCCCATCAGCCTTGGGCCATAGTAGGAGACAATATAATATATATATATAAGAAAATTATTTTAATAAAATTACTATTATACCCTTCAATATTTTAAAAGATATATATATATATATATATATATATATATATATATATATATATCTTTTAAAATATTGAAGGGTATAATAGTAATTTTATTAAAATAATTTTCTTTCCTTTCTTTTCCTTCATTAATCAACCAAACACAATAGGGGATTAAAATTATTCTTCCATTCCCTTTCCTTCATAACTAATATTATCATTTCCCTTCAAACCCACCATACCAAACATAGCTTTAGATGGACATTTGAACTTCATTTGTAAGTGCTCTTTTATTTATTTATTTATTTTTAAATCAATTCATAAACCTATATTTGATCTTCATCAAATATGAACTCTCAACCTTCAATTTAAAAGAAAGAAGATCGGTTTACAATTTGATTCCAATTTAGCTTGCACCACGTTAAATTAAGATTATATATCACTTTTCTTATATAACATTGGCCCAATTCATTTAAACATTCTAAGAAAAATAGTTTTTTAATTCTTGTTAGAAGCAAATTTCAAAAACTAAAAATATAATCCCGTGTAGATAAATAGAGAATTTTTATTTAGCTCACAGAAGTTATGGTTAAGCAAGGCTTAATTTAACTTAATGTAATTATTATTAAATTAAATAACAAAAAAAGCTCAATCGCAAAAGAACTAATCAAAATTATTCTTAAATTTATGAGTTCGGTTCAGTTTAATTCGGTTCTAATTTTATTAAACCATTACAATTGGTTTTTATTCCATTTTACCTTCTAAATCAATCCCGTCTATAAACACACCACTTATTAGCCCAAAAAAACAGGTAGATTATTTTTCATGTTTGATTAGGCTTTGTGGTGTAAATTGTAAATAAATCAAAATACCTCGTATTGTTTTTGAAGTTTGGTAATGATTTTTGAAGAACAACTTGAGTAAATTATACTACTTGTTTTTAAGGTTTGAAGTTTGAACAAATTATACATGAGTAAAGTAGTTAAGTTTATTATTTTGATCTCTCGAAAATGGGTGTTGTTTGATTACTCAATTCAGCGGTTAATTCTAAATAGATTAAGCACTTATTCAATTAAGTATATTTAATAACGTAATTTGAATATCATTGAAAATAGTAAGTACCACTTAAAATGGAATAAAATTTTAAGTGACAGAAAAATTTCAGTACTTATTTTTCAATTTTATCAAATAGCACCTTATTTGTTGCCAACTAAAAAATGATATTGAGTGTGGAAAGTCAGCAATG
The DNA here is from genome assembly GCF_030987335.1 of Cornus florida. Taxonomy (NCBI): domain Eukaryota; kingdom Viridiplantae; phylum Streptophyta; class Magnoliopsida; order Cornales; family Cornaceae; genus Cornus; species Cornus florida. The sequence goes on from NW_026775578.1 coordinate 70,374,244, forward strand.
TCCTTATTATTTTGTAATCTCATTACAATACATTAGGTTATCATTGTCTTTTTATATAAGGAAAGAGCAAAATTGTTATTTTATAAAATTTAGTCTATAAATTTATCAAAAAGAAAACTATAAAAATGTCGTGAGCATGTGCCAAATTTCAAGAGAGGTCAAAATAATAAACACTCAACGATTTTGTTTTGTGTAATTTGTCCAAATATTATAGAAGATTAATGTAATTTATCTTTATAATAACTTGAATACAACCAAATAGATAGTGCAATTCATTTTGAAAAATCTTGTTTTTTCCAAGTTGTGGGATTAGGGGTGACAATTCGTGTTCACGGCTTTTAATCGAATCGTGTCGACCTAATAGTATTCTATTAAATATGTCAATCTAAACACGACCTTTGTAATAATCGTATCAGGAATTCTCAACATTAACTCGACATGTTTATTAAACGAGTTACACGTGTAACCTATTTAATGATCTATTTAATTACTAAAATGAGACAGTATACACTAATTAGATTATTAATGATACTTTATCTAACAATAAATGGTAAAAAAAAATATAAGTTTCAATCCACCCAAAAACTAAATAGTCTATAGTTCAAATATATATATATGATAAAACACAAGTTATAAAGTTATTAAGGTTAATTACAACGACACCCCCTCAGGTTTGCCATATTGATAGTTATATATAACTTAATCCTTTTTTGAACAAAGACACCCCTTAAGGTTGCAAATTTGAACAATGACACCCCATTTTAAAAAAACAAAGCCAAACATAGCCTTAAATTACATGAAATGTCTAATATGACCTAAGAATATTTTAATCCTCACCTAAAATGACCAAACTATCCTTTCATCTCATCTCATCCTCTCTCTCATACACACTGTTCAATTGCTCTCATCTTCTTCCACACCCTCAAACCCCCAATCTGTATCAAAACCAAATGTTTTCTCTATCTCACACACAGAGGCTTGTGATCTGGTGATCTTTCTTGTTGATGATGGTGTTTCTATTGGAGTTGTCAGATCAGGAACTACAGAAGAACTGAATATGTCACCAGAAAACTTTGTTTAATTACAGACGGTAGATAAAGATTGCAGTGAGAGAGAGATCGGAGGCGGCAGCGATGGACAACAGAGATCGGAGAAAGTTGAGGTATCAATGGCGACAAGGAGTAAGATCGGCGGCAGCAGCGATGGACGGCAGAGATCGGAGAAGGTTGAGGAGGATCTTGGATCTGTGAGTAGGGTTGGTGTGTTGGGTATCGGTCGAGGGTGAGGTGGCAGACGCCGATGGTGTTGTTGATGCAGAGAGTAGTGGCTGAGAGGCGGAGGTGGGTGAGGCAAGTTAGGAGTTGGATTGACTGTGGATGGCTCAATCGTGGAGGACTTAGGGTGGCTGGTGAGGGCTTGGCCGGTGAGGGCTTCTCCTTACTCGTCGCGAGATCCCCTTTTGATGCGATCTCTGTGTTTTTTTTTTTTTTTTTTTTTTATGGTTAGTTTGTGTGATTTATATGTGTTGGGTTTGTGTGATTTATATGGGTTTGGATGGCTCGGCTATAGATATATGTGTGTAATTTTGAGGTGTTGGGTTTGTGTGACGGTGGTGGAACGAGGAGGAATATGGTGGTTGTGGAGGTTGCGGTGGTGGTGAGTGGTGATACTAGATGAGTAGTGGTTGTGTATATTGGCCGGAATGAATGGGAAGATCAAAAAATTAGAAGAAGAAAGGATTTTTTAGATGAGGGTAATTTGGTCATTTTATGTGATCAAAGGGTAAACATGTACTTTCATCATGTTTGAGGTGTCATTGTTCAAGTTTGCAACTTTAGAGGGTGTTTTTGTCCAAAAAATGATTAAGTTGTATATGGCTGTCAATATGGCAAACCTTAAGAGGTATCGTTATAATTAACCCAAAACCCAAATAGAATTGTGTTTATAATATACTACCTCTGCTCGCTTTAAAAACTTTGACTCACAATTTTTGTGAGTAAAAATTATCAAAGTAGATATCTAATATGGGATATAGGCAGTATATAAATATATAAAAAGAATATGACCTCAAATGACTCAAAAATAAAAGGTGATCGTGAGTCAAAGTTTTTGAAATGAATAATTAATATAAGACAGAGGTAGTATATAGTTAAACATGTTGAATCTTTCAATCCTACACAGTTAATTAAACGAGTTAATCATATCGACCCATTCATAATTCGAACCTATTTAACATCAACTCAAACTCGTTTAACTCAAGTTGTGTTGGCGAGTCGTGTCAAACTTGCCAATCTTGCGGGATGAAAAATCTGAAGTGGCTTCAGCGTTTGGCAGTCAAACGGATGGTCTGATTTAGTAGGACCACGATTTTATTGTGGTCTACAGAGCACTGGATTTATTGTCAGTCTAGTCTGCCTGTACCAACTGTTACAGATATTAACTGATCTCCACGCGCTTCACAATAGGTTATTCGTCCTCGACGATGAGATTCCCTCTCAGCGACCAATTCGAATTCAAAACGGGATTGTTAAGATCAGCTGTTTCCGATCCTTTTACAGTCTTCCACATGTCTGCATATTATTAGCTAATATTATAATAATTGTAAGTTACCATGAGGAGGAGCTCCATGTGATTGAAATCTCTCTTATTTTTAAAATAATAATACTTTGAAATTACTCATCTGGTTTTAATAATTGTAAGATGGCCTTACAATTTGAAAACTTTTTCTTCTTTTTGGACTTCCTGTTTGTGCTGTGTCAGACTGACACTACTCAATCCTAACCCTATTTATGTCATTACTGACAGCTTCTTCCCCAATTGGCCGAAGCCCGAACCTAAATATCACCCAATTTTTCTTGTTAATGTAATGATACCTTTGTCTTCTGTTCAAACAAATTAGTTGTAATCAAATCGGGAGTAAGTATGCAAAATTTCTGGGTAGTTGAGAATGATTAGAAAAGATTTTTTTGTACCGTAATCCCGTACCATTCTTGCTATCAATTAATTATAATTTGAATTAATGGGTCAACGGTTATATCATATTCTTAATTTTATAAGGAAATTAAAACTTAAGTCTTAATTCCGTTGTTTGAATGTAAAATATTTTTTAAAAAATATATTTTTTTATTTTTTAATATTTAATTGTCATAAAATATTTATGAATGAAAAAAATATTAAAATTTAATAAAGATAATTTATTCATTAATTTTCTGTAGTTTGGATGCAATACATGGATGTACTGAGTTCCATCTTATTCATTCAAAAAATAAAAATTATTTAGGTTAGGGCATTTGTCTTTTATCTTTTAGAGTTGGGGATGAATATTACTCTTTTTATTCATTTTTTGGAATTTAACATTGAAAAAAACTTGTTTTAGGTCGTATAAGCAGGACTCTCCTTCTTAAGTTGATATAAATCAATAATAACATGACATGTGTAAAAAAAATAAAAAAATTAAATCTAAATCATTTGAATTTTTTCATAGGTCATCCAAAAAGGAAATTTTTTTTCATTCATGCATGTGTGAGAGACCTGGTAGCGAACTCTCCTTCTCTTTAACTCACTATTCCTTCCTCTTCTCACTAAATCCCCATTGATGCCCACTATCTCCTCAATTTTGAAACCCTAATATTAATCCTCTCTTCTGCCAACCGACCTCCACCACCTCCACTGCTTGTCACTTCCTCCATTCCCAAATCCTAATATTTTACATTCAATTTTTAGAGATGATTCAAGCCGTCACATTCGTTGCCTACCATCTCTATTGCAACCCCATCTCCTGAATGACTCAAGAAGCCGACCAATTAATAAATAAAGCATAACTTTAGTAACATTCAAAATTTTGAGATTTATCTCCACATGTTGCAATTTGAAGCCAAATTGATTTCCTTAAACTCCATCAATAATTGAAATCTTACAATTGTGGTTAATTTACCATATTTGGGCTAATTGTTTAGCTTATTCCGGATTGTAATATGAAGGGTTTGGAATAGAAAATCTCAAACGCATAAGGAAAACAAAAAAAAAATAAAAAATAAAAAATAAAAAATAATCTTTTGGATGATGTAGAAAAAGATTCAAATAATTTTTATTAATTAATATTTTAAAAAATTAACACATGTCATATTTTTATTTGTCCATATCAATATCAGAACGACATTCCTACTTATACTACCTGAAGTAAGCATTGTCCCTTAACATTCTCTCAATCTCTAATTTAATTTTCAAAGTTTAGACTTCAATTTTTTTTTCTTTTTCTAAACGATTTCATTACAAGTGGGTCCAAGCCTCTAGGGCACAATGCGTGATCAAATTGAGCTTATTTTGTCTACAAAATCAGCAAAAATTACATGGTTTCTGCATTCAAATTATCCAACAATTTAATGATGATCTTTTCACCATCCTACCTACTAATAATAATTATTTGTAATTTTTTCATAGTGTTCTAGGGCCTATAAAGTTCAAATAATATATTATCAGACAATAGTGTGTGTACACACACACACACACACACACATATGACATAAACCTTCTTTATCATACACTTAATTGTTTAATGATTTAATGAGAAATGAGGGTGTTCACCTAACAAAAGGCATTTAGGGTTTCCAATGTATGAGAACAGTCCAACGTAGAGGCTGTGAAGCACTTTTTATGATGCTCATTATAAAATTATAGATCTTAAATACAAATTGAAGTATATTTATTATAGGACTTTATTATGTTATCGAGTAAAGATGCAGGTGTACACACTATTTTCGATCCCCAACAAAACAAAAACATGCTAACACTATAGGATTTTTCCAATGGAACAAACAAGCCCTTAGATTAGACTTTATAGGAAGAGTTAAAAGTATGTTTTAATTTAAGCACTGGCACATATGGGATTGAATTGTCCCGTATCTTCTACTGCACACTTTACACTATAATCAAACAAATTACAACAATTACCAAAAAAAAGAAGTAATGTTGCCCCTTTTATATTTACCATCTTGTTGCTTTCTAGGCATGCGTAGATCTTAGTTTCTGATGTGCTAACGACGCGTTCGGTAATCACAGTTACTTTATATTTTTACTTTTACTTTAACTCGAAATAGAGGTAATGTTGCTGCTACAGAATATGTTTAACACTATTTCGAAACTAATTTAATAACGTAAACTTGTCACAATATTTTTAGAAGCAAAAAACATAAAAGCATGTTTGGTAAAAAATGTTGTAAGTTTAAAAATTTAAATGGTTAGTTAATTTTTTTTTTTTTGAACAGTGCTTTGCTACAGTGCGTAAGTAAACAAAAGCATTATTTTGATGCTTCCGATTTTAGCCTCAATTTTGAAAGTGTTTCAACACTATTCAAATGACAGCAAATATTACTAAACATGTTTCGTACTTTTATTTCGCTACAGTACACTATCAAAAGCAAAAAATACGAAGAAAAAATATTAGCCAAACAAGTCCTAAGAGAAATTCTTAGTCACTTTGCTTTCGAGTGCCTTTGCTTAGAAATAAGGCATTTCTTTTAACTTTTGAAATTCCTTAAGGCTGTGTTTGGTGGCATAGAATGAAACTTTGAAATTGGAAGTGAAAAAAATTTTGGTTCAATTTTATGAGTTACTTTTATCCAATTTCATACCTGCCAAACATAACCTAAGTCATTTTATGAGGTAAAAGAATGGAAAAAAAGAAAAGAAGGAAATAAGTAGGAAAAAATCTTTAAAAGAAAAAAAATAATATGAAGAAAAAATAAATTTTTTTTTTTTCTTTTTTCTTTTGAGTACTGACACTATTTTTATCTACTCCCGAACTCCAATCCCTGCCCGCACTCCAATCCCTCCCCTCCTTTTTGTGGGTAGGAAAGTTATATCCATATAATTTTATAACCCAATTACAAAATAATTGGTGTAATTGGAAGAAAATATTGGATTGAATTGTCCTTAAAGTTGTAGTACACATAATATTAGAGGAAACTCCTATCTTTTACTACAATTTTCACCACAATCGATCAAATTACAAGAGTGACCAAAAAGGAGGTTTTGTTGTCTCCTTTTTAGATATATACTGTTATTTAGTACACTACTTGTTGCTTTTTGGGCATGTATGATCTTGGTATGCAAACCCATAATAGGATAATATTGTTGACAGTGCAATGCCAACTAGAATCCTTATTAGTAACTTTGCATCTATTATGATTTACTTTTTGGGTGCTTTTCCAGTGTCTTTGCAGAGGAACAAGGCATCTCTTTAGCTTTGGGAAATCTTCAAAGTCCCTTTCTCATGGGTTGGAACAGAGGAAAGGGGAGGGAAGAGAAATGAAAATAGAAGAAGGAATAAGGCTGGAAAATAAAAGGAAGAGAATAATTGTTTAAATAAATATTTTATTATTTTCATAAAAAAAATGGAAGAAATATAAAAGAAGGAAAAAAGAAAAAAGAAAAAAAAAAGGAATGAAATATTCTAATTTTCTTCTTTTTGTTTGTTCCAATATAATGTAAGTGAAAAGAAAATTGTGAAAGGGGAGGGGGAAGACTTATTATTATTCTCCTCTTTTATTTTCATATGAAAATTCTCTTATCTTATATGTAGGGACGAAGTCCTTTACCGCCCTCACTTATGTTTAAGTTGTCTAAAATCGTTTTAAAGTGTCAGACTTCGACTCTCTATATTTACTAATTTAATTTCTAACAAATTTTTCCTTGAAACAAAAAGGAAAAAATTGTTAGAAATTAAATTAGTAAATATAGAGAGTCGAAGTCTGACACTTCAAAACGATTTTAGACAACTTAAACATAAGTGAGGGCGGTAAAGGACTTCGTCCCTACATATAAGATAAGAGAATTTTCATATGAAAATAAAAGAGGAGAATAATAATAAGTCAAAAGGAAAAAAAGAATGGTCTCTTGCATGAGAAAGACTTCTCTGCACATTTAATACTTCGTTTTATGTACCATCAATCAATTGTATTCCGTCATATAAGTAAAAATATTTTATTTTAGTAGATTCTATCACTACGCGTTAGCATATAAATCAGTTGATAATAGCACGTTATTAATACAACCAACACAATTAACTAAGACATGTCTTTGTACCCATTTAAGTGTCGCCGCCCGTTTAATTCAGTTCAAGTTTATTTTCCTAATTTTTTCACTCAAAATTTTAAAATCCATGTTTAGGAACACCAAAACCTTGAATAAAAAGTAAAGTAGATTGCGTCATTGTGCACCGAGACATATAATAGAGTTCATTTGTTTTAGTAATAAGGGTACAAGGGAGACAAAAAACTGCACAAAAATGCGTGACAATAATACTTTTGAAATTATATATAAAATATCTCTCTCTCCCTCATAGTGAACTGCAAAGTTAAAATGCTACTTGATCTCACCTCATTCTTTACATAAATTCTATATTAAATTAGTGTATTGAAATGATAACATTTTGGAAGTATGGTATTTGCGCCATATATGTCATAAAAAGTTCCAATGAATTCAAATTGAGCTAATGGCTCTTTTTAAGCATATATTAAACTGAAAATGATGCCAAAAAAAAAGGAAAAGAAAAAAGGATTATTATTATGACTTCCAAGTTCCAATCACAAGTCCCACATCAAACAAATTGAGACCAAACCTTTACAGTACAGAATAAAGCTAGATAGAGGAAAAGTTGTAAAACAATGCAAGTGGTTACTAAGTGAACCAAAAGTTAAAGGGACATCACCTTTGCTGTTGTGAATCTATAGGTGATGATGTGAGAGTTGAAAGGGTCGCAAATTTGTATTGGCAGCCTAATTGTATAGTGAGTGTTAATTTAAGAGTATTTTATTAAACAAGTAAATTTAAAAATAATTTGTTTAATAATCGTATGAGAGATACTTAATGCTAACATTATCTGTTTATTAAATAAATTATATATGTTAACATGTTTAATGATATATTTATCAAAACGAGATATTTAATATTCAATCAAACAATAAATAACAAAAAATATATAAGGGTCAATTAGCCCAAATATTCAAAGTAAGAAAACATATATCAAATAACCCATAGCCGATTCAAGGAAAAATTATAAGACGTAGTTAAGGTTTATGCTGAAATGATTTAATTGTCTATAGTAATTGAGTCTAAACATGTAACAGATTACACAGATTATATTCACAATTATGACACGTTGAGTAAAACAAGTATATATAACTTGCTTATCTAGTGTTGTGTTTGAGTTGTGTTGGAGTCATGTCGAAATTTGTTATCCCTAATCTAAGTCACATAATTCTTCTAACAGGTACCGTTCTCACGCATTATGTGTCCCCGTTTTTGCTCCCCACACGCATTTTTGCTTCCAATTCCATTATGCATGAGTTAAATTATACCGCTTTTGTGCTCCCACTCTCGCATCTTCTGGTCCTACACCCCACTTTGTGTGACATAAGTGAACACCACTTGTTTAAGTGCTCATATTAATTTCTCGACACATTAATTCTATATTTTTTTAAAAAATTATTCTGTTTTTTTAACACTGTAAATTTTCAACACATTAATTATGTTCCTCAAAACATTAAATTTGATTAAAATAAGTAGATTTAATGTGTTGAAAACATATTTAATTATATTGAATCCAAGCTTCTTATTTGAATGCAAATATTTTTTTTTATTGTTATTTAAGAAAAATACAACTGAATGTAATAATAATAATAATAAAAAAGTCATCTTTCAGTCTCGGACAACAAGGATGCAATTTGGCATCTTTTTGATTGGACCTCATCTAATAAAAAGGCTTTATTCTTTCCAAGGCACTTTTTCTTTGTTTCTTCCTCTAAACCACCTTGAACATATAAATAGATCAAAAGCAAAGGAATAATTTTGTAACAAAATTGAAAATTCCAAGTATTTTATTTTTCTTCGATGTGTGTGCTTTACAAATAAAGTAAAAGTTAGATTATTTATTTACAAAATGTATATATATTCTTTTCTATACCATTATACTTGGTTTCATTATTGGTTACAACAATTATCCCTATACCTAAACAACAAATAGTAGTCTCTCATTTATTTATTTTAAATTCAAAAAAAAGAATAAAATTAGTACGTGAGTAAAGCCACTTCATAACCTGTATATATATATATATATATATTTCCTTAAAAAAAAAAAAAAAACCCTCATATATGCAGTATTGAAGTGCTTGAGTTTGTTACCAAGGTTGATTTCGTCTTTTTCTTTTCTTTCTTCATTTTTAGAGTGTTTCCAAAATTTTAATTTAATATGAAAAATTAAATAATTTATACTACAAATTTGAAAGGGTCAATGGTCGCCCAAGTGTGTCATGTGACCCTCATGCGTGACCACCCATTTGGAAGATGCTACTTTTTAGGAAGAGAGAGAGAGAGAGAGAGAGAGCCATATGCTATGAGGGTCAGTGACTCAGTGGTGGCCCAAATGTTTCATGGTGGACAGTTACACGTGAAAAGGGCTTGGAAGTGAGCAAAGCCCACACAAACTTAACTGAACAGACACAGCTCCGCTCATTAATAAAAGGTCTTTGTTCCAACCATAGTCGGAAGTATCGGTTTATAAGTGACGTATTGACTAATTTCGTAATATTTTTTTTTAAGGGTTGGATATCGTTAAATCACTTGATTTGGCCTGTTTAAATTAATATTCATCCAAATTTATTATATTGCGATCGCGAATGATATCGCGACAACAAACCATAATTCTAGCTCATTATTGGTCCACAGGCCAATCAAAACTGATTCAGCTCGATGGGTGCACCTTAAAATATCTTAGTTGAAAGGCTATTTGGGAAGTGAGATTATTTTATATTTTTTTAATAGTTCTCTAAGAACAAAAATTATTCGTACGGAATCTAAGTTATTTCACACTATTAGATAGTTATGTGCTATAGGTTATTTATTTATTTTTTTCTAGCGCTTTTGCTTCCTATTTTTTTTGCTTTTGCTAGTGTAATGTTGCGAAGTAAAAGCACAAAGCATATTTGGTAATATTTACTATAATTTAAATAGTACCAAAACGCTTCCAAAATTGAGGCCAAAATCAGAAGTATCAAAATGATACTTTTGTTTGTTTCCGCACTATTAAAAAAAAAAAAAAAAATTTAACTCACCATTCAAAATTTCAAACTTGCAACACTTCTTAACAAATATATTTTCATGTTTTTGCTTCTAAAAATCTTGTTAACAAATTTACGTTACCAAACAACTTTTAAATAGTATTAAACACGCAGAAACATCACTTAACCAAACTAGTTGCATAGCCAAACTAACGAGGAGGTGAAGTCTCAACCAGGAAAGTATTACTAAGCTATAACCGTTGTAATGGGCCATAGATCACTTAATGCTCCAATCCAATCAATATCACGTATGCGTGTACTAGTCCTTCCGAGATGGAAAGAGCATCTTCCTTTGCATAAGAAAGTTGAAACCGATATGGCTAAAAAACCAGTGAGTGAACCCCCAAACAGAAAAGATTTCCAAAAGAAAAATTCAAAGCTTTAAATTGCGGGGTACATAGTTTTGTACCCGAGTGGACCAAGCATTAATGTGGCTGATAAATTATTTATTATTCCCAGCAAGACCCATTTACACGGGATAAAATTCGGACTATATTCGGGATTGTTATCCTTGCACTTGAGAGTATTTGAATTTGAGACTCAATGTTTCATGAGACATTAAGTCCCATAATATAATATATCAATCTAAACAACTCAGACTAATAAGTAATTAACTCAATAATAGAAATAAAAAAATAAGAATAAAATAAGTGATAAAGAACTAGCGGACCAATACAGTGCTGCCAAATATAGCCATATGGAATCTTAGGTTACGAATTGATGGAATACTAGGCAATCTGAAACCTTTTTTTGAATGATCTTTCAAAAAAAGAGTATTCTAAAAAAATTCATAGAATTAGAAGACCTCCTCCTCTTGAAAGAAATGATAAATGTAATACTCGAAGATACATTTACACAAGCTTCGTATAGGAATTCACAAAGAAACAATCCAATTAATCAAGAGACACAATGAGCTTCGTATTGTAAATTCGTTTCCAAATCCTTTTCCATTATCTAAAAAAACAAATCCATTTTCAAACCAAGGTTCATCAGTGAAAATTGCAAGAAAGACTTAATATACTAGAGTTGGGCTTAGCTTGGCCCACAAACCATTCAAAATCATTCAAGTGAGGAGTTGGTACGGGCCATATTACGGCCCAACTCAATTAATCAACCCATAGCTGTGTTCTATCTGGGTTTTTATTTTGGGCTGACCCAATCGCTTGTTGGATCTAACCAGATCTGTCAGATCGTAACAGTCCAAAATTTCATTTCATTCAAATTGCATCGTGCCCTGAAAACGTTTCAAACAGAATCAGGGAGGTGATATATACACATACAAATAGAGAGAGAGTAGAGAGAGAGAGTTTGAGAGCGTCATCTCCAACAATGGCGAAAGATTTGAGCGACGAGCAAAAATCATCGATGAAAGAGGCCTTCACGCTCTTCGACACCGACGGAGACGGCAAGATCGCGCCGTCGGAGCTGGGCATTCTGATGAGGTCACTCGGAGGCAACCCTACCCAATCCCAGCTCAAGTCCATCGTCGCCGAGGAGAACCTGACCTCGCCGTTCGATTTCCCTCGGTTTCTGAGCCTCATGTCCAAGCACCTCAAGCCCGAGCCCTTCGATCGCCAGCTTCGCGACGCCTTCAAGGTCTTGGACAAGGACGGGACTGGGTACGTCGTCGTTTCGGATCTCAGGCACATTCTCACCAGCATTGGGGAGAAATTGGAGGCGGCCGAGTTCGACGAGTGGATCCGGGAGGTTGAGGTTGGATCCGATGGGAAGATCCGGTACGAGGACTTCATTGCTAGGATGGTTGCCAAATGATGAACATTGGGTAAGTTTATCTCTCTTATATATCTGTGTGTGTTACATTTTGGTAATTGGAGTCTCTCTGTGTTTTACATTTTGGCAATTGGATTTGGTCCTGTGATTGTTGATTGCATTTTGAAATTTTTTGGTTTTATATGTCTATCATCTGTTAGGGTTTATGTTTGAAATAATGTTGCATTCTGAATCCTTTCTCTCTCACACAGACACACACACATACACTTACATATAGACACACACAGACATTTCTTTGTAGCAAATGAGATAAATTATTGTGTCTTAACTGGGACCCTCAATTTGTATTATAATTTTAGTGCATTCTATATTCTTATAACATGCATACAATTATATATATTCACATGTAATTGTAGCATATGAGAAAAATAATAATCTTGAGGAACTCTAAATTTATTTATTTATTTATTATTAATTTTTTTTTTTAAAGTTATCACTTTATATGCTCAATTTAATGAAGACATTTATTTGTATGAAGTTTAGTATCTTGTTGATCTTATTGGATAACAGGACACCATTATGGAGATTATTGATCTTCCATTACTAAGGATACATAGAAAGTGCAATACACTTAAATCTGAGTCATGAAGTTTGAAACATTAAACTGTCGGTCTTATTCATGTCAGCGGGTTGTTATTTTTTCAATAATGGTGTATTTTCCATGTATCCCACCATCATTCTTTGAAGTTGGACGGTGTTGGTGGCATATTAGTGAATGATTTGAATGTCATATGGGTTTTAGTCATGCTACTTATTTAAATCCTTTAGAATTCAAAGGCCGAGTAGCAACTTTGCCAGACTAAAGACAACATCATCCTGAGAATGAGAGTGGGTTGGAATCGTTAGATGTGGAGGCTATAAATGGTGTTGAATGATTGGTGCATATCAAGAATTTTAGTGGATCTTACTATTTATATAAATATAAAGATTAGTGCATTTTGCATGCAAAAATAGTTGTAGCTAGTGAAAACAAAAATGATCTGGGAACCCTCGAATTTTCATTTTGATGAGATATCCCCTTATATGTTCAATGAGGACATTCATTTGTAATTAACTTTTTATCTTGTGGGTGTTATTGGACAATGAGAAACTATTATGCATATTACTGATCTTCCGATACTAAGAATACAAGAAATATATTACTCTTATGGTACATTCTGGATAAATGAATTGATTTGAAATGAAGGGTTTTGAGTTTAAATAGTAGATTAGTAGAGTTGGATTTGAAAGTCTGATGGAATGTTAAGTTAGAGATATGAGAGACATTTTATTGTACTACTTATGCAACTACAATCCTTTCTGCATGTATCTTAAGTAACTTGTTGGGCCTTGTCATTCGAAATCCATGCACAATAGCTCTCAAATCAATCTATTGACTTCAGAAAAAGAAACCAACTGCGGAAGAAATCTCGCCATCCTTTGGTCATTTGTCCTTCATATTGTTAAAACTTAGATCTAAATTACTAAATGTAAATTCAAACTGTAATACTTAAATAGTTCAACTTAGATCCATTCATTTCAAATCCTTCTGGCTAGATAGAACTTTAATATCATTCATAAAGTTCGCACATAGAACCATTGGCTTCTTCATTTCAATGGATTGTGCCATGTTTAAGAAAGGTTATGTCTTCCATCTCTTTCTCCAACATGCTTTGAACTTTTATTATCCTAGTGGCATTCTATTGAATGATTTGAATGCAACTTTGGTTTTGGTCATGCTAGCTATGTAAGTTATTTATGATTTGTAGGGAGAGTAACAACTTACAATTGCTAGTATCATTTCTGTTTCATCATGTATTACAATTGCAAGACAAGACAACTTAATCCATAGAATAGAAGTGGGTTAGATGTGGAAGCCATGAAGTTAATTGGAGTGTCAAATGATTGGTGAAAATCAATAATTCTGGATGGGAAGTGCTCCATTTTTAGCTGGAAGTGTTGTGAAAATGGTTGTTGGGAAATTAGGGAATATATATGCATGATGTAGATTTAGTAAAATTGATGATGTTGAATTAAAAAGAATATCAATCAAGAATAGGTATCCATATGCTTTTTGTTATAGCTTAGAGACAATAATTTTTCTAAAACTCATTTTGATTCGCGTTCTCAAACCATGAAAAATATAGCTCCAAGCTTCTTTCATAACTCACGGTTGGAATGAACAAATAAAAACTTCATGGCTCAAATGTGTGTCTTCAAGAGTAACAAGAATGCCAGAATGACACAGTTTACTACAGTTGGAGAAAGCATGGTTACTTACATGGTCATGGCATTGCAGAGTGGGAAAACTGGTATTGCGTAACCAATTCCATAAAGCTGGGATATTACTGTTACACCTTTGCCTATGTCACGACCTGAAATAATTTAGAAATCACCAAAAGTAAATCAAAAGAAGGTTCATAGTCTGTTCATTATCATCAAATGTATAAAAATATCATAAAATAATCATCCTATGCGCTACCCTGATAAACACCAAACAAAAAGAATCACAAACAACCTCAAAATCTGCGTAGTTGTTACTCAAAATTTGGTAGAAAATTCAATGGGACATCAGGTTAGAAGAAAAATATGTGCAGCGATCAATCAAAAATTCATAGAAAATTCATTTTAAATCGGAACAAGGCAAACTACAATTCTTTAGAAACTAGACTAAGAATGCAACATGTCTGAGCCACTTTTGGAGTTTGAAACATATCCAATTAAGTCAAATTTAAAAAACTAAAAATAGGTTATGTAGGGTGGACTGAAAATAAACTATTCGATAAACTTTGGTCGTTTAGGAAATGTAGGGAGCTGAGAAAATTCCAAGTTTTGGTTTTTAGAAAGTAGACTAATGGAAGTCTAAAACTGAAAATTTTGATAGTTTTTCAATATAAAAAGGTTTTATCAAATAATTTGTTTAAAATCCGTTGCCCAGCAGCGACAATGAGACGGACAACACGCACTGTTAGATTTTTAGAAAAATATCCATTCATCCAAAAATCTTGAAATTTTATAGAGATATACTACACAAAGAAGGGAATTCGTGATAACAATTTGTGAGCATTTAGAACACTACTTGGAGAAATTATTGATTCTTAGCACAATAAAAAGTAGTCCCTGGTTGTTTCTAAATCCCAAATTCATGTTACAACTCCTATGATACCTAAACAACAGTTCATAAAATGTCCACAACTGATAAAATTACAACATCCTTAGATAAAAGTCTCAAATTAAATCAATTTCTCAAAAAATAAGATCATACAAACATTAAATCAAACACCTTATGTAGGTGAATAATATAGTCTCTAACAACCAAGATAACAGTTCCAAATCTCCCTTTTTGATCATAGAATTCCTGAAAATTGGTAGGGTGAGAGTAGAAGTCTTACTAGAAAATACTATAATACGTGTTGCTATGGCATGTCATGGACCAAACAAAAAGGGCAAGGTACTAGGATTTGGAACATGCAATCAATATGCATATACAAGACTGGTTCACAATAAAACAATAATTTCAAGAACTAGGAATAAAAAAAAGCAATGATTCCAAGGAAATGAGAAGAATCAAGTGAACAATTCATGAAACAATTCTAAACTAAGCAAATACACAAGTATTTCTATAACAAATATCCATAGCCACATAGAAGAATTTTAGATACAACATCACCGTAACAACATAAGTTAGGGCAACCCTACTTAGAAGAGATGATGTACAAGGAGTTGATGAGATACCACAACGCTTACGAAATGTGTGGGTGGGTGACTAGCGCTTGCTAGCTAATACAATGGCCTACACGTCATGGTGTCTCACATCACCTAGGGAAAAGAGGAAAAAGGCCTTATGTGCTTTCCAAATGATACATAAATAGTTGAGAGTTGAATTTCGAGGACGAAATTCCCTAAAGGGTTGGAGAATGTCATACCCCGGGTTTTTTTTATTAAGCTTTGATCATATATGTGGCTTGATTTACACTTTCAACTATATTTGGAGACATTGTTATTTTATTGGAGTAGTTATTTATATTTTGGAAGCATAGTCTTATTATTGATTTATGGAAATTTTATGTTGGGTGACTTGGGTAATTTTGGAGGTCTTTAGTGCATTGAGAATGGTGGAGGTCAGTGTCATTACTAGAGAATTGAATTAAGTGGCTTATGAGGTGGCAACTATACATGATATTCATTACACTTGTTTCCCTACATGCAAAATTATAGGACACTTACTTCCCCAAACCTATACACCTGTGATGTCTCTAACTTACATCTTGTATGAATCAAAGTGAAAACTAAAGGAGGAACAAAAACAAAAGGGAAAAGAGAGTAGAGGAAAAGAGCAAAGGGAAATGCTTTGGTTGAATCTAGAGAGGGAAGGAGAGAAGGAAATAAGGGAAAACAAAAGAGAAGGCTGGCTGGATTTTTCATGCTCTCACCATCACTACTATTATCTCATCATCTCCATATACATCATATCTTCTAGGTAGGGTTGCTCTAACTTATGTTGCTATGGTGATGTTGTATCTAAAATTCTTCTATCTGGCCATGGATATTGTTGTAGCAATACTTGTGTATTTGCTTAGTTTTGAACTGTTTCATAAATTGTTTACTTGATTCTTCTCCTTTCTTTGGAATCATTGTTTTATTGTGAAGTGTTCTTGTATATGCATATTGATTGCATGTTCATAATCCTAGTATCTTGTTCCTTTTTGTTTGGTCCATGATATGCCATAACAACACATGTTATAGTGTTGAAGGATTTATATATTTAAGTTACACCCTCTCTAATAGTTTAAGCTTTTAGAGTAGATGGGTAGTTAACATGGTATTAGAGCCAAAGGTCTTGAGTTCAAATCTCACCGTCACCCTAATTAAAAAATTGAAAAACACGTGTTGGACGAAAATAAAGGCCACACGTGAGGGGGCATGTTGAAGGATTTATATATTTAAGTTACACCCTCTCTAATAGTTTAACCTTTTAGAGTAGACGGGTAGTTAACATATAGTATTTCCTACTGGGACTTCTAGTCTCACCTTACCAATTTTCAGGAATTCTATGATAAAAAATGGAGATTTGGAGTTGTTATCTTGTTTGTTGGAGATTATATTATTCATGTACATAAGGTGTTTGATTTAATGTTTGTATGATCTTATTTTTCGAGAAATTGATGTAATTTGAGAATTTTACCTAAGTATATTGTAATTTTATCAGTTGTGGACATTTTATGGACTTTCGTTTAGGTATCATAGGAGTTGTAGCATGAATTTGAGATTTGGAAACAAACAGGGATTGTTTTTATTGTGCTGAGAATCAATAATTTCTCCAAGGGGCTATAGTGTTCCAAATGCTCTCAAATTTTTATCACAAGTTCCCCTCTTTGTCTAGTTTATCTCTGTAAAATTTCATGATTTTTGGATGAACGGATATATTTTTTAAAAATTCGATAGTGCCTGCTGTCCTCATTATCGCTGTTGGGTAATAGATTTTAAAAATTTATTTGACAAACTTCTTGACATTGAAAAATTGTCAAAAATTTCAGGTTTTTAGCCCTTCGTGTCTAGGTTCTAAAATCCAAAGCCTCGCAATTTTATCACCCCTTCTGATTACCCAAAAGTGCCAAAGTTCATCACACTATCAATTTCAGCACGGGTTTAGTAGTCATTCTTTGATCTAAAAACTGATTTCATTAGTAAAGTTCCCGCTGCTGGGAGTGGCTCAGTCATGTTACACTAGTTTCCAAAGAATTTTAGTTTGCCCATTTTGATAAAAAAATGGGTTTTCTACCGATTTTTGAACGCCTGCTGTGCAAATTTGTTTGGCTTAGAAGATTGTTGTCCTATGTTGCGTTCTAGAAAACTATTCGTGCCCTATGGTTTCGGGTCGTTACAACCTATCAATGATTAAGCTGTTTACATTGGTCATCAAAACTTGAAATATTTCATGTGTTTGGATTAGTTGGCACATGCATAACTGTACATAGTGCAATTTTATATTCCTATCAATGGTAACTGTTTACCATTGATGGGATTACCATTGATAGAAATATAAAATTGCATTATGTACAGTTATACAAGCTGATTGCTACGGTTCTTGTTCTTAGGATGAGTAATGTATTAGATGGAGTTATTTCGGCGTCCCATAACGCTTTTGTTGGAGGACGACAGATCTTGGATTCTGTTCTTATAGCAGGGGAATGTGTTGATTCCAGGTTGAAGAGTGGGGTCTTGGCGTCTTATGCAAACTTGACATTGAGAAAGCTTATGATCATGTCAATTGGAAGTTCCTCCTTTACTTGCTTCAGAGGATGGGGTTCGGAGATAGGTGGAGGAAATGGACCGAAACATGTATTTCATCCGTCATGTTCTCTGTTCTAGTGAACAGATCTCCTACTGGCTTTTTTGCGAGCTCTCGAGGTTTGAGACAGGGAGACCCCTTGTCGTCTTTTTTATTCCTTTTAGTCATGGAGGGTTTGAGCAGACTAATGAGGAGAGCGGAGGATTTGGGTTATATCAGAGGGTTCAGAGTCGGTAGAGATGTAGCTCATCAGATGGAGATCTCCCATCTGCTGTTTGTGGATGATACCTTGGTTTTTTGTGATGCCGATGTATCCCAACTTAGAGATGCATTCTTGTTTGTTTTTAGGCAGTTTCTGGGCTAAAGATCAATGTTGGAAAGAGTGTGCTTGTCTCGGTAAGGGATGTTCCAGATATTTCCTCCTTAGCTGCAGTTCTTGGGTGTGGGGGTGCGTGTTTTTCCTCTTCCTTATTTGGGATTGCCTTTGGGGGTTTCCTCCAGGAGGTGGGGAGCCGGGACCCGGTGATCAATAGATATGAGAAGAGATTGGCAGGATGGGAGAAATAATATTTGTAGAAGGAGGGGGAAGGTCACTCTTATTAAGAGTACTCTCTCGTCCCTACCCATTTACTTTTTATCTTTGTTTCAAATCCCATGCTCTGTCGCTGAAAGGATTGAAAAAATTCAAAGGGACTTTCTATGGAGTGGAAGGGGAGAGGAGTTCAAGTATCATCTGTTAATTGGGAGCAAATTTGCAAACCCTTGAAGTTAGGCAGATTAGGCATCAGAAAGTTGGTTCATTTTAATAGAGCTTTATTCGGAAAGTGGTTATGGAGATTTGGTAGAGAACGACATCGCCAGTGGAGAAGGATTGTCTCGTGTCGTTTTGGGGAGGAGAGTGGTGGCTGGTCCTCCCGTCCAGTCTTTGTTGCGGGAGGCGTCGGCGTGCGGAAATTCATTCGGAAGGGTTGGGATGTCTTTTCCGCACACATCAGATTCAAGGTTCGTGATGGTAGACGTGTCTGTTTTTGGGAGGATTTATGGTGTGGAGATCAGTTGTTGTCTTATTTCTTTCTTAGACTTTATAGTATTGCCGAAAATAGACACGCCTACGTAGCTGACTGTTATCGGCTTGATAGCAGTGGGGTCACGTGGGATGCGCGTTTTAGGCGTAGTTTTCAGGATTGGGAGATGGTAAGTCTGACGTTGGACAAGATTTTGACGTTGGACAATTTGAGGAAGAGAGGCAACAGTATTGTTAATTGGTGCTGTCTATGTAAAAACAGACGGTAAGTCTGTGGATCACATTCTTATACACTGTCCTGTGGCGTATAATTGTTGGAACCTCATCTTCGGCATTTTTGGTGTACATTGGGTAATGCCCCAGTCTTCCATAGGACCGATTAACTCATGGAGAAGACGCCCAATGAAAAGCCACGCTCGTGACTAGTGGAGGATAGTTCCACACCGTGTTTGGTGGTGCATATGGAGAGAGAGGAATAGCAGAAGTTTTGAAGGAAAGGAAACGTCTTTGGCGAATTTGAAAATGCATATTCTTCGTTCTATTTTCTATTATGTGAAAGGAAGCGCTTGCTCCTCGACCGTTGGCTTGGTTGATCTTTTGGACTCTATTGGTACTTAGGTTTAATTTTCGTTTTTTTGTATTAGGGACGCGTTCCCCTTTTGAACGCTTTTCTAATTGCCTTTTACTTATCAAAAAAAAAAAAAAAATCAATGGTAAGTGTGTTTACATTGGTCACCAAAACTTGAAATATTACATGTGGTCAGATTACTTGGCACTTGCATTACTGTACATTGTGCAATTTTATTATGAAATCTGCAATAATATTATCACCTTTTTAGCCATATGATATTTTGTGATGCGTAAAGATCTTGGTCATTTATTTATACTATTCACTATCAATTCATCAAACATAATATGTTGCTACATGGACACTTTTGTGTAGGTGTCCATGTCAGATATTGTGAGACACCAACACTAAATGAATACTCTTGGGCACTGTCAGATAGTTCATGAGTGTGTCCCTAATTCAGATACAATTTTCCTTATTTATTTCTCTTTTGGTCGACACGTCTCAAACAACTCAAAATCAGTTTAATATAATACAAACACATTAAGAGTAGCCACATCCGAACATTTTTAGAAACAATGTGCTCACAACAAAGTCTCGGATCTTTTTTTCCTTAATAAATTTTCCTTAATAAAAGTTGACGTTGTATCAATGGTCATCACTGGTCTTGACGTTTTTTCATATAGGACGAAATACAATTTTAATGGCAAATTAGAAGATTAATAGTATAAATTGTACTAATCTTTATGTTATTTGCATAGCTTAATCTTCTAAATTATGTAACTGCTAGTATAAAAATTGAAAATTAATTAAAGTTCTATTAGTTTCTTATTCGATAGATGTATATAGATAAATTTTCATATTTATATGTACTCATGTCTACATCATGTCCATGTCCATGTCCTAATTTTTATTTGATTTGCGTATTGGCATATTCATGTGTCTCGTATCCTATGTTAGTGTATATGCTACTCAGTTCAGTTACTTTCGTTCTTGACAAAGGATACATTACAACACAGGTATGGGCAAGTGATACGTGTATGACAAACCCAAATCGGACATTTCAATCCTACATTATGATTGAAGAAGAAAATGTGAACTTTGATAGTAGATAAATGTTTCCTGCTTGTGAGATGGAGGGAAATCTCCCTCTTTGTTTTTTTCCTTTGACCACATCCCGTTCAATTATTAATTCTAATTGAATATACCATAAAGAACAATCACATCATACATTAGAATATATATAATGTATTTTTAATGAATACACATGTTTATATATCCATATCTAATTTTTGGACACATTTTCTCATATCTTAAGATTCAGGATTTAGAAAAATTCGAAACTTATGCACGTATGTACACTTGATACTCGTACCCTTGTCCATGTAACATGGGTAAATTGTTACTTTCATACATACAAGGTCTGACCCCATAAAGTATAATCTATGTTACCTGGACTCTTCCAAAGTAGTTGAAGTACCTGTGTCCGATACACATTATTCGGATATGGGTATATGGGATATGTGTCTGACACTTTTGGTTGGGCATGCACTTAAAATATATTTCCAATAATTTCATTTTATTATATTATTACTTTAAATGAGTGTAAGCTGGTTAATATATGCTTAATAGGGTAAAGATTTTGACTGGATGTGGACATTGCTTGGAGCTAGGCACACTTGAAGTTAACCATTCTTTATTCTGGTTAATAATCAAATTGATGTGTTAGAGAAATGAGAAACTCTGAGATGACTTTGAACTCATATTTGTTTTGTTAGATATATATATATCTCTTTGCATTTTGTTGTCATTGTGAAGTCGTTAGCATTCTCTGCATGTCTTCTTCTTTCTCTCCTCTTCCCTAATTGATCATTTTAAATTTGACTACTGTAGGTAATATGGAAGTGGAGCTCGTATATTCATCTGAAATGAACGAAGGAGCCTATATTTTTCTCCAGCTCAGTATTTCATCGGCACTCTGGAATTTCATTTTGCTTTGCCATCTAATTGTTATTTTGTGTATTTTTCAGTTTTATTTCGGTGCTGTCAATTAACAATTTCTGCTTCCAATATTTGAAAGGGATCCTTTTTATATTGTTTTCTAAAATTTGCAAACCGTATAGAAGTATTCTGGATACCTTCTGTTTCTTGTTCCGTTGGACCCCTGTGCCATGTAAAGTTTCTGTTAGCATTGAAGTATTTCATAGTTTCCTCTACCTGTCCTTGCCTTCATTTTAAAAGCTATTCCTACCTTGAATTCTGAATAGATTATAGAGTCTCGTGAACTGGGCTAGGGTTGGTGTTGGTGTTTACAATAACAATGCATTGTCTCTACCTGTCCTTGCCTTCATTTTACAAAATAGGGCTAGTCCTATTTTAGCCCTATTTTGTAAGGTATTGGTGGTGTTTACAATAACAATGCATTCTTTCTATAATGCTGAAAGGAATCATTGGAGTTTTCTGGAGCCGTTGAATTTCCTCACCGGTAAGATTCTACATTTAAATAACAATGCATTCTTTCTATAATGCTGTGGTTAATTAGCCCTTTCAATTCCACATTACCCGTTTAAAATGTGTTAAAAGCATTTTTTTATAAGGTGTGTTCAGCTCCATGTAACTTTTGGAATTGAAATATGTGGAATCGGAGAAAAACAACAACTCACAAAATTAAATTAAAATTTTCTTTCAATTCCACAAATTTCAATTCTAAAGCTCCAATTTCATGTAACCGAACATGGCCTAAGGGAATTTTAAGTGCTAATTTGAAATTGTAATTTTAAGTATCTATCTAGACTGTGATATTAATCATATTTAATTGAACAAGTACTCTATTAATTCAAAATTGTCTAAAGCCAGATTGCTTTCCAGTGTTTTCTCCCCTTGTTTCTTGTAGAAGAATTACCATGATTCTCTAACTCCTCTTCATCCGTTTTATCTCCACGTAAGTATCTTTTTTTTTATCTAACAAGTTCATAGTGTAGGAAGAAAAAAAATTGGATGAAATGAAGAGAATAATAGATGAATAAGATATCCTAATTTTTGTTTGATGAGATGGAAGGAAAGAGAATGAAATTCTTAATTGTAAGTAAATTTTATAATTTTTTATTTTATTTTATAATAACTTTGCATTTTTTCCTTTGCATCTTCCCTCCATATTTGGAGGGATAAAACCATCCTCTTTTCTCTCATCTTTTTGCTACATCTTTCTTATCTTTCCTCCATCCCTCTTCCTTCATTCCTACCAAATAGAGCATTAGAATTCCAAAGTTCCACAAACAAGTTGGTTATTTAGCTTGTTAGTCTGTAATGTCTTCCACTGTAAATCGATAATTATTAATGTTGATATTTATAAAAATTAAAAGATATACATGTATCTATGTATAAATTAAGAGTGTTGAATTTAACTTTGTTCTCTCACCTGCCAGTTTAAATTTTTTTATCATGCATCATGCACTTTGTCAACTACTTATCTATTAGAAAAGGTTGTCTAATGGATTGTACATCCACCAAGAATAGTATAACCAAGAATAGTATAATTTGGACTTATATTGGTGTTTGCAACTCTCTCTCTCTCTCTCTCTATATATATATATATAGCGTTATGAGGAGCACTTTGGGTATTGGACTTCTGTATTTCAATGGCGGAGATT
Organism: Cornus florida; assembly: GCF_030987335.1. NCBI lineage: Eukaryota > Viridiplantae > Streptophyta > Magnoliopsida > Cornales > Cornaceae > Cornus > Cornus florida. The sequence continues at coordinate 70,397,663 of NW_026775578.1, forward strand.
GGAATTTACTGTAAATTGTTCATTCATATTCGTGTACCATTTTAACGTAAAAAAACACATTGAATGATCGCAACCACCACAATAACAACATATCAAACATGGTACCAAATTAAGCAACAGCAACACGAATAACCATGATTCGTCCACGAAAATTTAAGAGAAAAAGAACACACACATACACACACGACGACACAGTAGGATGAGTACTGGTGGTTGGTAATGGAGACAACATGAAGGAATGCAACGACAAGAGTTATTATGTGAGTTCAAAGCAGCGGAGGAAGGGACGGAAGGTGATTTTGCAGAGGAGCCTCAGCTCATGAATGAAACCCGCAAACATCATCCTCTTCACCGTTCCTCGGACAGGAGTCACAAAGGGGCATTTCATCTTCAGTTTACTGCTCTTTCCTGAATTATTAGTTGCATCCATTGAATTATAGTCCATCTCTTTGCTACTTTTGTGTATATATATATATATATAGATAGATAGATATAGAGAGAGAATGTTTGTGCAGAAAAATCAGAGGAATTACGGTGTTTTGGAGGAGTCTTAATGAGGGAAAGAGAGAGAGAGAAGAAATGGTGTATGGTGAACAAAAGAGAGGAGTTGATAGGATGTTTTAGAGAGAGAGAGGATGAGGGAGGGGTTTGTTTATATAGACAAAATTATGTATGATACATGTTTTAGAGAGAGAACGTTACATGTTTCCGAGAAGATGTAAAGATGATTGGGCCTATTATGTTTTAATACGGATTGTGACGTTACAAGGATTAGAACTCACGGAGTCCCAATTAAGGAATAATGGGAGAGGGGCTTTTTCCACATGTCAAACAATATAATATGTTTTATTTAGAAGGAAGGAGGAGAGAGAATTGATATGATGTTTTAGAGAGAGGAGTGTGTGTGTGTGTGTGTGTGTGAGAGAGAGAGAGAGAGAGAGAGAGAGAGAGAGAGCGAGAGACTGGAAGGGTTTCAAAAGGAAAATTTATGATATTTTAGAGAGTGAATGTCAGATGTTTTGAATAAGAGAGAAAGAAGATTGGTTTTTGTTTGGGATTTTTACCAAAAAAAAAAACATTATGTGGGCGGTTGATGTAGTAAGATTTTGGAATTTTGAGAGAGAGAGAGAGACAGAGAGAGAGAGAGAGAGGAAGGAGTGAGGAAATTGAATGAACTTTTAATTCTCGCATTTAGCACAATACAATATGTTTTTTTTAGGGAGGAAGGAGAGAGAGTGTTGACAATCTTAGTGTGAGAGAGAGACACATGAAGAGGAACGGTGCTTTCGCAATGCTTGTAATATTAAAGTTTGAAAAGAGGGGATGTGAGAGAGTGTGGACTCTTTTAGTAGCACCTTACCGACCGAGTATATTGAGAATGACCCATTGACGTTCTTCTTTTGGGACATGGGCATGTGGGGGATCTTCCTCTCTCTGCCCTCAATTTCTCTCTCTATATCATCTAATTTGTGTACCAATTTTCTTTATTCTTATGCTGTGTTTAGGGTTCGTTTGGATGACATGATTTGGGGGGAAAGAAAAAAGAAAAGAAAAGAAAAGGATAAACAATATTGTGTTTGGATATCTTTAATGAGGAGAAAAGAAATGATTGGGAAGGATTTGGAGGAATAATTATCACTCCAAATCCCTTATATTGTATCCCTCCAAATATGAGTAGATTTGGAGGGAAAGGAAAGTAGGTTTAGTGGCATTTTTATAATGCCAAAATTAGCCTTCAAAATTAGATACACAAATTTTTAATTCCTTTCAAGTCCTTATAACATAACATAATCGAAGTACCTTAATTTAGAGAAGTATTGTGTGATTGTTTCGAACTATGGCTTGAATCAGAGCTAGGGTTCATGGAGTCATGATGTGGTTTGTTAAGTGGTTGGCTTATAAGGGCTAGCCATGTTGCTGCAGCTTCATTGTCCTAACTCACAAGAATATTTCATGCATCTAGGGGAACAATTTCCTGAAATTTGAAAATAAAATAAAAAATAAAAAATAAAAAAGCCAATTTGTTGTACCGTAATTGATGGAGTAGTGATGAATTATCATACCCCAAGACATATAGTAACTGTACATGCTATAGTCATGTATAGTTACTTTATTATATGATCATTTTTTATAGTTTACATTAATTAATTATATAAACCTAGTTAGGGAATGAGTCCCACCTAAGTCTTAGCATTTGAAGGAGACCAGCAAATTAATTTGACAATAGGTAGATTTTGAAAACATAAGTCATTTGATTTAGATTAAATACAAAAGGGTATGATAGTAATTTGGTTATTATTATTTTCTTTCTTTTCTCTCCTCTATTTTATCCAAATAAGAATATTATCATTTCCTTTTTTTTTCTCTTCTGTCTATCCAAACATGAATATAAATTATACTTATCCTTCCTTTTCCTTTCTCTCATAACTAATGTTATCATTTCCTTTCTTTTCTCTCACGTGTATCCAAACGAAGCCTTAGTGTTCAGGAATGGAATGAAATGGAATGACTATTTCAACTATTCCTTTGTTTGATATGCAATTTAAAGTGGGAATGGTCATTCCATTGGAATGAAAATCCATTCCACAACTAAACATATTGAATAACCATTCCATTCCTAGGTAATTTTTTAAAAAAATCAACTTCCTAAAAAATCCTCATGTTTCAAGTCCAAAAATTACCACCATCTTCCATCAAAACGACTTCTACCTTTCACCACCACCACCACCGCTTTTCACTACCGACACCGCCTTTTTTTGTTAACCTTTTATTGCTAATTAATTTTCTTTTTGATCTATGTTGCATCCGGGTTGCTGTGTTTGTCTTTCTTGCTCCTTGTACATTAGCGGATCTATTCTTTATGCTCTCCCCTGGCGGGTCATCTAGTCATCCACGATGTAGTGAATCTAATAGCCGCAGATCATAGACAGTGGATGGGTGTTACGGGATATTTTGATTTGATTGACAATATTTCGGTGTATGAGTTTTCAATTGATCGTAGGGATCGGGGATGGGTTCTTGGTGCAGATGGTAAATCAGTTGATGGCTAATTGCTAGCACCATTTCTTTCCTTTTGTTGCATCCTCCGACGATCAAGGGTGCATTTGACCATTCTCATGTTGGACATACCTCTGCAAATACTTCAGTTCATGCTATCCAGTGTGATATGTTTATTCAATGTTTTCTTCATCACATCCTTGAGTTAGTCAAGGATGTCTACTGTAATCTTGTCATGTAGTAGTGAAAGGTCTAATCACTCCAACGGGCTGGACCCGGCCCAACCCATTCATTTCAGACGAATGTTCAGTGGCCCATAGGCCGACCACATCCTTAGTGAAAGCGGGCCTCCAATCCACATGGTCCGAGAGAAGAGATCCAGCCCATCGATTCCCAACTTGGAAACCAAGAAGGAAGTTTAGGGTGAAAGGTAAACTTTTATAAATAGAAGTGGGAGAAGAAAGGAGGCAGATTGTTTGGGGTGTGAGAAAATACTTTCTATAATAGAAAAGGGAATTTCTTACATCTTCATCTAGCATCGTCTATGGGAAACGAAGGGAACGATCCATCGATTTCAGCACCAACACTATGATACAGCTTCGATCAGGAACCATGATTGGAGATGAAGGCTCCTATTAATAGGACGAGAACGAATGAGTTAGGCATGATGAGCTGATGCAGATCATCGAAACTCTATGACGAGAAAACACCGAGCTCAAATCCAGAATAGAGTGAAGGGAAGCACAACCACCCCCTTGTTCGCCGATAGAGGATGAGAGGGTGGAGATGAAAAATGTCAACCGACAGGTAGAGAGAGCAGCATCCATCCATAAGGACCCACAACATAGGATGCCTGGGCCGGAAGAGGAGATGGAACATGTCGAGGTTATTCCTTCATGGCCGAGGGAATCAACTGCAGATAAGACGTTCGACGAATTACACCAGCCAGATGTGACCACTCATGACCAAAGGGTCACCGAAAAGTAGCAATACGACCGAATTAACCACATTTTTAAAAAGAACTGGGTTTTAACCATCAGGAGCCAGACTGGTTGGCATCCCAGTCTGTGGAGTTGAGACCGCTGATAGGGGGAATAACCCTAGAACTTACAATCCCCTTGCACTCTCGGAAGACAAGCTCAACCCAATCGGGAGTAGGGTCGGTGTAATTTCCAAGAGGTTCGATCCTGAGTTCACAATCGCAGTCATCCGGATCGTCATAAGACTTTCTTTGACCTTCGAGAGGGGAGCGCTCTGTGAATCCATCCATTTACTCCTAGGTATACCTAATGGCTCCCGCATGAGAGAAACGAGAGTGAAAAGCTTTGATACCACCCTCAACCCTGCTCATCACGCCGAGGGCTGATAAGCGCCGAATATTATATATTCAAGCGCCCTAAATTGCATTAGTTAAGTCCATCTTTTGATTATTTATGTAGATTATCTCCATTTCCATGTTTTAATGCATTTTCAGGTTCATTGGCCAAAAAGAAGCAAGGTTGAAGTTTTGTTGTAATTTTGGATAAGAAAGGCACAATGCTGAAGCTTGGCAGCAGTGGAACTTGACTTTTGTCGCCATTTTCGACCTAGCAAACTCAAGAACTGGACTTCCATCATAACATAAAAGATTTAGAGCTCTGAATCAGCTTTCCAAATCTTCAAGAGTTTCGTCATTCGGAGTTCGGAGCAGAGAGTTATGATCTTCTTATTAGAGGTGCTCAGAACTGCCTGGCAGCAATGAAAGTCTGCCTTGTTCTTCAATTTCGATCAACCATACTTGAGAATTGGATCTCCACCAAAACATAAATTTTTTAGAGCTCTAAATTAGCTTTCCAAATCTTTAAACGGTTCATCATTTGGAGTTCGGAGCGCAAAGTTATGACCGTTTTACCAAAGTAGGTCTGGGCAGAGCAAACCAAGCATAGGGCATTCTGGCTAATTTTCGAGTGCTCGAGGCCTTATTTCGAGTGCTCAAAATTAGGGCAGATTGCTTCACGAGATCAACCACTTGTGCTCAGAAATTTGCTAACTTTGTATGCTCTTTATGAGTTGGTTGGGGATGTTTCTTGGAGGAGAGAGAGGGCTTTTTGGGTGGAGTAACATGTCTACAAAAGAGGGGAGCCACACATTACTTAGGATTATCCTTCATTTTGACAAGAGGGAGGAGAGAGAAGAGAGCAAAAGAAAGGTGTGTTCTTCAAGCTCCAAAGAGGGTGCATGAAAATGGAGATGAAGATGATGCTTCTTCCTTCTTCTAGCTCACCAATGGGCAACTAAACCTCATCTAGGGAGGTGATGAAACCCCTCCCTTGTAAGCATGTGTTAGTATAGTTTATTTTTGGGGATTACAATGTATTTTTGATAGTCTTTCCATGATCAAGAGCCTCATTTTTGTTGTAATGAATGTTGAATGTTTATAAATGATTATTGTGAGTTATTCATCTTGTCTTGGATGGTTACTTTTCTTAATCATATTGCTTGCACTTCCATGGTGACAATGGAAGTTAGATCATGGAATGGTTTTAATGGCATGGAGTTGGAGAACCTAGATAGTTCATGGCTTAGGGTTTCCCTTTGATGGTCTATACTTGATTCTTAGCTTTATGTGCATTCACCATTTAAATTAGGGCTTGATAATCCTTGACTTAGTAAGCATGTTCTAAGCTACATTTTAGTTTAGGTAGTTGATCATGTGAACCTTTGATGGTTTATTCTTGCCTTTCTATTTAAATGAACTTCTTGAGGATATTATAGCAACCTAGTATTGTTATGTATCATGACTATCATATATGTTATTTTTCCCTTAAATTAATCTTAACCTAGCATGTGTATAGGGATGGAGGTGGATTCATTTCCCTAGCCTTCTTTACTTGTACTTCACTCCCTCGAATTCTTGCAATTTATTGTTTTATGCACTTTTAATTTCCTAGCTTAAGTGTCATCCAACAAAACCTCTATAAACCCTTCATCATTCTAAGAATGATTCTAGACATTTAGGTTGTATCAGACTAGCGCAGTCCCAGTGGTTCGACTTACCCGACCAATAGCCCTATTTTACAATGATTCGTGCTATTGTGAAGGTTGATGTATAGTTGATCAACCGATCAATTTTTGGCGCCATTGCCGGGGATTGCAAACGGTTTAGCAACCAAAGTTTAGGGTTAAATTTAGTTTGATTGTGCATATTGTGTTTTGTGCATATTTTTCGTGTGGTTTAACTATTTTCGTGTTGTAAGATTCTAGGGACTCGACTCTCGCCGTGGGAACGCTAGCAAAGTGTAAGTCTAGAGGACCTTAGGTAAGCTTCTTGACCTTTTAGTTTCGCATTGTTATATATTGTGCATATGTTAAGCTTAGAAGTAGTTAATTTATTTGCAAGCCCTTGTTAAGGCTATATCATTGTTTTAATTTCGTGTTCAAGCATCGGTCCTTGTCGTGGCCATTTATTTTCTGTCTTGATAATTGAGGAGAAAGGGAACATCGTATGTGGAGTTGTGGTTGATGAATTGCTTTGTTGAGTATATGCTTTGTTGTTGATGTTCGGTCGTAGGTCACTTTCCTTACCCACAATCGATTCTCCCATTGATATTAACTCTCTTGAAAGAACTCTTAGACGGAACCCTAGGGAACCTACTCTTACACGGGATCTTGAAACTAAATTTAATACAATGGGGGATAATATAGGAAATCCGGGGAATGAAAGGGCTGAAATTCCTAATATCGAGCCAATGACTCTTAGAGATCATTTCATCCCTACCATCTATGCTTCTCCATCTTGCATAGTGATGCCAAACATCGATGCAGCTCAATATGAGATCAAATCTAGTACCATCCAAATGTTTCCATCTTTTCATGGTTTTGATAATGAAGATCCATATAAGCATCTCGATGAGTTCCTTGAAATCTGTTCGACCATCCGGTTGAGAGGATTTCCTAAAAATGCACTCCACTTACATCTTTTCCTATTCTCCCTAAAGGATAGGGCAAAATATTGGTTGAACTCCCTCGCTCCCAACTCTATTACTTCTTGGGCTCAATTGCAACAAGAATTTCTTAAGAAGTATTATCCGGTGAGTAAAACCAACCAAATGAGGCGTTCCATTCTAAGCTTTTCTCAAGTTGATGGAGAACAACTCCATGAGACTTAGGAAAGGTTACAAGATCTTCTTCGGAAGTGTCCTCATCATTTGATCCTAAAATGGCAATTAGTGCAAGCTTTCTATGCTGGCTTGACCGACACCCATAGATTCATGGTTGACTCTTCTTGTGGTGGGATGTTCATGTCCAAGAATACGGATGAGGCTTGGACCTTACTTGAGAATTTGAGTGAAAATTCACTTCAACACAATTCTCGTAGGGCTCTGACCTCAACCACTCCAAAGAACACCAATCCTTGTCAACAAAAATCAATAAGGGAGGAATCATCTCAAGTGGATGCTATTGCTCATAAATTCTACCAATTGATGGTACCACATTTTCCCCCTTCATTGTCTTAAAATTTGGCAAGTTCGGTTTGTGCTTCATGTACTAGTCCATTCCATCTCTCGGAAGATTGCCCCACACTGGAGCAATTTCCCAATCCCAACCAAGAGCAAGCTAATGCCATGTTTTCAAGGCCCGGGCATAACCCGTATTCCAATACATATAATCCAGGTTGGAGGGACCATCCGAATTTTTCGTGGAGGCAACAAGCCCCATAAAATTCCCAACTTCAAAATCAAGGGCCTCAAAATTAGCCCTCTTCTCAATATCAAGGTAGGCCTTTCCAAGCCTCTTCAAGCTACCAACCTCCATACAATCCAAATGTCCCCACTCAACCTCCTGTGAATCCAATTGATGAGATAGTGGCTGCAAACAAGCAAATGATGGAATCATTAAATGTGCAAATGATGAAATCATTAAACAAGCAAATCATGGATTCCAACAAGCATCTCTTGACATCCTTGCAACCTACTCTCCAAATGGTTCACTCCCATACTCAATCCATAGCTAGGCTCGAAAATCAAATGGGACAAATAGCTAACCAAGTGAACCAACTTCTTCAAAAAGACAAGGGTAAGCTTCCCGCTCAACCATTTGAAAATCCAAGAGGGATACATACAATTGATGAAACCCCTCTTCCGACTGGGCCGAGTCTTGAGCATGTTCAAGATATCACCACCCTTCGGAGTGGTAAAGTGGTTGACAACAAGGTCGATGGAGACAAAAGTGAACAAAATCCTCTTTTGAAAAATCCAAATTCAAGCTCTTCCAATCCAAATCCAAGTTCTTCTTGTCCAAATACCATTCACGAAAATCCCACGCATGTCACCCCAAATGTGGAAACTACTTATGAGCCAAAAGCTCCGTTCCCTCAACGTCTTCAAGAGTCGACACATTTTGGGAATAAGAATTGCAAAATTCAAGACATGTGGGAGGTCTTTAGGTAAGTAAAGATCAATCTTCCTCTCTTGGATGCTATCAAGCAAGTTCCTCCCTATGCAAAATTCCTTAAGGATTTGTGCACTCAAAAGCGCACTTCCAGAAGTCATTTACCAAAGAAAGTGAGGTTAACCAAAAATGTTAGTGCGATCATTCAGCACGTGCGATCATTCAGCACAGCACTCCTCCGAAGTATAAGGATCCGGGTGCCCCCACAATCTCTTGTGTCATTGGTGACAACAGAATCGAGAGGGCCCTCCTTGACTTAGGAGCTAGTGTGAATTTGATTCCATATTCGGTTTACTTACAACTTGGTTTGGGAGATCTTAAACCAACTCCGATAGTATTGCAACTTGCTGATAGATCTATTAAGCAACCACGGGGAATCATTGAAGATGTTATCATAAAGGTGGATAGGTTCTACTTCCCGGTAGACTTCGTGGTTCTTGATACGGAACCAGTCCACGACCCAAGAAAACACATTCCCATAATTCTCGAACGTCCTTTTCTAGCTACAGCTAATGCTTCTATTAACTGTAGGACCGGATTGATGGATATCTCTTTTGGGAATATGAATGTTAAGCTCAATATTTTCAATGCTGTGCATCTTTCTCTGGATGAGAGTGAGTGTTTTGCAATCACTATTGCTGATGAACTCATTGAAAATCCAATTCTGGTCAACTCTGGTTTTGAGGATTTTGATGAGGAAAAATCCATTCGGAAAGTCAACTCCTTACTTGATATTCCATCACCATTTTCCTCTCCTTTATGGGTAGCACCAAACCCATCTCTATCTTGGGAATGTCCATCTCCTTCCATTTCTTCACTGGAGTTACCTCAACATTTTGAGGGTGAACCACCGGACAAAGGTAAGGAGAATGTTGACAAGTTGCTGGAAATTCTTCCAATCATTCCGGCCCAATCTAGAATCATTGTCCATGATACTCAACCTGTGAACAAACCATTTGAGTACAATGAGGTATATGACTTGGAGATTGCAAATATGAAAGGTCATGATCCTCCTATTGTTAGTCAAGACAATGACATTCAACGAGCCTCCATAATCTCGAACAAGCAACACCTTTGCTTAAATCTGAAAATAAAAGAAGTGAGATTAAAAGCGATGCTCAAATCCTTTAAGGCCAAACTTGTTTCTCTTTGGAAGGATCAATATCCCTCACCATTCATTGATCTAAGTTTGAGACCATATGAAGGAGGCAAGTTGCATACGGAGCGTTAAGGATCCATCTCTCCAATGGATCCCGATCTTGGTTCGTCTAGCTATCGACATTAAATTTAGCAAAGCAAGGGAAGAAATTCTTTCGATGTTCCAAGCTTCCCTACCTTCTCAAATTGCTCGTGCCTTGAAATTTTCTGGGAAATGGTTTAGAAAAGCCAAAAATTTGATTTTTTTTGGAATGCTCTTCAGTTGTGTTCCACAATTTTAGACCGGCTTCTTAGACCTTCTCAGCTCTAATTTTCATTCCCGAAAATTTCCATCGCTTTCTAGCAATTTCATAGGATCTTTGGCATGCAACTCACATACATAACCTTTTATCTTCACTGCATGGTTGGATCATGGTTCCCCAAAATTTTCCATGCATTGGAGATGAAATGCAAAGTTTGACAATTTTTCATCCAGGCCTTAGAAATGTTGAGCAATTTGACATTTTTTTCCAAAAATATTCCATCCATGCATTACATTGGAATGAATTTAAAAAGTTTTAAAATTTTTCTCCAGAAATTTCATTCATCCATGCTATGTGTGATGTTGTGCAAGTTGGAAATTTTTCCATGCAATTGAAATTCATGCATGCATCATTAAAGAAAAAAAATTTCCATGAAAAATTTCAATTTTTCCATCCATGCAACATTTCAACTTTCAAGCCAATGCATCCAGGCAAATTACAAATTGCATCATGTATACACAGTCTATCTATGCATAGGAATTTTGCATGCATTCACAATGCATAAGAATAAAAAAATTCATGCATGCATCCATGAAGAAAAATTTTGCATTCAATGCATAAGAATGGATTCATGCATGCATAAGAATGAAAATTTTTTGGATGCATCCATGTCGGATGAAGAATTCAACTTCCATGATGCTTAAAACCCCTCACATTTCTGTGCTCATTTTGAGCAATCCAAAGGCCCTTTGGAGTGCTCGCAGCTGCACACCAATGTCAGCACATCATCCTGAGGCTACTGTCTCCATTTCGCGCACTCGAAGTCCATTTTCGAGTGCTCGAACACTTCATACATCACAACCCGAGACACTACCTTCAATTCGAGTGCTCGCAGGCTCAGTTCGAGCACTCGAATCTGCAACCCTCTCCTCTCGGCAACATACACCACCACCCATCAAACCATCCTGCATGCCATCCCTCACATTCTCTCCCTCTCGGCTCCAACACCCCAACCCTCCTTACCACAATCTCTCTCTCTTCAACCGAGCTCATCTCTCACCTCATAACCAACCATTTCTCATTAACCCACAAACCACACCCAACCTAAACCACCACACCTCATCCTCACCCTTCCCTGCAAACCCACTTCCATGCAACCCAACTCACCAATCCCTTCACCCTCACCTCACCACCACCCCCCCACACTCTCGGCCACCACTCAACTTCAGCATCACCAACCCAACACAAACCCAACGCCGAGCCCTCTGCCAAAACTTCGCGCACTCGCCGAGCCCATTTGAGTGCTCGAAGCTAACCCATCTCCTTCACCTTCCTCTAGAACCCAAAACCATCTCTGCAACACCCCATGCACGACCAACCTCTCTCTTTCATAAACCCACAACCTTCCAACCATTTCTCCCTCTCGGCACCAGCCAACTACCTTGTATGCCAACCATGCAACCATTCACCACAACCCAAACCAACCAACCCAACTCTCGGCTTCTCCTTCTCCTTTAACCAACATCCCACCCCAAACCAACCTCTCATGCATACTATTTACCAAAAAAAAAAAAAAAAAAAAAAAAAAAAAAACTATCTATATATATATATAAATAATAATAATAATAATATTCCTATATATATATAGATATAATACTAATAATAATAATACTACATCAATAAATAAATACATAAATTTTTGGGTTTTGTTTAGATTTTTATCTTACCATATAATTCCTGTGACTGTTTTTATTTCTGTTTTGATTTTTCTTACAAGCCTATGCTTTTACTTGTGTATAGTAGTTATGTTCTGACAGGTCTTCCTGTCCAAGTTTGGGGGACACCTTTGCGCATTCACATCGATGGATATTTTTGCATTCGTCACTCCACTTGGTAATATTGTTCTTTTACCTTCTTTGCTCTTATTTTGTTTCACTTGTCTTCACACATTGAGGACAATGTGACATTCAAGTTTGGGGGTGCAATAGGACATTTTTGGTTTCACATTTTTGCTAAGCAATGATAGTATGATTTGAACTTGTCGGGGATGAAGCATATGTTTAATACCTTGTGTATAGAAGTTATTGACATTTTTGAAAATAAAGAAAAATTTGAGTTGAAATGATTATGTGGATTCAAATTAGTCTGTATAAATGTCTCAATTAGATTCTCGCTGGATTTGACACTCTTTTAAGCTTCACAATGCACATATGCACATTGGAAACTAAACTGTGAGGCATGCAACTTGATCGACCTTGACCTTGGTTTAGTTAATTTGATTTGATGAACCTGATAAATGAATATCTTTGGTATGATTTAAGTCGTCTCTAAAAAAAAATGAGAAAGAAAGAAAATAATGACCAGTTGACGTTCGTAACCTTTCCAACCCGAGCTATTAAGCCCTAGGAGTGTCTCTACACTTAGCACCCTAAAGCCGTCTAGTTTGGGAGTTGTTGGCCTAACGCTTGCTACAGGGGTTGGTTAGAAAGCTTAAAGGACTTAAACATTGCACGGTCATTCAAAAAAATTTTGTAATAAACATGGTTCGCTGGAGTTCGTAGCCTTTCCAACTTGAGCTATTAAGCCCTTTGGAGTGTCTCTACACTTAACACCCTAAAGCCATCTGGTTTGGGAGTTGTTGGCCTAACGCTTGCTACATAGGTTGGTTAGAAAGCTTAAGGGACTTCAGCATTGCACAACCATCTTATGTTTCACTTCTGAGTTACAATAAATTGTCAACAAGCAACAAAAGTTGTCTTGTAAATAAAATCATGCCTTAAGGACTTCATTGAAAAGGGAATTCAGTGATTTGAAAACTCGTGTCTTGGAATTGGAAGAGAAAGTAAAAGCCGCATGTTGAGAATCCAATCCACTTTCACTGAAGTTAGAGTTGATTTCCATTTAAGAGATGATAATTGAGTTATTTATATGGACTATGATATTGATACATGCATGTTGAAATGTGTTTAGTATCAATGCTTCATATATGCAAGGTAGTCTTCCCAATGACCCCATCTCCAGCTCTTTTTCTGTTTCAAGTTATTTTTGAGCTATGTATATATCTCATTTTACCATGGATGATATTGTTGTAGTAGCATGCCCATGGTTGTCTTTTCATTAAGTTTTTCATTGTAGTTTTGCTAAGGGACTAGCAAAATGTAAGTTTGGGGGTATGATAAGCGTCAAATATTATATATTCAAGCGCCCTAAATTGCATTAGTTAAGTCCATCTTTTGATTATTTATGTAGATTATCTCCATTTCCATGTTTTTATGCATTTTCAGGTTCATTGGCCAAAAAGAAGCAAGGTTGAAGTTTTGTTGTAATTTTGGATAAGAAAGGCACAATGCTGAAGCTTGGCAGCAGTGGAACCTGAATTTTGTCGCCATTTTTGACCTAGCAAACTCAAGAAAAGGACTTCTATCATAACATGAAAGATTTAGAGCTATGAGTCAGCTTTCCAAATCTTCAAGCGGTTCATCATTCAGAGTTTGGAGCAGAGAGTTATGATTTTCTTATTAGAGGTGCTCAGAACTGCCTGGCAGCAATGAAAGTCTGCCTTGTTCTTCAATTTCAACCAACCATACTTGAGAATTGGATCTCCACCAAAACATAAAGTTTTTAGAGCTCTGAATTAGCTTTCTAAATCTTCAAATGGTTCATCATTTGGAGTTTGGAGCGTAAAGTTATGACCATTTTACCAAAGTAGGTCTGGGCAAAGCAAACCAAGCATAGGGCATTCTGGCCAATTTTCGAGTGCTCGAGGCCTTATTTCGAGTGCTCAAAATTAGGGCAGATTGCTTCACGAGATCAACCACTTGTGCTCAGAAATTTGCTAACTTTGTATGCTCTCTTTATGAGTTGGTTGGGGATGTTTCTTGGAGGAGAGAGATGACTTTTTGGGTGGAGTAACATGTCTACAAAAGAGGGGAGCCACACATTACTTAGGATTATCCTTCATTTTGACAAGAGGGAGGAGAGAGAAGAGAGCAAAAGAAAGGTGTGTTCTTCAAGCTCCAAAGAGGGTGCACGAAAATGGAGATGAGGATGATGCTTCTTCCTTCTTCTAGCTCACCAATGGGCAACTAAACCTCATCTAGGGAGGTGATGAAACCCCTCCCTTGTAAGCATGTGTTAGTATAGTTTATTTTTGGGGATTACAATGTATTTTTGATAGTCTTTCCATGATCAAGAGCCTCATTTTTGTTGTAATGAATGTTGAATGTTTATAAATGATTATTGTGAGTTATTCATCTTGTCTTGGATGGTTACTTTTCTTAATCATATTGCTTGTACTTCCATGGTGACAATGGAAGTTAGATCATGGAATGGTTTTAATGGCATGGAGTTGGAGAACCTAGATAGTTCATGGCTTAGGGTTTCCCTTTGATGGTTTATACTTGATTCTTAGCTTTATGTGCATTCACCATTTAAATTAGGGCTTGATAATCCTTGCCTTAGTAAGCATGTTCTAAGCTACATTTTAGTTTAGGTAGTTGATCATGTGAACCTTTGATGGTTTATTCTTGCCTTTCTATTTAAATGAACTTTTTGAGGATATTATAGTAACCTAGTATTGTTATGTATCATGACTATCATATATATTGTTTTTCCCTTAAATTAATCTTAACCTAGCATGTGTATAGGGATGGAGGTGGATTCATTTCCCTAGCCTTCTTTACTTGTACTTCACTCCCTCGAATTCTTGCAATTTATTGTTTTATGCACTTTTAGTTTCCTAGCTTAAGTGTCATCCAACAAAACCTCTATAAACCCTTCATCATTCTAAGAATGATTCTAGATATTTAGGTTGTATTAGACTAGCGCAGTCCCAGTGGTTCGACTTACCTGACCAATTGCCCTATTTTACAATGATTCGTGCTATTGCGAAGGTTGATGTATAGTTGATCAACCGATCAAGGGCTGTACGGTCGTCAGAAGATTTCTTGTCCAAAGTAGACTGAGCGGCCCGCTCAGTCTCCAGAGCACCTTGAAGATTATTTTTTTCCTTCTCAACTAGAACACTTGAGTTTTAATTCCTTCAGCTCTGCATTAGCCTTCTTCAGGTTGTTAGACAACTTTTTATAGCCTGAAGGAAGGGTGATAACCTTCTGATCGTTTATCTCGAGAGCCCTCTGCACAGTTACCATCCCGAACAGAGTCTGCATGGAAATAAAGGGCATTTGTCACACTCAGTGTAAACAAAGTAAAATCAAAACGATCGGAAAAGAAAAATCAAAAATGAAAAATCGAAATCAAAGTTACCTTCATAGCCGAAACAGGAAGTCGAGTGAACATTTTTGTTCGTGACATCTCTCTCTACACCCGTGCGTCACGAGGGGACCAGATGTGCGAGTAGTAAGCCAAAACAGGTGGTCCATGCCTGAGCATGGTATCATTGGGAATGACCAGCGAATCGTCCACCCTGATGAACTTAGGGACCCATAGGCCCACAGTGGGAGGAACTGATGAAGCCCCCTCCGCCCCTCAGTCATGCCAACCGGAGTAGGTATGTCAGTCCGAGCGACCGGACCAGTCGTGCTTGAGACCCCTTGCCCTCTGAGATAAGGGAACGTTATCTAGATCAGTGTCACTCTTCCTCTCGGGCGAAGGCCTTTTTCCTTGTGCCCTTTCTTGGGCGGACTCTAGAGTTTGGGAGGAGTTGGCAGAACCATAAATAGTAGCAGGATTGGGCCTTGGAGAATCCCTGTTCCTTCTGATCGAGGGAATCTGTAATTCGTCCTTACAGATCCCTTCAAAAGAAATGTTGTTAAAAGCTTGTGCAGTTAACAACTTGGGAGTCAAAGGAATACTGTTCCACACATTCTGCTCCAAGTTACAAAGCTTAGCCTTGCAAGTGCTATAATCCAAAAGTTTATATGGGATTTTAATGTAATGGCAGATGAAAGTACAAAAGCAAGGAAGACAAATTTCACATATACACTCGCTCCTATGTTTTTTATATTTAACATACAAAGGGACCGAGCAGTTACTAAAGAAGGTAGGGATGAGATCTTTAGAAGCAGTAACCTGTTAGGTGATAAGCGTCGAATATTGCATATTCAAGCGCCCTTATTTGCATTAGTTAAGTCCATTAGCTGACAATAATGTACAGTTTAGCTTTATTTGTTTATTTCAGTCTTCTTTCAGGTCGGTTTCCCCGAATGTAGCTAAAGGAACGGTTTTGACAATCTTTTGATGAAGTAGGCGCGCCGTTGCTAGGGACTGTCTTTTGGGCCAAGCCTCTTGAGTTGTTGTATGAGTGAAGTTAGCAACATAATGCTTAGAATGGTAATCGCGTCAACGGACCGGCTCGAAGTGGCTCACGAGAAGTTTGTTGATTTTGCAGTTACAGGGCTCCGCAGGCGCCCGCCAATAATGCCAGTAGGTCACCTTCCTCCGCGGGGCCCCACAGTGCTCGCGGGCCTCGGCCGCCAGCTTCGCGGGCTCCCGCCGTGCCACCACGGGCGTCCGCCAAAACCACCAGTAGTCACCCTCCGGATGCAAGCACCCGCGGGCGCCCACCGATCTGCAGAGAGCAGACCACCTGCCCCTGATTTCAAGTTGCATTTTGTCCCCTATGCATTTTATGTGGTTCTAATTGTTGCTAGGGTAGTTGGAGCTCATGATGGAGTGGGGGGAGGGAGGTTTTTGGCTAGATAAGAGGGAAATACCTTGCATTTTGGATTTATCTCACTTTGGACCAAGTTTTAGAGAGAGAGAGAGTAGTGTTTTGGAGGTGTTTGAGTTCTAGCTTGCTTAAGGTGCGAAAATAGAGGGTGGAGACTTTTCTTCTACTTCATTCCTTGCATCCATGGGTAACTAAATCCCTATCTTGGGAGGTGATGAAGCCCTCCCTTGTAAGCATGTTCTAGCTTAGCTTCTATTTTGGGTATAATAATGTATAATTTTGGTCTTTCCATGATCTAGAGCCCCTCACTTGTTGTAATGGATTCCAATGTCTATAAACAATTATTCTAAGTTAATTATCTTGTCTTAGATGGTTTCTTATATTAATCATATTGCTTGCATTTTCATAATGGCAATGAAAATAAGGTTGTGGAATGGTTTTAATGGCATGTTGATAGATAACTTTGATAGTCCATTGCTTAGGTATTCCCTTTGATGGCGTATGCTTGATTCCTAGCTTCATGTGCTTCATCATTTGATTAGGGGCTTGATAATCCTTGCTTAAGTGAGTATGTTTAAGGCTACACCCTAGTTTAGGTAGTTCAAATATATGAACCTTTGATGGATTATTCTTGCTTTATGATTTAATGAACTTCTTGACAATTATATGGCAACCATGTGTTGCTATATATTTCATGACCATTACACGTATTGTCTATCCCTAATTTAGTCTTTATCTAGCATGTATATAGGGTTGGTAGTGGATTCACTTCCCTAGCCCATTTACATTTTCTTTAACTCTTTAACTCTTTGTCATTTATCATTTTATGCAAATTAAAATCCTAATTTTAGTGACAACCCAACAAACCTCTATAACCCTTCATCATTCTAAAAGTGATTTTAGACACTTTGGGTTGCCATAAACTAGCATTCCCAGTGGTTTAACTTACCCGGCCAATAGCCGTATTTTACAATGATTTGTGCTATTGCAAAGGTTGATGTATAATTGACAACCGATCAATTTTTGGCGTCGTTGCCGGGGATTGCAAACGGTTTTGTAACCGAGGTTCTAGGATTAACTTCGGTTTAATTGTAAATATTGTGTTCTTGTGGATATCTTCTCGTTGGTTTCAATTAATTTGTGTTTCAAGTTTTCTTGTGAGATTCTAGGTACTCAAGGCTTGCTGTGGGAAAGCTATCAAATTTGTAAGTCTAAAAGACTCCCGGTAAGTTTTCGAAGTTTTGGTCTCAAGGTTGTGAATATCTTGCATATGGTTAAATTAGAGATAGTTGAATTGTGAAGCCCTTGTCGAGGCTATTTATTGTTTTTATATGTTGCAAAGCATCGGTCCTTGTCGTGGCCATTTAATTTCTGTCTTTGATAATTGAGGAGAACGGGAACATCGTATGTGGAGATTATAGTGATGCATTGTTGTCTTGATTGTGTTGTGATTTGTTGATGTTTGGCCGTAGATCACTTTCCTTACAGACTCTTGACTCTCTAGTTGACATAAATTCACTTGAAAAGACTCTTAGAAGAAATCATAGGGAATCTGCTGACATAAGAGGAATTGAACTTGAATTTAATATAATGGCCAGTAATGAAGAAAATTTGGGGAATGAGGGAATCAATAATAATGGGGCTGAAATTCCAAATGTAGTTCCCATAACTCTTCGGGATCATTTCATCTCTACCACTTATGCTTCTCCCTCTTGCATAGTGATGCCAAATATCGAAGCCGCTCAATATGAAATCAAATCTAGTACAATTCAAATGCATCCATCATTCCATGGCTTTGACAATGAGGATCCTTATAAGTATCTTGATGAATTCCTTGAAATCTGTTCTACCATCAAAATGAGGGGTTTCCCTGAGAATGCACTCCACTTGCGTCTATTTCCATTCTCCTTGAAAGATAGGGCAAAGTATTGGTTAAACTCCCTTATTGCAAACTCCATCACATCATGGGCCCAATTGCAATAAGAATTTCTAAAGAAATACTATCCGGTGAGTAAAACCAATCAAATGAGGTGCTCCATTCTTAGTTTTTCTCAAATTGATAGAGAACAACTCCATGAGACTTGGGAAAGATTACAAGATCTTCTTAGGAAATGCCCGCACCATCTAATTCCAAAATGGCAATTAATGCAAGCCTTCTATGATGGTTTAACCGAACCATATAGACTCATGGTTGACTCCTCATGTGGAGGGATGTTCATGTCTAAGAATGCGGACGAGGCTTGGACTTTACTTGAGAATTTGAGTGAAAATTCATTGCAACACAATTCTTATAGGGCTTTGATCTTAACCAACGCTAAGAACACCAATCCTTGTCAACCAAAAACAATGAGGGAAGAATCTTCTCAAGTGGATGCCATAGCTCATAAATTCTATCAACTAATGGCACCACATCTTTCTCCCTCTTTGTCTCAAAATTCAGTAAGTGCGGTGTGTGCATCATGCACGAGTCCCTTCCATCTCTCGGAAGATTGCCCCACACCGGAGCAATTTCCTAATCCCAATCATGAGCAAGCTAATGCGATGTTTTCCAGACCTGGAAACAATCCTTATTCTAATACCTATAATCCAGGCTGGAGAGATCATCCGAATTTTTCGTAGAGGCAACCCGCCCCACAAAATTCGAACTTTCAGAATCAAGGGCATCAAAATTAGCCCCCTTCTCAATTTCAAAATAGGCTATTTCAGGCCTTGTCAAGCTACTGTCCCCCTTATAATCCAAATGTCTCTAATCAACCTCCTTCGTTTCTAACTGATGAGATTTTGGTTGCAAACAAGCAAATGATGGAATCTCTAAACAAGCAAATGATGGAATCCAACAAGTAACTCTTGATATCATTGCAGCCCACTCTCCAAATGGTTTATTCCTACACTCAGTTGATAAGCGCCGAATATTGCATATTCAAGTGCCCTAAATTGCATTAGTTAAGTCCATTATTTGATTTTATTATGTAGATTATCTTCATTTGTCCATTTTTGTTTATTTTCAGGTTCATTGGCTTAAAAGAAGCAAGAATGATGTTTTGTTGAAATTTTGAATGCAAAGGCACAATGCTGAAGCTTGGCAGCAGTGGAACCTGACTTTTGTTGCCATTTTCGACCTAGCAAACTCAAAAACTGGACTTCTATCATAACATGAAAGATTTATAACTCTAAATTAACTTTCTAAATCTTCAAACGGTTTGTCATTCGGAGCTCGGAGCAGAGAGTTATGGCCTTGTTACCAGAGGTGCATAGAACTGCCTGGCAGCAATGAAATTATGCCTTTATCTTCATTTTCGACCGATCATCCTTGAGAATTGGATCTCCACCAAAACATGAAGTATTTAAAGCTCTGAATTAGCTCTCCAAATCTTCAAACGGTTCGTCATTTGGAGTTTGGAGCGCAAAGTTATGGCCATTTCATCAAAGTAGGTCTGGGCGGAGCAAGTGAAGCATGGAGCTTTTTACACTAAATTCGAGTGCTCGAGGCCTTGCTTCGAGTGCTCGAATTTTGGGCAGATTGTTGTTCAGGAATAGCCCATTTCAGCCACTTGCACTCTACATTTACCAACTTTGGATTTCCCTATTGATGAGGTGGTTGAGGATGTCTTTTGGGGGGAGAGAGAGAGGCCTTATCTATAAAAGAGAAGAGAAGGGAGGCCACAAAAAAATTCATTAATCCTTCATTTTTGACAAGAGAGAGGAGAGAGAAGAGAGCAAAGAGGGGAGTTCTTCAAGCAAAGGAAGGAGCACGAAAAAAGAGTCTTGGATGGAGCTTCTTCCTTCTTCTAGCTTAGCAATGGGTAACTAACTCTTTCTCTAGGGAGGTGATGAAAGAGAAGAGAGCAAAGAGGGGAGTTCTTCAAGCAAAGGAAGGAGCACGAAAAAAGAGTCTTGGATGGAGCTTCTTCCTTCTTCTAGCTTAGCAATGGGTAACTAACTCTTTCTCTAGGGAGGTGATGAAGTCCCTCCCTTGTAAGCATGTCCTAGGGTAGTCTATATTGGGGGATTGCAATGTATATTTATGGTCTTTTTCATAGCTAAGAGCACTTCATTTGGTGTAATGAATGTTTATATATGTATGGATGATTTCTTCAAGCTCATTGTCTTATGTTAGGTGATGTCTTGTATTAATCTTTTTGCTTGAGTTTACATGGTGAGAATGGAAACAAGGTTATGAAATAATTTAATGGCATGTTGATAGGTGATTTTGATAGACCATTGTTTAGGAAATCCTTTGATGGTGTATGCTTAATCTCTAGCTCCATGTGCTTCATCATTTTGTCAAGAATTTGATAGTCTTTCATTTAAGTAAACGTGTATAAGCTACACCTTAGTTAGGTAGTCTAAACATGTTTACCCTTTTGATGGATTATACTTGTTTGAGACCTAATGTACCTCTTGATTACTTACATGGCAACTATGTGTTGCTATGTAGTTCTTGACCATCATATGTTGTTTTTCCCTTAATTTAGGTCTAATCTAGCATGTGTATAGGGATGGAGGCGGATTCACTTCCTTAGTCTTCTTTACTCGTCTTTCATCTCTTAAATTCTTGCAAGTTCTTAATTTATGCATCTTTACATTCCTATCTTTAGTGACAAACAAACACTCTATACCCCTTCATCATCCTAAGAATGACTTTAGACACTTAGGTTGCCTTAGACTAGCGCAGTCCCAGTGGTTCGACTTACCCGACCAATAGCCCTATTTTACAATGATTCGTGCTATTGCGAAGGTTGATGTTTAATTGACCAACCGATCATCAGTCCATTGCTAAACTTGAAAATCAAGTAGCACAAATAACTACTTCAATGAACCAACTCCTTCAAAGAGATAAGGGGAAGCTTCCTGCTCAACCATTTGAGAATCCTAGAGGGATTCATGTGATTGACGAAACCCCTCCTCCGAGTGGGACAACTCATGAACAAGTCCAAGCAATCACCACCCTTAGGAGTGGTCAAGTTGTAGATAACAAGGTTGATGGAAGAAACAATGAAAAAGTTCTTCCTCTTGAAAATCCAAATCTCCTCTCTTCTAATCCAAAGTTCACTCCTGAAAATCCAAAGTCTGATGCTGAAAATTCCAAGGTTGTCACCCCAAATGTGGAGACATCTTATGAGCCCAAGGCTCTGTTTCCTCAACGTCTCCAAGAGTCGACACATTTTGGGAACAAAAATTACAAAATTCAAGACATGTGGGAAGTTTTTAAGCAAGTAAAGATCAACTTGCCTCTCTTGGATGCTATTAAGCAAATCCCTCCCTATACAAAATTTCTCAAGGATTTGTGTACTCAGAAGCGCACTTCCAAAAATCATTTGCCAAAGAAGGTAAGATTGATTGAGAATGTGAGTGCAATCATTCAACACAGTGCTCTTCCAAAGTATAAGGATCCGGGCACCCCAATTATCTCGTGTGTCATTGGCGACAACAAGATAGAGAGGGCCCTCCTTGACTTAGGAGCTAGTGTAAATTTGATTCCATATTCAGTTTACTTACAGCTTGGGTTGGGAGATCTAAAGCCAACCTTTGTGGTCTTGCAGCTTGCCGACAGTGGTCAAACACCCACGAGGCATTCTTGAAGATGTCATAATCAAAGGGGACAAATTCTACTTCCCGGTAGACTTTGTGGTTCTTGACACAGAACCGGTCCATGACCTAAAGAAGCATATTCCCGTGATCCTCGGTCGGCCTTTCTTAGCCACGGCTAACGCTTCAATTAATTGTCGAACCGGAGTGATGGATATCGCCTTTGGAAATATGCAAGTCAAACTCCACATTTTCTATGCAACGCAACATCCTTCTGAAGAGGATGATTATTTCCTCATTGATGTGGTAGATGAAGTGGTCGAAGAATCTCTCCCCTTCATTCTAAGCAAAGATCCTTTGGAAACTTGCATGTCTCACTTTGACTTCTCAAACTTTGATATTGACCAATCCATCGAAGAAGTAAACTCTTTGCTTGACATTGGTGCTATCATGGACCTTCTTCCTTGGAAGGTGCCAAAAGAACCACTTCCTCAGCTTTCCACTACTCCTCCAGTCCCTTCCTTGAAATCTCCACCACAACTTGAGTTAAAGCTGCTCCTGGCCCACCTCAAGTATGTATTTCTTGGTGCGAGTCAAACTTTTCCAGTCATCATTGCTTTCGACCTTTTAAAGGACCAAGAAAACAGCCTTTTAGCGGTGCTACAAGAGTACAAAGAAGCTATTGGCTGGGCGGTGGCGGACTTGAAAGGAATCGACCCTTCTATTTGTATGCATCGCATCCATATGGAGGATGACGCAAAACCTTCTAGAGAGGTCCAGCGCCGGTTGAATCCTAACATGAAGGAAGTGGTCATAAAAGAAGTGATCAAATTGCTAGATACGAGAATCATCTACACCATCTCTGATAGCAAGTGGATGAGCCCCACTCAAGTGGTCCCCAAGAAATCCGGTCTCACCATTGTTGAAAATTCCGCTGGAGAGCTCGTTTCACAACGCACCACCACTGGGTGGCATGTGTGCATTGACTACCGGAAGCTAAATTCTACCACTAGGAAGGATCATTTCCCACTCCCATTCATTGATCAAATCCTAGAGAGGCTAGCCGGCCAAAGCTATTACTGTTTCCTTGATGGTTTTTTGGGCTATAACCAAGTGGCAATTGACCCATAAGATCAAGAGAAGACCACTTTCATATGCCCTTTCAGAACCTTTGCCTATAGACTCATGCCTTTTGGACTATGCAACGCATCGGCCACGTTCCAAAGATGCATGATGTCCATATTTTCCGATATGGTTGAAAAGTTCTTAGAAGTGTTCATGGACAATTTTTCCGTCTTTGGCTCCTCCTTCGATTCATGTCTCCATAATCTATCCCTTGTACTTCAAAGATGCAAGGAGATAAATCTAATTCTAAGTTGGGAGAAGAGTCACTTTATGGTCTAAGAGGGCATTGTTCTAGGACATGTCATTTCAAAAAGGGGAATTGAGGTTAACAAAGCCAAAGTGGAGTTAGTTTCTAATTTTCCTCCTCTAAATTCAGTTCGTCAAATCCGTTCATTCCTTGGATATGCCGGCTTCTATCGTCGCTTTGTTAAAGATTTTCGTAAATTCTCTCAGCCCTTGTGTAATCTTCTTGTCAAGGATGCTTCGTTCAACTTTGATGAAGCTTGTATGGAAGCTTTCGTGACACTTCGCACTCTTCTCTCCTCCGCCCCAATTATGAAACCGCCTAATTGATCTTTTCCATTTGAGATCATGTGTGATGCATCCGATTATGCATTAGGCGCGGTTTTAGGTTAGCGTGTGGAAAAACTTCCACATGTTATCTATTATGCTAGCAAGACGCTCTCCGATGCCCAGTTAAATTATGCCACCACTGAAAAAGAATTGCTAGCTGTGGTGTATGCCTTGGATAAATTCCGCTCTTATCTTCTTAGATCCAAGGTCATTGTTTTTTTAGATCATGCCGCTTTTAGGCATTTACTCGCCAAAAAAGAGACCAAACCTCGCCTAATTCGATGGATACTCTTACTCCAAGAGTTTGACATTGAAATTCGGGATAAAAAAGGAATAGACAATGTTGTCGCAAACTATTTCTCTCGCCTACTCATTGAGAAATCTTCTGAATTTGCTGCAGTCTGAGATTCCTTTCCGGATGAGCAACTATTCCAGATTTCCCATTCAAGTCTCCCTTGGTTTGCGGATATTGTCAACTACCTAGCGGTAGGAAAAATTCCATCCAATTGGTCCAAACAAGAGACAGACCGGTTCTTTTCCTAAGTCAAGCATTTCTTTTGGGAAGATCCGGAGTTGTTCAAGTATTACCTGGATCAAATCATCCGGCGGTGCATCCCTGAAACCGAAACCACAAGTGTCCTAAATTTCTGCCACACTCTTACTTGTGGGGGACACTTCAATGCCAAAAAGACTACTGACAAAGTCTTTCAAAGCGGATTTTATTGGCCCTCCTTATTTCAGGATGCTTACAACTTCTGTAAGTCATGTGAGCGATGTCAAAGGCTCGGGTCCATGTCCCGGAGAGACATGATGCCCCTCACTCCCATCCTAATTGTTGAAATTTTTAATGTGTGGGGGATTGACTTCATGGGACCATTTCCATCTTCTTATGGCTATGAGTATATCCTTGTAGTGGTGGATTATGTGTCTAATTGGATTGAGGCCGAGGTTACCAAAACCAATGATCTTAAAGTTGTGGTCAAATTCATTCAATCAAATATTTTCAGTCATTTTGGTATACCCCGGGCACTCATCAGTGACGGCGGCTCACACTTTCGAAATTGTTATCTCAAATCCGTCTTTTTTAAGTACTCTGTCATTCACAAGGTTGCCACACCTTACCACCCTCAAATGAGTAGTCAAGTGGAAGTATCTAATCGGGAGATTAAGCATATCCTGGAAAAAACAGTTCGACTGGATCGCAAAGATTGGTCATTAAGACTAAACGATGCGCTTTGGGCCTACCGGACAGCGTATAAGACGCCCATCGGCATGTCGCCATATTGGCTTGTCTTTGGAAAAGCTTGTTATCTCCCGGTCGAATTAGAGCACCGTGCTTATTGGGCCATAAAAAGGCTCAACTTTGATCTCAAACAAGCCGGCTTTACTCGCAAATTGTAACTCAATGAGCTTGAGGAAATTCGAAATGATGCGTATGAAAGTGCCAAAATCTATAAGGCAAAGACTAAAGCTTTTTATGACAAACACATTGTCAACAAGTCTTTTGCCCCGTGACAAAAAGTTTGGCTTTTCAATTCTAGATTGAGACTCTTTCCCGGTAAACTCCGTTCACGGTGGGATGGTCCATATGTCATCACATTCGTCTTTCCTTATGGTGCAGTCGAACTCCAAGATCCTACTGATGGATCTCTCTCTAAGGTTAATGGCCAACAACTTAACCCTTATGTTGATGGCATAGTCCCAATCCAAAAAGTCGAGAAAGTCCTATTGACGGACCCAATTTATGAGGACTAATGCGCCATGCAATCCTGGTTCATCTGGCTATCAACTTTAAATTTAGCACTTTTGGGAAACAATTCTTTCATCTTCCGAGCTTCCCTCTTCCGTATGCCAATGTGCCAAGAATTTTTCGGGAATTTGCTAAGTTTAACCGAAAATGTGCATTCCTCCGGCATCGTCTCATCTAGCATTCCGGCGGTCACATTCGGTTTTCTTCATTGTTTTCAGGTCTCTGCACCATGTTTAGAATTATTCGTGGTCATTTAAGCATTTGTCTCGTCCAATCCAAAAATTTAAATAGCATTTGGATCTCATGGCTGTCACTTATGACTTTGAGCGCCTAATCTAGTTCCAGCGATTCTATGCGTGTGCTAGGGTTTCGAAGCACTTTCCGTCCTTGTTTAGGTTGCCTTCGTTTTCATCCCGGCCCTTGCAGGCTGCAATACGCTGCACAAGGTAGCATTTGAAGAAGCTCTGCGGGCGCCCACCAAAGCAGGCAGTAGGCTCAGAAATTCCGCGGGCGCCCGCCAACATCCCACGGGGGCCCGCCGTTTTAGGCAGTAGGGGTATCAGCTCCACGGGCGCCAGCCAGAGCCACGCGAGCGCCCGCCGCCCGTCGCTGGTGCATTTTAAAATGGGCATTTCAGGCCCATTTTAAAACATTCTCTCATTCTCTCTCTCTCTCTCCTCGCCCCAAACCTCTTTAACCCTAAAACCTCTCACTCTCATACTCATCTCCACCCATTCCACCCATCTCAATCCATCATCCTTCCCTCTTCCATCTCATTCTTACCCTCCAATTCATCCCTCATCAAGTATAAGAGGACTTTGTTCCTCCACATTGGGTAAGTTTCCTTTCCTCCCTTTTTCTTTAAATTCATTATCAATGGAGGATGGGATTGTTATTATGGAAAATGTAGACTTGTTTTTAGGTTGTGTGGTGTTGATTCTAGGTTTAATTTATGGGGTTTTTACATCTCTAACATCATTTTGCCTCTCTTCCCCATTTCTGTGCACGCCAGGTGTTCGTAGAAATTCCTCAACCAATTTTTTCACTCCAATGGCTCCCAAAGTGGCTTCCAAGTGTGCTCGCTCATCTGAGGGACCTCCAATGTGCCTTCCACGGTAAATTGGGCTGATTGGCCAATTGAAACTGAAGCGAAATTCGACATCGAAAATGGTTTCGCCAACCACCCGAAAACGGCATGGGCAGTCCAAGCATTGACAAATCGTGGCCTCCAATCTCTTTTTAAGCCACGTGCTAGTGCATACTATCCCCGGGTGGTCCGCCTGTTTTACTCAAACATGTCCCATTCATGCGCCAACCTGGATGTTATTAAAACCTCTATTGAAATCCCTATCTTCGACGATGTCAACACCCTCTTTGAATGAGCAATGGGTAGATGGTGCTGTTGGCCCTCGTGGTGGTGGTGGTGGGTGGTGGTTCCAATAGTAAAGGCTTTTTTGGTGGTGTTTTGAGTGTTACAGAAGAGAGAGAAAGTGTATAAAGAGATTGGTGGTTGGTGGTCGGTGGTCGTTGATGATAGGGGTGGTGGTGGTGGTGGTACCGCCGGCGACTGTGGTTGCATAACCCAAACCTATTTTTGTTGTCAGGTGAGGTTGACGCGGGGGTTGGAAGCGGTGGCGTGGTTCACAACAGAAACTTCAGGAGACAGAAGCAGCAACGTGGTTTAGGGCGGCGACGGCGAGGACGAAGTTGACCCAAACGACGATGTCGTCTCCAGCATCGGCGAATCAGGCACCGAATGAACATCTTGAACTAACCCCTTTAGCATTCCCAAACGATTCAATATGTGCCTCCACATCACCAACACTGAATCCGAAGGCCCTCTATTCGTGCCGTTAAGGAACCAATCCTCCGATCTCGTAAAGTTTTAGCAGGAACCCAATTGCGGAGGTGAGACGACTTTTGGGTTGCGGCGGCCGTATTGGCCGCTGAGAAGGGTTTTGGAGAGATGGTTGGTGAGGTCGGAGAGGGTGTTTTGGTGCTTAGCCACCACGATTCGACTGTCGCCGCCGCTGTCTCTTGTGTCGACATCCTCACCGGTGTCGGTGGTGGTGTAAATCAAACCCAAACTCGGCAACGATGGCTGCCATCGAGACCCACAAAACCCAACAAACCCCGCCGGAGACGAATCCGAATCAGAATTGGACTCAAACCATGGCAAAGACAAGCTCAGCACCCCGTCGCTGGAATTGCGCCACACGCGCCGATCGACATCTTCTTGAGGAGAGCAGTCACGGCGTGTTGGAGGTCCTCTTTACTGCGATTGATGGCGATTGGTGGTGGTGTTGTGCTTGTGTGTGTGTGTGTGTGTGTATATATATATATATATGTATGTCTGTGTGTGTGTATATATATATATATATGTATGTATATAAGAGTATATATATGTCTGCCTGTATATATAATATAATTTGTAAATTTATAAATTTTTAAGGGGCCATATTGTCTTTTAATACTGATATTTTGTAAAAAAATTAAATTAAAAAAATGAGGGTAGACCAAAGTCAAGGGTCAAACCAAAGTCAAAGGGTAAAAATGTCTTTTTATATGTAAAAGTGTACTGACATACCTGCAAACTAACTTTTGGAGTGTGAGTAAAAAACGAAGCAAACGTTTGTAACGTGATTGATAGTTATTTTCGAAAAATATTTTAGACTGATATTTGGCCAAATTAATGGGGTGTCATTGAAATTATCCTTCTTTCTTTTAGAAAAGTAAGAGGAAGTGTGTGTTTTGTATTTTTGCGAGTCAGATGGAGAGCAAATATTACTTTATTAGTTGGGAGTGCCGTTTATTAGAGAGAGGGAGTGTTTCTATCAGACACTTCAGGACTTCAGGTTATAGTGAGAGAAAGTGTTTAGTTTCTAGAGGGAGAAGGCTAGAGAGAGAAAGTGTTGCTATATCAGAGACTTCAGTTTCTAGAGGGAGAAAGTGTATTTTTTGTTAGGTAAAAGAAGGGATGATGTGTTAGTGTTGCTATCAGAGACTTCAGTTTCTAGAGGGAGAAAGTGTATTTTTTGTTAGGTAAAAGAAGGGATGATGTGTTTGGAGATCACAGGGAGAAAGCTAGAGAGAGAAAGTGTTGCTATCAGAGACTTTAGTTTCTAGAGGGAGAAAGTGTATTTTTAGTTAGGTAAAAAGAAGGGATGATGTGTTTTGTTTGGAGATCACAGGGAGGAGGGAAATTTCTGCTATCCTTCCCTTAGTGGCATTCCAAATTAGTATCATTTAGTATTGTAAAATTGTTTCCTTTCGCAGAAAATAATGGTGTAAAATTTTGAATATATTTATATGCCTATTTTATAATGTGGAGTGACTGAGTGCCTTGAAACACTTTTAAATTTATTTGGTAATTGTTGCTTAAAACACTTTTATTACAAATTTTACTATGTTGCCCTTATACTAAAATTTTGTTAATTCTCTAATATTAAATATTATATAATTTCATTGAGTTGAATAATTTATAAATATCAACTTGTATCATTTATTTTTATTTTAAATATTACATATTTTGTTTATGATATAAAATTTGTATTTAGTACTAAAATATAAATAGAAAGTGGTCGGAGAGTCCTAGAATTGTATAAATGGTTAGTTCGTTACAAAATCCCATAATAAGTAGGATATTATTTGGTATTTATTTCTAGCAGGGACAATATTGTATTTATAAAAAATATAAAAGAATTACGTTGTATACAAAAAAAACTTTGTAAATTGTTGGTTCACACTTTGGTGTAACATTGAGCAAGGAAAAAACATTGATTCATCACAACAATCCATCTGAGCAACAACTACAATATATAACCAAACATGAATCTGAAAGAACATCTTGGCACCAAATTAAGCAGCAACAGCAACATGAATAACCATGATTCGTTCACAAAAAAAAATAAGAGAAAAAGAACACATACGGTCACACACGACGGGGACGATGATGGACACGCACAGTATAATGGACACAGTATGAGTGGTTGGTAATGGAGACAACATGAAGGAATGCAAAGCATGAAGCGGCAACGACAAGAGTTATGCGCGTTCAAAGAAGCGAAGGAAGGAGTGGGAGGTGATTTTGCAGAGGAGCTTCAGCTTATGTATGAAACCGGCAAACATCCGGCGCTTGATGCTTCCTCGGACAGGAGTCACAAAGGGGAATGTCTGTAAGATTATTTATTTAATTGTGGCCCACATGATTTGGACATGTGACATATTACTTAGTGGGTAAGTAAATAGATATCAATTAATATTATTTATTTTTGGTCAACTTATAATTACCTTTTTGGTAATTACTTATTGGAGAAGTATTTTCCTTTCTTATTCCTTACTTTGATGGAAAGTGGAATTATGTTACTATAAGGAAAACTGGTCCTCTCTCTGCCTTTATAAAAGTGCATATACTCCATCAATTATGTACAATTAATGATACAACACGTAAAAGTTTTATGTGTACAAAAGGCCAAGAGAGAGAAACTAGTTTCTACCTTTGCCTGTTGATCAGAGTTGTAGATTAGTTCGTGGTTAAAGGATCTAGAAGTTGGATTTAATCTCAACAAGGTTTGATATCATGAATCGAGGTATTTATATCTAACTATTTATTTATGCATTATAGATATGTGAAAATCATGAAGTTCTAAGATTATGGGATTTATGTTTATTTGTGATGAATGGTTTAACACGAATAATTATAGTTTACATGTGGTATCAGAGCTAACGGTTTAGGAACTCATTATTTTTCATTAAAGTTGCATAAATAATATGTATAATTTTAAAATTAAATGATTGTATAATCCATTCTTTTAGAATCGTATGTTTAGATCAGTCCGTGTGGTTTTTGGGTTTGGGTACCTCAATTTCCGAGCCAAAATTAAATTATGAAAGTTGGTTACTGATACATAGTTTACATATGTGTAATAGTACAAACGTATGCATAATGTGTGTAAGACAAACAACTTCAATGCTTTAGGTTACTGATTTTCGTGCATGACTAATAAAGAACATTGAATTAAAATAATAATAATAATAATAATAGCATTTGTCTTGCTATTGTTTTATAGAAATAGTCAGTTGTGAAAGGATTACAAAGACTCATTATTATTATTATTTAAAAATTAATAAATACATAAAGTTTGTGTATTTATTTATTTTATTAAAGAGGTTTAAATTATTGTTATAAGTACTTGTCCAATGATTTGAAGATTCTGCTTTTAATTTAAAATAAATTAAAATTAAAGTTATTGAATACATAAAATATATGTATTGATTTATTTATTTTAGGAATTTGAATTTCTAGAATAATTTGTGAGTTTAGAAATTTAATCTAATAAATTAGACATGCAAATAACTTGTTGTTTCGTACCCAAACATACATACATATTGTAGAATCAATTTTAAATTGATTCAATTATGATCTTTAAGTCCGAAAATAAAATAATATATTTTATTATGTATATAAAATAAAAAGATATTTTCTATGAAATTTTGGATTATTAAGTTTTTGAGATCGAAGTTGCTTAAACTTTAATCGACAATTATGAGTATATGTGTATAATGTTAAATAGGGAAATTAATAATTAGTTAATTACTAGTTAATTTAATATTCATATTATGTGTGGGTTAGTAGCTACCAAAGTGGCCTAACCATAATGGTCGATGAATATTAAGTCTAGTAGTAAATATAATTTAATGATGAATCAATTACTGTCTAATTTAATATTCATATTATGTGAAGATTGGTAGCTACTAAAGTGGCCCAATCATAATGATTGATGAATATTAATTTTTGTAATAGACATAATTAATCTTACATTAGTTACTATCTAATTTAATATTCATATTATGTAAAGGTTGGTAGCTACCAAAGTGGCCTAACCATAATAGTTGATGAATATTAATTTTAGTAGTAAACATAATTGCAATATTTCATGAATTATGATGCTTATAATTTTTTGTGATATTCATGAATATTGATTTTATTTAATTATGAGAAATAATTCCTCAAAGGGAATTGATTTTCAAGTGATTAAATAAAAATTAAAGGGTCGTATGTATTTTTTTTTTAATTAGGTAAATATAGGATATCCAAAGGTAACTTATTTGTTTAATTAAATAATGCATCACCAATAAAGGTATACGTATAAATACATATAAGCATCATTATTAGTATTTTATAGTTGTCACCCAAAGGGGTACTATAGTTATACATTGTATTTATATTTTTAAGTTATACATACGTGTTGTTAACTCAAAGCATTATTGTTGTTAAGATTTTATCTTATTATATTTGTTTTATTACATCCCTTAATGCGCATGCTACATCTGTTCTGATTCTCAATATGACTAACTTCTCATAATGAAATGAGTAAGTTGAGTTCAAAATTTAAAGCTTGGGAGAGATCGAACAGATTAAGCATTATGGTTATGCGAATAATTGTTCCTCATAGTTATAGTGCTAAGGAATATTTTGACTAGAAGAATGTTTTCGTATTATAAATAAATATCTAAAACGAAAATTATTAATTGATATTACTACTATGCATTTTTGTTGGTACTCTTACCATGTATGGGTATGTTCTTAGGATGACTAATGTTGCTACCAAATTGAGAACCTTATAGATGATTGTGGATAAGAATTTTCTTATTCAATTTATCTCAATTTTTGTCTACTTGGTATGGGTCATTTCGAATTAACACTATTAAGACAAGTGGAAAGTAAAAGAATTGACCATTATGTTAATTTAGGAGGAGACAAAGCTTAAGCAGCAGGTAATTATTATGTTCATCTGATGACTCAAGAAGTTAGAAAGAAATTTGGGAATAAGTCAGAAAAGGCATTAAGTGAGCAACACCCAAAATTAAAAGATTTAGGTCAATCTACTAAAAAAAAGTAATGTAATAATGAAAAAGTGTCATTAATGTATTGAATACTTTTAGAAAGATTACATAACATATAAAGAATGATTCGAAAAAGAAAAGTACGCTTTTGGTTTTTGTATATTGCGAATTACTTGTTGAAATTCTTTTTAATATATGATAGGTTGACTTAAGTACTAATATTTATGTTTCTAATATATGCAAGAATTTTTTATGGCCTAAACTACAAATTCAAATAAAAATTTCTTATTTATGATAATTGGGAAAAAGTTTTGTTGAAACCATTGTGACACTATGTTTAATGTTAGACAATGGATTTTATTTAAATTATTTTAAAATTTTTATGTTTATTCAATTTACCATAATTTGATTTTATTTCAAAAACTTTATGTTAATGGTTTTTTTATTTAAATTTGGTAATGATATTTATTTAAGAAATTATAATTTGTGAGTTATGGCATTATTGTTGATGATTTCTGTAAATTCAAATTTGATGGTTTATTTATAAAAATCCTTTTGATCTTGTATCATAATGTTAGAATTAAGCGTAACTCAATTAATAGAAAATTTATCTTTGGCATAAAAGACTAGGTCAATATCTAGTGAAATGTTAGGAAAATCAGTAAAGGATGTGATTCTTCTGAATCTAAACTTTACTGATTTTGATGTGTGTGTAGATTGTATTAAGGGTAGACAAACTAAACGCATAAAGAAATGAGCCACAATAAGTACATAGCTTCTTGAAATTATTTGTAGACCTTCTGATGTTCCATCTTTTGGAGGAGAAAATTATTTTATCGCCTTTATAGTTAATTTTTCATATTATGGATATATTTATTTGTTGTATGAAAAATCTCAAGCAGTGGGTACTCTTGAAGTATACATAAATGAGGTTGAAAAACAACTAGATAGAAAGTGAAAATCATAAGGTCATATAGAGGTGGTGAATATTATGTAAAGTATGATGAAACAGGTTAATACTCTAACCGTTTGTTAAACTCCTTGAAATGTATGCCATTTGTGTTCAATACACTTTGCTATACATGGTACAGCAGAAGCGTGTAGCTGTAAGGCGTAATCGTACTCTTATGGAATTGGTTAGGAGTATGTTAAGTAATTCCTCGTTACCCATAATGTTGTGGATATTAAGTAATCTAAAGGGTACAAGTTTTACTATTCGAAACATAGTACGATAATTATTGAAACCGGTAATGTCAGATTTATTAAGAATGGTGAAATCAGTGGGAGTGATAAAAATAAGAATTTGATCATTTCAGAAGTTAGGGTACAAATATCTTTACCCAAAACTTATAAGGAAATAACTGTTCCTTCAGTTGTTGAACCGTATAACAACGAAGAATAATTAAATGATCAATAACTCTATAATGAGATTGTCACCAATGAATAGATTATAGAAGAATCATAAGGAATAACATTAAGACGATCTCAAAGAGAAATGAGATCTGCTATTCCGGATGACTATGTGATATATCTGTAAGAATATGATTTTGATATATAGTAAGATATATACGGATCCGGTTACATATTCACAAGCCATTAACAGTAATGATTTTACTAAATGAATTAGTGTCATGAATGAAGAGATTATAAAGAAATATTCTCTCTTGTATTTAAGAAGAAATCTTTTAAAATATCATGGTATTAGTAGCTTATTATGATTTAGAGTTACATCAAATAGATGTGAATACAATTTTTATGAATAGGAGTTTATAAGAGGAAATCCATATGGAACAACTTGAAGACTTCATATTAGAGGGTAAAGAATTCATGGTCCGTAAACTTACGATGTCAATATATGGATTTAAACAAACTTCCTAACAATGGTATATTAAATTTAATGATACTATTATTTCTTTTGGTTTTAAGAAAAACACTGTTGATCAGTGTATATACTAGAAGGTTAGTGGGAGTAAGTTTATATTTCTGATTCTATATATTGATGATATTTTATTTGTTAGTAGTGATCTTAGTTTATTATATGAAATTAAAAATTATCTCTAAGAATTTTGAAATGAAATATATGGATGAGGCATCCTATGTGATAGGAATAGAAATATTTCATTATAGATCACATTGGTTTGTTTTTAGAATTGTCTCATAAAACATATATTAAAAGAGTTCTAGAAGATTTGGTTGTAGGAACAATATTATGAAAAAGTACAAAGTAATTTATGATTACTTTGTCTATTATGAAATTTTAATTTGTAGCATGCTTTGAGGTTATAATTTATGGTTGCAGAATTTATTTCAGGACTTGGAGTTATGGGTACCGTTTTCAGATTGCTGAAAATTTATGCTGCAATTGTTGATCTTCTTGTATGAAAAATGATAGGTATTCTAAAGTTGAAATACTTTATCATTAAAGAAGATATTTAGAAACAACGAATGTCTATTGAAATTATAAGCACACAACTTATGATTGCAATCCATTAATGAATGGACTACCATCCAAGACATTTACGGAACATGTTGAAAGAATGGGTCTTAAATGTAGTCAATGATGATTATTTTTTAATTGTGGATTGCTTAAATAGTGCATATATATATTTGATATTTTGCGTTGATTAAATGTGTTTCTGATATTTCCTATTAATTAATGTACATGTGCGTATTGCTTTAATAAGTGGTAATAGGAATAGTCTTGGAAAAGACATTATTGTTAGATCATTATTGATACTTCTCATTTATAGACTATGTTGAATAGATTACTAGTGTTGTGGTACATGGAAGGGACTATGTCATTTAACGATATATAACCGCCATGACTCGCATTGGTACTTTATTTACCATGGTATTTATGATGACCAATTACCATGGTATTTATGATGACCAATTTATTGAGTTAATCTGATTTATGGTGCACATTAATGACTATTTTACTAAACCACTACAGAAATTATCATATGTGTCAAGTGGGAGAATGTAAGATTATTTATTTAATTATGGCCTACATGATTTGGACATGTGACATATTACTTGGTGGGTAAGTAAATAGATATCAATTAATATTATTTATTTTTGGTCAACTTATAATTACTTTTTCGGTAATTACTTATTGGAGAAGTATTTTCCTTTCTTATTCCTTACTTTGATGGAAAGTAGAATTATGTTACTATAAGGAAAACTGGTCCTCTCTCTGCCTTTATAAAAGTGCATATACTCCATCAATTATGTACAATTAATGATACAACACGTAGAAGTTTTATGTGTACAAAAGGCCAAGAGAGAGAAACTAGTTTCCACCTTTGCCTGTTGATCAGAGTTGCAGATTAGTTCGTGGTTAAAGGATCTAGAAGTTGGATTTAATCTCAACAAGGTTTGATATCATGAATCGAGGTATTTATATGTAACTATTTATTTATGCATTAT
Organism: Cornus florida; assembly: GCF_030987335.1. Classification (NCBI taxonomy): domain Eukaryota; kingdom Viridiplantae; phylum Streptophyta; class Magnoliopsida; order Cornales; family Cornaceae; genus Cornus; species Cornus florida. Next base: position 70,433,373 of record NW_026775578.1, read on the forward strand.
AGATATGTGAAAATCATGAAGTTCTAAGATTATGGGATTCATGTTTATTTGTGATGAATGGTTTAACACGAATAATTATAGTTTACAATGTCATCTTCATTTTGCTGCTCTTAGCTGAATAATTAATGGCATTATTCATTGAATCATAGTCCATCTCTTTGGTACTTATATATATATATATATATATATAGACAGAGAGAGAGAGAGAGAGGAAATGGTGTATTGCGAATAGATGAACTGATAGGATGCTTTAGAGAGAGAGAGAGAGAGAGAGGGAAATGGTGTATTGTGAGCAAAGAGATGAATTGATAGGATGTTTTAGAGAGAGATTGAGGGAGGGGTTCTAATGTTTTATAAACAAAATTATGATGCATGCATGTTTTAGAGAGAGAAACTTGGATGTTTCCGAGAAGTTGGAAAGATGACTGGGCTTTGTTTGGGGCTGGGGTTTGACAAAATTTTTAATTTGGGATTGTGATGTTTCAAAGATTGAGCTTGGGATTATTTACCGAAAAAAACAAAAGATTGAGCTTGGGATTGGTGGGCGTCCTAATTTAGGAAGCTAAGATTTTTATATTGAGAGAGAGAAGCAAGGGTCTTCAATTTCCCCATGTTTAATCATATAGACTGTGGGTCTTCAATTTTTGCTTGTCTAATCATATAGATTATTATTTATTTATTTATTATGGAGTTGATATTGAGGTTCTATAATTATCTTATCCCACTATAACTACATTATTTCTTAAAATAAAATTACAAAAGAATCTCTATGTCACACTAACTTTGGGGGGTTCATTTGGGGTTGGTTATGGATTTACGTGTATATGTAAATATACACTAACTTTGGTGTGGTTGTGGTGATGTTGTGAAGTGTGTGCATGCATTTACGTGCACAGACCAATAACTGTAGCTCCCATCGTCTATCCCCGCTCCCATTTAAATTGCCCCACTGCCTAGTTTATTTAATTTTTTCAGTAAGCTAACATTATATATTGTTGTAAATAATACTTACTAGTGTTAGAATTTAGGCAAAACCAACCCAAACAAAAACTACAAACCAAATCCTACCCAAGTACAAGACATTCAGAAACTTAAGATGTTTGAAAAACTTATAAGAGAACTTGATGATAAATCTTAATAATGCATATATATATATATATATATATATATAACCTCAATTTCTACATCAGATTCATATTTTTTCAATCTAACCTCAATTTTAGCATCAGATCATATTCTCACAATCTAACTCACAACATCAAAACTAAAAAGAAGTACAAACTCAAAATAAAACTCAACAATAAGGGATGAAGTTGAAGAACTCATTGAAGACCTTTGTCTGCCTGGTGCACTTCCGTGATGGTGTAGATTAGGGATGAAATTGTCTTGTACTTGTCATTTTTAAATCTCCATGATAAAAAAATCTACGAATATTAAACTTAATGTACCGGAAATAATTAGAAGATCGAAACAAATCAGATATGATCTGATGAAATTGCAAAAAAAATAATGCAGTTAATTAAAGTAGCACAAATGTATCCATATACACATACATATACATATGTGATATATGATTTGTAGAGAGAATTTTGAATCTCTTACCTCTAAAACTTTGTAATGCGACAGAAAGTTCATTCAAACCCTAGGTGAGATTGAGAGTGATTAAAAAAGAAAAAGAAAAGAAGAAGAATTGCATGTGTATATGGATAATTCCATGGTTAATCTGGTAACTTCTTCGTTTAAGCTAGTAATGTTAATCATAATTTGGTTTTTTTGTAGTACATATTATGGGATACCAATAATGATATTACCTAGAAAAAGGCAATGAAACATAGTAATTATACTTTGCATTACAGATGATCACACAGTTCCATTCCTGGCTGAAACATGCTGAAGAGAGATATATTATAGTTTACATATTAGACAACTTGTTAAAAGATTTGGCAACAAATCTTCCTCAACTTATCAATTCAAACATTTGCAATCCTCCCCATTACATTTTGCTAAACGTTAGAAGAGTGACGTTACTTGTAACAAATTAGTTATGAAAGTCATATTTTATTTTATTTTAACTAAAATGTTCTTGAATCAATTTGTGATCCATATAGAATCATATTAATGCTCTATTTAAAGTTAAAATATAAAGTAATTTATTAATTTTCTTTTGTTTTCAAAAATTAATAGTTTAGCTGGGTCTGTGTATGAGAAAAAGAGTCTTCCTAGCTAGTGTGATTAGTTATCTTTGTTGCATATGAACAAACCATTTGAATTAGGTCTTTCTCATGTGTGCATTCATTTTAGCACCTTTGTGACAACCACAATAAATTAATTCCCTAAAGCAATGGCTTGGAGAACATTATCAATTAGTTGATAATTAGAAATTTTTTGGAAAATTTCTATATATTAAAGGAAAATTTTCTATCAAGTCAAGTAACCATTTTTTAAGTGATTTATCAATTTATAAGCATATAGGAGCACTCAAACAGCTTAGGTTCATCACTCATAAGAAAGTTCATTCCATGAGATATATTAATGGGATCAATCATGCAGGCCTGGTTATTAATTCTAAATATAAATCAACAAAATTAATATAAAATTAGCTTCATCGTTGACCAAATATAAATCAAAAAAAAAAAAAAAAAAAACAAAAAAAGGAAAGAAATTATATATCCTACCTATACAGAAAGCTTGTACAGTAGATTGATTCCAGTGAATTTGTGAAAACTCGAAAATCTTCAAAGGGAAAAAAATGCTATAGGGAATAATAAGGCTAAAAACTCATAAAGATATTGTCTTCATCCAACTAATTGTTTCAACATCCAAAAATAATGGAAGGAAATTCATAAAGCATATTCCTGATTCAAAGAAATGATCACCCAATGGTTGAATGAAAAAATAGTGGAACACCTGATTGTTTCCCAATGTGGACCTCACTAAGCTTTCTGTCAATACATGAATGATTTCGAATTTTTATGGCCTTAGAGATGGATTCTAGAAGATATTAGAGTTGTTGAATTTGTATATAGTAGATGATTGTATGAGTGCTGACATTGAGTTAGTGGGCTTACGATGCAGGAATTTTTTTTCACAAGGCATAGGAAGGGAATGATGTTAATTTAAATTCAATTTTGGCTTAACATTGACAATGCAACAAATAAGTCGTTATAATTAAAAATGTAGGTTTTTTTTTAAAAAAAAAAAAAAAATTTGAATAGGCAATTAAGTGCAAGCCGTAGATATAATATGTAATGACTTCCTCAAAACGTGAGGCTTAAATTAGTACTTAACAAGGCTTATTTTTTATGCATGTCATTAATTACAGGTTGTAAAAATCTTATTTTCTTATAGTGTATTCTCACCAGGATATCAAGTTCTCTAAAATAATCTTTAAAATTTTACAGCCTTTAAATTCTCATCTCATTTATTCTTATTCTTATTTTTTATTTTTGCAGGTTTCACATTGATTGCAATCTAGCTCCCCTTTTGGATTCAAATTTCTTTTGGGATTTTGAAATGTCTATGCGATTAGCATTGTGTAATATTGGATTTATAGCATTTTGATATGTGCTGGAATTATCATTTTAGATGATTTGCACATTTTAATATCTAAATTCTTAATGGAATTTGTGTTTTATCTTCTATGTTTGATTATCAAATATATTTATTTTGAGTGATATGCTTGGATATTGTTTTAGATTGTCTAGTTTATTAATATTTTAATTTACAGGTTCCAAATTTTAAATAGGTGAAAACAAAATTATATTATTGTATTAATGGCACGATATATAATTTTATCACAATATTTAACTTATAGTGACAACATATTTGTCATAACATGATAGATATATTGTGACAAAATATTGTCGCAACATGGTATATGTATTGTGACATTTATTTTGTCACAATATTTAACTTCATAGTGACAATGTATTTGTCGCAACATAATATATATATATTGCGACAACTAATTTTGTCACAATAAAATAACTTAAAATGACAACTAATTTTGTCACAACATGTCCTTATATATTGTGACAAAATTTTTTGTCACAATAAAACTAGTTATATCGACAATAATTTTGTCACAACATGTCCCTATATATTGTGACGAAATTTTTTGTCACAATAAATCTAGTTATATCGACAATAATTTTGTCACAACATATTATATATATTGTGACCAAAACTTTTGTCGTAATAAAGTAGCTTATAGTGACAATATTTTTGTCACAATATAGGATGTATATTGTGACAAGGTTTTGTCATAATAAAATAGGTTATAGCAACAATTTTTGTCACAAAAGATTACATTTATAGTAACAAAAATTGCTTTCGTCACAAAATAGTAACAAACAGCGACAAATTTCAAAGGTTTGGAGGTTTTAAGGCGACAATTTTTGAATATTTTACGACAAATATTTTGTCGCAATTTTTATTCATTTTGTGACAAAATATCTCACCTCTAGTGACAAATCAACATTTGTCACAAAAAACCTATTGTGACTGGCTTCTAGCGACAAACTGGTGACAATTTTTTTTTTTGTCGCAATAATCTTATCGTGACAAAATATGTACTTTTAGCGACAAATTCGTTTGTTGCCAAAGACCAAATTTGTTGTAGTGTTGGCGGTAAGGTGATTTTGTTGCATTCTACTTAAGTTTGAGATTTAAATGCATGATTGAGTTTGATATCTAATTTAGCGATGATTTTGATTTTTTGAGGACTATATTGCTTAAAATTTAAAAATTGCTTGACTTGAGAGTCCAATACTCCTTATATGCTTTATGGATGCCATTTAGGAGTAAATTTTTCGAAAGATTGATATCTTGCTTGTATTTGTGGTCCACATCATCCTGATTTTGTGATTGTTTTGAGATTCACTCTAGGATTCTACACAAGCACAGGCGCACACTAGCATTCATTTGTGGGGTACATGCTTTGTTGATTATTGATTTGGTTATATTCCAATTGAGTTAGTAGTGCATTGAAAGCTTTCATTCTTAATAAAGGTAGATAACAAACCCTTTTTATTGAGTAACCAGGATTCTAGCATCATCAAGCACTGAACTTCTCGCGCCAAAAGGTGGGGGGCCCAAACTCTAGGTTAATAATTGAACTTGAAAAAAAAAAAAAAAAAAAAAAAAGAAGAAAAAAGAGAAAAGTTACAAAAGTAATAAAAAAGTGAGGACTTCTCCCAAAAGGTGAGAAGTGGGAAATGATTAGATGGAGATTGTTTTGATTTATAACCTAGTTGATTTGAGTTTCTAAGTCCTTAGGGGTATTTTAACACTTAATGCCCTAAAACCGTCTGGTTTGGGAGTCATTGACCTAACCCTCAACCTCATGGATCGCTAGAAAACTTAATAGATAAACACATTATACTATGCTTCCATCTTTGATCCTTAGGATAAAAAAAAAAAAAAAAAAAATCGAGTGAAAAGAATAAGAACACTTAGATCAATAAAGTTTTAATAAAAGGTCCACTCTTTGTTTTCATGATCGATATTAGATTTGTGTGCTAGTTTGAGGGTAAGGATGTGATCATTTCTTTAGTTGGCTTAAATAGTAACATATTTGATGCTGGTCCACATAAAAAGAATTTTAGAGTTGTTTTGATTTGCATGATCATTGTCTTGATGTGTGAAAGATCATACTTGCTTGCTTGATGTTAAGATTTTGGGAGATTGCTTGGAAATGGTTGAAAAATTACATACTTAAGGTAGTTTTCTCCCAATATTTGTTTGCAATATTGGTACCTCTTTGTGAGAATGAGCTTAATGTTTGTGGGTATCATTTTTGGAAACCCTCACGAGACTTCACTCGTCCACTAGGGTTAACCTAGGAGTTTAAAAGGCTTGTTGCATATGTTAAATGCAATCGTGTTCCCTACGAAAGTGGCGTTATCCATTTATTACTTTCTAGTTCATAGTTATATAGTTGTTCATTTTATTCCTTTACTTTGTAGTTTATTGCTAGGGACTAGCAATATTTAAGTTTGAGGATGTGATGAGCGCTGAAAAATACGCATTTAAACCCCTTAAGCTCGAGTATTCTAGAAACTTTATCTATCTTATTTTTTCATTTTAGTCTAATTTCATATTTTTGTCTATTTCAGGTCAATAATGTTAAAACGAGCTAAATATGGTTTCTTAAGGCCTTTTTGGAGTCAAACTAAGTCTTGGTGAGAATCTAGAGCAAAAAGGAGGCTAATCTGGAGCAAAAAGGAGGCTAATGCTGAAAACTGCCAAGTGAGATCTATCGTAGAAAAGTGAGATCGATCGTGGAAAAGTGAAATCGATAGAACCCAGATCGATTAAAGAAAAGTGAGATCGATCGAACTGTTCGCGAAAGTTATTAAAAAGCAGATCTAAAGCTCATTTCGACCAAACTCGAGTTGTGCTTCAAAGAGAAGATTCTTTGGCCGAGTTCTCACATTTTTGGGCTCTCAAAACCTTGTATATAACAGGAATTCAACCATTGTTGTAGAGAGATTCATATTTTTTACATTGTAACTTCTATATTGTTGTAGCTTTCTCTCTCTAGAAAGTTAGAGATTGGTTAGAAGAAAAGAGGAAAGTGGAAGCACATCTCAAGAACCCATCTCTAGATCCACATACTCTCTCTCTCTAGAGCTTCAAAGAAGAAGAAGAAGAAGATGGAGCCATGTTTGGAGCTTGCTCTTGAGGGTTTCATGACCACATCCACCTCGTCCATGATTGGCTAGATCTACACTTAGGGCTTGGATGAGCCCTAAGTCTTGTGTAATCTAAACCCTTGTATTTCTATTTTTGGGGATTTATACATATATTGTTGTGATTAGTGCTTAGCCTTGTGATTTTTGATTTAATTCTTCCTTGTGATTCTCTATTTTAATTACATGTTGTCTTATGTGTGATTATTTGGGAATTGATCTCTACACTAGATTCTCTATGTTGGTTGCATGTTTATGTGTGATTAATTAAGGATTTAGTGATGGCTAATTATAGGTTTTCATTGAATGGGTTTGTCAATTAATTTGATGGATTATGCTTATACTTGATGGGTTGTTCTACAATTTAATTTAAGCTTGTAGGTAGGTAGACAATCTTTGCTTGGTTTGATACTCCACACTTATTATTGCAAATTCCATGATTCTCTAGATTGATGTGTGTTCTCATTAGACCCATTTGTTAATTAATTGATGGATTTTGCTTTTGTCTTGTTGGTTCTACACTTAGTTTACTTGTTGGTTAGGTAGACAATTCACTCTTGCATTAGATAGTTCACACTTTTACATGCAAATTGTGTTCATGTTTGTGGCCACATCTAGATTGCAATAATGTATTCTCCATTAATGGAAAACAAGTAGTTAATTACATGAGCTTAGTAGTGATTTTAACACCCTAAGACATTTTTTCATATTTCTTAAATCCTTATCTCAACTTAGTTTTATTTTAATTGCATTTTCATTAATTGAAGTAGTTTAATCATCTCATCAAATCTTTTTGCAATCTTGTGATACATTAGAGTCAAAGTAAAATTCTAACACATATAATCCATTGGGACGATCCCTACTCACCCTTGCTATGTTAGTAGTAGTGGCGGTAGTACGTGATTTTTATAAATTTAAATTTGACCTAAAAGGCTTTTTTTGAACTGCACATTCACTATATTATTTTGACATATACAAGCGGCCATCGTCAACACAAATCAGCTCAAAACAACAGATCTGTACAGATATATAATATATTTCAGCATATGAATATATACAGTGATAGGAATAAAAAACTTTTTCAGATTCAAATAAAGAATAATATGTAAATCTATAGAAACCCTAGGAGATGCCGAGAAAGAGGAGCAGAGAGAACCGACCTTTCGCATATGAAGAAGAATTGAAGACTCAGAAAGCTCTCTCGTTGGCCGACCTCATGAGGAGAGAGAGCGTGTTTTGTAGAGCGAGAGAGTGAATGTGAGGCGATAGTAGCCTCTTAAGGTTTATAAATGAGGCAGTAGTAGTTCATCATCGTTAGGGGCTTCGATTGGTGGCTTGGAGAGAAAGATGGTTTTGATGGAAAGAAATACTTTTCTGTCTGAGCCGCGCCGTGTACAGATTGATATGTTCTGTGTGTATTGTATATAATATTTTATTTTTTAATTTTTTTAATTAAACTAGCGGGAATAAGACCCGCCTAAATTACATTAAAAATAATTCACTTTCTACCACGGTTTTAAGATAACCGTGATAGAAAGTATATTCTTCTACCACGGTTTTTAAAATAATCGTGGTAGAAAGTATACTTTCAACCACGGTTTTTTATTAATCGTGGTAAAAAATATACTTTCTATCACGGTTCTTCATTAATCATGATAGAAATGGTCTTTTACCACGATTTTAAAATAATTGTGGTAAAAAATTTACTTTCTACTACGGTTATTTTAAAACCGTGATAGAAAGGGTCTTCAACCACGTGTGGAAAAAACTGTATGGTAAAAAATTATTATTATTTTTTTGTAATATAAGACAGACTAAAATAATAAATAAAAACTAAACAATCTAATTGTGTATAATTTATTACATTATTTTTTTAAATGTCAGTAATGTGTGATTTAAAAAGATGCAAGACAGTGGTTATGTGTTTGCGTGTGCGGATATGGTCGCCACTGGTAGCAGTTTTTCTTTCTTTTAGAAAAGTAAGAGGAAGGGTGTGTTTTGTATTTTTGTGAGTCAGATGGAGAGCAAATATTACTTTATTAGTTGGGAGTGCCGTTTATTAGAGAGAGGGAGTGTTTCTATCAGACACTTCAGGACTTCAGGTTATAGTGAGAGAAAGTGTTTAGTTTCTAGAGGGAGAAGGCTAGAGAGAGAGAGTGTTGCTATATCAGAGACTTCAGTTTCTAGCGGGATAAAGTGTATTTTTTGTTAGGTAAAAGAAGGGATGATGTGTTTGGAGATCACAGGGAGAAAGCTAGAGAGAGAAAGTGTTGCTATCCGAGACTTCAGTTTCTAGAGGGAGAAAGTGTATTTTTAGTTTGGTAAAAAGAAGGGATGATGTGTTTTGTTTGGAGATCACAGGGAGGAGGGAAATTTCTGCTATCCTTCCCTTAGTGGCATTCCAAATTAGTATCATTCAGTATTGTAAAATTGTTTCCTTTCCCAGAAAATAATGGTTTAAAATTTTGAATATATTTATATGCCTATTTTATAATGTGGAGTGACTGAGTGCCTTGAAACACTTTTAAATTTATTTGGTAATTGTTGCTTAAAACACTTTTATTATAAATTTTACTATGTTGCCCTTATACTAAAATTTTGTTAATTCTCTAATATTAAATATTATATAATTTCATTGAGTTGAATAATTTATAAATATCAACTTGTATCATTTATTTTTATTTTAAATATTACATATTTTGTTTATGATATAAAATTTGTATTTAGTACTAAAATATAAATGGAAGGTGGTCGGAGAGTCCTAGAATTGTATAAATGGCTAGTTCGTTACAAAATCCCATAATAAGTAGGATATTATTTGGTATTTATTTCTAGCAGGGACAATATTGTATTTATAAAAAATATAAAAGAATTACGTTGTATAAAAAAAAAACTTTGTAAATTGTTGGTTCACACGTTGGTGTAACATTGAGCAAGGAAAAAACATTGATTCATCACAACAATCCATCTGAGCAACAACTACAATATATAACCAAACATGAATCTGAAAGAACATCTTGGCACCAAATTAAGCAGCAACAGCAACATGAATAACCATGATTTGTTCACAAAAAAAAATTAAGAGAAAAAGAACACACACGGTCACACACGACGGGGACGATGATGGACACGCACAGTATAATGGACACAGTATGAGTGGTTGGTAATGGAGAGAACATGAAGGAATGCAAAGCATGAAGCAGCAAGGACAAGAGTTATGTGCGTTCAAAGAAGCGGAGGAAGGAGTGGGAGGTGATTTTGCAGAGGAGCTTCAGCTTATGTATGAAACCGGCAAACATCCGGCGCTTGATGCTTCCTCTGACAGGAGTCACAAAGGGGAATGTCATCTTCATTTTGCTGCTCTTAGCTGAATAATTAATGGCATTATCCATTGAATCATAGTCCATCTCTTTGGTACTTATATATATGTATATATATATATATATAGACAGAGAGAGAGAGAGAGAGAGAGAGGAAATGGTGTATTGCGAATAGATGAACTGATAGGATGCTTTAGAGAGAGAGAGAGAGAGAGAGAGAGGGGAAATGGTGTATTGTGAGCAAAGAGATGAATTGATAGGATGTTTTAGAGAGAGATTAAGGGAGGGGTTCTAATGTTTTATAGACAAAATTATGATGCATGCATGTTTTAGAGAGAGAAACTTGGATGTTTCCGAGAAGTTGGAAAGATGACTGGGCTTTGTTTGGGGCCGGGATTTGACAAAATTTTTAATTTGGGATTGTGATGTTTCAAAGATTGAGCTCGGGATTATTTACCGAAATAAAAAAAGGATTGAGCTTGGGATTGGTGGGCGTCCTAATTTAGGAAGCTAAGGTTTTTATATTGAGAGAGAGAAGCAAGGGTCTTCAATTTCCCCATGTTTAATCATATAGACTGTGGGTCTTCAATTTTTGCTTGTCTAATCATATAGACTGTTATTTATTTATTTATTATGGAGTTGATATTGAGGTTCTATAATTATCTTATCACACTATATCTACATTATTTCTTAAAATAAAATTACAAAAGAATCTCTATGTCACACTAACTTTGGGGGGTTCATTTGGGGTTGGTTATGGATTTACGTGTATATTATACACTAACTTTGGTGTGGTTGTGGTGATGTTGTGAAGTGTGTGCATGCATTTACGTGTACGTGTACGTGTCTGTGTGTGTATATATGTGTCAATACATATAAAAGAGAGAAAATGGAAGGAGGAAGAGGTGGTAGCACTGGGAAAGTAGAGAAAAGGGAAACCTTTTGTAATTTCATTTGGAGTGAGAAAGGGAATAGAACGCTTGAGAATAATTATGGATTATGGAACGTCAATATCAGCTTCTGTGTTTTTAGAGGCGTGGAACCTTTTTTTTTTTTTTTTTTCCGAGAGGCCTAGAACGTTTTAGAGGGAGAAGTAGAGTGATGGAGGGGTTTACAGGGAGAGAATTTATGATACATGTCTTAGAGAGAAATGTTAGATGTTTCGGAGAAAAGAGAAATATGATTGGGTTTTTTAGTTAGGATTTGGCAAAGAAATTTACGTGGACTGTGATGTTTCAAAGATTGAAAATTTAGAATTGGTGGGTCTTAGAAAACAAAAGGTTTTTAAGAGAGAGGGAAGGGTGGAAAAAAAAAGGGAATTTAATTTTCACAGGCAGAATAAAGGAGCTTTGGAGGAGCGTGTCGACAAACTTACTGAGAGAGAGACACAGAAAAAAAAAAAGCTTAGTGGAAAAATCTATGACTTGAAGATAAGGGGGGTGGAGAGAGAGAGGAAAAAAAAGGTGCCCTGAAAATATAATATGTTTTTGTTTTTAGAAATTATTATATATAAATGGTGTTAATGGTTTATATTTATTATTTAATAGAGTCAAAATCTCGTAGTTTTGAAAAAATTAAGACATGAAAAAAATACTTTATCCTTCCTGAGGTACCACTTTTAAGCACATAGGTACTACATTTTGTTATTAGGTACCACTTTTAATTTATTTTGCACAAAAAAATTGTACCCAATACACAAATAGTGGTACCCATGTGCACAAAAAGTGGTATTTATGTGAATAAAAGTGGTACCTCTATACTCAAAACAAAAGTGGTACTTGTTGCACAAAAAATGGTACCTTCGTGCACAAAAAGTGATACATATGTGCCTAAAAGTGGTACCTCAGTAACGGTAAACAGTATTTTTTCATATCCACGTCAATATTTTAGTCAACTTCATTTTTTCGAAACTATATACGAGACTTTGACTCCATTAAATAATAAATATGAGTTATTAACATCATTTATATGTAATAATTCATTTGTTTTAAAGGAGGAGGAAAAAGAACTTGTCTATTACGAAGTACTATTTATTACAAAATTATTTCTAAAGTTTATTTATCCATGAATATTTGTAATATTATTTCTAATTATTGTTTGATAAAATTAAAAAATAATTATTGAAAAATTTAAGAATTCAATTTTAAGTATTGAATTTTTAAGTGCTAATTTAAAATATATATATATTTTATATCTTTTAAATCCTCATTGGCATTCAATGATAACTGAAAATTTTGTCACTTAAAATTTTATTCCATTTTAAATGGTGTTTAGAATTTTCAGCAATATTTAAATTGTATTATCAAACACGCTTAAAAGAATAAACGTTTAATTCATTCAGAATTAAGCGCTGATTTGAGTTATCATATAATACTTAATTGCAACATTCAACCTCTTTAGTGGATTCGATCATCTGTGCATAATAACTTGAGAATGATGTGGTATGCATAGGGATTATTTATGTGAAAAGCTTGTTTAATTTTTTATTTTTATTTTTTCAAACATTCAAGCAAACACATTTTAAATATTATATCTAATAGTACTTGCAAATATTTTTTAACTTCTTTTTGAAGAACAAATATTCTACCATATGAAATAATTGAGAATATGTTAAGGTGCTGTTTGATTAGTTAATTCAAACCTTAATTTTGAATGAGATTAAACGTTTATTTAATTAAGTGCGTTTGATAACGAGCATTTTGAATATCACTAAAAATAGTAAGTACCACTTAAAGTAGGGTAAAATTCTAAGTGATAGAAATATCACTTATCACTTATCACTTAATGCTAAAAAATTCTGAAAAAAAAAAAATTATCAAAAAAATTTATTTTTTAAAAACTAATTAAAATCTTTAATACTTAAAACTGAACTCCTAAAATTTTGAGCACTCAATTTTTAGATTTATCACCGGTAATATACATAAATGTTAGCGCTAGAGAAATAAAAAAAAGGAAATGATGTATGAGTGATATGGTGGCAGAGCAATTTATTTTCCTTTTCTTTTACAAAAGTAAGAATAGAGAGGGCGTGATTTGTATTTTTGTGAGACAGATGGATAGAGCAAGTGGAATAATTTTTAGTGGGAGAGTGGGCCATCTCTAGAGAGGGAAAGGGTGTTGCTTTCACACATAAATGTTGCTCCTAGAGAGACAAACGTGTAGTTTCTGCTAGATAAAAGAGGAGAGATGGTGCGTTTTGTTTGGAGATCAAAAGGAGGAGAGAGAATGTGTTTTGTTTATTAGATGGCGTCGTGGCACCTACAGAGAGAACGTATAAGCGCGTAATGACGGACGGACGGATTTAACATCCTGTCTGGAAACACAAAGGAAATTTCTGTTATCCTTCCTGTAAATTATAACCTTCATAGAGAGGTACTCCAGGTTAGTATCACTGCCACTGCCACTGTCACTGCCACTGCCACTGCCACTGATTTTTTTTTTTTCCAACAATCATTTTCAATATTTATATATAGGGACAGGAACGGACCCAGCAGGGACTGGGTGGGGGGGGGGGGGGGGGGGGCAGATGCCCCCTTGAATTTTTAATATTTTTATTTTATACCTTAATGTTTTTAAAATTTATGAAAATGCCCCTTAAAATTACAATTCGCCCCCACTGAATTCTTATTTTTTAACATTTTACACTTCAAATTTTGATAATTTATGAAGATACCCCACTATAATTATAATTTGCCCCACTAATTTTTTTTTTTTTTTCATTTTATACTTAAATTTTTTTAAAATTTATGAAAAATACCCTATTAAAATTACAAAAATGAACCCATCATATAATTTTGTACCCACAAAATAAAAATTCGCCCCCCCTCACCAAATTTTCTGGGTCCGTCACTGTATAGGGATGACAAAATATCCCGTTTTGTTCGATACTCTTGCGCACCTTGTCTCGTTTAAAACAATTATGGGGTGATTAAATAATTTTGGGACCGGATGAAAATTTTGATTGAAAACCTACATGGTTATGTGGCGGGATGGAAAAATGTCACCTCGCCCCACCCGCCACCTTTATAATAATAAATTATAATTTTTTACTTGTACTTTGTTCTATATTGAATAATATGAGGTATATATCAAACAAATTCTAATTTATTCTATTACAGTCACTAAATATCTTTTTGTATTATTTTTATTTGAGAATTTATATGTATTATTTTGATATTCTTAGAATAAATATAAAGTCTAAAGTTCTAATTAAAAAGTTGAATATTGTTTCTATTCGCATAAGAGAAAAAAAATTATTACCATAGTCAAAATTTTATTTCATTATTTACTTTCAATAAGATTCTTAATACCTTGTAAAGTTCGTTCTAGCCCGCTTAATAAACAATTTTGGGAAGGGGATGGGAATCGAATTCCCCATTGCCTTCCCTATTTATATGCCTATTTTATGATGTGAAGCGAGAATCCTTCAAACATGGAGTAAAAAAATCATTCAACTATCTTTTATAAATGACAACTTGAAGTGAGAATTCTTAAAACATCTAGTAAAAAATCTCATCACCATCTTTTATAAATGACAAAAATAATTATAATCATTAAAAAAATTGCAAAATCACTGGTCATGCTAATCCTATAATATTGCAAGACTTTTGAAACGGGAAATCCTAGTAAATGAAAAAAAAATATAGAAATTTTTTTAAATGAATTTGTAGTGAGCAATATTATAAGGTCCAGACTAGTAATAGCTTTATTGATTGTTGGAAGATTTTGGTGTTTTTGTATTTGAACACTGCCATGGAAGCCTTTTTCCTTTGGCGGTTTTGTTGTTGTACATATTTCTTAGGATTAAAAGTAAAAAAACACTCCTGAAGTATTGGCATATTGTAACAAATTTCCTTGAACTACAAAAAAAATTCGGAACTATTGATTTGTTACATTTCAGTCCATTCCGGCAAGTAACTTGGTCGGAAAAATGAAAAGACAAATTTACCCTTAATTAATACATAGTTTGAAGAGTTACCCATTATACTTGGTGACATACTTGGTGACATGGCAACTAAATAATTTAGAAGCCAATAAAAATGAGACACAAAGTCAACCAAAAATAAAAAAAATAAATAACAAAAATGATAAAATTTTTAATAGGTTGTACCCATTTACGTTACAGCTCTGCTGCAACGTACACCACAAACAACCATCGCCGCCAGACTGAACACCACAGACAACCATCACTGCCGGACTGAACTTCGAGCCGCACCACTAGAAACTAATCACTTACTGTCGCATACAACATCCCTCTCTAACAGTGCCACTTCCCTCTCCACACCACCACCACCGCTAATTTTTCCCTATCCACACCACTGCAGCACCAGAACGAATAGAGAGGAGGAGTGGCTTGGCCAGATCGCCAAGTTCACCAGTATTTCCAGACTCTAAGGGCGTCACGCGCTCCTGCGAATAGATCAAACATGTTTTCACGTGCACACGCGCCCCCTCTTCTTTGGCGACTGCGCTTCAGACTTCAAGCTTCGACCGTGATCTTCTTCACGCCTTCTGCCTTAACATCAACTCTCTGCTGCGGTCAAGCACCGAGAAGGAGCGGAGGCTGATTTGGGCAAATTCGCCGTCGTTATGAAGAGGAGAGGAACGAACGCCGGTTGTTGCTATAATCTCGACTCCACATCTATAATCTCGACTCCTTCTTCTCTTTGTTGATGTGGTGGGCCTTCCTTGTTCTCCTCCTCGTCCCTGATGTTGATGGACTATAATCTGAAACCCCACGTGGCCCCACAAAAGCCCATCTGATTCAATCCTGGCAGTTCTCGCCTCTCCACTCGATCAGCACTGTCCATTCTCTCTCTCAGGAACTTCGGTATCGTCCTTGCTCCTCTTTCTCTCTCTACCCTTGTCTGCAAATCTAAATCCAAACCCAAATTAAATATTCCTTATTCTTACCATCACCCAGAGACCCAAATTACAAACTATATATGGCAAATTAAAGAATAAACACACACACACTGACACACACACACACATATACATACATACATGTATAGACACACATGTATATATAAAGGAAGATAGACATACATGTATAGACACCGCAATCAGTTGAACGCTTCTTCAGCGAGGAAGCGTTTGCCATCATCTACAATTGTTTCTTCTCCGGCGAACAATTCCTCCTAGTGGCTGACCCCAGAAGCTGCGAACCCAAGAAGTTCTGTGGGCGTGGTGCTCGTGTTAGGTTCCAGAAGTCGTACCGCTTAGGGGTGTTTGGCTATCTCATTATGACCTTTTTGTTACTTGTTTGGTTGTAACCTTAACAACTAAGGGTATTTTTGTCCTTTCATGTGTATAAGGGCACTATAGTCATTTATTTTCAACTTATGCACTGTTACGGTCAAAATCTGCCGGAGACATGCCAGATGGGGTCATCTGCAACAAAATTGCATAGTTTAGGGGGTTAGTTGCATTTTTTGTAGTTCAGAAGGGTTAATTGCTGATATGGTAACAGTTCAGAGGAATTTTTTGTATTTAACCCTATTTCTTATTCATAAAGCTTACCATTTTAACCGAAAAAAATACATTATAAGGTTCTAAACAAATTTATAAGTAAACAACATCAATATGACCATTAGCTAGTGAAATGACACACACACATGCGCGCGCGCACATATATATAGGGCTAAAATCTGAAAACTCCCTTGTTGTTTACAAAAATTATCTACTAACCCCCTCAAGTACTGAAACTATCATAAAACCCTTCAAGTACTGAAACTATCATAAAACCCCTCAATAATTTTTAAAATTAATCATATCACATCTCTCCGTTAGTTAACCGTCTAAAACTAACTGATCTTAGCACGCGCACCAAGTATTGTATTAGAATTACCAAAATACCCTTATTTTTGACTCACAAGCAAAGTCAGAGACCCACCACGTTGGTAAGATGCACAGGTCGTCCGGTCCAACAAAAACGTGGCCACAAAGATGAACATTGTCTTCACGAATCCAACGGCCATAGTCGCGAATAATTTGTCGCTGTACAAAATGACAACGTCTATGCCGGACGATTGATGGAAGAAGTAAATTCCGATGCCGGCTATCAATATGTGACGGACGGTCGGCGTAGGATGGAGAAAAATATTTGAGCCTAAATCTTGGATCTAAACCTTTCAATACTTTAAATCATCAGTAAGATCTACAAAGTTTTTGAACTATTTTCTTTTTTCACTTGGATATGAAATTTAAACAGTGTTTGCCGGAGGTTGATAAGGCTTCACCTTGGCTTAAATCGGCCGGAGAAGAGAAGAATAGAGGAAATAGAGAGGAATCCGAGATAAGAGAGAGAAAACGAGCTTGGGTCTTAAGAGTTGAATGTGCTTCATATGTACTAAACCATCTTGACCCTTACTGCTTGTGAAGAAAAGCTCTAAGAGATCTTCATCTGTGTCCATGATACTTCTAGTTGGCCAACTCTTTGCACATGGCGTTTGTATCAATATGGGTTTGATGAGGCCGTGGCTGCGTTTTTGCAGCAACAATGATCAAACTCAGGACATAACCATCATCATCAGTTCAATTCACCATTCCAATCACCGCCGCAAGCACTGCCGATTCAGTTCCAAGCTTGCCGGCTGTTCCTCTCACCGCCGAGCTCCCTTGCTTGCCGGACAGATCATCATTAGCTGAGCCCATTTTCCTCCTCACCAAACTCTTCTTTGTACCGCCGTTGCCAGCCCCGCTGCCGACCGTTGCTCACCGCTGCTGCGCTTGTCCTCTCCACCGACTGGCTCCATCTGAGCCGCCGCAAGTCAGCATAATTCTCTTTGCCGCCGGACCTCCGATCGAGCTGGGGATGAAAAAAAAGGATCAAGATTCAATCCGGCGTAGCGTGCAATTCCGCAGTTCATCCTCGCCGGAATCTACACTACCGTCTTAATCTGTGTTCATCTCAAACGGTGACCGGACACTTCATCGTTCCATTCCGGCATCGTTGTTTTGTATAGCCCCAATCTTATCTTATATTAATATATTAATATTTACTTATAAAAAAATAAAAATAATATATTAATATTAATTGAATATCAAGGGCATTTTAGTTATTTCGCAAGCACTTAACTGTTTTATAAAGGAATGGAGATAATATGATAATTTATGTTATATAGGAGGTTTTTTAATATTCGAGGGAGTTAGTAGATAATTTTGATAAACAAGAAAGGGTTTTCAGATTATAGCCCATATATATATATATATATATATAGAGAGAGAGTGTAAATAAATAGCAAGCCAGAGGAACAAAAATGTATAAAATCTATGGAGAAAGGTCTCTCAAGTCGCACGAGATACCATGGGGAAAACTTGTCCAAAATTCCCATTAAACATTGCTACTTTCCCATCAAATGGTAAGATACTACCAAGGAAGTCATGTAGGGTCCTGATCTATCACTTCAATTGCACAATATTTTAGCTACGAGTGCTTCATCAGATGCTTCACTTCACATATGAACTGTCATGTTGAATTTGTCAATGCATTTAATATGAATCATTCAGAGACAATTTTAACATCTCTACAGAAGTTTTTTTTTAAAAAAAAAAAAAAAAAATAAAATCTATTTTAAAGCTTTAACGAATTTCAAGCCAACATTGCAAAGAATCTAATCTCACGTGATATACGAGAAATTATCATATGATGCAGTGATCATTAGTTTGGATCAATCGTGAAGTAATTCATACTTAAAATCTTGATTGAAAATGTAATGCTGACACATTTATTTAGATCCTATTTGCTCGCGTTTTATTTTTATTATTTTGTTTTCATTGAGTACTATAACAGTGAACAGTTAAAAAAACATGTTTAATAAAAAATGTTTTGTTTTGCACAATACTGAAATGTTTCGTGAATATATATATATATATATATATTTAAAAAAATATTTTTAAATTAACAATTATATTTTTCAAATTTGCAATATTTTTTACCAAACATGTTTTTGCTTAAAAAAATCTTGCAACAAACGAATGTTATCAAATATGGTTTCGATTACTATTCAAATCACCTTATAACAGAACAATTGTTTTGTTTCAAGTTAAAACAAAGTGCCAAAAAAAAAAAAAAAAAAAAATGCAAACCAAATAAGATCTTATGTTTCACCTTGTGATTGGCCAGAATAGAGTAATAATTTGTGTGTGACATTACTGTAGGATCCACCAAAGAGGCTAAAATCAGTATCACTCTCTTTTCCTTGGATCAATATTAGTCCTTTTCCAACTTCTTGCAATATTTTGAATCATATAGGCGTATTTGGTATGAGTTATATTTTTGTGAGGGTATAGTGTGAGGGTATTGTAGAGTGAACAGTAGAAAAAATGTGATTGATAAAAAATGTTTCTTTTGCACTGCGTCGAAATGTTTTGTGAATATTGGTAAAAAAATTGAAGTATTAATTTGGTATTTTTACATATTTCAACGCTATAATAACAATACTGTAACATTTAACAGTAAAAAATAAATAAAAATTCTTAAATGACATTTTTAAATTAACCATTATACTTTTTAAACTTGCAACACTTATTTACCAAACATGTTTTCATGTTTTTGCTTCCTATAATCTTGCAATAAATGGGCATTACCAAACATATTTCCGATTACTATTTAAATAACTCTACAACAAAACATTTGTTTAGGTTAAAACAAAACCCTAAAAACAAAACGTGAATCAAACAAGCCGATACTAAGTTAAATTTTGTTCAAACTACTTATAATTCTTCTTAACATTTAAATTTATATGAAAAAACAAAATTAAAATGATAAACTTCAAATTCATATAAATTAAAAAGTGAATGAAACTAAATTACTTTAGAAAACTAAAGCATCATATCGCGCCAAGCCTTCAACTGCGGCTTTATTGAGTAATAGTGCTGATCGCTTACTTCACTAAATTGAATTTCAATTAGATTTAGCTTGGTTAACAATGTGGTAGAGAGTTTAAGGCAAACAACCTTATATTTATATGTTGAAGCGAAATTTTGCCCGACCCAAATTCGCACCTGTTCCTGTAAAAGAAAAATAATAGCGACTGAGGACTGGCACCGGCAAGTGTCGGCCGAATACCCTCCGACAATCAAGTCAATTTTGGGGGTTTATATGTAAAAGAAAATAAATTATATATTTAATTTCACCTATCTTTCAAGTGGATCGATTACCTTGTTATAGGAGAAGGTAAGCGTCGTTTTTTTGGCATCGTTTGGTATGGGGTACCAAATCGAAGTTAACCGTCATTGTCAATTTTCCAAGTTCGTGGAGTTTGGGTTACAAATGTTGACCTCTTTTTGTTCATATGCAAATTTTGCAACTTTGATTTCATTGAAATTTGATCTCAAATTAGAGAAATTGATTGAAAATTGGATTTTGCTGAGTTGATTTCAAATGTCAAACACCATATTGTAGATTTCCACGTATTTATGGGCATACAAAAATGCATGTTGGCCATTGTTTTCACCTTTAATAAGGGATATACTTTAGGGTTAATTTCACTTACACTTCCTGACGTTTGCCTATATTCCACTTACACCTCTTTTACGTTTCATAATTTCACCTACACCCGCTATTAATAACCACCGTCTAATTTCCTAACAGAAATGTGTGATTTTACTTTTCTACCCATAAATTATATATTAAAATTTATAACTTAAATGAAAAGACATAAACACCCTCAATTTCTCTCTCTCTACTCACATACACATTTCTCTCTCTTTCTACACACAAACACAAGTTTACCAACATTTACTTATGGATAATACTTATACAAAGATAGCCACTACCTCTTAACATAATAAGGGAATATATATATATATATATATATATATATAGTTTCATTGCCCTTCATTCTTCCTCCTGAAACAACACCACCCTGACCCATATATATATGCATGCATGTATGTATCACCAGTAAGCCGTGAGTCCGTGACTCAATAATTTCTTAGTGTTTTTAATTCAAAACTGGTGACAGGTTCTTCACTAAAATTAGAAGCCTAGAAGAAAAAGAGAAGCAACCCAGAAAGAAAAACAACTAAAATAAATGAAATTTAGAGCTTAGAGAAAGAAAATAAAAACCCAGAAGAGAAAACTCAAGAAACTGAGAGTGGAATAAAGAAGAAATGAGCTCCTACCACCGTTTGTTGGAATCGCCGGGGGTGAGCAAGGAAGATGCCGACGGTGATGAATTTCTGGGTCACTTCGCTCAACTCAATAGGGCGAAAGGGATATTTGAATTCCTAAATCTTGGGTTTCCGAGCTGACTGTGCTTTCCAGCTAATGGACTTACTGGGGTATAATCTCATGCTTTAAAACATTCCTATACTTGCTTGTCAATTCTTGGTGTAATACTGACATGATGATTGGTGTCAAATTGGAAAAATGGGCACAGGTGTCATTGTGGACGACGAAACCTATCAAATCTTTCTGCCAATGCTTTCTAAAACTACAAATGAATTTCTTCCGGGATGGGGTTAACGGATCAAATCGAAAATCGGCGGGCTGGTTCGGCCATGGATGACTCGGCGGCGGTTTAGATGAAGCAACGGCAGCGGGGACGAGCTCGGATGGTGGACAGGACCGGCGAGCAAGGTGGGCTGGTTCGCCCATGGTTGACTCGCGGAGATGGGCTGCTTGAGGCTGAACGGCGATGGGCTGGCCGGACATTTCATCCCCGCCGAACAGTACTGCCACCAACAGAAGAATCAAAGAGAGGTTTAAGCAATAATCAGTTAAGGGTGATTTTGTAAATTTGCATTGGTCAATGAGGTTAAAAATGGCATTTCAAGTTTTGGAAGGGCAAAACTGACCTTGTACCGATTTGTTCATGCTAACACTGTTAGTTGCTTAACGGCAGGAAGTAATTTGCTACATAAACCAAAACCTTAAGGGAGGTAGTTGGAATATTAAAACGTAAAGGGGGGTGTAAGTGAAATATAGGCAAACGTCAAGGGGTGTAGGTGAAATTAACCCTATATTTTATTAGCTCAGCTCGTCGGAAATAAATTTTACGAGTTACACTCCGCTCGTGCTTTAATAAGGAAATAAATTTTACGAGTTTCACTCAGCTTGTCTTTTAAAAAGGGAATTGTTTTGTCTAAGCTTCGTAAGCTCGCACTTGGTTAAGGGAATATATATTTCTGTCCTTCATCAGAAGGCCTTTAATAAGGGAGGTTACAATTATGTTTGCAAACAGGTATTGCCCCAATCATTTGAAGACAGCGACTTGACTTAAAATGTCAAATACAGGTACCATCAACCATAGTTTCCATGATTAAAAAGTAATTTTCAACTCAGAAATTCTGAGCTTTCCCAGAATTGCAGACATTCCATACTTATTTTTATTCCATCATAGGTTGGAAACTAACTTTAAAATTCAATCACACTTGAATACAATAATTTAGATATCATGCTATATTGATTGTTATTGGGTTGTTATTCTTAAACAAAAAACCAACATTAAAGTATTGGACAAGGTAGTTTAATTTGTTTTTTACCAGCATTGGAGCGCACCCCCCAAAATATGCTGGTTATATATTTTTTATATATCTCTTCTCAAAATATGTTGGTTATAACCCTATATATATATTTTATATATCTCCTTTCATATGTACGTTTTCAAATAATATAATATAGTAGGATATAGAAATGGGCAGGAACTTTGACATTTTACATGCAATTTCTCTCACTAAATTTGGCCTGCAATATTTATTTTGGAAGAACACTGCTGAGCATGCTTGATCTTCAAGCCTTGGACGGATCAATGCTCCCCTTTCTTATATATATATATATATATAAGAGTGATGCAGGCATAATTTCAAATTTCTGTAAGTGAAATTTGGTTTTTTTAGAAACTTTTCATATTTTGAAAGTTTCCCTGTTTTGAGTAGTTTTCTGATTTTCGTCAGCTTTCCTTTTAAAGTAGCTTTAATACAGGAGAAACTTTCTAGGTTTTCAAGCATTATAGTAAAATTCAGAAAAATATACGAAAGACATAACCAGCGCTTACCTTCCTCGGCATAATCACACCTTCTGGTAGTTTTGGGATATGAGGATGAAATGAAGGGTATTTATAGAAGACAGATCTGCAAAAAAACAAAGACAGGAATTTTTAACATACAACAACAGACTGGTGATCTACCACTTGGTGCAATCCATATTTGAAGCGCACATAATCATTCACAGAAAACATACAGGACTTCATTCTTTGTTATCGTATCCATATCACCAACTGATGAATAGATCTCCAGTAGACAGACAGGTTTATCAGATATGTAGATGATTATTATTTTTACACCAAATAAAGTATGGAATCGCAGAACCCTAAATAAAGTCTCAAACCCAACGCAGAACCCTAAAAACATTACTCCCTTCTCGCCATTGTCACTTTCATCTGCATTCTGGAACCTTAATACTCTCCCTCTCTATCCATTCTCACTCTCATCTAGAACCCTAAAACATTACTCTCCATTCTTACTCTCATCCGGCCCAACAATAACACTGACAGATACAGGACTCGGTATCCTCCTCTATCTGCTTCTTCCATCCATTCTCCTCATCAATTACGCTGTCAAATGCAATGGTAATATACACTACACTCACATTCTTTCGTTTCTTGATCACAGGAATTTTTACAAAATCTTGTTTGAGTCTTCAAAGCTGCCTTTTATTGTGTATTTAATAAGAATCAAGATTAAAGATGTGCTTGTGAAGTACCTCTTTTGCATCATCACACAAATAACCACCATCCTCTAATGTTCTTTTCTCAGGCAATGCATCTAGCAATTCTGTGTACAGATGCCAAGTTTCAGAAGGAATTGATGAAAACGAGGTCTAAGTTTCCAAAAACACTATAAATAGGTAATAATCATTACTAAATCACATGAATGAGCACTGGAATATGCATATGAAAATTGTAAGCTTAAAGAAAACCAAAGCAAGTCATACCTCAGTTCCCTTTCATATCTCTTGGATCTTTCTTTTCCTTTTGTATCCCAAAAACTTCATGACACAGGTCCTTCATGGATGTAGAGACCTGCAGATCAAATTTGACAATAAAACATGATAAGAGAGCCAAGAAAAATATAGTGCAGAACAATAGATGACAAAAATGAAACTTAGGGTGCTTCTTACACTGGAAAATTCAGATTCTAATGTGCCACAGAGTTCGATTAACTTAATTTTTTCTACCTTGAGCTGTGCATTAAGAAACAAATAAGCAAAAAATACTGAAAGGTATTTCAACTGTTCTTTCCTCCACAGACGCATACTAAACCAGAGAAGCAGATAGTATTAGCTACCTTGTGTCTTTTTGCACACAAGTAGAACGCCAAGCCAATTCTCTTATATCAAACTAATTCCAACAAAACAACACCAAGCCTCATTTTACACAAATAATATAAACATCTATATATCTATATATGTATTTGTATGTATGATGTAGGACAGAATTTTACACAGTTCAACAAGTCTGTTTCCGACAAACTAATATTGTTTTTTGGGTCGAAACGACGCATTGAGAAAAAGGCACTAGCTTTAGCTTGTGGGCCATGCTGGTTTTCATCTGAAAACCTTCGTTTAGGGCTTTAAAATCGCGTTTTATTGTGTTATAGGAAGTTTGATGATTATTTCGGGATTTTTGTTCGAGGTCTTAATGAAGTCCGAATGCTCTGAGATTTTATATTTAGTAGTTTTACTTGATTAAGTTTCTTTCTCTATTTTTTCGGATTTTTAGAGAGAATTTATTTTTATCCTTATTTCTAGAATTAGTTTCCTTCTAGTGTTAGGTTTTCTCTATTATAAATATTTATGTATTGCAAGAGCAGAATTTAACCTTTTATCAATAATATTTCAGAATTCTTTACGAATTTATCACTTGTTTTGTGGATTCAAAACACCAACCATGTGGATTCAAGGTAACTTGTTTCTCGTGAACAAATTTATCGCTTCCGCTTACGTCAGTTGGTATCAGAGCCTTGTCTTTTCCTGGACTGATGGCAATTGATCGTTTTCGTAGCACCCACTTTGCCGACGATGATCGCAGAGTGAAGGCCCCTTGGGCAGCCTTACATACTCAAGATCGGTTCGTAGCAATTGGTGGCTACCAGGTTCGTGGTTCAATTCGTGTTCGCGCTGATAATGTGTCTCGCAGCTAACCGAGCATGGGTTATGTTCCAGTTTATCCACATAGGCCTCCAGCCTATGCGGATTATTTCGATGATTTTTCCGATGATGAGGAGTGCATATTCCATGATCGAGGTAGACACAATAATCGTGAATTTCAGGTAAAACTTGATCTACTTACTTTCAATGGAAGTTTTATTATTGAAGATGTCTTTTTTTTTGATAAAAAAAAAAATAAATAAATAAATAAAAAATAATAATAATAATAATAATAATTATTGAAGATGTCTTGGACTGGATTGAAGAAGTTAAAAAAAATTTCGAATATTTTGATGTACCTGAAAACAAGCAAGTTCCGCTTGTTGCCTCAAGCTTAAAGGATCGATTTCAATTTGGTGGGAACAAATACAGTTTCATAGAAGAATGGAAGGATCACATCCTATTCGGTCATGGTACAAGATGAAACAGATGTTCATTGCTAAATTTCTACCATCAAATTATGAAGAGTTGATGTTTCAAAAGTATCAGAATTGTCGGAAAGAGAGTCGACCTGTCAAAAAGTCTACAAAGAAGATTCACAAAAAGGATAGTGGCACCAAGAATAATAATAATTTTGTTGAGGCAATGACTGATATTATTGAGGTTGATCAAGAGAAAAAATATGTTGCTTCACCTATTGTAGTTGAAAAACATGAAGTCAAGGATGTGACAACATTAATTCATTTGCAAGAGTTGGTAGATGCAGAAAAGTGCTTTAGCACAACTAAGGAAGAAGATGGTGACAAGGAGTTCGATGTTGAAATTGAGCACCGAGACTTAATAGATGATTAGCGGGTTAATAATTTTTCCAAATCAGGTATACAAGATGGTATTGAAGAATTCAGGCTTCAAGTTGGTGGAGTATCAATATTTGAGTAAATTGTTAATGAAGAAGTTTTTATTCAGAAAGGTGCTAATGAAAATACTTTGGTGTTGTGCATTGGAGATTCTCATAGCAGTGAACAATATGATTTTGTGGTAGGTGGGATTTCATGTTATTCGTAGCCAAACTCGAGGAAGAGTTTTTTTGAAGTAGAGGAGACTAATGTAGGACAGAATTCTACACAATTTGACAATCAGTTCGACAAGTCCGTTTTCAACAAACCAATAGTGTTTTTTTGGGTAGAAACGACGCATTGAGAAAAACCCACTAGCTTTAACTTGTGGGTCATGCTGGTTTTCAGTTGAAAACCTTCGTTTAGGGCTTCAAAATCGCGTTTTATTATGTTATAGGAAGCCTGCCGATTATTTTGGGATTTGTTCGATGTCTTAATGAAGTCCGAATGCCCTGAGATTTTATATTTAGTAGTTTTACTTGATTAGGTTTCTTTATCTATTTTTTTCAAATTTATTTTTATCCTTATTTCTAGGATTAGTTTCCTTATAGGATTAGATTTTAGTTTCCTTCTAGTGTTAGGTTTTCTCTATTATAAATATTCATGTATCGCAAGAGCAGAATTTAACCTTTTATCAATAATATTTCAGAATTCTTTATGAATTTATCTCTTGTTTTGTGGATTCAAAACACCGACCTTGTAGATTCAAGGTAACCTGTTCCTCGTGAACAAATTTATCTCTTCCACTTATGTCAATGTTATTTACATTGATTGAGAAGAAAATGAAGCACTGACTTGACACCAAGGCCATTATGCAATGAATTGAAGGATCTAATGTAAGCCTTCTCAGACACACAATTTTGTACACAACTTTTATGTATACACACAATTCAAAACCAATGTTTCAGAACTAAATGTTTCCCCTTTCAACTTAAATACTCCCCCATCCGGTTTGGTTCCAACTTTCAATACAAAACCAATGGAAACAAATGTAGTATCACAACTTATAGATTGTCACACCCTCACTCATCACCGTAGATTTTAATTGGGGAATAAAAATAAAGGTATCTAATGTCCTCTCTAACATACCGAATGCAGAACCTTATAGAAGCATTTTCAAATCAAAAGAATTCATGATATGTTAAAGGAGAAAAAAAAAAAGTTAACTCCACCAAACACCACTATATAAAGAGGCTAGATCTGAAATTGAATATTGTACATATAAATCAAATCAACAAAAGGAAAATATTCACAATTTACCAATCCTAGTCGTGCTTTCCTTTGTCAGTTGATGACAATAGATCATCTATCCCATTCCTCGACGGTTTCGCTGACCCAACTGAAAGTCTCCCCAATTTCACTGAAACTGCAATTAGGTAATAACAAGTAAATTAACACTGAAATCAAAATGCTCTGGCTTCATAAAATCCCAATAATTGAACATGTATGAATTAAATTATGAACAAGTTGTGAAGGCATTAATTAACTGATTGAACAGAATCAGATCAAAATTAGCTGTGCATTAAATTAAATCATACAGCTTTGAATGAAATATCACAGTCCACAAGTAAATAAGTAGTAGTGAGATTCAAAGAGAAGGATACCGCGGTACATATGAAGAGGAATCGTACCGTCCGATTCGTCGGACGAAGCAACGAAGAGACTCCGGCGATACCTAGAGAAGAGATCCGATTTCTCGTCCGTATCCTTGGAGATTTCGTTGAGAGTGAGACCTCGCCGGTGATGCGACCTCCCTCCGATCAGAGATTCCTTCAAACTCTGATTCATTTCTACGGATCCAACACCATTATCATTCCCAATACACAAGGTTTAACTAGTGTGAGAGAGAAAGAGTAGTAGACGAGAAGTAAGATATAGAGAGAGAGGAGTAGGGGTAGAGAGAGAAAGTGATCTGCGATTAGGAGTGGGGGTAGAGAGAGAAAGGGAGGACGACGGATGGACAAATAAGAAATGAATAATGAATAATGAAACATAAAAATAAAAAATGGGCCATGATTGTAATGCAGTCAAGTGCGACATTTATTAAAAATGTTGTTACAAACGTATCAATAGCACACATTTTTTTTTTAAATTACTGTTAAAATTTGGCCGCCACATCAGTGTTTTGCTGTAGTGTGCCATCTTAAAGGGATAGGTCCAAGGTTTATATCCCACTTGGACCAGGGATGGACTTAACAAAGGCAATTGCCCCTTCTAAAATTTTTTTTTTTCGTATTAAATTTTTATTTTTTTTATAATAAATTAAATTATTTAACTTTAAATTTAATACTCAGCCCCTCTGAATTTAAAACAAAATAAAATTGTTGCCCCCTCCCTTTTCTCACGCCTCTTTTGACTTAGCGTTTTTTAGAAACCTAACAAAATTAGATTTGCAAACACACACATATATATACAAAATTAGATTTGCAAACACACACATATATATATTAAAAACAAAGCCAAAAAGGGTGAAGTCGCAAATGACAAATACCTTCTGACTTTTTGAGAACTAGCAAAATTAGATCTGCCAACTATTCAAAGAAAATGGGAAACTGAATTATATATCCAATAAATTGGAAACTGAAAACTGGGAGTGGGGTTGAGAAAATCGGAGCTCTATTGCAAAGAAGCATACTTGACTTGCAGTGACACTAGTCACACCAAGGTATACGGACTCAAAACTCATAACTCTATTTATTATTGAATTTATTGTTTATCCTTGTATGATTGAATATTTTTTTTCTGAATTGATTTTTTTTTCCCCCTAATATTATTAAATATGGATAGTGATTGTTTATCAACGAACGTTTAATTTATTTTTGCTTATTAGAATGGTTTTAATTTTTTTTTATCTTTGTTAAAGGTCCCCTCACATGAATTTCTGAGACCGTTCCTGCTTGGGACATGTGTGTCTCACTGGGTAAAAGAAAAATGTGCTGAAAATTATGGATTCTGTTAGCACTGAAGTGTTTGTTTGGCATTCCACTGCTCTTCAGCAGAAAATATATCTGATGTCATGGCCATGCTTGCTCAATACACATCCATTATTGTTTTGGCATTTGAGGAGGCCCGAGATGACATGGGCTAGATATGACTTGCAAA
The DNA here is from genome assembly GCF_030987335.1 of Cornus florida. NCBI lineage: Eukaryota > Viridiplantae > Streptophyta > Magnoliopsida > Cornales > Cornaceae > Cornus > Cornus florida. The sequence continues at coordinate 70,462,480 of NW_026775578.1, forward strand.
CGCGACATCCGGTTCGTACAGATGGGTCAGGCCTATAGAGAGACACTGCCATATGGGCCGAACGCGAGTAAGCCCATCAAAGATGACCAGAACTCATGGAGGAACGGGCCTAGACCCAGCAGTCCATCAACATTTGTAAATATCTATAAATAGGAGAAGTAATGGAAAGAATAGGGGATATTTTTTTGGGTTGAAATACAAGAATTCTAGAGAGAGAAAGGGGGATGGAATTTCTTGTATCTTCAATTGGCGCCGTCTGTGGGAACCATGGAAGATTGGTTGATCAATGATTAATATCACGTGGATTCAGACCAATTCGGGGGATCGAGACTCGATCTTTGGGAGTTGAATCCAGATCTGAGCGATTGTGACCTACTCTGGAGGAATTTTAGTTCCTGTAGCTTTGGCAGAAGTGGCTTCAGATCTACGCAACAACGAGTTGTTCGATTGTGGTAGGATCTGACAGATTTAGAATTCGGACAATTCAGATCTCGTCAACCGTGAGCATAATTCGGAGAATTCGAAACCAGATCTGAAAAATTCCCACTCATGAAGCTCGGATCTACTCGCGAACTTGAGATTAATGCCTTTACTCCGTTCAGGAATAATGATAGGTGAAAGCTCCAATCCGATGGAGGCTGTCCAGCAAACAAAGCTTGAGGAGTTGATGAACTTGATCGAGGCTCTCAAAAAAGAGAATACAGAATTGAAAGCTGGAATGCAACATCAGCAAATGCCCGCGGTTTCGCGTCCACCTCCGGCCGGAGAAGGAGGTGTTCAATCTAATATCGCGCATCAAGGCGAGCAGGACGAGAACAGTCAGTCAGCTCTTCACCGTGATGAAAGAAGGATGGATGATTTGCCGCCAAATGCTCGTCGAGTTGAGGATCACGAAGGATCGACTCACGTTGATCCGCGACATGAGCAGATCAGACAGAACGAAGCCATGACCTTAGATCCGCATCGGGAAAGGTTTAACCGAGAGGAGGTGACAGAGGTTGATCGCCGCCAAGTTGCGTCGCCTTGGCAAAGATAGCTCGTAGAGGAACGGTCGTTCGATCCGTCCTACCGGCCCTCCATGGCTACAATCACTCATCGCGGTTCGAAGAGCAGAACCGTAGCCCACAGAGCTACCGCTGGGCGCCAAAGAGAGAATGAAGCGCTCCGATCCGTAGCTCGAACGGTTGATTCACCATTCACTGACGAGATCCTGAATGTCCCGCATCCAAGGAAGTTTGCTATGCCAGTATTTATTCTGTTTGATAGAACAACCGATCCGATCGATCATGTGTACCATATCCAGTTGAAGATGGCCCTGAATACGGAAAATGACGCTTTAATGTGCAAATGTTTCCCTACAAGCCTAGCTGGACCGACGCTCAGCTGGTTCAAGAACTTGCCTAAGAGCTCCATTAGTAGCTTCCGAGATTTGTGCGATCGGTTCATAAGTCAGTACTATGGGAACAAGCGTCCGCCAAAGGACATCTCAAGCCTATTCACAATGAGACAGCACAAAGATGAACGTCTCCAGGCTTTTCTCACCAGGTTTAATCTCACTAAGAGTATGGTGATCGAATGCCACCCTTCTACAGCGGTTCAAGCCTTCAAGTTAGCCATGACACGTGGCACTCCGTTCCATACCAGTCTGGTAGTGAACACGCCGACGACTATGGATGAACTCAATGAAAGAGCCGACGGCTTTGTGCGCCTAGAAGAAGAGGAGGCAGCCAATGCTCGGACAGCGTCGCTCGTGTCGACCGAGAAAAATTCCAAGGCAAAGATCAGGCAGAAGCAGGCTCAGCAGCAGCGTCAGACCTCCTGGAAGGCAGAAAAAAGGTCCAGGGAGGAAGAGCTGATCACTCCGCTGAAGGTCACTCTGGCGAGGCTATATCAGGAGAACAAAGATAAGTTTCATCCAGCACTGCCAATTAAGCAACCCCTCGAACAGAGGGATCAGACTAAACATTGTGCTTTCCATTCCGATTTCGGTCATTAGACTAATGAATGCAGGAATTTGAGAAGGCAAGTGGAGATGTTGATAGCTAGAGGGGAGTTCGCGAGTTATGTTTAAGGCTCGGCGACAGAGCAGAATCGATCGATGGAACAAGTAAAAAGGAGCCATAAACAAAGCTCCCACAATTCACAACCAGTTCGTATAATTAATGCTATCCACGGTCGACCCGAGCCCAGCGAAGATTCAGATGAGCTGCTCCGAGCGCGCCTACGGCAGGTGCAGATGAAGAAAAGGGTCAGCAGTGTGAATACTCTACACCAGCAGATCACATCGATACAGATAAAGTTCGACAGGACAGACCTGCAGCGTGTTCAAATCCCCTATGAAGACCCGTTGGTAGCCAGTTTGACAGTGGCGGACTGCCTGGTGCGCAGAGTTCTGATCGATCCCGGGAGCAGTGCGAATGTCATGCCGAGGGACACATTTGATCGGCTCGAGATTAAACCAGAGAGGCTCAAGCCCACTGGAAATCCCTTGTTAGGATTCGATGGTAAGAGGGTGGAGCCCGTCGGAATGGTGGAAGTAGAAGTTCAAGCAGCAGAACGAGCTCTTATGGAAACTTTTGTGGTTGTAGAGATTCACCCCTCGTACAATCTCCTGATGGGAAGAGGATGGATTCACAAAGTCCAAGGAGTACCCTCAACTTTGCATCAGGTCATGAGGTGCCTCGGACCCGATGGAAATAAGGTAATAGACATTCGTGGGGATCAGGTTGCAGCCAAAGAGTGCTATTCCGTCACACTAAAGTATGCTGGGAAAGGGAAGGCGCCCGTCCGACTGGCAAGCCCCAGATAGCAATTATAGGAACCTCCGCCCAAGCAGAACAGGGTGGAGGAGTCAGTTGACTTGACCGAAGAGCCCCTTCTGGATGTGCAGATCGATCAGTCCAGGCCAGAACGAACTACCAGAGTAGGAATAAGACTGACCAGGGAAGAGCGGCAAGAGCTAGCTGACTTCTTGTCTCACAATGCCGATGTATTTGCTTAGAGTCACCTAGATATGCCTGGAATTAATCCCTCCGTATCCTGTCATTCTTTGAATGTCAATCCCAATTTCAAACCAGTAAAACAGAAGCAACGAAGATTTGCTCTAGAACGCAACCAAATCATAGCCGAGGAAGTTGATAGGCTGCTTGATGCGGGATTTATCAGAGTAGTACACTACCCGGATTGGTTGTCCAACGTTGTTATCGTGCAGAAGAAGAATGGGAAATGGCGAGTATGCATTGATTTTACCAATTTGAACAAAGCCTGTCCGAAGGATAGCTTCCTGCTGCCAAAGATTGATCAAATGGTGGATGCTACCACCGGGTATGAACGCTTAACCTTTCTGGACGCTTATTCAGGTTATAATCAGATCCCTATGGACCCGGCAGATGAAGAAGAAACTTATTTTGTAACTGAGCGAGGGACATACTGCTACAAAGTTATGCCTTTCGGACTAAAGAACGCGGGAGCAACTTATCAAAGACTTGTTAGCAAAATTTTCAAGGATCAAATAGGAAAGATTGTGGAAGCCTATATTGATGATATGGTGGTAAAGAGTAGGAAGAAGAATGATCATCTGAAACATCTGCAAGATATATTTGATGTATTAAGGCGATATGGGATGAGGCTCAATCCAACCAAGTGCTCGTTCGGTGTGAGTTCCGGTTAGTTTTTGGGACACGTGGTCAACCGCAGAGGCATCGAAGTTAGCCCCGCTCAAGCAGAGGTTTTGATTAAGAATGCCGAGCCAAAGACGATCAGAGAGGTGCAAGCCCTCACAGGACGAATAGCTGCATTAAGCCGATTCATTTCAAAATTGTCAGACCGCTGCAAGCCATTCTTTGACACGATTCGGAGTCATGGAAGACAGGTCTGGGGAGATGAGCAACGACAAGCATTGACCCATTTGAAGGAATATATGCAGAATCCACCAGTCCTGTCAGCCCCGGATCCAGAAGAAAAGTTATTTTTGTATCTTGGAGTATCTAGTGTTGCGACAAGTGCCGTTCTGATTCGTTGCAAGGAAGGCGTGCAACACCCGGTATTTTATGTCAGTAAAACAATGACCGAGACAGAACGAAAATACTCGAAGGCCGGACGGGTGATACTTGCACTGGTAAACGCAAAAAGAAAGTTGAGGCATTATTTCGAATCCCACCCTATAGCTGTTCTAACAACTTTTCCAATCAGAGTGCTTATGCACAAGCCAGAACTCTCGGGCAGAATGACAAAGTGGGCCATAGAGTTAAGTTCATTTGACATAACATATGAGCCGAGAACAGCTATCAAAGGACAAGCGGTAGCCGATTTCCTGCTAGAATGTGACTCTGAAGATACGGAAGAAGACCTCAGGTGCGGCTCTTGGAAACTTTATGTGGATGGCTCCTCTAACCAGATGGGGGCTGGAATTGGGGTTAAACTGCAAACCCCAGAGGGTACTTCTTTGAGTCAAGCACTCAGACTTGAGTTCCGAGCCACCAATAATGAAGCGGAATACGAGGCGTTGCTGAATGGGTTAAAGTTGGCCAAAGAGCTACAGGTCAGAAGTTTGACTGTTTATAGTGACTCACATTTGATTGTTCGGCAGGTAAATGGTGAGTACGCGACCAAGGATGACACGATAGGGGCATATCGTTCTGCCATTCTGCATAAAGCCAAGGACTTTGCAAAGATTGAATTCATACAGTTACCGAGGGAACAGAATGCAGATGCGGACCGGTTAGCGTGTAGTGCTTCGAGTTCTGGTGAAACATTGGCGAGGGTGATTCCAATAGGAATATTGACCCAGCCATCTATTTTCGAAGAACCTTTGGACTCTGACCCTTGGCAAGTCAACGTCATACCGTATGAACCGAGTTGGATTGACCCCATCATTACTTATATTCGAGATGGCGTTTTGCCTATGCAAAGGGATGAAGCTAGGAAACTCAAAAAGAATGCTGCAAAATACGCCATCGTGCATAACTAGCTGTACAGAAGATCCTACTCTGGCCCATACTTGAAGTGTGTCACCCCCGCAGAGTCGCAGCAGGTATTGCGAGATATTCATGAAGGTGTGTGTGGCAATCATTCTGGGGGAAGGTCGTTAGCGCATAAAGCAATGACACAAGGGTATTTCTGGCCGAACATGTCAAGAGATGCGGAGGAGTTCTCTCGAAGGTGCGATAAATGCCAACGATATGGACCATTGATCCACCAACCACCTGAGGAATTACACGTAATGGCCTCGCCGTGGCCTTTCGCGCAATGGGGGATGGATGTGGTCGGTCCTCTGCCAACGGCAAGAGCTCAGAATAAGTATGTGTTACTGGCCACGGATTACTTCACTAAGTGGGTGGAAGCAGAACCATATCCTAGTGTGACTCAGACTCATGTGAGACGATTTATTTGGAACAATATTATCTGTCGTTTCGGCGTTCCAAGATCAATAGTCATGGATAATGGCACGAACCTCGACAACATGCAAGTAAGAGAGCTGCTGGAGGAGTATGGAATTAACCAGAAGTTGGCTGCAGTAAGTCATCCTCAGGCCAATAGACAAGCAGAAATTACAAACAGAACCATTTTCACCTGCATTAAGAAGAAGCTGGAGGACCATAAAGGGAAGTGGTTGGATGAGCTCCCGAACGTCCTATGGGCTTACAGAACCACCCCAAGGCGGCCGACTGGGGAGAGCCCGTTTGCAATGGCATATGGTACCGAGGCAGTTATACCGGTTGAACACTTGGTCCTAACTATCAGAAGCTTAGCATGGAGTCGAGATCAGAACGACAAGATGTTAAGATTGAACCTCGATATGATAGATGAAAGGAGGGACGCTGCAGCAATAAGGTTAGCATCATACCAGCAAGTATTGGCAAATAGTCACAACAAAAGAGTGAAACACAGAGATTTTGCCCCTGGCGATCTGGTTCTGAAAAGAAAGGTGGGGATAGTCAAAAAAATGATGCCACCCTGGGAAGGCCCATACGGAATTGCAAAAGTCATAGGCAAGGGAGCATATACGTTAGAAACCATGGCGGGAAGGTTGGTCAGCAAGCCCTGGAATGCCACGTCTCTGAAGAGGTACTACCAATAAAAGCTAAGTTTCGGCTTTATTGGGTGTTGTTTGTTGTCAATCAAGTACGTATGAATGTGCAAATTCCTGAAATTTATAAAAATAACTTTCCTCTTCAATGGGTTGCTAAAAATAAAAAAAAATGAAAAGTCAAGTGGCAAGTGGCATTCTAGCCGAGCGCCAGGCACTTAAGCAAGATAAGTGGCAGCTGGCACCATAAGCCGAACGCCAGACACTTGCTAAAAAATGAAAAGCCAAGTGGCAAGTGGCATTCTAGCCGAGCGCCAGGCACTTAAGCAAGATAAGTGGCAGCTGGCACCATAAGCTGAACGCCAGACACTTGCTAAAAAATGAAAAGTCAAGTGGCAAGTGGCATTCTAGCCGAGCGCCAGGCACTTAAGCAAGATAAGTGGCAGCTGGCACCACAAGACGAACGCCAGACACTTGCTAAAAAATGAAAAGCCAAGTGGCAAGTGGCATTCTAGCTGAGCGCTAGGCACTTAAGTAAGATAAGTGGCAGCTGGCACCATAAGTCGAACGCCAGACACTTGCTAAAAAATGAAAAGCCAAGTGGCAAGTGGCATTCTAGCCGAGCGCCAGGCACTTAAGCAAGATAAGTGGCAGCTGGCACCATAAGCCGAACGCCAGACACTTGCTAGAAAATGAAAAGCCAAGTGGCAAGTGGTATTCTAGCCGAGCGCCAGGCACTTGAGCAAGATAAGTGGCAGCTGGCACCGCAAGCCGAACGCCAAGCATTTGCCATAAACAAGCACACGACAAAGTTAATATAAAAAAAGAGAGAAAAGGTATATATATATTGAAAATGGGTTTGAACAGAGCGCAACACAAAGGAAAAAGAGAAAAAGAGTTCTGTCATCTCATTCATAATAAGCATTGGGTTTACAAAAAATGAAATATTCAAGTCACATTGTTACAAAAAAGTATGGAATCGAAGAGTCCGGAGGAGTCCTAGCTAGCTGCCTCAGTACCGACAGCCTCCAGGTTGTGCCGACCCGCCTCCTCGGTCCCATCAGCCATCTCACCCTCACGAGGTGGGGAATCAAGATGAATAACAGAGTCATTCTGCTGGGGGCCAACGTTAGCAGCGGCTATGGGAGGTACCACAGTTGACGATTGAGGAGCGGTTAGAGGCAGAGCGGAAGGAGGAGCTGTAGTGATCCTAGAGGAAACAATGTCCTGGCACTCATCAAATATGTGCTCCGCTTCGGTGGGTTCTGGGTCAACATAGACCCCCAGATGGTCAATCCCTAAATCCTTATCGACCTCATCTGGAGTTGAGCTGGCCTGTCCTTCATCCGGAACTCGGTCGGAGAAACCTTCTCGGAATCCTTGAGCATATCTAAGAGCGCCGACCCTTGAGAACCGAGCATGAAGAGCCAGCATCCCACCGTCCACTCTGCTGATGGTATCAATCAGAGCAGTACGCTCATCCAGAGCTCTCTTCTCAAAAGCCATCCGAGCAGACTGTTCATCAGCCAGAAGGCGCTGGAGCTCTGCCTTTTCGTCTCTGATTGAATCACGCTCAGTCTGCCAGACACTCTTTTCAAGCTGGAGGGCATCCTTCTCATCCTGAAGAGAGTCATTTTCTTTCTTCAAGACATCTCTTTCTTGTTCGGTTTTTTCAAGCCGAGCCAATACCTCGGTATTCTTGCTGGCGAGAAGGTCGTTTTCCTTATTGGCCACCTCCAGGCTATCAGAAAACTTACGAGCCCTGGCGTTCCCCATTTCAACTTGCTTCTGCATAGCCATCATTCCGAACAAAGTCTGCATAGATATATATTAATAATGGTTAAACTGATAGTCTGGTCGGACGAAGGTAAGACCAAGTAGTATGAGAGGATTCATGAGTTGGGAAATAAAAGTCACCTCCATGGCAGATTGGGGGAAGCGGCTGAACACATCCTTTTGGGATAAACCTTTTGCCGCCTCAAGGTCTTTCGGAGTCCACATGCTCCTGTAATACGCCATGGCGGTCTGGCCATCCTTTAGCATGGTCTCGTTTGGCTTCACGAACGTCCCATCCGTTCGGGTGTACCGAGGAGCCCACGGTGGTAAAGTGGGAAGAGAAGGAGAAGCTGAAGCAGAAGCAGAGGCACCAGCTGCAACAGGCCCGGAGGGGGCAGGAGCTCTGACTGGGCGGTGCAAGAAAGCACCCGGCCCAGAGACCCGGGTCCTTCTTATAAGAGGTTCCTCCTCAGGGTCGACTCCACTGTCAGGATGAGGCCTTTTGCCTCGTTCTTTGTCCCGAGCGCCCCCAGCGGCAGCAGGGGCTGTAGTGATCTGTGGAGACGCGCTCGGGTTGGTAGCAGGGGTGCTGACAACAGAATCAATAGCCACCGTACTCAGGATGGTGTCAGAGATGGTGGCTGAGGAAGAGGCTGATGCAGGAGAGGAGGTTGCCCCAGCAGCAGAAGTGGCTGGGGGAGTATTTTTCTTCCTGCCAAAGGATGGAATCTGAAGCCTGCTCATGGTATAGCCGAGGGATGAGAGCGCTAGAAGGTTGTCTGAAGTGAGGAGGTCTGAGCAGGAAGGAATATCGTTCAGAACGTATTTCTTCAAGTAATTACTCCTATCCCTGCAAACACTGTAGCTCAAGTCATCACAAGGTATTCCTAAGGAGCGGCATAAGAAAGTACAAAAGCGAGGAACACATGTTTCGCAGGGACAATCGTTTTTGTGAGATTTGAATTTTTTATATGAGGAAACAGAACAGACGCCAAAGGTGCTCGGGATTGGGTAATCCTCTGCAGCCGGCGAAGACCAAGCCCCACTAATGCCCACAATGTTATCCCTCCAACCCTTTTCAGATTTGATTGTGTCCATACATATGGACATCTTGTCGATCGGGTAGAGGTGGTAGAAGGGCTCGTTAGTTCGGATCTTACTGACCTTATAACACAGAAGAAGATCTATGAGGTCAAGGTCCAGGCTTCTGTCACGAATCAACAGTAGCATAACGGATATGATTCTAAAGAAATTGGGGTTTACCTGCAGGGGGGATAACCCCAGTCTATTGAAGACATAATTAAAGAAGGGATGCAGAGGGAACCTAACGACATTCAGTTGAAGGTTTGAAAATAAAACTTCGCCGGGAAGAAGGCCGGCACCGGTTATAATATTAACATCCTTAGGGCAAACCCTAACTTGGATGTTGTCAGGAAGTCTAAGTCTCATACGAAGAACATCTAGATCTACAACCATGGTGGAAGTGATTGAAGGATCTAAAAGGGTAAAAAGAAGCCTGTCGAAAGTAAAAAAGGAACAAAACTAACCTCTGAGGTAGAAAGCAACAAAGAGCACTGCGAGACCGCTGGAAGAATGACTCTTGAAGGATTTCACCGGAAGAAGCTTAGCACTGTTCTAAAGAGAGAGAAATTTGACTGATGATGGAGACGGTAAAAAGGTATGAAGTGGTATTCTAGAGCCTTATAAAGGCGAGGGGGACCCGAGGGCCGAAGCGTCAGGAAGGCGAGAAATTCATCGAGCCCCGGGACATTGATTCTGGATCTGACTGTCCGTTCCCCCATGTGGGTTTCTCGAGCCGTCAACGTCATGATGAGACGCCTTCAATAATTACCCCCTTATTAAACAAGGGGTAATTATGGGGGCAGTTGAGGAGGCCCGAGATGACAGGGGCCAGATATGACTTGCAAACGCGACATCCGGTCCGTACAGATGGGTCAAGCCCATAGAGAGACACTGCCATATGGGCCGAACGCGAGTAAGCCCATCAAAGATGACCAGAACTCATGGAGGAACGGGCCTAGACCCAGCAGTCCATCAACATTTGTAAATATCTATAAATAGGAGAAGTAATGGAAAGAATAGGGGATATTTTTTTGGGTTGAAATACAAGAATTCTAGAGAGAGAAAGGGGGATGGAATTTCTTGTATCTTCAGCATTGTTCACATCCGGTCCTGCAGCTCAAGCTATTCTATTTTAGTCATCTGCTTACGAGTATTTTGTAATTGATTACTCCAGATTGTTTTCTTCACAAGTTTGTTGGTTATTTCCAACTTGTTCCCCCTACCCACCAAACTATTATGCAAGTATTTGATGAGGTCATACAGGAATAACAATGAGTTTTCATATTTATGGGCAGAGGTTATGAAATTCAAAGTTGGACTCGACCCAATGTTCTTCAATGACACTCTTGTTATGGTTCAAGAATTGTTTAACAATTGTGTGTTAAAGTTTTATTTGTGTACATGTGGCTTAAAGAAGCTACCTCTATGCCTCGTCTGTTGTGGTAGCATTCTGATTAGTTGATGTATTTATCATTAGAGAACTTTGAAGGAAGTACCATAGCTTATCATAGACTCTCTACTCCCTGTTTGTGTGTGAATTGTTGATCATTATGTTATTTTACAACTCCATTTTCATGCAGACGAGGCAGAAAACCTTCTACAAGCTATCAACAGCTATCGGGCATCTCTAAATGTAACAGCCCTAACAAAAAATGGAAAAGCAGAGTGTTTTGCCCAGAACACGGCAAACCAACTCAACAATCAATCCTGTATAACTCAACAATATTAGGAGCCCGACTATGCAAGCATTCTAACCATCTGGGATTTGGATATCACCAGTACATATGACGGAGTCACTTTGCCTGCTTGCTTTCTCAACGGGGTTGCAAATTCTGACCCCTCTAAGTTCATAGACACTGAATTCTCCAAACATCTCAATAGCACGGATTATATAGGAGCATTAATTGTTATTGAAAAGAATTGGATTGTGGTCATTTTGACCACAAAATCTCCTAGGGGAAAATTTGACACTCCTATTGTAAGCTCTGACACAAATGTTGTGAAAATTGAATGGTATGACAGCACAGGGTGTAATTTTTAATTATTCGTGCAAATCATTAATTACAAATAAACATAAATTCCAAGATCTTAGAACTTCATTATTTTTACATAATCTATAATACATAAATATATAATTAGATATATATACCTCGATCCACGATAGCAAACCTTGCTTGAGATTAAGTCCAACGTCGATAGCAAACCTTGCTTGAAATCAAGTCCAACGTCGAGATCTTTTAACAACGAACTAAACTGTAACTCATGTTGTTACATAACTGATGAGATATATACACTTTTATATAAAGGGGGTAAGTGCAAAAAACACCCCTCTAATTGTTCAAAATTGACACCTCTAATTTCAAAAAGTTGCAAATAAGGAGTTCTGATCAACAAATTTGCCATGTGCTGTGCATGTGAGCAAAAGTTGGGCTTTAGAGCGGTCTGATCTGAGATTGATGATGCAGCGGTCAACGGTAAGGAGGATGATGAGGAGAACGGCGAGGCCGAGGGACAAAGGCGGTTTGAATGAAAACCCTCCTTCACCATGAATGCCGGTGAGTTAAAAGAAGAGAGAGAAATTCACCCAAAACAAAAAATTAAAGCTAAGAGAAATAAGATTTCATTACCCACATCACCCAAAACAACGTAGTTTATGTCAATGTCTATTTGGGTAAATTCATCTTCTATTTGGGTCAATGTCTATTTGAATAAAGAATATTGGGGGTATTTTCGTATTTTTACCTACCCCTCTAACAAAAAGCCCTTATTTGCACTATTTTGAAACTATAGGGGTGACTTTTGAACAACAGGGATGTTATTTGCACATTTTTAAAAATAAAGGGGTATTTTTTGCACTTACCCTTATATAAAGGCAGAAAGAACCAATTCTCCTTTAGTAACCTTAATATCCACTTTTCATGAAAGTAAGGAACAAATAGGAAAACACTTCCCTAATAATTAATTGCCAAAAAAGTAATTTATAAGTTAACCAAATAATATAATATTAATCTGATATCTATTTACTTAAACACCAAATAATAGAAATAAATCATGTGTCTAAATAATGTGGGGCACAAATATACGAAAGAATCTTACAGTCTCCCACTTAGCCCATACGATAACTTCTGTAGTGATTTAGTAAAATAGTCATTAGTGTGCACCATAAATCAGATTGAGTCCTTAAATTGGTTATCATAAATACCATGGAAAGTAAATTATCAATGCGAGTCATGGCAATTGTATATCACTAAATGACACAGTCCCTTTCATGTACAACAACACTAGTAACCTATTCAACATATTCTATAAATGAGAAGTATCAATAATGATCTAACAATAATGTCTTTTCCAAAACTGTTCCTATATATTACCACTCATTAAAGTAATACATACATGTAGATTAATTAATAAGAAATATCATAAACATATTTAATGAGCGCAAAATGTCAAATATATATAAACACTGTTAAGTAATCCACAATTAAAAAATAATCATCATTGACTACATTCAAGATCCATTCTTTCAACATGTTCCATTAATGTCTTCGGCGATAGTCCATTCGTTAATGGATTGCAATCATAAGTTGTGTGCTTATATAATCAATAGGCACTCGTTGTTTCTAAAATTTTTTTTTAATGATAAAGTATTTCAACTTTAGAATACCTATCATTTTTTATATAAGAAGATCAACAATTGCAGCATAAATTTTCAGCAATCTGATAATGGTACCCATAACTCCAAGTCCTAAAATAAATTCTGCAACCATAAATTGTAGCCTCAAAGTGATAAGTGCTCAAATGAGACGCATTTTAACACCTAAGTTAGGGTATTTTAGTCCATTCATCTATCTTACTTTCATGTTTTAGTACTTATTTGTGTTTTTGGCTATTTCGGGACAATAAAGTTCAAACAGGCTAAGAAGAGCCATTTAGCTAATGAGCAAATCTAGAAAGAAGTTGAGAAAATTGCATCAGTGGAACTTTGATCGATCGAAGAAGTTTACAATCGATCGAAAATGAGGCGGTGCCAGCTCAGTAATCCGGATAAGGCTAAGAAGATATTTTCATGACACGTTATCTTCGATTAATCGAAGCTAAGTGTTGGATCGATCGAAAATGCTTTGATAAATCGAAATGGCTGTTGGTAGTGTGCTGTCTAATTCCTGAGCGCGCCTGGACTCTACTTACTTTTGTAACTGCGAATTTCCACCAATTAAAGGCTGTATTTCTGACTTGGTGCCTGCTTAAAGAAGCTTGTAATAGATTAATTGAATCAATTTGTAAAAAGGATCATCTAGTTTTTCTTACAAAATATAGAAATAGTTTCTCTCTCTAGAACTAGGGTTTTGGGAAGAAAGTAAGGAAGAAGATGATGCCAACCTCCAAGTTAGTCCTTGAGGGTTCCATGACCACTACAATGAGTGGCTAAATCCTTCTCTTGGGGTTAGAGATAGCCCCTAGGCTTGCTTCCTAAACCTAACTTTTGTGTATTTTTAGGTATTTTAGTTGTAATTGATGTTTTGACCATGAATAAATATGGATCTTGTGATTTTTACATGATTTGTATGGATTAATGCTTTCAATTAATTATTTAATTATATCCATATGTCTATGTATGATAGAATGAATGTTCATGTATTTTTCTCTAGATTTAATAAAATTGATGTATGTCTATGTGTGTTGATGTTGTTAATCTAGTGATGGTCAAGGCATAGTGCTTAATTGATTACTCTTGTGATTTATTTGATGGTTCATACTTATTTCTTGATGGATTGTGCCACATTCTTAGTTTAATTAGCTTAATTTTCATGTCACTAGCTTAGTTGTAGTATAATTGTTTTAATTTCTTAGATAGGTAGACAATCCATTCTTATTATTTGATGATCCATACTTATGAGTGCAAGAAGTACATGTCTTTAGATTTTTGTGTGTGCACTAATTGTGGTTTAATTGAATGGTTATTGGTCTCATTTGATAGGTTGTGCTATTCACTAAATTGATTAGACAATCTATGTTTATTTGCCGTCCATGTTTAGTTTTCAATTGGTGACACACACACACACACATTTTACAACTTGAATTTCCCCATTAATTTACAATTGTTAGTGTTTGGTGAAGTGAAGTTTAGTGGTGAACTTTAAGCCCCAAGACCTGTTTCTCATATTACTTTCTCTAAATTTTAGATTGTCATTTAATTGCATTGCTTTAATTGAACCATTAGTTTAATTAATCAAATTAAACCCCTATTTTGATCATTCAACCTACTAATCCATCATTGATTCCAAAGTACCGTTCACTTTCCTTTGGACGATCCCTACTCACTCTTGCCACATTAATAGTTAGTACTGGTAGTGACATTCTATAAATTCAAACTTTGCCACATTTCACATCACACCATATTTTGTGCAACTCGGTTTTGACACCACCAAGTTTTGACGCCTTTGCTGGGGATTTGGCAACGCCGTATTTTGGGATTAATTAGGAATTAGTACTCCTTTGATCTTGTTTTTTTTTTATTATTTTATTTTGTTTACTTATTGTGTTTGTTCTTGATTGGCTAGGTACTTGGAGCCAAGGGAAGTGAAGAAAATGGAATTTCAAAGCAAAGAAGCAAGCAAGCTAAGCTAAGCAAAAGTATAAAAAGCTAAAAATAAAAAATTACAAAGTAAAGCAAAGCAAAAATTAAAAATATTTTGAAGTTGCTTAAGGACCCTTTGTGAGTTTTTCTAACTCTTTTACTTAGTTAAATTGTCGGCCCGCGTGGTGGCAAGTTTTATTTTCTTAAAAAAATTGTCGGCCCGCGAGGAGCCAATTTATTTTCTTGCATATTGTTGAAAGTATGGGAGTATGGGATCAATGTATGTGGATGTTTGTTAATTGATTTGTTGCGGAGGAGAAGTGTTTGCTACTTGCTAGTTTTTGGGTTGTTGTTTGTTTTGATTATGCATGCATGGTCGTAGGTCATTGAATCTTACTCTTGTCCCATTGAATTTTAACTTAGAATCCATTGATTGTAATCTAAGGGGAATGGGTAATTCAAGTGACCCATTTCATCAATGGAGGAACATAATGAGGACCATGTTGAGGACCCTGGTCACATCGACCAACAAGGCATTCTTCACCCTAATGTGCATCAATAACATGATAACATGCAAGTACCATTAGGCATGCCTAGACCCTTTATTCCACAACAGCAAGGCCAAGTTCCATTGGGAATGCCTCGGCCATTTTTTGTTCCACCTCCATCTCCCGTTGTTCAAGCAAATCATGGCGTTCGTGTAGAGCCACCAATTGTGGATCCACCCCATGCTTTAAGAGACCATTATGTGTCTAATGAGTATAATGCACCAACATGCATTCAACTCCCTCCATTTAGAGCATACCATTATGAGATTAAACCACAAACAAATTAAATGCTTCCCAATTACCACAGGCTACGAAGTGAAGAACCTTATAAGCATTTAGATGAATTTCTTGAAGTGTGTTCCACCGTGAAATACACGGACATGCCGGAAGAAGTTTTGAGGTTAAAACTCTTCCCTTTCACCCTTAAAGATAAAGCAAAATACTGGTTTAACAATTTGAGACCTTTTTCTATAACTACTTGGGCAGAGATGTAACAAGAGTTCTTGAAAAAGTATTATTCGGTGTCAAAGACCAATTCAATGAGAACTTCTATTCATGAATTCTCACAAGGGGATGGGGAATTGTTTCATGAGACATGGGAGCGATTGAATGATTTGCTTAGGAAATGTCCACACCATGACATCCTTAAATGGCAATTAGTTCAATTCTTCTTTGAAAGTTTGTTGAACAATCATAAAGGTATGGTTGATGCTTCTATGGGTGGTTCTTATCTTGATAGGTATAAAGATGATGTGTGGTGCTTATATGAGAGCATGAGTGAGAATTCAATGCATTGATCTTTATCATCTAAAAATGGTAGAAATGTAGGTGGAAGGAAGAATGTCAGCTTATATCAAGTTGACCATTCTAATGATATAGCTGCCGAAGTGAAATCCTTATCTCAACGGTTTGATCAAATTTTGATCAACCAAAGTCGGCCAACCAAGAGTCTTCCTCCCCTAATCATACTCATTATCCTTCTAATGAATCTTGCATGACTTGTTCTAGTGTTTTACATTCTACTTCCAATTGTCCTCATGGACATGTGTAAAGTGAACACCATGAACAAGTGAATGCTGTTTTTGTTAACCAAGGGAATGATCCTTATGGCACTCATTATAATGCCGAGTGGAAGAACCATCCAAACTTCTTTTGGAAAAGCCAAAGGGAAGGCTCAAACCCTTCCCAAAGTGGTTTCCAAAGCAAGTATGTTCCGCCCCCAATGCAAGGCCAAGGTTCCCAAGGTTATCGTTCATCTTACCAAGCATCACATGGAAACCAAATTTCAAACTCTCATTTTCCAAACCAATCATCATATTCTCAAGGAAATTTAAGGAGTCCCGTATTTGAAGAGAAAGTTTTATTCACTTTAGGTACTTTGGAAGCAAATACTCAATTGCTTCATTCCTATTCCCAATCGATTGCAAAGCTAGAAACCCAAGTTGGGCAAATAATTAGTACATTGAATGCTAGGGGAAAAGGGAAATGCCTTTGAATTGACCATCAAAGGAACAATTTGTTATGGAGACCAATTCCTCTTTGGAAGGTCATACACTTGAATATGTGAATGCGATGACCACTTTGAGAAGTGAAAGAGTTATTGACAACCAAGTTGGTGTTTCCAATGAAGAGAGTGAACCGGTGCAACCCAAAGTTGATACCCGTCCCGTCTCACATCCCATTCCTCCTTCATTGATTGTGAAAGAATCTAATGTTGAAAATATTACAAAGAATGATTTTGAAAAAGCTTTTAAGCCTAGAGCTCCATTTCCGGATGCTTTAAAAGCATCCACCTCTCTTGAAAAGCAACAAAGTAAGGCAAATGAAATCATTGATGTGTTTAGGCAAGTTAATATCAATCTTCCTCTTTTGGATGCAATTCGGCGAATTCCAGCGTATGCCAAATTTTTGAAAGGTCTTTGCACCCTTAAGAGGAAAGAAAGAAGCACCAAGCACCTAGAAAAGTTGTCTTAACCGAGTAAGTAGGCTCAATCTTGCAACACAACACCCTCTCAAAATTCAAAGACCCTAGTTCACCAACTACTTCATGCACTATTGGTGATCATGTTATCAATTGGGCTCTTCTTGATTTAGGAGCGAGTGTGAATCTTCTCCCTTATTCAGTTTATATTCAATTAGGCTTAGGTGATTTGAAACCGACGTCGGTAGTTTTGCAACTAGCTGATCGATCAATTAAGAAGCCCCGGGGTATCATTGAGGATGTATTGATTAAAATTGACAAGTTCTTCTTCCCGGTTGATTTCGTTGTCATTGACACGGAGCCGGTCTCAAATCCTAAGAACCAAATTCCCGTTATCCTTGGCCGTCCTTTCTTGGCTACCGCTAATGCCAACATTAATTGTAGAACGGGGATAATGAAAATTTCATTTGGTCACATGAAAGTGAAGTTGAACATTTTTAATCCAACCCCCAATTCTATGGACAAATATGAAGAGATATGTGTTGTTGTAAAATGTTTTGAAAATGAAAAAAATGAGTCTTTGCTTGGTGTTGAAACTTCAATTGATTTGTCTTCCAAAAAAGTTTCAAAAGAAAGTGTTTTCAATTCTAGTGTTACACGGGGCATGGAAGCCAAAAAAAATTTGTTGATCAAGGGCTATTATTTTCACTTGAACCAAATCCAACAAGTTCCTTAGAGAATAGTTTGTTGGGTGGGGTTCAAAGTTCTATTCACCCCATCAAGGAGGGGATGCATACCAAGATCTTTAATCCGGGCTAAAAGAGCCCAATGTCTTGTTAGAGACGTTAAAGACTAGTGCTCTGTAGGGTTTACTAACCCTATTCCTCCCTCGTTTCTTGTTTTGATATTTTTTGCGTCGTCTAGATATGAGTTGAATTGAAAAATCCAGTTTCTGGGGAGTTTCTTACATTTTCTGCACTTCTAGTGAAGTTTCGATCGATCGAACTTGGGTTCGATCGATCGAAATCCTACTTCGATTGATCGAACCCTCTGAATTTGTGACTTTTCACCTTCTATTTCAATCTATCAAAGCCCATCTCAATCGATCGAAATCCTTTTGGATCGATCGAAGTAAGTGTTCAATCGATCAAAAACCCTTCGATCGATCGTAATTGCGTCATTTGAATTTCTGGAAATTGCCTTGACTTTTCACCTTCCCCCCTAACCCTAATTTTCTTTTTATTTTTCCTTTTTCTTTTTCTTTTTCTTTTTTCTTTTCTTTTCTTTTCTTTCTTTCTCTCTCTCTTCCTCCATTCATCTCTTCGTCTTCTCTCTCTCGATAAAACCCTATCTCTCTCCCCGATTTCTCTATCTCCCCCTTCCTCTCAAATCTCAATCTCCATCTACCACCACCAGCGAGACCACCCCAACCTCCTTTTTCTTCTTTCTCGCCGGCAACCCAAGAACCACACCCCGCCGTCGTCCTTCGAAGGGCCAAGTTCTCCCATCTTTTTCGCTCCATCTCTTTCGGATTCACTTATATCCATCATCTCCGGCCGATTTAGGCCAAGGAGAGTTTGGTCACCATCTCTGGTGACCTCTGCATTTTTCGGCGAAGCTCCGGCGAGCTTCAGGTCATCTCTTCTGGCCACGGTGAGGCCGAAAATCCTCATTTTCGCCCGAATCTCTTCATTTCAATCTCCTCTTTTCCCTTTTGGATCGGGTACGTTCAATTTTGTTTTTCTTTTATTTATTTTTATTTTGTTTTAATTTATTTCTTTTATGTTTTGCTTTATTTTTATTTTATTTAGTCTTTTCCATTTTTATTGTTCAATTGTACATATGTTTGTTAATATAAAACAGTAATTGAAAAACAAATAAAAATTGAAAAAATCAAAATGAAAATAAAATTAAAAATGAAAATGAAAATTTGTTTTAAAAAATTTTTGGAATAATTAACTTTGGTTTGCATATTTTGAGTTTGGTTGCGTGGTGATGGGAACACATTGAAAAAAAAAAAAAAAAATGGAGAATGGATTGTGGTAGTTAGAAGGAGAATGGGTAATTTCTAATTTGGATTTGTGGATTGATGTTGTGGGCAGTGTCCCTTGTTGAAATATTAAATGAATTTGAGTTGAATTCTATATACTTCTTGAATGTGATTGAATGATTGAAATGCATATATTGTTTGTGTTTGAAATTGTGGAAATGACCATATTTAAGGGGAAATCATGTCGGATCTTTGAAAAATTCAATTTAAACTTTGATGTTTCATTCCAAAGGCATGTGGTTTACTTTTGAAACTTGAAATGGAATTTAAAAAAGAATTTTGAAGTTAAGGATTTGGCTTTGGATTGAAGAGAAAGAAAATTTCAAATTGTTTTGAAAATCCAAGTTGTTTTGACATGACTTTGGAAATATCATGATTGTGAAATTTTATTGGTTGATTTTAAAATGCAATTTGAATGTCAAAATGAACTTGTTGTCTTGAGATTTGAAATGAAAGGAAAATCTTCTTGAACTTGAAATATTTTTGCAAATCTTCTTGAAATGGCATTGTAAATTTGTTGTGAGCATAATCCCGACTTGTTTCATTTGATTGTCTTGAGTATGAAATGCATGGATGTGTTGCTTTTGAATGATTTTAAATGCATACATGTATGTTTTGACTTGAATTTTGTACTTTTGAATTTGAAAATGCAAAGTCTTGTCTTAAATGTATAAAAGTGTTTCAAATGGACCTCTTTGAAAAGTTTTGATTTCCAATTGACTTAAGCTCATGATTCAAGTGCACTGTTTTGATAAAATGAACTTTGAATATTTTAAATGCTTTGTGATCACACTTCTTGGGTTTAAATGATTAAAAAGGAAAGTTTTGAACTTTGTTTTGAAAATGAGAAGTTGAGTTGCTTGATTCTTTCTTTTGTTGTTCATTCATTGCATGATTCTTGTCATGAAGCTTTTATACAATGTAGTTGAATGTTTTGACTCCAAAGTTTTCAAAAATTTCAATTTTGCCTCAAAAGTGTCAAGTAATTCCACAGTTGACCAAAATGCCCTTGTTTGAGTTAAAACCTTGTTCCATTTGACTCATTTCCATCAAATTGCATGTGTTAAGTGCCTTTGAACTTGTTTGTGATACAATTCTTGATTCTTGCTATGCTAGGGCACAAGTTTGATGTTTTCTGACCTTCCTTGTCATGATTTTGATCTTCTTTTGCCAAATGAGATTAACTGCCATTCCATCCCAACTTTTTGAAGTTAAATGATTCCATTGTTGCTTATTGACCTTGAAACTTGTCAAATGTGTTCCTATTTGAATAATTGTGTGCACTTTGGAATAATTATAACTTGTTGGTTGTCTATACACCATTTTGCACACACTTATGTCACATTGATAGTTTTGAGAGTTTTTGTGCTTATTTCGAACATATCTTCTTAGAATTGATTTTTGACTAAGTTTGGGGGTGTGTCATGGATGTTTGAAGTTTCAAATGTATGATTGGAATGTGATTTCTGTTCTTGGGCCTTAGTATCACTTTTTGAGCTTAACTTGACTTTTGAAATGAAATTTGACATGAATTCGAGGATATGTTTGCTTTGTCTTGAAAATTATCTGTTTAAATGCCATTTGTTTGATACCATACACTTATGATCCATTCCTAAGAGCCAAGTAAGGGCTTACGACTAAGGTTCTTTTCGGTCCTGATTTTGATTCCACAATGGTAAGCTTCTTATATTTTCAGTGTTTGACCGTTCTTTGCTTCATTTAAGCTTTAAAGGGGGTCGCGAGCCATAAACGATCATTTTTCTGCTTCTCTGTTGCTTAGAAGGGGTCACAAGCCATGAGTGATCATAGGATGTTGATTTTGTTGCATAGGAGTACCGGATATTTCTTTGTCTGGAGTTTGTTGATATATATGCATCATTTATATATATGCCATTTAGTTGCATACCATGTCCAGGATTCATTCTTGAACTTATCTGTCATAACATGCTTTGGATTGAAGTGTTTTGCAACCGTGCATTCCACTTAGTCTTTATTTTATGACATGCATGCTTCTTGAGTCCTAGGTTGACATTTGCCATGATTATATGTTCCATGTTATCATGTTTACTCCATTTGATCTTAACTATTGCACTTATAGGCATTCTTGCTTAGGAATTGATACGATGTCATCCTAAGGTCTACTTGTCTTATCATTGCAGCATCTACTTGAGTTTTAGGTTTGTGAATGCACGTTGCATCATTTATGCACATCACAACCTATGCTTACCTTGTTAATTATAGTGTTGATTAAAATGTTCCAAATGTGACTGTTCTACCCTCTATGTCATCATTGTATACCTGAGATTGCTTATTGTGCTTTGATCTATTCTGTCTAGCTGAGGCATGTTGAATGATAATTTTGAAGCATTCTTAATCATTTCTTGCACAAGCATGATCCTATTTGTTTATTCTCTGTTTCTACTTGATTTAGGCATGCTTTGTGTTTTCTTATCAGTTGCTTACCTTATTCTCTACCTGTGCACTAATTTATTCTTGTTGCTTTTGCAGATACAGCGCAGATAAAAGGCTTTTGCTAGGAAGCGAGTACATAGAGCTCTACAGCCTCCACCTCTTCCTTCAGAGGCAGAGTCTTCTTCTCCGTCTTCATCTTCAGCATCTACAACAGTCCATTCCGAGCCATCTTCTATTGAAGCTGAGCATCCTATTGTCTGAGAGGTCCTTTCTATTTCTTACTCTCGTAAGAAGCTAGAGCCCGAGTACAGATTTGACCGCGATCTATTTTCCCACTTGGACCAGACCAAGTGGTCCTATGATGAGCTTGTTCAGAGGGGAATTGACGCCATCAGGACACCGGCAGACACAATTGTTTATCCTCGGTTGGTTGTATTATTCTACCAGCACCTCCGGATGGATGAGGATGACAAACTTCTATTGCATAACACTATTGACGGTTAGGAGATCGACATTTCTCTCCTGGCTATAGTTGGTGCTTGCCGATGCCCCCATTCATCTCCATTGGCTGCTGATTCTCAGGATCCATTATATCCTCTGAGCTGACTATTGTAGCTACTCTATCTCCACATGTTTCCTTTGAGGGCAACACATTTGCAGACCAGGTTGACATTGATCCCCAGTATTGGTTTATTGATTCTGTGTTGCACCTTAATGCCTTTCCATCAGGCCATGGTACACAGCGGAGAGAGGGGATTTTTCAGGCTCTATACTGTTTGAGCCAAGGCTATTGGATTTCTGTTCCTGCACTTATTTGGGAGCTCATCCACAAGTTCTAGAAGAATCTACATCATACGCACAATTCTAGAGCTGCAGCTTGGCCTTTACCTTATGGTTACTTGATTACTCAGCTACTACTTGATCAGGGTTATAAGTTTAACCCAAATGAGATTCTAGAGACTGATACAGAGAGAGATAGGAGGGCCTATGACCAGTCCAAGTGGATAAAGACCTACAATTCCTGCCTCAAGAACAGAAAGAACAGGGATATGAAAAGATAGCATGAGCAGCAGAGGAGGTAGCTACAGAGGATGCAGCTGATAGATCTCTTCCCAGATAGAGGCGTCGCATCACTACTTCTGCTTCTACCTTACAGCCAGATGTACCTACTACATCTCAGCAGGATGACCCCTTTCTTGTCCCTCCCACAGAGCCAATAGCACAGACCGACACTCGATCCCGATATGCTAGTACTGATTCTAGTTACAGATCTTATGTCACTCAGCTGCACACAGACTTCATTCCCTTCAGAGTTGATATGACCGGATGACATGAGGATATCACGAAGTGGCATGATGATCTGGTGAGGAGACATGATGATTTATTGAGGCGGCACGATGACTTGAGGGCAGATATAGGCGAGGTGAGGCATGAGCTTGGAGCATTGCGGACTAACCTATAGCTTCTCTCCATCGACACAGCAATGAGATGTCTGACATGTTACAACACATTGCTGATATGATGACTCCAGATCCTACACCTTGATTCCACCATTTTCTCTCTCTACTACCCATTATCTGTTCTGATACACTGCTATTGCTAAGATATTTTTGCACTATCTTGACACTTGCATTGGTTTTGGATACTTTAGATATTATTTTTGCATTTCACTGTTATACATTGATTTTTGGTTATTTGGTTTTGGCTTTATTTGTTATAGATGGATTTTTGGGATTTTGATATCAGTTTTGGATTTTTTGAGCTTTACATTGCTTGATGCCATGATCTTTGCCCATTTCTCAGTTTCACTTCTCATTTATATCATTGATGCAAATTCTTTGACAGTTGCTAGTGTGGCCATTTTCAGACAGGTTTTCGGAATCTAAGTTTGTGGGTGCGCCTTCCAAAGCTAAGCTTCCGTTGCCGGGTGGTGTCGCTTCAAACCAAAGCATGCAAAAGTGTAGTGTGGCCAAGTTTAAATTTATGAAATACCACTACCACTTCTAACTAAAAATATAGTTAGGGTGAGTAGGGATCGTCCCAAGGGATTGGAAGCATACTTTTGCTTGGAAACAAGGTCGGATTAGTAGGTCGAGTGATCAAAGGGTGGTTTGACTGGTTAATTAAACTACAATTTTAACTAAGTGGATATAAGGTAAATCAATTGAAATAGAGTAAAATGTAGAGAATATAAGAGAGGGATCTTGGGACTTAGAGGTCACCACTAAATATCATCTTCCTAGACACTCAATGTGTAATGAATGAGGGGGGGTTATATGTTGTAATATTAATGTGTGTCATTGATTGAATCAACAAGTATGGATGACTAATTAAGTATACATTGTCTAAACAAACTAGTGAATATCACAACATATGAAATTAAGCCATCATTCCTTCCTTTAAGTCCACAATCAATACACATCATTAAAATTAGAGAAATATATTACTTGCATTCATTAGCATGGAACATCAAACAACAAGCATGGATTGTTCTCCCATCTAAGAAAGTAAATCAACTACACTACAAATAAGTTAGGGACATGAAAATTAAACTAATTAAACTAAGGAAGGGCACAATCCATCAAGAAATGAGCATGAACCATCAAACAAATCACAAGAGTATTCCATTAAAGCACCATGCTTTGACCATCACTAGATTTATAGCATCAACACACACAGACATGTATCAATATCATAAAACCTAGAGATAAACACATGAACATCTATTCTAGTATACATAGACATATGAATATAATGAAATGATCAATTGAAAGTATTAAACTACACAAATCATAGTAGAAACAAGATTTATATATATCAAATGTCAAGACAAGAATTACAACACTAATCCCCTCAAAATACAAAACATAAAAGTTTAGGAGGCATGCTTAGGTCTAGCTTTAGTCCCAAGATAATGATTTAGCCACTCATTGATGTAGTCGTCCAACCCTACAACCCTCAAGGGCCATCTCCATGGTTGAAATGATCTTCTTCTCCTTGATGGAAACCCTAGATGAGTGGAAGAACTCCCAAATGGTGGGTGTAATACCCCGATATTTTAAATAATTTATTAATTGGGATTAAAGATTTTTATTTTATTTTTTAAATGATTTGTTTTATTTAATTGAGTGTTAAATTAATCGTCTTATTTTAATAACGTTATATTTCGTGATTATGTATGATGATTGATTGTTTGTGTGCTTAATTATTGATTGAATTGTTAGCGTGTTGATTTTATTGGTATGGTGTGACTTGGTTGTAATTTCTTACTTTGTTTATGTGCTTTATGTAATTAGTTATTTTAATTTAAGTATTTATTTAATTATTTAATTTATTTAAATTAATTAGATTTGGGTTTAAGAGAAGTTGGACCAAAGGATATGGTTTTGGGTTTGATGGAAGCTTTATTGGGTTAATTAATAAGGGCCCATGGTTATAAAGATATTTAAATAATTATCTTTGCATCTATATATATATATATATATATATATATATATATATATATATATATGTCCTTCCACAACACTTATTAATTAATTATACTTATATACATATAATTATATATATATATTATTTATTTTATAATTATTATATATATATAATTATATATATTGTTTATATATATATATATATTATTTAAGGATAATTATTATTTATTTTATTTGGTAGTCCTACTAGGAATAGTATTTGGATTTTAATGTGTATAAATATACCCATAAGGTTTTATAGTTAAAAGTATATACGTTAGAAAAATAAGAGAGACAGAGAGAGAAGAAGAAGAGAAGGTTGATAAAGAGAAAACCGGATCAGAGAAAGAGGATGCCGGAATTAGAAGAGACAATTAAAACTTGAAGCGTCGGTTTCGTTTTGAAACCTTCAGGCGAGTTTTTCTCTAACTTTCTTCTTAGAACTTATAATGATTTCACCTTGAGTATCAAAAGGTTTAGGTTAAATTTTTTTGATTAAATCGTGTTTAGATCGGATTATTTAAAAGTATGAATTATTATATATTTTTTAGTTTTGGATTGTTGAATTTTAATTGTATATATAGATGTTGTATATATATTTTAAAATTAATTTATAAGTTGATTTATTACCCAAGAAGGTTAATTAGGATTTCTTGAATTTATGGTTTTTTTCTGGAATTTTCTGCTATTTTTATATATTATTCTAGAATTTATTAGATTTATTTTTTCTTTATTTGTTTGGAAAATTATATATATATATATATATATATATATATGTATATATATATATATATATATATATATATATATATATATATAAACAACCGTAGTATATTGTTTACATATGTACACAGTGCATCGGCGCATGATTTAGGGGCTTCTAATTCAGTATTATGTGGTATATCATAACTTGGTGTACCTGTGAATCAGAGCCATTGAAGTTTGAAATTAATAAAGGATGGATTCAGTGCATTGCGGCACATGATAGTAAGATGCACATGCGGATCTAGCTATTGATGCGGCTCGATCTATGGCGGTTGATCAGGTGAGGTGGAGTGTATAGAATCTCAATGCACAACAGATCTGGAACGTTAACTTAGTCTAGTTAACTTAGAACTGATTTGGTGTGGCGCGCACCATCAGAGTTAATGCACCAGTGAATCAGAGTACGCCACATGTCAGAATCTTAGTATTTAATCCGGTGTAGTTGCGCTTACAATAGCAATTGGGCTCAGCCTATTATTTTGCCTGTTTTATTACTCGAAATTTAAACGTTCATAACTTAGTCATCTTAAATCCAAATTAGGTCATTCTTGAGCTCAAATTTAAGGATTTTTCGTCCTCTTTCCAATGATCCTAATTTCATTATCAGATTCTCATCATACTAGGAAATATTTACATTTTAGTGAGGCGATGTCAGAAAATTATTTACCGAGATGAAGTATTTATGGGAAACTATTTTTGACAATATTTAGTAGCATTTAAATTGCGTAAATAGAGTTAAATTAATACATTGTAATGGAAAGAAGTATATATATATGTGTGTGTGTGTGTGTGTGTGTGTGTGTGTGTGTGTGTGGTTTAATTGTTTAGGATAAGTATGGAGGGATGTGTATCATATATATATTGATATATATCTATATATATGATTTAAATAGTCAAAGATTATTATGGATGGTATTATATATATTGATATATTATATAATATATGTGTATGTGTGTGTGTGTGTGTGTATATATATATATATATATATATACCATTTAAGATGTTTAATATTAATTATTCTTATTTGGTATATCTAGATAGACTGGTTATTAAAGTAATGTTATACTTATGAAATGCATGGGATGTCTATGTGTGATTTAGTTCATCGTTAAATTTAAAGTTGGTACATGGTTGAATTGTAGGCATGGATGAGTTGCCAAAGGTTTAAATAGATGGCCTAAATATTTGTATGAATAAAACACATACATAGGAAGCATGGATGAGTTGCTAATTAAAAGTATAAATATATATACTTAAGGAGGCATGGTTGGGTTGCCAATATATAAATAAATATATATTATAATGGCATGGTTGATTTGCCAAAGTATAAGTTAATGACCATGTGTATTAGATGTTTAAATTATATCTATGGTTATTGTATGTATAGGTTGGATTAAGATTAGATGTTCTTAAATTAGAATAATCTAATACTTACAAGTTAGTGTATTATTTTATATATTTTAATAAAATAATATTGGTGGAGACATGGATGATTTGTCAAAGCCTGTATATTGGTTGTGTGATTTAAATAATTAAAATTATTATTAGGTATTGGATTAAATGGAATATTCCTTTAAATATAGTTTATTGTTCAAATGATTAATTAAATGTCTATGATGAGATTGAGGTTAATGAACTTTTCTGTAAAAGAAATGGTGGATTGGTCTAGGTATGATTATTATTTAATAATTGATAATAGTTTTGAAATTAATGAACCTAGTAATAGATGTGACTGATTTATTTATATATAATTATTTATATATATGTGTATCATTGTTTATTAAAGATAAAAACTTTATTAGGTTTGGTTTTGATCAGAGATTCTCTTTATTGGTTTTCAGAGGCTTGGTAGAGAGAAATTGCTCGTGGGTTTGACCCACTTATTTTTATCTTTCAGGTTACTGGAGGTCCAAGTTTCAAGGTTGAGGATACGCTGCTGGAGGACTTGTAATGACCTGGTCATTTCCTTCCTTTTATTTTTCTTCAGAATTTCACGGATGAATTTTTTTCATTGAAATTTCTTGTCTGAGTTCAGTTTCTCATCGCTTAGTATCGTCTCGAGTGCTCGAAAATGGTTTTTGAGACTCTTTCCTTTGGATTGACAACTTCCTTTGAGGACTGAGTCATTTCCATATTTTTTGTTTTTCAACACTATTCACTTTTCATCCTTTTCTCTGTTTTGTCATTTTTCCTATTTTGTCTTTTCCCCGTTTGTCACTTTGTTGGCGTAACCTCACTCCTTGTGTTCGGAGTTGGTTTTTGATTTCACGTGTTTTCATTTTAAGTGGTTTCCACGAAATATGTATCTTTACTTTTGTAAGAAAATACTCTGGTTGCTCCCGGTGTCTATAGGGGCATGGATGCAAAGTTCTTTAGAATTATTTTCTTTTCTTGGGGTGTTTTTTATAAATATCTTTTGAAGATATTTTATTTCAAGGGTTTTTAAGAAAATATTTTTGGGAGATATTTTCATTCTGGGGCATTAGTGCCATTAACCCTTTTTGGAGGGGCCATTTTGTAATTAATAAAAGTTATTGTAAAATACTTCGTCTGGAGCCTAGATCCTAGTACGGGATTCATTTTCACTTTTCGTTGACTCGTAAATTCTTGAAATTTCCTTCTGGTCGTTTTTCTTCAGTTTTAAGGTTTTTGGCCCCGGTTGCCGCCGAACTTGTTCGGGGCATATCTCTCTGCTCGGAACTCAGTTTTTGACGCTGTTTCTTCTGTTGTTCATATTTTCTCATTTTGAATCTTTTTTGTTCTTGGAGTTTTTCCATTTGACCGCGTTTGCTCAAATTCCCCTTTTCCAGACCCGGTGGGGCCCGTTCGGGGCACTTTTTGAGATTTCTTTAAAAGGGGGGGTGAAATATTTCATTTTTCATCTTCCCCACTCACCTCGCACGACAAGAGCTCCCATGGCAGCCCAAGGGAGGCTGCCACCACCCCTTTCCTCTTTTGAACTTCATTCCTTTGTTAAAAAGTTGAAGTGCCTTTACGTTTTGTGTTCGTGTTGACTACGCGCACCATTACCCCTTATTAGAAACCATTTCTGACCAAATTTTGAGTTCGGGATTGAGGTCAAGTTTGGATTTTCATAGGGCTTCTTGGGGATTCATATAGATCGTATTGTCCCCGACAAAACTTGGGAGCTTCGTCGGATTCGGAGCCATTTCTGTGACACCCCCAACATTTTCCACGCATAAGTTGATCAGGCTTATACACGAAAAACGAGGGATATCAAAAAAAATTGGCAATATACAAGCATAGAATACAAAATGATGATAAATAAAGAATTTAGACAGGAAAGGAACACTAAACAATACAACATCCATCCATCATTTATTTAATACAGTACTCCATTACAACTTGGAAATCCTATGCCAAGGATCCCTAAATATAAACCTGAGAGTTCAACGTCTTATTTAATACAGTATTCCATTACAACTTGGAAATCCTATGTCAAGGATCCCTAAATATAAACCTGAGAGTTCAACGTCAAAAGTAAATAAAAACTGAAACTGAAGTAATACATAAAACTTCTACCCTGAACTGGATCGTAAGAGTAGATGAGTTCGGATGGTGGTCCCACACTGCAAACCTCAACCTTGGAACGTGTACTGACCGTATCCTAAAATAACAACAATGGTGGGTCAACCCCACGAGCAAGTCCTCTCTACTATGACCCAAATCAGAGAATCAAATAAATTAATCATTATGAATCGGTCGAGTACTATATTTGCATACATCCTAAGGGAACTATCCAATGTATAACATGACCTTAACCAGAATAGACGGTGATCACTTAGACTCACACTAGGTGGTTAAGTGTCGCCTTTCCCTACCTGGGAAATCAGCTATTATACATGGTGCACGATACTGACAACACAGACTATAACGAACTACACAGTAATAACACCTCTCAATGTACTGATGAATATACTGAGCATATCAATTAGGCAACACATGACAACAATATTAATAAATATACCGAGTATGTCAATTAGGCAACACATGCCAATAATATTAAACCACATACCCCGACAGCCACACATCTGTCTATCGCAACGAAATGCATAAGGTATAAATGAGTCTAAACTTATTAGCCAGCTCACATGGTTCTATATGGCAACACATCCATATAATATAAATGCGACATAATTAAACAGTCCATTTATTTCCTGAAATGCACACAGCATAATAATCATGGTTTATATATCATTTAACAGTATAAACATCCCATAAGATATCATGGATAATTTATATGACTAAAACCATGGCATTATTTAATTTAACAGTAATGTTTGATACCATTTAATAAGATAATAACACTATTTATATTTAACAATGTCGTTAAATAAATCACACTAATATCCGTACTGTAAACGAGCCAATAAATGCTTAGAAAAGATTAATCGGCCATAAGAATAAGTAACGGGTATTAAAATAATAATTTCGTGGCCCGTTAAACCCGTAAATACCAACACAGTACCTAAAAATTCAAGTTTAAGGTTCTGGAATTTACAAAACAGGCCCTAGGGGTATTCTGGTAATTTCCAGTAGCTGACAGGGCCCTTCACGCGCCCCCACGCGCCACCCTAAGCTTCCCCACGCGCAGCCCTATGTTTTCCACTCTCTCACACGCGCACACGCGCCTCCACGCGCGTCTGGCATCAGCTACGCACGCGCACGCGCTTCCACGCGCGCGTTGAAGGCTCCTGCAGACGTGGCGGATCCTGATTCGTTGGTTGCATGTGCTTTGCTGCAGGCGCGCTACACCGGATCCATCTATCATCTTACACCTAATCCAACGGTTATTGATCCGGGTGTATCGCGCTAACATGGACCGCGATGCACCGGATCAATCTAACACTCCCAATGGCCAGGATGTGCGCGCACACCATCCTGCAGTACGCTGCAACACACCGGATCACTCCAGTCGTCTCCCCCATTGTCGGCGACTAGAAAACGCGCCGGAAATTGCAGAAAAGCCCCGGAAAAATCTAGAAAATTCTAGAAAAATCCCTAAAGCCTTATTTAATTATTTTCAGCCATTATTAATTTCATAGGATATTAAATAAATATATACCATCCTATATAATTAAAATTTCATTAATTTAATAAACTAAAATTAATAATTTATTAACCTCCTAACCTGGTCTCTATGCATAAAAATAAATTAAGCAATTAATTTATTAATTCGAAGGGGAAAAGTAGATAATAACTTGCCTTTTTGGATTTAAAATAAATCCGTCGGTTGCGCGTAGTCGAGTAAATTTCTCCTACACCGGTCCAAGCTCATTTCTTTCTCTCTCTTCCTTTCCACACTTTTACAATGGCTCACTAAAAGTTATAACTTTTTCTAACTCCCTTCCATTCCTTCCAAGGTAGGCTAGCTAATTGATATACAATTTATATAATATAAATAGTACAAATATCTAATTTTGCATTTAACTAACCACATTCCCAACCATATGGCTTCAAGTCTTACCCATAAACATTAATGAAATCCTATCCTAATCTCTAATTTCATCTTGACTTATGATTTAATACTATTATAATTATTATTATTATTAATAAACTATTATAATAATTATTATAATATTAATATTAATATTATTATTATTATTATTATTATTATTAAACTATTATAATTATTATTATTATATTATTATTATTATTATTACATAAAAATACATTATATCATCATAATACTTTATAACACAAATATAATACTTTAATTAACTAATAATGCTTAATTAAACATAATCAACAAATAAAATTATTAATAATAATACATGCACCATTAAATGAACTCAATATAAGAATGGTAAAGAAATCTACACATTAATTAAAATTAAACATAATCACCAAATAAAATTATTAATAATAATACATGCACCATTAAATGAACTCAATATAAGAATGGTAAAGAAATCTACACATTAATTAATTCAAATAAACTAAACTCTTTAATAAAATATGGGGTATTACATTCTCCCCCCCTAATAAAGGAATTTCGTCCCCGAAATTCACTACACACCTATAGTAAAAAGCTCTGGATACTTGGCACGGATAATATCTTCCCGTTCCCAAGTAGACTCTGTAGCACTATGATGACCCCACTGTACACGTACTAATGGAATAGTCTTCGTGCGCAGTATCTGATTCCTACGATCGAGAATACAGTAAGGTTGTTCCAAATAGGTTGCATCGGGTTGCAACTCAATTTCACCCACATCAATGTGTTGATATCGATCTTCGTCCCGTAGAAATTTTCGTAGCATAGATACATGAAAAACATTATGTACCCTATGAAGATTATCTGGTAGAGCCAGACGATAAGCTACTGCCCCAATCCGATCTGTAATCATAAAAGGACCCACAAAACGAGGCGATAACTTACCCTTGGACCCAAACCGCATTACTCCCTTCATGGGAGAAACCTTAAGCAAAACCTGATCACTAACCTTAAACTCCAAAACACGAGTTCGACGGTCAGCATAACTTTTATGTCTGCTTTGAGCTGTACACATCCGATCCCTAATGATAGCGATCTTTTCTGACGTGTCCTTAATAAATTCAGGACCCAAAAAGCTGTTCTCACCAACTCTAAGCCAACAGACAGGAGACCTACACGGTCTACCGTACAAAGCCTCAAATGGTGCCATACCAATAGTTTTCTGATAACTATTGTTATAAGCAAACTCTGAAAGCAGCAAATATTCCTCCCAATTGTCCTTAAAATCAAGAACACATGCCCGCAACATATTTTCTAAAATCTGATTAACTCGCTCAGTCTGTCCATCTGTCTGAGGATGATAGGCAGTGCTAAGATAAAGTTCTGTACCCAAAGCCTGCTGAAAGCTCCTCCAAAATCCTGATACAAACTTCGGATCTCTATCTGATACGATGGACAATGGTACGCCATGAAGTTTCAACATTTCTGCAATATAAAGCTTAGCATACTGTTCTGACGTAAAGTTTGAACGAACAGGCAGAAAATGAGCGGACTTGGTCAATCTATCAACAATGACCCAAATAGAGTTGTGATTATGATGTGAAGTAGGTAATCCCTCTATAAAGTCCATAGAAATACTCTCCCATTTCCACTCTGGTATAGGAAGTGGCTGTAACGATCCTGGCGGTCTCTGATGATCAATCTTAATCATCTGATAGGTGCTACATTTAGAGACAAAGATAGCTATATCTCTCTTCATGCCGGCCCACCAAAACTAGCGTTTCATGTCCTGATACATCTTGTCTCCCCCTGGATGTACAGAGAACTGAGAGGTGTGTGTCTCTCTCATCACAACATTTCTCAAATTATCAGCTGAAGGCACAATTAAACGTCCCTTGTACCTCAATCCTCCATCAGTCCCTACAGAATAAAAAGGAACATCTCCGGAGGCTAACTCCGAAACCCGATCAATACACTGTTGATCTGAGAGTTGCGCTTGAATGACCTGATGAATGATAGAAGGAGTTACTACCACACATGCCATAAAAGCGTCTGCTAACTCATCAACAGTCTTCAAAGCATCCCACTCTGTTGCAAACAAAGCCGAAAGGCTGGCATAGGGTCAGCGGCTGAGTGCGTCTGCTACAACATTCGCTTTCCCTGGATGATACTGTATAGAGAAATGATAGTCTTTCATGAACTCCAACCATCTGCGTTGTCTCATATTCAGTTCCCTCTGTGTGAACAAATACTATAGACTTTTATGATCGCTAAACAATCGAAAAGTCTCCCCCAAAAGATAATGCCTCCAAATACGCAAGGCAAAAACCACTGCTGCGAGCTCTAGATCGTGAGTCGGGTAATTAAGCTCATGAGGCTTAAGCTTCCTAGACCCATAAGAAACTGGTCGCTCTTCTTGCATCAACACACAACCCAAACCCTTCAGAGAAGCGTCGATAAATACTAAATAGTCAATTCCACTCTGAGGTGTGGCTAAGACAGGTGCAGAAGTTAACTTACTCTTCAATTCAGCAAAAGCAGTCTGACAAGAATCATCCCATACAAATGGTACATTCTTCTTAGTCAGATGAGTAAGTGGACCCGCAATTTTGGAAAATCCCTGGATGAACCTGCGATAATACCCCGCCAATCCCAGAAAACTGCAAATCTCTATCGATGAGGCAGGCTGTCCCCACTCCATAACGGCTGCAACCTTGGTTGGATTTACTGCTAACCCTTCTTCTGACACTACATGACCCAGAAATTTGACCTCTTTCTGCCAAAATTCACACTTCTCAAACTTCGCAAACAACTGATGTTCTCGAAGTGTCTGTAACACTGTGCGTAAATGTCTGGCATGGTCCTTCTCCGACTTAGAGTAAACCAGAATATCATCAATGAAAACAATGACAAACTGATCTAAGTGTTCTCTGAATACCCTGTTCATCAAGTCCATAAAGACAGCTGAAGCGTTCGTTAAACCGAAAGGCATAACACGAAACTCATAAGATCCGTACCTTGTGAGAAATGCTGTCTTTGGAACATCTTGTTCTCTGACTCGTAGCTGATGATAACCAGACCTCAAATCGATCTTTGAGAAGTAAGTAGCTCCCTTCAACTGATCGAACAGGTCATCAATTCTGGGCAACAGGTACTTGTTGCGAATAGTGACCTTGTTCAGCTCTCTGTAATCAATACAAAGACGAAGAGATCCATCCTTCTTCTTAACAAACAGTACTGGTGCTCCCCATGGTGAAGTACTCCTGTGAATAAATCCCTGGCTGAGCAACTGCTAAATTTGATCTTTCAACTCTCGCATCTCCACTGGTGCCATTCTGTACGGCGCCTTAGCAGTAGGCGTAGTGCCTGGAGCTAAATCAATGACGAAGTCTATCTCTCGACTCGGTGGCAAGCCTGGAATTTCCTGGAATACATCATGGAATTCCTGTACTACCGGAATACTGTCAAGAGATACCGCAGTCGCTTCCTGTGAGTGCTCCTCAAGAACGAATAAATAAGTGCTAGGCCCTCCATCAGGTTGTGGTATAACAAGAAGATACATCTCCTGTCCTGGTATAGCAAATACAATAGACTTTTCGTAACAGTTAACCTGAGCATGGTACTGAGATAACCAGTCCATCCCAAGTATAACATCATACGAATGCATATCTAACACTAACAAATTTGCAAGAAATCGAAGCCGGCCCATATCTATAAGGAAATCACCGCTACACTCTCATAAAATTGCGCCAACTCCCAATGGTGTATAAATATTAAGAGGTTGGTCACATAACTGAGTCGTCATACCAGATAAGGTAACAAAAGATCTAGACACAAAAGAATGTGATGCACCAGTGTCAAACAGTATGCGAGCAGTTCTACCATGTATAGAAAACATACCCTCAATAGCCTGAGGAGCCTGTGCATTATGTGGCATGAAGTTATAAACTCTGCTATGATGCAACTGCTGTGGAGGTTGTCCCGGAGGAAATGGTGGTGCTGGAAGTGCCGGAAAATTTTGAACTTGCCCACGTGGCATCGGTGGGGCCGGTAGAGGTAATGGCTGATTAGGTCTCGGCTGCCCACACTGTCCCTGCTTAGCTTTGGGACATATCTTGGCCGGATGCCCAATTTCTCTACAGTGATAACAACGTCCTGTAAAAGGACCTGCCTGCCTCCTCTGTTGACTTCCCGAAAACTGTTCCTGTCCGGTCTGAGGTACCCCACCTTGTCTACCCTGATTAGGGGCTCCATCCCTCTGCACATCTGGGTTTCCTTTATTTTTCTTCCAAGGTTGATGTCCCTGAAATCTTCCCCGATCATTGGACTTGGTACCACTGCTGCTTCCTTTCTCCACTGTCTAGTAGTCTCGGTTAGCTCGCTTATCTCCCTTGAACTTCCGGTAATCACTCCTCATCTGGCAGTGCTGTAAAGCGGCATTAACCACCTGGATATAAGTAGTATATGCAGGACTACCTATGATCACCACTTTAATCGGCCATATCAACCCCTTAACAAAGCGGTCTCTCTTCTTTTCTTCCGTATTGACCTCCTCTGGTGCAAATAATGACAAATTAATGAACTTCTGTTCATACTCAGCCACAGTCATATCCTCCTGTTGCAGATCCAAAAATTCAGTCTTCATCGCTGATCTTACTGACATAGGAAAATACTTGTTGTCAAAGCGAGTCTGAAATTCAGCATAAGTCAATCTGGTCCTCTCTTCGACAGTAGTAATAGACTCCCACCACTGCAATGCATTGCCTATCAGCATAAACGTAGCTAGCATCTGTTTCTGCACTTCGGTACAGATTACCATCCGAAGATGACGCTCGCTCTCCTGTTTCCACTGATATGCTAACAGGACATATGTGGACCCCGCAACCGATGGTGGATTCCCTCTAATAAACGAGTGACGAGTTTTGTCCCATGACATTGGCTGTGCCACTGGTTCAGGAACAGGTACTATCGGAGGAGGTTGCTGGTTTCGTAGAGCAGATGCTACTCCTGCTGCTACAGCTCGTGCAATAATATCAGCAACTTGAGGGGAAAATTCCTGATTCTCATTTTGAGTTGGGGAAATACTGCGATGACGGTTCGCATTCCTTGTCCCACGCCGAGACATCCTTCTTTTGAATTCAGAAAAATCTAACGTCAGTACATTATAATGGACCGACTAAAAGAATACAAAGAACCCTAATACGTAGGCTCTAATTATCAAAATACACAACGCGGAAGTATAGTAATCACAGATCCCTAAGACACTCGAACCTGGAACGCTCTGATACCAACTGTGACACCCCCAACATTTTCCACGCATAAGTTGATCAGGCTTATACACGAAAAATGAGGGATATCAAAAACAATTGGCAATATACAAGCATAGAATACAAAATGATGATAAATAAAGAATTTAGACAGGAAAGGAACACTAAACAATACAACATCCATCCATCCTTTATTTAATACAGTACTCCATTACAACTTGGAAATCCTATGTCAAGGATCCCTAAATATAAACCTGAAAGTTCAACGTCTTATTTAATACAGTACTACATTACAACTTGGAAATCCTATGTCAAGGATCCTTAAATATAAACCTGAGAGTTCAACGTCAAAAGTAAATAAAAACTGAAACTGAAGTAATACATAAAACTTCTACCCTGAACTGGATCGTAAGAGTAGATGAGTTCGGATGGTGGTCTCACACTGCAAACCTCAACCTTGGAACGGGTACTGACCGTATCCTGAAATAACAACAATGGTGGGTCAACCCCACGAGCAAGTCCTCTCTACTATGACCCAAATCAAAGAATCAAATAAATTAATCATTATGAATCGGTCGAGTACTATATTTGCATACATCCTAAGGGAACTATCCAATGTATAACATGACCTCAACCAGAATAGACGGTGATCACTTAGACTCACACTAGGTGGTTAAGTGTCGCCTTTCCCTACCTAGGAAATCAGCTATTATATATGGTGTACGATACTGACAACACAGACTATAACGAACTACACAGTGATAACACCTCTCAATGTACTGATGAATATACTGAGCATATCAATTAGGCAACACATGACAACAATATTAATAAATATACCGAGTATGTCAATTAGGCAACACATGCCAATAATATTAAACCACATACCCCGACAGCCACACATCTGTCTATCGCAACGAAATGCATAAGGTATAAATGAGTCTAAACTTATTAGCCAGCTCACATGGTTCTATATGGCAACATATCCATATAATATAAATGCGACATAATTAAACAGTTCATTTATTTCCTGAAATGTACACAGCATAATAATCATGGTTTATATATCATTTAACAGTATAAACATCCCATAAGATATCATGGATAATTTATATGACTAAAACCATGGCATTATTTAATTTAACAGTAATGTTTGATACCATTTAATAAGATAATAACACTATTTATATTTAACAATGTCGTTAAATAAATCACATTAATATCCGTACTGTAAACGAGCCAATAAATGCTTAGAAAAGATTAATCGGCCATAAGAATAAGTAACGGGTATTAAAATAATAATTTCGTGGCCCGTTAAACCCGTAAATACCAACACAGTACCTAAAAATCCAAGTTTAAGGTTCTGGAATTTACAAAACAGGTCCTAGGGGTATTCTGGTAATTTCCAGCAGCTGACAGGGCCCTTCACGCGCCCCCACGCGCCACCCTAAGCTTCCCCACGCGCAGCCCTATGTTTTCCACCCTCTTACGCGCGCACACGCGCCTCCACGCTCTTCCACGCGCGCGCATGCGCTTCCATGCGCGCACGCGCTTCCACGCGCGCGTTGAAGGCTCCTGCAGACGTGGCGGATCCTGATTCGTTGGTTGCATGTGCTTTGCTGCAGGCGCGCTACACCGGATCCATCTATCATCTTACACCTAATCCAACGGTTATTGATCCGGGTGTATCGCGCTAACATGGACCGCGATGCAGTGGATCAATCTAACCCTCCCAATGGCTAGGATGTACGCGCACACCATCCCGTAGTACACCGCAACACACCGGATCACTCCGGTCGTCTCCCTCATTGCCGGCGACCGGAAAACTCGCCGGAAATTGCAAAAAAGCCCCAGAAAAATCTAGAAAATTCTAGAAAAATCCCTAAAGCCTTATTTAATTATTTTCAGCCATTATTAATTTCATGGGATATTAAATAAATATATACCGTCCTATATAATTAAAATTTCATTAATTTAATAAACTAAAATTAATAATTTATTAACCTCCTAACCTGGTCTCTATGCATAAAAATAAATTAAGCAATTAATTTATTAATTCAAAGGGGAAAAGTAGATAATAACTTGCCTTTTTGGATTTAAAATAAATCCGTCGGTTGCGCGTAGTCGGGTAAATTTCTCCTACACCGGTCCAAGCTCCTTTCTTTCTCTCTCTTCCTTTCCACACTTTTACAATGGCTCACTAAAAGTTATAACTTTTTCTAACTCCCTTCCATTCCTTCTAAGGTAGGCTAGCTAATTTATATACAATTTATATAATATAAATATTACAAATATCTAATTTTGCATTTAACTAACCACATTCCCAACCATATGGCTTCAAGTCTTACCCATAAACATTAATGAAATCCTATCCTAATATCTAATTTCATCATGACTTATG
Organism: Cornus florida; assembly: GCF_030987335.1. NCBI lineage: Eukaryota > Viridiplantae > Streptophyta > Magnoliopsida > Cornales > Cornaceae > Cornus > Cornus florida. Next base: position 70,501,235 of record NW_026775578.1, read on the forward strand.
ATTTAATACTATTATTATTATTCTTATTATTAATAAACTATTATAATTATTATTATAATATTATTATTATTATTATTATTATTATTATTAAACTATTATAATTATTATTATTATATTATTATTATTATTATTACATAAAAATACATTATATCATCATAATACTTTATAATACAAATATAATACTTTAATTAACTAATAATGCTTAATTAAACATAATCAACAAATAAAATTATTAATAATAATACATGCACCATTAAATGAACTCAATATAAGAATGATAAAGAAATCTACACATTAATTAAAATTAAACATAATCACCAAATAAAATTATTAATAATAATACATGCACCATTAAATGAACTCAATATAAGAATGGTAAAGAAATCTACACATTAATTAATTCAAATAAACTAAACTCTTTAATAAAATACGGGGTATTACAGTTTCAATTCGGTGGGGATTTGGGATTTTCATCTCAAATTGAGGTAGGGGATGTTTTAGGGTTATATTAATGTTGTATTGATTGTTATATGAGCATATACAACTTGTGAGCATGCCTTGTTCAAGTTATAGAATTTAATTTAATTATTTTCTTTGTTTAAGATTTAATTCTCATGATGCTAGGCAACTTAGAATTAAATTGTGGCATGCTAGAAATTTAGGTCTTGGTATGGTAGTTGATATATATTAAATTGGAGTTATTTGAATAAGAATTGCAAATTTTATTTAATATTTATCTTTTGTGAAAGTTTAATTCTCCTAGTTGTATCAAGCATGAAATCAACTTGTAATGTGATATTAAAGTAGGCCTTGGTGAGTTCTTTAACATATATTAAATTGAGGACATTTGGATATGTTTGAAAATCTAGAGAAAATTAATTAATGAGCTTAATTAATTTTATTTTAATTGTGTTGGTCACTTAAGTTGATATCGGAATACTGTCAAGAGATACTGCAGTCGCTTCCTGTGAGTGCTCCTCAAGAACGAATAAATAAGTGCTAGGCCCTCCATCAGGTTGTGGTACAACAAGAAGATACATCTCCTGTCCTGGTATAGCAAATACAATAGACTTTTCGTAACAGTTAACCTGAGCATGGTACTGAGATAACCAGTCCATCCCAAGTATAACATCATACGAATGCATATCTAACACTAACAAATTTGCAAGAAATCGAAGCCGGCCCATATCTATAAGGATATCACCGCTACACTCTCATAAAATTGCGCCAACTCCCAATGGTGTATAAATATTAAGAGGTTGGTCGCATAACTGAGTCGTCATACCAGATAAGGTAACAAAAGATCTAGACACAAAAGAATGTGATGCACCAGTGTCAAACAGTATGCGAGCAGTTCTACCATGTATAGAAAACATACCCTCAATAGCCTGAGGAGCCTGTGCATTATGTGGCATGAAGTTATAAACTCTGCTATGATGCAACTGCTGTGGAGGTTATCCCGGAGGAAATGGTGGTGCTGGAAGTGCCGGAAAATTTTGAACTTGCCCACGTGGCATCGGTGGGGCCGGTAGAGGTAATGGCTGATTAGGTCTCGGCTGCCCATACTGTCCCTGCTTAGCTTTGGGACATATCTTGGCCGGATGCCCAATTTCTCTACAGTGATAACAACGTCCTGTAAAAGGACCTGCCTGCCTCCTCTGTTGACTTCCCGAAAACTGTTCCTGTCCGGTCTGAGGTACCCCACCTTGTCTACCCTGATTAGGGGCTCCATCCCTCTGCACATCTGGGTTTCCTTTATTTTTCTTCCAAGGTTGATGTCCCTGAAATCTTCCCCGATCATTGGACTTGGTACCACTGCTGCTTCCTTTCTCCACTGTCTAGTAGTCTCGGTTAGCTCGCTTATCTCCCTTGAACTTCCGGTAATCACTCCTCATCTGGCAGTGCTGTAAAGCGGCATTAACCACCTGGATATAAGTAGTATATGCAGGACTACCTATGATCACCACTTTAATCGGCCATATCAACCCTTTAACAAAGCGGTCTCTCTTCTTTTCTTCCGTATTGACCTCCTCTGGTGCAAATAATGACAAATTAATGAACTTCTGTTCATACTCAGCCACAGTCATATCCTCCTGTTGCAGATCCAAAAATTCAGTCTTCATCGCTGATCTTACTGACATAGGAAAATACTTGTTGTCAAAGCGAGTCTGAAATTCAGCATAAGTCAATCTGGTCCTCTCTTCGACAGTAGTAATAGACTCCCACCACTGCAATGCATTGCCTATCAGCATAAACGTAGCTAGCATCTGTTTCTGCACTTCGGTACAGATTACCATCCGAAGATGATGCTCGCTCTCCTGTTTCCACTGATATGCTAACAGGACATCTGTGGACCCCGCAACCGATGGTGGATTCCCTATAATAAACGAGTGACGAGTTTTGTCCCATGACATTGGCTGTGCCACTGGTTCAGGAACAGGTACTATCGGAGGAGGTTGCTGGTTTCGTAGAGCAGATGCTACTCCTGCTGCTACAGCTCGTTCAATAATATCAGCAACTTGAGGGGAAAATTCCTGATTCTCATTTTTAGTTGGGGAAATACTGCGATGACGGTTCGCATTCCTTGTCCCACGCCGAGACATCATTCTTTTGAATTCAGAAAAATCTAACGTCAGTACATTATAATGGACCGACTAAAAGAATACAAAGAACCCTAATACGTAGGCTCTAATTATCAGAATACACAACGCGGAAGTATAGTAATCACAGATCCCTAAGACACTCGAACCTGGAATGCTCTGATACCAACTGTGACACCCCCAACATTTTCCACGCATAAGTTGATCAGGCTTATACACGAAAAACGAGGGATATCAAAAACAATTGGCAATATACAAGCATAGAATATAAAATGATGATAAATAAAGAATTTAGACAGGAAAGGAACACTAAACAATACAACATCCATCCATCCTTTATTTAATACAGTACTCCATTACAACTTGGAAATCCTATGTCAAGGATCCCTAAATATAAACCTGAAAGTTCAACGTCTTATTTAATACAGTACTCCATTACAACTTGGAAATCCTATGTCAAGGATCCTTAAATATAAACCTGAGAGTTCAACGTCAAAAGTAAATAAAAACTGAAACTGAAGTAATACATAAAACTTCTACCCTGAACTGGATCGTAAGAGTAGATGAGTTCGGATGGTGGTCCCACACTGCAAACCTCAACCTTGGAACGGGTACTGACCGTATCCTGAAATAACAACAATGGTGGGTCAACCCCACGAGCAAGTCCTCTCTACTATGACCCAAATCAAAGAATCAAATAAATTAATCATTATGAATCGGTCGAGTACTATATTTGCATACATCCTAAGGGAACTATCCAATGTATAACATGACCTCAACCAGAATAGACGGTGATCACTTAGACTCACACTAGGTGGTTAAGTGTCGCCTTTCCCAACCCAGGAAATCAGCTATTATATATGGTGCACGATACTGACAACACAGACTATAACGAACTACACAGTGATAACACCTCTCAATGTACTGATGAATATACTGAGCATATCAATTAGGCAACACATGACAACAATATTAATAAATATACCGAGTATGTCAATTAGGCAACACATGCCAATAATATTAAACCACATACCCCGACAGCCACACATCTGTCTAGCGCAACGAAATGCATAAGGTATAAATGAGTCTAAACTTATTAGCCAGCTCACATGGTTCTATATGGCAACACATCCATATAATATAAATGCGACATAATTAAACAGTTCATTTATTTCCTGAAATGTACACAGCATAATAATCATGGTTTATATATCATTTAACAGTATAAACATCCCATAAGATATCATGGATAATTTATATGACTAAAACCATGGCATTATTTAATTTAACAGTAATGTTTGATACCATTTAATAAGATAATAACACTATTTATATTTAACAATGTCGTTAAATAAATCACATTAATATCCGTACTGTAAACGAGCCAATAAATGCTTAGAAAAGATTAATCGGCCATAAGAATAAGTAACGGGTATTAAAATAATAATTTCGTGGCCCGTTAAACCCGTAAATACCAACACAGTACCTAAAAATCCAAGTTTAAGGTTCTGGAATTTACAAAACAGGTCCTAGGGGTATTCTGGTAATTTCCAGCAGCTGACAGGGCCCTTCACGCGCCACCCTAAGCTTCCCCACGCGCAGCCCTATGTTTTCCACCCTCTTACGCTCGCACACGCGCCTCCACGCTCTTCCACGCGCGCGCACGCGCTTCCACGCGCGCACGCGCTTCCACGCGCACGTTGAAGGCTCCTGCAGACATGGCGGATCCTGATTCGTTGGTTGCATGTGCTTTGCTGCAGGCGCGCTACACCGGATCCATCTATCATCTTACACCTAATCCAACGGTTATTGATCCGGGTGTATCGCGCTAACATGGACCGCGATGCAGCGGATCAATCTAACACTCCCAATGGCTAGGATGTACGCGCACACCATCCCGTAGTACACCGCAACACACCGGATCACTCCGGTCGTCTCCCCCATTGCCGGCGACCGGAAAACTCGCCGAAAATTGCAAAAAAGCCCCGGAAAAATCTAGAAAATTCTAGAAAAATCCCTAAAGCCTTATTTAATTATTTTCAGCCATTATTAATTTCATAGGATATTAAATAAATATATACCGTCCTATATAATTAAAATTTCATTAATTTAATAAACTAAAATTAATAATTTATTAACCTCCTAACCTGGTCTCTATGCATAAAAATAAATTAAGCAATTAATTTATTAATTCAAAGGGGAAAAGTAGATAATAACTTGCCTTTTTGGATTTAAAATAAATCCGTCGGTTGCGCGTAGTCGGGTAAATTTCTCCTACACCGGTCCAAGCTCCTTTCTTTCTCTCTCTTCCTTTCCACACTTTTACAATGGCTCACTAAAAGTTATAACTTTTTCTAACTCCCTTCCATTCCTTCTAAGGTAGGCTAGCTAATTTATATACAATTTATATAATATAAATATTACAAATATCTAATTTTGCATTTAACTAACCACATTCCCAACCATATGGCTTCAAGTCTTACCCATAAACATTAATGAAATCCTATCCTAATCTCTAATTTCATCATGACTTATGATTTAATACTATTATTATTATTCTTATTATTAATAAACTATTATAATTATTATTATAATATTATTATTATTATTATTATTATTATTATTAAACTATTATAATTATTATTATTATATTATTATTATTATTATTACATAAAAATACATTATATCATCATAATACTTTATAATACAAATATAATACTTTAATTAACTAATAATGCTTAATTAAACATAATCAACAAATAAAATTATTAATAATAATACATGCACCATTAAATGAACTCAATATAAGAATGGTAAAGAAATCTACACATTAATTAAAATTAAACATAATCACCAAATAAAATTATTAATAATAATACATGCACCATTAAATGAACTCAATATAAGAATGGTAAAGAAATCTACACATTAATTAATTCAAATAAACTAAACTCTTTAATAAAATACGGGGTATTACAGTTTCAATTCGGTGGGGATTTGGGATTTTCATCTCAAATTGAGGTAGGGGATGTTTTAGGGTTATATTAATGTTGTATTGATTGTTATATGAGCATATACAACTTGTGAGCATGCCTTGTTCAAGTTATAGAATTTAATTTAATTATTTTCTTTGTTTAAGATTTAATTCTCATGATGCTAGGCAACTTAGAATTAAATTGTGGCATGCTAGAAATTTAGGTCTTGGTATGGTAGTTGATATATATTAAATTGGAGTTATTTGAATAAGAATTGTAAATTTTATTTAATATTTATCTTTTGTGAAAGTTTAATTCTCCTAGTTGTATCAAGCATGAAATCAACTTGTAATGTGATATTAAAGTAGGCCTTGGTGAGTTCTTTAACATATATTAAATTGAGGACATTTGGATATGTTTGAAAATCTAGAGAAAATTAATTAATGAGTTTAATTAATTTTATTTTAATTGTGTTGGTCACTTAAGTTGATATCGGAGGTAATTGGTTATTAATCCCTTGAAACGTAGTCCGTTTAATCACCTTGTGAGCATATTACAAATTTGATGTAGAATTAGTACTTTAGGCATCTTGAAATGGTAATTAGACTTAGCATGATATAGAATATCATTGACTTGCATAACTTGTTTAGATATATCTTGTGTGGGTGTATAACTTGTTAGAATATTACAATTGTTTACCTTGGAAGCTAGTTACTAAATTGGGACTTATTTAGTACTTGTGGCTTAGTGTGGTATTGTGGTTCAATTGTTGTAAAATATTCTTGTTTTGGTGTATAAATTGCATATTGGAAGGCTTGACATGTCATATGCTATCTAGACTTGAATTCTAGGACACGGTTTGTGTGAATTTAACCTTATTTGTGCATGGAAGATGGCTTTATGCTTTAGTGGATTTGGTATAAGTTTGGTCTAACTTATTGATTTTGGAAAGCTTGTAAGGACATATTTCACGTGATGGCTAGGGTTTGGCTCTAGTACGGAGATAAGAGTCTTCTAAGTCATAAGTGCGCACTAGGTAGTACCTTGTGGGTCGTAATTGCCCGGAATAACTTATGCATGTGCGCACTAAGTAGTGCCTTGTGGGTCGTAATTACCCAGAAACACTTGCTTGGTCTAGTGACCACATGTCGTAGTCTTTCTACTTTGATTTTGCATTCAATTTCAAGTTGTTAATCATGGATTACTTATAACTTGAGAATTAATGCTTGTTTTGGATATTTGAATCTTACTTAGTATACTTGAAACTGTATACTTGTTTTGTGCCTTTAGATCTCATATAGTGTACTTGAACTTGTATGCTTGCTTTGTGAGTTTAGATTTCATTTAGTATGCTTGGGCCGTGTATACTTGTTTAAGGCGTATCTCTTTTAGCTTAGTATACTTGTGTTCGTATACTTGATTTACGAGATTTTCATATAAAATGCATACTTGTGTAAATATGCTTAGACATTGCATGACTTGTCTTAATGTGGTTTAGTATACTTGAAAATGTATGCTTGTATGTTGTATAACGTGTTTAACATTGTTTAGTATACTTGAGCGTGTATACTTGTATACCGTTGTTCACTTTAAATTGCATGAGTAGCTTAAGATGCTCCCTGAGTCTCATTTTGATATAGACGTTAGGTGGCATGAGCCCCTTTGACATGTTTCACCTTAAGGTGATATAATTGTAAAATGCTAGGTCGATGCATGCTCATCTCCTACGAGTAGCTTTATGCTAGTCACCTACGTAGTGGGGACATTTTTCAGGTACCGGGATCAAGATTTGGGATTCACATTATGCTTGGATGATTTGTAGACTTGAAATTCTCATTTCATGTTAATATTGGCTTGAAATGCCATTTATAGCTTTATATGTCAAAATGTGTAAATTTGATTCTATTTTTGTAATGTGTACATAAGTACACTTTTTACAATGTATTTGACATATATAAGATGAGGCCATAGGCCAATGACATCTAATTTGTATCCTATATAACTTTTAACTTCATGAAATATTATGAAAATATTGAAAAACGCCAAGTCATTGTCTCACCATGGTTGCATCGGGTGTGGGAATTCCGTTTTCATTCTTTCATAAGGTCTTATAAATCATGTTTGAAGTATGGCCAAGGGCCAAATGGTCATTTGACCCCGTTTTGTATTTTTGGATTCCGAGTTTTCATTCTAAGTTCTATTTTTGCCTTTTTGCCCGTTGGGGGGTCGGATTTTGTATCGGTGGTATTTTTAAGTCGTGGACCATTGTAGCACGTCCAAATAGGTAAGTTACATTTGCGTGCATAGTCGTTTCCGGGCAAAACCTTGTTTGTGTTTTGAGCTTCCTATGGACTCATTTTGAAGTTTTGTTGCATAATCTGATTTTAGGGCACTTTGGGGTTTTCCTTCAGGAAATAAATTTCGTTCTTGACATGGTCAATTAGAAAACATGATTTTAGGGGGGGTTTCTTCTTTGTGTTTTTCCAGAAAATGTCGTCTTGGAATCGAAAATCCCGTGCAAAGTTCAGTTTTTCTGCTATGCTATAGTAGCTTTTTTTCAACTTCTTGCCCTTTCCTGATCTAGGGGCATTCTGGGTACTTCATAGTGTTTCTTTTTCCTTTTCATCCACGTTTCGGGTAGAAACGTGATTTTAGGGGGGGTTTCTTCTTCGTGTTTTTACAAAAAAAATCATCTTGATGCCGAAAACAACTCGCAGATCTGGAAAATCTGGTCGTTCCAGGTTTTTCAGGAAAAAGTTCTGATCTAAGGGGACATTTCGGGTATTTTACTTGAAAAATAAAAACTTCTCTTGACATGGTCATGTAGAAAACATGATTTTGGGTTCTTCTTCACAACTTTTTGCCAAAAAATGTCATTTAAGCCCTCAAAATCCCATTTGAATTCGGAAAATGTGTGCAGGCCCTGCTCATACTTGAAACCTAGAAAGTCTAATTTTTTGAAACTTTGAGGCTTCATATTTTCATCATCCGGACTCCAAATCAAGTGATTTTTGAGTCTAAGTTTATTAGTTTTTGCTGGTATATATAACGGTATGCACGGTTGCATCAAATTATATCTAAAAAGACCATTTTACCCCTTGTAAAATACCATTGCCGAATTGATTTTAAAACCAAAAGTTGGTTTTTATGAAACTTTGACGTTTCATATCTTCTTCGTTCGGACTCCGAATCAAGTGATTCTTGAGTCTAGATTCATTAATTTTTCCTGATCTATCTAATGGTATGCTCAGTTGCATCTAGTTTGGTCTAAAAGGACTATTTCAACCCATGTAAAGTACCCTTGCCGCATTGATTTCAAACCCAAAAGTTTGATTTTATGAAATTTTGGAGTTTCATATTTTCTTCATCCGGACTCTAAATCAAGTGATTCTTGAGTCCATCTTGATTAGTTTTTCGTTGTCCTTCCAGCGGTGTGCTCGGTGGCACCCGAGTCCATAGTTTTTAAAAATGACTATTTTGCCCCTGGGGGCTTATTTGTCATATTTTTGGTCTTTTGCTTCCGCGTCAATTCTCATTGAGTTTCACGACCTCATGGAAGGTCATTTTGACTTCTTAGAGTCTTGTTTTCTATTTTCGCTTCCGCATATCGGATCCGTTATCGGGTCAATCTTCGGTTCATCACAGGACACGCTGGCCTAAAAACTAGGGTCGTCACAGGACTTATCTATTCTTTCAGTTTATTTCAAAGTGGGATGATAGACTTATTCTTTAATAGTTGATTGGATTATTGGATAATGTTTTTAAGGGTTCTTACATTACGGGATTCCCGAGTTATAATTTTGGAGAAGTATTAATAAAATTATTATTTATTAGTTTTTCTTCAGCGTATTATTTATTCTTTATTCATTTTTGTATTATGTGCTTATTTGAAATACTTTAATTATTTTGATATCCATTAATTTTTTGTGCGGATTTGATCAACTCGTGTTCCGAAATTAGGGGGTATCACTGTGTGTGTCTCTATAATCTCAAGACTCATCCAACCTCTCTTTTGTGTATTGTGTTCCTTTTTCTCCAAGATTGTATATGTGTAAAATCGCCCAAAATCCTTATATAGGTAGCTCAAGTGTCACACCTAATGGTTAGACCTCGTGCATTAGGACCTCCAAATGATTGCACCATGAGCACACCTTTTAATTGGCTGGAACTCTGTTTTTCTTGCACTTGAGGAGGTTCGATCAATCACAAGGATGGTCAGATTGATCGAACCATGGCGGCGCTTTTTTGGAATAAGACAAATCTAAGATATTTTTGGGATATTTTGGGAAAAAAACAAAAGTGGTAGGTGGGGATAAGATAAAGGGTGTTCGATCTATCGAAGAGATGTTAGATCGATCGAAGAAGGGAATTTTCTGAGAATAAGGACAAAAGGCTCGATCCATCTTGAATGGTTGGAACGATCACTGTGAGATCGATGTAAGCTTGGTATGATCGATCAAAGAATGCTGCTTTCCACCACTTTGCTTCTTTCTTCCGCTGAGCTGGAGATTGCATATTTTATGCTCTAATTCAGCTGGATTAACTTATTTTGGGAATAAGTGCTTGAAAAGGGAAATAACATGAAATTAGTCTAAAACGGGAAAATAAGATAGATAAAGGTCCTAGAATACTTGAGCTTAAGGGGTTTAAATGTGCACTTTTCAGCGCTCATCACTGGGTCCCTTTTGCTCCACCCATTTGGTATACTCTTTCCATAATCTGTTGCTTCTTTGCATATTGAGGATAATGCACATATTAAGTTTGGGGGTATGTTAGCATATTTTATATATCGCACTTAGTTTCTATGCATGTGGTATGATTTGAGAGTCTTGAGCCATGACTTTAATCTTTTAAGGACCATAATACTTAGAATTTAAAAATTGCTTGACTTCAGAGTCCAATACTCATTGTATGCTTTGTGGATGCCATTTAGGAGTAAATTTTTCAAAAGATTGATATCTTGCTTGCATTTGTGGTCCACATCATCATGATTTTGTGATTGCTTTGAAATTCACTCTAAGATTCTACACTAGCACAGGCACACATTAGCATTCATTTGTAGGGTACATGCTTTGTTGACTATTGATTTGATTATATCTCAATTGATCTAGTAGTGCATTGAAAGCTTTCATTCTTGATAAAGGTGGATAACAAACCCTTTTCACTAAGTAACCAGGATTCTAGCCTCATCAAGCATTGAATTTCTCACGCCGAAAGGTGGAGGGCCCAAGCTCTAGGTTAAAATAAATAAATAAATAAATAAGTGAGGACTTCTCCCAAAAGGTAAGAATTGTGAAATAATTAGATGAAGGTTGTTTTGATTTGTAGTCTAGTTAATTTGAGCTTGTAAGTCCTTAGGGGTGTTTAAACACCTAATGCCCTAAAGCCGTCTGGTTTGGGAGTCATTGAGCTAACGCTCGACCTCATGGATCGCCAGAAAGCTTAATAGATCAACACATTACATCATGCTTCCATCTTTGATCCTCTAGGTTAGTAAAAAAAAAAAAATTGAGCGAAAAGAATAAGCGCACCTAGTTGAATCAAACTTTAATAAAAAGTAAATTCTTTGTCTTGATGATCGGTACTAGATTTGTGTGCTAGTTTGAGGCCGGATGTGATCATTTCTTTAGTTGGCTTAGATAACAACACATTTGAAGCCGATTCACTTAAAAAGGATTCTAGAGTTGTTTTGATTTGCATGATCATTGTCTTGATGTGTGGAGGACCATACTTGTTTGCTTGATGTTGATATTTTAGTAGATTGCTTGGAAAAGGTTGAAAAATTGCATACTTGAGTAGTTTTCTCCCAATGCTTGTTTTGTATATTGGTTCCTTTTTAGTGAGAAAGAGCTCAATTTTTGTCGGTATCATTTCTGGAACCCCTCACCAGATTTCACTCGTCTACTAGGGGTAACCTAGGGGTTTAAAAGGCTTGTTGTATACGCTAAATGCAATCGTGTTCCCTACGAAAATGACGCTATAATTTATTGCTTTCTAGTTCGTAGTTACTTAGATGTTTATTTCTTTCTTCTCCTTGTAGTTCATTGCTAGGGACTAGCAATATCTAAGTTTGGGGGTGTGATAAGTGCTAAAATAAGATGCATTTTAGCACCTAAGTTAGGGTATTTTAGTTCATTCATCTATCTTACTTTCATGTTTTAGTACTTATTTGTGTTTTTGCCTATTTCAGGTTAATAAAGTTTAAACAGCCTAAGAAGAGCCATTTAGCTAAATTTTGGAGCTAAGGAGCAAATCTGGAAAGAAGTCAAGAAAATTGCACCTGTAGAACTTCGATCGATCTAAAGAAGTCCCAATCGATCGAAAAAGTTCACAATCGATTGAAAATGAGGCAGTGCCAACTTAGCAATCCGGATAAGGCCAAGAAGATATTTTCATGACACGTTATCTTCGATTAATCGAAGCTAAGTGTTGGATCGATTGAAAATGCTTTGATAAATCGAAATGGCCGCTGGCAGTGTGCTGTCTAATTCCCGAGCGCGCCCAGACTTTACCTACTTTTGTAGCTGCAAATTTCCACCAATTAAAGGCTGTATTTCTGACTTGATGCCTACTCAAAGAGGCTTGTAATAGATTAATTGAACCAATCTGTAAAAAGGATCATCCAGTCTTTCTTACAAAATATAGAAATAGTTTCTCTCTAGAACTAAGGTTTTAGGAAGAAAGTAAGGATGAAGATGATGATGTCAACCTCCAAGCTAACCCTTGAGGGTTCCATGACCGCTACAATGAGTGGCTAAATCCTTCTCTTGGGGCTAGAGATAGCCCCTCGGCTTGCTTCCTAAACCTAGCTTTTGTGTATTTTTGGGGATTTTAATTGTAATTGGTATTTTAACCATGAGTATATTTGGATCTTGTGATTTTTACATGATTTGTATGGATTAATGTTTTCAATTGTTTATTTATTTCTATCCATATGTCTATGTGTGCTAGAATAAATGTTCATGTTTTTTTCTCTAGATTTAATGAAATTAATGCATGTCTATGTGTGTTGATGTTGTTAATCTAGTAATGGTCAAGGCATGGTGCTTAATTGATTACTCTTGTGATTTATTTGATGGTTCATACTTATTTCTTGATGGATTGTGCCACATCCTTAGTTTAATTAGCTTAATTTTCATGTCTCTAGCTTAGTTGTAGTATAATTGTTTTAATTGCTTAGATAAGTGGATAATCTATTCTTGTTGTTTGATGATCCATACTTATGAGTGCAAGAAGTACATGTCTCTAGCAGTTTGTGTGTGCACTAATTGTGGTTTAATTGAATGGTTAATGGTCTCATTTGATAGGTTGTGCTATTCACTAGATTGATTAGACAATCTATGTTTATTTGCCATCCATGCTTAGTTTTCAATTGGTAACACACATACACACACACACACACACACACACACACACATTTTACAACTTGAATTTCCCCATTAATTTACAATTGCTAGTGTTTGGTGAAGTGCAGCTTAGTGGTGAACTCTAAGCCCCAAGACCTTTCTCTCATATTACTTTTTCTAAATTCTAGATTGTCATTTAATTGCATTGCTTTAATTGAACCATTAGTTTAATCAATCAAATCAAACTTTTTTGATCATTCGACTTACTAATCCATCATTGATTCCAAAGTACCATTCATTTCCCTTGGGACGATCCCTACTTACTCTTGCTACATTAATAGTTAGTAGTGGTGGTGGCATTCTATAAATTCAAACTTGGTCACATTTCACATCACACCACATTTTGTGTTACTCAGTTTTGACACCACTACAAAGCATGCTACAAATTAAAAATTCATAATAGACAAAGTAATAATAAATTACTTTCCACTTTTTCATAATATTGTTCCTTCAGCCAAAAGGAACAAATAATCAATTGTAAATTAATAATTATCCACATATTCATAAAATGTCTTCCTAAGTGTGAGCATATAATCTTTTATCCCTTACCAACTTATAAATACATCAAACTCCACAATATATGCATAAGGAATATTTTTTGTTTCTTTACCTTCTAGCTAACTCATTCTTTGGAATTGTATTAGGCTGAATTTATCCCCTTTTATGTATGGACCAATACTGGTTGAACAATATTCTATACCAAATCTTTCTAAAACTCTTTCAATATATGCTTTCTGAGACAATCCTAAAAATCCATGTGATTTATTATGGAATATTTTTATTCCTATCACGTAGGATGCCCATCCATATATTTCATTTCAAAGTTCTTAGAGATAATTTTTAGTTTCATATAATAAATTAAGATTACTACTAGCAAACAAAATATTATCAATATATAGAATCAGAAATATAAACTTACTCCCACTAACCTTCTAGTATATACACTGATCAACAATGTTTTCCTTAAAACCAAAAGAAATAATAGTATAGTTGAACTTAATATACCATTGTCGGAAAGCTTGTTTAAGTCCATTTATTAACATCTTAAGTTTTACAGACCATATATACTTTACTCTCAAAATCATATTCTTGCAGATATACCACACACTCATTCAAAATAGCATATCTCATTTCTCTTTGAGATCGTCTTAATGTTATTCCTTGTGTTTTTTTTCTACAATTCATTGGTGACAATTTCATTATGGAGTTGTTGATCATTCAATTATTCTTTGTTGTTATACGGTTCAATAACTAAAGGAATAATTATTTCCTTAGAAGTTATGGTTTAAGGAATTTGTATCCTAACTTCTTGAATGATCACATTCTTATTTTTATCACTCCCACTAATTTCACTATTCTCAATGAATCAAACATTTCTGGTTTCAATAATTCTCGTACTATGTTTAGGAAGTAAAACTTGCACCTTTTAAACTACTTAATATCCACAACATTATGGGTAACGAGGAATTACTTAACATACTCCTAACCATATCTATAAGAGTACGATTACGCCTTCCAGCTACACGCTTTTGCTGTGGCATGCATAGCATAGTATATGTAATGACCCAGTCTTTTTCCTCCTTTTCTATTTTCGGTGATTTTCTTTTTTCGTCTTTTTCCTATTTTGTCTTTTCCTTATTTTGTTTTTTAGTCATTTTTCATTTTTCCTTGCATAACCTCACTTGTTGTGCTTAGATTTGATTCTGATTTTGCATGCATTCATGATATTTGATTTCCATGACATTGGTATTTTTACTTTTCTTGAAAAGCATGCTAGATTAGTACTTTTCTTGTAAAGGGCATGAATGCATACTTTAATGTAATTATTTATAACTTTTGGGGTTTTAGTGTAATTATGTAAAATAATTATTTTTCGTTTTGGGGACCTTTTTGTAATTTATTTTGGAAAATAAGGACCATTTTGTAATTTTTAAAAAGTGTGACAAGTGTCACACTCTCATAGAGCCATTTGTTGGCATTTAGGTGAAGAGACTTGGCACCGTGACTTCTTGACATTTGGTGGGTGGAGATTCATCCATGTGTTGGCCTTAGATTGGTGCACATGTAACCTTTGATTTGTGACAAGTGTGGGCTTGGGATTTAGTCTTGGAAGAGGCATTGGATTAATGACAAGTGTAGGTTCACTATTTAGTCTTGCATTGTATGTGTGAAAGAGGTAGTGCAAGAACACAAAGTGAGTGGAGGATTTCTAGCCCATTCCACTCACCATTTTTACACTTTACCTTCTTCGTTCCATTATCTCTCACGAACCCTAGCAAAGACTCAATTAGAGGAAAGCTTAGTATAGAGCTTTGACTTCACATTTGGCACTTTTCCACTCACCCTAGACTTTTGACCTTAGGAGAGAAAAGATTCTTATCACTCCCCTCTTCAAGAATCCTATCCTTGTTTTCCATTTTGAGCTTAGTTGCTTGGATTATAGAGATTCAATTCTCTATTGAGGTAGGGGTGGTAATATGTTTATATTCTAAGTGTTTTATAGTCCTTGTGGTTTAATACATATTGTGTACATGCTTTTGATATGATAGTATTGCATATTGTAGGAAACCCTCACTTCTTGATTTAGGGTTTATTGATTTAAGCATGTATGATATGTGTAAACCATGTATAGGAGGATTATGTAATTTAGTAGCATGCTAAATTCTAGAAATTTCACATGTGTTAGTGATGTGGGACACTTGTAGAATTATTGATGTTATATGCAATCTCTATTGATATGAATTGCTATAATTGTTGTTACAATAATTCTATGCCCTTGTGAATTACTAATTGTAATTATTTGGGAGCTTATTGCTATGATGTTGATAGTTAGTATATAGAGCTTGTTATTGAGGCATGACTTAAATTGATAAATTTGTGATATTGTATTGTGCATAATATCACGATGTGAATTTGTCACTTGGCATGCCATTCTAGATTTGGAACCCTAAGACATGGTTTGTATGGTTTCAAAATACTTGTGCATGGAAGGTGGTTTGTATGCCTTATTTTATATATATAAGTTTTGAACTTGATATATATTTTGGAATCTCTTGGGACATTGTTACATGTGACATGGCTAAAGTTTGGTTTTAGTGCGGGAGGTATGAGTTCTCCCCAATTGAGATAGTGCGCACTAGGGTGGTCTTCCCAGCGGGTTAATGGCCGGAATAACCGTACTGTTCTTGGTTAAGTCTGAGACGTGATGTCCAAGTCTTCCATTACTTGTTTTCGCATTAAATTTCAAGTTGATAACTAATGCTTAATTGTAGCTTGAAATTCTTGTTATTGGCGAATTGATGTTGTTGAGTACATTGATAATTATTTGTGTTGCTAAAGAATCATTTAAGTTAGTTTAAGATGATCTCTTAGAACACCTCGAATATAGACGTTAAGTGGAATGATCCCTTATATTCGTCTATATTGATCTTGCAATGATATTGAAACTTTAGGATATACGCATATGCTTCTCTTACGAGTAACTTGATTACTCACCCTAGTGGTTTGGGTTATTTTTTAGGTAAAGAGACCATGTTCATGGATGCTCATCAACCTTAGAAGCTTTTGAGCTATTTGAAGCATTTTTGTATATTAACATACAAGTGTTTAGCATGACTTGACTTTTGATATCATAATTTGAATGCCATGGGTGTATGGTACTTTTGGAGCTTTAGTAGCTTTCTTGATATGTAATAACACTCAAATATTTGTTTTTGACATTTTAAGTATGTATGTAAAGAGGCCAAGGGCCAAGCATGTCTATTTTTATACTTAGACACTTTTTGTATCAAAGTTTTGCTTTAAATGTCTTTTAATCAAAGTTTGAGGTTTGACGTATGAAAATCTTGTAAATGAAGTGTATGAGG
Organism: Cornus florida; assembly: GCF_030987335.1. Classification (NCBI taxonomy): domain Eukaryota; kingdom Viridiplantae; phylum Streptophyta; class Magnoliopsida; order Cornales; family Cornaceae; genus Cornus; species Cornus florida. The sequence goes on from NW_026775578.1 coordinate 70,518,082, forward strand.
TCATGAGCCATTGTTTTATATTCATTTACTCATATCAAAGATGTTAATATGTTCACACACTCAAACTTCATGAAAAAATTAGTTTTACACATGCATTTTGGACCAATTCATGAAGGGATTCAAAGTAGAGTTTAGACCTTAGCACCTTAGGCTATTAGCAGCTTTTTTAGCAGCATTTCATGGTGTTTCAGTCGACCGAAACTCCATTTCGGTCGACCGATGGTAAATGGTTTTGTCAATGCACAGTAAAACTCAATTCCAATAGCCAAAAACACTGTTCAAGAGTCATTTCAGTTGACTGAACCTTCATTTTGGTCTACCGAAGCAATTGGAACCTTTTCTTCATGATTTCAGGTCTCAGCATCTTCATTTCGGTTGTCTGAAACTTCATTTCGGTTGACCGAAATAGCTAGAACCCGAGCCTTGCCTCTGTTGAGTTTCAATGGGTCATAACTTCTTCGTTTCAAATCCAAATGGGGTGATTCTTGAGCCTAAACTCAAGGATTTTGAGTCAGATTTCCAATGGTACTAATTCTATTCTCAAATTCCAAACACAGTGGGAGTTATGTATGTTTTAGTGAAGTAGTGTCAGTTTTCACTTCAACCGGGACGGGGCATTTTGTGGGATTCTTAGCCATTGTTCATGGAACCTCTTGGAATGTTTCAAAATGATAAGATTAGGTTGTATTAACCTTGTTTGACTCGTTTAGAGTCAAGTTTCTCCTTTTAATAGTGAATTGACCTTTTTACCCCCTGGATAGCAAATTTTGTCATTTTTAACCTTTGTTTCCGTTTTTGTCCTCTTTAATTTCCGTGACCTCATGGAGGGTCACATTTGTGTCTTAGGAGTGACCCCTAACTCTAGAGACCTTGGTTTATCCTTTATTTTCCGCATTTCGAATTCGTTATCGGATCACTTTCGGTTCATCACTGACGCACCAGGTTGAAAAACTTGGGCCGTCACAGTATATTGAGCATAAATGCCATACGTACATTTCAAGGAGTTTACCAAACGGTTAGAGTATTAACCTGTTTCATCATACTTTTCATAATATTAACCACCTCTATATAACCTTATGATTTTTACTTTTCTATCTAGTTGTTTTTCAACCTCATTTATGTATACTTCAAGAGTACCCACTGCTTGAGATTTTTCATGCAACAAATAGATATATCCATAATGTGAAAAATCAACTATAAAGGCGATAAAATACTTTTTTCTACCAAAAGATGGAATATCAGAAGGTCCATATATGTCTATATAAATAATTCAAGAAGCTTTGTACTTCTTGTGGCTTCTTTCTTTGTGTGTTTGATTTTTACCTTTAATAAATTCACACAAACACTAAAATCAGTAAAATCTAAATTCTGAAGAATTTCATATTTTACTAATATTTTTAACCTTTCACTGGATATTAACCCAGTCTTTTATGCCATAAGAAAAACAAATTTACCATTAATTGAGTTACGCTTAATTCTAACATTATGATGCAAGGTCAACTGGGTTTTAATAAACAAACTATCAAGTTTGAATGTACAAAAAAATATCAACAAGAATACCATAACTCAAAAATTATAATTTCTTGAATAAGCATCATTATTAAATTTAAAGAAAAAATCATTAACATAAAGTTTTGAAATAAAATCAAATTGAGAGAAATTGAATAAACATAAAGAGTTTAAAACAATTTCATAAATAAAACTTTTTTTTTCAATTCTCATAAATAAGAAATTCTCATTTGAATTTGTGATTTAGGCCATAAGAAATCCTTACATCTATTAGAAATATAAATATTAATACTTAAGTTAACCTATCATGTATTAGAAATAATTTCAATAAGTAATTCGAAATATACAAAAGCCAAAGGCTTACTATTCTTTTTTGAATCATCCTTTACGTTTCATGTAATCTTTCTAAAAGTGTTCAATACATAAGTGACACTTTTGCATTATTACATTCCTTCTTTTAATAGATTTACCTAAATCTTTTAATTTTAGGTGATGCTCACTTAATGTCATTTTAGGCTTATTTTCAATTTTTTTTTCTAACTTTTTGAGTCATCAGATGAACATAATGATTACCTTGCTGCTTAAGCCTTGTCTACTCCTAAATTAACATAATGGTCAATTAATTCACTTTCCACTTATCTTAATAGCATTAATTCGAAATGACCCATACTGAGTAGAGAAGAAATTGAGAATAAATTAAATAAGAAAATTCCCATCCACAATCATCCATAAGGTTCTCAAATTTGTAGCAACATTAGTCATCTCAAAAATATGTTCATACATGGTACGAGTACCAACAAAAATGCATAGTAGTGAGATCAATCAATAATTTTCATTTTAAATATTTATCTACAATACGAAAACATTCTTTTAGTCAAATATTCGTTAGCACTATCACTATGGGGAACAATTATTCGCATAGCCACAATGCTTAATCTTTTTGATCTCTCCTAAATTTTGAACTCAACTTACTCATTCCATTATGAGAAGTTAGTCCTATTGAAAAGCAGAATAGATATAGCATGCGAATTAAGGGATGTAATAAAAGAAACATAACAAAATAAAATGCTCACAATAATAATGCTTTGAATTAACAATACGTATATATAACTTAAAATATAAATACAATATATAACTATAGTACCCCTTTGGGTGGTAATTATAAAATACTAATAATAATGCTTATTTGTATTTATATGTATACCTTTATTGTTGATGCATTATTTAGTTAAACAGATAAGTTACCTTTGGATATCCTATATCTACCCAATTAAAAAATACATACAACCCCTTAATTTTCATTTAATCACTTGAAAATCAATTCTCTTTAGGGAATTATTTCTTATAATTAAATAAACTAAATATTCATGAATCATAAAAAATCATAAGCATTATAATTCATGAAATATTGCAATTATGTCTACCACTAAAATTAATATTCATCAACCATTATGGTTGGGCCACTTTGGTAGCTACTAACCTTTACATAATATGAATATTAAATTAGCTAGTGACTAATTAATCATTAATTATGTTTACTACTAAAATTATTATTTATCAATCATTATTGGTAGGCCACTTTGGTAGCTACTAACTCTCATATAATATGAATATTAAATTAACTAGTAACTAATTTATCATTAATTTATCAATTTAACATTACACACACATATTCATACTGATCGATCCAAGTTTAGGTAAATTCGATCCCAGAAACATATTAGTCCGAAATTCAATAAAAATATCTTTTTATTATATATATATAATAAAACATATTATTTTTATTTTCAGACTTGGATGCCATAATTGAATCAATTTAAAATTGGATCTCTATAATGTATGTATGTATGTATGGGTACAAAATAATTATTTATTATGTCTAACAAAAATTAAATTAAATTTCTAGATTCACATATCATTCCAGAAATTTAAATTTATTTAATTAAATAAATAAATAAGCAAAATTTATGTATTCAATAATTATATCTCAAAAAATAAAATTAGAATACTCATTTATAATCACACACAATCAATGAACACATAAGTCATTGGGTGTCCAAAAAAATTTATAAGTACCGATATTGTACTTGTGTATATTCAGTATAAAAAAATATTTAAATCAAATTATATGCATTGTTTCAACTTAAATTTTTACGTAATTCAATAAAATTTGGAAATCATGATACCCAAACCAAAACTAAAATGTTTGGTGTCCATAAAATTCATCCATAATGATATTAAAATTAATATATAATAATACACATTCTTTTTCAAAATCATGCATGAAAATGAAACTTCTTTGTCTTTTTATAAATGTGCATACATGCATCATTAAGTAATTGACTTTCATGCAATTCCAATATTTGGAAATCTATGTATGCAAACCAAAATCAATGCACAAAACTTGATCCAAACATACCCACAGAAAAACCTGATCAAAATATATCCACAGTGCGGATTCAAAACAACATATTATTCAATCACGCAATCATCATTATATATTAAGTATTATTTATGCAACGTTAAAGAAAAATAATGAGTCCCTAAACTATAAGCTCTGATACCACATGTAATCTTTAATTATTCGTGCAAATCATTAATCACAAATAAACATAAATCACAAGATCTTAGAATTTCATTATTTTTACATAGTCTATAATGCATAAATATATAGTTAGATATATATACCTTCATCCACGATAGCAAACCTTGCTTAAAATCAAGTCTAACGTCGAGATCCTTTAACAACGAACTAAGCTGTAACTCCAAATAATAGGCAAAGCGTGGAAACTGATTGTTCTCTCTTAGCCTTTTGCACATATAAAACTTTATACGTGTTGTTTCATTAGTGTACATAACTGATGGGATATATGCACTTTTATATAAGGGCAGAGAGATGACCAGTTTTCCTTTAGTAACCCTAATATCCACTTTCCATCAAACTAAGGAACAAATAGGAAAACACTTCCCTAATAATTAACTACCAAAAAAGTAATTTATAAGTTGACCAAATAATATAATATTAATCTGATATCTATTTACTTAAACACCAAAATAATAGAAATAAATCACATGTCCAAATCAAGTGGGGCACACATATAAGAAAGAATTTTACAAGGGGCTCAAGTTGAATGGGATAATCTCTTTTACCCAAAGGGGAGGTTGAGAGTTTGATTTTTTTATTTTTATTTTTTTTGTTAGCTTCCAATCATAAACTGGCAGCATTACATATAATCATCGATAACAAATATTATAAGGACCATCAAGTTTCCATGAACTAGGAGTTGATTAAGGTCTTGCAAATAAAAGTGTTTACACACATGTAATTGTAAGGACCATCAAGTTTTGAAGAAACTTGGCCGAAGTCTTGCCGACTGGTAACAAGGGTCAGAAGATGCCTCAAAAGGCTCATGAAATTACTAGGAATCCACAAATTCATGGTAAGCATTTGAGGATGATAGGGGTGTCAAAGGTTTGAGAGGATATTAGTTATCTTGATGACTAATTCGAGGATACTAGCTATCTTAATGATTGAATTACTAAAAGAGGATGTTAGACGCCCTAAAGTTATAGAAACAGTCACGAAAAACAAGCTAATTTTTCTGTAGGCCTCTTTGGAGCCAAGAGACCAATTTGATTTTTGTTATCTTGTAAATATATTGGGAGTAAGATTTGTTTTCTTGTTAATATACTGGGATGTTATTACTATAATGCCAAAAGAGAAAGGTTAGGGTTTCGTGTTGTACTAACAGTGAGATTAGAGAGAGAAAGTCGAGGAGCAAGAGGTTGCGGGGTTGTGTAATGTGTGTTGTGTGTTAAAGTGAATGAGAATGTAGATCTTTAGGGTTAATATATATATATATATATATATATATATATATATATATATATATATATAAAGTAGTGTTCTGATTCGGTTCTGAAGGACCTTGAACCCTAAAATTAAGGTTTCATGTTTTTGGAATGGGACCAGACCAATTGGTCCGATTTGGTTTTTCGATCCCGCTAGTTATTTGTGCACCTAGACGATACCCTTTTCATTGTCCCAAACATCTGCCAATGGCTTTAGCCCAACCGTAGGACGGGAATAATAGCCATGTTTCAATGGCAAGGCTAGCTTGTATAGGTTCAAATGGAGTGCAATGGTTAGAATGAAGTATTTTTAGAGTCGTTTAGGCTCCAGAGGCCTAAACTATTACACTCTTGTTCAAATCAACACCTTTCTTGTTTTTTTTTCATTATTCAAATCAACACTTTCCTCATACTAAAAGTCCTATTCAAATCAACAGTTTTATAGTTTTTCCCCTTATTCAAATCAACATTTTCCTCATACTAAAAGTCTTATTCAAATTAACACTTTCCTTATACAAAAAGTCTTAATCAAATCAACACCTTTATTGTTTTTTCCCCTATTCAAATCAACACTTTCCTCGTACTAAAAGTTCATGGATGATCTTTGATAAGGTCTACAATTCACTGTAATTTGAGCTTCCCACTATAAATTATGGGTTAATAAGTAAAGTAAAATCACACTGAAAAAAATCAGTGATAATCTTTGATAAGGTTAACAATTCACATACCCTTTACAAAATTGTTTACACTAGTACTTCATACCATATACATTTTAGAGGCACTAATACCAAATTTTTATTCACTAGAGCCAATCCCTTAAAATTCAAAAACAAAATTCAATCATTTAAATATGTCCAAACACCAAGTTGACATATCATCTAATACCATGTTTGGCATGCATAGAATTGGAACATTGAAATTGGAATTTGTGGAATAAAAAAAAAAAAAAAAACCTTAGAAAATTGAACCAAAATTTTCTCCAATTCCAATTCCATGACTCCAAATACATCATGTTTACTCCATTATTTTTTGCCCAATGGAAAGACGACATGTGGCGAGTCCCAATGAGCTTGCCATATTGGATTAATGCTTTAAGTGACCACAAGAGGAAGATATAATGTGGAATTATTGAAAATAGAAGAGATATGTGGCGAGTTCCAATAGAACTGGCCATACTAGATCACAATTCTGGTATAATTCCATTAAGAATAATGAAACTACATGGTTTCATATGGAAGCAAAGAATAATGGGTCCAGTCAAATTCCACCATGTGGAGTTGTTGATTAAAAGGAAAGTAGTGAGTCTTGTTAGGACTTACCAACTTTAAATAAATACACACAATGTCCTAAAAGGATAGAAAGGTGGCATGGAATCATTACCATGATTGCAACCTCATACAATTATCCAAGCTAAAATATATCCAACCAATTGTTTCTCAATACATGGTAAGTTCTATTAAGCTTACCATGGTGCTGACTACAGTAGATAAACTCTTTAAAGAGTTAGTATTACCAAAGGTAGCAAAACCAAAGTTGACCAAGCCTAACGAGAGGGCTGGATTTTCTCCTTCTTTTTAGGAGACTTTGGCAAATTATCCAAGCCAAGTCAAATATTGTTGCTAAAATTAAGCAAGACATGAAGACTTTTTGTTTCTATAAATATATATATGTGTGTGTGTGTGTGTCAGATCAAACCCACGATGAAAAGCTGTGAAAATCAAGAAGTCCATGGCGCCATGAAATTCCAACTCAGAAGGAAAGTCCCAAGAAGGGAAAATTACTAAAATCAAGGGAACATGGTCAACAGATGTAGGGGATGATATATTTACATATATAATTCCCATGCAGGAGAAATCGCTGAAATCCAAGGGCCACGATGCCATGGAACCTAAGACCAAACCAGAAAGTTCAACAGAAGGAGGTTACCAACGTGAAGGGAAATATGGGTCTCAAAATAACTTCTACATATATGCATGTATATATAGAATTATAGGAAAGAGGAACTACTAAGAACATGGGATAAAGGGCAAAACAAAATGCATCAGTTGGAAGTGGTGGTATTACATGCAACTACTACCACTAACTGAGGGAAGTCGTCAAAGGTTGTGAATGACAAGGCTAATAAAATCCTGCCTGAAAGATAAAGAAGTCTACGCAAAAGGGTAAGAACAAGAAGACGTGGGGCATATGTCAGTTTGTAAAGAAGATAAGTGAAAAGTTAACTTCAGAAGTATACATAAACTTGAAATCATAGAGAACGTGTCTGAAATCATGCTCAGAATAAAGAAAGGGGAGGAATGAGATGGAAGAAAGTGGTTACAACCGCCAAAGGATTATGGGACACATGGCAGTTTCAAGCCTAGTTAAGTGAAAGTAGCAGAAGTTACCACATATCAATTATTGCATGCAAGGAAAGTCTATAAATAAGGCATCAAGGCGTAACTTGCAAATCTTACTCAAAGCCCTGCCTGCTCAATGCAAACAGCATAACATTTTTGCTATTTCATGTATCTTTCATTTCAACAGTGAATTTACATTATGTCTAAACCCAGCACTTTGCTAGTTCATATATTTTCCATTCCAGCAATGAATTTACATTCGTTTAATTTGAGTCCAGTACTTCGCTATTCTATATAGCATTCATTCCAGCGTTGAATTCTCATAACGTTTGAGTTAAATCCAGCATTCCTTTCGTTACTTCCAGCCGAGCATTACATTTCCATATCTTCAATTTCTTTCATTCCAGTCTTGCACTTCAATTTCTTTAATTTTCAGCCTTGCACCTTTAATACCATTTTCATTTCCATTAGCCATAGAATAGTCCAGAAGTCCTTTTTGAAAGGCAAAAACGACCCTTCGAATGTGGTTATTCTATACCTTCGTACAATCACATGATCCCTACAAATCTCCAACTGGATTATTGTTCAGATATCTACTTTGGAACGATATCAGTTCCTGGCACGCCCGTAATACCCCATTATTCTACTATCCATACACCACAGAAAGCGGAACCAGCGCTTTTTCGCGAGCCGAACACAACATAAGTAGCATTCCTTTAAATTCAGCAATATTATTATATTCAACACCATCCAGTTCCAGAACACATGCAAAATCAATTAAGGGATTGCTCACTCACCAGTCACTACTACGCTCTCTCTCTCTCTGGCTTTTTCCTAAGCCCAACTCCATAAATAAATAATGCTACAAGAAAAACATTCCAATCCATATAAAGGAGTTTAGCCTCTTCAAACATTCTGCATACATGTATTGAAGTTCCACCAGCCTTGCATTGAACCAATGCACAAAATATGATTTAAAGCCAAAATTCCCCAATTTTCTTTATATTTGATCAGCTTCCAACTCTAGATAATCAAACCTCAAAATGGTGAAATCTTTAGTTCTCCAAGTTCTCTTTCCACAAAGTTTTAGTTGAGCTTGCAAAATTTGTCCCAACTCAGTGCAACTGCAAACTCTGACTTTTTCTTTGACATATTCTGTTGATCAATATTAATAATCCCTTTTCTAACCTAGAATTATCGGCAAAGACCACTAATTTTTAGTCAACCATCCTTTTTATTCATTTAAAATTTTCATATTGGTTACTCATAACCATATTATCTATATTATCCAATCTCCATTATTATGATTTTTTTCCCCATTTACCCAAAATTGTGAAATTCAATTACGAATCCCTCTATACATAAAATTTTGAGATCTTGAAAAAGCTTCAAATATTTGAGTCAAAGCATCTAGGTAAATCATAGAATCATGAACTTACTGATTTAGTATGAGCAAGAAAAAACTCTCAGTAAACTTCATCTATACATACATAAACATTCTCACTCCAAATGGGAGTGATAATCGCACTCCACTTTTCTAAGTTTGCACTCCTGTTTAAAAAGAAATGACATTTATAACCTTAACTTCGCAAGTCATTTATTAATTTTTTTTAAATCACACAACTGCCCTTCTAAATATAGTTGATCTTTCTCCCTCTCCAAGAGAGCCCTCTCTCTCTCATATTATAAATCATTCAATACAGCCAATGAGGCTCACCTTCAATGTTATCTCCTCCACCAAAAAAAAAAAAAAAATTGCAAAAGGTTATCTCTATCAGATAAATTATCTTTTTTGACAAAATCGAAGAAAAAAATTATCAAAAAATAAGTTAGTTGAATAAATTATTGCTCTCTTTTGACTAGCCAAAAAAAAAAAAAAAAAAAACTAAATGAGGTAAATAAGGAAAGTTAAATTTATAGTAGAAAGAGTAATTATGGTATTAAAAAAACAAGGAATGATGCATTAATGAATTTAGAACCTTCTTATTATTTTATTTAAGATAAAAAGATAGGTGTAAGTGTAGGAAGGGGACTGTAAATATCACTACCCATTCCAAATAGTATGCAATAATACAATCACCAAACCCCCTATAGCTCTCTCTCTCTCTCTCATATACACACACACACACAAAAAGGAAAAAAAAAAAAAAAAAAGTGTTCGATATACTTCGAGGCTAGAAAATAGTCCTAAAATATCAGTTATGTGATATGTCATCTAACAATCTTACCCAAACCAAATAAAGCATATTGTCACGGACTTGGAAACTGCGTGCGAATGACATCCTCTCATTCCCAAGTAGATTCAGCTTCATTGTGGTGACTCCACTGAACATGCACCAAAGGGATATCCTTATTACGAAGAATCTGATCTCGATGATCGATAATAAGACACGGTGGCTCCACATATGTTGCATCCGGCTGCAACTTAATCTCACCAACATCGATATACTGATACCGATCCTCATCTCGCAGAAATTTTCGCAACATGAAAACATGGAACACATTGTGCACACGATCCAAATGATCCGAAAGTGCCAACCGATAAGTGACAACACCAACTCGATCTGTAATCATGAATAGACCGACAAACCGTGGTGACAACTTCTCTTTCTTCCCAAAGCGCATTACTCTTTTCATAGGAGACACTTTGAGTAGAACCTGATCCCAAACCTGAAACTCTAAAGTACGAGTATGGCAATCTGCATAACTCTTCTGCCTACTCTGAGCAGTGAGCATGCGATCCCAAATAAGAGCGATCTTTTTGGAGGTATCCTTAATGAACACAGGACTCAAAAATCTGCTCTTTCCAACCTCTATCCAACAAACAGGAGACCGACATGGATGGCCGTACAATGCCTCAAAAGGTGCCATACCAATAGTCTTCTGGATGCTATTATTAAACGCAAACTCCACAAGTGGCAAATAATCTTCCCAATAGCCCTTAAAGTCAAGAACACAAGAACGAAGCATATCCTCCATAATCTGATTAACCCTCTCAGTCTGACCATCTGTCTGAGGATGATAAGCAGTGCTAAGATGCAACTCTGGACCCAAAGCCTACTGAAAACTCTTCCAAAATCCTGACACAAAGCTTGAATCCCTATCCGATATAATAGATAACGGAATGCCATGTAATTTCACAATCTCTGTAATGTAAAGTCTCACCAACTGTTCCGAAGTGAAATCAGTGCGAATATGTAAGAAATGAGCTGATTTAGTTAACTTATCAACGATGACCCAAATGGAATTGTGATCCTTGAATGAATTAGGTAATCCCTCCACAAAATCCATAGAAATGTTCTCCCACTTCCACTATGGTATAGGTAGTGGCTGTAAAGCTCCTGGTGGCCTCTGATGATCAATCTTGACCATCTGACAAGTACTACACTGAGAGACAAAAATAGCAATGTCCTTCTTCATACCTACCCACAAAAACTGCTGCTTCATATCCTGATACATTTTGTCTCCTCCTGGATGAACAGAAAACTCAGAGTGATGAGTCTCAGTCACCACATCCTTTATCAAATCATCAGCAGAAGGTACTACTAAACGCCCTTTATACCTCAAACCTCCATCTGTCCTAACATAGTAAAATGGAACCTCCTCAGAAGTTATCTCTGCAACTTTGTCAATGCACTGCTGATCCGTGAGTTGTGCCTTCAAGACTTTGTGAATGATAGAAGGTGTAACTACCATGCAAGCCATAAAAGCATTAGATAACTTGTCAACTATATTCAAAGTATTCCACTCATTGGTGAATAAAGTAGAAAAACTCGCATAGGGTCGACGACTGAGTACATCTGCCACCACATTCGCTTTCCCTGGATGATATTGTATAAAGAAATGATAGTCTTTCACAAACTCTAACCATCTGCGCTGTCTCATATTTAGCTCCCGCTGACTGAACAAATACTGCAGACTCTTGTGATCACTAAATAATCTGAAGGACTCTCCCAATAGATAATGCCTCCAATACGTAAAGCAAAGACCACAGCTGCCAACTCCAAATTATGTGTTGGATAATTAAGCTCATGAGGCTTAAGCTTACGAGATCCATACGAAATTGGTCATTCCTCCTGCATTAGAACACACCCAAGACCTTGCAAAGAAGCATCTATGTAGATAAGATACTCTATCCCCGCTCTGTAGAGTAGACAAAACCAGTGCAGAAGTTAACTTATTCTTTAGCTCATCAAAAGCTTTCTGATAGTGTTCATCCCATACGAACTGTACACCCTTCTTAGTTAAGTGAGTGAGTGGTCTCGCTATTTCGAGAACCCTTGAATGAACCTACGATAATATCCTGCCAATCTGAGGAAACTCCAAATCTCAGTAGGTGATATAAGTTATCCCCACTCTACCACTGCTAAAACTTTGGCTGAATCTATCGCTATTTCCCTTTCTGACACTACGTAACCTAGAAACTTCACTTCCCGTTGCCAAATTTCACATTTGTTAAATTTGGCATATAATTGGTGTTCACGAAGTGTCTGCAACACTATACAAAGATGTCCAGCAGGATCATCCTCTGACTTAGAATAAATCAAAATATCATCAATGAAGATAATGAAAAATTAATCTAAGTAAGCCCTGAAGACTCCGTTCAATAAATCCATGAAGACTGCTGGTGCGTTAGTCAATCCGAAAGGCATGACACGAAACTCATAAGAACCATATCTAGTGAGAAACGTTGTCCTAGGAACATTTTGCTCCTGAACCTGAAGTTGATGATATCCAGAATAGAGATCAATCTTAGAGAAGTATGTAGCTTCCTTCAACTAATCAAAAAGATCATCGATCCTGGGTAAAGGGTACTTGTTCCGAATAGTTACCTTGTTCAACTCCCTGTAATCTATATATAAGCGAAGTGAACCATCCTTCTTTTTCACAAACAAAACTGGTGCTCCTCAGGGTGAAGTACTCCTACGAATGAAACCCTGGCTGAGTAATTGTTGAATCTGATCTCTCAGCTCTCGCATCTCCACTGGTGCTATCCTGTATGGTGCTTTTGTAATAGGCATAGTACCTGGAGCTAAGTCAATCACAAAGTCTATCTCTCGACTAGGTGGCAACCCTGGAATCTCCTGAAAAACATTCAGAAATTCCTGTACAATTGGTATGCTATCCAATGATATTGTAATCTCCTCCTCCGTTTCCTTCTCCACATAGAACAAATAAGTGCTAGCAACCCTGTTAGAACGTGGCATAGCAACGACATACATATCTTGACCAAGTATGGTGACAACAATAGACCTATCATAATAATTAACTTGGGCATGGTAGTGAGACTACCAATCCATCCCAAGTATCACATCATAAGTGTGCATGTCCAGAACCAATAGATTGGCTATAAATATGAGTCTACCAATATCTAGTGTCACAGGCCCATCACTCTCATGTAGAATGGCAGTATTGCCTAAAGGTGTAGAAATACCATGTGGTCTATCACATACTCGGGTCGTCATCCCAGATAATGCAACAAAAGATTTAGACACGAATGAATGAGTAGCACCCGTATCAAATAAAACACGATTATTTGTATTATGTATAGGAATCATACCCTCAACAACCTAAGGTGCCTGAATATCCTGTGGCATGGGGTTGAACACCCTACCATAATGTAACTACTGCGGTGCCTGTCCCTGAGGCTGTGGCGGTGCTGGTAAAGCCGTATATGTCAGTCCCTAAATCCGTGGAATCTGTGGATCGGGTAAAGGTACTGGTATCCTCTGTCCCTGCTGCACATGTTGTCCCTGTCCTTGTCCTCCTTTAGGACACTGCCTGGAAGTATGACCAAACTCTTCATAAGTGTAGCAACTACCCTGGAAAGTGCCAAATGGCCTCTTTTGTCGGTTAGCCTATGGCTGACCCTGTCCTACCTGTGGTCCCCCAACCTACTACCTCTGAACAGGTGCCCCATTCTTGTAAGCATCCGACCCACCCTTGTGCTTCTTCCAAGACTGCTATCCGTAGAATTTTCCCTTATCATTGTGTCAGTGTCCATTGCCATTCCCTTTCTCAGCTGACTGATTAGCAGAGTCTTGGTCACCCCGCTTCTCACCCCTAGCCTGTCTGAAGTCCATGGTCAACTGATACTGCTGTAGAGCGGCGTCTACCACCTGAGCATATATAATGTAGGCTGGACTACCCGTAATAGCTCGCTTAATAAACCATATAAGTCCTTTAACGAAACTATTACGTTTCTTTTCCTCTGTATCCACCTCCTCCGAAGCAAAAAGAGATAAGCGCATGAACTGTTGCTCATACTCTGCCACTGTCATGTTCCCCTGCTGTAGATTAAGGAACTCTGTCTTCATAGCTGTCCGGATTGCGTATGGAAAATACTTCTCATTGAAGTGAGTACTAAATTACTCATAGGTCAATGCAGTCCTTTCCTCTGCGATGGTAACTGACTCCCACCACTGGAGTGCATCTCCTACAAGTTTGAAGGTAGCAAGCATCTACTTTTGAACCTCTATGCACTGAACCATGCGAAGATGTCGCTCGATATCTTTCTTCCACTGGTAAGCTGCTTTCGCGTCGGTGGACCCTGAAAACTCAGGTGGGCTCCCCTTTGTGAAAGAACTCCTAGCCTTTTCCTAAGGATCAGTCTGAACCACTGGTGCTGGTATAGGTGCTTGTTGAACCTGTGGCTGATTCCGAAGTGCAGCTATTACTCCTGCTTTTATAGCCCAAGCAATGAGATCATTAAGATGAGGAGGATACTCTAGATCTCTTCCCTGATCCTGAGTCTGCTGAACTTCCTCCCGCTCTTCTTACACCTGACCACCATTGTCCTGAAACCAAGGCAATTGCTATTCTTCCTCTATTTACTGACGCTGTAGGAGATATCGCTGCCTAGCGCCGCTCTCTTTTGCCACCTACTTTATTGCATGTTCTGTCCTCTTATAGCGTTATCTATTCTGTTAACACAGAAAGACAGACATTAACACGATTTTAACCAGACCGTAAACGAATACAAAAAATCCTAAACTTAAGCGCTAAATAAGTGAATATGCTACGCGGAAGTTTTATTACGGAATACCCCTAAAAACACTGAACCTAAAGTGCTCTGATACCAACTGTGATACCCCTCGATTCTAAAGCCACGGGTGATCAAGTCCGAGCACAGATTTGAGGGATACCAGATAACTAATATTTAAACAAGCATGATTACAAGAAGATTTAATGAATAAATAAATAAGCTGAATGAATTCTAAAATAAAAATCCTTAAAAGTTATAAAATCCAATATAGCCAAAACCTCCAATATTTGATACAACTCGGGAATCCACCTAGTGGATCCCTAATAAAACCCAACTGAAAGTAAATAATTGAAATAAAATCCAAAGCTAAACCATGAAGGAAAATCCTACATAGTCGAAAGAGTGAGTGACTGTCTTTGCTCAGCACGAACAAGCTCTAAGCCTGGAATTGACGAACACCTGAAAAATAAGAGTGGGTCAAGCCCACGAGCAAGTCCTTCACTACTACAATCCAAATAGAGACCTGATACGCATGTATATTCTAAACAACTCAACAATAACTATATAAACCATACATATATATATCCATACTAAGGGACTCTCATTGGACTATAGGCCGGTCTCAACCTGACTAGTAGGCAACATACAAAACGCACCTGAAGTGGGTATGAATACCTAAACCTAACAGGGTGTACCTCCAACCATCATAACCAGCTATGCATCCCAATGTATATACACTCCCTAACCATCGATCTTGAGATTCAAGCTTATATCGAGGTACCATAATTATATATTTAAAATCCATCCAAAGCAAAGTAATGTCATTCAACTATTTGTGTGACCTGACATGAATATAAGTAGGACTTAACTTTTAAAGTTAAACCATTCCCTTATTCCAGAGTAGGTAGGACTTAGCGTTTTGAGCTAATCCATCCCTAATATGTCACCGTCCCATTCCGGTGCATATAATCCATAAATCCATTAATTGATGAAAAGCATAATTAATCTAACATCAATTAAGTCCAAACAATTGATAATACAGGTAACAAATGTAAACGTCAATTAATCCACAATAAGCATAATAAAAATATGTAAGTTAGCATGCTTATTTAATAACACTGATACATGATTAAATTGTACAACTATCCACAGAAAATTGCTAAAATTACGATAAGTAACTTAAACCATCCATATCCAATAACAGTATACTAATTTATTTAAGAATTATATACTGTCCTAGCTATAAACCCTAGGTGGTTTATTATACATTATCATGCCCTCTGGAGCTTTAATATGACCTTAGATATCATTTAACTTCCCATGTACAACCCCTGATTACACCTGGAAGGTCAAAAACCAAACCCAGTAACAAAAATACGCCAAAAACCAACAAAAAGGGGGAAGAGCCGCCTCCCTTACTAGGGGAGCCACCTCCCCCTTGAGTGGAGCCAGCTCCCCCCCTCAGGGAAGCCGCCTTCTTGCATGGTAGAGCCGACTCCCCCTTGTGGGGAGCCGCCTCTTTGAGAGGGGAGCTGTCTCTCTTCAACTGGGAGTCGGCTCTACTCCTGTTTTCATTAACTGCGTCTTCTCCGGCGACTTCCAGTTCCTCTGTCCTCCATTGCTAAGGTTCCTAGGTGTCTGAACTAGGTCCTAGAGTATTCCAAAAAGTATTTAAATCCATTATGCATTTGTTTAAACCAATCAAAGCAAGAATTCACGCAAGAAAACTTAAAATGACACAATTAAAAGTTCGTTAATATTCCTACTGCTTTAATCTAATTTAACATGTAAAACAGATTAAACTTACATTTTATTTACTCCTGGAATTGAATAGGCGTGTAAAGAACACGAGTCAAAGAGAGAGAATTAGATATAAAACTTGCCTTTAGGTTTCAGTTTGAAACCTTGCACCGTCGTCTCTGACTTTTCCGACGACTGCTGATTATCGACAAACCTCCTACTGCTCTAATTCAAACTCACAAGCAATCCCTTCCTTACTCCTTGGTCCGACCTTTACTTATGGCCGAAACCCTAACTGATTCTCTCTGTTTTTCTCTCAAATCTCTCTTTGTTCGTGAATAAGGTTTTGTTGTTTTTAAACCCTAAGCAGACGTATTATGTTATATATATATAGGCGTACACAACCCTAATTCCAATAATACTTAGAGAAGGAAAAGAAAAGAAAATACAATAAAATTTAACTAAGTCAGCTAACTCGTACACAGTGACATTTAGTGCTCCATCAAATGGAAATAATCAATATCATCAATACACCTAAACTCCCAAACTAATTCAAGATTCAAACCTGTATCCACAGAATCCACACCCTTACCAAACTAATCCAAACCTAGAGCTCTGATACCATTTGGTTACACCACACTCCCCTCAAAAGCCAAGAATTAGGAACCATCTATTGTGATCTAGAACACAATATAACAAAAAGGGGGAGGATATTTTGATGTGATCGAAATGTTTATCAATTATAACCACTCGTAATAATATAAATCCTTTGTAAGATAGTGATGAGCGCTGAATATTGCATATTCGAGGCCCTAAATATACATATATTAAGACCTAAAGTGATACATCTATCCTGTTTTATATTGATTTATGTTTATTTTATGTTTTCAGGTGTTTTCCCAAAGAAGCAGTTAAAACCGGGCTTTTATGATGAAAATAATGATAATGAAGTTTACCGCATTGTGGACGGTCATCCGAAGCAAGCTGGGAGTCAAAATGGTGAATTTTGGAAGAGTTTAAGTTCAGAAGCTCGAACCTCAGTTCTATCACTCAGCATAACAGATAAAACAAGAAATTCCACTAGGCAAGAAAGCTTGAGCTTTGAACTCCAGGGCTCAAGCCCAACTATAGGGTGCTCGAGCCTTTGCCCAAGAGCTCAAGCACATGATGCATCGGAATGTGAAAAGTTGATTCAAGTCCTAGGACCTCGTGCCAAGCAACATAGGATCGAGCACATGTTCAAGAAACTGAAGCCCACAGCCCTAAAGCTCGAGCCCAACACCTTGGGATCGAGCACCATGAAGAGAGGATTGAACACCATCAATAAAATGAAATTTCAAACAAATTTTGCTCCCAGAGCTCGAGCCTAAACTTCAAAGCTTGAGCCCAACTCAGAAAGCTCGAGCACAATCACTCAGGGCTCAAGCATTGTTGAAAACTCTGGACATGCTTCAGTATTTTGGGCATAACTTTTGACTCAAAACTCCAAATTAAGAAAACTTAGCAGCTCTGGAAAGAAGACTCGAAGCCCGA
Organism: Cornus florida; assembly: GCF_030987335.1. NCBI lineage: Eukaryota > Viridiplantae > Streptophyta > Magnoliopsida > Cornales > Cornaceae > Cornus > Cornus florida. Next base: position 70,536,040 of record NW_026775578.1, read on the forward strand.
TGTTTTGGTCTTTAATAGCCATCTTGAGATTTGTGTTCTAAATATGTCAAAATTGTGTTACAACATCAAAATAAGTTGCTGACAGGTTAAACTCGAGCCCTGACTCCAGAGCTCGAGCTCTAGTGTCCTGGAGGTTAAAAATACCTATGGTAATTACTTAAAATCATCCCTCTTTGTTTCCTTATGGGCTCAATTGTTACCAAAAGCTGTAAAACCAATCCAAAGGTGATTGGGACTTGTTCTCTACGATAAAAGAAGAGGAAAAAACACATTAAGGGATCCATCTATCAATCTCTGTCTCACGGCGGCTTTTAGGGTTTTGAATAAGAAGATCCAAAAGGAGTTTTGGCGGTCTACGGTGATGAAGACCACAACAACATGAATGATATCTTGCGTCATCATGAGTAGCTAATTCCTATCTTAGGGCATTGATGTAACCCGATCCAAGTATTATGGCTTGATTGTAAATAACTTTGGGAATTTAATAATTTATATACTTTGATTGCATGATTTTGAGCAATTGAGCCAACTCAATTGGTGTTTTAATGAATTAATAGTTTTTGAATAGTTATTACCTTGTCTTAGATATAACTGCTTATAAATTATTCTCAACCCATTCTTATTGGACGATATCTGGCGGGGCCCTGTCGGACATAAGAATGGAGATCATGCAATGATGTTCAAACATTTTTCTTGAATGAACTCTTTCATAATCTATGCTTAGGGAAGACGAGTTATACTGCAACATTAGTTAGAAGTAGGTAGGCGGATTATTCGTGCCAACTTTTGATAGGTTATAGTTAGCTAAGTTCAATGAAACATCTTTCTTTAAAACCGAATTAAATAATGCTATTGAGTTTAATTCATATGTTATATAAATTGTTGAAATCCTAAGGTTGAACAGTTGACCATAGTAGGCGGATCGTGGTGAAGTCAATCCTTAAATATTTCTTCTCTTGATCTCAATCCTTTTATTCCGTTTATTTTATTTTATGTTATTGAATTGCATCGCAACACAACAAATCAAATCTTTTTTCTAAATTAAAATAGTATTAATTGAAGACTCGATAAACCACCACAGTCCTTGAGGTTTGACACCCTTAACATAGCCCTATCCTACAATGATTCGTTTTATTGCGAGTGGTATTTTATTATTGGTAAATAAAAACATACAACAGATAGGGCTATTTAAAAGGTGTTGAATCATAAGGATTGCTAGTTTGTGGCTACTAAGGTTGTAAGATTACTTTGAGTTTGATACAAGAGATGATTGATTTGTTGATTGTCACTTAGAATTATGGAGTTTTTGCATAAAAACAGTAAATAAATTGAAAGAATAGAGAGAAAGTTAGGGAATTGACTTCACCACAAACCTCATAAATATGACCAATTGTATTTAACTTGGGGAACTAATTATATATATAACCATGATATGTAGAAATGCATGATAACCACAATATATTCAAGAAGTTCATACAATCAAAAGCTAAGTATAAACCATCTACGGTCAGCACGGTTCATCTACCTAAACTAGGTTTTAGCATGACGCATCTTCCTTAGGCATCGCCTATCAAATATCTTACCTTATATGATAAATGCACCTGTAATCAAAGACTAAGCATAACCCATATACAATTGGCACGGACCGTCTACTTAGCTACGGTTACTCTAATATTGTAATACAACCTGTCTTCCCTAAGTATGGACTATCAAAACCTTTATAAAATATGTCATGAAAACCATCGCATGATCTCATCCTCATTATCATTATAAGAATGTAAGTAGTATAATCAAGATGAAATACTTTCTAATATGAAATGATTATATGTGGTGGTTTTATCTTCAATTAGTATAAGGCCTTTTGGGGTAAAACCCAACAGCAAAACTGTGCGGGCTCAGACCCAAAGCGGATAATATCATACCATGTGGTGGAGTGGGTCATTACATTAACTGCTCCCAAGTACTGATGAAGTCGGGCTCAAGGTTGAAATACCAACAGTATGCATGATCAATGAGGGATTCAGAGAATTCCTTCTACCGGACAAATAGTTATCGCCGAAATGGCCCAGACCCTCAACAAAATGCATGACATGCTCTCGCGGGTCACCGGACTTGACATTGAACTGTGGGAACTTTGGGGCCAGGTACTCATGAGGGTATGGCGTTTGTGCTATGGCTCGAGGATTGGGGGGCTCACTACCGAAATATAGAGCCCGGGAGGTTGGAGTGCTCTTTTTGAAGAGATCTCTTACACCTCAGTTCGTATAAAGACCTCATTGGGAGCATTGTACGAATGACAGGGAAAAGTGAGGTGTGCATAGGGTTAGCCTGAGCGTAGGTGGGTGGGGAGTAGAATATAGGCTCCTTGCCACGGGGTGGGAAGGTGTGAGGAGCTCCAGGGGCTCTTTGCAGTGCTAGGTTATAGTGCTCCAGATTATAATATGAAAGTAGATCTGTGTTGTGAACTCGGTTCAATGGTGATTAAATGATGGCTAGCTGCTCACCCGGCATGGGTACGTTCATGTCAGCTAGCTCAACAGCGGTAGGTGTTGTTTCGTTAACTGGAGGCTCAGCCGCGACCGGTGTAGCTGGGATTATTTTGTCAAAAACATGGAGGGCCTCCTCAAACCTCTTCATTTGAGTCAACAACTAAGTGTTGATGTTCTGCATCACCTCTAAAATGGCTCCTGTGTCGGGACTGTGCCTTAACTTTGCTGATGAATGAGATCTAGCGCTGGTATCTCTAATGACAAATACATCTGCCTGTGCCGGTGGAAGTTGTACCTCATATGGATTCATCTTTTTGTTAGGATATCCCCAGCGGAGTTGCTAAATGTATAAACCTATTTTTTGAGTCAAGCTAAAGATGAAAATATCTAGGAAATACCACTAAAACAATATGAGGAATACCGAAGAGTGGATTGAGGGAAAGAAAACCAGCCTAATCTGAGGACTGAAAACGATGGTAGAGAAGATGAAGTCTAGAGAGCTGACAGAGCCCGAATGTAATATTTCTGTTTTTCACCATTTTCCATTTACTGGAATTTTTTGAATTTTTCGAGGATATTTTTGTCTTTTCTTGTTTTGCATAACGGACACCATGGGGTATGCAGGGTGTGTCCGAGAGTTGGTTGGGATATTTTTTTTGAGTTCAGGACTCTTGGAAATGCAATGGTTGCCAATTCGGTATTTTTCTATTTTTCGGGCCGGAAAGTCCCGGGTGGGACCCGCTACCGGAATTGTCACATACAAGGGTTTTGTTTGGGTCTATTTGCATCTTATTCATTTTATTTAATGTGTTTTTGTGGATGTAATTTAATATGTATATATGTATATGTGTGTGTGTGTGTGGTGGAAATGAAAAAAGAGAAAAGATTTTTTACCCACCATTTTTTTTTAGAAAAGGCCAAGAGGCATTTTTTTGGCCTCATTTTGTCTCTCTCATTCTCTCTCCATGTAAGTCTCTCCCTTTTCCTCTTATTTCTTCTTTTTCTTTTCACAAAAACTTCATTATTTAATTAATCTCAAACCGTTAGGAAATTTTTGGTGCATTTTGTGGCAAATTGAAGAGCTCGTCAAGATCTTCGATTTGATCGAATCCAAGCCTCATTTGGTATACCTTGGAATTTCAAAACTTAGGGCTTGGATTGGGCAATTTTTGGGGGTTTTACTTCCTTTTGAGGTAGGGGTTTCTAATCCATAACCTTTTGAAATTTTTGTTAGTCAATTCCTTATAAATTGTGTTATTACATGATTAAATTATGTATATGTGACGACTATGGTTTGTAGGCCAGCGTATCCTGTGATGAACCGTAAGGATGATCCAATAACAGATCTGAAATGCGGAAGCAAATACAGAAAACAAGACTCTAGGAAGTCAAAGTGACCTTCCATGAGGTCATGGAACTCAATGAGAACTGATGCGGAAGCAAAAGATCAAAAATATGACAAATAAGCCCCAGGGGCAAAATAGTCATTATTAAAAAATACGGATTCTGGTGCCACCGGACACACCATTGGAAAGAAAACAAAAAAATAATCAGGATGGACTCAAGAATCGCATGATTCGGAGTCTGGACGAAGGAGAAATGGCCTGACGAAGAAAAACGAGCACGTAAGGCTAAAAGGGTAAACTGGTAATTATACAGGAAGATCCAGGTACAACCGAGCACACTGTTGGAAAGAAAGCAAAAAAATAGTTAAGTTCAAAAAAAAGTTCACTCGATTTGGAGTCCAAACGAGGGAGAAACGAGGATTTGAAGTTGAGACGTCGCGGCGGCCCGACGAAGGCCAGGGCGTACACGACGCCCATGCACGAGCCCACCGGCGCCCGACGGCATGCACATGCTGACAGCAAGAGGAAAAAAATGAGCTACCAGAACTGAGGCTTGAAACGGAGGTCAAGACGAGTTTTTCTGGAAAAACATGAAGAAGAAACCCCCCTAAAATCGAGTTTTCTACGTGACTCGCGAGAGAATTAAAAAAAAAAACTCACTGTAAAATGCACAAAATGTCATTAAATTAGAACTGGTCAAGAGAGGCAAAAAGCTGCTAAAATGCAAACTGGAAGCTGAAACTTCACGAGAGATTTCCGGTACCAAGACGACTTTTTCTAAAAAAACACGAAGAAGAAACCCTCTCCTAAAATCACATTTTCTATTCGACCATGTTGAAAGAAGAAATTAAAACTGATGTGAAAGGTCTAGAATGGCCCTAGATCAGATTATGCAACAAAATTTCAGAATGAGTCCATAGGAGGCTCATTTCACCAAAGAAGAAGGTTTGCCCGGAAACGACCATGCACGCAAATATAACTTACCTATTTGGACGCGCTACAATGGTCCACAACTTAAAAATACCACCGCTACAAAATCCTACCCCCCAACGGGCAAAAAGGCCAAAATAAACAAGAAAAGTGAAATTTGAAAACCAAAATTATCAAATGTTTTCAATTTACCATTTGGCCCTTGGTCACACTTCAAACATGATTTATAAGACCCTATGAAAGAATAAAAATGGAACTCCCACACCCGATGCAAAAGTTATAAAGCAATGACGTAGCATTTTTTCAATATTTTCATAATATTTCATGAAGTGAAAGTTGCATAGAATACAAGATACATGTCATTGGCCTATGGCCTCATCTCATACATGTCAAATACATTGTAAAGAGTATACTTATGTACACAATTCAAAAGTAGAATCAAATTTACACATTTTGACATATAAGCTATAAATGGCATTTCAAGCTAACATTTACATGAAATGAGAACTTCAAGTCTACAAATCATCCAAGCATGATGTGAATCCCAAATCTTGATCCCGGTACCTGAAAAATGTCCCCACTACGTGGGTGACTAACATAAAGCTACTCGTAGGAGATGAGCATACATTGACCTAGCGTTTTAGTATTATATCACCTTAAGGTGAAACATGTCAAAGGGGCTCATGCCACCTAACGTTTATATCAAAATGAGACTCAGGGAGTATCCTAAGCTACTCATGCAATTTAAAGTGAACAACGGCATACAAGTATACATGATCAAGTATACTAAACAATGTTAAACACGTTATACAACATACAAGCATACATTTCCAAGTATACTAAACCACATTAAGACAAGTCATGCAATGTCTAAGCATATTTACACAAGTATGCATTTTATATGAAAATCTCGTAAATCAAGTATACGGACACAAGTATACTAAGCTAAGAGAGATACACCTAAGACAAGTATACATGGCACAAGCATACTAAATGAAATCTAAACTCATAGAGCAAGCATACAAGTTCAAGTACACTATATGAGATCTAAATACACAAAACATGTATACAGTTTCAAGTATACTAAATAAGATTCAAATATCCAAAGCAAGCATTAATTCTCAAGCTACAAGTAATCCATGATTAACAACTTGAAATTAAATGTGAAATCAAATAGTGGAAAGACTAGGATTCTTTGCTGCAGACTAATCGAGTTATTCCGGGTTACTAACCGCAAGGTACTACCTAGTGCACACGTGTATAAGTTATTCCGGGTAATTACGACCCATAAGGTACTACCTATTGCGCACTTCATATGACTTAGGAAACTCACGAATCCGTACTAGGGCCGAACCCTAGCCATCACATTAGTATAATCCTTACAAGCTTCCAAAAACAATAAGTTCAAAACTTATGCAAAATCAATAAGTTAAACCAAACTTATACATCTCAAATAATGTCTAGGAATCAATTTACATGCACAAGTAAGGTTGAATTCACACAAACCATGTCCTAGAGTTCAAATCTAAATAGCATTTGATATGTCATGTTCTCAATAGCAATTTACATACAAAACAAGAATATTTTACAACAATTGAGTCACATTACTATCCTAAGCCACAAGTACTAAATAAGGTTTAATTTGATAATAAGCTTTCAAGGTAAACAATTGTAGTATTCTAACAAGCTATATACCTACACAAGATATATTTAAACAAGCTGTACAAGTCAATGATATTCTATATCATGCTAAGTCCAATTACCATTTTAAGAGGCCCTAAGTACTAATTCTACATCCAATTAGTAATATGCTCACAAGGTAATTAATTTCACTACATTAAAAGGGATTTTCAACCTAACATGAAAAGTCTCTAGATTTCATATTAATCCCAAATAAACTCAAATTAATATATGTTAAGGAACATAGCATAGCCTTCACATATATTATATCCAAAATCAATTTAACTGACTGCAACACTTATAAATAAAATTAATTAAGCTAATTAATTAATTTTCTCTAGATTTTCAAACATATCTAAACGTCCTTAATTTAATATATGTTAAAGAACTCACCAAGGCCTACTTTAAGATCACATTACAATTTGATTCCATGCTTGATACAACTAGGTGAATTAAACTTTCACAAAAGATAAATATTAAATAAAATTTGCAATTCTTATTCAAATAACCCCAATTTAATATATATCAACCACCATACCAAGGCCTAAATTTCTAGCATGCCACAATTTAATTCTAAGTTGCCTAGCATCATGAGAATTAAATCTTAAACAAAGAAAATAAATAAATTAAATTCTATAACTTGAACAAGGTATGCTCACAAGTTGTATATGCTCATATAATAATCAATATAACATTAATATAACCCTAAAACATCCCTTACCTCAATTTGAGTTGAAAATCTCAAAAGCCCACCGAAAAAAAAGTGTTCCGAATCCGACGATACCGAAGGGTTTTGTCAGGGACAACACGATCTACATGAACCCACAAGAAGCCCCATCAAAATCACAACTTGACTTCAAACCCGAACTCAAAATTTGACCAAAAACAGGTTCTAATAAGGGGGAAAGATGTGCATGGTCAAGACAAACACAAAACGCGAAGGCACTTCGACTTTTTAACAAAGGGAAAAAGGTTCAAATGAAATAAGAAGGGTTGCAGCCCCCTTGGGCTGCCATAGCAGGTTCTGGTCATGCATGAGAAGGGAGAAGATGACTTTTTTTTTTAATTTATTTTTTATTTCAAGTCCCCCTATTTATAGAAAATCTCAAAAAGTGCCCCGAACGGGTCCCGCCGGTCTAGAAAAGTAAAATTTAAGCAGATGCGCTCAAATGGCAAAATTCTGTGAACAAAAAAAATTCAAAATGAGAAAATATGAACAATGGAAGAAACGACGTCAAAAACAGAGTTCCGAACAGAGAGATATGCCTCAAACAAGTTTAGCGACAACTAGGGCCAGATACCCTAAAACTGAAGAAAAACGACCAGAAGGAAATTCCAAGAATTTATGAGTCGATGAAAAGTGAAATTGAATCCCGTACGAGGATCCAGGCTCCAGATGAAGTATTTTACAATAACTTTCATTAATTGCACTGATGCCCCAGAATGAAAATATCTTCCAAAAATATTTTCTTCAAAACCCCTGAAATAAAATATCTTCAAAATATATTTACAAAAAGCACCCCAAGAAAAGAAAATAATTCCAAAGAACTTTGCATCCATGCCCCTATGGACACCAGGAGCAACCAGAGTACTTTCTTGCAAAAGTAAAGATACGTATTTCGTGGAAACCACTTAGAATGAAGACACGTGAAGTCAAAACCAACTTCGAACACAAGGAGTGAGGTTACGCCAACAGAGTGACAAACGGGGAAAAGACAAAATAGGGAAAATGACAAAACAGGGAAAAGGACGAAAAGTGAATAGTGTCGAAAAACAAAAAATATGGAAATGACTCGGTCCTCAAAGGAAGTTGCCAATCCAAAGGAAAGAGTCTCAAAAACCATTTCTGAGCACTCGAGACAACACTAAGCGACGAGAAACTGAATTTCAACGAAAAAAATTCATCCGTGAAATTTTGAGGAAAAAGAAAAGGAAGGAAATGACCGGGTCATCACCACCTACCCTCCTTAAAGAGATTTCATTCCCGAAATCAGGAACATTCCCAGGAGAACCGAAGAAGGACCATACAGAAGGTCAAACGAAAGAACAGATCATAAAGTACCTAAGGACAATTCCAAAGGTCTCAAAATCAACAAAGAGACACGAAACCGTGAATAGTGAGACACCTCTCCAACGAATTGACATACTAACCCAATGTCAACCACCCAAAAGAGATCAAGGCAACTACATAACTAAACAAGGAACACAATCAGAAGCAACATGGCAGCACGAATACTGACTAGAACTCTCCCACAACGTACCCAAAGTGTGGTAGCATCCATAGTGTTAAGTGCCCGCCCACACTCACATTACTAGCTAGGTAATGCAAGGTAGCATCGACGGCAACTAGTACTCGCCCACACACAACTTGTACGGTAGCATGACAGTATAAAGCCCTAATTCGTCACCTGCCCCCAACAAGCTCACCCGTAAAACCTATCGATACAAATGACATCAATGTCAAACAATCATTACCAAAAGCACCACGGAAACCAGGCATTCTGTGAGAGTTACGATATGGTCCAAAATGTCCGGCCGGACCATTCTGGCCAATCCAAAACTCTGACAACAATGTCATAGGCACCGCTACGCTTAAGGCCTTAAATCCTCAATACTTGAAAAACTGACAACCCTAAGTCTCAAAACACTATTGTTAACCATACCAATAACGAATCCAAAGCTTGACAAGTCTATGCCTTCAAGCCAATGGATTGGACTTTACAAATCAAACAACATCATCATCGCCCTAGCCACAACGACTTCCAACCAGACAATGCACCCAAAATTCGTCACGTCATGCTAAAGCTGACCTACTACAAGGCTACGCCTAAGAATCAAGACATCGGATCAAGCTCACACACACAATCCCGACAACCAAGGTTATACAACTCCAAGCACAGTACAGGAATAATAAAAGAAATGAACTAATTAGGCAATTAGTCATAAAACATATATATATCTATACAAGTATACATTCACAAGTATACTAAGAAATATCAAAATGGAAATACAATATATGTATATGTACAAGTATACACTTTACAAGTATACTAAGCAGTACTAAATCCATGGTAGACACGTATACGGCTCAAGTATACCTAACCAAAATGAAATGAAATAAGCAACGTACAAGCATACTAGGTACAAGTATACTAAACGTAATAAAAATCCATGCACCAAATAACTAAACACTTAGTGTACAAGGGCAATTAAGTATGCTACCTATCACATAGGGGTCAAGCATGAGAGACATACTACACATCACCTATGACGCTAGCATGACAAACATATATAGTAAATAAAAAACACACCATCTATACCAGCACATAGCCATTAAATAGTCACATCCCTTAACGTGTTTCTAAGGCATGCTCAAAACGACAACGCATATAAACATGTAAGAATGACTATGCAAATAACAATCCCACAAAATCAAAAGCAAGAAAGGATGAAATGCCTCTTAGAAGAACAAACTCACTAAAGTGAATCCCAAAACCCAGATGAGTCCAATCCCTCATAGCAAGGAAGTGAATCATCTCCTAGAATGAACACTAAGGTTCCCGAAACAAAGTGTCTACAAGTCTTTCCCAAGATTGGCTCAAACACAAGGTGGGATCCTAAAGCCACACAAGATATAACCACCACTCTAAGAACAAAGGGCACGAGAACCTCGCCGTTAAGGCCTACGAAGACAAAACTTCTAATCCCCAAGGAAGGACTCGAGTTAATCCGACTCGTCGTCCCATGACGTTAGAAACAAGACCCCAATGACGTCACCATATCAAGGTTACCACGAAACCCCAAGAGATGATGCCCTAGCATCAATCTCAACCAACCAAGCTGGAACAACCCACAATGCCTAAACAAGACATAAAAGTAAGCAGTTGACATGTAACATAGCAATAGACTACATACTCACACAAGTAGTAAGGTTATAGAAGGCATGTCAATGTATGCATCATACTATCATACAAAGAATAACAAGTGCATGCAATACGCTAAAGTAGACAAGCATAACCAATATGCTAAGCAGACAAGCGTAAGTCAATATGCTAAAACAAACAAGCATATGCAATGTACAGAAGCCGACAAACATATACCGTATGCTAAGGCAGACAAGCACATACAACATACTGAGATCTACAAGTATATACAATGTACTAAAGTAAACAAGCATATGTATCATGCTGTGATAGTTAAGGTAAACTTCTAAACATACGTCCACATAAGCACGTAAACAAGTTATCAAGAAGCAACTAAACACATAAAACATGGCAACACAAGTATGATATGCACCCAAAACCCGTCGTCCTAAGGTTTTCGAACCTAGGAGCTCTGATACCACCTGTGACGACCCTGGTTTTTAGGCCAGCGTGTCCTGTGATGAACCGTAAGGATGATCCGATAACGGATCTGAAATGCGGAAGCGAAAACAGAAAACAAGACTCTAAGAAGTCAAAGTGACCTTCCATGAGGACGTGGAACTCAATGAGAACTGATGCGGAAGCAAAAGATAAAAAATATGACAAATAAGCCCCCAGGGGCAAAATAGTCATTTTTAAAAAATGTGGATTCGGGTGCCACCGGGCACACCACTGGAAAGAAAACAAAAAAATAATTAGGATGGACTCAAGAATCGCATGATTCAGAGTCTGGACGAAGGAAAAACGGCCTGACGAAGAAAAACGAGCATGTAAGGCTAAAAGTTTAAACTGGTAATTATCTAGGAAGATCCAGGTACAACTGTACACACTATTAGAAAGACAGCGAAAAATTAGTCAAGTTCAAAAAAAAGTTCACTGGATTTGGAGTCCGGACGAGGGATAAATGAGGGTTTAAAGTTAAGACGTCACAGCGGCCCGACGAAGGCCATGGCGCACACGGCGCCCATGCACGAGCCCACCGGCGCCCGATGGCATGCACATGCTGATAACAAGAGAAAAAAAAATGAGCTACCAGAACTGAGGGTTGAAACGGAGGTCAAGACGAGTTTTTCTGGAAAAACACGAAGAAGAAACCCCCCTAAAATCGAGTTTTCTATGTGACTCATGAGAGAATTAAAAAAAAAACTCACTCTAGAATGCCCAAAATGCCCCTAGATTAGAACTGGTCAATAAAGGCAAAAAGCTGCTAAAATGCAAATTGGAAGCTGAAATTTCACGAGGGATTTCCAGTACCAAGACGACTTTTTATGGAAAAATACAAAGAAGAAACCCCCCCTAAAATCACATTTTCTATTCGACCATGTCAAAAGAAGAAATTAAAACTAATGTAAAAGGTCTATAATGCCCCTAGATCAGATTATGCAACAAAATTTCAAAATGAGTCCATAGGAGGCTCATTTCACCAAAGAAGAAGGTTTGCCAGGAAACGACCATGCACGCAAACGTAACTTACCTATTTGGACGCGCTACAATGGTCCACAACTTAAAAATACCACCGTTACAAAATCCGATCCCCCAACGAGCAAAAAGGCAAAAATAAACAAGAAAAGGGAAATTTGAAAACCAAAATTATCAAATGTTTTCAATTTACCATTTGGCCCTTGGCCACACTTCTAACATGATTTATAAGACCCTATGAAAGAATAAAAATCGAATTCCCACACCCGATGCAAAAGTTATGAAGCAATGACGTAGCATTTTTTCAATATTTTCATAATATTTCATGAAGTTAAAGTTGCATAGAATACAAGATACATGTCATTGGCCTATGGCCTCATCTCATACATGTCAAATACATTATAAAGAGTGTACTTATGTACACATTACAAAAATAGAATCAAATTTACACGTTTTGACATATAAAGCTATAAATGGCATTTCAAACCAACATTTATATGAAATGAGAACTTCAAGTCTACAAATCATCCAAGCATGATGTGAATCCCAAATCTTGATCCCGCTACCTAAAAAATGTCCCCACTACGTGGATGACTAATATAAAGCTACTCGTAGGAGATGAGCATGCATTGACCTAGCATTTTACAATTATATCACCTTAAGGTGAAACATGTCAAGGGGCTCTGCCACCTAACGTCTATATCAAAATGAGACTCAGGGAGCATCCTAAGCTACTCATGCAATTTAAAGTGAACAATGGCATACAAGTATATATGCTCAAGTATACTAAACAATGTTAAACATGTTATACAACATACAAGCATACATTTCCAAGTATACTAAACCACATTAAGACAAGTCATGCAATGTCTAAGCATATTTACACAAGTATGTATTTTATATGAAAATCTCGTAAATCAAGTATACGGACACAAGTATACTAAGCTAAGAGAGATACGCCTAAGACAAGTATACATGGCACAAGCATACTAAATGAATCTAAACTCATAGAGCAAGCATACAAATTCAAGTACACTATATGAGATCTAAATGCACAAAACAAGTATACAGTTTCAAGTATACTAAATAAGATTCAAATATCCAAAGCAAGCATTAATTCTCAAGCTACATGTAATCCATGATTAACAACTTGAAATTAAATGCGAAATCAAATAGTGGAAAGACTAGGATCCTTGACTGCAGAACAATCGAGTTATTCCGGGTTACTAGCCCGCAAGGTACTACCTAGTGCGCACGTGTATAAGTTATTCCGGGTAATTACGACCTACAAGGTACTACCTATTGCGCACCTTATATGACTTAGGAAACTCACGAATCCGTACTAGGGCCAAACCCTAGCCATCACATGAGTATGATCCTTACAAGCCTCCAAAAACAATAAGTTCAAAACTTATGCAAAATCAATAAGTTAAAGCAAACTTATACATCTCAAATAATGTCTGGGAATCAATTTACATGCACAAGTAAGGTTGAATTCACACAAACCGTGTCCTAGAGTTCAAGTCTAAATAGCATATGACTTGTCATGTTCTCAATATGCAATTTACATATAAAGCAAGAATATTTTACAACAATTGAGTCACATTACTATCCTAAGCCACAAGTATTAAATAAGCTTCAATTTAGTAAAAAACTTTCAAGGTAAACAATTGTAGTATTCTAACAAGCTATATACCTACACAAGATATATTTAAATAAGATTTACAAGTCGATGATATTCTATATCATGCTAAGTCCAATTACCATTTTAAGAGGCCCCAAGTACTAATTCTACATCCAATTAGTAATATTCTCAATTTAATATATGTTAAAGAACTCACCAAGGCCTACTTTAATATCACATTATAATTTGATTCCATGCTTGATACAACTAGGTGAATTAAACTTTCACAAAAGATAAATATTAAATAAAATTTGCAATTCTTATTCAAAGTACCCCAATTTAATATATATCAACCACCATACCAAGGCCTAAATTTCTAGCATGCCACAATTTAATTCTAAGTTGCGTAGCATCATGAGAATTAAATCTTAAACAAAGAAAATAATTAAATTAAATTATATAACTTGAACAAGGCATGCTCACAAGTTGTATATGCTCATATAACAATCAATACAACATTAATATAACCCTAAAACATCCCCTACCTCAATTTGAGATGAAAATCTCAAAAGCCCACCGAAACAAAAGTGCTCAGAATCCGACGATACCGAAGGGTTTTGTCGGGGACAACACGATCTACATGAACCCACAAGAAGCCCCATCAAAATCACAACTTGACTTCAAACCCGAACTCAAAATTTGACCAAAAACGGGTTCTAATAAGGGGGAAAGATGCGCGTGGTCAAGACAAACACAAAACGCGAAGGCACTTCGACTTTTTAACAAAGGGAAGAAGGTTCAAATGAAATAAGAAGGGTTACAGCCCCCTTGGGCTGCCATAGCAGGTTCTGGTCGTGCATGGAGAGGGGTGAAGATGGCTTTTTTATTTTAAGTCCCCCTATTTATAGAAAATCTCAAAAAGTGCCCTGAACGGGTCTTGCCGGGTCTGGAAAAGTGAAATTTGAGCAGACGTGCTCAAACGGCAAAACTCCGTGAACAAAAACGATTCAAAATGAGAAAATATGAAGAACGGAAGAAATGGCATCAAAAACCAAGTTCCGAGCAGAGAGATATGCCCCGAACAAGTTCAGCGGCAACTGGGGCCAAAAACCCTAAAACTGAAGAAAAACGACCAGAAGGAAATTCCAAGAATTTATGAGTCAACGAAAAGTAAAAATGAATCCCGTATGAGGATTCAGGCTCTAGATGAAGTATTTTACAATAACTTTCATTAATTACAAAATGGCCCCTCCAAAAAGTGTTAATTGTACTAATGCCCTAGAATGAAAATATCTTCCAAAAATATTTTCTTAAAAACCCCTGAAATAAAATATCTTCAAAATATATTTACGAAAAACATCCCAAGAAAAGAAAATAATTCCAAAGAACTTTGCATCCATGCCCCTATGGACACCGGGAGCAATTAGAGTACTTTCTTGCAAAAGTAAAGATACATATTTTGTGGAAACCGCTTAGAATGAAGACACGTGAAGTCAAAAACTAACTCCGAACACAAGGAGTGAGGTTACGCCAACAAAGTGACAAACGGGGAAAAGACAGAATAGGGAAAATGACAAAACAGGGAAAAGGACGAAAAATGAATAGTGTCAAAAAATAAAAAATATAGAAATGACTCGGTCCTCAAAGGAAGTTGTCAATCCAAAGGAAAGAGTCTCAAAAACCATTTCCGAGCACTTGAGATGACACTAAGCGATGAGAAACTGAACTCAGACAAGAAATTTCAACGAAAAAATTCATCCATGAAATTCTGAGTAAAAAGAAAAGGAAGGAAATGACCAGGTTATTACAGTATAATTCATTCAAACTTTGCTATGTGTTGTATATGAATTGTATTTATATGTTAATTGGTATACGGCGAAGAACTATGTTTAAATGATGACGATTTCATGCCTATTGTGTTATAGGTGATGAATTTTGTGATTTAGAAGCATGAGTTATATTTAGAGATTTTTGCTTGACATGCATGTACTTTGATGATTATTTAATTGCTGGGCATGATATTTCCTTTCTTTACACAACATTAAAATGTATGAAACACTCATGCAATAATTGGCAAAGAAAATGGGGAATGATGTTTGAAAGAAAATAAAAATGGGTTTTTGGGGAAATTTTTTGATGAATGGGTTTGTGAAAACCCGGCTGCCTAGGGACTGTGGCGTTAGTGAGGCCTAGAGGGGAGTAGGGAGATTGCCTTAGCGTAGTTGAGTTACGTGGGCCCTTAATGATGCCATGGAGTTGCCATGGGTCAGGGACAGTTAGCTAATCCCCCTCTTGTGCCGCCATAGAGTTGCCATGGGACTGGTTGCACTAACGGTTTGGAAATGATGATAGAAATAGTTTTGGAAAATGGGGAGTGACATTGCATGGTATAATTTTATTATGACTTAGACCGTCGGTTTTGTTGTTATATTTACCCTAGTATGGCATGATCCCGCTTCTTTAATTTTTTATTCATTGTGTGGATTCACGGGATCTCAAGAGGTGTGTCTTAGACACCACCTAGTGAGCAATTTGTTCATCCCTTTATTATTAACATTTTTCAGGACATGGTAAAGAAGTGGCGGATGACAATCCATCACCAGTTTAGTAAAGTTGATGGACTTGGACTATTTTATGCTCGATGTGTATTTTACCCCTTTTGTTGTAAATAGTATTAGGGATCATTTTGTATCTTCTACATGGTTGGAAATGGTCTTGAGACCATTTATTTGTATTTTGTGGTCTCATTATGATTTCAGTATACATGTAAAGCCTTAAGGCCATTTTTTTTTTTTTTTTTTTTTTTATGTATGACGCTTTTATTTAATTTTATTGGTATATTGGACTCATGTATGATCTTATTTGATTTTAATACTACCTAATTGTGTTGGTTTCATGATTAAATGAAAGATTTAGGACAGGTTTGAGCTTTGAGTAGGAGTGCCTAAGTGCACAAATGCTTAACCTTAAGCTTTTCTGGGTTTTTTTTTAGGTTCTGGACTTCTGGAACCCGTTCTGTTTTCAGGGAATAGGTTCAAGAGGTGTTTAGGTTCACGTTTGGGCATTTTGCCCATGTGGAACCTGTTTCAAGTTTTGGGAACCGGTTCAAGTCCTCCAGTGGGCTTTTTGCCCTTCACAGTTTTATCAACTTTGATCACTTAACTTCGGACGGTCATAACTTCTTCGTTCTAAACCCAAATAGGGTCATTCTTGAGTCCATTTTCAAGAATTTTGAGTTAGCTTTCCAATGATACCAGCGTAATTTTCAAATTCCATTCATGTTGAGAGTTATGATTATTTTAGTGGAATAGTGTCGGAATTTCCCTTAAATCGGGTAACTTTACTTTTAAGAAATCATAACCAATGACCGTAAAATCTCACTGAGCATCATGAAATGACTAGAATGATTGTTTTAAACCTCATTTGATTAGTTTAAGGTCTTATTATCCTCTTATATCGTAAAATGGCCATTTTACCCCTGGTGTGTCCTCCGGTTTGGTGAAGAACCTGGATAGCGATTCGGACCTCCGGTTTGGGTCATTACAAACTTGGTATCAGAGCTTTAGGTTTGAAAACCTAAGGATCACGTGTAGGGTTGACCTAAGTGGGACTTGAGTGATTTGAAAGTATTGACTGTTAAAGTGTTTAATGTTTTGAGAAGCATACTTACTTGCTACTGTTTTATATGTTTATAGTTCTGAAGGCATGTCTATTTGTTAAGTGCTTATGTGATTAAATGTTAAAATTTGTGTTACATGTCCATGCATGTGAAATAATTATATAATCTAACTATGAAAATGAAATATGAACGTATTTGAAAGTATGTTATACGTGATAAGATGACAAGCTGTGAGTACGGATTGTGCAAGTGTGTATTATATGAAATGATGATGAGGATGGAAGGGATGTTTAATTTCACCTAATAATTTAATGGACTTATTGTTTAAACTTATGTGATAGGACACGGTCGTGTCAAGAGTTATACTTCGGTTATTATGTATATATATATATATATATATATGTATATCTTGTGTATATACCTATATTCTTATGTGTATATGCGGTTGAGTATGGGATGGTTATGTGAGTTTTGACCTGAGTAGGCCTGAGTAGGCGAGGAGCTCGATTACTCCAGAGTTGTTGGGTGCTAGTTCTTATTAAACGAATGGATTGGTCTTTTAGCTTATGGATTGAGATATCTAGTGTGGGGTCCTCCTGATCTTCTTGGTGCATTTTGTGTGGTATTTAGAGCACAACTTTAGTACGGGTTTGTATTTCATGGCATGGTGACTATGTTGTGTGTGAGTTTCATGCATTAGTGCATGGGTTCTTGTGACCATGGGGGTTAGGTGTGCGAGTGAGGATTTTGTGGGAGAAAGGTATGACATTAGGGGGTTAGTGTTTGTGACTTGGGTCACAGTTTGGTGTGAAGGTTCTTTTCGAACCGGTCATGGTAGGTGTGACAGAGGTTGTTTGAGTCACGAGTGTGGTCTACGGGTTGTAGATGTATATTGCGGGTGTTCTGGTACGGTCTAGGGAGGTGTGTTGATTACGGTTGGTTGAGAGGTGATTCCCATTCTGGGAAACTGCATGAGTGCATCGCGGGTAATTGACTCTCAGTGAGTTGATTGCATGGCTCAGTTGATGAGCGGGTGTTTGGGTTATCACGATTACTGAGAGAGTCTTGAGGTGGTGCATAGTGGTCAATTGTAGCTGTGTAGTGCAAGATTGCACGATAAGATAGATAGTATGTGGTCAACGGTATACTTGGTCATTTACAGATGGAAGGATACATGATGGGTATTGTGTACCAAATAGATTGTGTTTTGGAAATTAGAAGTTGTGGGCTGGAGTTGTATTCCGAGTATGTTTAGAGTATCAAGTGATTGTGCTGGGTGTTTGAGGATTCAAGTGATACATTGTTGATTTGAAATGATTGGGACAAGGGTGATTCCGTAGGCCTAGTTGGTAGCCCTATTTTACTTTTGTTGAGGCCAAGAGTATCTTGAGGAACGGTGAAGAGGGGAGGTAGTGATGTTGCACCTGGGATATGAAGTTTTTTTGTTTAGATGCGTAGATTACTTAGAAAGGGTGGTTTGAGTAGTTGGTTAAGCGTTAATGATTGATTGCATTGTTGATGGCTTTGAGGTAACAATTGGGTGTTGAGCATTCTGGTTTTTATGCTTATTTTTGTTTTGAGGATTTATCGGTATGGCATTGCCGTATGGAGGTTCTTTTCTAGTGGTAAATAGTGGTCATTGCGTGGAGTATCGAGAGTGGTGCTTATTCAATTATTATGATGGTGTTATCTTAAGGATGTTGGAAAATGAATTACTTGGTAGTGGTTTGATGGTCCGGTGGGATGATAGGTTTGAACTATTGATTTAGATGAGTGGTAATGAAGGTTTTATGGTGTGATGTTTAATGATGAGTAATGGAACAATTTGAGGTATGATCCGAATGTGGTTTAGGATTATAAGTGTTGTTGTATGTTAACAGGTAACTGATGGGATTGTGCGCCAATTGAGGCAATTATGGTCAGCTTAGTCTTTAAAACCAGAGAGAGGTGTTGCCATGTAGGTATCTTTTTTTTCGAAGAGTCAGTGAGTTATTGTGACTAAGGTCATGGGTCTTGTGTGCACGGTGATCAAGGTAGTGTCGTTTGGGTAGGTAGAGATGAAATGGATGGTAAAGTGTCATTTTGTGGCATAGAGGTTGTCGGTTGGGAGTGACTGATTCTATATAGAACGGGACGCGGTGTCTGAAGGGCTGTGATTATTTCTAGTGTCAGTGTGCCGTGAGCATCGGTGCTCTTACCTGATTGGTTTTGGTTAGCAGGGGTATCACGGTGTATCGTATGCTAGGTTTCTGTGTTGATAGTGTGTGATGGTCTGTTTGTGGCGAGGTCACCTAGAATCGAGGTCGTAGTCCCGTATGTGTTTCCAGTTGGTTTATTTCATCTTAGGTGAGATTGGGTGTCCATGGTTGGATGATTGGTGAGTAGCATGTGATAGGGTGTCGGGTGCAATCGGGTATGAGTTGTCAGTCTCTTGTGCGTCCGTGGATGGACGGACCTGTATGTGGGTTGTTGTGCTGTTAGAGTTCACCGGTAAAGGTTTGGTTGAATAGGTCGATTCACTCTCATGGAGGGAGGTGGAGTCTTTGGTTTTGTGGTGTTTGTTCTGAGAGTGGTGTTGACAGGTGGTGTGTGAGGCACGAGTTGCCGATTAGGGATTGTAAATTTTTGGAGTCTAGTATTAGCGGTGATGGCTAGGGGATACGTCGTGAACCTGGAGTTTGAGGATGATTAAGTAATGTGATGTGTGTCATGTACTTGGATGTTTTTATAAACGTTTGATTCGAGCAGTGTCTTGAGGATAAGTGTCGATGTTGCCTTAGAATTTTGTGATTAGAGAAAGTGAATGTGTGATTCTATTAAGGAATAATAGGAATGATTAACTTTGGTTTTGAGGTTTCAGGTATGAGACGGTCGTATTGTGTGTTTTGAAAAGCTAAGAATTGAACTGAATGATAACATGGAGTTGTTTACCTGGTATGGGTGTTATGAGGAGATTAGAGATCTTTTATGCTAGTTGATGATTGTGACGTTTGGTGCTGTGTTGTTTCCAGCTTGTTAGGGGTTGTGTGATTAATGTATGATTGGGATTTTTAGAGTAGGTATGTGACTTTATAGTTGTTGAGGTTACGTAAAGCAACGGATTGATTAGAGAGTGGATCTCGTGGTTATTTTATGGACTATGTGGGATTGTGTTTGAGGTTTAGACCTAAGGACTGGAACGACGTCTATGTTAAGATCGGATCGATGATGAGAATGGCCTGGCCAACCATTTCTGCTGAAT
Organism: Cornus florida; assembly: GCF_030987335.1. NCBI lineage: Eukaryota > Viridiplantae > Streptophyta > Magnoliopsida > Cornales > Cornaceae > Cornus > Cornus florida. The sequence goes on from NW_026775578.1 coordinate 70,556,311, forward strand.
CAGTTCATCTTTAGCATGATGTGGGGTGAAAGGTCCATGATTGTTTTAGTTTGTCAGGAACAGTGAGAGCATGATACTGTGCGTCGTGTCAGGTGACGAGGTGTGTTAGGCAAGACCAAGTGTCCGATAAAGGGTTTGTGGTACGATCATTGATTATTGAGGATCTTGTTTTGAAGATTTGTGCTTAGGATACATGATAGTACGTTTTATTGTTCTGGTGACTCATAATTATGTAGTCGTTGGGAGATTCATTCTTTAGTCATCCTGAGGTTGTTAAGTATGATGATTGTCATATGGTGCGGTGGTGTAGCTATGTAGTGGATAACGAGTGCTTGGTCTGACAGGGACGTTATGATGTTGTGAGTGATTAGTACCCTCATAGGGAGGTGAACATTGGGTTTTACTAACGGTAGTGTGTGATTGCCTATTAACGTCTGGTGTAAAAGGCAATAAGGTTGTTGAGTTCTTAGCTCTGCGGTTTGGTGAGGTGTTTCTCAGGAAGGTGTGTGGCTTTGGGTCTTCTTCTTTAAGGAGGGTAGATTTCGAGGATGAAATCTTTTAAGGAGGGTAGATTGTAATATTTCTATTTTTCACCATTTTCCATTTACTGGAATTTTCTAAATTTTTCGAGGGTATTTTCACCTTTTTTTGTTTTGCGTACCGAACATCGTGGGGTGTGTCGGGTGTGTCCGAGAGTTGGTTGGGGCATTTCTTTGAGTTTCGGACTCTTATAAAATGCAATGGTTGCCAATTCAGTATTTTTTTTGTTTTTCGGGCCGGATGGTCCCGGGTGGGATCCGCTACCGGAATTGTCGCGTACGAGGGTTTTGTTTAGGTCCATTTGCATCTTATTCATTTTATTTAATGTGCTTTTGTGGATGTAATTTAATATGTTTATATATATATGTGTGTGTGTGTGTGGTGGAAATGAAAAAGGGGAAAAGATTTTTTTTTTTAAAAGGGTGGGACCCACCATTTTTAAAAGAAAAAGGACCAAGAAGCATTTTTTTGGCCTCACTTTGTCTCTCTCATTCTCTATCTATATAAGTCTCTCTCTCTTCCTCTTATTTCTTTTTTTCTTTTTCTTTTCACAAAAACTTCAATATTTGATTAATTTCAAAACCGTTGGGAAATTTTGGTGCCGTTTGCGGCAAATTGAAGAGCTCGTCAAGATCTTCGATTTGATCGGAGCCAAGCCCCGTTTGGTGCACCTTGGAATTTCAAAAATTAGGGTTTAGATTGGGCAATTTTTTGGGGTTTTGCTTCTTTTTGAGGTAGGAGTTTCTAATCCATAACCTCTTAAAATTTTTATGAGTCAATTCCTTATAAATTGTGTTATTACATGATTAAATTGTGTATAATTCATGCAAACTTTGCTATGTGATGTATATGAAATGTATTTATATGTTAGTTGGTATATGATGAAGAACTATGTTTAAATGATGATGATTTCATGCCTATTGTGTTATAAGTGATGAATTTTGTGATTTAGAAGCATGAGTTATATTTAGAGATTTTTGCTTAACATGTACTTTGATGATTATTTAATTAAATGGGTATGATATTTCCTCTCTTTGCACAACATTGAAATGTACGAAACACTCATGCACTCATTGGGAAAGAAAATGGGGAATGATGTTTGAAAGAAAATAGAAATGGGTTTTTGGGGAAAAGTTTTAATGAATGGGTTTGCGAAAACTAGGTCGCCTAGGTACTATGGCTTTAGTGTGACCAAGAGGGGACTAGGGAGATTGCCTTAGCGTGGTTAAGTTACCTGAGCCCCAAATGACGCCATGGAGTTGCTATAGGTCAGGGACAGTTAACTAATCTTCCTCTCGTGCCGCCATGGAGTTGCTATGGGATGCACTAACGGTTTGGGAATGATGACAGAACTGGTTTTGGAAAATGGGGAGTGACATTGCATGACATTGCATCCCTTTGCATGGTATAATTTAATTATGACTTGGACTATCGATTTTGTTGCCAAGTTTACCCTAGTATGGTATGATCCCGCTTCTTTATTTTTCTATTCATTGTGTGGATTCACGGGATCTCAAGAGGTGTGTCTCAAACACCACCTACTGAGCAATTTGTTGATCCCTTTATTATTAACAATTTCAGGGCACGGTAAAGAAGTGGCGGACGACTATCCACCACCAGTTTAGTAAAGTTGACGGACTTGGACTCTTTTGTGCTCGATGTGTATTTTACCCCTTTTGTTGTAAATAGTATTTGGAATCATTTTGTATCTTCTACATGGTTAGAAATGGTCTTGAGACCATTCATTTGTATTTTGTGGTCTCATTATGATTTCAGTATCCATATAAGGCCTTAAGGCCATATTTTTTATGTATGACGTTTTTGTTTAATTTTAATGGTATATTGGACTCATGTATGATCTTATTTGATTTTAGTACAACCTAGTTGTGTTGGTTTCATCATTAAATGAAAGATTTAGGACAAGTTTGAGCTTTGAGTAAGGTCACCAAGGGATTAAAGGAGTGCCTAAGTGCACAAATGCTTAACCTTAGGCTTTTCTGGGTTTTTTTTAGGTTCTGGACTTCTGGAACCTGTTCAGCTTTCAAGGAACAAGTTTAAGAGGTTTTTAGGTTCATGTTTGGTCATTTTACCCATGTGGAACCTGTTCCATGTTTTGGGAACAGGTTCAAGTCCTCCAGTGGGCTTTTTGCCCTTCACAGTTTTATCACCTTTGATCACTTAACTTCGGACGGTTATAACTTCTTTGTTCCAAACCCAAATAGGGTCATTCTTAAGTTCATTTTCAAGGATTTTGAGTTGGATTTCCAATGATACCAACCTCATTTTCAAATTCCATTCATAGTGAGAGTTATGATTGTTTTAGTGGAACAGTGTCGGAATTTCCTTTGAACCGAGTAAGGGTACTTTTGGGAAATCATAACCGATGACCGTTGAACCTCACTGAGCATCATGAAAGGCCTAGAATGAATGTTTTAAACCTCATTTGATTAGTTTAAGGTCTTATTATCCTCTTATATCATAAAATGATCATTTTACCCCTGGTGTGTCCTCGGGTTTTGTGAAGGACCTGGTTAGCGATCCTGTAACAACCCGGGTTTTCTTCAACCCGGTGGGTAAGTGATGAACTGTGGATTGACCCGTTAACGGATCCAGATGCGGAAGCAAAAGATGAAACCATTGTCCTTTGAGGTATACATCATCTCTAAGACCCCAATGTGACATTCCATGAGGTCACGAAAGCTAACGAGAACGAAAGAGGAAACTAGAATTAAAACGGGCTAAATCCTTCAATGAAGGGCAAAATGGTCAATTTACAATCAAAAGGAGAAAATTGTCTCTAAACAAGTCAAACAATATGAAAACAACCTAATCTAATCATTTCATAACATTCCAAGAGGTTCTAAAAACTTTGGACAAGAATCCCACAAAATGCCCTTTCCTAGTTTAAGCGAAAACTGACACTATCTCACTAAAACATGAATAACTCCTACTGTGATTGGAATCTGAGAATGGCATAGGTACCATTGGAAATCTTACTCAAAATGCATGAATTTAGGCTTAAGAATCACCCCATTTGGATTAGGAATGAAGGAGTTGTGACCTTTTGAAGTTGGAACTTCAGTGCTAAAACACAACAAAGAAGCTGCATGCAAACAAGCTATTTCGGTTGACCGAAATAGAGTTTTGGTCGACCAAACTGGATAGAAACTTTACTGAAATCCCATTTTTAAGGTGAGGTTGTTTCGGTAGACCGAAATGAACTATCGGTCGACCGAAATAGGTCATCGGTCGACCGAAATGGCCCTGAACAGTGTAAAAGCCTACTGGAATGTGCATTTTACTATGCAAAGAGATTACCAAAAGCCATCGGTCAACTGAAATAGAGTTTCGGTCGACCGAAACATCTCGAAAAGCTACTATAAGGCCTGCTATATGCCGAAGGTGTTAAGGTTCAACCCATGCTTGAATCCTCTGATGATTTGGTTCAAAAATGAAGGTTTTAAAACTGATTTTCAATGGGATTTGAGTATGTGAACATGCCATCAACCTTAATATGGATATTTACACATAGAACAATGGCTCATGGCCTCATACTTATCATTTACAAGAATCTCATATGCTAAACCTCCAAAGCTTGTTAAAATACATACTTAAAGCAAAAGATGGTACCAAATGATTACAAGTACTAAATTAAACATGTTTGGCCCTTGACCTTGTTACAGACACATCTAAAGAGTATTAAAAGGTGCACTTAAGTGCACATTACATAGTTTGAACAACAAATACATGTTTTGACGTAAAAAGCAAAATGGAACAAGATATCCTAACAAGTGCATATTCTAACATAGCAAAAATACTCTAAGTAGTCTAGCAAGTCTAAGATTGTTGGGCATCCCACAAAATGGCCTCTTTACCTAAAAAACACCCGGTAACTTCGGGGTGAGTAAACAAGTTTACTTGTAGGGAATGAGCATGCATAGGTTCAACTTGTTACAAAGTTTGCAATTTAATATAATTCAATCCATGCTATTAAAGTGACATTAAAACTTTTAACATAGCATAATGAGATGCAAATTTACAAAGTTAACAACTTGGAATTTAAATGCGAAATCAAACCAAAGTGGATACTTGGATATTGCCCGGATTAAAACCGTACTCATGGGATCACTTTAGGGCTATTAACCTATGGGTACCTTCCCCTAGTTTGCACTATAGTATAGGGAGCTCTCTATCTCCCGTGCTAGAACCAAGTCCTAGCCTAGTCATGTTCTTGATAATATCCCAAGTTTCTAAAATCAACAAGTTGAGCAACAAGTCATGATATGTGATAAAACACAACAAGTTCCATGAATTGAATGACTAAATCATTAGAACAATAAGATAGAAATTAATTAAACTAATTAAGTAATTTCTCTAGATTTCAAGAGTTGTCCAAATGATTCCAATTAAATATATGACAAGTAGTAACTCATGGACATGCCATATATCAAGTCAAAAAATGGAATTTAAGCATGGTACAATTAAGTAGAATTTAAATCAATTAATTCTCTAGATTTAAAAACTCATTTAAATCATGCCAAATTAATATACAACAAAGATTAAGTCATGGCCATGCCATATATCAAGTCTAAAGTGTATTACATACAAGCTACAATTATTTATTTATTTCTTATTTCAATACAAGACATGCATACAACATGGATGTCACTATAAGAACATTTAAATCACTTGAAAAATAAATTATAACACCCCCTACCTTAATAGAGAATTGAATCTCTATAATCCAAGGCAACCAAGCTTAAAAATGGAAACCAAACAAGGGTTTTATAGAGGAGAGTGAGAGGAAACTAAAGTATGCCAAGTTTAATGGTTTTAGGTGAGTGGAAGGGCACCAAAAATGAAGTCAAAGCTACTAGTCAAGCTTTTCTCCAATGGTGGCTAGGTTATGGTTCTTGAGAGGAAAAAGATAAATGAAAATGAAATGTAAACCCTAAGCTAAATGTGGTGGGATTCTCCACTCACTAGGTGCTCTTGCACTATCTCACACACACACACACTAATGCATGACCAATTGTGAAGCCTACACTTGTCACCATCTTATGTAAACTTCCAAGACTTAATATTGAACCTACACTTGTCGACCATCCATGCCAACAAGTGCACCTATCCTAGGCCAACAAATGGGTGAATCTCCACCCTCTATGAGTCATGAGATTAAGCCTCTAAGTGGTTCCACCACAAAATCAACAAGTGGCACCATAGGAATGTAACACTTGTCACATTTTTCAGAAATTGTAAAAAGGTCCTTTTTGAAAATATCTTCCAAATTAAATTACAAAATGGTCCCTAAGACAAAAAATAATTACTTTACTTAATTACACAAAACCCCCTCAAGTTTAGAGTAATTACCAAAAGTTATGCATCTATGTTTTTTACAAGAAAAGTAACCATTTAACATGCTTTTCTACAAAAGTAAAAATGTAGCTATCATGGAAATGAAGTATCATGGATATATGCCAAGCCGGAATCAAATCCGAGCACAAAAAGTGAGGTTAAGCAAGGAAAAATGAAAAAAGGACTAAAGGACGAAATAGGAAAAAGACGAAAAAAAGAATTTTCGAAAAAAGAAAGGAAGGAAAATGACCGGGTCATTACAATTTACCCTCCTTAAAAAGGATTTCATCCCTGAAATCGAATCGTACCTGAAAGAGAGAACAAGTGGGGATACCGAGAGCAAACCTCCTGTTCAAGCTCCCAAGTAGCCTCCTCGACGCCGTGATGTCTTCATAAGACCTTAACTAATGGAATGGTCTTGGTCCGTAAGACCTATTCCCGTGAATCAAGAATCTAGACTGGACCTTCCTCGTAGGTCACGTCCTTATCAACAACCACGTCAGTCCATCGTAAAACATGTGATGGATTCGGCTCGTACTTCCTTAACATAGAAACATGAAAGACGTCGTGAACCCTATCTAGGTCTGGCGGCAATGCCAAACGATAAGCAACTTCACTGACACGCTCTAATATCTCAAATGGTCCAATGAACCAAGGAGACAACTTGCCAATCTATCGAAATCTCAAAAGTCCCTTGCGCGGAGAAATCTTAAGAAAGACATGGTCTCCTACCTCAAAAGACAAGGATCGTCTCCTCCTGTCAGCGTAACTCTGTTGTCTGCTCTGTGCGATAACCAACCGCTGCCGAATCAACTTGATTTTCTCTATAGTCTTAATGACAATATCGGGACCCAAGGCAACGGTATCACTGACGTCGGTCCAATAAACTGGAGATCTCCATGGCCTGCCATACAATGCCTCAAAAGGTGCATGCCAATACTGGCCTGGTAACTGTTGTTGTAGGCAAACTCAACCAAAGGCAAGTAATCCTCCCAACTACCACCGAAATCTAAGATACAAGCCCGTAACATATCTTCCAATATCTGAATGGTGCGCTCCGACTGACCATCAGTCTGAGGATGGAATGCCATACTAAAATGAAGCCCTGATAAGTGCTGAATATTGCTTATTCAAACACCCTTTCTTGTATTAGTTAAGCCTATTAATGGAGTATAATGTACAGTTTTAATTCATTTGTGTAATTCTTTCTGGTTTTAGGTGGTTTTCCCGAGAATGATCAAAGAAGCAGTTTTGACATCATTTATGTTAAAACACGTGCGCCATGCCAGGGAGTCATATTTTGGACCGAACCTCTTATGTTGCAGTTTTTGTTAAGCCATGGCTTAGTGTTCATTGTGCTTCTGAGATGGAAGCATGTCTACAATCCGGTTTGATGAGACTTGCAAGAAGCATTGTCAAAGCTGCAGTGGCAAGCTCCCGCGGGCGCCTACCAAACCCCTCTACTCTCTGCTAGGTTTCGCGGGCCCTTGCTTAGCTCCAGCAAAAGCCCCTGCGAGCCACCGCGGGCGCCCGCAGCGCAATCGCTGGCGCCCGCCAAACATACTAGTACAGCCCTCGTGAAGCCAAGCCCATGCGGGCGCCCGCGGAACTGCAGAAGGCAGTTCAACTGCCCCTGATTTTCAGCTTTTTGGTCCCCTTATCCTTCTTTTGTGTGGTCTAGCTTCATACAGAGGGGGGAGCTTGGGATGGTGAGTATGGGGGGTAGGTTTTGGATGGATAAAGGGGAAAGGTGATCTCATATGAGATATCTAACATATTTTGAGATCTAGAGAGGGGAGAGAAGCGTTCTTGGAGCAAGGGTGCAGAAATGGAGGGATGTTCTTCTTCCTCTTCATTCCTTGTAGCATTAATGGGTAACTAAACCTCCATATAGGGAGGTGATGAAACCCTTCCTTGTAAGCATGTTTAATTTTTGATTTATTTTGGGGTGTGAAATGTATGTATGGCCAAGTTCCATAATCTAGAGCATATTACAATTTATAATTCATGTTTTTAATTATAAATGATCATGTTGAATCAAATGTTCTTGTCTTAGATTATTTATTCTCATGGTTGTATGGCTAGTATTTTCATAGTGACAATGGAAACAAGATTATGGAATGGTTCTAATGGCATAGTTTTTGAGAAACTTGTTAATCCATAGCTTAAGACTTTCTTTTGATGGGTAAATTTTGCATCTTGATTCCATGTGCTTTCACCATTTAATTAAGGGTTTGATAATCTCTAGCTTAGCAAGCATGTCTAAGGTTACACCATAGTCTAGGTAGCTCAAGCATGTGAAGTTTTGATAGGTTATTCTTACCTTGTGATTAAATGAATTTCTTGAAGATATTGTAGTAGCTATGTGTTGCTATGTATCATGGTTATGTATGCACATTAATTCCCCAAATCAATCATTTACTTAGCATGTGTAAAGGGTAGGAGTGGATTCAGTTCCCTAGACCTCTCTATCTAGATTTCTTCTTTCTAAACTCCTTGTAACTTACTATTTTATGCATTTCTTAATTTATAGCTTAAGTGACAAACCAACAAATCCTCGTTACCCCTTCATCATTCTAAAAATGATTATAGACACCTAAGTTGCCATAAACTAGCAGCCCCAATGGTTCGACTTACCCGACTAATAGCCCTATTTTACAATGATTTGTGCTATTGCAAAAAGGGTTGATTTATAATTGTAATCGATCCGTCGATCAATTTTTGGCGCCGTTGCCGGGGACTGCACACGGTTTAGCAACCGAAGTTCTAGTGTTAATTTTGGTTTGATTGTTAATATTGTGATTTGTGAATATTTCTTGTGCGGTTTTGACCATCTTGGTGTTAAAAGTTGTTTGTGAGATTCTAGGGACTTGATGCTCGCCGAGGGAACGCTAGCAAATTTATAAGTTTAGAGGACTCCAGGAAGTCTCTTGGCCTTCTAGTTTCAAAATTGTTAATATTGTGCATGTGTTAAATTTGGTGATAGTTAAGTTGTGAAGCCCTTGTCGAGGCTATTGTTTTGTTTATTTTCAATTGCAAAGCATCGGTCCTTGTTGTGGCCATTTAATTTCTGCCTTGATAATTGAGGAGAAAGGGAACACCGTATGTGGAGTTGATGGTGATGAATTATTGTATTGATTATGGGGTGTGTTGTTGATGTTTGGCGGTAGATCACTCTCCCTACCAACTCTAGAATCGCCAGTTGACATAAATTCACTCGAAAGAACTCTTAGAAGAAACCTTAGGGAATCTACTAGCATAAGAGAGCTTGAAACTGAATTTAACACAACGGTTGACAATGTAGGAAATGTCAAAAATGAGGGAGTTAATAATGATAAGGCCAAAATTCCAAATGTGGTTCCCATGACTCTTAGGGACCACTTCATCCCTACCACTTATGCTTCTCCCTCTTGTATAGTGATGCCAAATATTGAGGCCGTTCAATATGAAATCAAATCTAGCACCATCCAAATGCTTCCATCTTTTCATGGCTTTGAAAATGAGAACTCTTATAAGCACCTTGATGAATTCCTTGAAATATGCTCTACCATCAAGCTGAGGGGCTTTCCTGACAATGCTCTCCATTTGTATCTCTTCCCATTCTCATTAAAAGAACGGGCAAAGTATTGGTTGAACTACCTTGCTAAAAATTCCATCACCACATGGGCTCAACTGCAGTAAGAATTCTTAAAGAAATATTATCTAGTGAGTAAAACCAATTTAATGAGGTGTTCCATTCTTAGCTTTTCACAAAGCGAGGGGGAACAACTCCATGAAACTTGGGAGAGATTTCAAGACCTCTTAAGGAAATGTCCGTACCACCTAATTCCAAAATGGCAATTGGTACAAGCCTTCTATGTTGGGTTAACTGACCCACATAGATTCATGGTTAACTCATCTTGTGGAGGGACGTTCATGTCTAAAAGTGCGGATGAGGCATGGACCTTACTTGAGAATTTGAGTGAAAACTCGTTACAGCATAATTCTCGTAATGGTCTAACCTCAACCAATACAAAGAACACCAACCCTTGTCAACCGAAGACAATGAGGGAAGAATCATCTCAAGTGGATGCCATAGCCCATAAATTCTATCAATTGATGGCACCGCATCTATCTCCTTCCCTATCTCAAAATTCAGCTAGTGTGGTGTGTGCATCATGTACTAGTCCATTCCATCTCTCGGAAGATTGTCCCACACCGGAACAATTTCCTAATTCCAATCAAGAGCAAGCAAATGCAATATTCTCAAGGCCCGGAAATAATCCATATTCCAATACTTACAATCCGGGATGCAGAGATCATCCGAATTTCTCGTGGAGACAACAAGCCCCACAAAATTCGAGTTTTCAAAATCAAGGGCAACAAAATCAGCCGTCTTCTCAATTTCAAAATAGGCAATTTCAGGCCTCCTCAAGCTACCGTCCTCCATATAATCCAAATGTCTCCAATTAACCCCATGTGTTCCCAATTGATGAAATCGTTGCTGCAAATAAGCAAATGATGGAATCATTGAATAAGCAAATGATGGATTCCAATAAGCAACTCTTGACATCTTTGCAACCCACTCTCCAAATGGTTCATTCTCATACTCAGTCCATAGCTAAGCTTGAGAATCAAGTGGGTCAAATAGCTAACTCCATGAACCAATTGCTCCAAAGGACAAAGGTAAGCTTCCCGCTCAACCATCTGAAAATCGTAGAGGGATGCATGTGATTGACGAAACCCTTCCTCCGAGTGGGCCGAGTCATGAACATGTTTAAGCAATCACCACCCTTAGGAGTGGCCGAGTTGTTGACAACAAGGTTGATGGAAACAAGGATGAGAAAAATTCTCCTACGAAAAATCCAAATCCAAGTACCAGCTCTTCTAATCCAAATCCTACTCATGAAAATCCCAAGCTTGTCACCCCAAATGTGGAAACTTCTTATGAGCCAAAAACTCCGTTTCCTCAACGTCTCCAAGAGTCGACACAAATTGGGAATAAGAATTGTAAAATTCAAGACATGTGGGAAGTTTTTAAGCAAGTAAAGATTAACTTGCCTCTCTAAGATGCTATAAAGCAAATCCCTCCTTATGCAAAATTTCTCAAGGATTTGTGCACTCAAAAGCGCACTTCTAAAAATCATTTGCCAAAGAAGGTGAGATTAACTAAAAATGTGAGTGCAATCATTCAACACAGTGCTCCTCCAAAGTATAAGGATCCGGGCGTCCCAACTATCTTGTGTGTTATTGGCGACAACAAGATAGAAAGGGCCCTCATTGACTTAGGAGCTAGTGTAAATTTGATTCCATATTTAGTTTACTTACAGCTTGGGTTGGGAGATCTAAAGCCAACCTCTGTGGTCTTACAGCTTGCCGATAGATCGGTCAAGCACCCACAAGGCATTCTTGAGGATGTCATTATCAAAGTGGACAAATTCTACTTCCCGGTAGACTTTGTGGTTCTTGACACGGAACCAGTCCATGACCCAAAGAAGCATATTCCCGTGATCCTCGGTAGGCCATTTTTAGCTATGGCTAACGCTTCAACTAATTGCCGAACCGGGGTGATGGATATCGCCTTTGGAAATATGCAAGTCAAACTCCATATCTTCCATGCAACTCAACTTCCTTCCGATGAGGATGATTGTTTCCTTATCGATGTCATAGATGAAGTGGTCGAAGAATCTCTCCCTTTCATTCTAAGCAAAGATCCTTTGGAAACTTGCATGTCTCATTTCGACTTCTCAAACTTTGATATTGACCAATCAATCCAAGAAGTAAACTCCTTGCTTGACATTGATGCTGTCATGGATACTCCTCCTTGGAAAATTCCAAAAGAACCGCTTCCTCAACTTTCTTCTACTTGGATACTCCTCCTTGGAAAATTCCAAAAGAACCGCTTCCTCAACTTTCTTCTACTCCTCCGGTCCCTTCCTTGAAATCTCTTCCACAACTTGAGCTAAAGTCGCTCCCGGCTCACCTCAAGTATGTGTTTCTTGGTGCAAATCAAACTCTTCCATTCGTCATTGCTTCTGACCTTTTAAAGGATCAAGAAACTAACCTTTTAGGGGTGCTACAAGAGCACAAAGAAGCTATTGGTTGGGCAGTGGCTAATTTAAAAGGAATTGACCCTTCTATTTGCATGCATCGCATCCATATGGAGGAGGACGCTAAGCCTTCTAGAGAGGTTCAGTGCCGGTCGAATCCCAACGTGAAGGAAGTGGTCATGAAAAAAGTGATCAAGCAATTGGATGGAGGAATCATCTACCTTATCTCCGATAGCAAGTGGGTGAGTCCCACTCAAGTTGTTCCTAAGAAATCCGGCCTCACCGTCATTGAAAATTTCGCTGGAGAGCTCATGCCACAACGCACCACCACCGGGTGGCGTGTGTGCATTGATTACCGGAAACTTAACTCTACCACTAGAAAAGATCATTTTCCACTCCCATTCATTGATCAAATCCTAGAGAGGTTAGCCGGCTAAAGCTTCTATCGTTTCCTTGATGGTTATTCCGGCTATAACCAAGTGGTAATTGATCCACAAGATCAAGAGAAGACCATATTCATATGCCCCTTTGGAACCTTTGCCTATAGATGTATGCCTTTTAGGCTATGTAATGCACTGGCCACGTTCCAAAGATGCATGATGTCCATATTTTCGGATATGGTTGAAAAATTCTTAGAGGTATTTATGAACGATTTTTCCGTCTTTGGATCCTCCTTTGACTCGTGTCTCCAAAATCTATCTCTTATACTTCAAAGGTGCAAGGAAACAAATCTCATTCTAAGTTGGGAGAAAAATCACTTTATGGTCCAAGAAGGCATTGTTTTAGGACATTTCGTTTCAAAAAGGGGAATTGAGGTTGACAAAGCCAAAGTGGAGTTAATCTCTAATCTCTCTCCTCCAAATTCGGTCCGTCAAATCCGTTCCTTCCTTGGACATGCCAGTTTCTATCGTCGCTTCATCAAAGGTTTTAGCAAAATTTCTCGGCCCTTGTGTAATCTGCTTGCCAAGGACGTTCCATTCAATTTTGATGAAGCTTGTATGGAAGCTTTCGTGAAACTACACACTCTTTTCTCATCCGCCCCAATCATGAAATCGCCTAATTGGTCTCTTCCATTTCAGATCATGTGTGATGCATCCGATTATGCATTAGGTGTGGTTTTGGGCCAACGTGTGGAAAAACTTCCATATGTCATCTATTATGCTAGCAAGACTCTCTCCGATGCTCAATTAAATTACACCACCACTGAGAAAGAATTGCTGGCTGTGGTGTATGCCTTGGATAAATTCCGTTCCTATCTTCTCAGATCTAACGTCATTGTCTTCTCGGATCATGCCGCTCTTAGGCATTTGCTCACTAAAAAAGAGACCAAACCCCGTCTAATTCGATGGATACTCTTACTTCAAGAGTTTGACATTGAAATCTGGGACAAAAAAGGGACCGACAATGTTGTCGCAGACCATCTCTCTCGTTTACTCATTGAAAAATCTTCTGAATTTGCTGCAGTCCGTGATTCTTTTTTGGATGAGCAACTTTTTCAGATTTCCCATTCCAGTCTCCCTTGGTATGCGGATATTGTTAACTATCTAACGATAGGCAAAATTCCATCCAATTGGTCCAAACATGAGAAAGACAGGTTCTTCTCCCAAGTTAATCATTTCATTTGGTAAGATCCGGAGTTGTTCAAATATTGCCCGGATCAAATCATCCAGAGATGCATTACCGACAATGAAACCACAAGTGTCCTAAATTTCTGCCACACTCTTGCTTGTGGGGGACACTTTAGTGCCAAAAAGACCGCTGACAAAGTCCTTCAAAGCAGATTTTATTAGCTATCCTTGTTTCGGGATGCACATAATTTCTGTAAATCTTGTGAGCGATGTCAACAGCTCGGATCCATGTCCCGGAGGGACATGATGCCCCTCACTCCCATCTTAATCATATAAATTTTTTATGTGTGGGGGATCGACTTCATAGGATCATTTTCATCTTCTTTTGGCTATGAGTTCATCCTTGTAGCGGTGGATTATGTTTCCAAGTGGGTTGAAGCCGAAGCTACCAAAACCAGTGATCATAAGTAGTGATCAGCTTCATTCAGTCTAACATTTTTAGTCGTTTTGGTACGCCCCGAGCAATCATTAGTGACGGTGGATCTCATTTCTGAAATCGTTACCTTAAATCCGTCCTCTCCAAGTACTCCATCCTTCACAAGGTTGCCATACCTTACCATCCTCAAATGAGTGGTCAAGTGGAAGTATCTAATCGGGAGATTAAGCACATTTTGGAAAAAAATGGTTCGACCGGACTGCAAAGATTGGTCATTAAGACTAAACGATGCGCTTTGGGCTTACCGGACAGCTTATAAGACACCCATTGGCATGTCACCATATCGACTTGTCTTTGGCAAGGCGTGTCATCTCCCCATTGAACTAGAGCACCATGCTTATTGGGCCATAAAAAGGCTCAACTTTGATCTCAAACAAGCCGGCTCTACTCGTAAATTGCAACTCAATGAACTTGAGGAACTTCGAAATGATGCGTATGAAAGCGCTAAAATCTATAAGGCAAAGACTAAAGCTTTTCACGACAAACACATTGTCAAAAAGTCTTTTGCCCCTGGACAAAAAGTTTGTCTTTTCAATTCTAGATTGAGACTCTTTTCTGGTAAACTCCGTTCGCGGTGGGATGGTCCATATGTCATCACCGCCGTCTTTCCTCATGGTGTGGTCGAACTCTAAGATCTTACCAATGGATCTCTCTTCAAGGTTAATGGCTAACGGCTCAAGCTTTACGTCGATGGCATAGTCCCTATTCGAAAAGTTAAGGAAGTCTTATTAACGGACCCAATTTACAAGGATTGATGCGCCATGCAACACCCGGTTCGTCTAGCTATCGACATTAAATTTAGCATTTATGGGAAGCAATTCTTCCATCTTTTGAGCTTCCTTCGTCCAAGAGCCTAGTTCCATGAATTTTTCGGAAGATCATTAAGTTTGACAAAAAATGTGCATAATTCCGGACTTGTCTCATTGAGTATTCCGACAGTTACATTTGGTTTCATTCCTCATTTTCAAGTCCTTGTACCATTTCTGGAACAATTTAAGGTTAACTAAGCATTTGTTCCGTCTAATCCAAAGTTAATTAGACAAACAGATTTCGTGCTTTTCTCTTGGGCCATTACGTGCCAAAGCCTGATTTGTAGTCACAACCCCGGGCATTACAAGCTGAGTCTGACTGCCAAGGCAGCTTTGCAAGAGGTCCTGTGGGCGGCCACCGCGCCATCGTGGGCACCCGCCAATCTATCCAGCAACCCTCGTCGCGCTGCGAGTGCCCGCGGATGCCCTCCGCTGGTAGTTTAATGGGCTTCCAAGCCCATTTCCCCCATTTTGTTTCACTTTAAACCCTTTCTCTCCCTCTAATCTCTCAAGCCCCTCCCCATCATCCTCCAATCTCTCTCTAACCTCCTCCTTCATATCACCTATCATCTTCCATCATCACCTATCATCTTCCATCCTCACCCATCATCTTCCACCATCATCAAGTATAAAGCAACTTTGTTCTCCAACTTTGGGTAAGTTATTCTCCTTTCCATTTTCTTTTAATTTGTGCATCATGTAGGATGGGATTGTTGTTATTCAAGTTTGGTGATTGTTGGAATGTGATTTTCTGTTGATTGCAGGTTATAATTTTGGGGTTTTCGCATTTCTAACCTTATTTTTGCTCTCTTCCCAATTCTGCTGCACACCAGGTGTCCGATAAAAGTCCTGAATGAATTTTCTTCCTTCTAATGGCTCCTAGGGTCATTTCCAAGCGTGCTCGTTCATCTGAGGGTCCTTCTAATGTGCCTCCAACCCCAAATTGGGCTGAATGGCCAATTAAAACTGAAGCAAGATTCAACATTGCAAATACTTTTGAGAACAACTCGGAGATCGCATGGTCCGTCCGTAAATTGAGGGCCCGTGGCCTTGCCTCTCTTTTCAAACCACACGCTCATTCTTATTACCCGCGTGTGGTCTGTCTATTCTACGCCAACATGTTCCACTCATGTGCAGAACCGGACAAACTCAAAACCACCATTGATGGCTATGATTACGAATTTAACCTGAATGACCTTGTTATGGCTATTGATTTCCCCTTGGTTTCGTCGGTGGATGAGGCGGGTCTCCCCCTTTTTGTTGAAGGTCTCGATCAGCTTACCTTGGCGAACATTGTGGGAGAAATTTGTCATGGTCTATTCACCGGCAACAGAACCACAAGCACCAATAAATATTTCTTACCATGCCGGCTGTGGTTTCTTAATTTGGTCCTGGCTAAGAACGTCCTACCTGTGCCAGGCCATTCCGAGCATAAGGGGGATTTTCTGAAAACCCTCTACTATGCTGAAAAGGAGTATTGGTTTTGTATCCCACAACTTGTCTGGGACCAATTGCTAAAAATCTATAATGAATTAATCTTGGTTCAGTCGTGCACCACCACCACCTGGGCATTCCCATTTCCATACCTTATTATAAGGTTGCTAAAAAATGCAGGGTTCCGAGCTCCCCATGGTGAGCAGAAAGAGAAAGATGTGTTTAACTTCAACCTTGGGGTCTGGAAGTCCAGCATAGCTCAGCTTCAGACGTCCCATCAGGCCTGCATTGGTGGCGAGTTGGATTGGGGTGCTCCGGCTCCCCCTGTGGCTCCTGCCCCTTCTGCTCATGATGCCCCCGCTGGTCTAGCTGTCACGCCGACTATCTCGCCTTGAATGCTCGTCTCAATGCCTTTTCCTTGCGCTTTGACGCCATAAAGGGTGCCGTCTAGATGACTCAGGAGAATCAAGAGATTCTACAGGCTATGCTCTAGTCATTGATTGACCGTGCACTTAGCCCACCTGGTGCTTCCTTCTCTACTCCAATGGTGGAGTGATTTCATGTTTTTCGTTTCATTTCCCTTTTCAGTAGTCCTTTTTAGACTTATTTTGGGCCGCGTTTGGCATTTGCTTTTCAATTTTTCTTTTGCACTTATAACTGCATCACTTTTGCTACTTTGCATGGATTATAGTTTTTAGTCGAATAAATTGCAGTTATTTTCATTGAATTTGGATTCATATGATTCTTGCTTTGTATAGATATCTTTTGAAAGGTTTTTGAAACCAATTTTGGGCGCATGCTCGTGGAATTCACGAGCTGGCCTATTTTTGCACCGCCACTCCAATCCTCTCAACTTGGTATTATTGTTCCTTTCCCCCTTTGTTTATTCTCTTTGCTTGTCCCTTGTCTTCTCACATTGGGGACAATGTGACATTCAAGTTTGGAGGTGCATGTGCATGCTATTACATTTTTGGTGCATGTGCATGTTATTGCAGTTTTGATGATTTTTGCTCATTTTTTATGCTCGTAAGTTAAAAAAATCATATTGTTTAAAGCAATGATAGTGTAATCATGGAACTTTTTGAAGGTTAAAGCATGTGCTTAATACTTTGTGTATAGAAGCCAAGACAATTTTTGAAAATAAAGAAACTTTTGAAATAAGCATGTTGATTCAGAATCGGTTTGTATAAAGATTTAAATTAAATTTTCGTCAGATTTCATACTCTGTTATGCTTCACATTGCACATTTGCACACCGGAAACCTAATTGTGAGGCATGCAACCCAAATTGACCTTGATCGGGACTCAGTGATCTAAATTAATGACCCTAATGAATGGATATCCTTGGCATTTATCTCAAAAAAAAAATTAAAAAAAAAATCAATGACCAGTTGAAGTTCGTAGCCTTTCCAACTCGAGTTATTAAGCCCTAGAAGTGTTTTTACACTTAGCACCCTAAAGCCATCTGGCTTGGGAGTTGGTGGCCTAACACTTGTTACATGGGTTGGTTAGAAAGCTTAAAGAACTTAGCCATTGCATGGTTATTCAAAAATAAATAAAAATGGTTCATTAAAATTCGTAGCCTTTCCAATTTGAGTTATTAAGTCCTAGGAGTGTTTCTACACTTAGCACCCTAAAGCCATCTGGCTTGGGAGTTGTTGGCCTAACACTTGTTACATGGGTTGGTAGAAAGCTTAAAGAACTTAGACATTGCATGGTTATTCAAAAATAAATAAAGATGGTTTGTCGAAATTGGTAGCCTTTCCAATTCGAGTTATTAAGCCCTAGGAGTGTCTTTACACTTAGCGCCCTAAAGCCATCTAGCTTGGGAGTTGTTGGCCCAACAATTGCTATATGGGTTGGTTAGAACGCTTAATGGATTTTAGACATTGCTCGACCATAGTAAGTGATCTTTTGAGTTGATCAATAAAATTGTCAATAAGCAACAAAAGTTGTTTAGTGAATAAAGTTATGCCTTGGAGACCTCATTTAGAAGGAGATTTAAGGATTTGAAAATGTGTTCTTGAGATTGGAAATAGAGGGTAAAAGCCACATATTGGGAATCCAGCTCACTTTCACTGAAGTTAGAGTTCATGTTATTCAAGAGATGACAATTGAAGTGTTTATATAGACCTTGATGAGTGATGCATTTAAGTTGAACTTGTTTTGCCATTTTGTGTGTTAAGGCTTCATATATACAAGGTAGTTTGCTCAATGTCTATCTTCGAATTTTCTGTGTTCCAAATCATAGTTGAGCTTTGTCGATATTTTTGTTTCATGATTGATGCATGTGTCAGCATTTCATTGGTCGTCATTTTCATTAAACTCTTTATTTTGTTTTGCTAAGGGACTAGCAAAATGTAAGTTTGGGGGTGTGATAAGCGCCGAATATTGCATATTCAAGCGCCCTTTCTTGCATTAGTTAAGCCTATTAATGGAGTATAATGTACAATTTTAATTCATTTGTGTAATTCTTTCTGGTTTCAGGTAGTTTTCCTGAGAATGATCAAAGAAGCGGTTTTGACATCATTTGTGTTGAAACACGTGCACCGTGCCGGGGAGTCATCTTTTGGATCGAACCTCTTATGTTGTAGTTTTTGTGAAGCCATGGCTTAGTGTTCATTGTGCTTCTGAGATGGAAGCATGTCCATGATCCGGTTTGATGAGACTTGTAAGAAGCATTGTCAAAGCTGCAGTGGCAAGCTCCCGCGGGCGCCCGCCAAACCCCTCTACTCTCTGCTAGGTTTCGTGGGCCCTTGCTTAGCTCCCGCAGAAGCCCCCACGAGCCACCGCGGGTGCCCGCCGTGCCATTGCGAGCGCCCGCCAAACACACCAGTACAGCCCTCGCGAAGCCAAGCCCCCGCGGGCGCCCGCGGAACTGCAGAAGGCAGTTCAACTGCCCCTGATTTTCAGTTTTTTGGTTCCTTTATCCTTCTTTTGTGTGGTCTAGCTTCATACAGAAGGGGGAGCTCGGGATGGTGAGTATGGGGAGTAGGTTTTAGATGGATAAAGGGGGGAAAGTGATCTCATATGAGATATCTAACATATTTTGGGATCTAGAGAGGGGAGAGAAGTGTTCTTGGAGCAAGGGTGCAGAAATGGAGGGATGTTCTTCTTCCTCTTCATTTCTTGTAGCATTAATGGGTAACTAAACCTCCATCTAGGGAGGTGATGAAACCTTCCCTGTAAGCATGTTTAATTTTTGATTTATTTTGGGGAATGAAATGTATGTATAGTCAAGTTCTATAATCTAGAGCATATTACAATTTGTAATGAATGTTTTTAATTATAAATGATCATGTTGAATCAAATGTTCTTGTCTTAGATTATTTATTCTCATGGTTGTATGGCTAGTATTTTCATAGTGACAATGGAAACAAGATTATGGAATGGTTCTAATGGCATGGTTTTTGAGAAACTTGTTAATCCATAGCTTAAGACTTTCTTTTGATGGGTTACTCTTGCATCTTGATTCCATGTGCTTTCACCATTTAATTAAGGGTTTGATAATCTCTAGCTTAGCAAGCATGTCTAAGGTTACACCATTGTCTAGGTAGCTCAAGCATGTGAAGTTTTGATAAGTTATTCTAACCTTGTGATTAAATGAATTTCTTAAAGATATTGTAGTAACTATGTGTTGATATGTATCATGGTCATGTATGCACATTAATTCCCCAAATCAATCATTTACTTAGCATGTGTTAAGGGTAGGAGTGGATTCACTTCCCCAGACATCTCTATCTAGATTTCTTCTTTCTGAACTCCTTGCAACTTACTGTTTTATGCATTTCTTAATTCATAACTTAAGTAACAGACCAACAAATCCTCATTACCCCTTCATCATTCTAAAAATGATTCTAGACACCTAAGTTGCCATAAACAAGCAGTCCTAGTGGTTCGAGTTACCCAACCAATAGCCCTATTTTACAATGATTTGTGCTATTGCAAAAAGGGTTGATTTATAATTGTAATCGATCCGTCGATCAAGCCCCGTGTCAAGAGCCTCCTAAAAACTCTGCCAAAAGTGAAATGTGAACCGCGGATCCCTATCCGAAACAATGGATACAAGAATACCGTGAAGCTTGACAATCTGCCTCACATACATTCCACTCAGTCTTTCTGCACAGTCTGTCACTGCCATGGGCAAGAAGTGAGTGTCTTAGTCAACCTATCAACTATGACCCACATGGCATCATTCCCTACCTGAGACCTCGGAAGTCCCGTTACGAAATCCATAGTGATATGCTCCCATTTCCACTCAGCTACTGGTAATGGTTGCAATAATCTTGCCGGTCGCTGATGCTCTGCCTTCACTTGTTGACAAGTAAGGCATCGAGCCACGAACTGTGAAACATCCCGTTTCATGCCCTGCTACCAAAACTGTCGCCGCAGATTGTGATACATCTTCGTACCACCAGGGTGAACTGCGAGCCGAGAGTGGTGAAAATCCTGAAGAACGTCTTCATGACAAGATAAAGGAGCAAGCATCATCTCCTTGTATTTGAGACCATCATCTAAATATAAGGTCCAACCCTCTACATTCTCGCCGCCTGAAATCCGAATATGGATGGCTTTCATCTCCCCATCCTCCAACTGTGCCTCAATAACTCTGCTAACAAGAGCCAATTGAGCCACAAGGCTAAGTAAAATAGCCGGTGAAACATCCTCATAAAACTGTAAACCCAGATCTGCAAGCTCTTCTAACATCTTCTATTTGTGAATGGAAATGCTAGCAAGAGTCCCCCGTGACTTCCTACTCAATGCATCGGCCACCACATTGGCCTTACTCGGATGGTACTGTAACTCAAAGTCATAATCCTCCATGAACTCAACCCATCTGCGCTATCTCAAGTTCAAATCCTTCTGAGAGAAGAGATACTTGAGACTCTTGTGGTCAGAGAAAACTTCAAACTTCTCCCCGTACAAATAATGTCTCCACCCCTTCAGGGCAAAGATAACTGCTGCCAACTCCAAATCATGTGTTGGATAGTTCAACTTGTGAGTCTTCAATTGTCGAGACCCATAAGCAACTACCTGCTCTGTCTGCATCAAGACACAACCCAAGCCTTCTCGCGAAGCATCACAAAAGATCACATAACCCAAACCACGTTCAGGAATGATCAAAACTGGAGTCAATGTCAACCTGCCTTCAACTCTTGAAAAGCAAACTCACAATCCTCGTTCCATATGAACCTGACCCCCTTGCGGGTAAGTCGAGTTATAGGTGCCGCTAAACGAGAGAAATCCTGAACAAATCTCCGGTAGTAGCCGGCTAGGCCAAGAAAACTCCGAATCTCAAACACTATTTTCGGACGTTCCCAATCCATCACTGATTCAATCTTCGATGGATCCACTGCAACACCGCCTCCTGACATAACATGTCCAAGGAACTTCACTTCTGATAGCCAAAATTCGCATTTCTCGAACTTAACGTATAACCGATTATCCTTAAGGATCTACAACACTGTCTTCAAATGATACTCATGCTCCTCCACCAAAGTTGAGTATACAAGAATGTCATCCACGAAAACCACAACGAACTGATCAAGATGGTCACTAAATACACGGTTCATCAAGTCCATAAAAGCTGCTGGAGCATTGGTTAAACCAAATGGCATCACTAGAAACTCGAAATGGCCATACCGTGTGCGGAAAGCAGTCTTGGATACATCCTCATCCTTAACCCTCAACTGATAGTAACCCGACCTCATATCAATCTTCAAAAAATAAATGGCTCCCTTCAACTGATCAAACAAGTCATCAATCCTAGGCAAAGGATACCTGTTTTTAATTATGATGTGGTTCAGCTTACGATAATCGATGCAAAGTCTCAAAGACCCATCCATTTTTTTTTCGCAAAAAGAACTGGTGCTCCCTAGGGTGAAGCACTAGGACGAATAAAGCCCTTAGCTTTCAAATCATCCAATTGAGCTTTAAGCTCATCAAGCTCTGCCGGTGCCATACGATATGGTGCCATAGAGATCGGTGCAGTACCGGAAATGACGTCGATGGCGAAGACAACTTCCCGAAGAGGAAGAAGCTCAGTCAACTCCTCTGGAAAGACATCCAGAAACTCCACAATAATTGCTGGATGGGTGCGGCCCAAACTGCTATCCTCGTCAGCTAACAGGCTAACCAAGTAGGACCTATGGCAACTCCAGTCACCAATACTGAAAATCATTGTCGAGTGGGAATTGTTCCGATCTCCCACGAAGTGAAAACAATCTCCTGTGGGAGTGCAAACAGACACTCGCCCACAGAAGCAATCGATTGTGGCATGAAAGAAAGACGACCAGTCCATCCCGAGAATGACGTCAAAGCCTGTCATGTCGAAAATGACTAAATCGAACTCTAAAGTCCGCCCAGCTATCTCGATAGCATAACCTTGATAAACACGATCCAAAAACACTGGACCCCTAACTAGTGTGTCAACACAAAGGAAACCATCCCGCTGCGTGACCTCTAGACCCAAAGAATGTGCAAATGATGCAGATATGAATGAATGTGATGCACCTATGTCAACAAAAACTCTTACCCAAGAACTGAAGGCTAAAAAGATACCTCAAACTGTAGAAGTCCTTGCGGAGGTATCAGCCAGTGGTAGTGCGTAAGCTCATCCCTGAGCCCCCGACTGTTGAGAATTGCCCTGGTGACCTGAATGATGTCCAGAAGCAGTAAGTGTAAAACCTCTACCCAGATAAGAACCAACTGGCGGCGCCACTGGCTATGGTGCCTGAGGCACCCTGAAACCCGACTGAACAACTGCAGACTGTACTGCTATGGCCTGTGAACCAGTGCCACCCTGTGCTCTGCTCCGTGGATGAAGGCAATCCTTCTTCATATGACCAGGCTGCTTGCAATAGTTGTAAGTCCCCTGAAACCCCTTTGTCGGAGCTGTAGGCTTACTAGCCTGTGATTGACTGTTTTGTGGCTGAAGCTGTGGGCAGCGAGGCTTGATATGCCCCGGCTACTGACAATGGTGACAAATCACTCCCCAGGCTGATCCTGAAGACACAGGAACTGTGGGTTCAGACCGAGCCTACTGTGACTATCCCTGAGTGTGTGAACTGTCCCCGGCCTTAGCCTTCTTCCACTAATTCCTGGAAGATGACGGAGCGTCACTGCGAGGTTGCTTGTGTGAACCCCTGATCCGTAACTGATCTCGTTCCTCTGTCTCAGCTAGCATTGCCCGCTGGACCACCTCTCTATAAGTTCTCAAATCTAGAATTGAGACCCGTGGCTTGATGTCAAGATGTAGTCCATCCTGAAATTTCATTGCCCTGGCCTCATCTGTCGCCACCATGTCCTCAGCATAACGAGAGAGAGAAGTAAATCGTGTCTCATACTCAATAACACTCATAGTACCCTGATAAAGACTTATGAACTGTATCCTCATCTCCCGCCTCATAGCCTTAGGAAAGAAGCACTCGAAGAACAAACCTCTGAACTCATTACAAGTCATCAACTCAACATTGTAGACATTGGTCATAGACCTCCACCAAATATCGGCATCTCCAATAAACATCGAGGTTGTCAAGGAGATCCTCAATCAGTCTATAGGAACTGCCATGCTATCAAGCTTGCGTACCATGAAATCTAGCCATGCCTCTTAAGCAAGTGGATCTATACTCCCTGCAAACTAGTCGATCTTAACCCTCTGTAACTTTATGAAGTAATCCAATACCTCATTAGCAACTGATGTCGGTGCTGATATCGGTACCGGGATCTGCATCCCTGCTATATGCTGACGAAACATCTGCTGAATGGACTCTGACGTCCCTAGAGCCACTCCTTGTGCAATCTGCTCCTTATAAGTCGGCGCTCGTGGTGGATTAGGACCCATGCTACGAACTGGAATCCTAGGCCTTCCCGGACCCCTCGTGAACTCAGTGTCATCCACCTGCGCCTCAACGCCCTAACGTGAAGACTCTCCACGTGTGACAACCATGATGCTAAACGTACGAGAAGAATGAGGTCAACAATAACACAAGTTATTATGACCGAATGCAACTCATGCTATGAATGCACGAAACAAGAAACATGTCAATGTATGTGACATACAGTCAGGCTAAAGCAGGTAGGCATATACAACATGCTAAATGGATACTGAAAACTTCTAGGTACTTAAGCATGTAAGCACATAGACATGTTATCAACCAAGCATGTAAACATGTTATAGTACTAAAACATGTTATCAAGGCATATGAATAAATCAAAGTACATTAACAAAAGTATTATATGCACCCAAAACCCGTCATCCTAAGGTTTTCGAACCTAGGAGCTCTGATACCACTTGTAACGACCTGGGTTTTCTTCAACCCGGTGGGTAAGTGATGAACTAAGGATTGATCCATTAACGGATCCAAATGCAGAAGCAAAAGATGAAACCATTGTCCTTTGAGGTATAAATCATCTCTAAGACCCCAATGTGACATTCCATGAGGTTACGGAAGCTAAAGAGAGCAAAAGAGGAAACTAGGGTTAAAACGGGCTAAATTCGTCAATGAAGGGCAACATGGTCAATTCACAATCAAAAGGAGAAAATTGAATCTAAACAAGTCAAACAAGTTAAAAACAACCTAATCTAATCATTTCATAACATTCCAAGAGGTTCTAAGAACTTTGGACAATAATCCCACAAAATGCCCCTTCCCGGTTTAAGCAAAAACTGACACTACCTTACTAAAATATGAATAACTCCCACTGTGATTGGAATCTAAGAATGGCATAGGTAACATTGGAAATATGACTCAAAATCCATGAATTTAGGCTCAAGAATCACCCCATTTGGATTAGGAATGAAGGAGTTATGACCTTTTGAAGTTGGAACTTCAGTGTTAAAACACAACAGAGAAGCTACATGCAAACAAGCTATTTCGGTCGACCGAACTAGATAGAAACTATGCTGAAATCCCATTTTTAAGGTGAGGTTGGTTCGGTAGACCGAAATGAACCAACGGTCGACCGAAATAGGTCATCGGTCGACTGAAATGTCCCTGAACAGTCAAAAGCCTACTAGAATGTGCATTTTACTGTGCAAAGAGATTACCAAAAGCCATCGGTCGACCAAAATAGAGTTTCAGTCGACCGAAACAGCTCAAAAAGCTGCTTTAAGGCCTGTTATATGCCAAAGGTGTTAAGATTCAACCCATGCTTGAATCTTTTGATGATTTGGTTCAAAAATGAAGGTTTTAAAACTGATTTTCAATGGGATTTGAGTATATGAACATGCCATCAACCTTAATATGGATATTTACACATAGAACAATGGCTCATGGCCTCATACTTATCATTTACAAGAATCTCACATGCTAAACCTCCAAAGCTTGTTAAAATACATACTTAAAGCAAAAAATGGTACCAAATGATTACAAGTACTAAATTAAACATGTTTGCCCCTTGGCCTTGTTACACACACATCTAAAGAGTATCAAAAGGTGCACTTAAGTGCATATTACATAGTTTGAACAACAAATACATGTTTTGACGTAGTAAGCAAAATGGAACAAAACATGCTAACAAGTGCATATTCTAACATAGCAAAAATACTCCAAGTAGTCTAGCAAATCTAAGATTGTTGTGCCATTTTGTGGGATGCACAACAATCTTAGACTTGTTAGACTACTTGGAGTATTCAGTCTTTAGTTCATCACTTACCCACCGAGTTGAAGAAAACCCGGGTCGTTACAGATCTGGACCTCCGGTTTGGGTCATTACACTGAATTCTTTATGTCCTTATCTCTTCACCTTTGCCACCTTTTTATAGCCCTAGGTCATTCAAGCTATATCTTGCTGTGTATCTTGTTGGGCATGTGGATAAGGTGAGCCAGGGCCCATGTTCCTTTATGTTTATGATGTCCTAATCCCTATTTTTTTGGTTATGTTGATAGGTGTGCGTATTTCCTTGGATGATCTAAAATAGAGGGTAAATGTAAAGGTCTATGTGTTTGCTCCAGCTTGTTTTTTGCTTTTTCTTCTCGAATTAGGTTTTGCCTTAGCAAGACTTAGCTAAATTTCCATCCTCCATTCCAAAATCCCTTTTACATTCCCATTGGTTTCAAAGAGTCCTACCATTACTCTTTGTTGTTTGTTTCCTTGATGGGATGTGGCCTGGTTGGATCGAGGTTCAAGGCCCATCGATCGACAGTGGCATGGTCAGATCGAGGTTCAAGGCCCATTGATCGATAATATGGCTTTAGTTAGATCGAGGTTCAAGGACCATCGATTGACAGTCTGGCTTTGGTCGGATCGAGGTTCAAAGCCCATCGATCGATAATTTGTTGCTTGGTCGGATCAAGGTTTAAGGCCCATCGATCGACAATCTGTGGCTTTGGTCGAATCGAGGTTCAAGGTCCATCGATCAATGGTCTGTGGCTTTCGTCGGATCAAGGTTCAAGACCCATCCATCAACAGTTTGTGGCTTTGGTCGAATCGAGGTTCAAAGTCCGTCGATAGATAGCCTGTGGCTTTGGTCGGATCGAGATTCAACGCCATCGATCGACAATCGGTCCCACGCTTTATGGGTTTATCGACTGGCTATCTCTTTTGCTAGGTTGACTGCAGCTCTTATATCGACCAAGTGTTGGCCGTTTTTGTCCTCTTATTTTTTTTTTTGAAGTTGGCACTTAGGTGACGTCAGCTTGATTTGAATTTTGGTAACGTGGCCTTTTTCATGTCCACAACTACCAATAATTTATCTAGTCGAAAGAAGTTTCAGGTTTCTTCTTCTAAAACCATGCAGCTAGGCTAGGCCATCAGTACATGAAATAAGTAGATCCAACAACACATGAACATACAAAGAATATTAAATATTTATACAGTTGCAATATTGCAAAGAGCTTGTAGAGTATAACTTTGAAGTTGAATCACATAGTTGTTCCTTAATCCAGTTCCAAAAGTGATTGGATTGTAGATTATAAAATTTTACCAAAATAAGCCTCAGTAGAGTATTCTTATAAAGCTTTATGACTGCATATTAACTTTCATATTGCTCATGCATGTAGTATTCCTTTCGTCCAAAAAAAATGTCCCTTTTTGAGAATCTAATTTTCAAGAGTATTTTTTATTTTTTATTTTATTTGACTTGGCAATGGTTAGTGGGGTTAAGGAGTTAGAAGTTAAAGGGTGAGGGAAAATGATGTTGGTGGGTTTCGAATATGGGCCAAAGGCCCAAACAATACACGCCCTACCACTGGGCTAGCAATGCACCTGCCTAATTTTTAAGAGTATGAGTTTTAGTATTTTTTTTTTAATTGTATTGGTAGTGAATGAATTACCAAAGTTATTCATAGTGGGTCCACCGAATGTGATAGTTTACTTTTTATAAGTTCAATGCAAGAAGGTTAAATTGGTAATGTTATAAAAAAAGAGTACTGCTATTTACCCCGACAAATAAAAACCTACTACTTCACCGAGTCTATGTGGCTACCTATGTGTCAAATATAATGGGATCCATTTTAAAATGGGTAATTAACTATTTGGAAAGTTGTAGTCAATTTTTTAGGTTTCATCTTAATATAGTATCTTTGTTGGCGATTAAATTTCAATCACAGCGTATATCAAATTGTATATGTGTTTTATATATACATCACATTGCATCTCTCTAAGGCATAGATACTTAAGATTGCATCTCTTATATATAATTAGATAGGCATTTGTTCATTGCTATAGTGATCAAAACTAATAATCTATGTGACTTCTTAAACAAAAACACAAATGAGGAATTTAAAGAAAAATTGCAAAGCGCTGAAAAATTAAAAAAATTTGCACTTTTCGTTCTAGATTTTGTACCAATCAAATTCTTATATTTGAGTACCATGAAAGTTGCTGTGAAAACGAAAAAGAAGATGATATGGT
This sequence comes from Cornus florida, assembly GCF_030987335.1. Taxonomy (NCBI): domain Eukaryota; kingdom Viridiplantae; phylum Streptophyta; class Magnoliopsida; order Cornales; family Cornaceae; genus Cornus; species Cornus florida. The sequence continues at coordinate 70,584,397 of NW_026775578.1, forward strand.
TATGGAAAACAAAAAAGATAAGGAAAAGAGTTATGGAAAACTAAAAAGATAAGGAAGAAGTTATGGAAAACTGAGAAGATAAAGAAGGAGAATTTGACGTATTTCATGGAAACAAATTGGAGTAGTAATAATGCTTATTGAAGTTGAAATTTTATAATAACACGTCATATTTTTATCTCTGTTGATTTTAAGTCGAGGTATTAAAGTCGTCAATAATATCATTTCCCTATAAAAAATAGTATTTTGACTTTTCAATTGAGAAATTTATTTTGGGACAGTCAAAAATGGAAATGTGGACATTTATTTTAAGACGGAGAGAGTATTTTGTATGTAAATTAATTGATGAAAGAAAGAAGGGGTCGAGGGCTATTTTAGAAAACTTAATTAAAAAGGGTAAAATGGCCATGCCCAATGCAATTTTTGTTGAAATAATAAGTAAATTTGTCCACACTTTTCTTATTCACCTAACGTGACCCCAATCTGAACTGTATCTTCATTAGGGGTGGCAAAAATCCCCAATCCGGTGGGGAACCACCTTGCCCCCGCCCCATTTAAAGTGGGTTTGGAGAACCGTTTACTTAAATGGGGTGGGGAATTGATCCGTCGTCGACTATCACAATAATAATCAACCCTTTGCAATAGCACAAATCATTGTAACATAGGGCTATTGGTCGAGTAAGTCAAACCACTGGGACTGCTAGTTTATAGCAACTAAGATATCTAGAATCACTTTTAGAATGACGAAAGGGTATATAGAGTTTTGTTGGTTTGTCACTAAAATTAAGAATTGAACAATGCATAAAACAATATTATGCTAGGAATTTAAAGAGATAAAAGCAATTAAGAAGGGACTAGGAAAATGAATCCACTACCCATCAATAAGTATGCTAGGACATGATTTACTTGGGGGAACACATATATATATAACCGTGGAATGCAACAACACAACATTGATACATTATCTTCAAGAAATATATAAAATCAAGATACAAGAATAACCTATCAAGGCAGTACATGTTTTGGTTACCTAAACTAGGATGCAACCTTAGACATGATCACCAAGCCATAGATTATCAAGCCCTTAATCTCATAATAAAAGCACATGAAATAGAAATCAAGAAGAATCTATCAAAGGAAAACCCTAAGCAATAGATTATCAAAATTCCTAAATATCATGCCAATTAAATCACTTCCATGAACTCATCTCCATTGTCACTATGAAAATTGTAGCAATATAATCATGAGAGAAAAACAATCTAAGACAAGATATTTAACTCAAAATGATCATTAAAAGACATTGAAGTTCTTTACATCAAATAAAGTACTCTAGTTCATGGAAAGGTCACATATATACATTAAACCCCCAAATATAAATCAAAACAAAGCAATGCTTACAAAATAGAACTTCATCACCTCCCTAGATAGGCAGTTAGTTACCCATGAAGACAAGGAATGAAGAAGAAGATGAAGAATCCTTCTCCATTTTCGCACCTCAGCCCTCTCAAACACAACCCTCATAAGCTCTCAATATTTCTCTCTCTCCCCCTTCCAAAATGTGTGATGATCCATAATACAAGCTTCCTCCCTTTTTTTGTAGACAAGATGTCTACCAAACCACCCAAAAACCGAGGTCCATGTTCTCTCAAGGTCTTTCACCAACAACCCAATTAAGGAGGGAATCCAAATTGAAAGGTTTAAGGAGACAAGTGGGTCTGCAGTGTGTTTACGAGCGCTCGTAGATCGCAGCACGAGCGCTTATAGATACCTTAGACAAAATCTTCTTGGATCAAGAACATAGACGAGCGCTCGAAGAAGGAATTACGAGCGCTTGTAGCTACTGAGATTTCTACTGTTGAGATTTGGAGCGCTCGAAGGTGACTTAGGAGTGCTCGTAGGTGACTTGGAACATTCTGCTTAAAATTGGAACGCTCGTAGGTCATACGAGCACTCGTGTGACATGGTAGAAAACACTTGGATGCTCATGTATGTTGTACAAGCGCTAGAAGAAGGAGCTACGAGCGCTCGTGAATGTGACAGTTTGCATCTTTTCCTTCTTCTACTTTGTACTTCTCCTATATGGGATTAGTATTGGCCCATTTTGTTCTCTTTTTCATTGAAGAAGGCTTCCTGGACCTCCTTTAGCAGATTCTCCTCTAAAATCTCCGAATGCAACGGCTCGGAATGATTTGCTCTTCATCAAGCCTTCGAAAGCTTCCATTTTATTCCCTTTTTGTAGACAAACCTGAAAATGCACAGAAACGCAGAACTGGAGAAAATATATATACTTAAACCACAAATGGACTTAACTAATGCAAATAAGGGCGCTTGAATATGCAATATTCGGTACTTATCAATGGGGGTTAAAAAAAAAAAACCGGTCGATTGCGGGGCGGGGGCGGGGGACTAAGATCCCCGCCCCAAACCCGCCCCTGCAACCGCCCTATTTAATATGTTAAATTACTAATTTACCCACCCATGTTAATATATTTGCCAAATTAACTTTTACTATATATATATATATATATATATATATATATATATATATATATATATATGGAAACCCTCGACTTCACTTCCATTTTTCTATTGAGGCGGCCGTGTAACTCTAAGCTCTCTCTCAAACCCATCATTGAATATATGGGTTTTGACCTTCTGATTCTTGTAGATTTTGTAGTTTACAGTTGCGGAGAGAGAGATAAAGAGGGCAAGTTTAAAGAGGGCAAGTTCAGAGTTGAGAACGAGAATAGAGATGGAGGCGATTGGGGAGGCTGAAATATATGGGTAAGTTGCAGAGAGAGAGAGAGGGCAAGTTCAAAGTTGAGAACAAGAATAGAGATGGAGCCCATCGGGGAGGCTGAAATATACGGGTTTTGACCTTCTGATTCTTGTAGTTTTGTAGTTTGCAGTTGCGGAGAGAGACATAAAAAGGGCAAGTTCAGAGTTGAGAACGAGAATAGAGATGGAGGCGATTGGGGAGGCTGAAATATATGGGTAAGTTGCAGAGAGAGAAAGAGGGCAAGTTCAAAGTTGAGAACAAGAATAGAGATGGAGCCCATCGGGGAGGCTGAAATATACGGGTTTTGACCTTCTGATTCTTGTAGTTTTGTAGTTTGCAGTTGCAGAGAGAGAGAGGGCAAGTTCAGAGTTGAGAACGAGAATAGAGATGGAGGCGTTTGGGGAGGCTGAAATATATGGGTTTTGACCTTCTGAGTCTTGTAGATTTTGTAGTTGCAGTTGCAGAGAGAGAGAGAGAGCGAGAGAGAGGGCAAGTTCAAATCTGAATGATTTGCCCTACTCGGTTATAGGGCGGGGCCAGGAGCGGTTATGGGGATTAGAGGGAAAAAATGAACCGGTTATGGGGCGGTTTTGGAGGTACCAAAATTAAACGGGGATGGGGATGGGGATGGGTAATGGAAAACCCGCCCCAAACTGCCCCATTGCCATCCCTAATCTTCATCAACAACAACCCCCAAATTTGTCTGTGTCTTATTTATTCACACTCAATTGCAAGTTTCTCTCTTCACCTGTTATCTCTTTTGTACGTGTTTGATTATCTCTTTTTCGTTGCGATTAAAACCCTATAAATTGGGCTAAATTAAAACCCTACAGAAAACTACTTGATTCATTATATATATATATATACAGGTATTAGTATATGATATTTTAATTAACTCTCTGGCACTCAATAATTTATAGTTGATTCCAAATAATTATTTTTTTCACTTACGTTTTAGGTAGTGCTTAATTGATTGGTTTGAGGACGAATTTACACCTATCAAGGCAATAACCCTACATTGCTCCACAGAGATCTTCGAATCAATAAAGTGATGTTCAATTTGTATGATCAAAGTTAACAAAACTGAAACGTTCTAATGAAACTATATGAGTCAAGTTCAATATATATATATATATATATATATATATATATATATATATATATATATAATATTTCGGTTCTTAGAATTTTGAACCTTTAAAATTTAAATTTGTTAATTTGATCAGCAATTGTTGCAATAGTTAGCTTGAAGTTTTAATTTTGATGGAAGATTGAGACTTTAACACAATAATTGCATGTGTTAAATGTACTTGTTCATTGCCAAACGCGTTTCTTGGTTGATGTTTACAAAATTTAAGGAACAAATAAATTTTACCAAACGTTAATTATGATTTTAACAAAAATGCCTCAAAATATAAACGAGTATAAATAACAATAAAAAAATGAAGAAGACATAAACTGAAACATTACCAGACTGTTGGCCTAAGGATTTAATCTAAAGGTCAATCTTATATTTTGATGATTACAAACCATTAATGATGTTTATGTACTAATATCTTTCCTTGAGTGCTATATAGTTGATCAATTAATTCAATCCTCAATATTGAGCCAGAAGCATTCCAAGTACTCAAGCAATGGATTCAAGGAAGCATTGAAGTTGCAAGAATTCAAAGATTATTCAAGTACTCCATCAAAGGCTAACCGATCATGGTCAAAGATTGAAGAAAAGGGTAGATTAGATGGTGAGAGCTTAAGATTTAATGTCAAAGTTAATTTGAATATATTTGAAGCTCAAAATTCAATCCATGCATTGCATTCCCATTTTATTTCTCAAAGAAAATAAAATCAGCTCATGATCACATTCACAGGACTTAAAGAATTTCATATTAAGTATCATAATGTGAGATGGAGAAGGCTCCATAAAACAAAGAGAAGGCTCTTTTCTCTTATTCAGTGAGCTCTGAGAAGATTCTTTTCTTTAACTCCAGTAAGTCTTTGAGAAGTATTTAAGAAAAAGAGAGGGCTCAATCAAAAGAAAGTGAGGGCTCTTTTTGTTCCAAGAAAGTTACGAAAATGGATCTTCAAAATAAAGAGCAGGCTCACGTTTTTATTGAGCAGGCTCTTTCCAAGGAAAATGAATAAAGAGCAGGCTCTTTGGTTTTCAAGAGACGGCTCTCTTTAGGGTTTTGAACTGTAACGTAAACATTTTCATTAAATGTTCTCAACAACCTCTAACAGCTATATTGAACTCTGTTTATTCTATAAATACTGAGGTTGGTCTTCAAACTAAATGATCTTTTTTAACAGAGAACATTCTATCATTCCTTGAAAAGCATTAAAGAAGTTTTCTGAGCTTTCATTCCCTCTCTGTTATTTCATATCACTGTAGTAATTCTGAGCTTCACGTATATTCATCTTTTCTATAGTTGTGAGCTAAACTCTGTAATCTATCTTTGAGAGATTCTTGTACACTTGTTTCTTCAAATTTCAAAGCTAATGTAAAGGGTTGGTGTAACCCAAAAGAAAGCCTAGGAGAAGGGTGTTCTCCTAACAAAGAAGAGAAGCAAGATCTTGTTTCAAAAGTGAAGGTTTGCTCTCCACCATTAAGGAGAAGCTCTAGTGAATTTGGGAAGTCTCAAGGGGGATCTTGAGCCGAGGAGTAGGAGTTTTCGAACCTCGCTAAATCACCGAGTCATTGTTTGCAATCTCTTATCTCTATCTCTCTTATTTTTGTGCTTTATTTTGCTTGAATATTTCAATAAACTGATATTCAACAGTTTGGTAGAAATATAATTTTTAAATTGAAAAAATTGCTCCTTGACTCTATTCACCCCCCCTCTAGAGTCAATTAGTGACTAACAATTGGTATCAGAGCCTAATCTCTAGAAAAAGACTAATCATCTTAGAGAACGATCATGGCCAATGCACTTTTCCATCAAGAAGGTCAATCTAACAATAGACCCCCTTGGTTTGATGGAAGTGACTACAACTATTGGAAAATCAAAATGAGAGCATTCTTAAGAGGCATAGATGTAGATGTTTGGAAAGCCATAGAAAAAGGAGACCATATTCCAACCAAGATAGTAGAAGGTTAAAATGTTCGAACACCCGATATTGAATGGACCCTCAATGACCGTAGGCTTGTACAATGTAATGTCAAGGCTATCACTAATCTCTATTGTGCCTTAAGCAAAGATGAATTCAATAGAATTTCGGATTGCGAAACGGCCAAAGAAATTTGGGATAAACTTGAAGTTACCTATATAGGCACTAGTCATGTTAAAGAATCCAAAATGAATATGCTTGTCCATAAATATGAACTTTTTACCATGAATAACAAAAAAACTATTAGTGAAATGTACTCTCGTTTTACTAACATTGTTAATCCCTTGAAAGCTCTTGGAAGAAAATATACATCATCCGACAATGTAAGAAAAATCCTTAGATCTTTGCCAAAGAATTGGGAAGCTAAGAAGACCGCCATCCAAGAAGCCAAAGATCTTAACACACTTCCCATTGACGAACTTATTGGTTCATTAATGGCTTACGAGCTAGAAATGAATGATAGAGATGAAGAAACTCAAAAGAAGGATATAGCTCTACAAGCTACTACCAAAGAAGTTACAATTGATAAAGTTCCTCATGATGAAGAAGAAGAAGAAGTTGCTCTCATTACCAAAACCGTAAGAAGAATTCTTCAAATGAAGAAGTTCCAAAAGAGCAACCACTTCAAAAGAAATGGGTCGTCTAGTGAGCAAGGAAAAAGAGAAGCACCTACTTGCTTCCATTGTGGAAAACCGGGGCACTTCAAGTCCGATTGCTATGCCTACAAAAATAAAAAGGAAAGGAAAAAGAAAGGCAAAGCCATGCAAGCTACATGGGAGGATGATGATTCAAATGGATCCGAAAGTGATGATGAACTAAATGAATTGGTTAATCTTTGTCTCATGGCCGATGAATATGAGGTAAATTCTAATCATAACTCATTTGATTTGGAAACTACTTATGATGAATTGGTTGATGCAAACAACTATTTGCTAGATGCTTTTAGAGAATTGCATGATGAATTAGGCAAAATGGTTCAAAAATGTGCTACTCTCAAGAGGGAAATGTATATCATCTCTCAAAACCTTGAAAAATCTCAACTTGAAAATGAAGCTTTGAAAAAAGAAAAAGAATTAGCTAAAGAATCGGTTTCAATTGATTTAATTTCTGAAAATAAATCATTGAAAGTTATAATTGAAGATCAAATTGAAACTTTAGCTAAATTCACAAAAGGTAGAGAGAATGGGTCTCATACTTGGAAAGCAAAGAAATGCTTATGCCAATGATGGACTTGGATTTGATCCTCACAATAAAGATTCTTGTTTATTGAAAAAGAGAATACCTTTGAACAATTACTTTGTTAAAAATTCCTCTTTTAGTCCACAATGTAACTATTGTAAAAAAAATAGGACATAAGATCAATCATTGTCCTATTAGGCCATGTAGGACAAAAGAAGTTTGGGTTATTAAAGGGACTTATACACCTCTTCCTAACTCTCATGGACCCAAGAGAATGTGGGTACCAATAGAAGATTATTCAAATTCCTTTTGTAGGTTTGCTTGAAGTCTCCATATTCATCCAAGGACAAATGGTTCCTTGATAGCGGATGCTCAAGGCATATGACGGGAGATCAATCAAAATTTCGCTCCATCAAACCTCATAAAGGAGGAAGCGTCACATTCGGCGACAACTCAAAAGGCAAGGTCATTGGCATTGGAACTATTGGTATCTCTTCCTCCTTATCTATTGATGATGTGTTGCTTGTTGAAGGCTTAAAGCATAATCTGTTTAGTATTAGCCAATTATGTGATAAAGGATATGATGTTTTGTTTAAATCGGACAAGTGCATTGTCAAAAAGGATAATGTAGAAGTTTTCTATGCTCTAAGAAATGGTAATGTATATACTTTGCTTTTATGTGAATTACATGATCAAGATGTCAAATGTCTTGTATCCTCAAATGAAAATAGTTGGTTGTGGCATAGAAGGTTGGTTCATGCTAGTATGGATTTGATTTCAAAACTATCTAAGAATGAATTGGTCAAAGGCCTCCCAAAGACTAATTTTTCTAAAGATAAAACATGTAGCGCATGCCAAATAGGCAAGCAAATCAAGTCATCATTTAAAAGAAAAAAAGGATATAACGACCTCAAGACCACTTGAATTAATTCACATGGACTTATTCGGTCCGGAGAGAATTGCTAATCTTGGTGGAAAACTCTATGCATTTGTCATTGTGGATGACTTCTCTAGATTCACTTGGGTATTTTTCCTTACACACAAGAATGAGGTTCATACAATCTTTGCTAAATTTTGTAAGAGAGTTGAAAATGAAAAAGAAGGTAAAATTAAGTCCATTAGAAGTGATAGAGGTAGAGAGTTCGACAACCAAGATGTGGAAAGATTTTGTGATAACAATGGATACAATCATAATCTTTCAGCTCCTAGGACTCCTCAACAAAATGGAGTTGTTGAAAGAAAAAATAGGTCTCTCCAAGAAATGGCTAGGACTATGTTAAATGAACATAATTCTCCTAGATCTCTATGGGCTGAAGCCGTTAGCACCTCATGCTATGTTATAAATAGAGTCATTATTAGAAAACTCCTTAATAAGACTCCTTATGATCTTTGGAACAAAAGAAAGCCAAACATTGGATACTTTAAAGTCTTTGGGTGTAAATGCTTCGTGTTAAATGACAAAGATAATCTAGGAAAATTTGAACCTAAATCGGATGAAGGTATTTTTCTAGGATATTCTTCTCGTAGCAAAGCATTTAGAGTGTTTAACAAAAGAACACGAGTGGTTGTGGAATCAATACATGTTGTATTCGATGAATCACCATTACCCCCTCTTAGACGTTCATTAGATGATAATGAAGATGTGATTGAGATTGAAAAGAATATTGAAAATCTTGATTTAAATGGTTCTTCTCTTGAAGATAGCTCCAAAGATGTTCTAAAAGAAAGTCTCTCTCATAAAGACACTCTTCCTAAGGCTTGGAAGCAAGTGCCTAATCATCCGATAAATCAAATCATTGGCGATCCATCTAAAGGAATAAGCACTAGGTCTCAAACGAGCAACATCTGTAATTATGTGGCTTTTGTTTCCCAACTTGAACCAAAAAATATTCATGAAGCCGAAAATGATGAATCTTGGCTCTTGGCCATGCAAGAAGAACTTAACTAATTTGAAAGGAATAAAGTCTGGCATTTGGTTCCAAAGCCTAAAGATAAAACTATCATTGGCACAAAATGGGTATTTAGGAACAAAAAGGATGAATCGGGAATAATTATGAGAAACAAGGCACGGCTTGTTGCTCAAGGCTATAATCAAGAAGAATGAATTGATTTTGAGGGGACCTTTGCCCCCGTAGCTAGACTTGAAGCTATAAGAATGCTCCTTGCTTTTGCATCCCACAAAAACTTTAAGTTATACCAAATGGATGTAAAAAGTGCTTTCTTAAATGGATTCATTAAAGAAGAAGTATATGTAGAACAACCGCCGGGCTTTGAAAGCTACATTTATCCAAACCATGTTTACAAATTATCAAAAGCTTTGTATGGTTTGAAACAAGCTCCAAGAGCTTGGTATGAAAGATTAAGTGGTTTCTTACTTGCTAATGGTTTTGTTAGAGGAAAAATTGACAATACTCTTTTCACTAAAACCATTGATAGCAACCTGTTGGTTATTCAAATTTACGTTGATGATATTATCTTTGGATCAACCAATAGTGTACTATGTGAAAAATTTGCTTCTAGCATGCAAAATGAATTCGAAATGAGCATAATGGGTGAATTTACTTTCTTCTTAGGATTGCAAATCAAACAAACACTTGATGGCATTTTTGTTTGCCAATCCAAGTATGTTAAAGATTTGCTAAAGAAATTTGGCTTGGAGGAAGTCAAACATGCCAATACTCCAATGAGCTCATCCTTGAAACTTGACAAAGATGAAAGGGGCACTAATGTAGATATTAAAAAATACAGGGGTATGATTGGTAGTCTTTTATACTTAACCGCAAGTAGACCGGACATCATGTTTAGTGTATGCTTATGCGCTCGTTTTCAATCTTGCCCTAAAGAATCTCATCTATGTGCCGTTAAACGCATCTTTCGCTATTTAAGTTTTACTACATTCTTAGGGCTTTGGTATCCTAGGCATACATCACTTGAGCTTGTCGGCTACTCGGACGCTGATTTTGGAGGATGCAAAGTTGATAGAAAAAGTACTAGCGGAACTTGTCATTTCTTAGGACAATCATTAGTATCTTGGTCTTGCAAGAAACAAAATTCCGTAGCTCTATCAACGGCAGAAGCTGAATATATTGCAGCCAGTAGTTGTTGCGCTCAAATGCTTTACATTAAACAACAGCTTGAGTATTTTGGACTTTACTTTGATCATGTTCCTATTATGTGTGATAACACAAGTGCAATATGTATCTCAAAAAATCCTATTCAGCATTCAAGGACAAAGCATATAGAAATTAGGTACCATTTTCTTAGGGATCATGTCTCAAAAGGAGACATTGAGCTTGTATTCATTAATACTGAAAAACAACTAGCAGATATTTTCACAAAACCACTCCAAGAGGACAGATTTTGCTTGCTCAGAAGAGAAAACGGTATGTCTGCAGAAGAAGAAATATTAAAGTAGCTCTAGCAGCTAAAGAGCCAGCTCCATTCAGAAAAAGAGCTGTCTCCACACAAAGCAGAGCAGGCTTCACAAATGATTTCAAAGTGCATACTCTCGGGATCTCTATGTTTTCAAGAAAGAGCAGTCTCTACAAACTAAGAGAGCAGGCTCTATAAAAACAAGAGACGGCTCCTAACCTAAACCATAATCTGCATACACTTTTGTTGCTCTCAGGATCTTATGCAGATTTCAGAAAGAGCAGTCTCCAATTCTACAATGAGCCGGCTCACACACACTCTTTTAAACACTCAACTCTCGGGATCTCATACAGGTTGTAAAGAGACGGCTCCAATTTTGCTTGAGCCGGCTCAATACACATAAATGGAGACGTCTCTCTTCAGAAGGAGGAGCCTGCTCAATTGATGAATTTCATCTCCTTGCTCTCGGCATCTCACATCTGCATTTGGATGCAGGGCCAAAGAATTAAAGAGCCGGCTCCATGAAATAGAAGAGCCGACTCCAAGAAACATCATTGAGCCGGCTCTATGAACTAGTGAGCCGGCTCCAAGAACCTTCATTGAGCCGGCTCTATGAACTAGTGAGCCGGCTCAATCAATGAAACCCACAGATTCTCGGTTTCATTTTTAAGTGCACAGTAAGCTTTCATATTCCATCTCGGCACCTTCCCTTCAGCACACTGACTCCATTCTAGACATAACAGAGGCTTATTCCAGAGCACTCTCTCGGCTAGGGTTGAAATATTTCATCCATTGGGCATCTTCACAGGTAACTCCCTTCCTCAAATTCCATCTCAAAGTTATGAGTTCTTGCATTTTAGTTGATCTATTTTCAACAAATTTCAGAGTTCATTGCTTTTTCATCTCTCATCCATGAAACCCTTGATTTCACTGTAGACTTTCTCCTCACATGTAAAGAACATAATTGAGTAGAAATGGCTACTCTCTTGGTTTGTTAATTCAAATTTCTAGTAGTTATGCATTTGTCTTGTGATTAATCTATGAATTTATTTTATCAAATCTTAGAAATATATTGCATAACTTTGGTTATCAAACCCCTTTTAGTTTGAATTTATCTTTGAATAATTTTTAAAAATATGTTGTTTATAATTCATCTGGGCAGTACATTTCAAAATTCTGTTGAATTTCAACTTTTAAGATGAATTTGCAAACTTTATTACTTAGATCATATTATTTGATTTTGTTTGTTTTTTTTTAGGTATAAAACTTAAATTGGTACATTGGTTCAAAATCATTCTCAATTATAATCATTAATTCTCAGTCAAAACCAATTTGAGCTTTGAAATTTCCAGTATATGATAATTGAATTTTTTTTTTTTTACTCCAAACAAATTTAAGTGAATTTTTCTTTAGATATGTGTTCTAAGTATTCCTTCTGAAATTTCAGTTTCAATTTCTAGAAATGTCCACGGCTTCATCCTCTCGTAGAAAGAATCCTCCTCATGGTCATAAATGGAACTCTCAAAGATCTCAAGATGTTGGTTCAAGTCCTAGTCCACAAACTCAAATATCTGCTACCATGCTTTATAGAAACCCCACCTACAAAGTAGCATTTGACACTATCTATCAACATAGAAAATTGGCCACAGCAATGGTATTGTCCAAAAAAATTTGCGATGATCTTCATCTCAACACCTATAGATTGTTTGACGAAATTGGCCTAGGAAACTTTGTTGGGTTGAGTACCAAATACTATCCAAAATTCGTAAAATTATTTTACACTCACCTTGAAGAAAGTCCTGGAGAAGACAAACTTAATTGTTATGTAGCTGGAGTTCACTTTTACCTTGATAGAAGTAACATTGCTCGAATTCTCAAACTTGAGGATGGCATCCAATTCTATTCTCCTTCCAAATGGTTTATTGGACACGGCTTTAACAAACTCACAGCTATTCAGCAAATGAGTTATGATTCCCGTGTAACCAATACAAAAGTGGTAAACACCAGGCAATTAACTATGGAAGCCCGATTGATTCACAAGATCATCATGTACTCCATTCTTCCAAAATCTGGCAGTAGATCCAAAGTCACTCACATGGACGTCTTCCTTATCTGGTGTGTCTTAAATGGAAAGCCCTTTGATCTTGCATACATAATATTTCATCATTTGCTTGCTTGTAAGAGAAAGAAAAAGGTCTCTCTTTATTATGCCATGGTTCTCACTCACATATTCATGGATATAAAAGTTCCGCTAGATAGTTCTGAAGTAGTTAAACTAGGGTCAAGACACATGCTCACTGCTTTAAATCTTGCGTCAATGGGGCTAAAAAGGGATTCAAATGGTATGTGGTTCTATCCTAAGCAACGGAGGTTTGAAGAGGCTCGAGATAGAGGAGAAGAAATTGAGGAAGTTGATGATGAGGATGAAGAAGAACATGACAGTGATGACAGTGCTGAAGAGGATGAAGTTCCAGTTGAAAATTGCACCAATCGTGATCTTTTATTGAAAATTCTCGAAGCTACTCGTCAAAATCAAGCCACTCTTGAAGAACAACAAACCACTCTTGCACACCAGCAAAGACAACTTGACGAAGTGCATATGTCCATCACTCATCTTAATGAAGATTTTGAAGCATTTCGCAAAGGAAATAGACCTCCTTCTCCTTAGCACAGTATCACCCCCGTCTAAAACCTATTTTTGTGGTCTCATTTGCTATATCTGCTTTAGAGAATCATATTTTTAGATATGTTCTATTTATTTATGTTATTTCATTTTGAACTCCTTATCATGAACTCTGCTTTTATCTACTCATATGGTAGTTGTCTTCTAATTCTCCTTCTGTTTCAACTTCTGCTTTCTATACACTGCCATCTTTGCTATTTAATTGCTCTTTTCTTTATCCATTTTGATATTTCATGCAAAGGTCAGTATTTCCCATTGATAAAGGAAGATTTTTTTTTTTTATATGACAAAGGGGGAGAAAGATGTGTTCTATGCTATATTGTGGCTATATTGTGTCTATTCTATTATATTGCTATTTTAGATAGACGCACATTGATAGGGGGAGACATATTTTTCTTCAAATATTTGTTGTTGACATGAATTCAAGATATGCTTATTGATAGGGGGAGCATTATTTCAAAATGCAACTCCACCTTGACAATAAACACATCAATGTTTTGTCATCATCAAAAAGGGGGAGATTGTTGGCCTAAGGATTTAATCTAAAGGTCAATCTTATATTTTGATGATTACAAACCATTAATGATGTTTATGTACTAATATCTTTCCTTGAGTGCTATATAGTTGATTAATTAATTCAATCCTCAATATTGAGCCAGAAGCTTCCAAGTACTCAAGCAATGGATTCAAGGAAGCATTGAAGTTGCAAGAATTCAAAGATTATTCAAGTACTCTATCAAAGGCTAACCGATCATGGTCAAAGATTGAAGAAAAGGGTAGATTAGATGGTGAGAGCTTAAGATTTAATGTCAAAGTTAATTTGAATATATTTGAAGCTCAAAATTCAATCCATGCATTGCATTCCCATTTTATTTCTCAAAGAAAATAAAATCAGCTCATGATCACATTCACAGGACTTAAAGAATTTTATATTAAGTATCATAATGTGAGATGGAGAAGGCTCCATAAAACAAAGAGAAGGCTCTTTTCTCTTATTCAGTGAGCTCTGAGAAGATTCTTTTCTTTAACTCCAGTAAGTCTTTGAGAAGTATTTAAGAAAAAGAGAGGGCTCAATCAAAAGAAAGAGAGGGCTCTTTTTGTTCCAAGAAAGCTACGAAAATGGATCTTCAAAATAAAGAGCAGGCTCACGTTTTTATTGAGCAGGCTCTTTCCAAGGAAAATGAACAAAGAGCAGGCTCTTTGGTTTTCAAGAGACGGCTCTCTTTAGGGTTTTGAACTGTAACGTAAACATTTTCATTAAATGTTCTCAACAACCTCTAACAGCTATATTGAACTCTGTTTATTCTATAAATACTAAGGTTGGTCTTCAAACTAAATGATCTTTTTTAACAGAGAACATTCTATCATTCCTTGAAAAGCATTAAAGAAGTTTTCTGAGCTTTCATTCCCTCTCTGTTATTTCATATCACTGTAGTAATTCTGAGCTTCACGCATATTCATCTTTTCTATAGTTGTGAGCTAAACTCTGTAATCTATCTTTGAGAGATTCTTGTACACTTGTTTCTTCAAATTTCAAAGCTATTGTAAAGGGTTGGTGTAACCCAAAAGAAAGCCTAGGAGAAGGGTGTTCTCCTAGCAAAGAAGAGAAGCAAGATCTTGTTTCAAAAGTGAAGGTTTGCTCTCCACCATTAAGGAGAAGCTCTAGTGAATTTGGGAGGTCTCAAGGGGGATCTTGAGCCGAGGAGTAGGAGTTTCCGAACCTCGCTAAATCACCGAGTCATTGTTTGCAATCTCTTATCTCTATCTCTCTTATTTTTGTGCTTTATTTTGCTTGAATATTTCAATAAACTGATATTCAACAGTTTGGTAGAAATATAATTTTTAAATTGAAAAAATTGCTCCTTGACTCTATTCACCCCCCCTCTAGAATCAATTAGTGACTAACAGAGACTACCCCTAAATAACTAAAAATTTTAGTACTTGGCTCCACCACTCTCCATTGTGTTACTTCACGTGTACAAGAGCTGGCTCTCTTTTCACCGTCAAATTGAGAAGTGATGTCGAGCTAGGCATGTGAATTTTAAGGTCAAAATCAAAGGAATCTAATAGGAATCGTGTGGTTATGTTGGTGATTTCACTTTGGTCTTGTAAGTAAAATAATAATTATAAAATTTTAATCATTTGATTACATCAATAGTTATTGATGTGAAAAATAAAAATAAAAAGTTATCCATGTATTGAAGAAGGGTTGACCCTATTAAAGAGAGGTAGGTTAGACGGTACCAATTCTTCATGTTGTCTTTTAATTTGAATATATATATACTTTGGATTACCTTATTAGACTTAAATATCATTATTATATATATATATATATATATATATATATATATATATATAATAATGATATTTAAGTCTAATAAGGTAATCCAAAGAATTTTTATTTATTTGTGTTGATTGATAAAACCAACATACATTTTAAGATTAGAGGGCAAACTGTGAATATATAAAAAATAGTTACCCAAAGGTTGATATTAGCATTTCAGTATGTCTCCAATCAAATTTATGCATTAGATGATCAATTTTATTTCTATTAAAATTCCTTACACTTAACATTAATCAT
This sequence comes from Cornus florida, assembly GCF_030987335.1. Classification (NCBI taxonomy): domain Eukaryota; kingdom Viridiplantae; phylum Streptophyta; class Magnoliopsida; order Cornales; family Cornaceae; genus Cornus; species Cornus florida. The sequence goes on from NW_026775578.1 coordinate 70,600,093, forward strand.
CACAACAATACATCCATCTGAGCAACAACTACAACATTATCAAGCCAAAAACAACGTGGTGACACCAAATTAAACAGCAACAGCAACATGAATAAACCATGATTCGTCCAATAAACTGAAAAGAACAAGAACATACTATATATGATATGATGATAGACTGATAGTATGGTTTGTATAGGAGGACATGAATGAATACAAGAATGAATCAACGATGATGGTTATGTGAGTTCAAAGCAGCGGAGGAAGGAACGGAAGGTGATTTTGCAGACGAGCCTCAGCTCATAAATGAAACCCGCAACCATCCTGCGCTTGACCATTCCTCTGACAGGAGCCACAGAGGGGCGTGCATTTTCATTTGGCTGCTCTTAGCTTAATAGATAGTTGAATCCATTGAAGATGTCTTTGCGTGTGTGTGTGTGAGAGGGAGAAAAAAGAAGGGACCTGAGTTTGTAAAGAGAGATGGAGATAGAGGGAGAAGAAATTGTGTATAGTGAAGAAAGAGAGGAATTGGTAGGTTAGAGAGAGAGAGAGAGAGGAAGGGAGGGGTTGGTTTGTATAGACACTTTGTGATATATTTTGAGAGGGAGAACCTTCAAAGTTTCGGAGAAGAGAGAGAAGTGATTGGGGGTTTTAGTGAGAGAGAGAGAGAGAGAGATATGAGGAGAGAGAAAAAGGTAGGGATTCAATTTAGAGGGGGTTAAGTGATGTGATTATCTGTGCGGGACGTGAGCAGGACGAAGTCAGGAATTTAATTCAGGGGGACATATTAACACTGACAAAATAATTTTTTTTTAAAGTAGACGGAAAATATAATAGTGTAACAACAGTGCATTAGAATAATTGAATAAAAAATGAATAAGAATATAAAAAAGAAAAAGAAGGGCTATTGCACATAAATTATGTATGAGTACAAGAAAAAATAAATTTTTAAGAAGAAAAATGAATTTTTTAAGAAGAAAATGAAATAAAAAGAAAAAAAAATATGAGAGAATTTTGAAGGAAAAAATAGATTTTAATTGTAGAAAGAGAATGCAAAAGTTTTTTAAGATGGCAAAAAGAAATTTGAAAAATAAGAAGGAAAAGGAATAAAGAATTAAAGATATTTTTAGAAATAGATAATTTTATGGGGATAATTTTTAAATTTTATGAGGGTGTTTTATAAATATTTACAAATTATACGTATAAAATAAAATAAAATTTAGTAGATTTAGGGGCAAAGGGACCATTTTAATAATTTCAGGGGGGCATTTTATCAATTTTTACAAATATATGTAAAAAAAAAAAAAAAAAAAAATTGTAGTGGTGCAGCATGGGCAGGGGGGAGCTGCCCCCCGGGCACATGCTACCTCCGCCACTGGACATGAGGATGAGAAATTAAAAGGTTATTGTTTACAGTCGTGGTTGTTATTGGTAGCATTTTAAATTTTTTATTAACGAAAGTTTAGAGAGAGGGGGAGAGAGAGAGAAGGATGGGAGAAAGTGTTGCTTTTGGAGACATGAAAACGGTCTAGAGAGAGAAAGCAGTGTATTTTAGGGAGGCTATTAATACAGAGTGTACCGTGTATGTCGGTTTTTATAGAGAGAAAGTGTTTCTTTCTGAGTCTTGAATGAAGTGCTGTTTTGAGAGAGAGAGAGGAGAGAGAGGGAGGGGGAAGGTTGTGTGTGACGGCTTTTAGAGAGAAAGTGTTGTTTCTCCATACTTAAGAGCATCTCCAATGCTAAAAGTTAAATTCGGATGCCAAACCTATATTTTGACAGGTGTTATAGTGTCAAAATGTTACATTTTAGTAATTCTATTCCAATGGTACATTTCATGCAAAATACTATTTTTTGACACAACCACCATTTTTTTTCAACTATCATTCCCACTATTCATATTTGTTTCAATAATATTAATATTAGGCACATTCCAAGTCAAGTTGTAGACAATAGAAGGAAACTAAAATTAAACCTAATTAAAAAGAAGCAAAAATCTAAAAATCTGGTCAAAAAATGACAAAAAAAAAAAAAAAAATTATAATTTTTTTACCACTATTTGTGAATTAATTTTTTTTATATAATATTTTTTTTCTTTTACGAAAATTTATATATATTATACATATTTGATTATATAATTATTAAAAATATATATTTTTTGGGCAAATCATTTCAGCCTCCCCAATCGCCTCCATCTCGTTCTCAACTCTGAGAACTTGCCCTCTCTCTCTCTCTCTGCAACTGGAAACTACAAAATCTATAAGAATCTGAAGTTCAAAACCCATATATTTCAATTTATCTATCTGTCTGCAAGACCTATTACCAATATAAAAACTCATATCGGCGTATCATTTCAGATTGTTGAAAAAATCAAAACCCGTATCTTTCCGTTTCCATCGCCCGCTGTTCCAGTTCGGGTTCGCCGTTCGCAAGCTTCAGCCGCTGTCTCTCAACTCTCAAGCTTGCTCCCATCTCTCTCTACAATTGCTAATCAAAGGTCTGTAGGGGAAGAGAAAATACAAAAATTAAACAACAAAAGCGCCGGTCGCCGTCGATAATGGCCGGTCGTTGCAGATGGATGAGAAAGAGAGAGAGAGAGAGACGGTAGTTGCAGATTTTGGCAGAGTAAAAGAGAGACGGTGGGTTACAGATTTAGCAGAGAGAGAGAGATGATAGACGACAGACGACAGACAACAAAATAAGGCAAATAGCTATTGCTATTTATTTTGCTAGATTTGGCACTAAAAATGACAGAGGCAAATTTTGGCAGGTGATATAGTAATCCATTGGAGAGCCCAATTTTAACTCATCGGCTATATTTTGAATTGGCAGTTCATATAACAGGTGGGTTGGAGATGCTCTAAATAAGATCCCATTTGGTAATTATAAATTTTGAAATAAAATACGAGTATACAATTTATTGTTTATATAAACAAATTTTGAATAAGATTCTGATTGTTAATATTGTTTATATTTATGAATTATATAAATTTACTTATATAATTATTATTCACACAAGTCAATTTTATAAACGCTATTTTTGAATTCTCTAAAGACCGACATCACTAAAGTGCCTGACCATCACTAAGAGAGGAATTGGTGGGTTTGAGAGAGAGAGAGAGGGAGGGAGGGGTTTATAGCCCCCAGTTTTTGTTTGGTGACTTGTATTAATCAAAAAAGCGGTTTTTAGAGAGAGAGATATGAGGAGAGAGGAAAAGGAAGTGATTCAATTTCCACAATCTTGAGAGAAAGAGAGGGGGTTTAGTAATGTGGATGATCCGTGCGTGTCTTGAGGATGAGAAATTAGAAGGATATGATTGTGTACACTCTCACGTGGTCGTCATTGTTATTGGTAGAATTTTCAATTTTTTATTAAGAAAAGTTAGATGGAGAGATTTTGTGTGTTGTATTTTAGTGTTTGTCAGGCTTTTAGAGAGAAGGTGTTGCTTTCGGAGACTTCAAGTGCATGACGGTCTCTAAAGACATATAGAGCAGAGAGAATAATATGTGTTGTTTGGAGATTGCGAGAAGAGAGAGAGTTTCCAAGAAACACCGTAGAAATTTCCTCAGCCTTTGTAGGCAGTCCAAATTAGAATCACAACCAACAATTCTCAAATTATAAAATAGTTTTCTTTCTCGATAAGAATTTTTCCAAATTTCAATATATATATACCTATTTATAATGAGAAGTGAACACCCTTAAAACATCTAGGAAGACCCCATCAACCTTCCTTTTCAAATGACGTCAAAAATAATTTTAAAAATTATATTCACGGTTAAAAATGGCAAATCACTGGAGTGACATGGAAAATTGAAGTTAAATTACATAAAAACAAAAAAATTTAATTAATTTTTAAAGATAAAATTTCCCTAAAATCAAGGACAAAGTTTCCCTCAAAAATGACAAATTTTGTTCATATACCACTTTTAGTGAATTGATATACCTTTAGTACGACTAGATTACATTTTATAATGGTTGGATCCACTAAGTACAATGTCAAAGGGCAATTTGGTCCTTGAACAATTTTTTAACTTTTTTTGTGTTTGTGTTTAGTCTATATAATTATGTTTCTTTTTTTCTCTGATGGTGCATGTCATTGCTGCGAGCATAAAAGTTAGGAATCATGCTAATCATTTTCCAATTTTGTTGGATGTGGACAAAGAGATTCATGTTTTTTATTTTGCTAATTTTTCCATATTCATGTACATCATAATATTGTAAGACTTTTAAAACAAGATATCCAAGTAAATGAAACAAAATATCAATATTTTTATATCAATTTGTAGTGAGTGATATTATAAAGTAGACAATACTTAGGTCCTCATTAGTGAAGATTTATAACATACTTACCGCTGATATAAACCAATAATAAATTGACATGCTATCTTTAATTACCAAATCATAGATGGTAATCAAATCACTATCTCTGATTTGGTAAATAAATATCTACTCACCATCTTTAATTTAGTAATTAAAGATCACATGTCAATTTATTATTGGTCCACATCAGTAATGGGTATGATGTAGATCCCCACTAGTGAGAACCTAAGTATTATCCTTATAAAATTCTTAACGAATTTGTTAGTAAACAATATCAATATGACCTTTAGTTAGTTAATGATATACATATGTGTGTGTGTGTGTGTGTGTGTGTGGAGGGAAAATCTCCCCCGATTAGCAAACGACACGTGTGCGCTATGACATATCAGGTCCAAGGGAGTAAAGGCCAGAGGCCCAATCACCAAGCCCAGCCTAAGTAACCAAGGAGTGTTTTATGTGACAAACAGACTCAAAGAGATGAATAAGGCCCACGCATCCCATGATCACATATGGCTCAAATACAGTAACGAAAACCGCACGAAAGGAAAGATGGCGACATATCCGGAACAAATTAATAATATTATTAGGGAAAAAAAGGCCTTGGAAAGCTCTTGGAGGATTACTGTACATATTATAAATATGAGAGAACAATTTTAATAAAGGATATGTTGTGAGCGGCCAAGTCTGGTCTCTATTCATTTTCGATAATTGCTTTGCTCAAATCATCTTTTCTTTCTGCTAAAAAATTGAGTGTGAGAGCACTTGAATTTCTTGGTTCCGAACAAGTGTTCGACCGGAGATTTTCTGCACCTACACTTTAGCGCCGTTTGTGGAAAGGAATAAAAATCCTCTCACTACTTTATGAGTTTTTGATACATGCGACATCGTTCCGGGATAATAACAGGATCAGACGCCGTTCAAATACAGCAATTAGAGATCATGCAGAAGATGCGCGAAGAGATGCAGGAGCAGTTCAATGCCCTGCAGCAGGTAAATGAGGCAAATGGTGCACAGATCAATCCCTGGATCAAGAGAATGAAGAGCTCAGGGTCACCATTCAGCAGGCCAATCCGCTTCCACCAGGAGGATAACTGGTCCCACAGGGCAACCAATGCCACTGGATCAACAACCAATGCTAATGCCACTGGATCAAAATCTCAACGATCTCGCCCAACGACCGAGAGCCCCTCTGCAGCCACTGAACCATAAAGTCCCTCGCGCCACTCAAGACCAATAAAACACTGACAAACACAGGGTTCATGGTAGATCCATCACACGTAGCAGTGGGATCAACACTAGGGGGAACACGACAAAATAGAACCCAGGTCTAAGAGAATCACACTGAGTCGAGCAGAAGGGATATGTGCGCCCCTAGGGGGAACAACTACGATCTCCCAGGTAAAGACGCCTTAGCCCACTTCCAAAGGGAGGTTGATGAGCAGACCAAGGGTCTGAAGGCACAAACCCCTGAGGACATGGTGAAGGAGTTTACTACCTCCATAATCAAGACCAAATTCAAAGACAAAATCGAGCAAGTGGAGAGGTCGAAGAAATTCTCGATGCCGAAATTTATCCAATTCGATGGAACTAGAGACCCACTCAAGCACTTTAACCACTATAGCCAAAAAATGACACTAGAGACTCGCAACGATCCGTTCATGTAGAAAATATTTCCGTCCAGCCTAACAGGAATGGCCCTGGAATGGTTCAAAAATAGGACGCATAGGTCTATTGCAAATTTCGAGACATTGTGCTCAGTGTTCATGGCATAGTATTATGGGAATAAGAAGTAGAAGAAAATCATGTCCAGCTTGTTTACCATACGACCAGCGAATGAAGAGAAACTCTAGTCATTCTTAAGCAGGTTCAACATGGAATCCTCAAGCATCTTAGACTATAATCAATCCACTGCTGTAGAGGCATTCAATATAGCTATGATTCATGAAACGAGGTTCCACACATCCTTGGTCAAGTAAAATCCACTTAACATATCCATGTTGAATGCCATAGCACGGAATTACATTAGGCTTAAAGATCACGAGGCAACAAGTCAATAGAGAGCAACATTCGTCATATTGGAAAACCGAACGAGTGAACGCTCCGAAAGTTCAACGCGATCCACTAGGCTTCGACAGTAGGGTCCCTAATCATGTGTATTTTTTTTTTTCAATCATAAAATACCACTCGCAATAGTACGAATCATTTGCAAGATAGGGCTACTTTAAGGGTGTCGAACATTAGGGACTATGGTGATTTATTAAGTGTAAAATTAATTTTTATTTTAATTTAGAGAAAAGTTCTGTTTGCTTTGATGAAATTCAATAACATGAACAGAAAATAAACAAAGTAGAGAGATTGAGATTAAAGGGAGAAGTACTTAGGGCTTGATTTTACCACAAACCTCAAACTATGGTAAATTGACTTAACCTTGGGATTCCAATATTTATGTATAACCCGAAATTAAAAGAATTAACATTCAATTCAATTCAATTTTTAAGAAGATAAATCATGAATGTTTGTTAAGAATAATCTATCTTCGATTGGCACGAATTATCTACCTATCTACTCTAAACTAATTTTGCAAAATAATCTGTATACCTTAAGTATAAACTATCAAAACATTCATTCACAAAAACAGTTTAAGAACCATTGCATGATCACTATTCTTATTGTCGTGAGAAGTCCTTAGCTGCCAATCTCAAATAATAAGAATAGTTCGAATTCGATTGATGAAAACTTAATTCTAAGACAAGAGATTAATTTATCAAAAGCAAATTTTATTCCATTAAAAACCCAATTGCTTATCTAAGTCAATTGTTCAAGAATCATGCAATCAATTATACATAAATACTGAAAAATCTCAAAATTTAGAACAATCAAACCATAATAATTGGATTCGGGTTACATCAATGCCCTAAGAGAGGATTTAGCTACTCATGGAGATGGAGAATATCATCTTTGTTGGTGTGAAAATCATCTCCATGGATTGCAAATCTTTTTCTGGGGATCTTCTTCTTCAAATCTTTAAAGAAAACTCCAAAAACCCTAAAAGCCACCGCTAGATCTGAAATATTGCAAGAGAGTTTCTATGTGGCCTTTCACCTTCTTTTATAAAAACAACTGGCTTATATCTCTTCTTGGATGGGCGTTTGGACTTCTGGGGTCATCTGGGCCCATTTAGGACTTAATAGGATAGTTTTAGAATTAATCACGCGCTTAAGAAATCTGCCTGGAATGAAAATGCTCGAGCACAAAATCTTATGATTGAGCTTTTCAGCCTGTGCTCGAGCCTTTTGGAAAATGCTTGAGCATTAATTCTATACTTAACTAAATTTCCATCAATTATTTCCGATGCGTTTTTTTCTTCAACACTTAGAATATTTTATGATCTTCTTAAAGTTGTGCTAGAGCACAAAATCTTGTGCTCGAGCTTTTTGAACTTGTGCTCGAGCATTTTGAGAAATGCTCGAGCTCTGGCACTTAGGATTTCCGAAATGTCTTTTCATCTTCCCAGGGGGATTTGTGCTTAGGCTTTTAGAATTTGTGCTTGGACACAAAATTTCGTGTTCGAGCATTTTTGCCTTAGTCAGTTTTATTCTACAGTCTACTTTGTACTCGAGTATAAATACTTGTGCTCGAGCTCTAGCACTTGAACTTCTCTAAACTCTCCTGATTGACTTCAAACTTGCCTCGGATGGTCTGGTACAACTCCATAAGCTTAGGAAACAATATTTAAGCTCCAGAATCACGATTTTGTCTTGTTCTTCGGGAATTCACCTACAAAAGACAAATATACTAAAATTAGTATAAAACTGGATAGAAGTATCACTTAAGGTCTTAACATACACACATTTAAGGGCTCAAATATGCAACATTCAGCGCTTATCACCTGATAAGAAGCCACGAACGACCGAAAGTATCACCCTACTCGAAACCACCTTGGGTAGATTGTATCAAGAGAACAAAGGTAGAAATATATTTCAAATACCACCCCCAATTAAGCAACCAATGGAGTAGAGAGACCATAGTTAGCATTGCGCCTTTCATAGTGATTTTGGCCATCTAACCAATGATTACAAGAGTCTAAGGAAGCAGGTGGAAACGTTAATAGCCCAAGGAGATTTAACATCATACTTGATCGATCTAGCCTATTAGAAGCCAACCGAACGTATCATAACCAACCCCAAGGCCCTCTTAGATGGACAGCCCATCCGGGTTATCAACATAATCTATGGCCACCCAGAGGGACATAAAGAGCCAAAAAATTCTTACATAGTGCAGCTCAAACAAGCCCACAAGCTAAGGAGGGTTGGAGAAGTCAACACAAATGACAGTCGAACATGCATCTCCCAAATAGCTTTCCATGACGGAGAGCTTAGAAGACTACAAAAACCACATGAAGATCCCTAGGTAATAAGCCTGATGACAACGAATTGTCTGGTCAGAAGGGTCTTAATTGACCCCGACAGTAGTGCCAACATAATAACTAAGTGGACTTTCGAGCAACTGAAGTTAGACGCCGATCAGGTTTGGCCCACTAGAAATTCATTAGTCGAATTTGATGGAAGACGAGTGAGTGGACTTTTGAGCAACTGAAGTACAATGTCAAAGGGCAATTTGGTCCTCAAACAAATTTTAAATTTTTTTTTGGTTTGTTTGTTTGTTTGTTTTTTTTTTTTTTTTGGAAGTTAAAGAAACTGATATATATGGGATAGGGACTTGAACCTAGGCCTTTGATTTTTGTTCTGTCTATATAAATGTGTTTCTTATTTTCTCTATTGGTTCATGTCATTGTTGAGCATAGATGTCAGGAGTCATGCTAATCCTTTTTCCAATTTTATTAGATGCGGCCAAAGAGATTAATGTTTTTTATTTTAGTAAATTTTCCCGTAAGTAAATTCGCGAATCATACGCGAGCTATACGCGTACATACGAATTTTTTAAAAATACTTCCGTTAGTCATTCAAGTTTTAATGATATGGTAAAATATGCGAATTTTACTACCAACATGAATTAAACAATTTTAAACGTTTTGATACGAATTAGTCACCGTTTAATAATTTGTATTCCCATTCCCTATGTGGGCTAAATTAATTTTTTGGCCCAAGTTGACAATACTACACCATATGCTAAGTTTGTTAATCGCGCGGTGGGGTGCTTGTGTTGCAAGCTTTTGGCATGTGGCGTTCGGACACAAAACTGGGCGTACGAACGCAATTTTGCTTAGCTACTGGAATTCATCCTCTATTGAATTTGCAATTGCTGAGTCACTTCTACACAGTGTGTTTGAACGCCAAGAATACTTTTGGAGGCTACGTCCAAACGCCATCTTTATACTTTGAAGTGCCTTTGGTCTTTCTTGAATAGCTTCTCGGGTTAACTTCCTTCCTCAGGCTGAACTTGCTCAGGGACTTAAGACCACTTTGGTTAACTCTTCAGCTCGCCATGAACCATGTTCACTGAAATCCCGTAAAAACATGCTTTTATTCTATTTTGGATGTAAGCCCTAAAAATAGACAAAATATACAAAAACATGTAAAATACATTTCATTACAAGGAAAAAGGCTTGTAATGACATGCGAGTCATGTCATTAAAGGGTTTTCACGACTTGCATACGCATGCTTTTACTGAAGAAGTCGTAAAAAGTCTATATTATATACGACTAACATTAGAAGTCGTTAATGCCACAATGTCGTGTCGTCAAATAACCAAATGACCGTTGATGAGTGCTCAAATGTGACGCATTTTAGCACCTAAGCTAGGGTATTTTAGTCCATTCATCTATCTTACTTTCATATCTTAGATACTTATTTGTATTATTGCCTATTTCAGGTGAATAATGTTCAAACAGGCTAACAAGAGCCATTTAGCCCCATTTTTGGAGCTAAGGAGCAAAGTTGGAAAGAAGCCAAGAAAAATGCACCAGGGGAACTTTGATCGATCGAAAGGAAGTCCCGATTGATCGAAGTGGTCTTCAATCGATCGAAACAAGGTGGTTCCAGCTCAGCCAATTGGATTAAGTCTAGAAGATATTTTCAAGCCACATCAGCTTCGATCGATTAAAGCTAAGTGTTTGATCAATCGAAAATCTTCGATCGATCGAAAATGCTACAGGCAGTGAGCTGTCAATTCCCGAGTGCGCCGATTTCTACCTACCGTGCATAGCTGCGAATTTCCTCCAATCAGAGGCTATTATACTGACTTGGTCCTTACTTAAAGGAGTATGTAATTGATTTATTGAACATTCTTGTAGTAGATAGATTATTATCAATTATAGATTATATAATTTTTCTCTTTAGAACTAGGGTTTTGGAGATGAAAGTAAGGATGAAGATGATGATGCCAACCTCCAAGCTAGCCCTTGAGGGTCCATGTCAACTACAATGAGTGGCTAAATCATTCTCTTGGGACTAGAGATACCCTTAGGCTTGCTTCTCAAACCTAGCTTTTGTGTATTTTTGAGGATTTTAGTTGTAATAGATGTTTTGATCACGAATAAATATAGATCTTGTGATTTCTACTTGATTTGTATGTATTAATGCTTTCAATTGATCATTTAGCTCTAGTCATATGTCTATGTATGCTAGAATTGATGTTCATGTTTTTATCTCTAGATTTAATGAATTTGATGCATGTCTATGTGTATTGATGATGTTAATCTAGTGATGGTCAAGGCATGGTGCTTAATGAAACACTCTTGTGATTTATTTGATGGTTCACACTTGTTTCTTGATGGATTGTATCACATCTCTAGTTTAATTTCATGTCTCTAGCCTAATTGTAATGTAATTGCTTTAATTTCTTAGGTAGGTGAACAATGCATTCTTGTTTCTTGATGTTCCATACTTATGAATGCAAGAGTGCATATCTCTAGATATTTGTGTGTGCATTAATTGTGGTTTAATTGAATGGATATTGGTCTCATTTGATAGGTTGTGCTATTCATTAAAATTGGCTAAACAATCTATACTTATTTGTCATCCATTCTTAGTTTCAATTAATGTCACACACACACAAGTTACAATTTAAATTTCCCTATTAATGTACAATTGCTAGTGTTTGATGAAGTAAAGCTTAGTGGTGACTCTAAACCCCAAGACCTCTCTCCTATATCTTTTCCCTACTTTCTGGATTGTTCTCTTTTTACTTACATTAATCTTTAATTGCATTGTAGCTTAATTAATCAATCACCAATCAATCTTTGATCATTCGACCTACTAATCGGACATTGGTTTCCATCACAAATACACCTCCAATCCCTTGGGACGATCCCTACTCACCCTAACTATATTTTTAGTTAGAAGTGGTAGTGGCATTTCATAAATTTAAACTTAGCCACATTACACACTTTTGCATGCTTTGGTCTGGAGACACATCAAGTTTTGGCACCGTTGCCGGGGATTGGCACCGTCGTATTTGGGAATTAATTAGGAATTAGTACTCTTTTGATCTTGTCTTTATTTTTATTTTTATTTTATTTTATTTTGGTTACTTATTGTGTTTGTTCTCGATTGGCTAGGTGAATTAAGCCAAGTGAGTGAAGCAAAGGGAAATTGAAAAGCAAGAAAAGCAAAATAAGCCAAGTGAAGCTAAGCAAGAGTATAAAAAGCTCAAAAATAAAATAAAAATTGTAAAGCAAAGCAAGGCAAAGAAAAAAAAAATTTTGAAAAATCATTTGAAGTTGCTTAAGGACCCTTTGTGAGCTTTTCTAAACTCAATCTCTAGCTAAATTGTGAGCCCACATGGAGGCAAGTCTTTATTTTCATAGATAGATAATGAGCCCGCGTAGAGGCAATTTAATTTTTCTTGCACATTGTTCAAAGCATGGGAGCATGGGATCATCGTATGTGGAGGATTGTTGATTATTGATTTGTTGCGGAGGAGAAGTGATTGCTACTTGCTTGTTGCTTGTTTTTGTTTTATTTGTGTATGCATGGTTGTAGGTCATTAAATCATACTCTTGTTCCACTTCAATTGAATCTTGACTCCATTGTTCGTAATTCTAAGGGAAAGGGTAATTCTAGTTATTCCATTTCATCAATGGAAGACATCAATGAGGACCACATGGAGGACCTTGGTCACATAGACCAACAAGGCATCCTCAACCCTAATGCACATCATGACAATATTCAAGTACCATTAGGCATGCCAAGGCCTTTCATTCTACCATAACAACAAGGTCAAGTTCCATTGGGAATACCTCGGCCAATTTTTACTCCACAACCTCCCATTCTTCAATGCAATCATGGTGCTTATGTAGCACCACAGGTTTTGAATCCTCTTCTTGCTTTACGTGACCATTATGTGCCAAATGAATATAATGCACCCACATGCATTCAGTTGCCCCCATTTAGAGCACATTACTATGAAATTAAATCGCAAACTATTCAAATGCTTCCCAACTATCATGGACTACCAAATGAAGAACCTTACAAGCATTTGGATGAGTTTCTTGAAGTGTGTTCCACCGTGAAATACACGAACATGCCGGAAGAGGTTTTGAGATTAAAATTTTTTTTCCTTTCACCCTTAAAGATAAGGCAAAATAGTGGTTCAACAATCTTAGGCCTTTTTCGATAATTTCTTAGGCAGAAATACAACAAGAGTTCTTGAAGAAGTACTATCTGGTTTCAAAGACCAATGCAATAAGAACTTCAATTCGAGAATTTTATCAAGGGGAAGGGGAATTGTTTCATGAGGCATGGGAGCGCCTTAATGATTTGCTTAGGAAGTGTCCACATCATGACATTCCTAAATGGCAATTGGTGCAATTTTTCTTTGAAAGTTTGTCGAATAATTTCAAGGGTATGGTTGATGCATCTATGGGTGGTTTTTATCTTGATAGACATGAAGATGATGTACGGCATCTTTATGAAAGCATGAGTGAAAATTCAATGCATCGATCCTTGTCTTCCAAAAATGGTATAAATTTAGGTGGAAGGAAGAATGTTGGCTTTTATCAAGTTGACAATTCTAATGACATAGCCGCCGAAGTCAAGTCTTTATCTCAAAGGTTTGATCAATTTTTGATCAACCAAAATTCGGTGAATCAAGTGTCTTCCTCCCCTAATCATGTTAATCATCATAATTCTAATGAATCATGCATGACTTGTTCTAGTGTCTTACATTCTACTTCCAATTGTCCCCATGGACATGTGCAAAGTGAGAACTATGAATAATTTAATGCCACATTTGTCAACCAAGGGAATAATCCCTATGGCTCATATTACAATCCCGGGTGGAGGAACTATCCAAACTTCTCTTGGAAAAGCCAAGGGGAAGGCTCAAACCCTCCCCAAGGTGGTTTTCAAGGCAAGTATGTTCCACCCCCAATGCAAAGCCAAGGTTCCCAAGGTTTTAGATCATCATTTCAATCATCACATGGAAACCAATTCTCAAACTCTCATTTTCCTAATCAAACATCTTACTCTCAAGGAAATTCCTGGAGTCCCGCTTTTGAGGAAAAAGTGTTGACCTCTTTGGGTACTTTAGAGGCAAACACTCAATTGCTTCATTCCCATTCCCAATCCATTGCTAAGCTAGAAACCCAAGTTGGGCAAATAGCTAGTACTTTGAATGCTAGAAAAAAAAAAAAAAAAAATGCCTTTAAATACCCCACCAAAGCAACAATTTGTTGTGGAGACTAACCCCTTATCGGAAGGTCACACAATTGAGCATGTCAATGCGGTGACAACCTTGAGAAGTGGAAAAATTGTTGACAACCAAGTTAGTGTTCAAAATGAAGTGAGTGAACCGGTACAACCAAAAGTTGACACCCGTCCCGTTTCACATTTTATTCCTCCTTCATTACATGTGCATGATCATCTTGTTAAGAAAATTGTGAAAAATGATTTGAAAAATTCTTATGTTGAAAATGTTGTGAAACAAGATTTTGAAAAAGCTTTTGAGCCTAAGGCTCCATTTCTAGTTGCCTTAAAAGGATTCATTTCTCTTGAAAAGTAAAAGACAAAAGTGAATGAAATAATTGAAGTGTTTAGGCAAGTGAAGATTAATCTTCCCCTCTTGGATGCAATCAAAAAAAATTCGGCTTACGCTAAATTTTTTAAAGATCTTTACACCCAAAAGAAGAAGAACAAAAGCCAATCACCAAAGAAAGTGGTCTTGACCGAGTAAGTAAGCTCCATTTTGCAACATAACACTCTCCCAAAATTTAAGGACCCAGGTTCACCTACTACTTCTTGCATCATTGGTGACCATGTCATTAATCGGGCTCTCCTAGATTTTGGAGCAAATGTTAACCTTCTTACATATTCGGTGTATGTTAAATTGGGCTTAAGAGACTTGAAACCGACGTCGGTAGTTTTGCAACTTACTGACCGATCCATCAAAAAGCCCCGGGGTGTTATTGAGGATGTGTTGATTAAAATTGATAAGTTCTTCTTCCTGGTCGATTTCGTTGTCATAGACATGGAACCGGTCCCAAATCCCAAGAATCAAATTCCCATTATTCTTGGCCGTCCATTCTTGGCAACCGCAAATGCCAACATCAATTGTAGGACGGGGATAATGAAAATTTCATTTGGGCATATGATAGTGAAGTTGAACATATTTAATCCAACCTCGAGTTCAATGGACAAGCATGAAGAAATGTGTGTTGTGGAAAAGTGTCTTGACAATGAATTTGAAAAAGTTGAGTCTTTGCTTGAAAATGAAAATTTCAAAAGTTTACCTTCCAAAATGATTTCAAAGAATGTTGTTTTGAAAACAAATGTTGAAAGGGCATGGAAGCCCAAGAACTGTTAATTTTTTAAAATTAACAACTCATGTAGTGAGTCGTTAATATGCAATTTTTAACGACGTGTGCTGCAAGTTGTTAATACATGTCTTTTAATGACATGCAAAGCATGTCATATTATGTGCCATTTTAACGACGTGACTAAAAAGTTGTCAATGCATGCCTTTAATGTCTAGAACATCATGTTGTGTTTTTGTCATTGACGTCATGCATTGGCATGTTGTCAAAATCTTCTTTTTGTTTTTGTTTTTTTTTTTTTAATTGATAGTCCATGACGTCAAAATCGGTTTTTTTTTTTTTTTTTTTTTTTTTTTTTTTGGAATTCCTTTTCTTTATAATGGAGACATCGTGTATGTCTTGCCTTTGTTGATCAATATCACAAATTATGGCCATTTCCAATGTGAAAAATAACCCACATATCTGTCGCATAACCATATATAACAACATAATATGTATATATTAAAGAGAATAACCAAAATCTATTATATTACTTATCATTAAACCAAAAACATGAATTTGAGTACCATGCCAATTATGAATGTCAAAAAAGTTCCCATCCATCTAATACAATAAAGGCATCAAGAAATAAAAAAACTAAACCACTAAATTCCAATTAAACAATCATCTTTTGTAAAATAAGAACATAACCATCAAATTTGAACATATATTAGCCCTCACTCATCCATACAAAATCTTGACAGCCAAAATAGATCCTCCAATCATAATCTGCCATAAAAAAATAAAAAAAAAGAAGAAGAAGATAGAAAAAAAACAAGTTATTAACTATATTATATAGAAGTAAGCGAAAAGAAAAAGATGAATGAGAGGAAGCTAAAAATGGCGAGAATGTTCAAACTCTTTAAAAAAAAAAAAAAAATGATGTCCATTTATAAATGTATCAATCAACACAACTATATTAAAATAAAATTATTACCTTCGAGACTAAGTTGTTCTAATGAACTTGGCAGGCCATGCAACCGTTTCTCCCTTAGCTTCTAAAAGGCAGAAGTAATTTTTGCTCGCCCTATACAAGGTCACATCAGTGTCATTTACAATCTTGACCCAGATTTTCCAACATTCGGTTCCAATAGGAATACCATCCACACATGCTTTAGGGTCCGTTGAATCAATATCTCCAATAGCAACAACTGAATTTGGCTTACTCCAATCTAATAATTCACATTCCAATCCTTCTAAATTTTCAGTTGGCTGAGTATTAGGAGTGACTTGAGGAGAAGCCCTTGCATTCCCATACTATAAATCATGAAAACAAATGAGAGAATAATTTAAATTCATTACAAAATTATACAATTTGGATTCAAAATTGACGTAAAACTACAGAAACAAAAATATACAAGATCAAGAATTGAAATCTCAAAATAATACTGACATTATAATAATCTTTATTAACAATATCATTAACAATACATGCAACCAAAACAATATATTATCACAAAGTAATTTTCACAAAGTAATTTTGTCCCTGAGTACTCACAAGCCAATCAAATAAACAAATACTATCATAATAAAGTTAAAAAAAGGTTCTAAATCCACTCTCCTTAGAACACACAACCAAAATAAAATTACTGTTTTATTGTGTAAAGTAGCAAGGCTTTCACTAAAGGCCTAAGAGTTAAGAAGGAAACAAAATCAGAATTGATATAATTTATTATATACTTACCACTATTGAACGCAACTCATTCATTTCAATCTTAAAAGCGTCCATTTGCTGGTTGATTTCTTTGATTTTAGCATCGTATATTTTTGTTTGTTCTTTCAGTTGTCCTTGTTGCTTAAGTTTCGACTTTGTAGCCCCAAACCCCATTCATCTAATGTGTGCACCTCGACACTCTTCACCAATTATGTGAGTCACTGCATCATCTTCAAGAGAGTCTATTTTTTCAGATGTTAATTCATATTCTCTCATGGCCACCTGAAATTATATACATAGATTAAAAAACTTAACTATTAGTCGAGTAAATATAAATTTTAAAAAATTTAAAGATGTAAAAAGCATTTGTTGTTACCTCTGTGTCATTGATTGCGTTATTTATTGGCTTGCCATCCTTCTTCTTATGTCCTCTAATCCAAACATCTACCCTCGATAGCTTCTCATTGGGTGTACTACTCTCTTTTATCTACAAAATAAATAATGAAAACATTGCATATATACTAGATGGTTAGAAATCAAAGTTGCATTATGTGCACAACTAACTGCTTCCAAAAAAATTTCAATGCTAATGAATAAATTAGTGTTACCATTTTCTGTCTCAAGCGAGCATAACCCAAGCGGCTCATCGTGTGAGGCATTGTTTGCTTTGCTCGCATTTTTTTGAATTTTTCACTAATCTCCTATAACACAATTAAGTTAATATCAATATATATTAAAGTGAAGAAAGAAAAAGTTTGAACACAATTAAATACATACATTAAATTTAGCCGAACGTGCATATTGTACAAATTTTTCCCACTCGTCCATTGAATTAACATTATCAGGCTTCAAGCGGGCACTTGCACGCCAAAATTCAGCATTTTTACTCAACTTTCGTACTTTAGTTCTCATTCTTGATTTATGATTATGCCATAATTTATCCATAGATTGAAGTATCTCTTTCTGATAATTATTAGGAACCACAAATTTTTGCTGCATTAAGCAAATAAACAAGTAATTATAATCCAGTAGTTGTGCTTATAGAGAGATAGGATAGAAAGTGGTAGAAAATTAGCAGAAAGAATATATAAAAATCATGAACATAAATCATACTTGTATCTGTGACTATCATACTAGCAAAGAACTAAGAAATTAATAATGGTTATAATCTAACATTACACGAGTATAGGGTCAATACCTTCAGAAGAGTCCATATACGATCCTTCATATCGTCAGTCACATCTAACCAATTATGTAAAGTGACTGGCACAACCTCCCTTGCAATTATCCCTAGAGTAGATTTAAATTGTGGAGTTTCATCACCTATTAGTTGACCGGTTTCATTAAATATGAGCTCAACTGGTGTCTTCCATCCCTTACCAATATTTTCCAATTTTTTTTTTGCCTCTAGCCTTTCGTTTACGTGACTCCGTTATGGTCTCATTGGGAGGAGGGCTACCACCTGTAGCAATGTCCGGTGAAAAACCACCTACTCCTTGTACTTGTTCACCCAATGGTGTATGCGGAGAATTAGCATCCCTCTCAGATATGAGCAATGGCTCATCCCTCTTTAAAGTCTAGCTACCAAGTAGAAGCATTTCAATGTAAATTTATAGGTTTACCAAAAAGCTCTTCCATAGCTTTCTTTAATCCATTTTAAATGCAATTGAGACCAAGTACGATGCCAAAATTAAAATTTTAAAACAAAGCAAACGTGTACTAGGCTAAATACATGAGAACTGCATTAATCATAAACTAAATTTCCATGTCAGCTTGGTTTGAGCAACTGCTCCAACAGCCCTGAATAATAAAAATCAGCTCTATGTGACACCATATCCCTTATAAGATGACATCAAAGATGATAGATTCCACCTCCACATGCACATATTTGAGGCAATAATTTAAGATAAATGATGACAATAAAAAAAAAAATACCTCCTTCGATTCTACAAGATCTCATCTAATTGAACACGTATCTGCTATTAGTTAAAAGAATACTGATTTTGCTATACCAAAACTAGGGGGGCAGCAGAACCAAGGAATACCATATGGCACTCTCCTTCATGGTCAAATATATAAAACATGGTTTAGTATTTTATAATAAACTAAGACAAAATATATTCCATATATAATGACATCTTCTACCCTTACTCATTATCCCAACACATTCATTCTTTTAGGAAAAAAAAAATCTATTTACAGAAAATGACTAAGCCACAGGATCCTTCCACAAGAAGGCATCCGAATTCGTTGATACACTCAACTTCTTTCATTCATATATTATGAAGGAAAAAAAACAAAAAAAAAAAAAAAAAATTGTGAAGTGTTTCAGACATTTTAAGTATATATCAATATATTCACTTGAATAATTCCACCTTTTTTCAAATGGCCAATATAAAAGCATTCCTAGTAATACCATTAATGCAGGTCCAGCAAGCCTATAAATCACGAGTAGAAGATCAACCTTGTGACTTTCATTTACATTATATAAAGCAATAATTAGGATTACTACAGTTTGTACCACTTGAAAATTATGCCTTCTACACATAAACTAGTTACAATATTCACTTCATTTCTTTGCATATGCAGTTACTGAAATAGAATTATTTACAGCAAACTATTCCCAATTTCAAGATTGGCGAAATATTAGTGAAATCACAGTAGAATTATTGAGAAGCAATTACAAAGACATGGAATTTAAACAGGACAGGTCTTAAAAGAGCATTAATACAAGGGATTTTTTCATGTGAAGAACAATGTAAAAGGGTTAAGGAAGTCCCCTATGTAAGGGAGAGAGAGGCCAACAAACAAGAAATTCCAAGAGAAAAAAATGAACCCTATGCCCAAAAACATAAACCTCAAATGTAACACCAATTATACCGATTAATTAATTTACATGAATAAAATAATAAAAAACAAAAAAAAAAGAAGCTCACTCTGTCCCCCAAAACTTCTATTTCTCACATTCATATTGCAATGGTAGTATGAAATAAAGGAAAGAGTTTTTGATCTTTAAGTATAGTAGTTGGCAATTGTTCGAACCCCACAAAAGCACATTGATTGTGCATCACAATTTTTTCTTACAATGAAAAAACTACAGTATTTTATATGATCATGTACGCAACCTAACATTTCACCCATGTGTCTTACAAGTCTCCAAATATATCATAAGAGAAGTGTTATTGATGCTATATCTCACTGTATACACCATGATAAAATTCGTAAATTAGGAGGTCTTTTAGTATCATATTGGACTATTTCACATGAGTTAATTGCAGAGACAAAAAGTATTAAGAATGCATCAACAAATCATAAAGTTGTCCTATACACACTAGTTGCAAATCCATTGTACAACAAATTAGGCTCTGTTGGCACCAAAACATGGCAGCCACCTCAGCGGTGACATGGACCAGTGAGGAGTCAACAAGTGCTCAGTTTGTTTAAAAGGGAAGACGGCCAATTGAGGAATATTGGTAGAAAATCTAGGGAAGTATGTTCAGCCTCCGTATCAAATAAGGTTGTTGTTAAGATTCTAATCAACTCAAATATGGTCATTGATTGAAAAAGAAATACTAGAGATTTAGCTAAAATGAAATCCATATGAAGTAGGAATTTAGTTGGAAAAGGAAAAGGAATTCTAGAAAGAGGCAGCCGAGTGAGTCATTATATGGATAAGTTTAAAATCTATAAGTGGCCATTATGCCATTTAAGGAAGATACGGCTGCCATGTTTATAAGGAAAGAAGTTGCTAAAAACTAGCAACTTTCCAGCAACTTTTTAGAAATTTTTCAGCAATGTCTCGGCAACTTGCATGTGACTATATCAAGGAAGCTTGTTTTAATAGGGATTTCCTATTGAAGCAAGATGAGAAGAGAAGAGAAGCAGTATACCAACGAGATTTGACTCAATTCAAATTATGAAAAGAAAATTAAGGAGAAGATGATTTTCAGACTAGGAAATTAGGAAAATAAGTTAATTTAGAACTTCTATACATAGAAGTATTGTATTTCATTCCAATTTGTCCAGCACTAACCACGAAACAGCATGAATCAAAAATTCATCAAATGACTCAATGTCATCTTATCTTCAATTATTTTGTCCAAATGGAAAATTTCATTCGAAGAATATGAGTTCCAGTAACTTATCATTCTTTTTGCAACGTCTAATTATGTTATTTACAATTTATTCATTATTTTATGCTAATGGTTTTAAATGAAAAATCTTTGATCAAATTCATGTCACTTTAATTCGACCTGTTCATTCCATTGCACCATTACTTTCCATGCAATTTCCATTCAGCCAGTTATTTTAAAGTCAATTTCAATTCAGCCATTTATTTTCCATGTTATTTCAATTCGGCCGTCTTTCTTTACTGTCAATTTAAATTCAGCCTGTTCATTCAAATTTTCTTTAGTCATTGCATTTTTATTTCTTTTAACACCTTTTATAAAAAAAAGTCCTTGCAAACAAGGCAGGAAAATAACCTTGCTGGGAGTTCTTACTATTATCTCTCCTACACATTCACCTGAAGTCAGCCATCGAAAAAAGGGACAGACTGGTGTTCATTTCATAATTTTGAGTGTTTTATACAAATACTCTGGCACGCCCGCAAGAGTCTATAAACCAGCGTAAGACCAAAAACCGCGCGAACATATTTTGACACGCCCGGTGGGACCACTAGTGGGTGTTTAAAAGAGGCAAAAATGCCACCACGGCTTAAGAAAAATTCTAAGGCCGTGGTTACTGATGAAGATTTGGAGGAGCACATCAGCCAGTTCAGGCTGAGAACTCTACATTAGGCCCCACTGATGAGTTAGCAGTGATACAAGCACAGGTGAGCTCCTTGGTAGATGCAATGGGAAGGATGGGTGCACGTTACAATGACATGCATGAAACCATGTCCCAACTCTCAGCTACCATTCTGAACAAGCCGACTCAGGTAAGCAGCTCCAACAATCAGGAATCGGCTCTTCAGCCGAATCCATCACAACCTACTCGGCCAAAGAGGGCCGATAAATCATCACAGCCATGGCCGCTAGTAATGATACTCCAACCAGGTGCAATTTCAGGTTTTAATTAGCCATTAGTAGCAGCTCCGCGGCCACAGGTAATTCCACCAAACCCTGCTCAGGTACCTTTGAACTCGGGGGGCAATCAGATCAGGTAGAGGCCACCGAACTCACTATATACTCATGTGCCACCACAGGTTAGGCTCGGGGGGCAGAATATGGCTAATCAACCACATGATTGGCCGAATTACTATCAACCAGTAGCTAATCAGCCGCCAATTTTTAATCAGGTTCCACCAATAGTAAATCAGCCACCACAAGTCATGTTAGATAGAAGACAATTAGTTGATTTACTCATAGAAGAATACGGCTTGGAACTTAGAGGTGCCGGCCGACCAATTTATAGAACTCCGTATCCAAAAGTGGTAGACCAAGTTGAGTACCCTAGAGGATATAAAGTCCCTGACTTTGTAACCTTTAGTGGCAAAGGGAGTTAATCGACCGTGGAACACATTGGCCGCTTCACAGTTCAATGTGGAGAGGCCAGTGTGAGCCCTGATAAGCGCCGAATAATGTATATTCAAGCGCCCTAAATTACATTAACAAAGTCCAGTTATTAATTATTTTATGTAGATTAACTCCAATTCTATGTTTTTATGCATTTTCAGGTTCATTGGCCAAAATGGAACAAGAATAAGGCCTTGTGGAATCTTGAGCAACAAAAGGTGCCAATGCTGAATTCTGGCAGCAGTAGAGCCTGGTCTTTGCTTGCCATTTTGACCTTCCAAACTCGAGAACTGGACTTCCCTCATAACATGAAAGATTTAGAGCTCTGAATCAGCTTTCCAAATCTTCAAGTGGTTCATCATTCGAAGTTCGGAGCAGAGAGTTATGATCTTCACAACAGAGGTGCGCAGAACTGCCTGGCAGCACTGATGTACTGCCTTTCTCCCCATTTTCGACCAACCAGACTTGAGATTTGGGTCTTCATCAAAACATGAAGTTTTTAAAGCACTGAATCAGCTCTCCAAAGCTTCAAACAGATCGTCATTCGGAGTTCGGGTCACAAAGTTATAGCAGTTTTCCCAAAATAGGTCAGCACTGAGCAAGAGGAGCATGTTGCACATTGCACTAAGTTAGAGCGCTCGAAGTCTCCAAGCGTGTGCTCGAAAATCAGGCAGAATGCCCTTCGGAAATGGCTCATTTCAGCCCACTTGCACATTGGTTTCCTCAATGCCATCTTCCTTCTTTATGAAGTGGTTGGAGGTGTTTCTTGGAGGAGAGAGGGTATGGTTGGAGCATAAAAGGCTACCCAAAGGCCACATATATCATTAAGCTTTATCTTGAGCAAGAGAAAGGAGAGAGAAGAGAGCAAGGAGAAGGGTGTTATTGAGTGCTACAGTGGGAGCTCGAAAATGGAGATGAGGATGATGCTTCTTCCTTCTTCTAGCTCACCAATGGGTAACTAAACCTCATCTAGGGAGGTGATGAAACCCCTCCCTTGTAAGCATGTGTTAGTATAGTTTATTTTTGGGGATTACAATGTATTTTTGATAGTCTTTCCATGGTCAAGAGCCTCATTTTTGTTGTAATGAATGTTGAATGTTTTAAATGATTATTGTGAGTTATTCATCTTGTCTTGGATGGTTGCTTTCCTTAATCATATTGCTTGCACTTCCATGGTGACAATGGAAGTTAGATCATGGAATGGTTTTAATGGCATGGAGTTGGAGAACCTAGATAGTTCATGGCTTAGGGTTTCCCTTTGATGGGCTATACTTGATTCTTAGCTTTATGTGCATTCACCATTTAAATTAGGGCTTGATAATCCTTGGCTTAGTAAGCATGTTCTAAGCTACATTTTAGTTTAGGTAGTTGATCATGTGAACCTTTGATGGTTTATCCTTGCCTTTCTAATTAAATGAACTTCTTAAGGATATTATAGCAACCTAGTATTGTTATGTATCATGACTATCATATATGTTGTTTTCCCCTTAAATTAATCTTAACCTAGCATGTGTATAGGGATGGAGGTGGATTCATTTCCCTAGCCTTCTTTACTTGTACTCACTCCCTTGAATTCTTGCAATTTATTGTTTTATGCACTTTTAATTTCCTAGCTTAAGTGACATCCAACAAAACCTCTATACACCCTTCATCATTCTAAGAATGATTCTAGACATTTAGGTTGTATTAGACTAGCGTAGTCCCTGTGGTTCGACTTACCCGACCAATAGCCCTATTTTACAATGATTCGTGCTATTGCGAAGGTTGATGTTAATTGACCAACCGATCAAGCCCTTGGTTAAAATTAAGACTTTTTCCTAACTCTTTGACAGGGGCCGCTTTTTCATGGTATATTCGTTTACCTCCTAATTCTATTTTTAATTGGTTACAGATGAAGGAGTTATTTCACAATCAGTTATACCGTATGGAGGCGGAACTAACTCTGGCCGATTTATCCAGGCTGAGCCAATTGCCTAGTGAATCGGTTGAGACATTCATTACAAGGTTTAGGATGGCAAGATTAAGATCTCGTGTACCTTTTCCAGAACAGGAGTACATCCGTTTAGCTTTAAACGGCCTTGATTTTGAACTCCGGAAGAGGTTTGAAGGAGTCCCATTTCGTGACATGTATGACCTAGCCGAGAAAGCTATCAAGTATGAGTTGGTCCTCAAGGAAGAGAAAGAAAGAAAAAATTCCTCTAAAGGTACGTACTATAGGGACCCCAATTATGAAGTTTTTTCAACCAATGTGGGTGAAGAAGAAGATCTTGACGCTAATTTGACTGAAATTATTCTTAAGAAGCCTTATGTATGTGAAGTTTTGACAAAACCAAATGCATCTACAAGTGTTACTCAGCCATCGACTTCATCGGCCAAGAAGGGTACGACCGATACTGGTAAGGTTTATACGTTTGACTTGGCCAAGACAGAACAAATTTTTAATCATTTGTTGGCCGACAAACAAATTGTTCTGCCAAAAGGACACAATATACCATCAGCCACTGAATCTAAAGGAAAAGAGTTCTGCAAATTTCATAATTCATGGAATCATACTACTAACAATTGTTATGTATTTAGAAATGTATTGCAGAAAGCAATTGATGAAGGTGTATTGAAATTTCCTGAAAAGAAGCCAGACGTGATGGGGGCCGATGGTAATCCATTCCCTAATATTGTAAATACCAATGTAATCAGCCTGGCACTTGAAAAAGCCCTTGATAATGGTAAGTAAGAAAGATCAGAAAAAATTCTTGATAGTTCATCATCAGCCAGCAGTGATGAATAGAGGGTGAAAGACTTAGAAAATCAGTTGAGGGAGGCTCAAATTGCCCTCATCAACCATGGCTGTTGCCCAAATTACAAAGGCCATAGGAATAATCAAGACAAGAGAAGCTATTTTCAATCGACCAGGAAGAGCAGTGTCTATGAAAGGTTGGGTTATCAGCCTAGACAGAGTCGTAAAGAAGTTAATCGACCAATATTCAGAGAGAATGGACTAAGGGTAGTAAAAATCACTCGGTTAGAAAGATCTGTGACTGATAGAGTTCTGCTAGAGCAACATTCTTATCCAAGTTTCAAAAGGAAAACAGTAATTCAGTCAGAAATATAGGCTTAAAAGGGGAAACGGACCTCCTTTGGTTGACCATGGTTGACCATGGCAAATGGACTCGAGTGAATCATCCGAAGTTTCCAAAGTAGCCTCCTACACGTACCCAAAAAAGGAGGATGCAAAGGAAAAATGCAGAACTTAGAAGAAAAGAGGATAAAATCGACCAGGTTCAACCGGCTAAGGAAGATGAACCAAGGGAGGCTGAAGACATAGAGGTTGCTATATCTTTTGGGAATGAGGCATCCTCTTATGAGGAGAAAGATGATTGATGAGGCCACTTGTATACGTCAAAATAATGTAGTGAATGTGCGGTTCAAGAAAAGCCCTTTGGGCCAAATTTAAATTTATAAAAACCACTACCAACACTACCACTAACGTAGCAAGAGTGAGTAGGGATTGTCCCAAGGGATTATACGTGTTGGAATTCAACTTTGACTCTAATGTACCAAATGATTGCAAAAGATAGAGATTGGTTTGATTAAACTAAGATGCAAGAAAATTAAAAAGCAATTAAAATAAACTAAGTTGAGATAGGGATTTAAGAGATATGAAGAGAGGACTTAGGGTGTTGGAATCACCACTAAGCTCATGTAATTAACCACTTGCTTTCCATTAATGGGAAATACATTGTTGTGAACAAAATGCGACTACTAATTGCAATATTAAGCATGGACCATCTAATTTATGTATGAATTTTCTACCTCAACTAAGTGTAGCACAACCCATCAATTTTAAGCATGACCCATCTAAGTAGCAACAATTGTAGCACACATCAATCTAGAGAATCATGGAATTTGCAATAATAAGCCATGGAATATCTAACCAAGCATAGATTGTCTACCTACCTACAAGCATGAATTAAATTGTAGAACAACCCATCAAGCATAAGTATAAACCATCAAATTAATTGACAAACATATTCAATGAAAACCCATGCTTAGCCATTATTAAATCCTTAATTAATCACACATAGACATACAACCAATATAGAGAATCTAATGTAGAGATTAATTCCTAAATAATCACACATCAGACAACATGTAATCAAATAGAGAATCAATAGAAAGAATTAATCCATATGAATCATGTAAGAAATAATTCCCAACTTAATCACACATAGACATGTAAATAAACTAGAGAATTAATAGGAAGAATTAAACCATAGAAATCATAAAAATATACCAAGATTCATTAATTTCACAAGGCTAGAATACTAATCACAACAATATATATAAATCCCCAAAAATAGAAATACAAGGGTTTAGATTACACAAAACTTAGGGCTCATCCAAGCCCTAAGTGTAGATCTAGCCAATCATGGAGGAGGTGGATGTGGTCATGGAATCAAGCTCCAAATATGGCTCCATCTTCTTCTTCCTCTTCTTCTTCTTTGAAGCTCTAGAGATAGAGAGAGAGAGTGGTCTAGAGATGGATCTTGAGATGTGCCTCCACTTCCCTTTTTTCTTCTAACCCTAATCTGCAACCTTGCTAGAGAGAGAAATATAAAATACAATGTAAAAATAAAAAAATAAAAAAGCTCCTTTACAAATGGGTCACTTCCCTTTATATAGGAGGTCATTCTCTTAGTCACTAAGTCAGGAATATAGCCCCAAAAATATCTAATCCCGTACTATGTGATAGGTGGACTTTTGGACGCGCACGGAATAAGACAGCTCGCTGCCAGCAATGTTCGATCGATCTAACTTTGATTTTTGATCGATCCAACTTTCAGCAAAAGTTCGATCGATCCAACTTTGATTTTCGATCAATCCAACTTTGATCGATCTCACTTTTCTGATCGATCTCACTTGGCAGTTTTTCACGATCAGCCTCTTTTTGCTCCAAGTCAGCCTCCTTTTGCTCCGAATCCTCTCCGAGACTTAGTTTGACTCCAAAAAGGCCTTAAGAAACCATTTTTAGCCCATTTTAACATTATTGACCTGAAATAGAGAAAAACACAAATAAGTACTAAAACGGGTAAATAAGATAGATAAAGGTCCTAGAATACT
This sequence comes from Cornus florida, assembly GCF_030987335.1. Taxonomy (NCBI): domain Eukaryota; kingdom Viridiplantae; phylum Streptophyta; class Magnoliopsida; order Cornales; family Cornaceae; genus Cornus; species Cornus florida. Next base: position 70,627,432 of record NW_026775578.1, read on the forward strand.
CAAGCTTAAAGGGTTTAAAAGTGTACCTTTCAGCGCTCATCACACCCCCAAACTTAAATATTGCTAGTCCCTAGCAATGAATTACGAAGTAAAGAAATGAAATTAACAACTAAACAACTATAACTATAAAGTAATAAATGGATAACACCACTTTCATTGGGAACACGATTGCACTTAGCACATGCAACAAGCCTTTTAAACCCCTAGGTTAGCCCTAGCGGACGAGTGAAGTTTTGTGAGGTTTTTCCAGAAATGATACCCACAAACATTAAGCACATTCTTTCAAAAGAGACACCAATATTGCAAACAAGCATTGGGAGAAAACTACCTCAAGTATGGAATTTTTTAACTCATTCCAAGCAATCTCCTAAAATCTCAACATCAAATAAGCAAATATGGTCCTCCACACATCAAGAAAATGATCATGCAAATCAAAATAACTCTAGAATCCTTTTTAAGTGGTCCGACATCAATATGTTGCTATCTTAGCCAACTAAAGAATTAATCACATCCTTACCCTCAAACTAGCACACAAATCTAGTACCGATCATCAAGATAAAAAGTGGATCTTTTATTAAAGTTTATTGTTCTAGGTGCGCTTATTCTTTTCACTCGATTTTTCTTTTTCTTTTTCTTTTTTTCTTTTTTTTAAATGATCAAAGATGGAAGCATAGTGCAATGTGTTGATCTTTTAAGCTTTCTAGTAATTCATGAGGTCGAGCGTTAGGTCAATGACACCCAAACCAGACGGCTTTAGGGCACTAGGTGTTCAAACACCCCTACGGACTTACAAGCTCAAATCAACTAGGCTACAAATCAAGACAACCTCCATCTAATCATTTCTCACTTCTCACCTTTTGGGAGAAGTACTCACTTTTTATTACTTTTGCAACTTATTTATTTATTTTTTTTATTTTTTTATTTTTTTTTTTAAAGCAAGTTCAATTATTAACCTAGAGTTTGGGCCTTCCACTTTCGGCGCGAGAAGTTCAATGCTTGATGAGGCTAGAATCCCGGCTACTTAGTGATAAGGGGTTGTTATCCGCCTTTATCAAGAATGAAAGATTTCAATGCACTACAAGCTCAATTGGGATATAACAAATTCAATAATCAACAAAGCATATACCACACAAATGAATGCTAATGTGTGCCTGTGCTAGTGTAGAATTCTAGAATGAATCTCAAAACAATCACAAAATCAGGATGATGTGGACCACAAGTGCAAGCAAGATATCAATCTTTCAAAAAATTTACTCCTAAATGGCATCCACAAGGCATACAAGGAGTATTGGACTCTCAAGTAAAGCAATTTTTAAATTTTAAGCAATATAGTCCTCAAAAGATCAAAATTATAGCTAACATCAATCCCAAATCTCAATCATGCAATTAAAACTCAACTTTAAGTAGAATGCAACAAGACACCTTACCCCCAAACTTAAACCGCACATTGTCCTCAATGTGTAATAAGAACAATGGAAAAGATGGAAAGAGTATACCATGGTGATGAGAACGTGAAGCCCGGCAATGATCCAATTTGAAAGACGTTTCCCCCAAACTTGGAATCAACAACCTACTTTAATAACCACACTAGCAAACTCACATCAAATATCAAATGGGATAAGAATATTCAAGCATTCTAAGGCAATATAGCACAAGGTGAAAGAGAGATATGAGATCAAGCCCTAACTAAAGCATAAAGTATGCATGACTACACATAAGGGCACAATGGTGAATCTTTTTATATTTTTCATTTAACGAAAGGTAGTATATACAAAATGCAAGAAAAACAAAGAATAAAATGCATGAACAAAATATAAAAAGAAAAATAAAGAAAGTAAATGCAATGAAAGAATATGTACAATGCAAGAAATGAAAAACAATATGTACAATGCAAGTATATACAAAATTTTCTTACTTTTTTTTTTCATTTTTTTTTTTTTTTTTTTTTTGAGTAAACATGAAAATAAAATAAAATAAATGAAAATATTTTTGAATTTTTGAAATGTAAAAAGTCAAAACAAAGTCAAACAATGAAATGGAGAATTAAGATCGATCAGAACAAGAGTTCAATCGATCAGACAGATATGCAGGTTTTTGGTTCAAAAATTTAGCTAAGTGTTGAATCATGAGATCGATCGAACTTGGAAGTTGGATCAATAGAAGGTCTAAAAATTGGTTCAAACGATAGGACAGAGAGGTGATTTGGATGCAGGTTTCCGCATGCTCAAAATTTTTCTAAGTGTTGGATACAGAGTGGAGTTCGATCAATCGAACTCAGGTTTGAGATCGATCGAACTATGCAGAATGCTCAATAATGACATGAAAGCTCATGCAATCCTCACCAAAGTTCCTTTCAATGCATATGAGAACCAAAAACAAGTATCTAGACTTCGCATGAAATGAAATGAAAGATAGAAATAAGGGAGGAATAGAGTTTTGACACCCTACGAATGCTTTTGTTAGTCTTTAACGTCTCTAGCAAGACGTTGGGCTCTTTTAGCCTAGATCAAAGATCTTATTATGCATCCCCTCCTTATTGGAGTGATGAATGGTTTTTTGAACTTTTCCCAACAAATGGTTCTTTGAAGAACTTGTTGGTTTAAGCTCAAAAGGAGCTTTTGGTTCCTTGTCAATGCAATATTCTATGTGCTCATACACCGGGTCAACTAAATGTGCAGCTTCCAAATGTCTTTGAAAGACTTGACCCTCTATGTAAGGTTTTAACCTTTGACCATTAACTTTAAAAATGTTCCCCTTTTTCAAGTTTTTGATTTCAACCACCCCATAAGGTGCAACAGAGATGATTTCATAAAGACCCTCCCATTTGGTTCTCAATTTCCCAGGAAAAAGTTTCAGTCTAGAGTTGAAAAGCCAAGCTTTTTGATCGGGTTCCAAAGATTTTTTCACAATATGCTTATCATGAAAGGCTTTGGTTGGTTCTTTGTAGATTTTGGCATTATCATAAGCATTGTGTCTCAACTCTTCTAACTCACTCAATTGAAGTAACCTATTCTCTCCGGCTTTATCAAGGTCAAAATTGAGCTTTTTAACTGCCCATAAGGCTTTATGCTCTAGCTCAACCAGAAGATGGCAAGGCTTTCCATATACAAGTCTATAAGGAGACATGCCAATGGGAGTCTTGTATGCCGTCCGATAAGCCCACAAAGCATCATTTAGCTTTCTTGGCCAATCCTTATGGGTAGTGTTAACCGTTTTCTTAAGAATATGCTTAATTTTCTGGTTAGACACTTCAACTTGCCCATTTGTTTGAGGATGGTAGGGAGTGGCTACCTTATGAGTGGCGGAGTACTTAAGAAATAAGTGCCTCAAGAATTTATTGCAAAAATGTTTTCCTCCATCACTTATTATAGCCCTTGGCATACCAAAACGAGCAAAGATATTGGATTTGATGAATTTGAATGACCACGGAGTGGTCATTTGTTTTGGTAGCACATGCTTCCACCCACTTAGAAACATAATCAACAGCAAGAAGAATGTATTAAAAATCATATGACATAGGAAATGGACCCATAAAATCAATACCCCATATATCAAAGATCTCAACAACAAGTATATTGGTCAAGGGCATCATATCTCTTCTAGACATTGTCCCCATCTTTTGACATCTCTCACATGATTTACAAAAATTGTAGGCATCTCTATGAATAGTGGGCCAAAATAGCCCACTTTGAAGAACCTTCAAGGTGGTCTTTTTTGCACTAAAATGCCCACCACATGCAAGAGTGTGACAAAACACTAGGACACTTGGAATTTCACTCTATGGAATGCATCTTCTCACAATTTGATCCGGACAATATCGGTATAAGACAGGGTCTTCCCAATAGTAATTCCGGATTTTGGTAAAGAAACGATTCTTTTCGTTCTTCGACCAAGAAGTTGGTAGCTTGCCTACTGCCAAATAATTCACAATGTCGGCAAACCAAGGCATTTTTCCATTAGAAATTTGAAAGAGTTGTTCATCCGGAAAAGAGTTACAGATTGGTAGACTGGGGAAAGGCTCTATCGATAACCTAGAAAGATTATCAACAACCATATTTTCGGTGCCTTTCTTATCCTTGATTTCAAAATCAAATTCCTGAAGAAGCAAAGTCCATCTAATTAGCCTAGGTTTTGTTTCCCTTTTTGTCAATAGATGCCTCAGGACGGCATAATCAGAATAAACAACAACCTTGGACCCTAAGGGATAGGAGCAAATTTTATCAAGAGCATATACTACGACAAGTAATTCTTTCTCAGTAGTGGAGTAATTCAATTGAGCTCTCGAGAAAGTTTTACTTGCATAGTATATGGCACAAGGAAGCTTACCCACTCTTTGTCCCAAAACTGCCCCCATGGCATAATCAGAAGCATCACACATGATTTCAAATGGCAATGACCAATTGGGAGGTTGCATGATAGGAGCAAATGATAATAATTCACGCAATTTATGAAAAGCATCTAGGCATGCTTGATCAAAGACAAAAGGAGTTTCCTTGGCAAGGAGGTCACACAAGGGTCGAGCAATTTTGCTAAAGTCTTTGATAAAATGGCAGTAAAAGCCAACATGACCTAGAAAGGAGCGAACCTCTCTCACCGTTGAAGGTGGAGGCAATTCAGAAATAAGCTCGACCTTCGCTTTATCAACCTCTATTCCTCTCCTTGAGATAACGTGAACCAAAACAATACCCTCTTGAACCATGAAATGGCTTTTTTCCCAGCTAAATACAAGGTTGGTTTCACGACATCTCTTAAGCACTAGATCTAAGTTTTTGAGGCATGTATCAAATGAAGACCCAAAAACAGAAAAATCATCCATGAAGACCTCTAAATACTCTTCCACCATATCCGAGAAAATTGACATCATACACCGTTGGAATGTGGTGGGTGCATTGCACAAACCAAAAGGCATCCGTCTATAAGCAAATGTGCCGAATGGACATGTAAAGGTGGTTTTCTCTTGGTCTAATAGGTCGAGGGCTACTTGATTGTACCCCTAGTAGCCATCAAGGAAGCAATAATATTGTTGCCCGGCCAATCTCTCTAGAATTTGATCAATGAATGGCAAAGGGAAGTGATCCTTTCTAATGGCGACATTCAATTTGCTGTAATCAATACATACATGCCATGAATTGGCGGTACGCTTAGAGATTTCCTCACCCTTTGCATTCTCAACCACCGTAATCCCCAATTTTTTGGAAACTACTTGAGTTGGACTCACCCATTTGCTATCGAAGATTGGGTAAATGATTCCAGCATCCAAGAGTTTGATAACTTCCTTTTTTACTACCTCCTTCATGTTTGGATCAAGTCCCATTTGGGTATCCCTAAAGGGTTTTACATCATCTTCCATAAGTATGCGATGCATACAAATAGAAGTGTCAATTCCCTTAAGATCCGCCATGCTCCATCTTATGGCTTCCTTATTTTCTTTAAGCACACTTAAGAGAGCATCTTTTTGGTCTTTTTCAAGACTGGAAGAAATAATAACTGGAAGAGTCTCTTTTGGTCCTAAGAATGCATACTTGAGATTAGAAGGTAGAGTTTTAAGCTCAAGAATTTGTGGGGAGACTAAAGATGAGACTGGTGGAGTGCTAGAGAATGGAGGAAGAGGTTCTACTTGAGTCTTCCAAGATGGAAAATCTAAGCTTGCAACAGATTCCATAAGATTGCTTACTTCATTCATTGAATTTTTATTATCAAATCCACAACTTCCATACATTTCAAGAAGGCAAGAAGCTAGAGGATCATCGGATAAAAGAGATGAAAGACTACCCTCAATTGGTTGTTTCATTACCATTATTGAAATCGATTCCTCATCAACCTCATCTAACATATCTATAAGGCAACACTCATCTTCATCCATGGCATGTTGACTTGCATGGAAAACATTAAGTTTGATCATCATATTGCCAAAAGAGAGGTCCATTATCCTGGATCTACAATTAATTATTGCATTTGCGGTGGCAAGGAATGGTCTACCCAAGATGATTGGGATGTGGTTGGAGGGATTAGCAACCGGTTCGGTATCAAGAATTACGAAATCAACCGGAAAGTATAATTTATCCACCTTGACAAGAATGTCCTCAGCCATGCCCTTAGGTGTTTTGACGGATCTATCGGCCATTTGAAGCACCACCGAGGTTGGCTTAAATTCATTCAACCCTAATTGGACATATACGGAGTAAAGAATCAAATTGACACTTGCACCTAAGTCAAGAAGAGCTCTACGAATTTCATGGGTTTCGAGTACACAAGAAATAGTCGGAGCACCGGGATCTTTGAACTTAAGTGGAGTGCTTTGTTGAAGAATGGAGCCCACTTGCTCCGTGAGGAACACTTTTTTAGGGCTTGGTCCCTTGCTCTTCCTCTTTTGTGTGCAAAGATCTTTCAAGAATTTTGCATAAGGTGGGATTTGCTTAATGGCATCCAATAGAGGAAGATTGATGTTGACTTGCTTAAAAACTTCCATCATGTCATGCGTTTTCCCTTCTTGCCTCCCATAAGGCGAAGTTTCTTTTAAAGCATAAGGGAATAGAGCTTTTGGCTCATAAGACTTTGCAATTTGAGAGGATGATGGAGAAGATTGAGAATTCCGGTTAGGAACATTTTCATTCAAAGGAGTAGGAGTGGAATTGGGAATTGGATGGGTGACAACTTTAGGTTGCACCGGTTCACTATCTTCCTTTGGTAGTTCAACCCTATTGTCCACTTGCTTACCACTTCTCAAGGTGGTGATGGCTTGCGCTTGAGCTTGGGAAGAATACCCCGATGTAGGGTTTGCTTCCACACAAAATTGGGCCTTCGGATTCCTCTCGGGTTGACTAGGCAATTTCCCAATTTCTCTTGCATTCAATGCATTAGCTATGGTCCTAATTTGGGATTCAAGCTTTGATATAGATTGAGAGTGGGAATGTAACAAGTTGGTATCCTTTTCTAAGCCACCCAAGGCCATCACAACCTTGTCTTCAAATATGGAATTACTAGAAGATACTTGAGGATAATGAAGGCCAATTTGGGAATCATACATTTGAGGATGTGAGAAGTCATTCATTCTTTGATGATGGAAAGAAGAAGAGATGAACCCTTGAGAACCTCCATTTCTTTTATGAGGTGGAATGTATTTTCTTTGAAGATTTTTAGCTTGATAAGGGATTTCATTCCACAATGGAACATATGCTTTTGAATAAGGGTGAGCACATGTGGCATTAACATGTTCAAAGTGTTCATTAACAACATGTCCATGGGGACAATTGAAAGTAGTATGCAAAACACTTGAAAATGTCATGCAAGGCTCACAAAGATGAGTTATATGATGAATAGGAGATGCATTGATAGCCGGTTTTTGATTCAACAAGAATTGATCAAGTTTTTGAGAAAGAGTTTTAACCTCGGCTACAATTTCCCTTGAATTTTCAATTTGACACATTGTTACACTTTTCTCCTTTTTAATAAAACCATGATCAAGCCGAGAAGTGTAATATTTGTGCAAAGATTTTTCACTCATTTTTTCAAAGAGGTGCCAAATGTCGTCTTCATGTTTTCTAAAATATAAACCTCCACATGAGGTATCAACTATGTCCTTTTGCATGTCGGATAGGCTTTCATAGAAGTATTGGACAACTTGCCATTTTGGAATACCATGGTTTGGACACTTTCTTAGCAAGTCATTCAATCTCTCCCAAGCCTCATGCAACAACTCTCCTTCCCTTTGAGAAAGATCTCTAATTGAAGCGCACATTACATTGGTCAAACTTACGGGGTAAAATTTTTTTTAAAACTCATTTTGCATTTGTGCCCAAGATGTTATTAAATTTACCCATAAAGTGTTGAACCAATGCTTTGCTTTATTTTTAAGTGTGAAAGGGAAGAGGAGTAATTTAAGAACTTCCTCTGGGACATCCATGTACCTTACGGTGGAACATAGTTCAAGAAATTCATTAAGATGCCTATATGGTTCCTCTTCAACCAAGCCATAAAAGAGTGGTGAATGGTCTCGGGCTTGATTTCATATTGATTAGCCTCAAAATTAGGCAACACAATACAAGTAGGTGCATGGTATACATGAAGATTATAATGATCTCGAAGGACCATTAGAGGAATTGGAGTTTTAACTCCGGGATCATGTTGATTAAAAGGTAGGTTTTGCATGAAGCGTGGGCCTAAGTAGCCAAGATTACCCTCTAGATTTTCTATGTGAATGCCTAGAAAGTATGATATAACAAGATTTATACAAGCTTACAAATGACACACAAATCACCACAAAATAAGCAAGCACTCCTCCTTCACAACAAATCAACAATCAACAAACTTCCTCCACATACAATGTTCCAATACTCCCATGCTTCAATAACAATGCAAAGAAAAGTAAATTGCCTCCACGCGGGCTCACGATTTATTTAAGAAATTTAAAAACTAGCCTCCACGCGGGCCGACGATTTAATTAATGGATTAAGTAAGAAAAAGTTCACAAAGGTCCTTTAGCACTTCAACTCCAAATTTAAAGCTTAGCTTAGCAATTTTTTTAAAATTTTTAGCATTTTTCCTTGCTTGCTTAGCTCCTTTGCTTGGATGCCCATTTGCTTGCCTACTAGCTCAATGCCCCTTGTCAAAGATGAACAAACACAATAAGTAACCTAAAGAAAAATAAAAATAAAGTAAAGACACAATCAAAAGAGTACTAATTCCTAATGAATTCCACAAATATGACATTGCCTACTCCCTGGCAAAGGCGCCAAAATTTGACGAGGCCGCTTGTATACACCAAATTAATGTAGTGAATTAGCGGTTCAAGAAAAGCCTTTTAGATAAAGTTTAAATTTATAAAAACCACTACCAACACTACTACTAAAGTAGCAAGAGTGAGTAGGGATTGTCCCAAGGGATTATACGTGTTGGAATTCAACTTCAACTCTAGCGTACCAAATGATTGCAAAAGATAGAGATTGGTTTGATTAAACTAAGATGTAAGGAAATTAAAATACAATTAAAATAAACTAAGTTGAGATAGGGAATTAAGAGATATGAAGAGAGGACTCAGGGTGTTGGAATCACCACTAAGCTCATGTAATTAACCACTTGCTTTCCATTAATGGGGAATACATTGTTGTGAACAAAATGCGACTACCAATTACAATATTAAGCATGGACCATCTAATTTATGTATGAATTGTCTACCTAAACTAAGTGTAGCACAACCCATCAATTTTAGGCATAACCCATCTAAGTAACAACAATTGTAACACACATCAATCTAGAGAATCATGGAATTTGCAATATTAAGCACGGACCATCTAATTTATGTATGAATTGTCTACCTAAACTAAGTGTAGCACAACCCATCAATTTTAAGCATGACCCATCTAAGTAGCAACAATTGTAGCACACATCAATCTAGAGAATCATCGAATTTGTAATAATAAGCCATGGAATATCTAAGCAAGCATAGATTGTCTATCTACCTACAAGTATGAATTAAATTGTAGAATAGCCCATTAAGCATAAGTATAAACCATCAAATTAATTGACAAACACATTCAATGAAAACCCATGCTTAGCCATCACTAAATCCTTAATTAATCACACATAGACATGCAACCAATATAGAGAATCTAGTGTAGAGATTAATTCCTAAATAATCACACATAAGACAACATGTAATCAAATAGAGAATCAATAAAAAGAATTAATCCATATGAATCATGTAAGAAATAATTCCCAACTTAATCACACATAGACATGTAAATAAACTAGAGAATTAATAGGAAGAATTAAACAATAGAAATCATAGAAATATACCAAGATTCATTAAATTCACAAGGCTAGAATACTAATCACAACAATATATATAAATCCCCAAAAATAGAAATACAAGGGTTTAGATTACACAAGACTTAGGTCTCATCCAAGCCCTAAGTGTAGATCTAGCCAATCATGGAAGAGGTGGATGTGGTCATGGAATCAAGCTCTAAATATGTCTCCATCTTCTTCTTCCTCTTCTTCTTTAATGCTCTAGAGATGGAGAGAGAGAGTGGTCTAAAGATGGATCTTGAGATGTGCCTCCACTTCCCTCTTTTCTTTTAACCCTAATCTCTAACCTTGCTAGAGAGATAAATATAAAATATAATGTAAAAATAAAAAGATAAAAAAAGCTCCTTTACAAATGGGTCACTTCCCTTTATATAGAAGGTCTTTTTCTTAGTCACTAAGTCAGGAATATAGCCCCAAAAATATCTAATCCCATACTATGTGATAGGTGGACTTTTATGCGCGCACAGAATAAGACAGCTCGCTGCCAGCTATGTTCGATCGATCCAACTTTAATTTTCTATCGATCCAACTTTCAGCAAAAGTTTAATCGATCCAACTTTGATTTTCGATCGATCCAACTTTGATCGATCTCACTTTTCTGATCGATCTCATGATCGATCTCACTTGGCAGCTTTTTAGGATCAGCCTCTTTTTGCTCCAAATCAGCCTCCTTTTGCTCTGAATCCTCTCCAAGACTTAGTTTGACTCCAAAAAGGCCTTAAGAAACCATTTTTAGCCCATGTAAACATTATTGACCTAAAATAGACAAAAACACAAATAAGTACTAAAACGGGTAAATAAGATAGATAAAGGTCCTAGAATACTCAAGCTTAAGGGGTTTAAAAGTGTACTTTTCAGCGCTCATCAATGACCAGCCAAATCAAGAACCAAAGCATGCGACCAAGTACAGAATTCATTTTGGTTCCCTTTCGGATGAGGTAAATTGTAACATGGTATTTGTTTTACCTTCTATCTTTAAAGCATGGATAGAGCCAATGGTGAACAGGGATGTTAAGTCAGCCAAACTTAAAGAGAAGGCTGAATCATCATAAATCAAGAATGACTTGAAGAGCTCATCGGCCGGGGTAGGATTGGCCTCTAAAGGCCAACCAACTAAGTCCGATAAAATCATCTTTGAAAAACCACCTCTAGCCATCACATAATAGTTGAGGCCATTGTATGTTAAAGTATGGGTTGAAGGTCAGCCAATCAATAGGGTATTGGTTGACAATGGTTCAATGCTAAATGTCATTCCAGTAAGTACTTTGAAGAAATTGGGTAAAACCATGGATGATGTGGTTCCAACCGACGTGGCCATCAATGGTTTTAATGGAGGATCTAGTAATACCAAAGGTATTCTGCTTTAAAAATTACTATTGGTGGCAAAACATCCTTTACGGCCTTCTTTATCATTAACTCAATCGTGGCCTATAATCTCCTTTTAGGCCAAGATTGGATTCACCCTAATATATGTTTCCCATCAACATTGCACCAAATGTTGATTTTTTGGGATGGAAATGAGGTAAAAATTGTTGAGGCCGATAATAAACCCTTTATAGCCAGGGTGTATTCGGTCGAGGCTGCACTTTATGATGAAACTATTGTACCTATCAAATTTGTAGGCATTAATAGGATAGGTCAACCAGCAGCAGCAACAATGAAGAAAAACCTGGTAAGTACTGATATTGAAGAGCTATTGACAGAAGTAGTTCGGCCGAAAATTGATATTTTCAGGTCGACCATCAAAGAAATTGAAGATGTTTCTGATGGATCACATAAATAAAGAAGAAAAGAAGCGGCAAGCTTTCAGGGCCGCTTGCATAAGACTAAAAACATATTTGGCTGAAAAGAGATTGGCCAAAGAAGAACAGTTATATGAAGAGGTATCGGCCGTGTCGGTCGATATAGTTGAAGAAGGTTTTGAAAAGTTGGATGCAATCCAAATTGAAGATCTGAAGTCAGCCACTTCCAGGTTAGAAGATAATAAATCTGAGGTTCAAGATCCTTTATTTGAAATTAATGTTGGTACTGAAAAAGATCATCGGCCATTACTTGTTAGTAGTTTGCTTGAGCCTAATTTCTAGGCCGATTTGATCAAATTATTAAAGGAATATAAGGATTGCTTTGCTTGGAGTTATGAAGAGATGCCTGGCCTATCACGGGAGTTAGTAGAACACAGATTGCCTATCAAGAAAGATTTTCAGCCTTATAAACAACCACCAAGGAGGATGTCCTTGGAAGTGATGTCCTTGAAAGACTCCTTAAGGCGGGATTTATCTGAACGGTTAGGTATGTTGAATGGTTATCTAATGTTGTTCCTATAATAAAGAAGAATGGCAAACTTAGAATTTGTGTAGATTTTCGCAATTTAAATAATGCCACTCCAAAAGATGAATATCCAATGCCAGTGGCTGATTAACTTATTGATTCGGCTGCTAAGCATGAAATATTGTCTTTTATGGATAGCCATTCAGGTTATAATCAAATCTATATAGTCAAAGAGGATATTCCTAAAACAGCTTTTAGATGTCCTGGGTCAATTGGTACTTTTGAGTGGATTGTAATGCTATTCGGCCTAAAGAATGTAGGGGCTACTTATCAAAGGGCAATGAATTCAATCTTCCATGATATGTGATCGTGTTTAATTTTACCACTCGCAATAGGACGATAGAATAGTGCTATAGAAAGAGATGTCGAACCCACAGGGAGATGAGATTTATTTCAGTCTTTAATTTCGTTTTATGGTTTACAGGTAACTTGGTTGGAAAGTTTGTTGGTTGTCACGATTAAAAACAAACTAAAAGTAAACTAAAATATTAAACTAAGTAATTAGAGAAAGAAAATCTTAGGGCTTTGACTTCACCACAATCATCATATACGATCAATCGAATCAATTTTGGGATTTTAACCAATTATGTTTTCAAATGAATTGAACTTAATAACATTTGTTTAACTTGGATTTTAAAGAAAAATGTTTTACAAAATTCAGTTAACTATAACCTATCTGCAGTTAGTGCGAACTATCCACCTACCTACTTTAACTACTATATAAACAATCCACCTTTCCTAAGCATAGACTATGAAAACATTCTTTTGCAAAAAACGTTAGAATACTATTATATGACCTATATTCTTGTGTCCGGCAGGGCTCTGTCAGATACCGCACAACAAGATAAGTTGAGAATAGACAATAAACCATTACATCTAAGACAATGGAATAACAGTTTATAATCTACTAAAGCATGAAAACCAATTGAGTTGTCTCAATTGTTCATAGTCATATAATCAAGAAAACAATATATATTAAAATAATCTCAGAGTTAAAACAATCAAACCATAATATCATATTGGGTTACATCAGTACCCTAAGAGAGTGATTAGCTACTCATGACGATGTCGGATGTCATCTGTGTTGGAGTTGTCTCCATCATCACGGACGACACTTCTCTTCTCAGGATCTTCACTTTCAAGGTTGTAGGAACCCTAAAAGTCATCACGCTACCAGCCTTCTGAATAACACCGTAAAAGGAACTTAAAATTTTGGACCTCTTCTATCAAGGCTTACACCTTCTTTTATAGAAGACAATAATGATCTTGTGGGTTTTTAGGTCTTTTGGCCCATTTGGGATGAGATACGGCTGATAAAAAGAGCAATCCCGTACTTTAAATCTGACATATCACAGAAGGCTCGAGCTTTAGGAACAAAGGCTCGAGCTTTAAGATTCAGGCTTGAGCTTTAGGAACAAAGCTCGAGCTTCTTTAGATTGATGCTCAAGCTTCAAGAATTGGTGCTCCATATTCACTTTGACACTTAGCCAATTTTCTTCAACTATTTTTCGAAGCTTCTTTTTCTTCAACACTTAGAATATTTTGGGATTGAAATCTTTTAACATTACTCGATCCAAGCTTCATGGACTCGAGCACTAGGTACCAGGCTCAAGCATTTGGGACTCCAGGCTCGAGCTTCAGTGGATAGTGCTCGATCCTGAAGGTGAGGCACGAGACTTGGGAGCATAGCCTTTCAATTAAAATCGACTCTTCAACTTTTGACACCTCATGCTCGAGCTTAAGGGTCAAGGCTCGATCACCCTTAAGTAAGGCTCGAGCACCCTAAGTTAGGTCTCGAGCACCAGGGTACAAGGCTCGAGCTTTAATGCCTTATTGACTTTTCTTTTTCTGTGTTGTGATGCTCGAGCCTCAACACTTGGGCTCGAGCTCTGGGGTTTGAATTTCTTCAAACTTCACCATTTAAGCTCTCGGCTTGCTCTGAATGACAGGCAACAACTCTGTAAGCTTCGATATCATCATAAAGTCTCAGTTTTAACCATTTCTCTGGGAAAGTACCTGTAAACACACATTAAACATAAATTAGTCTAACTATGGATAGAAGTATCAATTTAAGCCTTAACATACGTATATTTAGGGGCTCGAATATGCATATATTCAACGCTTATCATACCCCCAAACTTACATATTGCTAGTCCCTTAGCAATACAGAACTAAAAAGCCGCTTTCGTGGGAATCACGGTTGCATTTAGCCTATGCAACAAGCCTTTAAACCCCTAGGTTACCCTTAGTGGACGAGTTCCACTGAAGATACCCACAAACTTCTCAAATCAGTGCCTTAGTTACACGGTAAGCTTATTCAAGTCCTTTTTCAAATCATATTATCCTTCAACTCATCAATCAGTTAAATATAACAATTACAACCAATTATGTAATCAGGAAAAATTTCAACTTCTAATTTCAATTTAACAGCTATGGTCCCCATATGTAAGTTTAATCCGTCATTCAAATATCTTAACCTCCAAAACACTTTTTGAAAGTGACCCTACAATTCAACGTGTGGCTTACTATCCATACTTGCATTTATTCCTAGCTATTCCTCCTTTCACAGGCAAACTTTTCAAATTCCAACTCCCAATGCATTTATTATTTTTTTTTTTCAAGGTATACATTTTTTCAAAAAGGATTCTGTGCAATGCTCAGGTCTATTAAGCTTTCTAAATTACACTTGTAACGAACTTTCAGCCAATGACTCCCAGACCAGATGGTCTTAGGGCATTAAGTGATAAAGCACCCATCAGGACTTAATTGTTCAAGTAATCTAGGCAACCTAAACTCCTTATGTAACAAGCTTTCAGCCAACGACTCCCAGACTAGATGATCTTAGGGCATTTGGTGTCAAAACATACCCCAAAAGACTTAATCACTCAAGCAATCTAAGTACAGAACCGGAACTTGATCCTTTTCTACTTCTTTTTTTTCTTTTCATTCACATTGGTGAAGAATTTTTTTTCTTTATTGCATACATACCAAACTTTTCTATTTTTTTTTTTTATATGCCTTGGTTATCAAAATCATCAAATCCATCTGTTCATCTCAATTTAACTTGAAACAAAACAAGACTTCTAAAATTTACCCCACATAATTCATGCAAGTGTGAATATGTGCAAAGTGTAGTATTCCAGCGATTAATTTCATTAAACAAGGATCATCCTAATAGAGTGGACCACAAACCATCAATCAATTTTAAAATTTTCAAGAATCCTTGTTCACAATATTTTAGCATACGAACCATATCTAACCAATATCAGAATGCAAATGGAGTATATAACAATCAACAGACTCAAACTTATGCTATATCACATGCTCTCAACTTTATCATGCAAATTGCAAATTTCAAAAATAAAAATTAAAAATCCAAAAATTTATCACCAAACCAAACTTGAAATTATATTACCTTACCCCCAAACTTGAACTGCACAGTGTCCTCAATGTGCAATGAGAACAAAACTAGATAAAGGGTTAGAACAATATTACCATAGGAGCGAGGAATGTCAAAGTAAACCGTCCATAGCATAGGCAAATGTCAAGCTAGGTGGTGCCCCCAAACTTGAATGCAAAAACCTGTCAAGGAAAGCAACTAGACACCACCATGTGAGAGTGAACAAAGAATGAAAGAATATGTAATCACCTCACAAAATCAAACATGTAGAGTCAAGAAACAAGAAATTGTTTTATTTTTGTAAATTTTTTTTTTTTTAAAGCATAACAATCTAATCTAAAAATAAAAGAAAAATACACAAATTAACTAAAAACCTAGAAAAACTGTAAAGAATAGAATAAACTATGGTACAAACATACAAATACTAAGTTTAACGTCGATAGCGCGACAGCATACTAAGTTTAACATCGCTAGCTCGACTGTACACCACTCCTTAGCCTGAATCCCACAATTCAAATGCCTCCCTCATCCCAAAACCAGTCCTATGGGTGATTTTGAAATTCAAAATAGGATGAACCAAGGTGGTTACATCAAGACCCATGAAAGAATACTCAAGCTTATCCGGTGGTAGCTTAGGCTCAAGTTTGTGAGAAGACTCACAAGAAGGACAAGGAGGACTCGAAATCAAAGGAGGAGGATCTTTTGTTGGAAAGATGGTGACTAAATCTTCATCAATGACATCAAGAAAGAAGTATTCATCTTTCTTTGAGGAATATAGAGGGGCATTGAAGATGTTTAATTTGAGCTTTATGTTCCCAAAAGAAATATCCATAGCCCCAGTCCTACAGTTAATGTTGGTATTTGCTGTAGCTAGTAATGGATGACCAAGGATCACAGGAGTACATCGATTGGGATCATAGACAGGTTCTGTATCTAGGACAAAAAAGTCAACCGAAAAATAAAACTTGTCCACTTTAATGAGAACATCTTCAATGATCCCACATGGTTGCTTGATAGATCAATTAGCAAGTTGTAACACTATTGACGTGGGTTTAAGCTCTCCCAAACCTAATTTCTCATACACCGAGTAAGAAAGAAGATTAACACTCGCTCCAAGATCAAGAAGTACTATGTCTATCATATTGTTTCCAATGATACAAAATATGGTAGGAGCACCAGGATCTTTAAACTTAGGAGGAGCGCTATACTGAATGATTGCACTAACCTACTCAATGAGATAGATTTTTTTAGAGACTTAGCTTTTTTATTTTCTCTTTTGGGTGCACAAGTCTTTTAGAAATTTGGCATAGGCTGGGATTTGTTTGACAGCTTTAAGGAGAGGAATATTAACTTTAACTTGTTTGAAGACCTCCATCATGTCTTGAATTTTTTCCCCTTGCTTACTAAAGTAAGAGGGTTCCTTGAGATGTTCAAGATAAGGTGATTTTAGCTCATAAGCTGTCTCAAGTTTGGGAGCAAATGGAGAAGTGACTCCACCTTTAACTCCTGTTGTGGATTGTGGAATAGAATTTGGGGGAACATCTATAGAATGTGGATGTGGAATGATGGGAATCATATGCCTCTCTATGTCTTCCCCTTTTTCCTCAACTTGATTATCAATGATTTTTTCACTCCTCAAAGTGGTGATGGCCTGAACTTGCTCATAATGAATACTTGAAGGATTAGTATTATTAATCATGTAAATTTGCCCTTTTGGGTTAGCCACTGGCTGACTATGCAGTTTTCCTTTCTCTCTACGAGATAGAGTACTCGCAATTTGCCCAACTTGTGCCTCTAGCTTGGTTATGGCTTGAGAATGAGTATGAAGAAGTTAGGTGTTTGCTTTAACTTCAGCAAGAGTACTCATTACTTATTCTTCAAAAACAGATTAATACTTAGGAGGAGTAGGTAGAGGAGCTGGAGTAGCTTGATTCCGAAGTTGTGCTGGAAGATATATAGAAGATTGATTACAATGATTATTTTGGGGCAAAAGATTGGATGAATTTTGGTACTGTCCCTGAGATTGGGGAACAGCATTGCCTTGGCTCTGATTCTGCCATGATAGATTGGGATTATCTCTCCAACCAGGGTTATAGGTGTTGGAATATGGACTGTACCCCTGACTAGAGAATACTGCATTGGCTTGCTCTTGATGATTTTCAGAAAATTGTCCCCTAAAAGGACAAGTATCAGCAAAGTGTGATAGATTTGCACAGATCGAACACACCTCCTTTGGCAAAAAGGAGTGCTGAATCGAACTAAGAGCACTGACAGTTGATAAAACTTTGTCAAACTTTTGATTTAACACCTCTATTTGAGTGGACAGCTCTTTAGATTTCTCAACTTCATAAAGATTTTTAACCTTATGGATTCCAAGTATAGACCTAAACCTAGAGGAAGTAGCATGTTGCATTAAATTTTCACTTAAGGCCTCAAATAGTTCCCAAGCGTCAGCTGGACTCTTACGCAAAAAAACTCCATTACTGGATGCATCTACCATATTTCTATAAGAATCTATAAGACTATCATATAAAATCTGTATTAAGTGCCATTGAGCAATATCATGGTGTGGACACTTTCTTAGAAAATCATTATATCTCTCCCATGCATCATGGAACTGTTCTCCCGGGATTTGGGAAAATGCCATGATTTCTATTCTCATTTGTGTGGTTTTACCCATAGTGTAGTATTTCTTCAAGAACTCCTGTTACAACATGTCCCATGTAGATATGGAATTTGTTAGAAGGGACTGCAACCAAGTTCTTGCTTTGTCCTTGAGAGAGAATTGCAAAAGACGCATTCTGAATGAATTATTGGTAAGAGTGGTCAACTTGGTAGTTGAACACAATTCCAAAAACACATCCAAATGCTTATAAGGATCCTCTGTTGCATACCCATGGAAGGTAGGAAGCATGTGGATCATAGCATGCTTGATCTCAAAATGGGTTGCATCAGCATCCGGAAAAAAAAAAACACGAAGGGAAAGTATATGTGGTAGGAATGAAATGGTCCCTCAATTGTTGTTGTGGAGGAACAGGTGGACCCCGTTCTCCATTACCATTACCATTATTACCTGGTGCATTACGTTGTTTAGCCATGTTATTAGAGGAACTATCTATATTATTCAAATGCTTTTTAAGTTTTCTTAAGTGACTCAAAGTTCTCTCTATTTCAGGATCATGCACTAAAGGTTTTGACCTAAATTGGCGAGTTAACATGCATTCATTCCACTAACCCTAAATAGTGACAAAAATAAAGATTCTAAGTAACAAGAAAAACAGTAAAAACTCATAAAAGTTTTAATAAACTGAAACTTTTTATCCCTTAAGCGTATTTGTCCTCACTGCTAATTTGTACCCGAAAAGAAAAAGAATTAAGGTGAGATATCAAAAAGTCCGAAGACTGGTAAACCAATATAAACTAATTAAAAACTAATCTCCCCGGCAACGGCGCCAAAAATTTAATCGTGTTTAATTTTACCACTCGCAATAGGACGATTCCGTGTAGAATAGTGCTGTAAAAAGAGATGTCGAACCCACAGGGACATAAGATTTATTTCAATCTTTAATTTCATTTTATGGTTTATAGGTAACTTGGTTGGAAAGTTTGTTGGTTGTCACAATTAAAAACAAACTAAAAGTAAACTGAAATATTAAACTAAGTAATCAGAGAGAGAAAATCTTAGGGCTTTAACTTCACCACAATCATCATATACGGTCAATCGAATCAACTCTACGATTTTAACCAATTATGTTTTCAAATGAATTGAACTCAATAACATTCGTTCAACTCAGATTTTAAAGAAAGATGTTTTGCAAAATTCAGTTAACTATAACCTATCTACAGTTAGCGCGGACTATCCACCTACCTACTTTAACTACTCTAACTACTTTGTAAACAATCCACCTTTCCTAAGCATAGACTATGAAAACATTCTTTTGCAAAAAAAACGTTAGAATACCATTATATGACCTCTATTCTTGTGTCCGGCAGGGCTCCACCAGATACCGCACAACAAGATAAGTTGAGAATAGACAATAAACCATTACATCTAAGACAAGGGAATAACACTTTATAATCTACTAAAGCATGAAAACCAATTGAGTTGTCTCAATTGCTCATAGTCATATAATCAAGAAAACATTATGTATTAAAATAATCCCAGAGTTAAAACAATCAAACCATAATATCATATTGGGTTACATCAGTGCCCTAAGAGAGTGATTAGCTACTCATGACGATGTTGGATGTCATCTGTGTTGGAGTTCTCCATTGTCGTGGACGACACTTCTCTTCTCAGGATCTTCACTTTTAAGGTTGTAGGAACCCTAAAAGTCACCACGCTACCAGCCTTCTGAATAACACCGTAAAAAGAGCTTAAAATTTTGTACCTCTTCTATCAAGGCTAACGCCTTCTTTAATAAAAGAAAATAAGGATCTGGTGGGCTTTTAGGTCTTCTGGCCCATCTGGGATGAGATATGGCCAATAAAGAGAGCAATCCCGTACTTTAAATTTGACATGTCACAAAAGGCTTGAGCTTTAGGAACAGAGGCTCAAGCTTTAAGGTTCAAGCTCGAGCTTTAGGAACAAAGCTCGATCTTCTCTAGATTGATGCTCAAGCTTCAAGAATTGGTGCTCGATCTTCACTTTGACACTTAGCCAATTTTCTTTAACTATTTTCCAAAACGTCTTTTTCTTTAACACTTAGAATATTTTTGGGATTAAAATCTTTTAACATTGCTCGATCCAAGCTTCATGGGCTCGAGCACTAGGTACCAGGCTCGAGCATTTGGGATTCCAGGCTTGAGCTTCAGTGGATAGTGCTTAAACCTGAAGGTGAGGCATGAGACTTGGGAGCAGAGCCTGTCAATTAAAATCAACTCTTTAACTTCTGGTGCCTCATGCTCGAGCTTGAGGGTCAAGGCTCGATCACCCTTAAGTAAGGCTCGAGCACCCTAAGTTAGGGCTTGAACACCAGGGTACAAGGCTCGAGCTTTAATGCCTTGTTAACTTTTCTTTTTCTGTGTGGTGATGCTCCAGCGTCAACACTTAGGCTTGAGCTCTAGGGCTTGAATTTCTTCAAACTTCACTATTTATGCTCTCGGCTTGCTCTGAATGACCGGCAACGACTCTGTAAGCTTCGATATCATCATAAAGTCCTGGTTTTAACCATTTCTCTGGGAAAGTACCTGTAAACACACATTAAGCATAAATCAGTCTAACTATGGATAGAAATATCGCTTTAGGCCTTAACATACATATATTTAAAGGCTCGAATATGCATATATTTAGCGGTCATTAATATAATGGTCGATTTATGGAAGTTTACATAGATGATGTGGTTGTGAAATCATCAGCCAAAGAACAGCATTTGGAACACTTGAAAAAGGCCTTTGAAAGGATGAGAGTCCACAAGTTGAAAATGAACCCATTGAAGTGTGTTTTTGGGGTCTCAGCCGAGAATTTCTTGGGATTTTTGGTACACAAACGAGGCATAGAAGTTGATCAGAATAAGGCTAAAGCTATTTTGAATGCTATGGTTCCAACCAACAAAAAATAGGTGCAGAGGTTTCTCGGTCAGGTAGGTTTTCTTAGAAGATTTATTTCTAACCATGCTGGCCGAGTACATGTTTTTTCTCCTTTATTGAAATTGAAGTCACATAAGAAATTCCATTGGGATGAATCCCATTAGAAGGCCTTTCACAAAATAAAAAAGTATCTGGCAAACCCTTTGGTAGTGATGCCTCCAAGGAAGAAATGGTCATTGAATCTTTATTTATCAGCTGTTGAAGAATCAATTGGCAGCATGCTTGCTCAAAATAATGAACTTGGAAAGGAACAGGTTGTTTACTATTTAAGCAGAGTACTAACTGATGTTGAATGCAGATATTCTTCAATTTAGAAACTTTGTTTATCTTTGTATTATTTAGCCTTGAAATTATAAACATATATGCAGCCGATTGATGTTTACATTCTTTCTCAAACTAATGTGATTAAATATATGCTATCAAGACCATTGATCACTGGCCGAATAGGTAAGTGGGCATTGGCCTGGATGGAATTCAATTTTATTTTTGTCCCACAAAAATCAGTTATAAGAACTTCTTGGCCGATCATCCTTCGACTGATATTGATCCACAGGTTTATGAAGAGTTAGAGTCATCAGCCATTTTCCTAACTCCTTGGGTATTGATGTTCGATGGATTAAGCACGGCCGATGGAGCAGGAGCGGGTATTATTATCATCTCACCAGCTGGAAGAAAGACTTCATTTTCATTTTTATTAGATTTTAAATGTACAAATAATCAGGCCGAATATGAAGCACTTATAATCAGCCTAGAAATTCTAATTGAAATGGCTATTGGGGATGTTAAAATTTTAGGAGATTCAAACTTGGTACTTAGTCAAATTACTGAAGATTTCAAATGTTTAAGTTGGCAATTAAGGACATTTCAATCTTTGGCTACTTCATTGATGAATCAATTTGATAATGTTCAATATAAGTTCTGGCCAATAGGACAGAATAAAGAGGCCAATAACATGGCCCAAGCAGCCTCTAGAATCAAAGTACCAGTTGGAATGGAAGATCAATTGGTAAAAATAACACTAAGACCCTTGCCATCGGCCGAGTTAAGAAATTCCATGTTGGCCGATTCATGGGTAATTGATGTAGAAGATCTGGCCGATGATGATTGGAGGATACCATTCATAATGTTTCTCCAAAATCTAAACATCAAGGCTGATAGAAGTATCAAGAGAAGAGCAATCAACTTTCTACTCCTTGATGGGGATCTATACAGAAAGGGCCTTGAAAATCCTACTATAATGCATAAGTAAAGAAGAACCACTTCTGGTTATGGTTGAGGTACATGAAGGTAGTTGTGGAGCCTATCAAGTATGAATTAAAATGTGATGGCTGATTCGAAGGTATGGATATTATTGGCCAAGAATGAGAAAAGATTGCATAGATTATGCAAAAGGATGTCAGGCCTGTCAAAAACATGGGCCGATTCAAAACGTGCCAGCAAAAGAATTACAGCCAATAATCAAATTATGGCTGTTCGAAGGATGGGGCCTTGACCTTATGGGTAACGTCAATCCACCATCAAGCGAAGGCTGGGTGATTGTTGTCACGGATTATTTTACTAAATGGGTTGAGGCCAAAGCTTGTAAAACGGTTAATCAACAAACAATGATTAACTTCATAAAACAACATATTATCCACAGATTTGGAATTCTAGAAACACTAGTTTCAGATAATGCAACAGTGTTTAAGGTAGCTGATGCGTTACAATTCAGCCACAATGTGAACATCCATATGTCAGCCTCTACACCATACTATGCCGAAGCAAATGGTCAGACTGAGTCTTTAAACAAAATTTTAATAGAGATCATTGAAAAAATGATCAAAGATAAGCCAAGAAGATGGCATGAGACTTTATCTGAGGCTCTATGGGCTTATAAAAATTCAAGAAGAACAGGCACAAGAGTTACACCATACATGTTGACTTATGGTCACGATGCTATTCTGCCTATGGAAATGAAGGTTAAATCAGCCAGAGTAGCATTCCAAAATAATCTAACTCCGACTGATTATACTCAAGCAATGTTGACAGAGTTGGAAGACTTGGATGAAGTCAGGATGAATGCTTTGGATCATATCATAGCTCACAAGAAAAAGGTAATGAGGATTTACAACAGAAGGGTAAAACCTAAGTCTTTTGCTGAAGAAGATTTAGTTTGGAAAGTCATTCTTCCAGTGGGTAAGGTGGATGGAAAATATGGGAAGTGGTCTCATAAATGGGAAGGGCCATTCTTAGTTCATCAGGTCCTAAGTGGAGGTGCATACAGGCTGAAGTACCTTAGTGGCCGATTGCATGATTACCCTATTAATGGAAAATACCTTAAGAGGTATGAGCCAACAATCTTTGAAAGGGAAAATTAGAGTCAGTCAGTACCTTTGGCTAACCATGTGTACCTGTATGTAATAAAATTTGGCTTGTTTGTAGGCTGATTTAGTTGTTCAAATTTCAATAAAAATGACATTCTTGTTGAAGTATTGATGTTTGTTTAAAGCAGTAAAAGAGGCCATCTATTTATTAAAGTGTAGAAGGATTACATCATTTGAGTTCATACACTAAATGGCTGCAAAAAAGGTCCCATTAAAATAAAAAAAATATAAAAAATAAAAAATAAAAAAAGAAAAGGTTCACATGTTTGCAAATTTCTTCTTGAAATCGGCCCAAATCACTAAGGACCGATTAAAGGAAACCATGGCCTGTCTATTTGATTCTTCTAATTTAGGTAATTCTTCACGAAGACTTGCATGCTCGTGAGCAAGGTCTTGAGCTTCAAACTGCAATGTGGCAGCCTCAGTAGACAAGATGGCCTTACGAGCATAAATCTAGTCAATCTCTTGTTGGAGGACTTTCTCTCTTTCCTCAAGGCTGATGAATTCTTTGTTCACTTGATCAAAGGTAGAAGCTTGGGTTAACAACTAATCACCAAGAGTATCTTTCCAACTTTTGCTCCTGTCAAACTGATTGATCGATTCATTGGCCTGGAAAATCTCATCAGCTAAAGCAGGCAGTTGAACTTTGAAAGTAGCAATGGTGGCTTGAAGGTCGACTGGGAAATCTGGATATTGGCTGAGTACGGTAAGGACAGCTGTGAGTTCAGTTTCGAATTGAGGAAGATCAACAGCATCTCATTGTAAAATTTTAACCAAAGTCTTTTTGGTTTCTTCCATAGTTTGTACTGGAACATTGGTTGAAGTAACTGGAGTTGCTGCTGAAGATTCACTCTCTTATGTACAACCTGTCAATATGAAGAAGGTTAGATTTCTAAGTTTTGAAATATGGGCAAAATTATAGGTTTCAGGAAGACAATACCTTGGATGATTCGGCCATATCTGTAGCCAAAGGTGGCTGATGGCCGATTACTGGTGAAAGAAACTCTGGTTGAAGAGCTATGTTGTCCCCTTGAGATAAAGCTTTGGCAAGAGGAGTGACTTGAACATTTAAAGGTACCTCAATAGGTTCATGAAATCCTTCAAAGGACTAAAGTTCCTAATTGGGCTATAAACCAACTCAAGAAGAGGAGATTGCTGCAAAAGAAAGACCAATGACATTATTGAAAGTGATGAATGTTGGAAAAACTTATGTAGAATTATCATTACCTCTTTTCCATCTGAGGAATGATCAGAAGGATCATCAGCCACATTAATTACAGGGTCATCGGCCAATTCAATCACAAGATCATCAGCCACATCTTCTGTAGGCTGAGGACTTTCTAGATCCTCCTTAACCTCATTTTTCTTACCCTTGTTAAATTTTGTCCTCCTTAAAGTTCCATGGGCAGTTGATTTCTTTCTCTTTCCCTGAAGAAAGAAATTTTATTAAAGATTATCTCGACCGATAATAATTTTGGCCGAGAATTAGGTATCAATATCGGCCAAGTATTTTAGTAATACGGCCAATATGATTATTTTCGTAGGTTGATAAGTATAAACTTTTGCCTTGCTTACAAGAGGAGCTTCGGGAACTTTAGGGATAGTGGATGACTCAGTTTCTGCAGGCTGATGAGGTTGACTAGAGGAGATTTCGTCATCTTAAAGTTCAACATCTTTTAAGGCTGATAGAGTTTCATTATCTGAATCTAAAAAAAAAGTAAGAAATTTCAGTCTAAAATTTTTAAAATACATATGTTTGAAAACAAAGGAAGATTATACCTTTGAGCAGGCTGGCTGTGACTTTAGCCTTAGCTTTTCTATCTTTGTTAATCCTTGTTGGAGCATCTGTTGGCTGAGAGAAAGGGAGTTTTATGGTTATTTGTTTCTTGCCTTTGGGAGAATCTTTTTGAGGCACTTTCTTTGGAGTAACAGCCCGGGTAATCTTAAAAGCCCCTTTAAAGGCCACATATATGAATTTAAATGACTCTAGGATCTTAATGATAAGGGACTGGCATTCAGCCGTCCTAGTAGAAGCAATATAAAAGGACCACCATTGGTTAAAGCTGGAGTCAGAGGCTGGGTTTTTTGTGAAAGGTTAAAAGTTGAATCCAGCTTGCAAGCTAGAGAACTGGGTGGTAACATTATAAACATAGGAATCATCTGGGAATACCACACGCCGATAGAAGTTTTTAATTAATGAAAGGTAAAGAGGCATGAGAATCATTTGAGTAAGGCCGAATTGCCTGGCAAGCTGACTAGGGTTATAGAATTCAATCCCAACTTTTGAATTCACTGTCCCTAAAGGACCAGTATTGAAATGAAGATCCCTTGAAAGAAGAAAACTGGTCCACATGGCCGAAAGCTCATCAAAAGTATTTTTTGTGGATACTCCTTAGTAAGGAGTCAGCCATCGAGGGCCTTGAAAATAATGGGAAAATGGAAGAAATTGGCTCATAGTTCTTGATGCAATCCGAGCATGTGCACAAAATAATACACAACACTTTGAGTTTGGAAATTAGTGTCAAGTGGACATCATACTTTAAATTTATAAACCGATTAACACCTATACTATGTAGTATGAGTGAGAAGGGATCGTCCCAAGAGATTATACGTGTTGGAATTTAATTTCGACTCTAATGTACCAAATGATTGCAAAGAGAGATATTGGTTGATTAAACTAAGATGCAAGGAAATGAAAATACAATTAAAATAAACTAAGTTGAGTTAGGGATTTAAGAGATGAGAAATGAGGTCTTAGGGTGCATTGGAATCACCACCAAGCTCGTTCACCAAACCACACACTTTTAACTAATTTGGAAAAAACATTTTTGTGAACAAAATGCGACTACCAACTGCAATATTAAGTATGGACCATCAAATTCAATAATGAATTGTCTACCTAACTGACAAATAAACTAAGTGTAGAACAACCCATCAATTCTAAGCATGACCCATCAAACTAGTCAAAATTGTAACACATATCAATCTAAAGAATTATGGAATTTGCAACGATAAGCTATGGAATATCGAATCAAGAATATATTGTTTACCTACCTACAAATATAAATTAAATTGTAGAACAACCCATCAAGCATAAGTATAATCCATCAAATTAATTGGCAAACCCATCTAATAAAAACCATGTCTAGCCATCACAAGATTCTTAATTAATTACATATAGACATGCAACCAACATAGAGAAAGTGGTGAAGAGATTAATTCCCAAATAATCACACATAAGACAATATGTAATCACAAAAAGAATCAATAGAAAGAATTAAACCATATGAATCATATGAGACATAATTCCCAATTTAATCACACATAGACATGTAAATAAACAAGAGAATTAATAGGAAGAATTAAACCATAGAAACCATAGAAATCATAGAAATATACCAAAAATCATTAAATTCACAAGGCTAGAACACTAATCACAAGATATTATTCCCTAAAAAATATGAAAGAAATAGAGGTTTAGATTACAAACTTGGGGCTCATCCAAGCCCCAAGGAGAAGTCTAGCCAATCATGGAGGAGGTGGATGTGATCTTGGAACCCTCAAGGGCAAGCTCCAAACATGGCTCCATCATCTTCTTCCTCTTCTTCTTCTTCTTCTTTAAAGCTCTAGAGAGAGAGAAAGTGTAGATCTAGAGATGTGTTCTTGGTACCTCCACTCTTCTCTTTTCTTCTAACCCTAATCACTAACTTTTCTAGAGAGAGAAAATAAAAATTACAATGTAAAAATAAAATGATGAAAAGCTCCTTAACAAAAATGGTTTAATTCCCTTTAAATACAAAGTCCTTTTCTTAGTCATTAAGTCAGAAATATAGCCCCAAAAATATCTAATCCCGTAACTATGTGGTAGGTGGAGTTCAGGCGCGCAGGAATAAGACAACTCACTGCCAGCACACTTTCGATCAATCCAACTTTTCTTCGATCGATCTCACTTTTCTTCAATCGATCAGAGTTGGTTCGATCGATCTCACTTGGCAGTTTTTCAGCATCAGCCTACGCAACAAGCCTTTTAAACCTCCAGATTACCCCTAGTGGACGAGTGAAGTCTCACGAGGGTTTCCAAAAATGCTACCCACAAACATTAAGCTCATTCTCACAAAAGAGGCACCAATATTGCAAACAAGCATTAGAAGAGAACTACCTCAAGTATGCAATTTTTCAACCATTTCTAAGCAATCTCCCAAAATTTTAACATCAAGCAAGCAAGTATGGTCCTCCACGCATCAAGAAAATGATCATGCAAATCAAAACAACTCTAGAATTCTTTTTGAGTGGACCGGCATCAAGTATGTTGCTATCTAAGCCAACTAAAGAAATGATCACATCCTTACCCTCAAACTAACACACAAATCTAGTACCGATCATCAAGACAAAGAATGGACGTTTTATTAAAGCTTTATTGATCTAGGTGAGCTTATTCTTTTCACTCAATTTTTTTTTTTTTTTTCCAAATCCTAAGGATCAAAGATGGAAGCATAATGCAATGTGTTGATCTATTAAACTTTCTAGCGATCCATGAAGTCGAGCGTTAGGTCAATAACTCCCAAACCAGATGGTTTTAGGGCACTAGGTGTTAAAACACCCCTAAGGACTTACAAGCTCAAATCAACTAGGTTACAAATCAAAACTACCTCCATCTAATCATTTCCCACTTCTCACCTTTTGAGAGAAGTCCTCATTTTTTTATTTTTTTTTATAACTTTTTTTTTTTCCTTTCTTCTTTTTTTTTTCTATTTTTTTTTTCTCTTTTTTTTTTTCTTTTATACTTTTTTTTTTTCAATTATTAACCTAAAGTTTGGGCCATCCACCTTTCGATGCGAGCAATTCAGTGTTTGATGAGGCTAGAATCCCGGCTACTCAATGAAAAGGTTTCAATGCACTACTAGCCCAATTGGGATATAACCAATTCAATAGTCAACAAAGCATGTACCCAACAAATGAATGCTAGTGTGCGCCTGTGCTAGTGTAGAATCATAGAGTGAATCTCAAAACAATCACAAAATCAAGAAGATGTGGACCACAAGTGCAAGTATGATATCAATCTTTCGAAAAATTTACTCCTAAATGACATCCACAAGGCATACAAGGAGTATTAGACTCTCAACTTAATCAATTTTTAAATTCTAAGCAATATAGTCCTTAAAGGATCAAAATCATAGCTAATATCAATCTCAAATCTCAATCATGCATTTAAAGTCCCAAACTTATGTATAATGCAACAAAGTAACCTTACCCCCAAACTTAAAACCGCACATTGTCCTCAATGTGCAATGAGAACAATGGAAAAGATGGAAAAAGTATACCGTGGTGGCAAAACCATGAAGCCCGACAATGATCCATTGGGAAAAAGTGCACCCCGAAACTTGGAATCAACAACCTATTTGAATAACAACACTAGCAAACTCACATCAAAAATCAAATGGGATAAGAATAATCAAATCATGCATTCTAAGATAATATAGCACAATATGAAAGAGAGATATGAGATCAAGCCCAATATAAATCATAAAGTATGCATGACTACACAAAAGGGCACAATGGTGAATTTTTTTTTATATTTTTCATTTAATGAAAGCAAATATATACAAAATGCAAGAAAATTAAAGAATAAAATGCATGAAAAAAAATAAAATAAAATAAAATAAATAAGGTAAAATGCAATGAAAGAATATGTACAATGTAAGAAATGAAAAACAAAAAGTAAGAAAGGATGCAAGAACAAAATAATGAAAAATAAAAATAAAAACTCTTTTTATTTTTTATTTATTTATTTTTTAGACATAACAACTATGAACACACACACAAAAAT
Organism: Cornus florida; assembly: GCF_030987335.1. Classification (NCBI taxonomy): domain Eukaryota; kingdom Viridiplantae; phylum Streptophyta; class Magnoliopsida; order Cornales; family Cornaceae; genus Cornus; species Cornus florida. Next base: position 70,656,746 of record NW_026775578.1, read on the forward strand.
AAAACAAATAATCATGCAAGGAAATAAGGGATGCAATTTTTTTTTTTTTTTTTTTGAAAGTATGTATAATGAAACAAAATACAAGAATATGTACAATGATTGCTAAGTTTAACATCTCTAGCAAGACGGAATGCCACTTTGAAAAATTATTTTTTTTCTATTTTTTTATTATATTTGGTGTTCACCCCTAGGTGTGCATAAAATAATGCACAACACCTTGAGTTCGGAAATTAGTGTCAAGTGGGCATCATAGTTAAATTTATAAACCGCATAACACCTATACTATGTAGTATGAGTGAGAAGGGGTCGTCCCAAGGGATTGGAGTCGTACTTCAATGTGAAAATGCAACTAGAGTCAGTAGGTCGAGTGATCAACAATGGTTGGTTGGTTAAGTAAACTAGAAAGCAACTAAATTAAACTAAGTGATTGAATATAACAAGAGTAAGCAAGAGAGAGAGAGATCTTGGGGTTTAGAGGTCACCACCAAGCAATGCTTTTTTACACTTCCAATTAGCGACTAATGAGGGTAAAGTGTGTTGCAATATTTGTATGTGTGTGCTTGGTTGATTCAATTAGCAAGGGTGACCAATTTAAGCATACATTGTCTAATCAACATGTGAAAAGCACAATATATCTAGCAATTAAGTATATATTGTCTAAATAGCATGTGAGAAGCAAAACATATCTAGCAAGTCATTAATCTTTTCATTAAGTTCACAAGCCAAACATACCACAAGGTTAGAGACATATACTACTTGCATTCAAAAGTATGGAACATCAAACAACTAGCATGGATTGTCTTCTCATCTAACAATTATGCTATCACTACACTACATTTAAACTAGTGGCATAAAATTAAACTAACTAAGCTAAGGGAGAGGCATAATCCATCAAGAAGTGAGCATGGACCATCTAGAAAATCACAAGAGCATCCTTTTAAGCACAATGTTTTGGCAATCCCTAAATCCATAGCATTAATACATATAGACATGCATCAATTACGCAAGAAATAGAGGTAAACACATGAACATCTATTCTAGCATACATAGACATATGGATAGAATGAAATGATTGATTGGAAGCATTAAACCACATAAATCATTAAATAAACAAGATCTATATGTATAAAAGTGTCAAAACATTAATTACAACAATAATCCCTTATTAATACACAATATTAAGATATAGAAAGCATTCTTAGGGCTAACTCTAGCCCCAAGAGGATGTCTAGCCACTCATGGTGGTGATGCTCCAACCCTCAAGGGCTAATTCCATGGTTGAAATCTGCTCCTTGTTGATGAAGAGTCTTCAATGGTGTCTCTAGCCTCCTCCTCCTCTAAGCTTCCTCTCCAAAAGATGATATGCAAAATTAAATTAGCTCCTCATTGAAAAAACAATCCTTATCCTTATATAGGTAGGTCAAAATTACACTCAAAATGAGCTGGGGTTGTGTACACAATATTCCCTAATGATTGGATAAAGGACAATTTTCAATGAGATGGAATTTTACCTTTTTCGCACTGGAGGAAGTTCGATCAATCAAACCTTGAACTTGGATCGATCGAAGGTAGGTGAGATCGATCGAAGGTAAGTGAGATCAATCAAACTTAGGCTGGATCGATCCAACTGGCTGAGCTTTTTAGAAAAAGACAAATCCGAGATATTTATGGGAGATATTTATGGGAAAAGGGCAAAAGTGGTTAGTGGGAGGACAGCTATGGATAAGATCAATCATTTGGATGAGGACAATGGTGTTCGATCGATCGAAGAATGATGTTAGATCAATCGAACTTTTGGACTTAAGTGCTTTTGGGTCAAGGCTTGGATCTATCTTGAAGTGTTGAGATCGATCAATGTTCGATCGATCGAACCTTGGACTTGGATCGATCGAACTTGCTGTTTTGCTTTACTTTGCTCCTTTCTTCCTCCACTTTGCTCATTTCTTTGTTTAATCTCAGAATTGCTTCAATTAAGCTCTTATTTGGCTGAGTTAGCTTCTTTTTGTGATAAGTGCCTGAAAATGGAAATAATACGAAATCAATCTAAAACGGCAAAGTAAGATAGATAAAGGTACTAGAATGCCTAAGCTTAAGGGGTTTAAATACGCACTTTTCAGTGCTCATCACACCCCCAAAATTAAATATTGCTAGTCCCTGGCAATGAACTAGAAAGAAAAAGAATGAAATAAATAACTATACAAGTATGAATCTAGAAAATAATAAATGGATAACGCCACTTTCGTAGGGAACATGATTGCATTTAGCATATGCAACAAGGCTTTTAAACCCCTAGGTTACCCCTAGTGGACAAGTGAAGTCTCATGAGGGTTTCCAGAAATGATACCCACAAACATTAAGCTCATTCTTTCAAAAGAGGTACCAATATTGCAAACAAGTATTGGGAGAAAACTACCTCAAGTATGCAATTTTTCAACCCTTTCAAAGCAATCTCCCAAAATTTCAACATCAAGCAAGTAAGTATGGTCCTCCACACATCAAGAAAATGATCATTCAAATCAAAACAACTCTAGAATCCTTTTTGAGTAAACCGGCATCAAATGTATTGCTATCTAAGCCAACTAAAGAATTAATCACATCCTTACCCTCAAACTAGCACACAAATCTAGTACCGATCATCAAGACAAAAAGTGGACCTTTTATTAAAGCTTTATTGTTCTAGGTGCGTTTAATCTTTTCACTCATTCAATTTTTTTTTTTTTTTTTTTTTTTTTGAATTTCAATTATTAACCTAGACTTTGGGCCCTCCACCTTTCGGCGCGAGAAGTTCAGTGCTTGATGAGGCTAGAATCCCGGCTACTTAGTGAAAAGGGGTTGTTATCCACCTTTATCAAGAATGAAAGCTTTCAATGCACTACTAGCTCAATTGGGATATAACCAATTCAATAATTAACAAAGCATGTACCCCACAAATGAATGCTAGTGTGCGCCGGTGCTAGTATAGAAGACTAGAGTGAATCTCAAAATAATCACAAAATCAAGATGATGTGGACCACAAGTGCAAACAAGATATCAATCTTTAAAAAAATTTACTCCTAAATGGCATTCATAAGGCGTACAAGGAGTATTAGACTCTCAAGTCAAGCAATTTTTAAATTTTAAGCAATATAGTCCTCAAAATATCAAAATCATAGCTAGATATGGACCAATCATAGAAATATCCCTCAAATACACAAGTCATGCTAAAAATTTGAATTTAAAACTAATACTGTAGAGCACCATTCCCCCCAAACTTAAATTGCACAATGTCCTCAATGTGCAAAGAGAACGAAAGAAAGAGTATACCAATGCAACTAAGCAAGAATGATCCGAAGTGGGTGGCATTGCCCCCCTAAACTTGGGATGAACTATGGTCCTGAAAATTAGCACTTGGATAAACTTATCAGATAACAAAATGGGATAATCAGTGCACAGTGGACATACAAGTGTAAATGGGATAAACAGATAAAGAAATGGGAGAGGTATAAGGGTGGTCCTGGAAATTAGGTAGCACTCTCTCACTGAAGTCACTGTGATGCACCTGATGGAGTTAAAAGGGCAGATGTATCAATAAAAGCATACAACATCCATCATAGATAAAAACAACAATAAAGTGTACTACATCCAGTGTCAAAGCCGACAGACCCGGCTGCAAAAATAATAGTATCACAAGTGTAGTAGACACATAACATAAATAGAGAGCATAAAAAGATAAAGAGACTGGAAGTCTCAGGCAGAGGGAGCTCCGCGGATCTTCCTGGCTAAGTCATCAATGGCAGTCAAGATCTCCATACGGAGGCGAGAAATGTCAACTCGAATGGCAGCCATCACATTCAGACGAAGGGTACTAATGTCAACTCTAAGAGCAACCAACATATCCTCCAAACTCTAGAGGTGCTTCTCTAAGCGACATATCTGGTCATGAGCCTCAGGTGTGGCTGAAGTGGAAGAATTGTTATTCTTAGTCATGGTCTGCAAAAAGGAAATCTTGCAATGGGATTAAATGCTAGAATAATGAATTAAAGGCACAATAGCAACATGTTTGTTAGATAGGATAGACAAAACATATATGATATAAATCCATGCAAGTGATAGGATGTGAAGTATGCCAAGCAATATAAGAATGAAACGCATCCAATGTGGAATATCATAGGCATTGGGCACAGATAGGATAGCATGAAGTGAATACAAGATGAATGAAGCGTGTGTGTGAGATCTGTGAAATTCGATTGATCATAAATAAAATAAAAAAAAAAAGTGAGATCGATCTCACAACTTCGATCGATCTGGGGCACAAGTTCGATCGATCGAACTGTATTATGCGAAAAACGAGAAGTCACAGATCTGTGACTCTGGGAGCACGGGATCCACACAAACATGTTCGTGGGCCCATCAACATAACAATCATCAATCACAATTACCTAAAATGGCTCACATTCCCAAAAATCAAAGCGACTCATTACAATGGTTATGGCATAAAGACGAAAATGGACATAAAAACATGAAAAGCTTAAAATTTCATCTATGGCCAACAATCATCATGAATATGGGAGTGGATCAAACATTTAAAGCATACTGTTAGAAATCATGGTGTGAAATCAATAATGGGGTCTCGGATCTTACCTTGAAGCAAAGAAAGGAGAGATGAAATGAAATGTGAATAGGAAGAAGATCCGAGAAGAGGGAGAGATCGACACCTGGCTCACTATGGAGATCTCGCCGGAGATGGAGGAGATGGTCGAGGATACGGTAACGTAGGAACTAGGGTTTGGAAATGGGGGAGAATGGGATCGTATCCTCTATTTAAAACTGTCACACAAGAGTTCGATCGATCGAACTAGAATTTCAGATCAATCAAAACTGCTTTTTCTTTTTCTTTTTTTAATAAACAAGAAAATAAAATACAAATAAAAATGAAAATGATAATATTTTTGGATTTTTGAAAATTGAAAAGTCAAAACAAAGTCAAACAATGAAATGGAGAATTGAGATCGATCAGAACAAGAGTTTGATCAATCAGACAGAGAGCAAAAAATATGCAGGTTTTTGGTTTAAAAATTTGGCTAAGTGTTGGAACATGAGATTGATCGAACTTGGAAGTTGGATCGATCGAAGAACTTTCAGATCGATCTTGGAATGTTTCAAACGATCAGACAGAGAGCTGAAATATGCAAGTGGATGCAGGCTCAAAATTTTTCTAAGTGTTGAATCATGAGATCGATCGAACTTGAAAGTTGGATCGATCGAAAGTCTCTTAATCGATCTAAGAGTTGGTTCGAACGATGGGACAGAGAGGTGATTTGGATACAGGTTTCTGCAGGGTGAAAAATTTTCTAAGTGTTGGATGCAGAGAGGAGTTCGATCGATCGAACTCAAGTTTAAGATCGATCAAACTTTGCAGAATGCTCAATAATGACATGAAAGCTTATGCAATCCTCACCAAAGTTCCTTGAAATGCATATGAAAACCAAAAACAAGTATCTAGACTTTGCATGAAATGAAATGAAAGATAGAAATGAGGGAGGAATAGGGTTTTGACACCCTATGAATGCCTATGCTAGTCTTTAACGTCTCTAGCAAGACGTTTGGACTCTTTAATCTTGTTATGCATCCCCTCCTTATTGGGGTGATGAATGGTTCTTTGAACTTTTCCCAACAAATGGTTCTTTGAAGAACTTATTAGTTTAAGCTCAAAAGGAGCTCTTGGTTCCTTGTCAATGCAATATTCTATATGCTCATACACCAGGTTAATTAGATGTGCAGCTTCAAAATGTCTTTGAAAGACTTGACCCTCTATGTAAGGTTTCAATCTTTGACCATTAACTTTGAAAATGTTGCCCTTTTTCGAGTTTTTGATTTCAACCGCCCCATGAGGTGCAACAGAGATGATTTCATAAGGGCCTTCCCATTTGGTTCTCAATTTCCTAAGAAAGAGTTTCAGTCTAGAGTTGAAAAGCCAAGCTTTTTGACCGGGTTCCAAAGAATTTTTCATAATATGCTTATCATGAAAGGCTTTGGTTCGTTCTTTGTAGATTTTGGCATTGTCATAGGCATTGTGTCTCAACTCTTCCAACTCACTCAATTGGAGTAACCTATTCTCTCCGGCTTTATCAAGGTCAAAATTGAGCTTTTTAACCGCCCAAAAGGCTTTGTGTTCTAACTCAACCGGGAGATGACAAGGCTTTCCATATACAAGCCTATAAGGAGACATGCCAATGGGAGTCTTGTTTGCCGTCCGATAAGCCCACAAAGCATCATTTAGCTTTCCTAACCAATCCTTCCGGGTGGTGTTAACCGTTTTCTCAAGAATATGCTTAATTTCCCGGTTAGACACTTCAACTTGCCCGCTTGTTTAAGGATGGTAGGGAGTGGCTACCTTATGAGTGACAGAGTACTTAAGAAATAAGTGCCTCAAGAATTGATTGCAAAAATGTTTTCCTCCATCACTTATTATAGCCCTTGGCATACCAAAACGAGCAAAGATATTGGATTTGCTGAATTGAATGACCACGGAGTGGTCATTCGTTTTGGTAGCACATGCTTCTACCACTTGGAAACATAATCAATGGCAAGAAGAATGTATTAAAAACCATAGGACATAGGAAATGGACCCATAAAATCAATGCCCCATATATCAAAGATCTCAACAACAAGTATATTGGTCAAAGGCATCATATCCCTTCTAGACATTGTTCCCATCTTTTCACATCTCTCACTTGATTTACAAAAATTGTAGGCGTCTCAATGAATAGTGGGCCAAAAGAGCCCACTTTGAAGAACCTTCAAGGCGGTCTTCTTTGCACTAAAATGCCCACCACATGCAAGAGTGTGACAAAACACTAGGACACTTGGAATCTCACTCTCTGGAATGCATCTTCTCACAATTTGATCCGGACAATATCGGTATAAGACAGGGTCTTCCCAATAGCAATTCCGGATATTGGCAAAGAAACAATTCTTTTCGTTCTTTGACCAAGAAGTTGGCAGCTTGCCTACTGCCAAATAATTCACAATGTCGGCAAACCAAGGCATTTTTCCATTAGAAATTTGGAAGAGTTGTTCATCCGGAAAAGAGTTACAGATTGGTAGACTGGGGAAAGGCTCTATCGATAACCTAGAAAGATGATCGGCAACCACATTTTCGGAGCCTTTCTTGTCCTTGATTTCAAAATTGAATTCCTGAAGAAGCAAAATCCATCTAATTAGCCTAGGTTTTATTTCCCTTTTTGTCAATAGATGCCTTAAGGCGGCATGATCAGAATAAACGATAACCTTGGACCCTAAGAGATAGGAACGAAATTTATCAAGAGCATATACTACGGCAAGTAATTCTTTCTCGGTAGTGGAGTAATTTAATTGAGCTCCCGAGAAAGTTTTACTTGCATAGTATAGGGCACAAGGAAGCTTACCCACTTTTGGTCCCAAAACTGCCCCCATGGCATAATCAGAAGCATCACACATGATTTCAAATGGCAATGACCAATTGGGAGGTTGCATGATAGGAGCAGATGATAATAATTCACTCAATTTATGAAAAGCGTCTAGGCATGCTTGATCAAAGACGAAAGAAGTTTCCTTGGCAAGAAGATTGCACAAGGGTCGAGCAATTTTACTAAAGTCTTTGATAAAATGGCGGTAAAAGCCAGCATGACCTAGAAAGGAGCGAACCTCTCTCACCGTTGAAGGTGGAGGCAATTCAGAAAATAAGCTCAACCTTCACTTTATCTACCTCTATTCCTCTCTTTGAGATAACGTGACCCAAAATAATACCTTCTTGAACCATGAAATGGCTCTTTTCCCAGCTAAGTACAAGGTTGGTTTCACGACATCTCTTAAGCACTAGATCTAAGTTTTTGAGGTATGCATCAAATGAAGATCCAAAAACAGAAAAATCATCCATGAACACCTCTAGATACTCTTCCACCATATCTGAGAAAATTGACATCATACACCTTTGGAATGTGGCGGGTGCATTGCACAAACCAAAAGGCATCTGTCTATAAGCAAATGTGCCGAATGGACATGTAAAAGTGGTTTTTTCGTGGTCTAATGGGTCGAGGGCTACTTGATTGTACCCCGAATAGCCATCAAGGAAGCAAAATATCATTGCCCGGCCAATCTCTCGAGAATTTGATCAATAAATGGCAAAGGGAAGTGATCCTTTCTAGTAGCGGTATTTAATTTACGATAATCAATGCATACACACCATGAATTGGTGGTTCACTTAGAGATTTCCTTACCCTTTGCGTTCTCAACCACCGTATTCCCCGGTTTTTTGGGAACTACTTGAGTTGGACTCACCCATTTGCTATCGGACTTTGGGTAAATGATTCCCGCATCCAAGAGTTTGACAATTTCCTTCTTAACTACTTCCTTTATGTTTGGATTAAGTCTCCTTTGGTCATCCTTAAAGGGTTTTACATCATCCTCCATAAGTATGCGATGCATACAAATAGAGGGGTCAATTCCCTTAAGATCTGCCACACTCCATCCTATGGCTTCCTTATTTTCCTTAAGCACACTTAAGAGAGCATCTTCTTGGTCTTTTCCGAGACTTGAAGAAATGATAACCAGAAGAATTTCTTTTGGTCCTAAGAATGCATACTTGAGATTGGAAGGTAGAGTTTTAAGCTCAAGAATTGGTGGAGAGACTAAAGATGAGACCGGTGGAGTGCTAGAGAGCGGAGGAAGAGGTTCTATTGGAGTTTTCCAAAATGAAAAATCTAAGCTTCCAACAGATTCCATGAGATTGCTTACCTCATTCATTGAATTTTCATTATCAAATCCACAACTTCCATATATTTTAAGAAGGCAAGAGGCTAGAGGATCATCGGATAAAAGAGATGAAAGACTATCCTCAATTGGTTGTTTCATTACCATTGTTGGAATTGCTTCTTCAACAACCTCATCTAACACATCTACAAGGCAACACTCCTCCTCATCCATGGGATGTCTACTTGCATGGAAAACATTAAGTTTGATCATCATATTGCCAAAAGAGAGGTCCATTATCCCGGATCTATAATTAATTGTTGCATTTGTGATAGCAAGGAATGGTCCTCCCAAGATGATTGGGATGTCGTTAGAAGGATTAGTAACCGGTTCGGTATCAAGAACTACGAAATCAACCAGAAAGTAGAATTTATCTACCTTGACAAGAATGTCCTCAACCATGCCCCTAGGTGTTTTGACGGATCTATCGGCCATTTAAAGTAATTGGACATATACGGAGTAAGGAATCAAGTTAACACTTGCACCTAAGTCAAGAAGAGCTCTACGAATTTCATAAGTTCCAATCACACAAGAAATAGTCGGAGCACCGGGATCTTTGAACTTAAGTGGAGTGTTTTATTGAAGAATGGAGCTCACTTGCTCCATGAGGAACACTTTTTTAGAGCTTGGACCCTTGCTCTTCCTCTTTTGTGTGTAAAGATCTTTCAAGAATTTTGCATAGGGTGGAATTTGCATAATGGCAACCAAAAGAGGAAGATTGATATTGACTTGCTTAAAAACTTCCATCATGTCATGTGTTTTCCCTTCTTGCCTTCCTAAAGGTGAAGTTTCTTTTAAAGCATAAGGGAATGGAGCTTTTGGCTCACAAGACTTTGTAATTTGAGAGGATGATGGAGAAGATTGAGAATTCCAGTTAGGAACACTTTCATTCAAGGAAGTAAGAGTGAGATTAGGAATTGGATGGGTGACAACTTTAGGTTGCACTGATTCACTATCTTCCTTTGGTAGTTCAACCCTATTATCCACTTGCTTGCCACTTCTCAAAGTGGTGATGGCTTGCGCTTGAGCTTGGGAAGAACACCCCGATGTAGGGTTTGCTTCCACACAAAATTGGGCCTTTGGATTCCTCTTGGGTTGACTAGGCAATTTCCCAATTTCTCTTACATTCAATGCATTAGCTATGGTCCCAATTTGGGATTCAAGGTTTGATATAGATTGGGAGTGGGAACGCAACAAGTTGGTATCCTTTTCTAAGCTACTTAAAGCCATCAATACCTTATCTTCAAATGTGGAATTACTAGAAAGTGCTTGAGGATAATGAAAGCCAACTTGAGAATCATGCATTTGAGGATGTGAGAAGTCATTCATTCTTTATTGATGAAAAGAAAAAGAAACAAACCCTTGAGAACCTCCATTTCTTTTATGAGGTAGAATGTATTTTCTTTGGAGATTTTTAGCTTGATAAGGGTTTTCATTCCACAATGGAACATATGCTTTTGAATAAGGGTGAGCAAATGTGGCATTAACTTCTTCAAAGCGTTCATTAACAACATGTCCATGGGGACAATTGAAAGTAGTATGCAAAACACTAGAACATGTCATGCAACGCTCACAAAGATGAGTTGTATGATGAAAAGGAGACACATTGGTAGCCGGTTTTTGATTCAACAAGAATTGATCAAGTTTTTTAGAAAGAGTTTTAACCTCGGCTACAATTTCCCTTGAATTATCAATTTGACACACTGTTACACTTTCCCCTTTTTTTAGTAAAACCATGGTCAAGCCGAGAAGTGTAATATTTGTGCAAAGAATTTTCACTCATTTTTTCAAAGAGGTGCCAAATGTCATCTTCATGTTTTCCAAAATATGAACCCCCACATGAGGTATCAACTATGTCCTTTTGCATGTCGGATAGGCTTTAATAGAAGTATTGGACAACTTGCCATTTTGGGATACCATGGTGTGGACTCTTTCTTAGCAAGTCATTCTATCTCTCCCACGCCTCATGCAACAACTCTCCTTCCCTTTGAGAAAATCCTCTAATTGAAGCACACATTATATTGGTCAAACTTACGGGGTAAAATTTTTTTAAAAACTTATTTTGCATTTGTGCCCAAGATGTTATTGAATTCACCCCTAAAGTATTGAACCAATGCTTTGCCTTATTTTTAAGTGTAAAAGGGAAGAGGAGAAATTTAAGAACTTCCTCCGGGACATTCATGTACCTCACAATGAAATATAGTTCAAGAAATTCATTGAGATGCCTATATGGTTCCTCTTCATCCAAGCCATAAAAGAGTGGACACATTTGAATGGTCTCGGGCTTGATTTCATATTGATTAGTCTCAAAATTAGGCAACACAATGCAAGTAGGTACATGGTATGCATGAAGATTATAATGATTACAAAAGACCATTGGGGGAATTGGAGCTTGAACTCCGGGGTCATGTTGATTAAGAGGTAGGTTATGCATGAAACGCGGGTCTAAGTAGCCAAGATTACCCTCTAGATTTTCCATGTGAATGCCTAGAATGTATGATAGGACAAGGTCTATACAAGGCTACAAATGACACACAAATCACCACAAAACAAGCAAGCACTCCTCCTTCACAACAAATCAACAATCAACAATCAACAAACTTCCTCCATATACAATGTTCCCATACTCCCATGCTTTGATAACAATGCAGAGTAAAGTAAATAGCCTCCACGCGGGCTTACGATTTATCTAAGAATTCAAAAACAAGCCTCCATGCGGGCCGACGATTTAACTAAAGGATTGAGTAAGAAAGTCTCACAAAGGTCCTTTAGCACTTCAACTCCAAATTTAAAGCTTAACTTAGCAAATTTTTTAATTTTACCACTTTTCCTTGCTTGCCTAGCTCCTTTACTTGATGGCTCCTTTGCTTGCCTCCTAGCTCAATACTCCTTGTCAAAGATGAACAAACACAATAAGTAATCTAAAGGAAAAACAAAGTAAAGACACGATCAAAAGAGTACTAATTCCTAATTTATTCTCCAAATACAATGTTGCTTAATCCTCGGCAACGGCGCCAAAAACTATGATGCTCTCCCCTAGGTGTGCACAAAATAATGCACAACACCTTGAGTTTGGAAATTAGTGTCAAGTAGGCATCATAGTTAAATTTATAAACCGCTTAACCACTATACTATGTAGTATGAGTGAGAAGGAGTCGTCCCAAGGGATTGGAGTCGTACTTGAATGTGAAAATGCAACTAGGGACAATAGGTCGAGTAATTAACAAATGGTTGCTTGGTTAAGTAAACTAGAGAGCAACTAAATTAAACTAAGTGATTGAATGTAACAACAGTAAGCAAGAAAGAGAGATATCTAAGGGTTTAGAGGTTACCACCAAGCAATGTTTTTCTACACTTCCAACTAATGACTAATGAGGGTAAAGTGTGTTGCAATATTTGTGTGTGTGTGCTTGGTTGATTCAATTAGCAAGGGTGACCAATTTAAGCATACATTATCTAATCAACATGTGAAAAACACAATATATCTAGTAATTAAGTATATATTGTCTAAATAGCATATGAGAAGCACAACATATCTAGCAAGTCATTATTCCTTTCATTAAGTTCACAAGCCAAACACACCACAAGGTTAGAGACATATGCTACTTGCATTCAAAAGTATGGAACATCAAACAACTAGCATGGATTGTCCTCTCATCTAACAATTATGCTATCACTACACTACAATTAAACTAGTGGCATGAAATTAAACTAACTAAGCTAAGGGAGAGGCATAATCCATCAAGAAGTGAGCATGGACCATCTAGAAAATCACAAGAGCATCCTTTTAAGCACAATGTTTTGACAATCCCTAAATCCATAGCATTGATACACATAGACATGCATCAATTACGCAAGAAATAGAGGTAAACACATGAACATCTATTCTAGCATACATAGACATATGGATAGAATGAAATGATTGATTGGAAGCATTAAACCACATAAATCATTGAATAAACAAGATCTATATGTATAAAAATGTCAAAACATTAATTACAACACTAATCCCTCATTAATACACAAAATTAAGATATAGAAAGCATGCTTGAGGCTAACTCTAGCCCCAAGAGGATGTCTAGCCACTCATTGTGATGATGCTCCAACCCTCAAGGGCTAATTCCATGGTTGAAATCTGCTCCTTGTTGATGAAGAGTCTCCAATGGTGTCTCTAGCCTCCTCCTCTTCTAAGCTTCCTCTCCAAAAAATGATATGCAAAATTAAATTGGCTCCCCATTGAAAAAGCAATCCTTATCCTTATATAGGTAGGTTAAAATGACACCCAAAATGAGCTAGGGTCGTGCACACAATATTCCCTAATGATTGGATAAAGGACAACTTTCAATGAGATGAAATTTTAACTTTTTCGCACTGGAGGAAGTTCGATCGATCGAACCTTGAACTTGGATCGATCGAAGGTAAGTGAGATCGATCAAACTTAGGCTGGATCGATCCAACTAGCTCAGCTTTTTGGAAAAAGACAAATCCGAGATATTTATAGGAGATATTTATAGGAAAAGGACAAAAGTGGTTAGTGGGTGGATAGCTATGGATAAGATCAATCATTTGGATAAGGATAATGGTGTTCGATCGATCGAAGAATGATGTTGGATCGATCGAACTTTTGGACTTAAGTGTTTTTGGGTCAAGGCTTGGATCTATCTTGAAGTGCTGAGATCGATCAATGTTCGATCGATCGAACCTTGGACTTGGATCGATCGAACTTGCTGCTTTGCTTCATTTTGCTTCTTTCTTCCTCCACTTTGCTCCTTTCTTTGTTTAATCTCAGAATTACTTCAATTAAGCTCTTATTTGGCTGAGTTAGCTTATTTTTGGGATAAGTGCCTGAAAATGAAAATAATACGAAATCAATATAAAACGGCAAAGTAAGATAGATAAAGGTACTAGAATGCCTAAGCTTACGGGGTTTAAATACGCACTTTTCAGTGCTCATCAATATTCTCTAGAAAAAATAAATATTTACACAAACAAAGATAAAAAGGTAAGTAAATAAAAATGCAAGAAGTGAAAATGCAAGGAAATAAATAATGCAAATTTTTTTTTTTTTTCACAAGAGAAAAGTAAGTAAATAAAATTAAATAAAATAACAAAAGTAAAAGGAAATAAAAAATAAAATAAAATAAAAATAGAAAGAAGAAAAAGTCAAAAAGTCAAAGGGGTAAAGCTGTTATCGATCAAAGGATGATAAATTGAAACTCGATCGATCCAAGATGTGAAAACCTGCAGACAACTTCGAACGATACACAAAGATCTGAAATATGCAGAGATTCAAAAAATTTCAAAGTATAGAAATAAGATCGATAGAATGGATAACTGGATCGATCGAGAAATAATTGGATCGATCAAGAAGAAAGTTCGCACGATACACAAAGAGCTGATTTCTATAGAGAATTAACTGCAGAGAGGTTTGATCGATCGAATGGACACTTGTAATTGATTGAACTAGCACCAAATGCTTAATTTTGAGATGAAAGTGCAGAAAATCCTATGCTAGGCCCCAATGATGGTAACAAGAATGGAGATTGAAAAATGGATGGAAGAATGTACACAAGAATGAAAAAAAAAAAATGAAATGAGGGAGGAATAGAGTTTTGAAACTCTACAAATACTATTGTTTAACGTCTCTAGCAAGATGTTGGTTCAACTCAATAATCAAAAGAATCAAAAACCGGATATGAAACATCCTTATTGATCCTCTTTTCACTTTTCTCATTTAATGTCCCACTTACAACAATGAAATCATCCTCCAAAACAATGACTTGAAAAGAAATGAAAGAGATGATATTGTTCCTTTCATCCACGGTCTTGAAAACAAAATCAATCATGGCTAGGCTCGCCTCTTTGTTGTGCTCTTGAAACACATTCAAATGATCATCCACTTTGATAATTAGTGAGGCATTGTCTTTCAAAGACTCATTTGGATTAATAAGAAACACCCTCTCTTCATCCCTCTTTTCTTTCTCAAAAATCACCATCTCTTCACCTTCCAAGTTAGCTAAGGAATCCATTAGAGAGTCCACTTCATTTTTGGAGATTTTAAAGTCAAAACCACAATTTTTAGATATTTCAAAAAGGCACTCCTCGAGAGGGTCATTAGAGACAATAGAAGGAAGGCTCTTGATGAGCGCTGAAAAGTGCGCATTTAAACTTGAACATTCTAGGACCTTTATCTATCTTATTTTCTCGTTTTATTCTAATTTCGTGTTATTGCCCTTTTCAGATGCTTATCCCAAAAATAAGTCAATTCAGCTAAATAAGAGCATTAAAGAAGTTAACTCAAGCTGAATGGAAGAAGGAGCATAGTAGAAGCAAAATGAAGCAAAGTGTGGAAATTCAGCAAGTTCGATCGATCTCAGAAATCCTTCGATCGATCTGAAGTTCATCGATCTGGATATTTCAAGATGGGTCCAAGCCTTTGTCCTTATCCACAAGAATCCAACAAGTTCGATCGATCCAACTTATCTTCGATAGATCAAAAATATTCCATCTTATCCACACCTACCACCCCACCTACCACTTTTGTCTCTTTCCCAAAATATCTCAAAAATATCTCAAAGATTTGTCTTTATTCAAAAAGGTGCCACCAAGGATGATCGATCTCTGCAGTATTCGATGGATCTCAGCATAGTTCAATCGATCTCACCATAGTTCGATCGATCGAACCTCCTCAAGCCCCAAAAACAAATAGATTCCAGCTCATTAAAAGTTGGCTAATGTGCAATCATTAGAGGGACCTTAGTGCACGAATCTAGACCATTGGTGTGACATTTCACCTACCTATATAAGGATTTAGAGCCACTTTTAAAGAATAATTGATATCATTCATAACTTGTATATCTCATATCTTATAGAGGAGGCTAGAGACTAGAGAGCTTTTCAAACACCTTTGGGAGTTCTTCCATTCTTCTAGGGTTTCCATCAAGAAGGAGGTCATTCCTACCATGGAGATAGCCCTTGAGGGTTGGATGACTACTTCAATGAGTGGCTAGACATCTACTTGGGGCTAGAGTAGCCCCTAAGTTTGCTTATTAGACTTGGTTCTTTGTATATTTTTAGGGATTTATTTGTAACAAATGTTTTGATCTTGGATTTATATATATATATCTTATGGTTTCTACTTGATGTGTATGGATTAATGCTTTCAATTGATTATCTACGTCTAACTATATTTCTATGTATGCTAGAATGGATGATTCATGTGCTTTTCTTTAGATTTAGTGGAATTTATGCATGTCTATGTGTATAGATGAAGTTAATCTAGAGATGCTTAAAACATAGAGCTTAATTGAACACACTTGTAATTTATTTGATGGTTCACACTTGTTTCTTGATGGATTGTGCCACACCTTTAGTTTACTTAGTTTAATTTCCATGTTTTTAGCGTAGATGTAGTGTAGTTGCTTTAGATTCATTGATAGGTGGACAATCTATTCTTGTTCCTTGGTGTTCCATACTTATGAATGCAAAGGGGGTATGTTTCTAGATAGTTGTGTGTGCATAAATTGTGGTTTCATTGAATGGATTTTGGTCTCATTTGATAGGTTTTGCTTTTCATTTGAATTGACTTGACAATCTATACTTATTTGCCATCTATGCCTAGTTTCAATTAATGTCACACACATACACACACAAGTTACAAGTCAATTTCCCCATTGATATACAATTGCTAGTGTCTAGTGAAGTCAAGCTTAGTGGTGAGTTCTAGTACCCCAAGTCCTCTCCTCTATATATCTTTTTCCTACCTTATTAATCATTGTGTTTTGTTTATTTTAATTCCAATTGCATTGTAGTTTAATCAATCAAACCAACCATCTTTTGATCACTTGACTTACTTACCCTATACATTATTTCCATTGCAAACACGCCCACAATCCCTTGGGACGATCCCTACTCACCCTAGCTATATTTTTAGTTTGAGGTAGTAGTGGCTTTTATAAATTTAAAACTTGGCCACATTGCACACTCACACTCTTAATGCATCTATTTTAAGCGTTAGTGGTGATGACACACCAATTTTTTGGCGCCGTTGCCGGGGATTGAAATTGGCAACGTCGTGTTTTGGAAACAAATAGGAATTAGTACTCTTTTGATCGTGTCTTTTCTTTATTTTCTTCTTAGTTACTTATTGTGTTTATTCTTAATTGACTAGGTGCATTAAGCAAGGGAATCAAGTAAGGGAAACAAAGGAAGCCAAGTGGAGCTAAACAAAGCATTAAGGGCTAAAATCTAAAAAATTGCAAAGCAAAGCAAGGCTTGGAAATTGAAAAATATATTGAAGTTGTTTAAGGACCCTTTGTGAGATCTTTCTAACTTAATCTCTAGTTAAATCGTTGGCCCGCGTGGAGGCTTGTTTTTACTTTCCAAGATAAATCGTGAGCCCCCGTGGAGGCAATTTACCTTTCTTTACATATTGTTTCAAGCATGGGAGTATGAGATCATTGTTTGTGAAGATTTGTTGATTTGTTGTGGAGGCGAAGTGATTGTTACTTGTTTATTGCTTGTTATTTGTTTTGCTAGTACATGTATGGTAGTAGGTCATTGAATCCTACTCTTGTCCCTCTTAATTTTCATCTTGAATCGGTTGTTCGTAATCCTAGGGGAAGAGGTAGTTCTCATCATTCCATTTCATCAATGGAGGAGCAAAACAATGACCATGTGGAGGACCTTGGTTACATACACCAACAAGGCGTCCTCCACCCTGATGTACATCATGAAAACATCCAAGTACCATTAGCCATGCCTAGACCGTTCATTCCACAACAACAAGGCCAAATTCCATTGGGAATGCCTCAACCAATCTTTGCTCCACAACCTCCTATGGTACAAGTCAATCAAGGTGTTCGAGTAGCACCGCCGGTTGCAAATCCTCCTCTTGCCTTAAGAGACCATTATGTGCCTAATGAATATAATGCACCCACTTGCATTCAATTGCCCCCATTTAGAGCATATCACTATGAAATCAAACCACAAACCATTCAAATGCTTCCCAACTATCATGGACTTCCAAGTGAAGAACCTTACAAGCATTTGGATGAGTTTCTTGAAGTGTGTTCCACCGTGAAATACATGGACATGCTAGAAGAAGTTTTAAGGCTTAAACTCTTTCCTTTTACCCTTAAACATAAGGCAAAATATTGGTTTAACAATCTTAGGCCTTTTTCGATAACTTCTTGGGCAGAAATGCAACAAGAGTTCTTGAAGAAGTACTACCCGGTATCAAAGACCAATGCCATGAGAACTTCCATTCGTGAATTTTCTCAAGGGGATAGGGAAATGTTTCATGAGGCATGGGAAAGATTCAATGACTTGCTTAGAAAATGCCCACATCATGACATACTTAAGTGGCAATTAGTTCAATATTTCTTTAAAAATTTACCGGACAATAATAAGGGTATGGTTGATGCATCTATGGGTGGTTCTTATCTTGACAAGCATGAAAATGACGTGTGGCAATTGTATAGAAGTATGAGTGAAAATTCAATGAATAGATCTTTGTCATCTAAAAATGGTAGAAATCTAGGTGGAAGGAAGAATGTTGGCTTATATCAAGTTGATAATTCAAATGACATAGACACCTAGATGAAATCCTTATCTCAAAGGTTTGATCAATTTTTGGTCAACCAAACTTCGGCGAATCAAATGGCTTCCTCCCCTAATCATGTTCATCATCGTGCATCTAATGAATCATGCATGACTTGTTTTAGTGTTTTACATTCTACTTCCAATTGTCCCATGGACATGTACAAAATGGCAACCATGAGCAAGCAAATGCCATTTTTGCTAACCAATGGAATAATCCCTATGGTAATCATTACAATCCAAGTTGGAGGAACCATCCGAACTTCTCTTGGAAAAGCCAAGGAGAGGGCTCAAACCCTTCCCAAGGTGGTTTTCAAGGAAAGTATGTTCCACCTCTAATGCAAGGCCAAAGTTCCCAAGGTTTTAGATCATCATCATTTCAATCACATGGTAATCAATTCTCAAATTCCCATTTTCCTAATCAATCATCGTCTTCTCAAGGAAATTCTAGGAGTCCCGCTTTTGAAGAAAAAGTTTTGATCGCTTTAGGAACCCTAGAGGCAAACACTCAATTGCTTCATTCTCATTCTCAATCCATTGCTAAGCTAAAAACCTAAGTAGGGCAAATAACTAGTACTTTAAATGCTAAAGAGAAAGGGAAAATGCCTTTGAATGCCCCACCAAAGCAACAATGTGTTATGGAGACTCATTCCTCATCAAAAGGTCCTACAATTGAGCATGTCAATGCGGTGACAACCTTGAGGAGTGGGAAAATTGTGGACAACCAAGTGAGTATGTCCAATGAAGAGAGTGAACCGGTGCAACCAAAAGTTGACACCCGTCCCGTTTCATATTTTATTCCTCCTTCATTGCATGTGCATGATCATCATGTTGAGAAAGTGTTGAAAAATGATTTGAAAGATGAATTAAAGCATGATTTGAAAAATTCTTGTGTTGAAGACTTTTCAAAGAAAGATTTTGAGCCAA
This sequence comes from Cornus florida, assembly GCF_030987335.1. NCBI lineage: Eukaryota > Viridiplantae > Streptophyta > Magnoliopsida > Cornales > Cornaceae > Cornus > Cornus florida. The sequence goes on from NW_026775578.1 coordinate 70,676,042, forward strand.
GAGCTCCATTTCCGGATGCCTTGAAAGGATCCATTTATCTTGACAAACAAAAGACCAAGACCAATGAAATTATTGAAATGTTTAGGCAAGTGAAGATTAATCTTCCGTTTTTAGATGCAATTAAGCAAATTCCGACTTATGCCAAGTTCTTGAAAGATATTTGCACCCAAAAAAGGATGAATAAAATCTAAGCACCAAGAAAAGTGGTCTTGACCGAGCAAGTGAGCTCCATTTTGTAACATAACACTCTCCTAAAGTTTAAAGACCCCGGTTCACCTACTACTTTTTGCATTAGTGGTAACCATGTTATTAATCGGGCTCTCTTAGACTTAAGAGCAAGTGTTAATCTTTTTCCATATTCGGTATATGTCAAATTGGGCTTATGAGACTTGAAACCGATGTCGGTAGTTTTACAACTTGTTAACCGATCCATCAAAATGCCCCGGGGTATCATGGAGGATGTTTTGATTAAGATTGATAAGTTCTTCTTTTTGGTCTATTTCATTGTCATAGACACGAAACCAGTTCCAAACCCCAACAGCCAAATTCCCGTTATCCTTGGCCGTCCCTTCTTGGCAACTTCAAATGCCAACATCAATTGTAGGATGATGATAATGAAAATCTCATTTAGGCATATGAAAGTGAAGTTGAACATCTTTAATCCAACCCCAAATTCAATGGACAAGCATGAAGAAGTGTGTGTTGTTGAAAAATGCATTGGCAAATAAATTGATAAAGTTGAATCTTTATTTGATGTTGAACATTTCCATGGTTTATCTACCAAAGAGAGTCCAAAGAAAGTTGCATTGAAACCAAGTGTTGAAAGGGCATGGAAGCCCAAGAGTTGTTTTGACAAAGGACCATCAATGTCGTTTGAATCAAATCCAATGAGTTCTTTAGGGAACCATTTGTTGGGTGGGGTTCAAAGTGCTTTTCACCCCGTCAATGAGGGGATGCATAACAAGATATTTGATCCGGGTTAAAAGAGCCCAACGTCTTGCTAGAGACGTTAAAGACTTGTAAATGATTCGTAGGGTTTACAACCCTATTCCTCCTTCATTTATATTTTACCTTTCATTTCTTGCGTCGTCTAGATATATTCTAGGTTTATACACATTGTTAAGGACTGTGATTGAGAATGCATGCACTTTCATTCTGAAAATAGGCATTTTGTTCATGTTCGATCGATCTCAAAAGAGGTTCGATCGATCGAACATCCCTCTCTGCATCCAGTCATCTCTCAGTCCCATCGATCTGAAATTTCCTGCATAAATCAGCTCTCTGTGTATCGATCGAAAATTTCTTAGGATCGATCTGAAAGTTCCTAGATCAATCCAACTTTTTCTTGGATCGATGTTCACTCCACACTTAGAAAAATTTTTGAGATCCATGCAAAAGGACTCTCTGTGCATCATTCGAACTTGTCTACAGGTTTTCACCTGTTCGATCAATCGAATTATCTTCTAGATCGATCTTGGATTGATCGATCTGTGTTTCTGTTGACTTTATCTTTGACTGTCATTTTCGATTTTGAATTTTAATATTTCAAAAATACAAAAATATTTTCAATTTTTATTTTATTTCTAAACAAATTCCAAAAACAATTTTAGGAAATTTTTCAAAAATCCCAAAAATATTTTGATATTTTTATTTTATTTTATTCTCAAAATTTTCAAAAATATTTTCAATTTTAGGAAATTTTTCAAAAATCCAAAAATATTTTTATTTTTTTTTATTTTTATTTTAAAAATATTTTCAAAAATTCCAAAAAGATTTTCATTTTATTAATTTTTACCTTTATTTTATTATCCAAAATCCAAAAATATTTTCTTTTTAAATCCATTTTATTTTTATTATTTTAAGTTTCTAAAAAAAATCCAAAAAAAAAATAAATATTTTTAGTTTTCAAAAATCCAAAAATTTCAAAAATACTTTGTCATTTGGAAGCATAGATCGATCTGTGTTCCTTCAAGACCGATCTATGTTCGATCGATCTGAGATTTTTCAAGATCGATTGAACTCGTCGGGACAAGTTTTTAAAATAGAACCCTAGGGTCATTAGATCGATTTCAAAGATCGATCCAAAACCCAAGCTTGCCCCCACCACTGCAAACCACCTCTCCCATCTCTGGCGAACCCTCCGGCGAGTTTCCAAAGCTTCGAATCTTCGTTCCTCATCTCAAATCTCATCTCTCTCTCCCTCGATCCACTTCTCTCCTCGGATTATGTAAGTTTTGGGTTTATTTTTGGAATTTGAGTTTCAAATCATATATTTTTTATGTTTCCATGTTAGATCTGAGCTTCCCATGATTGATTTGTTACCATTTTTTAGTTTTGAGCATGTGTCTATATATGTATATATATCTTTGTATATATTTCATTCCGAATTTGATTTTGGGGGTCACGTGCCAAAACAAGTGACCATTTTTATGTTGTTGAAGAGTTGTGGGACCCACAACCTTGTTTGGGTACCCCCCGTGCCATCCACGTCACAGATCCGTGACTTTTCGAATTTCTCATAGTAGTTCGATTGATCTCAAGTTTTCTCAGATCGATTTGAGAAAGATCGATCTCACTTAAGTCCAGATCGATCCAAGTTGGATCGATCTCATCTTTTCCTGATCGATCGAACATCACAGATTTGCCATTTCACTTCACACACCATCTTTTGTGTTTCATACTATCTTATTTCTGCCCAATGCCTGTGTTTTCCACATTAGATGCATTCCATACTTATCATGTTTAACATGTTTCACTTAGTCACTGTTTTTTTGGCTGCGACATCAGTTGCACAGCTTCATGATTATTATTCTGAGTTGTCTATCTTATTTGACATACATGTTTCTATATGTTATGCTTTAATTCTTTATGCCGGTACTGACTTATTTTGCAAGTGTTTTTCTTTCTGTTTTGCAGGTTATGGCTAGGGTAAAGACTATTGTCCGTAAGAATTACCATCGTAGAGTCAGGCCCAGATTGGAGGAACAGGCAGGACCTTCTCATGTTCAGGACCTAGTTCCGGAGCCAGCTCTAGAGCAGGTTGATGAGGCTGAGCAGACTGAGCAGTTAGAGGAGTCTCAAGAGGCAGTTCCAGCTCAGTCCCCATCAGCCGACTCTATACTATAGTCTTCGGCTTCTGCATCATCTTTTTCAGCTGAGGCTGAGCATGTACCTTCTCCTTCACCACCACTAGCACAGCCAGACCAGGTTCGCGATAGACCTATCAGGAGATACTCATGCCTTCAGGTGGCGCATGAGTCAGTATTCGATATTACCTTCTTTTCTCAGTATCTCTTGACCTGTCCAGCTTATGATGATATTGACCGGAGGGGCATTTCAGCTATTTTGGCCCCAGTTACTTATCCAGTTTACCCACGGCTTGTTTGGTTGTTCTACCAGAACCTTTGGCAGGCCCTAAGTAACCTATCGGAGCTGCATACTACTATTGATGGCCACCCTATCCGAATCACAGTTGATATTTTAGCCAGATCTTCTCGATGCCCTCATGTCTGCCCTCCTGATGTTCATTATCCTATCTTGGAAAGGAGGCCTTCTTACACAGACATAGCCGTGGCACTGACTGGCCACTATGCAGATGGCGAGAGTTTCACCACCCGGACTTATCTGCCCGATGAGCTTTGGTTCTACGATTCGGTACTGTTCCGAAACATATTTATGGCGGACCATAAGTTCCAGAGGCGTTCAGACTTTTTGACTGTTTTATATGGATTCTATATAGGCCACAGGTATCTATGCCGGCACTCTACTGGAGTATCATAATGAGATTATATTCGAGCTACATTAGCAAGGCTAAGCACAGGCGAGCCACTTTCCTCCCATTTGGCCATCTTATCACTCAGATCCTCCTAGATCAGAGCTATCATTTCCATCCGGATGAGTGTCCAGAGATAGGAGCTTGCCACTATGGCAAGAAGGAATAGAACAAGAGCTACAACGCTCTTATCAAGAGCCTGGAGCAGGATGTCATTCTAGTAGTTGATGAGCTTGAGGAGGAGGAGATAGCAGCAGCAGCGAACGATCCAGCAGACGCACAGACGGCTGCAAATGTATTTATAGACATAAATTTAATGCAAGAGCCTCCAGCAGAGGAGGTACCATATCACTCTCCGGCAAGGTCACCACTTCATTCTCAGGAGCAGGTTCAGGATGTACCACAGTTTTGTGATCGAGTCATACCTGAGGCTCCAGTTCAGACACCTGGCCTAGGAGAGTGTATCCAGACTTTGAAGGATGCAGTAGTCTTTCTTCGATCAGATGTGGCTTCTCTTAGCACAGACGTGACTACTCTCCTCTCCGATGTCTTAGCTGCGCTGCAGGGCATATCCAGAGATATCCGGGGATCACGCCTCACTCGCCCTACCTCATCTGGCTGATCTCTATTCCTCTCTTTCATCATTTTATATATCTGTGATACATTACTATTATTTTGATACTGATATATTTTTGCGGCTAGTCTGTCGGCCCTGATACTGTGATATACCATATACTGTTTTTACTTTCCTATTTTATGCATGATCTTTTGGATGTCGTATCTTTATATTAATATATCTGTCTATGATTGACTCCATTATCAGGTGCATCCCAGTGACTTCAGTGAGAGAGTGCTGCCCGAATATTTCAGGACCACCCTTTTTCTCTCTCCTTAGTTCATTTATTGTCCCATTTACACTTGTATGTCTACTGTGCACTGTTATTATCCCTTTTGTTATCTGATTAGCTTTCCTCCCAGTGCCATCTTTTCAGGACCACAGTTAATCCCAAGTTTGGGGGGTTATACCACCCACTTTGGATACTTCTGTGCTAGCCCTTCTTTGCCTTAGCTGCACTGGTATACTCTTTCCTTTGTTCTCTTTGCACATTAAGGACACTGTGCCATTTAAGTTTAGGGGTAATAGGTGTTATTTGCAGTGTTTGTTGTCAATTTCAAAATTTTAAGCATGACTTGTGTATTTGAGGGATTTTTCTACGATTGGTCCATGACTAGCTATGATTTTGATCTTTTGAGGACTATATTGCTTAAAATTTAAAAATTGTTTGACTTGAGAGTTCAATACTCCTTGTATGCCTTGTGGATACCATTTAGGAGTAAATTTTTTAAAAGATTGATATCTTACTTGCACTTGTGGTCCATATCATCCTGATTTTGTGATTGTTTTGAGATTCACTCTAGTATTCTACACTAGCACAGGTGCACACTAGCATTCATTTGTGGGGTACATGCTTTATTGATTATTGAATTGGTTATATCCCAATTGGGTTAGTAGTGCATTGAAAGTTTTCATTCTTGATAAAGGTGGATAACAAACCCCTTTCACTAAGTAGCCAGGATTCTAGCCTCATCAAGCACTGAATTTCTCGCGCCGAAAGGTGGAGGGCCCAAACTCTAAGTTAATAATTGAACTTACTTTCCAAAAAAAAAAAAAAAAAAAAAAAAAAAAAAAAAAAAAAAAAAAAAAAATGATGAAAAAGAAAAAGAAAAAGTTGTAAAAGTAATAAAAAAGTGAGGACTTCTCCCAAAAGGTGAGAAGTGGGAAATGATTAGATAGAGGTTGTTTTGATTTGTAGCCTAGTTGATTTGAGTTTGTAAGTCTTTAGAGGTGTTTGAACACCTAGTGCCCTAAAGCCATCTGGTTTGGGAGTCATTAACCTAACACTCGACCTCATGGATCGCTAGAAAGCTTAATTGATCAACACATTGCACTATGCATCCATCTTTGATCCTTAGGGATAGAAAAAAAAAAATCAAGTGAAAAGAATAAGTGCATCTAAATCAATAAAACTTTAATAAAAGGTTCACTTTTTGTCTTGATGATCGATATTAGATTTGTGTACTAGTTTGAGGGTAAAGATGTGATCATTTCTTTAGTTGGCTTAGATAGCAACATATTTGATGCTGGTCCACTCAAAAAGGATTCTAGAGTTGTTTTGATTTACATGACCATTTTCTTGATGTGTGGAGGACCATATTTGCTTACTTGGTGTTGAAATTTTGGGAGATTGCTTGGAAATGGTTGAAAAATTGCATACTCGAGGTAGTTTTCTCCCAATGCTTATTTACAATATTGGTGTCTCTTTTGTGAGAATGAGCTTAATGTTTGTGGGTATCATCTCTAGAAACCCTCACGAGACTTCACTCGTCCACTAGGGGTAACCTAGGGGTTTAAAAGGCTTGTTGCATACGCTAAATGCAATCGTGTTCCCTACGAAAGTGGCATTATCCATTTATTGCTTTCTAGTTCATAGTCGTATAGTTGTTCATTTCATTCCTTTACTTTGTAGTCCATTGCTAGGGACTAGCAATATTTAATTTTGGGGGTGTGATGAGTGCTGAAAAGTGCGCATTTAAACCCCTTAAGCTTGAACATTCTAGGACCTTTATCTATCTTATTTTCCCGTTTTATTCTAATTTCATGTTATTGCCCTTTTCAGGTGCTTATCCCAAAAATAAGTCAATTCAGCCAAATAAGAGCATTAAAGAAGTTAACTCAAGCTAAATGGAAGAAAGGAGCAAAGTGGAAACAAAATGAAACAAAGTGTGGAAATTCAACAAGTTGGATCGATCTCAGAAATCCTTCGATCGATCTGGACATTTCAAGATAGATCCAAGCATTTGTCCTTATCCTCAAGAATCCAATAAGTTCAATCGATCTAACTTATTTTCTATCGGTCGAAAATATTCCATCTTATCCATACCTACCACCCTACCTACCACTTTTGTCTCTTACCCAAAATATCTCAAAAATATCTCAGAGATTTGTCTTTATTCAAAAAGACGCCGCCAAGGATGATCGATCTCTGTAGTATTCGATGGATCTCAGTATAGTTCGATCAATCTCACCACAATTCGATCGATCGAACCTCCTCAAGACCCAAAAAAAAAAAAATAGATTCCAGCTCATTAAAAGTTGGCTCATGTGCAATCATTGGAGGGACCTTGGTGCACGAATCTAGACCATTGGTGTGACATTCGACCTACCTATATAAGGATTTAGAGCCACTTTTAAAGAATAATTAATATCATTCATAACTTGTATATCTTATATCTTGGAGAGGAGGCTAGAGACTAGAGAGCTTTTCATACACCTTTGGGAGTTCTTCCATTCTTCTAGGGTTTCCATCAAGAAGGAGGTCATTCCTACCATGGAGATAGCCCTTGAGGGTTGGATGACTACTTCAATGAGTGGCTAGACATCTACTTAGGGCTAGAGTAGCCCCTAAGTTTGCTTCTTAGTCTTAGTTCTTTGTATATTTTTGGGAATATTTTTGTAACAAATATTTTGATCTTCGATTTATATATATATCTTGTGGTTTCTACTTGATGTGTATGAATTAATGCTTTCAATTGATTATCTACTTCTAACCATATGTCTATGTATGCTAGAATGGATGATTCATGTGTTTTTTTTTAGATTTAGTGGAATTTATACATGTCTATGTGTATGGATGAAGTTAATCTAGAGATGGTCAAAACATAGAGCTTAATTGAACGCACTTGTAATTTATTTGATGGTTCACACTTGTTTCTTAATGGATTGTGCCACACCTTTAGTTTACTTAGTTTAATTTCCATGTTTATAGTGTAGATATAGTGTAGTTGCTTTAGATTCATAGTTATGAATGCAAAGGGTATATGTTTCTAGATAGTTGTGTGTGCATAAATTGTGGTTTCATTGAATGGATTTTAGTCTCATTTGATAGGTTGGGCTTTCCATTTGAATTGGCTTGACAATCTATACTTATTTGTCATCCATGCCTAGTTTCAATTAATGTCACACACACACACACAAGTTACAAGTCAATTTCCCCATTGATATACAATTGCTAGTGTCTAGTGAAGTCAAGCTTAGTGGTGAGCTCTAATATCCTAAGTCCTCTCCTCTATATATCTTTTTCCTACCTTATTAATCCTTGTGCTTTGTTTATTTTAATTCCAATTGCATTGTAGTTTAATCAATCAAACCAACCATCTTTTGATCACTTGACTTACTTACCCTATACATTGTTTCCATTGCAAACACGCCCACAATCCCTTGGGACGATCCCTACTCACCCTAGCTATATTTTTAGTTAGAGGTAGTAGTGGCTTTTATAAATTTAAAATTTGGCCACATTGTACACTCACACTCTTAGCGCATCCATTTTAAGCGTTGGTGGTGACGACACACCAGCTCTCTTTTACGAGTTCCTCCTACCTCAAGTGTGGTCAACATCTCCTCACTCTCTAAAGTAGCAATGGCCAGGATAAAATCATGATCAAAACAAGGAAAGTCTTCATTAATCATGTTGTACTCTATTGGATTAGCCATTAACTCACTTGCCACTTCCTCCTCTATACAAGATAGAGTGCTAGGCATTAGCTCACTTGCTACTTCTTCATTTTCACTCTCATTATCATCATCTATATACATTGAAGTTCTTGCCATTTTTTCATTTGCCGCTTCCTCCTCCTTTTGACGAGAAAGAGTACTTGCAATTTGCTCAACTTGACCTTCAAGCTTGACTAAAGTTTGAGAATGAGAATTAATAGGTGAATTTTGTGAAATATACACATAAAGTAAAACTAACACTTTTTCTTCAAATCCGGGTGAGTAAGGTGATGGAGGTGGTTCTTCATAAAATGGTGGGGGGGGGGGGGGGGGGGGGGGTAATAGTCACAAGGAGGATAATGAGAATAGTCAAGTCCATAATAAGATGATGCATATTGAACATTGGACTCAATCTCATAAGGATTAAAATATGGTGGAGGGATATAAGGTGAGGGGAAGTAATTTTCCCCCAAACTTAGATCAAACAATGGCTCCATCCACATTCAAAATCCAAATGCAAGGAAAAATTTTGGCCTCCTCACGGGCCGATGCTTGGACAAAGATTTAAGCAATATAATGAGCCTCAACAAGGGCTATCACAAGCATGCAAAAAAGTCCAAAATTAAAATAAAAGAGTTTCAAGAATTGCTCACAACGGTCCTTTAGCAACTTCAAATTTTAATGTTAGCTTTAAGCTCCGATGATTGGTTCAAGTTCCAAAGTTTGCCTTTCTTGTAGTCAAGTACCTTATTGACAAATAATAATGAGAACAAGAGAAAAGAATATACACTGGAAAATAAAAATAAAAAATAGAAGCAATCGAATGAACACTATTGTCTAGTTTAATTCCAACAAAACCATTAATCCCCGGCAACGGCGCCAAAATTATGATGCGACCCGAGCGTGTGCACAAAATAATGCACAACACTTGAGTTTAGAAATTAGTGTCAAGTGGACATTATACTTTAAATTTATAAACCGCTTAACACCTATGCTATGTAGTATGAGTGAGAAGGGATCGTCCCAAGAGATTATACATGTTAGAATTTAACTTCGACTCTAATGTACCAAATGATTGCGAAGAGATATATTGGTTGATTAAACTAAGATGCAAGGAAATGAAAATACAATTAAAATAAACTAAGTTGAGTTAGGGATTTAAGAGATGAGAAGTGAGGTCTTGGGTGCATTGGAATCGCCACCAAGCTCGTTCACCAAACCACACACTTTCAACTAATTTGGGGAAAACATTCTTGTGAAAAAAATGCGACTACCAATTGCAATATTAAGCATGGACCATCAAATTGAAAAATGAATTGTCTACCTAACCGACAAATAAACTAAGTATAGAACAACCCATCAAATCTAAGCATGACCCATCAAACTAGTCACAAAAATAAATTCTCTACCTACCTACAAACATGAATTAAATTGTAAAACAACCCATCAAGCATAAGTATAATCCATCAAATTAATTGACAAACCCATCTAATAAAAACCATGTCTAGCCATCACTAGATTCTTAATTAATCACACATAGACATGCAACCAACATAGAGAAACTAGTGTAGAGATTAATTCCCAAATAATCACACATAAGACAACATGTAATCACAAAGAGAATCAATAGAAAGAATTAAACCATATGAATCATGTGAGACATAATTCCCAATTTAATCACACATATATATGTAAATAAACTAGAGAATTAATAGGAAGAATTAAATCATAGAAATCATAGAAATATACCAAGATTCATTAAATTCACAAGGCTAGAACACTAATCACAGGATATTATTCCCCAAAAAGTATGAAAGAAATAGAGGTTTAGATTACAAACTTAGGGCTCATCCAAGCCCCAAGGAGAAGTCTAGCCAATCATAGAGGAGGTGGATGTAATCTTAGAACCCTCAAGGGCAAGCTCCAAATATGGCTCTATCTTTTTCTTCCTCTTCTTCTTCTTCTTCTTCTTTGAAGCTCTAGAGAAAGAGAAAGTGTAGATCTAGAGATGTGTTCTTGGTGCCTCCACTCATCTCTTTTCTTCTAACCATAATCTCTAACTTTTATAGAGAGAAAATAAAAATTACAATGTAAAAATAAAATGATGAAAAGCTCCTTTACAAAAATGGTTCAATTCCCTTTAAATACAAGGTCCTTTTCTTAGTTATTAAGTTAAAAATATAGCCCCAAAAATATCTAATCCCGCAACTATGTGCTAGGTGGAGTTCGGGCGCGTGGGAATAAGACAGCTCACTGCCAGCACATTTTCGATCGATCCAATTTTTCTTTGATTGATCTCACTTTTCTTCGATCGATCTCTAGTCGATCTCACTTGGCAGTTTTTCAGCATCAGCCTTTTTTTGCTCCAGATCAGCCTCCTTTTGCTCTAGATTCTCACCAACACTTAGTTTGACTCCAAAAAGGCCTTAAGAAACCATTTTTAGCCCGTTTTAACTTTATTGACCTAAAATAGACAAAAACACAAATAAGTACTAAAATGGGAAAATAAGATAGAATAAGGTCCTAGAATACTCAAGCTTAAGGGGTTTAAATTCGCACTTTTCAGCCCTCATCAGTTCTATGCTCACAGCCAGAGGAGAAAAAGGTGAAACAATCCCCAAAGGAGTGAGATTTGGGTACGGCCGATGCATAACTTACAAAAAGTAGTGGGTCATTGGCCGAAGGCCTCACCACAGGCCCTAACTCAGGAAAGTATACTTGTAGCCAAATTTGAAATAGCCAAAGGGGGCCACTATAACGTCCAAAGTTGGAAGTGAGCAAGTTATAAATTCCTCGGTATAAATGGAAAAGCACTAAAGGGGCTAGAGCAAGGAGTTTACCTCTGGAAAGAGCAATGGCCACATGGATGTAATCCTTAGTAACTTGAAAGGCCGGTACACATAAAAGGAACTTGTTCAGCCAGGCCAATAAAAAAGAAATATGCTCGGCATCGTTAACACGAACACGAGGATCCATGGTAGAAGTTAAATACTTACCATAAGAAGACTCGGAAGATTTAGTTCCAGTTTGTTTAGAGGAAAGATAAAGGGTGAATCTTCTTCTACCAACAAGCTGCTCACATCAATCCTAAAAGGCTTGAGGCTGGTTAAAAAGCATATGTCATAAATGGTTGGAGCCATCATGCCACACCTCAAATGTAAGGAGTTAGTGGTGGTCGACCAGTTGAACATAGCTGCTATCATCAGGGCCCTGTCTTGAGCGAAATTTGTTTTACTCAATTGAATGGCATCATAGATACCACAAGCCTTCCACGTGTCTCCTTTCACAGCCCCAACCCGGTCGACCCAATTGATCCAACATCATTGGGAACATGCCACGTCCTAAAATAAAAATATGGCAAACTGCTATTTTCATTAGGAGGGAAAGTTTGAAGAAAAGGAAGTACATCGGCCGAGGGGTAGAAAGGCGAGATGGATGAAGGAGCTTCATCAAGGAAGGCAAGACCTAAACCATTGAAGTCAGTGCGAAGATCAATGAGAGTATTGAGATAATACTTATGAGGAGAAAGGGTTTTTAGGGATTTCTTAATGATGCTGCCATGAGTTGAAGGATTGAAAGGTTGAGGGATTGAGGTGGAATCGGTTGATTTGGTTTTCTTAGGAGTCATGAAAGAGAGAAGGAAATTTTTGTTGTTGTGAAGGGGAATTTCAGAGATATTGACTTAAGACTAAGGAAGAATGATTTCAGTGATTTCAGGGTTCTGCAAGATACGAAGCTAAATAATAGTTAGGTGTAATGATGGATTTATTTAATCACCGCTTTAATTGGGAAACTGATAACCATTAAGGCAGGTGGTTGGGTGGAGTAAGAATTAATTACCAATATTTGAAATTTAAGTTTTGGCCGATACAAATTCCAAAAGCTTCTTGTCATAAATGATAAGAGCATTTGAAATTCAAGGGGCATTTGTTGGCACCAAAACATGGCAGCCACCTCAGCGGTGATGTTGACTAGTGAGGAGTCAACAAGTGCTCAGTTTGTTTAAAATGGAAGACAGCCAATTGAGGAATATTGGGAGAAAATCTAGCGAAGTATGTTCGGCCACCTTATCAAATAAGGTTGTTGTTGAGATTCTAATCAACTCAAATACGGTCATTGATTGAAAAAGAAATACTTGAGATTTAGCTAAAATGAAATCCCTATAAAGTAGGAATTTAGTTGGAAAAGGAAAAGGGATTCAAGAAAGAGGCAGCCGAGTGAGTCATTATATGGATAAGTTTAAAAGCTATAAGTGGCCATTAGGCCATTTAAGGAAGATACAGCTGCCATGTTTATAAGGAAAGAAGTTGTTAAAAACTATCAACTTTCCAGCAACTTTTTAGCAATTTTTCAGCAATGTCTTGGCAACTTGCATGTGACTAAATCAAGGAAGGTTGTTTTAATAAGGATTTCCTATTGAAGCAAGATGAGAAGAGAAGCAGAATAACAACGGGATTTGACTCAGTTCAAATTACGAAAAAAAAATCAAGGAAAAGATGATTTTCAAAGCAAGAAATTAGGAAAATAAGTTAATTTAGAACTTCTATAAATAGAAGTGTTGTATTTCATTCCAATTTGTCTAGCACCAACTACAAAACAACATGAATCAAAAATTCATCAAATGACTCAACGTCATCTTATCTTCAATTATTTTGTACAAATGGCAAATTTCATTCAAAGAATATGAGTTCCAATAACTTATCATTCTTTTTGCAATGTCTAATTATGTTATTTACAATTTATTCATTATTTTATGCAAACGGATTTAAATGACAAATCTTTGATCAGATTCATGTCACTTTAATTCTGCCTATTCATTCCATTGCACCATTACTTTCCATGCAATTTCCATTCAGCCAGTTATTTTAAAGTCAATTTCAATTCAGCCGTTTATATTCCATGCTATTTCAATTCAGCTGTCTTTCTTTACCGTCAATTTAAATTTAGCATGTTCATTTAAATTTTCTTTAGTCATTGCATTTTTAGTTCTTTTAACACCAAGTCCTTGCAAACAAGGCAGAACAAGAACCTTGCTGGGAGTTTTTACTATTCTCTCTCCCACACATTCGCCTGAAGTCAGCTATTGAAAAAAGGGATAGGCTTGTGTTCATTTCATAATTTTGAGTGTTTTATACAAATACTCCGGCACGCCCGCAAGAGTCCATCAACCGGCGTAAGACCAAAAACCACGCGAACAGACTCATTACAAACCTATACAGAACAAAAATAAATAAACATTTAGATATTCAAACATCAAAAGAAAAAGATAAAAACCCTCCAATTTTCTACAGTGAACATTATTAGCTAATGAAGATTGTTTGACACTTTGAGCTTAAACCAACAACACGAAATTCCTCAAAACAAATAATACTGGTTTTATCTATGTAAAATGAGCAAGCTATGGCCCCAAGGAATGGTAAGTAGCCTGAATAAGTGCTTCGCTGCAGTGAGAGGGGGGATTCAAAAAACAAAAAAGAATGGTAAAAGTATTTCTTTCCAGCATTTTCTAAATTTTAATCAAGGCAATCTAGAATTTACTCACCTAAATTGTTCCAATCAGTGGATGAGAGAAATTTAATCCAATAGAAGTGAATAACTGCAGGAGTAATAATTTCGCTTGTAGATGAGAGATTGATGTTCATGAATTATTGATTAATTATCATAATTTCAATGAAAATCTCAAAAGATAAGATCTGTTGGATAAAATTGAAAATCAAATTTCAAAGGCAAAATAAAAAACTGAAATAAAAATTAGGGTAAATGAGATTAGAATTTACCTGCTATACGAGATGATCACAGGAGTTCTTTATGGACTAAAATTGTGCTAAAAGATTCACCATCATCAATCAAATGAAACCATATGCAGATTTGTGAAATACGGACCAAATAGTATAGATCTAAACAACAAAACAAAGAAAATCAGTTGTTAAGTAGTTGAAGTATAAACCTAGAGAGAGAGGGGGAGGGAGGGAAGGAGGGGGGCATACCTCTGCTATTTTGCCAAAACTTAGCGCACTCTCAATCGTCATATCCTGATCTCGCTATCTTGGCAGCAATAACGGGAGGGGTGTATAGCTCTAAGCGTCTACTACGCTTTTTCTCTTCCCGAATCGCCTTGCCTCAAATAAATGGGAGGGTTTACACACAGTAGGAAGATGGAAACGATTTAATTGGGTATTTGGGTGGAAGATTTAGGTGCTAAGATCCTGTATTAGTGGGCATAACGCGGGAAATTTTATTTTTCTGTAAGTCATTGTACGAGGGAAAAAGAATTTTGGCCAATATACAAGACCTAACAAATAAGTCATTAAAATAAATAATGTAAGTCATTAAAACAAATTTGAATAGGCAAATAAGTGTAAACTATTTTTCTATATGTCAATTGTGCGAGGGAAATAAAAATTTTGGCCTGATATACATGACTTAACAAATAAGTCATTAAAATAAATAATGCAAGTCATTAAAAAAAAAAATGAATAAGCAAATAAGTGTAAGTCATGAATATGATTGCGTTTTAACATTTAACGACATGCTCTAGATCATAAGTCTTAAATTAGTACTAACACGACTTGGCTTTTATGCAAGTCGTCAATTACGAGTCGTAAAAATTCAATTTTCTTGTAGTGTTTTATTAATATGCTAAACAGACTAAAACATACAATTAAGGGCGCTTGAATATGAAATATTCGACTCTTATCATTAAGCATGCTTGATGTAACCTCTTTTGGATATGTTATCTTGTGATCATATATTATTTTTGTAGAAGGAAAATGGTTCGGGAACTTATTCTCATCTTTTGAAGTTCCTGAATGATTTCTACTTCTCTCATTCACACTTGTAGCCATTCGTATGGACTCGTGGATGTATGATCCTTAATTAATGCATATGGAATTCTAATTTACAGTTATCATTTATTCTTGTTAAGGTTGCATGCTTCAAATATCGTTAAACTATCAAATGTCGTTGTCAGACTCGCTTTGATGTTGGGATAATACCTAATGGACTTACCGTGCATGCATTTTTCCTTCAAGGTTCACATTTTGGCCTTATATTTGTCGAAACTGGGCTGGGATACTTTCTTTTAGGCTAATTTTGCTCCAAGGATCCATCTGATCGGTTAAATGAGGCCATCTAACTGATTACATGGACTTAGCAGAATGCTATTTTTTGGTTCCCTTGGCCATCTGGTCGGTTAGATGGGGCTATCGAACCGGTTAGAAGGACCTAGGCAGTGTATCTCATTCTGGACCACCTATCTGATCGATCAGATCATGGGATCTAATCGGTTAGATGGTCCTAACTTCTCATTTTTGCCTTAAATGTTTCTTCAAACCTCATTAGTGACCCAGACTTTCACTATATCACTTGTACTTATGTAAAATAACTATTTTGCCCTTGACATTCACTTAATGACCATTTTACCCTCAATAACCATAGTTCCACCCTTTTTATCTTCACTTCCGCACTATGTTAATCGGGTTATCGGGTTGGGTTATGTCATTTTGGTTGATGAACCGAATCATGGGATTTGGGGTATCACAGAACCCATATCATTGTATGGCATCAAGGTGATCCACCTATAGATATTATGCATGATGTTGAATTGAATGTTGCATATCCTAGATTGAATGTTAAGAGAAAAGTTATTACTCCTGACTCATTGTATATTTGGTGTCTATAATTGGATTATAATCAATAAAAATGGAATTCAAAGATTGGTTAAAGACGATTTATTACTTTACGAGGCAAAGGAGCCTATACCAACCTATGAATCTTGTATTAAAGGATAGATGATCCAAAGGGCTTTTTTAGCCAAAGGATATAGACCTAAAGAACAGTAAGAGTTGGTACACACTAACACGTGTGGTTCTATGAACATCTAAGCAAGATTACTCACATTTTGGATATATTTACCTGATGTGACACCAGTCTGAGGCTTTTGGTATATTATAAGAGTATCAAAATGTGGTGGAGCAAAGATTTGGTAAACTTATAAGAATACTTTGATTTGATCGTGAAAGTGAGTACTTCTTAGGACAACTCAAAGACTTTACGATAAATGTGAGTGTTGTGCACCAATTTTCAGCACTAGACTGCCCTCAATGGTTGAGGTCGCAAAAAGGAGGAAAAATATTATGCTTAACATAGTTAGATCTATGATGAGTTATGCTATATTACCTCTTTTATTTTAGAGTTTAAACTTAAAGACAATGATGTACACTTTGAACTATGTCCTGTCTTAGTGTTTCTTAGAGACATCGTTTAAGCTATGGTTTAAATGGAAACTTAGTTTTAATAACATGTGCATATGGGAGTCCAGCATATGTGCACAAGAAATGGACAAGTAAGTTGGAAGCAAGATCAGAGGCATATTTGTTTTTTTTATGGCTACTCTAAAGGTACTAGGGTGGATTATTTTATGATCTCAGAGACTTCAAGGATAATGTTATGAACCACAAACCTAGTAACAGAAGAATGTTAGAGGAGATGGTTGGCACACCAATTGTACCACGGGTGAACACACTGGTTATAGACACTGAAAATTATATGACATAAGAAGTCCCCATTGATGCATCAACATCATTTAGTACACAGATTCCTGAAACTGTACTCCATTGTAATGGGAAAACTATCATCCAATCTCACAAAGTCATGTTTTTAGGTGAGACCTTTAAGGACGTCCCTGGTAAACATGAGTTGGACCCAGGAAGCTACACGAAAGCGTGAACCGGTGTGGATACAAATCATTTGACAAGTTATTATGAAATCAGAGTTCGAATCTATGTATTTTAACAAAGTTTAGGATCTTATAGAACTTCCTAATTGTGTAAAATCTACTAGTGGCAAGTGAACCTATAAGTGGGTACCACACGATTTCGTAGTTAAAAGCCAAAAGGATCATGTGTGTAAGATTGTAAAGGTTCATTTATGGACTAGGGAAAGCTTTACGCAATTGGAACATTCACTTTGATCAGGCAATCAAACTATTGACTTTGAACAAAATGTGAATGAACTATGTGTGTACAGGGTAATATTGTTGTCTTTTTCATTCCATATGTCGATGACATTCTGCTCATTGAAAATGATGTGGAAGCTTTTTTTTTCTATCAGTCAAAAGTTGGTTGTTCAACCAACTTGAAATGAAGGATCTTAGAGAATACATGATTTACTTCTCACATTTTCCATCGAAGCTGAGATCTGTAACAATTAAGGCTAAATTTCTGCCTCCACATACAGTCCCTTAATTGGGAGGCCAAATCTCTGTAACAATTAAGGCAAAATCTTTGCCTCCATATACAGTCCTTTTATATATGTGCATAACATATATGTAATGAAATCCAAAGATAATCTGACGAACAAAGGGGTAAGTGGGTTTGAAACACTTTTCCGCCATTGTAGGCCAAATTATTTTTTTGTAAATATATATGTGTAAAGAAATCCTCGAGCCAACATATATATGTAAAGAAACCATCTACGTTTTGCTCATTTTAACCAGAGCTTTGCTTGCATCGAAGATGCTACCTAGTATTGGTCTTTCTTTAGCATCTCAGATTTAATTTCAAGGTACCCAAGTTTTGTGTTTGTGCGCGTACGTATATGTATTATAAACAAAGGAATGTTAGAGTCACACAATCGATTAATTAAACCTTAAATAAGAACTAGTTTAAGACATTCTATTAATTAAATGTTAGTATGTGAGGGTATTTGAGTAAATCAGACCAACCATTAGCCAATTAAAGCCTGTCACCAATAGAGGTCTGTGTAACAAGGTTTTATTTTTAAGGGAGGTCAAAGTATTTTTTAAAATTATAGGGGAGGTCCGTGTAATTATGACAAACCTCAAGAGATGTAATGTATCCTTAAAACAATTGTATAATAATTAGTCTTATATAATTTTTTTGTGTTCCAATATACTTGGGGCACGGAAACGGGGAGCATATGAAAAAGAAAAAAAAAAGAGTTGTAATTCAATAAAATAAATTAATAAAAAAAAAAGAGAGTAGAAGAGCCATGGGAGAGAAATAAAAGGAGAGAGATTAAAAAAGTACGAAAAAATATAGGTTTAGGACAAAAAACACAAAGAAATCAAAGAATAGAGGTAGAAAAGATTAAGAGATTAGAGATAAAATAGTAATTAAAATCATGTTTCACTTTATGAAAGTAAGTTAATGTTAAGCTTAGTTAAAAAATAAGCCTATTAAAGGAAGTGAATATACGTTATAATACAAAAAGTGTTATATGAGGCTATCTTTTTTTAGTTGGAGGCATTTTATGGGGTTATTTTTTAATTGGAGGCCTTAGACAACCGCCTAAATTGTCTGCAAATAATGCTCTTTTTTTTTTTAATAGTAAGTTTCATGTCATTTAAATTATAATATGATAATTTTAATAATTTTTTTTAAGAAATTTTCATGCTAAACAAATACACATAATTGTTTTTTTTATTTTCTTTTCATTAACTTTACTTTCTTTAACTTTTATTTTATACTATTAATTTTCATCTAACCAAACTGGATTTTAAGTAATTCAAAACCTTAGTGCTGCTTCTAAAGAGTAATAAAAGGTCAATAAGCAGTTTTTTTTTCTTTTAATTAAGGAAAAGGACAATACTTGGGTCCTCCTCTAAGAGGATCAACTTCATCCTCCCTATAGACGAGGACCAATAAAATTTAGACACTTGTTTAAAATAAATAAAATTTGAAGATGGATATTATCCATCCTTCTTACGAAGTTAAACCGGATTTATTTATTTTTTGTGTTATGAATCATGACTCTCTTCTCTCGTAACACTATTTAGCTCTTCTGTTGGTGACTCTTTTCAGCTTGATACACCCGTTGTCACTGCCGCTGCCACTGCCACCAAATCAACAACCCTCCAAATTCAATCAATTAATCCCACCCGTACCCACATCAATCACAGATCCATCACTTCATTCCAAAACTCAGATTAACGGCAAGAAGCGATTATTGTGACGACTCTGGTTTTTAGGCCAGTGCGTCAGTGATGAACCGAAAGGATGATCCGATAACGGATCCGAATGCGGAAGCGAAAACAGAAAACAAGACTCTAAGAAGTCAAAGTGACCTTCTATGAGGTCGTGGAGCTCAACAAGAACTGATGCGGAAGCAAAAGATCAAAAATATGACAAATAAGCCCCCAGGGGCAAAATAGTCATTTCTAAAAACTGCAGATTCGGGTACCACCGAGCACACCGCTGGAAGGACAACGAAAAATTAATCAAAATGGACTCAAGAATCGCATGATTCGGAGTCCGTTCGGAGTCCGGACAAAGGAGAAACGGTATGACGAAGAAAAACAAGCACTTAAGGCAAAAGGTAAATTGGTAAATATCTAGGAAGAACCGGGTGCAACCTAGCACACCGTTAGAAAGACAGCGAAAAATTAGTCAAGTTCAAAAAAAAAATTCACTTGAATCGGAATCCGGACGAAGGAGAAAAGCCCAAAAGAAGAATTAACGTCGCGGCGGCTCGACGAGGGGCCATGACAGCCCCATGCGCACGCCCATGCGTGCGCCCATGCATGCCGTGCGTGCGCTGGGTGCACACATGGCTGGCAGCAGCCCATAAAGCTGCTGTGTGGTTTTTTTTCAGAAAAATCCAGAGCAGAGGCAGAATTTGGAGGCCTAAATGAATTTTTTTGCAAAAACACAAAGAAGAAACCCCCCTCAAAATTGAGTTTTTACATGACACGTGGAGAATTCAAAAAAAAAAAACTCACTACAAAATGGCCAAAATGCCCTCCCAAGAAATTTGGTCAAAAGAGCTAAAAAACTGCTAAAATGAAAACTGGAAGCTGAAACTTCACGAGGGATTTTCGGTACCAAGACGATATTTTCTGAAAAAACACGAAGAAGAAAACCTCCCTAAAATCACGTTTTCTAATCGACCATGTTGAAAGAAGAAAATAAAACTGATGTGAAAGGTCTAGAATACCCCTAGATCAGATTATGCAACAAAACCTTAAAATGAGATCCTAGGAGGCTCAAATTGCCAAGGAAGAGGTTTTTCTTGAAAACGATCATGCACACAAACATAACTTACCTATTTGGACACGCTACAATGGTCCATGGCTTAAAAATACTGCCGATGCAAAATCCGACCCCCCAACGGCCGAAAAGGCAAAAATAGACTTGAAATGGAAAACATGAAAACCAAAATTGACAAATGATTTCAAATTACCGTTTGGCCCTTGGCCACACTTTAAACATGATTTTTGAGACCCTGTGAAAGAATGAAAATGGAATTCCCACACCCGATGCAAAAGTTATGACATAATATCTCATGAATTTTCAATATTTCCATAATGAAGTTTATAAGTAAAAGTGCATAACATACATAATATATGATATTGGCCTCCAGCCTCATTACATACACATCAAAAGAGTGTCAAAAGATGCACTTAAGTGCACATTACATGGCTTAAATAATAAGTACGAGTTTTGTCAAAATAAACAAAAATAAACATGATATGCTACCATGTGCATATTCAATGTCATCAAAAATACTTCAAGACTTCTAGCATGTCTAAAAGTGTTGTGTATCCCACAACAAAGCTTCTTTACCTCCAAAACACCCAGTAACTTTGGGGTGAATAAACAAGTCTAACAAGTTTATTCGTAGGGGACAAGCATGCATGACTCGATTTCTTTAAGATTTTTAGACAACATGAATCATTTCAAAAAGGGATCACGTCACCTAACGTCTATGTTAAAGATTAGACTCAGGGATCATCCTAAGCTATCTTAGATCATTTCTAGCATAAATCACATCATCTATGCAATTCAAACAATATGGAAGCACGTTATACAAAGCAACAAGATAAAGGTTCTTAAAGGTATCAACTTGCAATCTAGAATACAGAAACAACTAAAGTGATCATGCCACCTAACGTCTATATTCTAAGTAAGTCTATGGAATCATCCTAGACCATGTTGAACAATCAAAACACAAATTACAATTTCAATGCAATCTAGCCACATAAAAGCATGTTATACAAGGCAACAAAATACAAATTCTTAAAACTATCAGCTTGAAATCTAAAGCACGAAAACAACAGAAGTGGGTCATGCCACCTAACGCCTATGTTCCAATTGAATCTATAGGATCATTCCTAAACTACATTAGAACATCAAAATACAAATCACAATATCGATGCCATCTAACCAACATTAGAACTTATAATACAACGCGTAAAGCATGGTTTCTCAAGGTAAACATCCTGAAACTTAAAACAAGAAAACAAATAAGAAATGACAAGTCATAACATCATCTAGTTATCAACTTGAAATGAAATGCGAAATCAAATAAAGTGGATACTTGGACGTCACGCCGGATCAAACCGACAATGTGGTTACTTTAGGGTTACTAGCCCATGAGTAACCTCCCTATGTGCACACTAGACTATATAGAGGGACTATTCCCCGTACTAGAACCACGTCTTAGCCGTAGCCAAACAACGACATCCCCAAGTTTCCAAAATCAACAAGTTGTGCAACAACGTATATATCAGCATGTATATACAAGATAATCAACTATCTACCATGCACAACCAAATTTGGAAACCTATACAATACATGCTCTAAGTCCGCAACTAATATGATATGATGAATGTCGAATCTTCAGTGTGCGATTCGTTACACGCTATGCATGAAAGATGTTAAATACGAAATGTGCAAATCATTACACAAGGCAACAATATATTCAATAAGGAAAACATATTCTCATGAGTATAAACATAGCAACTATATTATCCAATGCTCAAAACATAACCAAATGAATATACAACAAGTCCATGTCCAGGATTTTGATATAGAAACGACTTTCAAACACAATTAAATCCATGACTCAATTAGATAGAATTTAATTAAATAAAAATAATTAAATTCCCTAGATTCTAATTCAATTCCAAATAACCTCAAATTAATACATATTAAAGAACATGGCATGGTCATCACCTATATCCATTCTGAAACTCAATTAGGTTATTGGAACAACAAAGTAGAACTCTAATTAAATCATGCTAATTTAATTACCAAGATTCTAAAGTAACTTCAAATGGTCCACAATTAATATATATTAGTAAACAAGTCATGGCCAATACAAATATCAAGTTAAAATCTTAATTAAGCTAATGGGACCACAAAATAAATTTTAATTAATTCTTTTAATTAAAATCTCTAGATTTTCAAACTTAACCAAATGCTCTCAATTTAACATATCTCAGAGAACATGCCAAGGACTAATGTAATATCACATTACAAGTTTATTTCATTCAATTTACGACCATATGAATTAAACTTTCACTAAAGTTAAATATAAAATAAAAGTTACAATTCTCATGCAATTAATCACAATTTAATATATGTGAACAACCATACCAAAGTCTAATTTTCTAGCATGCCACAATTCAATTCCAAGTTGTATATCACCATGAGGATTAAATCTTAAACAAGGGAATTAATTAAATGAAAGGTTTCAAAACCTCACCGAATATTCTAAATCAAATATATGTGAAGCTATCTGGCATGTAGATCAAGAATATCAAGTCGGAATTCAAATGGAGTGAATAATGCACTCGGGGCAAATTAATAATTACTAATTTTCAAAACACCTCTAATTACTTTCAAATTCAACTATGTTGAAGAGCATGCTAAGGCCAAATATAATATGCTATCACATATTGATTTCAAGTTAGTTAAGGCCACATGAATTTATATTTTATTCAAGATAAATATTGAATAAAATCTTCATTTCTTATCCAAATACTCCAATTTTAATATATGTTAATCAACATATCAAGGTATAATATAATGTCAAGTCACAAGTTTAAAACATGCTATAACTCACCAGGAAAATTAAATTTCATACTAAAAAATAAATAATCAAAAATTCTAGATTTAATATCCAAGCATACAATTGAGTTGAATAAGCATCACAAGCATGTAATAGAGCAAGAAAGTAAATTATAACACCCCCTACCTCAATTTGAGATGAAAACCTCAAAGGCCCACAGAAAAAAAAGTGTTCCGAATCCGCCGAAACCGAAGGGTTTTGTCGGAGACAACACGATCTACATAAATCCGAAGCAAGCCCCATGAAAATCACAACTTGACCTCAAACCCAAACTCAAGAAATGGTCGGAAATGAATTCTAATAAGGGGGAATAGTAGAACACGTCGAGGGGAACAAAAAATGTGAAGGCCGAAGACTTTTCACTTAGGAAAAGTAGATCAAAGGAGGAGAGAGAAGGTAGCAGCTCCATGGGCATCCATGGCTGCTTCAGGTCGTGCAAGAGGAGTGGGGAAGATGAAAAATGAAATATCTCATCCCCCTTTTATAGAAATTTCAAAAAATGCCCCGAACGGGCCCCGCCAGGTCCGGAAAAGTGGATTTTAAGCAAACTCGCTCAAACGGCAAAACTCCATGAACGAAAAAGATTCAAAATGAGAAACTATGAATAAAGAAATAAACTGCGTCAAAAACTGAGTCTCAAGCAGAGAGTTATGCCCCGAACAAATTCGGCGGCAACTAGGGCCAGAAACCCTAAAACTGGAGAAAAACGACCAAAACGGAATTCTAGGAGTACACGACTCGACGAAATGTGAAAATGAATCCTGTATGAGGATTCAGGCTCCAAACGAGATATTTTGCAATAACTTTCGTTAATTGCATAATGGCCCCTATAAAAAGGGTTAACTGCGAAACTGCCCCAGAATGAAAATATCTTCCAAAAGATATTTTCTTAGATGCCACTAAAATAAAATATCTTCAAAAGATATTTATGAAAAACACCCCAAGAAATGAAAAAATTCTAAAGAATTGTGCATTCATACCCCTATGGACACCGGGAGCAACCAGAGTACTTTTTTGGAAAAGTAAAGATACGTATTTCGAGAAAACCACTAAAGATGAAGACACACGAAGTCAAAAGCTAACTCCGAACACGAAAAGTGAGGTTACGCCAACAATGTGACAAACGGGGAAAAGACAGAATGGGGAAAAGGACGAAACAGGGAAAAGGACGAAAGGCGCATAGTGTCCGAAAAGTGAAAATGCGAAAATGACTCGGTCCTAAAAGGAAATTGTCAATTCACATGAAAGAGTCTCAGAAACCAATTCTGAGTACTCGAGATGACACTAAGCGACACGAAACAGAGCTCAGAAAAGAAAATTAAATGAAAAAAATTCATTCGTAAAATTTCAGGAAAAATGAAAGGGATGCAAATGACCGGATTGTTACAATTATGATTTGACAGACCCAGTCCGTCGAACTGCAACGATGATCCGATCCCATTAAAGGATAAGTGGAGAAGAGTTAATCCATCGGATGTTGATAACGATGAAGATTGGTTTCATTAATTGCCTCCCCCAATAGAGGCAACCAATTTGGAACCAGTGGAGTTCCAGTGGTTGTTAGGGAGAAAAAAATTGTTTTGAGATATCTCAATCTTTGTAGCAAGCTCCATGTCCAGTGATGGTTGATAGAAGAGAGTCACGCAATGTGAGGACCTGTCCCCTTTTCATTTTTCTGTATTTTCTTTTTTTGTTTATTTTTCAGGTTCAGATCATATAGGACCGGACCGGGTCAAGTGCTCGAGAATAGTTCCCGACACTTCATTCATTCCGTACTTGCATACTTTACCCTCATGTTATTATGGATTTATATTGCACTTTTATGCGATTTTAACTTTGATTACTTGGGGGTTTTTATGCGATTATCTTTTGGGAGATATTTTCATTTGGGGTTTTTGTTCGATTTTTTTTTTATCCTTTGGGGCAATAGTGCGATTATCTTTTGGGATATTTTTATTGAGGGACTTTTGTGCAAATTGTGAAAGTTGGGGACAAGTGTTGTGTATTGATTGGAGACGTGTGTTGGGGTAGGATTGATGGCATGTGGATGACTAGATGGTTGACAAGTGGAGGGTGGAGATGAGTGTGTGAGAGAAAGATAGTGTTAGGCTATGTTTATTTGATTTATATTATCATCCTTATACACCTTTTTCTCCTAGACTTCTTCATATTCCTCACCTCCACAAGGAGAACTCCATTGTTGCCACACTTTAACCTGCATTTCCTTCATCTTCCATTGATCTTTTGGGTTAACCATTGAAGGAAGAAAGCTTGGGGACTCCAAGGTCAACAAAACCTTTCCTTTTGTTTTGGCTTTGGAACTTTTTGCTTCTTGGATTGCTATGGTTGCTTTCTGTAATAAGGTAGGGGGGTAGTATAGCTATAGTAATACCCCTAATTTTAAAAGAATAGTCTCGGTATTTATTTGTTTGTTTTAATTACATTTTTAATTGTTTAATTGATTATTTGGCTAATTGGTTAGGTGTTTAATTGATTTAAGTGTTACTTGATTAATTGTCTATTTGTCTATGTATTATTTGAATTAATTATTGGTATGAATTGAATTGCGTGTATTTGTGTGATGTGATTTATGTGACTTAATTGTGTATTGGTTTGTAATTATGTGGTAGTGAAATGTTTAAATTTTTTATGTTGTTTATTTAATTTTATTTAAATTAAATGATGTGGATTTGGATAGTAGTAGTGGACCAAATAAATGGGTCACATAGACTACTTGGATGGACCTAAATGGGTATTAGTATATTAATATATATATTTTTAAATGTGTATATATATATAGAGGTTATTATTATTATTACTATAATTATATAGTTATATATATAATTATATTTATATTTATAAATGGATATACGTTTATGTAGATACGTGATATTATATGGTAGTATTATTATTACTATATTAGTTGTATTATTTAATTTTCTTTTTCCTTAAGGCAGACTTAGGGTTAAATTAGGATTAGGGTTATATGTTGTGTATAAATACAATAATATAGGTCTGTGGGAGGCTATATTTTATATTACGTGAAATATAATATATAGAGAATGAGAGGTAACAGAGAGAGAGAAAGAAAAAGAACAAAGGGGGGAAAAGAAAGGTGCGGCCAAAGGAGGCCAAAGGAGGAAGGCCAGACCTGAGGAGGAAAGGATAGAGGCTGTTTGTAGTTGTTATCCAGTTCAGTAGCGGAGGATGACCGTAACCAGAGGCTGCCGGCGTTAAGGGATTTGCCAGAGAAGGAAGAGTTGGGTTCTAATTCAAAACCCTTAAGGCAAGTTTTACTTCTATCTCCTTCCCTTTGGTCTATGTTCTATACATGCCTAGTTAATTCTAGGGGTTAATCAGATAATAAATTAACCTTATATGCATGCTTAAACTGAATTAAAACGGAATATATATGTTTATATGGGTTTATACGTATTCTTTGTTGATATTGAAATTTATTGTATGAAACTTAGTTTTAATTCGTGTTTAGGATGTGTATGAACTTTATAAATTTATTGGGATAATCTGGGACTTAGAACAAAAGGTTAGGAACCTTAAAGAAGATGATCGGAATGATCAGAGGATGCCGGAGATGAAGAAGACGGAGGGTAGCAGGAGTAAAGGCGTCTCAACTTAGAGTAGATGCGGCTCCACTCCAAGTGAAGGCGGCTCCATTGGAAGTGGAGGCGGCTCCATTCGAATAGAGGCAGCTCTATTGTGGGCTCCCTTGCTGGGAATTTGCAGAAACAACTTTTAAGGTTGTGTTTTGGTAAATTGGGGTATTCCAATGCTGTGTAGGTAGATTTCGATGATTTAAATGGCTACGATGGACATGCTAAATACCCGGAATGCATAAATTATACAAATATGCTAAAGTTAGAACAATATGAAATTTTAATTAAATTTGCATGTTGTTAATGGTTAAGGAGGATTTAATTGCTTAGTATTATTTTTGCAATGTAAATGGATATTATATGACTTTAATCATGTATCAGCAGCATAATATACTCAGTTAATTATCTGATTTCTATTATGTTTGTTTCTGAATTAATTGATGTCTTATTTTATTTGTTTCATCAATTATTGGATTTTATGGATGATTTAATTGCTTACAATTATTTAGCAATTTAAATGGATGAATATTGACATTAAACTAATTTAGTCAATTAATTGGATTTAAATAGTTTAATTATAGCCTAGAGGTTAAAACAATTTATTTAAGATGCATGTTAATTTGTTATATTAAATGCATGCTTCTTAGAGTTGTTATTTTGCTTAAGTATATGGAAGGATGATATATGTGATTTTAATCATATTATTTTGAATTATTTGATGTACTACTTTATTTGTTACATCATGTATTGGATTATGTGGTTTAATGCATCGGTATGGGACGGTGGCATTCTAGGGATGGATTAACCAAAGAAGTTAAGTCCTACCTATTTTTGTATAAGGGAATGGATTAACTAAAATATTAAGTCCTTATATTCAAGTTAGGTCAGCTGAACAAGTTGAATAACTTATAGAGGATTACTTATAGAGGATTAATTTTAGAGGATTACTTTTTATTGGATAGGATGGTTACTGGATTTTATATATATATGATTATGTTGTCATGATATGAGCTTGAGTCTCAGTATCATGGTTAGGGTGCGTATATTGCCTAGAATGGATAACTAGATATAGTAGACATCTGGGTGCCCTGGTAGGTCTAGGTACTCATGCCCACTTTATGTGCGATTTGTATGTTGCATTCTATTTAGGTTGAGACAGACCTATAGTCTAGTGAGCGTCCTATAGTGTGTATCTATATATGTATACGGACTACTAGTTATTGTTGGATTGACTAGGATATATATGTATATCGGATCTCTGCTTGGACTATAGTAGAGTAGAACTTGTTTATGGGCCTGACTCACCATTATTTTTCAGGTATTCGTCAGGAGTAGGGATTGTTCGTGCTGAGTAAGGATCATCTACTTCACTCTTCCGGATTGTCTATATAGGAGTTTCCTTTATGATTCAGTATCTAGTTGTAGACAGTTGTTTTCTTTTGATTTTTGGTTTGAGATTTTCTAAGGGTCCACACAGTATGGATTCCCAAGTTGTATTATTGGATGATTAATTGTATCAGAATAATTTATTATTTAATGGAATTTTATTCTGAGGTTTCAATTAATGAATTATCATTTTAGTTTTCTTTCAGAAATTTATTTATTTATTTATTTTATCTATTTTGTACTTTGTGTTCGATTATTACTGATTTGTTTTTTATATCCTCGGGTATTCAGGCGTGGGTCTGGCCAACCCGCATCCAGAAATCCGGGGGTATCACAGCTATAAACTAGATTTTTCCTTGTGTTTTGGAGTTTACCATATGTTCTACTTGTATTGTTTGAGTTGTGAGGGATTTACTTTATCTTTACTCTTAACCTAAGCATACTTGTTATCCTAAAGCATGAGAAATGATATCCTTGTGGTTCAATTGTTCATTTGGTTAAGTCATATGATTTAATTTGACTTCTTTTGACACTTGTGTGCAATTACTTTTGTATAACCCTCATATATATGATTTGGTATGTGATGTGTATTCAACCTTTTGAATTAGTTGGGTATGCCTTGTATACTAGTTCAAGAGCATATGTATTGATGTTATATATATTATGTTATTAGTGTATTTTGGAGGGTATAATGCTAACATGTTGATAACCTTACTTGTTTGGACATACACAATTGAAATGTATGTCATCTTATCTACATTCATGCCATGAGTTAGTGCTGAGGACCATAGGGCATGGTTTGCTTGAATTGTAAACTTTGGTACGCTTGTTGAGGGCATTACTTGTTTTGAGTGTATGTGATACATTAGCAGATTAATGTTGATTTTTAGGAGAATTGATACTTTGAGAATGCGAGCGCTTAGCACTCACGGGTGAGACATGAGTTTTCCTAATTTATAGTAGCCACTTGGGTAGTTCCCTACAGGTTAGTAGCCCGAGAATAACTAATTTGTTCTGGTACATGTTATGAGCAAGATCGAGGGTGTGTGTTCTTCCAAGTTATCCTTAATATGTTATTTAGTTGACATCCATGTGTAGTTGTAACTTGGCTCATTTTGGAATTGGTTGTATATATCTTGTATTGCTCACATACTTGTGTTGGTTTCACATTTCTAGATTCAATTGCT
The DNA here is from genome assembly GCF_030987335.1 of Cornus florida. Lineage (NCBI taxonomy): Eukaryota > Viridiplantae > Streptophyta > Magnoliopsida > Cornales > Cornaceae > Cornus > Cornus florida. The sequence goes on from NW_026775578.1 coordinate 70,705,430, forward strand.
AGTTCTAGGATGGTTCCTTAGACTTATCCTTGAATTAGACGACTAGGAGGCATGTTCCACACTTGTATAACTTGTGCTATTCTTGCTAGACCAATGAAATCTAGTTTATCTTTATAATGCACTTTCTTACAAAGTAATATCAATTACTCACACCCGTTGATTAATGTTTTTCAGGAAATGACGTACTTCACATGGATGTACCTCCATCTTAGCTCGGATATGATGTTTATCTACTTTTGGAAATGTTTTGAATATTTAGACATGTTATATGTTGAGCATGTTTGGTGTATTACTTTTGATCATATATTTATTTTGGGTATTGTTGTAACCTTTTGATGCGAGAAATGGACCGGAAACTTATATGCATCTTCTGGAGTTCTCGAGTCATTTTTGCTCTACTTGATGTATATTTATATTCATGTTATGTAATGTAATGATGCCATGTAGTCACTTTTATTTCAAGATATGATTATGTCCATTAAATTGCACACTTGTATGGTTATCACACACACACACACTTCATTTTTTATATTTATGTCTCAGTTCATAGGCTTTTGACCATTTCGGGATGTTTGCATGATGTTCAGGTTCTGGACATGTTTTGAGTGCTCTTAAGGTATTTTGGGGCAACATAGGTGTTCGGGACCTTATGCATCATTTTCAGAAGTTTTTGACACATGGCACATGTTGCGACCGATCGATCAACAGAGAGCAATTCTGGGCACATAGTGATTGAGACCAATCGCATATTAGGATGCGACCAGTCAACAGAGGGCATTGAGCCCAGATTTAGGTTTTTGAGCTCTTTTCTTCACTTGGCCATATCTCCTTCATTTCAAGTCCGATTTAGGTCATTCTTGAACCTAAATTTATTATTTTTGAGTTGGCTATCCAATGGTGTGCATCTCGTTCACCATAGTTGTCATGATATTTACCATTGGTATTTGATTATGTCCGTTTTGACCTTAGCTTCCGTATTTTGTTACCCGGGTTCTCGGTTCGGGTTGGTTCTTCATGGTTAACGTACCGGGTCATGGGATTTGGGGCATTACACGCAATGTAAACCAGAAAAAATTTACCTTCCGGAAAGAAAAAAATTGTAAACCAAAAATAAATAAATAAAAAATCTTCCAGTTTAACCTGTGAGAAGATGAGTAGTAATATCCATCTTCAAATTTATTTGCTTTATATATGTCTAAATTTTATTAGTCCACATCAAGAGGGAGGATGAAGTTAATCCTTCTAAAGAGGATTCAAGTATTGTCCGAAAGAAAAATGTTATTCCAATTAAGTTTGGCCCTTGTGTCTGACTCAGCTTAAGTTAACTGGGTGTAAATTAAATTACTATTCATCAAAAGGATTTTTTTCATTATTCATGGTAAGAAATTTTTTACGTGGTTGCTTGAACCCGATAAAAAAAAATAAAAAAAAAAAAGAAAAAAATAAAAAATAAAAAGAGAAAAGAAAGCTTATTGGCTTATCAAATTTCAAAATTCACCTGAAAAAGTATTCAAATTACTTGAATAGAGGTGAGGAGGCCCGAGATGACATGGGCCGGATATGACTTGCAAACGCGACATCCGGTCCGTACAGATGGGTCAGGCCCATAGAAAGACACTGCCATATGGGCCGAACGCGAATAAGCCCATCAAAGATGACTAGGACTTATGGAGGAACGGGCCTAGATCCAGCAGTCCATCAACATTTGTAAATATCTATAAATAAGAGAAGTAATGAAAAGAGGAGGGGAGATATTTTTTGGTTGAAATACAAGAATTCTAGAGAGAGAAAGGGGGAAGGAATTTCTTGTATCTTCAATTGGCGTCGTCTGTGGGAAGCATGGAAGATTGGTTGATCAATGATTAATATCGCGTGGATTCAGACCAATTCGGGTGATCGAGACTCGATCTTTGGGAGTTGAATCCAGATCTGGGCGATTGTGACCTGTTCTGGAGGAATTTTAGTTCCTGTAGCTTTGGCAGAAGTGGCTTCAGATCTACGCAACAACGAGTTGTTCGATTGTGGTAGGATCTGACGGATTTAGAATTTGGACAATTCAGATCTCGTCAACCGTGAGCATAATTCGGAGAATTCGAAACCAGATCTGAAAAATTCCCACTCACGAAGCTCGGATCTACTCGCGAACTTGAGATTAATGCCTTTACTCCGTTCAGGAATAATGATAGGTGAAAGCTCCAATCCGATGGAGGCTGTCCAGCAAACAAAGCTTGAGGAGTTGATGAACTTAATCGAGGCTCTCAAAAAAGAGAATGCAGAATTGAAAGCTGGAATGCAACATCAGCAAATGCCCGCGGTTTCGCGTCCACCTCCGGCCGGAAAAGGAGGTGTTCAATCTAATATCGCGCATCAAGGCGAGCAGGACGAGAACAGTCAGTCAGCTCTCCACCGTGATGAAAGAAGGATGGATGATTTGCCGCCAAATGCTCGTCGAGTTGAGGATCACGAAGGATCGACTCACATTGATCCGCGACATGAGCAGATCAGACAGAACGAAGCCATGACCTTCGATCCGCATCGGGAAAGGTTCAACCGAGAGGAGGTGATAGAGGTTGATCGCCGCCAAGTTATGTCGCCTTGGCAAAGAGAGCTCATAGAGGAACGGTCGTTCGATCCGTCCTACCGGCCCTCCATGGCTACAATCACTCATCGCGGTTCGGAGAGCAGAACCGTAGCTCACAGAGCTACCACTGGGCACCAAAGAGAGAATGAAGCACTCCGATCCGCGGCTCGAACGGTTGATTCACCATTCACTGACGAGATCCTGAATGCCCCGCATCCAAGGAAGTTTGCTATGCCAGTATTTATTCTGTTTGACGGAACAACCGATCCGATCGATCATGTGTACCATATCCAGTTGAAGATGGCCCTGAATACGGAAAACGACGCTTTAATGTGCAAATGTTTCCCTACAAGCCTAGCTGGACCGGCACTCAGCTGGTTCAAGAACTTGCCTAGGAGCTCCATTGGTAGCTTCCGAGACCTGTGCGATCGGTTCATAAGCCAGTACTATGGGAACAAGCGTCCGCCAAAGGACATCTCAAGCCTATTCACAATGAGACAGCACAAAGATGAACGTCTCCAGGCTTTTCTCACCAGGTTTAATCTCACTAAGAGTATGGTGATCGAATGCCACCCTTCTACAGCGGTTCAAGCCTTCAAGCTAGCCATAACACGTGGCACTCCGTTCCATACCAGTCTGGTAGTGAATACGCCGACGACTATGGATGAACTCAATGAAAGAGCCGATGGCTTTGTGCGCCTAGAAGAAGAGGAGGCAGCCAATGCTCGGACAGCGTCGCTCGTGTCGACCGAGGAAAAGTCCAAGGCAAATATTAGGCAGAAGCAGGCTCAGCCGCAGCGTCAGACCTCCTAGAAGGCAGAAAAGAGGTCCAGGGAGGAAGAGCTGATCACTCCGCTGAAGGTCACTCTAGCGAGGCTATATCAGGAGAACAAAGATAAGTTTCATCTACCATTGCCAATTAGGCAACCCCTCGAACAGAGGGATCAGACTAAACATTATGCTTTCCATTCCGATTTCGATCATCAGACTAATGAATGCAGGAATTTGAGAAGGCAAGTGGAGATGTTGATAGCTAGAGGGGAGTTCGCGAGTTATGTTCAAGGCTCAGCGACAGAGCAGAATCGACCGATGGAACAAGTAAAAAGGAGCCATAAACAAAGCTCCCACAATTCACAACCAGTTCGTATAATCAATGCTATCCACGGTCGACCCGAGCCCAGCGAAGATTCAGATGAGCTGCTCCGAGCGCGCCTACAGCAGGCGCAGATGAAGAAAAGGGTCAGCAGTGTGAATACTCTACACCAGCAGATCACATCGATACAGATAAAGTTCGACAGGACGGACCTGCAGCGTGTTCAAATCCCCCATGAAGACCCGTTGGTAGTCAGTTTGACAGTGGCGGACTGCCTGGTGCGCAGAGTTCTGATCGATCCTGGGAGCAGTGCGAATGTCATGCCGAGGGACACATTTGATCGGCTCGAGATTAAACCAGAGAGGCTCAAGCCCACTGGGAATCCCCTGTTAGGATTCGATGGCAAGAGGGTGGAGCCCGTCGGAATGGTGGAAGTAGAAGTTCAAGCTGCAGAACGAGTTCTTATGGAAACTTTTGTGGTTGTAGAGATTCACCCCTCGTACAATCTCCTGATGGGAAGAGGATGGATTCACAGAGTCCAAGGAGTACCCTCAACTTTGCATCAGGTCATGAGGTACCTCGGACCCGATGGAAATAAGGTGATAGACATTCGTGGGGATTAGGTCGCAGCCAAAGAGTGTTATTCCGTCACACTAAAGTATGCTGGGAAAGGGAAGGCGCCCGTCCGACCGGCAAGCCCCAGATAGCAATTACAGGAACCTCCGCCCAAGCAGAACAGGGTGGAGGAGTCAGTTGACTTGACCGAAGAGCCCCTTCTGGATGTGCAGATCGATCAGTCCAGGCCAGAACGAACTACCAGAGTAGGAATAAGACTGACCAGTGAAGAGCAGCAAGAGCTAGCTGACTTCTTGTCTCACAATGCCGATGTATTTGCATGGAGTCACCTAGACATGCCTGGAATTGATCCCTCCGTATCCTGTCATTCCTTGAATGTCAATCCCAATTTCAAACCAGTAAAACAAAAGCAACGAAGATTTGCTCCAGAACGCAACCAAATCATAGCCGAGGAAGTTGATAGGCTGCTTGATGCGGGATTTATCAGAGAAGTGCACTACCCTGATTGGTTGTCCAACGTTGTTGTCGTGCAGAAGAAGAATGAGAAATGGCGAGTATGCATTGATTTCACCAATTTGAACAAAGCCTGTCCGAAGGATAGCTTCCCGCTGCCAAAGATTGATCAAATGGTGGATGCTACCACCGGGTATGAACGCTTAACCTTTCTGGACGCTTATTCAGGTTATAATCAGATCCCTATGGACCCGGCAGATGAAGAAAAAACTTCTTTTGTAACCGAGCGAGGGACATACTGCTACAAAGTTATGCCTTTCAGACTAAAGAACGCTGGAGCAACTTATCAAAGACTTGTTAGCAAAATTTTCAAGGATCAAATAGGAAAGATTGTGGAAGCCTATATTGATGATATGGTGGTAAAGAGTAGGAAGAAGAATGATCATCTAAAACATCTGCAAGATATATTTGATGTGCTGAGGCGATATGGGATGAGGCTCAATCCAACCAAGTGTTCGTTTGGTGTGAGTTCCGGTCAGTTCTTGGGACACGTGGTCAACCGCAGAGGCATCGAAGTTAGCCCCGCTCAAGCAGAGGCTTTGATTAAGAATGCCGAGCCAAAGACGATCAGAGAGGTGCAAGCCCTCACAGGACGAATAACTGCATTAAGTCGATTCATTTCAAAATTGTCAGACCGCTGCAAGCCGTTCTTTGACACGATTCGGAGTCATGGAAGACAGGTCTGGGGAGATGAGCAATGACAAGCATTGACCCATTTGAAGGAATATATGCAGAATCCACCAGTCCTGTCAGCCCCGGATCCAGAAGAAAAGTTATTTTTGTATCTTGGAGTATCTAGTGTTGCGACAAGTGCCGTTCTAATTCGTTGCAAGGAAGGCGTGTAACACCCGGTATTTTATGTCAGTAAAACAATGACCGAGGCAGAACGAAAATACTCGAAGGCCGAACGGGTGATACTTGCACTTGTAAACGCAAAAAGAAAGTTGAGGCATTATTTCGAATCCCACCCTATAGCTGTTTTAACAACTTTTCCAATCAGAGTGCTTATGCACAAGCCAGAACTCTCGGGCAGAATGACAAAGTGGGCCATTGAGTTAAGTTCATTTGACATAACATATGAGCCGAGAACAGCTGTCAAAGGACAAGCGGTAGCCAATTTCCTGCTAGAATGTGACTCTGAAGATACGGAAGAAGACCTTAGGTGCAGCTCTTGGAAACTCTATGTGGATGGCTCCTCTAACCAGATGAGGGCCAGAATTGGGGTTAAACTGCAAACCCCAGAGGGTACTTCTTTGAGTCAAGCACTCAGACTGGAGTTCCAAGCCACCAATAACGAAGCGGAATACGAGGCGTTGCTGAATGGGTTAAAGTTGGCCAAAGAGCTACAGGTCAGAAGTTTGACTGTTTATAGTGACTCACAGTTGATTGTTCGGCAGGTAAATGGTGAGTACGCGACCAAGGATGACACGATGGGGGCATATCATTCTGCCGTTCTGCATAAAGCCAAGGACTTTGCAAAGATTAAATTCATACAGTTACCGAGGGAACAGAACGCAGATGCGGACCGGTTAGCATGTAGTGCTTCGAGTTCTGGTGAAACATTGGCGAGGGTGATTCCAATAGGAATATTGACCCAGCCATCTATTTTCGAAGAACCTTTGGACTCTGACCCTTGGCAAGTCAACGTCATACCGTATGAACCGAGTTGGATTGACCCCATCATTACTTATATTCGAGATGGCATTTTGCCTATGCAAAGGGATGAAGCTAGGAAACTCAAAAAGAATGCTACAAAATACACCATCGTGCATAACCAGCTGTACAGAAGATCTTACTCTGGCCCATACTTGAAGTGTGTCACCCCCGTAGAGTCACAGCAGGTATTGCGAGCTATTCATGAAGGTGTGTGTGGCAATCATTCTGGGGGAAGGTCGTTAGCGCATAAAGCAATGACACAAGGGTATTTCTGGCCGAACATGTCAAGAGATGCGGAGGAGTTCCCTCGAAGGTGCGATAAATGCCAACGATATGGACCATTGATCCACCAACCACCTGAGGAATTGCACGTAATGGCCTCGCCGTGGCCTTTCGCGCAATGGGGGATGGATGTGGTCGGTCCTCTGCCAACGGCAAGAGCTCAGAACAAGTATGTGTTACTGGCCACGGATTACTTCGCTAAGTGGGTGGAAGCAGAACCATATCCTAGCGTGACTCAGACTCATGTGAGATGATTTATTTGGAACAATATTATCTGTCGTTTCGGCGTTCCAAGGTCAATAGTCATGGATAATGGCATGAACCTCGACAACAAGCAAGTAAGAGAGCTACTGGAGGAGTATGGAATTAATCAGAAGTTGGCTGCAGTAAGTCATCCTCAGGCCAATGGACAAGCAGAAATTACAAACAGAATAATTTTCGCCTGCATTAAGAAGAAGCTGGAGGACCATAAAGGGAAGTGGTTGGATGAGCTCCCGAACGTCCTATGGGCTTACAGAACCACCCCAAGGCGGCCGACTGGGGAGAGCCCGTTTGCAATGGCATATGGTACCGAGGCGGTTATACTGGTTGAGCACTTGGTCCCAACTATCAGAAGCTTAGCATAGAGTCGAGATCAGAACGACAAGATGTTAAGATTGAACCTCGATATGATAGACGAAATGAGGGACGCTGCAGCAATAAGGTTAGCATCATACCAGCAAGTATTGGCGAATAGTCACAACAAAAGAGTGAAACACAGAGATTTTGCCCCTGGCGATCTGGTTCTGAAAAGAAAGGTGGGGATAGTCAAAAAAATGATGCCACCCTGGGAAGGCCCATACAGAATTGCAGAAGTCATAGGCAAGGGAGCATATACGTTAGAAACCATGGCGGGAAGGTTGGTCAGCAAGCCCTGGAATGCCACGTCTCTGAAGAGGTACTACCAATAAAAGCTATGTTTCGGCTTTATTGGGTGTTGTTTGTTGTCAATCAAGTACGTATGAATGTGCAAATTCCTGAAATTTATAAAAAATAACTTTCCTCTTCAATGGGTTGCTAAAAATAAAAAAAATGAAAAGCCAAGTGGCAAGTGGCATTCTAGCCGAGCGCCAGGCACTTAAGCAAGATAAGTGGCAGCTGGCACCATAAGCCGAACGCCAGACACTTGCTAAAAAATGAAAAGCCAAGTGGCAAGTGGCATTCTAGCCGAGCGCCAGGCACTTAAGCAAGATAAGTGGCAGCTGGCACCATAAGCCGAACGCCAGACACTTGCTAAAAAATGAAAAGCCAAGTGGCAAGTGGCATTCTAGCCGAGCGCCAGGCACTTAAGCAAGATAAGTGGCAGCTGGCACCATAAGCCGAACGCCAGACACTTGCTAAAAAATGAAAAGCCAAGTGGCAAGTGGCATTCTAGCCGAGCGCCAGGCACTTAAGCAAGATAAGTGGCAGCTGGCACCATAAGCCGAACGCCAGACAGTTGCTAAAAAATGAAAAGCCAAGTGGCAAATGGCATTCTAGCCGAGCGCCAGGCACTTAAGCAAGATAAGTGGCAGCTGGCACCATAAGCCGAACGCCAGACACTTGCTAAAAAATGAAAAGCCAAGTGGCAAGTGGCATTCTAGCCGAGCGCCAGGCACTTAAGCAAGATAAGTGGCAGCTGGCACCATAAGCCGAACGCCAGACACTTGCTAAAAAATGAAAAGCCAAGTGGCAAGTGGCATTCTAGCCGAGCGCCAGGCACTTAAGCAAGATAAGTGGCAGCTGGCACCATAAGCCGAACGCCAGACACTTGCTAAAAAATGAAAAGCCAAGTGGCAAGTGGCATTCTAGCCGAGCGCTAGGCACTTGAGCACGATAAGTGGCAGCGGGCACCGCAAGCCGAACGCCAAGCACTTGCCATAAACAAGCACACGACAAAGTTAATATAAAAAAAAATAGAGAAAAGGTATATATATATTGAAAATGGGTTTTAACAGAGCGCAACACAAAGGAAAAAGAGAAAAAAGTTCTGTCATCTCATTCATAATAAGCATTGGGTTTACAAAAAATGAAATATTCAAGTCACATTGTTACAAAAAAGTATGGAATCGAAGAGTCCGGATGAGTCCTAGCTAGCTGCCTCAGTACCGACAGCCTGCTGGTTGTGCCGACCCGCCTCCTCGGTCCCATCAGCCATCTCACCCTCACGAGGTGGGGAATCAAGATGAATAACAGAGTCATTCTGCTGGGGGCCAACGTCAGCAGCGGCTATGGGAGGTACCACAGTTGACGATTGAGGAGCGGTTAGAGGCAGAGCGGTAGGAGGAGCTGTAGTGATCCTAGAGGAAGCAATGTCCTGGCACTCATCAAATATGTGCTCCGCTTTGGTGGGTTCTGGGTCAACATAGACCCCCAGAGGGTCAATCCCTAAATCCTTATCGACCTCATCTGGAGTTGAGCTGGTCTGTCCCTCATCCGGAACTCGGTCGGAGAAACCTTCTCGGAATCCTTGAGCATATCTAAGAGCGACGACCCTTGAGAACCGAGCATGAAGAGCCAGCATCCCACCGTTCACTCTGCTGATGGTATCAATCAGAGCAGTACGCTCGTCCAGAGCTCTCTTCTCAAAAGCCATCCGAGCAGACTGTTCATCAGCCAGAAGGCGCTGGAGCTCTGCCTTTTCGTCTCTGATTGAATCACGCTCAGTCTGCCAGACACTCTTTTCAAGCTGGAGGGCATCCTTCTCATCCTGAAGAGAGTCGTTTTCTTTCTTCAAGACATATCTTTCTTGTTCGGTTTTTTCAAGCCGAGCCAATACCTCGGTATTCTTGCTGGCGAGAAGGTCGTTTTCCTTATTGGCCACCTCCAGGCTATCAGAAAACTTACGAGCCCTGGCGTTCCCCATTTCAACCTGCTTCTGCATAGCCATCATTCCGAACAAAGTCTGCATAGATATACATTAATAATGGTTAAACCGATAGTCTGGTCGAACGAAGGCAAAACCAAATAATATGAGAGGAGTCATGGGTTGGAAAATAAAAGTCACCTCCATGGCAGATTGGGGAAAGCGGCTGAACACGTCCTTCTGGGATAGATCTTTCGCCGCCTCAAGGTCTTTCGGAGTCCACATGCTCCTATAATACGCCATGGCGGTCTGGCCATCCTTTAGCATGGTCTCGTTCGGCTTCACGAACGTCCCATCCGTTCGGGTGTACCGAGGGGCCTATGGTGGTAAAGTGGGAAGAGAAGGGGAGGCTGAAGCAGAAGCAGAGGCACCAGCTGCAACAGGCCCGGAGGGGGCAGGAGCTCTGACTGGGCGGTGCAAGAGAGCACCCGGCCCAGAGACCCGGGTCCTTCTTATAAGAGGTTCCTCCTCAGGGTCGACTCCACTGTCAGGATGAGGCCTTTTGCCTCGTTCTTTGTCCCGAGCGCCCCCAGCGGCAGCAGGGGCTGTAGTGATTTGTGGAGATGCGCTCGGGTTGGTAGCAGGGGTGCTGACAACAGAATCAATAGCCACCGTGCTCGGGATGGTGTCAGAGATGGTGGCTAAGGAAGAGGCTGATGCAGGAGAGGAGGTTGCCCCAGCAGCAGAAGTGGCTGGGGGAGTATTTTTCTTCCTGCCAAAGGATGGAATCTGAAGCCTACTCATGGTATAGCCGAGGGATGAGAGCGCTAGAAGGTTGTCTGAAGTGAGGAGGTCTGAGCAGGAAGGAATATCGTTCAGAACGTATTTCTTTAAGTAATTACTCCTATCCCTGCAAACACTGTAGCTCAAGTCATCACAAGGTATTCCTAAGGAGCGGCATAAGAAAGTACAAAAGCGAGGAACACATGTTTCGCAGGGACAATCGTTTTTGTGAGATTTGAATTTCTTATATGAGGAAACAGAACAGACGCCAAAGGCGCTCGAGATTGGGTAATCCTCTGCAGCCGGCGAAGACCAAGCCCCACTAATGCCCACGATGTTATCCCTCCAACCCTTTTCAGATTTGATTATGTCCGTACATATGGACATCTTGTCGATCGGGTAGAGGTGGTAGAAGGGCTCGTTAGTTCGGATCTTACTGACCTTATAACACAGAAGAAGATCTATGAGGTCAAGGTCCAGGCTTCTGTCATGAATCAACAGTAGCATAACGGATATGATTATAAAGAAATTGGGGTTTACTTGCAGGGGGGATATCCCTAGTCTATTGAAGACATAATTAAAGAAGGGATGCAGAGGGAACCTAACGACATTCAGTTGAAGGTTTGAAAATAAAACTTCGTCGGGAAGGAGGCCGGCACCGGTCATAATATTAACATCCTTAGGGCAAACCCTAACTTGGATGTTGTCAGGAAGTCTAAGTCTCATACGAAGAACATCTAGATCTACAACCATGGTGGAAGTGATTGAAGGATCTAAAAGCGTAAAAAGAAGCCTGCCGAAAGTAAAAAGGAACAAAACTAACCTCTGAGGTAGAAAGCAACAAAGAGCACTGCAAGACCGCTGGAAGAATGACTCTTGAAGGATTTCACCGGAAAAAGCTTAGCACTGTTCTAAAAAGAGAGAGATTTGACTGATGATGGAGACGGTAAAAAGGCATGAAGTGGTATTCTAGAGCCTTATAAAGGCGAGGGGGACCCGAGGGCAGAAGCGTCAGGAAGGCGAGAAATTCATCGAGCCCCAGAACATTGATTCTGGATCTGACCGTCCGTTCCCCCATGTGGGTTTCTCGAGCCGTCAACGTCATGATGAGACGCCTTCAATAATTACCCCCTTATTAAACAAGGGGTAATTATGGGGGCAGTTGAGGAGGCCCGAGATAACATGGGCCGGATATGACTTGCAAACGCGACATCCGGTCCGTACAGATGGGTCAGGCCTATAGAAAGACACTACCATATGGGCCGAACGCGAATAAGCCCATCAAAGATGACCAGGACTTATGGAGGAACGGGCCTAGATCCAGCAGTCCATCAACATTTGTAAATATCTATAAATAAGAGAAGTAATGGAAAGAGGAGGGGAGATATTTTTTGGTTGAAATACAAGAATTCTAGAGAGAGAAAGGGGGAAGGAATTTCTTGTATCTTCAAGAGGGTTAAGCAAACACAAATAGATGTTTGGCTTAAAATTTCGACAGATTGTCTTCGTGACTGAATCAGCCGACCCCTACCAATCAACAGATTGGGCCTTGCTTATTTCCTAATCGCCCTAGGAGTGGGGCGGTACAGAACTCACCTGTCATCTTGCTCTTCCCCTTAAAATGGGGATACACTAGAGTTGGCATAGTGACTTCTCCTCCAAAAGAGCCCCATACGCTAGGGGTCGAAGTGAAAGGATGCAGAACAGAAGTAGAAAGAAGAGTTCTGTCTTTATTTAAGTACGAGTCAGATCGTAGATCGCCAAAATCAAACCTTTTAAGCCAACCCGGCCATCCGCAATGAAAATGAGGGTGTATTTGTGCTATTGCTCTCCTGTGGTGTGGTATTTACTTAATTTTTATTTTTGAACAGTGATAATTACCGAATTCAAACTCCCCAGTTCTGCAATTCAGTCCTTAACTCATTATTTATTATTTATTTATTTTTGTCTAGTCATAGAATAACAAAATTTTAAAGCGAACACACGGGAGAGTGGCAGAGGATCCAAACTCAATTTAAAAAGACCAATTTGCCCTTGCTTGATTGCTTAATGCTGGGAACTTTATTTTACAGACACTGAAAAGAAGAAAACTCCCGCCGATATGGTGACCTAACACAGCATCAAGCTCGCCGTTCATCTTGTGTCCTCCTACTTTGGCGACAATGTCGCGGTAACATTCCATCTCTCTCTACTTTCTCTCTGTAGAAATCCCTATGCGCTGTTTGGTTGCTAAGAAAAGGAGGGAAATTGAAAGACTGCGTGTCTTTCACTTTTAATGTTTTGGAATTCCAACACAAAACCTAAGATTAGATTCTCCTTCTTTGATCGGTTTTCATAGCAACCAACTGATTGTTCTCAATTTGTTGAAATTTTGACGGAAAACTCTAATTTTTCTTGTTAACAGAAAGTATGTGAGTGTCTTCTCCGCAATGTAACCCTACCATTCGCACAAATAATACAATTTACCGAACTTGAGAAAGAAACTGTTCGATGCTCTTTGCTCGTATTAATCCAACACAATTGTGTTCAAGCCTTCACAATCCTACACGAAGGTATAATCATTCTAATTACAGTTTTTTGTTTTCAAAGCCCTATTGTTTTCTGTTTTGTTGCCAAGAAATTTTGGAAAAAGCAAAAAGGAAATAGAAAGTTAGGACCTTTGATATCAGAGTAAAGTAAGCCTGATGAATACTATTAATTGGTTATGAATACATAAAATACTAGAGAAAGAAAAAGCTAATACTAAGTCAATTCTTTAGTATCAGATTAAAGTAAGCCAAATAAGTAATAATTAGCTCTAAAGTTTGAGGGTTCAGAGCTATTGTGGGTGTGTGATTGTCTTCCAAATATATATATATATATATATATATATATATATATATATATATATATTGAAAAAAAAACATTTTCCATTTCATGTTTTTTTGCTAAGTGTAATTTCATGATGTTGATTATTTATGTTTGAATGTAAGTGGATTTGGAAAGGCATCCAGGGTTATAACTCAGTACATGGTGTTGTTTGATAACATAATCCACCATATGAGGTTTCCTAAGTTTTTAGAGGTGGTGTTTGAGGATCTTGGTGAAGAAGTGAGTTGGATTGGTTTTTATTTTGATTTTCTATTGATATGTTTTGTTCAAAGTTGGCTTCGGCCTTTGTGTAGTTTTTGGGATGTGTTCCCCTTTTGAACGCTTTCTAATACATTTATACTTATCAAAAAGAAAAAAAATTAGTTGGAATGAGTTGCTTATTGTTTGGTTGGGAATTTTGGCAATACAAAGAAATAATTGAAGGGTTGCTTCAACACGGCAGGCTTTCCCTGAAACAAATTTTAGACAGGCACAAGGATACATCAAAAAAAGTGAAGGCAAGTCTATTGAGCCCCTGAAACAAATTTCAGACAGGTGCAAGGATACATCAAATCAAAGTGAAGGCAAGTCTATTATGCATGTTTTATGTATTTTCATTGCATCTTTGCTTCAAATGCTTCTTTCATATTTGAACATTATAATATATTAGATGTCTTAAGGTTGTGTTCATCCTGCAAATATACTTTGTTACAAATTGGAACTGATGTAGGTTCAAAACTGTAGAAAATTTTGTAAAATACCATATACAATTAAATGTCACTATTCTAAAAGAAACAATCTCCTTCGATAAGGTACGATTGTCCCTCAAATTGAGTTATTCACTTAGAAATTAATTTTCTGGTTGTTTTGGTATCCATGAAATCTGGCCTTCAGGTAATAGCTGAAGAATTATTTTAACTTGCGCATACAAGTATTGAGGTTGTTGTTGGGAAACGTGCTAATTTTAAAAACTTTTCGAAGGATTTAAATTCATAGATCTTGATTCATTACATAGAGACAAGTTTTATGCAAAAATAAAACATGATGTATCATTTAAAAAAAAAAATTTGAATACTTACATCAAGGTTTGAGTAAACCTTAAATCTCTCCTCTAAAGTGAATGTTCTCACTTATTGTAGATCCCTTAGCAAGATGCATTCTCCTTGGATCTCCATCTTCTTGGTAATTATTTTGCCTTTAGGAATCACTCATATGCCTCCATGAATGACCTTGGAAAACTAGGCTTGTGGGAGCCTCCATTAGATGAGAACATAAACCTTAATTTTCTAAAGAGAGAAAATATATTCTCTTTTCCTTCTACTAAAAATCATACCCTAAAATATACATAGACCATGTATATTTATAGGCAACATAAAGGTAAAGAAAAGGAAACAACTAATCCTTCTCAATCTCTAATTCACATGTCTCAAATCTAATATGATTCCAATATCAAGTTGGGCTATGAGTGAGAATCCATTGGGCCTATTATTTTATTGGCTACAATGAATTAATAATTGGCCCGGTCTATGGATCCAATTCAATTAATTCATAAATTAATTTCTACTCCACTAAAAGAAATTAATTGAATTCCAATTAAATAATAAATAACCTCTAAGTCAATATTGCACTTTGACCCCTCTATACATAATTAGTTATTGGATAAATATAGCCATCAATCCGACTACTTAATTAATATATTTATTTTGGTACCTTTGATTATTTCTGGCTCGATCACAATAAAATATTTGTTTGACAAAAATAATAATTTAAATAAATAAATATATAATAAATCATTTTGTCTAAAAACACACGAAGGCCTTCGAATTACTTTGTGATCAACCATAATCAATACAAAATAAATACAAGTAGTAATGATGCAAATATTGAAAATATAACCCTCTAATTATTAATTACATAACTACCCAAAGTGTCGGTCTAAGGATCCCGAAGAATCCGCCGAACAAATCAAAGTAATTATTAATTAATAAAAGAGTCTATAATTTTCTCATGCTTAAGAGTCAAATACCATGACGGTGATAGGGAGCAATTGCATACGACGGCTCTCGCAATATATCCCAACCTAACGCGGATCCAGTTCAAATCTTAATTAATTATGAGTCCATCCATAATTACCGACTATGAACCATTTATGATTACTATTTATATATCATGCATTGATTGCCATCACATACATATATATAAATATCTCTTGTAATCAAATGGACACTATCAATTCTATAATGAATCGAAATATAATACATTGAATTCACCAATTGTATAAAACATAAATATTTCAGAAACGTCAGAAACATATGTCACTTTAATCCAAACAGGAATTTGCTATGCCAGGGCATATAAATCCCAACAGCTCCCACTTGCCCTCATAGCCAATTCAAATTGCACCTAACTCCAATGTTATCCAGATGATGATCAAAATTATTGATCAATGACACCTTTGATAATGGATCAAGAAAGTTGTGTTCCAATGCAATGTTCTAGCTACAAGTAAATTTTCTTGCCGGACAATATCATGTTGAACATGATACTTCCTCTTAGTGTATCTTGTTCCTCTATAGAACCTTGGGTTATTGGTTTGGACTACTTCTACACTATTGTCGCAATATAGCTTGATAGGTAGGCTAGCATGCTTCACAACCTCTAAATCAGTGAGATCAAACCAATAGGCTTCCTTTGCCGCCTTTAAGGCTGCAATATATTCCACCTGCAGGTTTGAGTCAGCAGTTGAAATCTGCTTAACAATCTACCAACTGATTTCCCTTTCATTAAGTGAACATACACTAAGTCATGAATCTCATAATATCTACTTCTGATTTAAAATCAGAATTAGCATACCTGACTAGGACCATATCATCACATCCATAAATGAGTATGATATCATTGGTTCTCCTTAGGTACTTAATGATATTTTTCACAATAAACCAGTTGTCAAGTCCAGTATTGGACTGATCTCTACTGACTATCCCTACTATGTAGCGGATGTCCTGTTTGGTATAGACCATGGCATATATGAGACTCTCATATGCCGAAACATATTGTTCCAGTCTCATTTGCTCAATCTCCTTTGATAGTCTTGAAAAACTACTTACTAGAGAAAGCCATCCATATCAATAAAGCAAGAACTCATTCTTTGAGTTATGCATACCAAACCTGGTCAAAACTTTATCAATGTAGGATTATTAAGATAAGCCTATTTTCCTTTTATCCCGATCTTGCAAAAGCTTAATCCTAGGAATATAGCTTACATCTTGAAAAATCCTTCATTTAAAAGTAATTGAACAACTACCTCTTTATTGATGACAAACCTTCCACATCATTCTATATGAGTAGGATGTCATCAATATATATAGAATCAGAAAAATAATGACATTCCCTTGTACACTCATAATTTATTCACTAAGAAATCTTCTGGTATCTTTTTGTAGATTAACTTGCCTTCCATAGGAATCACCCTACTAGAAAGTTCTACAAGATCCCAAAATTTATTAGAATACATAGATTCCAACTCTGATTTCATAATAACTCGCCAAAATGATCTGTATCCATATCGGTTCACGCTTCCGTGTAGCTTACTGGGTCCAACTCATGTTTAACAGGGATGTCCATAACGGTCTCACCTAAAAACATGATTCTGTCGGATTGGATGATAATCCTCCCACTACATCAATGTACCGATGCAGGAATCTGTGTACTAGATGATGCTAACGCATCAATAGGGAATTCATTTATTATTCTCAATCTCTATAATAAGTGTGTTCACATGTGGTACATCTGGTACTCATACCATATTCTCTAACATTATGCTACTAGGTATGTAATTCATAATATGATCCTCCTATAGATAAACAGTGAGTGTAAACAATCAACTTTTATCATTGAGATCATAAAATAATCCATCCTAGTGACTTTTAGAGTAGCTATCAAATCTATCATGCATATCATCTATTTCCAACTTACTTGTCCATATCAAGCGCACATGTGCAAGACTACCCCATATGTGCATGTGATTCAAACTAAGATTTAGTCAAAAACATAGCTCAACGGTATCCTTGAGACAGACTAAGATGGAATGCAGTTCATAATGCGCATCGATGTCATTAACACTAAACTCTTAAATGAAAGAGATAATGTGGCATAACTGATCATAGATCTAACCATGTTAAGTGGAATTCTATTATTCCTATTTGACACCTAAATTTATTTAGCGTCAATTGCGGAAAACTGGTACATAATACCTCATTGACCATATAGTCTTTGCACTATCCCAAGAAATACTCATATCCTCGATCAGATCGAAGTGTCTTGATAAGTTTACCTAATCTGTGCTCCACATCAGTCTTGACCTTCTCGGAATATCCCAAAAGTATAAGACTTGTGTCGCAATAGGTAAATTTATCCAAAACGTGAGTAATCTTGCTTGGATGTTCACAAGACCACACGTGTCCGTGTGTACCGACTTCAATTGTCCTTTATGTCTATTTCATCTGGCTCATTAAGCCGTAAGAGTTATCTATCCTTCAAAACAGGGTTCACAAGTTTGGTTTTGGCTCCTCTGCCTCACCAGGTAATTAACCTTCTTTGACCAATCTTTGAATCTCATTTGACTGATTATAACCCATAAATAGACACTAAAAATACAATGAGTCAGGAATAACAATTTTTCTCTTAACATTCAATCTAGAATATGCAACATTAGTTTTTACATCCTGCAAATCTTAAGAGTTTGTGATTATAGTATATTAACCATCTTTCAATGCACCAAAAGCAATCGCATATCTATTCAATTTTATAAAACCAGTTTTACAAAATAACAACACAGTTTTTATAAACCAAAAGTGAAATAAGAATGAGATTGCGTTTCACTTCTGTGCATAAAGATAGTTCTCTAATACTAATATCCCCATACTCTCTAATTTCAGATGTAATACTCCCACTGACTTAACTACAACCTTGGCATCAGGTCAAAAGATAAATATATATCCATATCATCAAGGCTTCTGGATTCCTGAAATCCTTACAATAAATTGCAAACATGTTTAGTGGCTCCAGAATCTATCCATCAGGAATTAATAGACGCAACCACATAACATGGCTCAATGATTAAATATATATTTTCCTATGCCACGTCATTGCTTAAACAGTTCGTCCTTTAGTGTTTTAGTTAGCGACAAAAGAAACAGTTTTCTTCGCCCTCAACATACACTGCCTTATTCCCTTTAACCTTTTTGAATACCCATGTTTTATGCTAGCCTAGTCCTATTATCATCCTTCTTCTTTGTTTTGCCCGTCCACTTGGGCCTAGAAGAAGATGGTATAGACTAGGTTAGATTGATAGGAACGCCCATACTCTTGATTATCCCTTCATCTGTTACCAATTCTATAAGAATATCAGCGAGTTTGAACTCAAACTGATTCCTTATTTAGTTCACTCTAACAGAGTCGAACGAGTTTGGTAACAAGGCAATAATCATGTCAACTTGAAACTTACCACCCAAGTCAGCCTTATTAATCTCCAGCTAATTTTTAAATAATAAACAATCATTTTCCAAAATTTGATTTCATACTGGAGTTCCTTAGGCTATCTTAATGGTGTTCAAATCTGACATAGTACGTAAGCATACGCCCTATCTAATCTCACCAAAACATCATATTGACATTTAACATGATGCTTGAAGAAAATAAAATAATGTAAATGTTAGCTTTGGAGCGTATTCGAGGTAAACTCTAGAATATTGCACCAAGTCATCTCATTTGCCTTATTTCACTTATTCAAAACATTAATGTTCTCTTGGGTATCTTAAAGTAAAAGGATTAGGTTTTAGGAGTAGTAAATACATTTGTACCACCACGTTGTGAATAAAATATCTAAATTCCTTTTCTAGTCATTATAAATGAAGTCCACATACATTGAAATTAGCAAGCAGATAAAATGGATTAGACATAATTAGTCTGAATATAAATGCATTCATACAATATGTAAGGTGAATTATTAATACTGTCATGCATATTTAAAATTAAAATGAATTTGTTTACCATATAATATAATAAATCTCAATCGAACAAGAGATCATTATCATTATTGGTGAACAATCCCTTTTAATTAATGTGGGTCCCTCAACTTTGTAGCATAATAAATCAACCAATCAATATGTCAATAACTTATCCTGCTGGAGGAGTTCATTATTACTATTGTAGAGATTCATTTGCTATTAGATGAGAACTTCCATTAAAATAATATGTGGGTCCCTTAACCACTGCATGAAAAATCGAATAACCAATACACCAATAACTTATTCGGTTAGCGAAGTTCATTATTGTTATTGGGGAGCAAATCCCATCATCTCCATATCTCTTAAGACAATGCCTTGTCTATTCATATGAAATGATTCCCGATTATGTTTAGCCTTTCTAAAATCACCTAGTGTAGACCACTCCGTTGGGGAGCTAACACTATTAATTTTAGATTGAGTGTATAACGTTATTAAAACTCTAATGAAAAATAAAAAATATATTAAATATCTTGTCATTATAATCTAGACTCTTTAAATCATGCGTAGGGCCTTATTTTTAAAGATCTAATTACAATGAACATTTAATATTATTGTTTTCATGAGACAACCATTCTTGTAATATTAAGACTCTTCAAATCATGCGTGGGGCCTTATTTTTGAAGATCTAATTACAATGGTATTAATAACGAAGGCCATGGGGTAATGTATAAAAATCCCCGCTCCCACTCAATTTTTAATCATTCATAATTAGGGTTTTCATTTTATTCAAATACATGATATGATGCATACAAAACGTCTTGATTTTAATCCAATTAAATTTAGAAAATATTTGGACTTTAAACGATTCACTATTATTTAATTTGAGGCACACTTTAAAAATAATTTACAAAAATGATTTTTTGTTTCCCAATAAATGCCCTCAAATTAATTAATATTTAAATCCAATTAATTTTCATAATTTAATTAATATAAATCAAGTCATTTAATTAAATATCATGGATCCAATGCATGAATAATAATTAATAATCAATTAATTATTTCATGCATCACATACAACAATAAATGACAGATAAAACAAATTAAATGGCCAATGGAATCAGCTTTTAACATTTAACTACTCTAAGTATCGTGGGAAGATCATCCATCGGCTTGCAAACACCCACATAAGGCTGATACGCACCAGGAGAAACAAAACACCGCTTGGAACGCGCCTGGAGGGCCCCACACGCGCTCACACGCGCCTGGGGCATGCTGCAGGTGAAGGCACGCGCCCCCACGCGCTGGCACACACCTGGGGCGCGTGGGACTCGCCCCCACACGCTGGCACGAGCGTGGGACGCGCCCCCACGCCCTGGCACGTGCGTGGGAGCGTGGGACGCGCCTGTACTCGCGTGGAGGTCATCCAACCTTGGCTGGCGCGTGCAATGCACGCGCCAGCATATGTCACCTCCTGGCGCGTGTTCCTCACGCTCCAGGCTCACCCACTATGCACCACATCTGATTCCAGCCTCCTCCGACGCCTCTTCTCGCCGCCGGCGATGCTCCGGCCACCGGAAAAACGCCGAAAAATTCCAGAAAAATCAGAAAAATTCCCAGAAAATTAAATTAAGCCTCAAAAAATTTCAGAAAAATTCCAGAAAATTACTGAAGCATAATTTAACCCTTTTGGACCTTCTTGAAGCTTCATAGCATCCTTTGATGAATATTACATGGCTTTAAAAATATTTACAACTTGAAATACAATGGGAAAAATAAATTACATCATTGAACTTTCAAACGACTAAATCAAAGCCTTAATTACATTCATCCAAAGATAAAATTACACTCAATATTCCTATAAGCTTCATCCATGGCCCAACCATACATCATCATTCATTCACAATTATTCATACATCATCATGTATCAATATATATCAACATATTAAATCATACATCAACATACATCAATAAAAATATATATGAATATAATTTTGGATCCATGAATGATGATTTTCATAAAATCATGATCTCTAGTAATGAATCAAACCATGCTCTGATACCACTGTTGGGAAACGTGCTAGTTTTAAAAACTTTTCGAGGAATTTAAATTCATAGATCTTGATTCATTACATAGAGACAAGTTTTATGCAAAAATAAAACATGATGTATCATTTAAAAAAAAAAAATTGAATACTTACATCAAGGTTTGAATAAACCTTAGATCTCTCCTCTAAAGTGAATGTTCTCACTTATTGTAGATCCCTTAGCAAGATGCATTCTCCTTGGATCTCCATCTTCTTGGTAATTGTTTTGCCTTTAGGAATCACTCATATGCCTCCATGAATGACCTTGGAAAACTAGGCTTGTGGGAGCCTCCATTAGATGAGAACATAAACCCTAATTTTCTAGAGAGAGAAAATATATTCCCTTTTCCTTCTACTAAAAATCACACCATAAAATATACATAGACCATGTATATTTATAGGCAACATAAAGGTAAAGAAAAGGAAACAACTAATCCTTCTCAATCTCTAATTCACATGTCTCAAATCTAATATGATTCCAATATCAAGTTGGGCTATGAGTGAGAATCCATTGGGCCTATTATTTTATTGGCTACAATGAATTAATAATTGGCCCGGTCTATGGATCCAATTCAATTAATTCATAAATTAATTTCTACTCCACTAGAAGAAATTAATTGAATTCCAATTAAATAATAAATAACCTCTAAGTCAATATTGCACTTTGACCCCTCTATACATAATTAGTTATCGGATAAATATAGCCATCAATCCGACTACTTAATTAATATATTTATTTTGGTACCTTTGATTATTTCTGGCTCGATCACAATAAAATTTTTGTTTGACAAAAATAATAATTTAAATAAATAAATATATAATAAATCATTTTGTCTAAAAACACACGAAGGCCTTCGAATTTACTTTGTGATCAACCATAATCAATACAAAATAAATACAAGTAGCAATGATGCAAATATTGAAAATATAACCCTCTAATTATTAATTACATAACTACCCAAAGTGTCGGTCTAAGGATCCCGAAGAATCCGCCGAACAAATCAAAGTAATTATTAATTAATAAAAGAGTCTATAATTTTCTCATGCTTAAGAGTCAAATACCATGACGGTGATAGGGAGCAATTGCATACGACGGCTCTCGCAATATATCCCAACCTAACGCGGATCCAGTTCAAATCTTAATTAATTATGAGTCCATCCATAATTACCGACTATGAACCATTTATGATTACTATTTATATATCATGCATTGATTGCCATCACATACATATATATAAATATCTCTTGTAATCAAATGGACACTATCAATTCTATAATGAATCGAAATATAATACATTGAATTCACCAATTGTATAAAACATAAATATTTCAGAAACGTTAGAAACATATGTCATTTTAATCCAAACAGGAATTTGCTATGCCAGGGCATATAAATCCCAACAGTTGTGCCTTGTTACATATAGAAATTAAAGTCTGCTCCCCACTTCTAATCTTTAATCCACAATTTAATCTCTTTCTCTCTGAGCACTAGAATTCTATATCTCCATCTTTAATCCTCTTTTTTCCTGTGCCACACAACTCACTTTCAGCTATATTTTTTTTTTTTGTTAATGAAGGATCACAATTCTAAAGCACACAATTCTCTTGTTTATTTGGTTTAATCTAATTAGTTTTTCATTTGGAGAGCCTAGCTGAAAATAGTTCAAATTCCAAAGTGAAGACAAGTTTCATTCATTAGTTTTTAATTATTGCAAGCGAGGACTTTCTAGGTTTGTTGAGTCCTAACTAATTTGACTTGATGAAAATTCTTAATAGTATTCATTGTAAGAGGGATTGAGGGATACACTAGAAACACACACACACACACACATATATATATACATATATACATATATATATATATATTTGTTTCGTATAATTGTCATATTTAAATATAAATTTTTTTCTTCAATTTCTATGGGAATCTTGCTCAATACAAAAATTCATCAAGGATAATTGTAAATGTAATAAATTAAGATATTATCAATCACTTTTATGTTCTTATATTTATTACTACTTTTAAATAAAAAAAAATTATCTTCAATTTTTTCTTCTTAAACGTCGCCCCCACTCAACCGAATTCCTGGCTCTGTCACTGTTGTTCAGTGCTAAGTATATACTGAACTGTCCATGTACATCCAAATGAAAATATAAATAAGTTTTAAATGGAAAAACGTTGAACAGAAAGCTTGAAGATGAATCTGCATCATATGGAGTATGGGAAAAACTCCAACAAATGAGAGAAAAATCCAAGTAGTTAATAGGGGCATGTGACAAGTATTCCCGCTAAATAAAAGAAAGTATTAGAACCCAAATCAAAGAAAGTGTTATTGAAACGCTGAGTATGGCATCACCATGCGTCTAAGGATAAGAGCCATTGCACCATAAAAGCTCGGGCTATCAAGCATGTGACTATGACAGCCTAAGAATGTTGATTCCAATTGTGAGATCAATCACTGTACGCAATTAATGCTTAAGGTTAGGTATGTATCCAACTAAGGGCGGAGCCCGGGGGGGCCCATGCCCCCCCTAGACCCATGCTGGCCCATTAGTTTTAATTACAAAATGGCCTATAATTTATAAAAGTTTTTAAAATGTCCCCCCTAAAATAATTTTTTTTCCTAAAAAATGGCCATTAATTTTTATTACACATAGGCCAATAATTTATAAAAAAGTGAAAAATGCCCCACTGAAATAATTATTTACCCTTGGGCCAATTAATTTTTATTACAAATAGGCCTATAATTTATAAAATTTTACAAAAATGCCCACTAAAATAATTATTTTTAAAAAATATCTTTAATTTTTCCTTTCTTTTCATTCTTACTCCTCCTTCTCCTCTTCCTCCTCCTCCTCCTCTTCTTCTTCTTCTTCTTCTTCTTCTTCTTCTTTATATTCTCTTAAAAAAAAAAAAAAAGTTGCATTCTTTTATTCAAACTATTTTTTTTTTTTTTTTCTCTTCAAAGTTTGGTAATTAAATTTGTTGCTAACAGGACTCTTAAGGTGTATTTTATGTTTTTTATTTTTTTTAAATAATTATTTTTCAAATTATTAAATGCTATTATTCCACCATTATTACAGTTCTATTTTTTGCATTATTGTCTTGCATCACCATTCACTTAAAAAAAATATAATTTATCATTTTTAATAAGGCGCCCCCCCTGAAACAAATTCCTGGCTCCGCCCCTGTATCCAACCTACTCTTTCCAACACCCTCGATTAACAGGGACCTCACTAGATGATGACCCTTTCAATATTATTATCCAATGATTAAGGTCATCATACATTTGGTATTTTAGTAAAAACACTATACGTAATTCCGATAATGTGAGGCATGGACATGCATATTTGAGATAGAAATGGTGGACATGCATATTTGAGATAGAAATGGTTAACCAGTGTTTAATGAAGCATAGTCGTTTTTCTGTTCACCCATTTAAGTCCCTTCTTTGCAAGGAATATGAGGTTTCTACAGGTAAAGGGGTACAAAGTTCAGACATTGACAAAAGGATAGATTTAGAATGGCAAAAAGCATGTGAGGATAGAATTCATGTAACTTAATTATTTTAGTGAGAAAACATAGCACTCATTTGGATTGAAAATTCTTGATTACCAAATGTTGTGAAGTTTATAATTGATACTTTGTTTGAACAACAATGGTCTCTTCGAAGTTGTATAAGGTGATATGCATGAATTTTATTGATATATCTTAAGATGGTAGTAAAAGGGAAAGCATTGCTTTCATTAATGCTTCGTTTGGTAGGAAGGAAGAAAATTGGATGGAAGGGAGAGAAGGGATGAATGAATGAAACATCCTTAGGGAAGAGATTGTGTCCCCTCTTTTTGTTCGGTTGGATGGAAGATAAAAGAAGAACCTGACAACTTACTTTGTTCGTTAGGAAAGAAGAGAAGAGAGAGTTTTGAATTGTTTTTACTATTATACCCATATTTGGAGTTTATATTATTATTTATAAAGGATAATATTGTAATTTGAAAATTTTATACTAGCCCCACTTGTCTTCCTTCCTCTTTTCCGTCCAGATTTAGATTGATGAAAATTTTATGAAATTTTTATAATTTAAAGTTTGTTCCTTCCTTCCTATCTTCCCTCTACCCCTCTTCCTTCATTCCTACCGAATGAAGAATAAGTGCCCACCCTCATCCACCCTAAAAAAGGAACTCTAAGAAGGAAGATTCTTAAGCTTGGAAGTAAACAGAAGCTTTTTTCTCAGTCAGCCCTTTTAAAGTTTTTATTACGGTATGTGATTTCCCTGGTTCATCCATTTATGTAAAGCTTTGTATGGGTTGTACTATTGGAGAGGTTCTGTTTTAGTTTATCTTCATCAGCATGAGTTTGTTACCAGATGACATATAATGAGCCTCATCCCAAGAATATCAACCATTTGTTTTGCCATTGTTCTTTTGATTGGTCAACGCAAAATTCATCGTCTTTTTTGCAGTGTAGATTTTGGGTTTTTAAGGAAGGTATCAGAGGCCTTCTTCTGCAGTTTTGATAATTCTTTCTCTTGATGAATATGAATTCTTTGTAAGATGATACTTTTGTTGTAAGTTTAACTTGAAAGATGCAGAATATGGATTATTCAAAGGCCATTTTACTTGCCCTTGGTGAAGATGTTCAATATTAATATTCCGTAATTGTCTTGTTTTAGTACTGATGATTCCCCCTTTCCACCTAGGGTGGAATATAAGAATCTAGAAAATAATTTTGTTGTGCTTTAGTATTATACTTCCCCACCAATTTATTGTAGTGTATATGTGAAAAATTTTTTCTTTATTCATAGGAAATTGTACGGCTCAGAATGATGTAGAGGAAAATTTTAAAAGACTTGTTAATGCCCGGTATGTGGAATGCTGCCCAGCTCATGAACCAAACCTCACACCACCAGATGAAGAAGATACTTCTGTGAAGAAAAAAGTTTCAAAGTTTGAAAAGGTAGTTGCTTTACAATCGAGTATATGAGCTAATAACTTCTTCTTCTTTCCCTTTTTATTTTTCTTTTTTGTATAGAAGCAAAAAACTGGTTAGTTATTTATACCTGTGTTACCTGGACTCGTCGGTGACGGCCAGAGTGTCCGTGTCGACATGACATGGACCTTTCATCTTTCTACCGGACGCGCTTGATGATGATAACACACAAAAGGATGTGTAGGTTGATGCTTGTGAAGGATTTGGATTTTTTTTTTTTTCATGTTTTATTTGTTAAATTGGCACCCATTCATGGTGTTTGGAAGCTTCCTGATTCAAAAATGGCGGTCTGGTTTGAGATCAGGGTTCTGAAGGTTGAAGACGACTTTCCGTTTGTGCATACACGCTGTCTTTGCTTAGCTTTATGTGCCTAAGCTGAGCTTGGTTTCCCGCAATTACTTGACCATTGTCTATACTTTTAGTACCCTAGTTTTAATAGTGAACGTGAGTGTCACCTGTCCATTGGGATATGAAGAGATGGAGACATTTGGATTTTAAACAAAAGTGAAAACTGAAAAGTCACAGCTGTAAACCATTACTTTTAACTTTTTACTGTGAAAGTAATGTAATGGTTCACAGCTATTACTTTACTTTTACTATTCCCTCCATCCCAAAAAAAGTGTCACTTTTAGGGAACCATGACTCTCATAAATTGAACTATCCCGGTTCCCGAAACACAACACTATTTTTGGGACGGAGGTAGTAATAAGTATCGTGTATCAGTAATTCAGTATGTGTGTGTGTGCATATATATAACATTGAGCCTTGTTTATTCTCCCTTTCCTAATTATGGTTTGACTTTGCAAGTAAGGCAAACAACCACATTTATAAAATAAATTTTCCTATAAAAAGTACAATTGACATATTTATTTTTTTATTTTCATTAGAAAATTGATGTATCAAACATAAAAAAACCTTACAATTTATTTTCTTTTCAAAGTGTCCTAGTACCAGTGTCTGAATATTGGACACTTTTTAGCCGAGTCCCTGTATACAATAAATTGAAAGATTGATGAATCTAACCTCTAGACACGTACCCTGGGGAGGGGTTTTTCCATAGAGAGAGAGATGAGTCGAGGATAGCCACCTGCTCGACCGATTTCTCGGAGTAGGAGGAACACCTGTACTCAAGTCCGGGTAACATAGACTTATACAATCGTGACAAAATAACCCCACATCCTGGTCTTAAAAAAATACCAGAAGAACTATCACTTTTTCTTATAAAGATTTCAAGAAAGAATATCAGTAAAAGATGATCCTTTTTCTTTTTTATATTTGGTTCATAGCTTTTTTCTTTTTTTATATTTGATTCATAGCTTATTGAAAATGCTCCATGTATCTCTTGTGTTTGATAATTTGAATCATTTAAATTCTGATTTTTTTTTATACTTGTACAAAAAAAAAAAAAATACCTAATCTTTTGTTATACACATGGATACAGATGGCAGAAGAATCGAAGACTTTAGAAGAACGAGCTTTAGCTGAAGCAGCTCTTATGGAATCAAAAAGAGTTTTAGTTGAAACATATGGGACTGATGTTGATGAAGAAAATAGCAAAGATGTAATACCCCTAGTTTTCAAAAGGATAAATTAGGAATTTAATTTTGTTTTTATTGCGTGTTTTTTTTAATTCTGTGACTTTTGTGTTTTGGGTTCAAATTGATTAATGGTGATTTTGGTTTATGTGTATTTGCTTAAATTGATTTGTTGATTATTTTTGTGTTTTTAAATTAATTATTAATTAGGAATTGTTTTACTTTAATTGTCGATGTGTTTGGAATGTTTTCTTTAATTATATTTATTTATTTGTTTTCTTTGGGTTATTTGTTTTAAATGTTTTATTTAATTATCTATTTATTTGTAATTGACGTAACTGTTTGGTCATTTGTTAATACAGCATTTGCAGATACTTAAGTTAGGGTTATTTCATAATTAGGTTAGCCGACTTATACTTGGGGTGGAGTTAGGATTAGGGTTTTTCTAGGGGCCTATATATATAAACTGGGTGTTTGCAAGGGTTTTAAAAACAAAGAAAACCCTTTTCCCCGTAATTAGAGGAAAAGAGAAACAGAGAGGTTGAGGGGAAAACATGAAGGGAACTGGGAAAGGTTTTCGGCAATGGATTGAAGCTCATGTTAAGGAGGAATGTATGGTTTACTGTGAGATAGAACTGAGCAGTAGGAGGGTTGCCGGTAGTCGTCCGTTCGTCGGAAACTCCATAGACGGTGTTGTAAGGTTTCAAACCGAAACCTTAAGGCAAGTTTCATTCTATCTCCTTCCTGTAAACCTGTGTTCTGTGCATTCTGTATAGTCTCTAGGAATTAATTCAATTTCTAAAACTGATGTTTGATGCATGTTTGCCGAACTGTAAACTGATTAACGTAAAAATAACTGAAGTTTGCTTTCCTTGCATAAATTATTGGATTGAGTATTAAACCTTTGTAAATTAATTTACTATGGATTGAAAGGAGTTGCTAGGATGGGTAGGAAGTTAATTAAACTTTAAAACGGAATTTTGATGCATGGGATCAGACTTTAAACTGGTCGTTTGTTCAGTTAACTGTGATTGGTGTTCTTGCATAAATTGTTCTATTTCTGTTTAGATTTTTGTCAGTCAATTGGTAGTGGGATCAAAGGAGTTTCTAGGAGTGTTAGGGCTTGGATTGAACCTTTATAATCTTTAAGAAACTTAGAATAGACAGTTGCAATTTTCGCCGAAAGCAAAGACGAAGAAGAGAGGAAGTAGAGAGGGAAAACGGAGGCTGGGGAAAAGGAGACGGCTCCACCCTTCAATGGAGGCGGCTCCATTGAAGTGGAGCCGACTCCACAAGAGGTTGAGGCGGCTCCAATGTGGGTGGAGCCGGCTCAACCTAAAATTGGAGGCGGCTCCCTTGAACAGAACTCCTTCGGGGGTATTTTAGGTAGTATTTTGACTTCAGGGGCTTGAACGGAGTTTCTCAGAAAAGTTGTGGGAAGTTGTAAATACTTAAAATTAACCTGTTAGACCCTTAGAACAGTTAGTATAAGTTGGTGGGTTAACTGGAGAAGACGGTATGAATTATAAAATATTAAATGTGAATGCCGTCGGAAGGAAGGAGGACCGTATTGCCAGTTGTTTTAGCAAATTCAATGAACTGAGATAACAGGTATTTCTAGGCTTTTATATCTAAGATAATTATGATATATTTAAGTTCCATGAGGTGGGTTGTGGATATAGATGTCATGTAATTTAAATACAGGGTTACATGCTGTCAGAAGTGGAAAAGCTTTTATTTGCCGATTTGTTTTAACCAGTTTGTTTGGGAAAGTATAAGATACCATTGGGGTTTTATATAATGTGCAGTGAGACTTCTTAGTTGACATATTATGTCAGGCACAAGTTTTAAGATAGAGGATTAAAAAGGGCGTCATGTAATGAAACGATAATTTTTCATGCCGTTAGGGATTAAGGAGGATTTCCATTACTAGTCTTTGTTTTAATAATTTAAATGAACTAGTATGGGAGTATGGTTAGGGATGTCTAGTATAATGTGCTCAGCTCATATTTCTGATAGTTATTATACTATGGTGTGGGTGCTAATTGATGAACTGTTGAAATTCCTGTTTTGTCAGTTGGATGGATATGGATGGTTTAAATTGTCTATCAATACTTTAACAATTTAAATGGAAGTTTTATGATTATAATCATATACTGGATGCATGATGGGATCTTGTCAATATCTGATTTCTATTATGTTGCTTTCTGGATTTACTTGATGTTCATTTGGAGTGTGCATCATTCTTGGATCATATGCATTATATGTACCGGTATGGGACGGTGACATATCAGGGATGGATTAGATCAAAAAGCTAAGTCCTACCCCTTCATACATAAGGAATGGATTAACTAAAACAGTTAAATCCTACATGGATGCATGTCCTGTCAACTAAAACAGTTGAACGACATAATGGATATTTGTTTTATCTCTGCACTAGGAAGGAATTTATATATATATTTATGGTACCGTGATACGAGCTTGAGTCTCCTGATCATGGTTAGGGTGCGTATATTGCAAAGGTTGAGTAACTGGATATAACTAATGTTCCCTGGTAGGTCTAGGTACTTGGCCGCTGCAAAGCGTGTTTTATATGTCACCTTCTACCCAGGCTGAACTATGTTATAGGCTAGTGAGCATCCTATAATATGTATTTATATATATATGGACTATTATAGATATTGCCGAGCTATCTAGGATGTATCTGCGTATTGGGTTTATGTACGGATTGTAGTAGATTGGAACTTGCATGTGGGCCTGACCCACTCCTATTTTTCAGATATTCGCCAGTTCCAGCTTAGAGTTTGATCGTGTTGATGCAGATACAGACACTCACTCTACCGGTTATATAGGATTTCCTTTCTATTATGGTTTTGGATTTTAATTCTGTAAATTTATCTAAAGATTTGTATTTAGGGGTCCACCAGGTGGATTCCCGAGTTGTACAGATTTAAATTATATTAAATTATTATTTAAGGTTTGAGGATTTTCATATTAGTATTCTTTCTGGTTATTATTATTTAAATCTTACTTCAGTTTTATTCCTGCTTGTTTACATATTGATTGTTTGGTATCCCTCGGATCTGTGCTCGGACTTAATCACCCGTGGCTCTAGAAACGAGGGGTATCACAAAAGAAGACCCCACTAGTGTGCCAGTTGGGGAGAAGGTTGGCTTGTGATTTCTATTTGAATTTAATTGGTTCAATTCTGTGCTAATTTGCAACTTTCTCATTTTATAGCGCAAATGGGGTGATATAGAGTCAGATGCAGTAGATGGGGCTGCAAAGACAAGAAAGAAGTTCTTTGGCGCCCTAATTTTGAAGAATTTATGCGGTGCCTTAGGCATAAGGTTGGTTCTCCCAGTGGTAGTCAAACTTTTATCTATACAATAAAAAATGAGAGTATTCTTTTTCATGATAAATTTCTATACTTCGACCATAACGTAAAAAGTTGATTTCCACATACTTGTTGTCTTATTTTAGTGATCAATAAATTATAAGATATCAACGATTGTGTTGTGTCTTTCCTTCAAGACGCTCACCATGCCTTACTTTCAAATTTGTAGTAATTGGCAATAGTTTGATGCTAAGGTAATTTAATCATATAAAGTTGCAGGTTTTTCGAAATAGAAATAGAAATTTTGACAGGAAGTTTTGGAGTCATTTGTTACAATGGAATTCATTCAGGGAATGAAGTGATGGAAAATCCAAGAGAACAATTGAAGTAAAAAAATTCATCCCTCAGGAGATGTGAGAAGGCTGATTTGATTTTGGAGGCTTGTTGGGTTAGTTGTTATGGAGATACACCTTGGACAGAGTAGTCTGCGGGGGAGGATAGTGCCTGGAAAGTATGGGAGTACCAGAGGAGAGTGGGTCTTGGATATGGCAGGTGAACAGCTGGTCGCGATTTTCGGTTTGAGGATATGGCAGTCAGTAATGTCTTTTCGGATTTCCGGCATTATAGTTAAGAAGAACGCACTTTATGGCTAGTCATACTGGTATTTATGGTAAAATGGGTGGAATGGAATCTCGTTTCACTAGGCCCGTTTAGGACTGGCAATACAGGTGTTTGATTCATTTTTCTGACTTGTTGATTGAGATCAATATACTAGAGAGGTAGGACTATAAGAAGGATAGATAGTTTGAGATGTAATGCTTCTAAATATCTTAGGTGCTACCTGGAACTGAAGCTCATTTTCCTAGGAAAGGTACTTCGAGCACTGAAGTACTTTATAAGGTTGCTTTCTTTACTTAAACAAGTGCTTTTACAAAAACTTCACCATTTGATAGTCTGGTGCTAAGGGGGAAGATGTCCTCAGAATTGGTATTGCATGTGTAAAAGAGCAGAGTAAATTGTTAGTCATCTTCTGGTGTGCTATGTGGTTGCTTGGGATAAGCGGAATCTGATTTTGTCCTTATTTGTGGGTTCTATGAGGATGGGTTGTTGAATGGATGCCAGCAGAAAGGTTGCCTGAGTGGCAGAGTCTGACATGAAAAGTGGCTCCATTTTACCCTATATGGTGTCTTCTGAAGGATGCTTATTGTAGGTTTTTGAGTTCCTTTTTTTGACTGCTTTTAGTTAGGGTGTGTAAATCTTAAGTTGATTCCTTTATTGAGTTTTTGGTTAGTATGAATTTTGAGTAGCAGTTTGATGGCTTTAGCCTACAGTAACTTTTTAGTCTTTATTGTCATTGTCCTGTATACTTCTCGAATACTCGGGTTGTTCCTTTTTCTTTTGTATTTATTATTATTATTTTACTTAGAAGACAAAAGGTTGGGATTCTAGGATTGAGTTTTGTGTGATGGATTAAAAATAAGGTCTTGATCCTTTTATAGAAATTTCCATTTTCAGCAGTTGTGGACTTTTGAGGAAAACATTTTAGATTTAATATTCTGGGATGACTTGTGTTGTTCATATATACATGGTTTTTTGTGTGTTATATATCATTATATTTTCTATTTTTTGAACTTTCTTTTCTTTTCTTTTCTTTTCTTTTTTTTTTTTTTTCCCGAAAAGCACATGGCTTCAAACCTAAAAGGTCTCAGGTTAGGAGAGGCAAGTCAGGGAAAGTACTTGCTTTCAGCGCTTGACCTTCGTGTGCTTCCTTGATAGAGCCTTGAGCTCCCACTTTTTTTAAAACTAATCCTTTTGTGTAAAACCTTGTCAAAATTATATTATGTCTACTCATTTCACACCATTTCAGGACAAACTCGAAGTGTTGATCATAATGCTTAATTATTTATTAACCACATTTGATTACAATAATCACTTTTGCAAGTCAACTTAGCATCTAACAACAACAATGAAGCCTTTTCCCAACTACTTGGGGTCGGCTACATGAATCCTATGTTTCCATTCAACTTAGTATCTACGTTCCCCAAAATAGTATTAAATCCATTTCCGTTAAATGAAACTTGGGTGTATAACTTGTTACTCAGAGAAAATGGAGTCAAAGCAGAATTTCTGATGATGGAAGCGATACCCTCCCTTTGGTTTTCATTACTATTTATATTACAAGATTTGCCAAACAAGTGGCTACAATCAAGGAGGAGTAATTACAGTATGTTTCTAAAAGGTAAATCACCTAATCAAATCCCATAATTATAGCAACTATATTAAGGTAAGTCAATACTAGCTAATATAATCCTAAATGTAAGGCATGATTATTGTCACTATTTACACCCCCACTCAAATTGATGCGGATTCTGATCAAGCAACAATTTGGTCGTTAGAAGTTCATGACGTGGACGAGATAGGGCTTTTGTGACCAAATCTGCAAGCTGGTTCTCAGAGGATTCATGAGAAAGCTGTATAGAACCTTTGAGAACATGGTGCCGAATAAAATGGCAATCTACTTCTATATGCTTGGTCCTTTCATGAAACACTGGATTATTAGCAATCTGTATAGCACTCGTGTTGTCAACATAGATTGGAGTAGGACCACGAATTAGAATTCCAAGTTCCCGAAGAAGTCTACGAAGCCATATCACGTCTCCACTAGCAGATGACATAGACCTGTATTCAGCCTCAGCCGAGGATTTAGAAACTGTTTGCTGCTTTTTGCACTTCCAAGAGATTAGAGATGACCCCAGAAACATGCACCAACCAGTTGTAGAACGTCGTGTATCTTGGCAGCCAGCCCAATCAACATCAGCATAAATGTGAAGTGCCAAGGAAGAGGTGGAAGAGTAAAAGAGCCCTCGATCAAGAGTTCCCCGAATATAACGAAGAATACGATGAACAACAGCTAAATGGGGCTTATGAGGATTACTAACAAATTGACTAACAATTTGAACTGCATGAGATATATCTGGACAAGTCATAGTGAGATAGATCAAGCTTCCCACAAGACGACGGTATATAGTAGCATCAAGAAGAGGAGGTTCATCATCTTTGTGTAGCTTAGCATTCAACTACAATGGTGTATCACATAGTTTTGAATCCGTTAGATAAGCCAAGGATAATAAGTCTTTGGCATCAGGAAGAGGAGGTTCATCATCTTTGTGTAGCTTAGCATTCAACTCCAATGGTGTATCACATAGTTTTGAATCCGTTAGATGAGCCAAGGATAATAAGTCTTTGGCATATTTCTTTTGCTGAATGTAAATACCATCTTTGGAACGAGAAATTTCCAATCCTAGGAAGTATGTGAGAGGTTCCAAATCCTTCATTTTAAAGGATTGCATTAAGTATGTCTTCAAAGAGGTAATTCCAGATTTATCATTTCCCGTAATGATCATATCATCAACATATAATAATAACTATGTAGAACCTTGAGTTGTGCACTTAACAAACAAGGAGTTATCATTAACACTCTGGTGAAATCCAGCTTTGATGATGGCACTGCAAAAATTTTCAAACCATGCACGAAGAGCTTGCTTAAGACCGTAAAGAGATTTGTGCAAGTGGCAAACATGGTTGGGAGGACAGAGATATATTGGTGGTGGCTTCATAAAAACTGTCTCATGGAGATCTCCATGCAAAAATGCATTTTTAACATCCATTTGCCAAAAAGGCCATCCTCGAATGGCAGCAACGGCGAGTAAAGTTTGAATTGTGGGCATCTTAGCAACCGGAGCAAATGTTTCTTCATAATCGATACCATACTCTTGTTTATACCCTTGAGCAACAAGGCGAGCCTTGTATTGTTCCAAACTACCATCAAGTTTGAACTTCAATGAGCAAATCCATTTACTTCCAATTACTTTAACTCCAGAAGGCCGGGGAATTAAATCCCAATGTGATTCAATTCAAGAGCAATTAATTCTTCTATCATAGCATCTTGCCGACATGGTAGATCTTTGGCCTGTGAATATGATGAAGGAACATACATAGAATCTACATTGGAAAGGAGGGCACAAAATCCAAAGCGGTCAGGCGGTTTAGAAACACGAGAAGAACGATGTGGAGTTAGGGATATTTCAGGAGTAATGTTACCTAGTGATGAACGTGGCACGGATGAGTGATCGAGAGCAGGAGCAGATGTAGGAGGGCGTGGAGTACATGATTTGAAATATTACGTATGTATATAATAAAAATACTCCCTCTAACAAGGGATAATTTTGTCACCTCATATTTAAAGGCGTTAAGAATTCAAATTCTAACAAGGGATGTCAGAGTGATTTTGCAAAAGTTTCATTTATAGGTTCATAGGCCAAACCTCTAGGCAGGTCAAGGTAATTTGCCCTTTAATTAAATGTTCAGAGTGAAACACCACAACATTACATATATTATCTTCCCATTTTGAAGAAAATCCTATAAAATATGGTCTTATGAATAGTAAATACCAATATATGAAAAATATTTACTTTTTTGCCCCCTCAATGTATATGAAGAAACTGTAATTTGAACTTTTTTTTACCTTATTCTTGGAAGCTCCCATTTTGAGGGAAAAGTCAAAGAAAATGTAAAGTTACAATTAGTATTTCTTTTATTCTAAGGGATTATAGAAAATTTTAGTTCATAGATCTTCCTTTAATAAACTAAGTCTTTTATTGTAGAAAAACTTAACTACAGTTTTTACAAACTATTGCATTATATTTTCTTTTCATACTATACTATGATCTATTTCCATATTACTAACCCCATCCCCACCACAACTAAAAATAAAAATAAAAATAAATAATGACTGGGTCATCTCATGTAAGGTCAAGGTAATTTGCCCTTTAATTAAATGTTCAGTGTGAAACACCGCAACATTACATATATTTTCTTCACATTTTGAAGAAAAACCTATAAAATAGGGTCTTATGAATAGTAAATACCAATTTATGAAAAATATTTACTTTTTTGCCCCCTCAATGTATATGAAGAAACCGTAATTTGAACTCTTTTTTACCTTATTCTTGGAAACTCCCATCTTGAGGGAAAAGTCAAAGAAAATGTAAAGTTACAATTAGTATTTCTTTTATTCTAAGGGATTATAGAAAACTTTAGTTCATAGATCTTCCTTTAATAAACTAAGTCTTTTATTGTAGGAAAACTTAACTACAGTTTTTTACGAACTATTGCATTATATTTTATTTTCATACTATAGTATGATCTATTTCCGTATTACTAACCCCATCCCCACCACAACTAAAAATAAAAATAAAAATAAATAATGACTGGGTCATCTCATGTATATATGCATACACAACCACATATGGAACTTCTGTTTCTTCCTAAATGTGTAGGGCTCAAATTTCACTGTGACTCCACAAAGACTTGAGCACCAAAATTCTTGATAACTCGTAATCCATCTAAATAATTTCTTTCTTTTTTTAAAACTTTTCTTGTATTATTATAATATTGTAAATGATCAAATTGAAGAACTCACTTAAATTGTTCACAGCATTCTATTTCCGTGGCCCAACGTGTCAGTTCTACACAGGATATCCTCCATATCGTGATACAATTATTTTTCCCTTAAAAACTGACAATGCTATCAATTACAACTTCCGTTGTTGGGGTTTGAATCTTAATTGCTTATTTATTTTTTAACCTTTGAATTCATCCATACATATGGTTAGACCTTAGAATTTTAGATCTTGAATAAGATTATGGTAGGTGTATGCAGAGTGAGGTGCACTATATCTGCTGAAAGCTTTAGTTTACTCTAAGAGGGTGTAAATAACAAACTTCATACTTTTGGTAACAGTGACTTGTCAGGGATGTTATTTATTAGTCGCACATATGAAGTATAGAGCCACATTTAGTGGGATTTTGAATGTAGTGAGTCCTGAAAATGGAATGATATATACTGATATATAATGCACATTAATTCAAATTTCCACACAATCATGTTCAAATGGTAAGAGATTTTTGGAATCCTGAAGTTCAGATTTGGTATGGTGCTTCTTGAATCTTGATGTGATGTTTCTTCAGATGGGGTAGTCAATATATCTGCCATGATAGATGTTAAATTAAATTACAAATTTAGGCAAAACATTATCAACCATTTTCTTTTGAGATTTATGATAAAAAATTTGGTACTACAAGTTTGTAAAATTAAAAGTTGCAACCACATGGTACTGTAGTTGTATTTACTGTTGCACTATTTTATATCTTCATTCTAGAAGCACATATTTATCTTTTCTTACTTCATATGTATAAAAAAAAATAGTTAAAGAGAAAAAGAAAAAAATAATCCAAAACAGATTTTTATATTGTGACAGCATTAATGATTGTAAATGTGATACTTAATAGCTTCTAGTTATATTTATAATAATTTCTTATCCTTCTTGCAGAAAGTAAATAGGTGTGGAGGCAAACAGTCACAGTTCTTGTTGTGGAAAGTGAATAAAAATTCTCTTTGGGAACATTTCCTAGATGAGATTTACCATGCTGCCTTAAATTTGAGACTACGAACTGCTTATGAGCAAAAAAAAGAAAACGAGGTTTGGAGAACTATTCCTCTTCTCAAACTTTGCTTTTGTCGGACACTTGCATTGTTGTCTCTTTGGTGTGGGGATCACTCTCTTGCATGCTCTTTCCCTAGACTCTTTAGGATTGCTACGAATAGTCACGCCTTGGGTTTTGATTGCTATCGGCTTATTAGTTGGAGATTGACTTGGGACGTGCTTCTTTCGAGGCACTTCCAGGATTGGGAGATGGAGACGGCCTTTGAGTTCTTGGAACTTTTGTACCGACAGGAGGTGGTGGGTGCTTGGTTTTACCATAGGGTGTGGGTTCCCTCTTCCCAAGGTCGATTTGATGTCCGGTCTCTTTATAGATGTCTCACAATTGCTCCAAGGGATCCTTTCCCGTGGAAAGTTGTTTGTCATTCAAAGGCTCCCTCAAGGTGGCATTTTTTTGTGTGGACAGTTGTGTTGGGGAGCATTGTGACTTTGGATAATCTGAGGAGGAGGAGACAGGTTGTTGTCAACTGGTGCTGCATGTGTTAGAGAGATGAGGAAATGGTAGATCATCTTCTCTTGCACTGCCCTGTGGCTCGAGACAGTTGGGGCTTATTATTGGGATTGTTTGGGGTTCATTGGGTCATGCCTAGGTCCCCAAGAGTTTTGCGTCTGGTGGTTCTTATGGGTCGAGAGAAATAGGAGATCTTTTGAAGGAAAGGAGTCTCCTATTGGGACGCTTAAGTTCTCTATTATTAGCACCCTTTTTTGTAGTGTTCTAGTGAGAAATCGTAAATCTATGGAGGAGATTGTTGATATTTTGGGTTCTTTGAGTGATTATAGGCGCTATTTGGCCTTTTGTAGTTTTGTGGGATGTGTTCCCTTTTTGAGCGCTTTTAATACAATTTTACTTGTCAAAAAAGAAAGAGGTAGGTGGCCATTGGCTCTTGGCTTCCGTTTAACTAATAAATAAAATTAATCAGATCAGTTTTGGGACCATAAAACTATGGAATTACTGAGGACTCTCTCACCATTCTGGAACAATGCAATTATTAGGAAAACATAGTAATGGACCAAGAAAACAATGTTATTTTGAAACTGAATTTAAATGGGGCCATCATGTTGTACTAAATGTCAATCAGTATCATGTTTTTGTCATCATAAAATTTTTATTCTGTGTCTGAAGTCTGAACAGAAGTTGGTAGTTTGACCATTCTGAGAGATACCAATCATACCAGTCACTGGGCCTTTCGGTGGTGAACTAACATGGTAATGGTGTAATGTGAATATGATGCGCGCACAAATATACACATATTTGAAGTGATTCTCTTATTTCATTTTTCACATTAGAGTACTACGGAGTAGTATATTGTGTTTCAGTTTCCAATGGATTTTACCGTTAGTATTACAGTATAGCTCTAATATAATTTATGTTAAATTAATGTAATACGTAGAAGTGGGCACAGGAGTCAAAAGGAATTAGTGTTTTATTTATGGCTTTCATGTTTGACATATTTACGGAGCTGTATGATGAGCACCGAGAGAACTATTCTTTTGCCGCCTTAAACCAATTTTTGAAGCCTTGGAAGTTTGAACCACCAAATAGATATATAGATTCCTATTAAGACAATATCCAACACAGCTCAATATTTCTAATTCTCTGTAACTTACTGTCAGCAACACCAATTTTTTTCTAGTCATTCTGCTCTAATTCATCTATTTAGAATAATTGGGGAGCTATTATTTCCGCAGCCATAATTGCCACATCCAAAACCCTATCTCACACATGGATGCTAGATGTGTGAGATGGGTGATTATAGGTGGAGTCATTACGCTTGCAGAAATAACAATTCTAATGATGATTAATAGAACTAATAATCTCTAAAATTATAGTTCTTTGATGAGCTAACTGATGATAATAGAACGGCATATAAAAGTTTTTATGTGGCTTACCCAGTTCGTTGTGATGCGAGGATGTTTAATATTTGAATGGGAATTATTTTGTGTTGGATTCAATTAAAAAGGGATTGCTCTTTGTTGTAATAGTTTCATTCTTCAATGTGCTGTGGGTTGTAAGGGAAGAAAATCCCCTCCTGTGAACAGTGCATCATGTTTTGTCTAGTTCAGAATATATTTTACAAAAAGTTTGGGTGATATTTGCTAAACATCCCAATCTTTTTGTAAGATGCATCCTGAACTAGACATAATTGGTCATACTGTTCCACCGGAGAGGATTCAACTCCGGGTCTAAGACACTGATTTTATGATTAAACTTGAATCTCTGCTCACCAAGGGCGATTTCAGAAATTGTCATTTTTTTTTTTTTTTGGGTGGGGGGAATTGGGGATCGAAAGATTAAAGAGTTGAAAATTTTTAGAAAAAATAGGATTAGACTTTAGAGGAAGAGAAGGAGTGAGTTCTCTGATTTGTACAAAGATTAGGAATTTAGGAGTTCTCTGTGCTTGGGCTTAGCGATTGTTTAGGATTTGTTTGGCTTGGGCCTTTGTTTTAAAATTGTGGCTTAGATATTGGACTTGTTAAGATGGGTTAAAATTGGGGGATTTTTAAAAAAAAAAAAAAAAACATTGGGTTAAATATACCTATACTAAATTTTTTTTTTTGGGGGTGGGGGGGCTCAAGACCACCCAAGCCCCCCCGGTCCGCCATTGCAACTCACAAGTATAGAATCCTTGTCTAGCTACACCAACACTGAAACGTATTAGTTGGAATCTTTACTGAAAAATCTTCTTTTTTGATGTCATGATATTTGTTAATATATCATTTCTTTAAGATTGATAAATTTGTTAAATTGAATTGTTTGTTGTAATTATACCGGGATACAATATTTGTCAAAAGAGGTTTTGAGATCCTAAGGGCCCTTTGGAAACGAATTTTTTGCCACAAGAAACTTCTGCCTTTTACCTGCAAACTTCCACCATATCAAGTTGTTATATATATATATATATATATATATATATATATATATATAGTTTGGAAGTTAAAGTAATTACGCACACACCCTACTTCCACCGGAATTGAGATGTTGCTTCTAGCCTTTTTGCTTGATGTTACCATATTTATGCTGATATTACTATTATGCTTGTATACACTAATAAGCATTTTGTATGACAACTTGTGCCAGGTTCTTCAGATACCAAAAGAATTGCTAACAGGGGAATCGAA
This sequence comes from Cornus florida, assembly GCF_030987335.1. Taxonomy (NCBI): domain Eukaryota; kingdom Viridiplantae; phylum Streptophyta; class Magnoliopsida; order Cornales; family Cornaceae; genus Cornus; species Cornus florida. Next base: position 70,746,222 of record NW_026775578.1, read on the forward strand.
AAAAAGATTCAACCGTTTGAAAAAAGTCTGTACTGTCTTATTCTCTTCCCTGATGAAGCTTGACGATTCTATCATGCTCTTCCATGACTTCTACGAATAAAAGCTTGTAGGACTTGTTCTATTATGCTAATGAGTTATTATTGTAAATAAGTTTTACTTATTCGTGGTTTGTGTTATATATAGACAGACACACACACACACACTAGATAGAACCACGTACTGATACAACCACTTGCAATGCCCGTGATTTTAACTTTAGTTATAATTTGAGAGTGTAAAATAGTTCAGATTAGGAAAAAAAAAAAAAAAAAAAAAATCTAAAATAAAATATGAGTGCTAAATTAATTTTATTTATTTACTTAAAATTTCATAAAAAAATAAGTTCAAAATTTTAAGTTCTCATTCATCTGTCACAAATTCATTCCTTTTTGTCACTTTTCATCATTTTCAAAGTCCTTTTATGCAAAATATTATGAAAACCCTATATTTTTACAGTAATATTTATAGTCGAAGAATTAAAGAATATAATTTATTTCAATAAGCAATGAAAAAGGCTAGTGAATCAATAGTACAAAAGATTTATTATATCAAATCATATGTTATATTAGAATATAACAATGAAAGAACAATATTTCTTAAAAGGTTAAATAGGAAAGGAACACAAGATTATGTTAAAAAAGAACACAGAACAATAAACACATAAAGAATGAAAAATTTTCAATTAAACATGATCATAATGTAGTTGGAACAAAACACTTAGTCATAGCTGAATATCAAAATAGTACAAATAAAATATTATAAAATAATAACAGTCCAATAAAAATATCAATAAAAGCATATTTACATAAAAGAGAGTAAGAATTTTCTGGTGTGTTGGAGAGTTGTGACTATGAAAGACTTTCAAGATTGTCACGTTCACTGAAGAACATTTACCAAGTCTTTCGTTATCATGTTGCCCATAAATTCAATATATATATAATGAGATAGTATATCAGTAGTAAGGAGGGATGTTTAGAAAATGTAAAAATTATATTTTATTCATTGAATTACTATCCTATTTATTTACATACCTATTCATGAAAGAATATGTCTGCTCAATTATAAAAAGTTTTTGCCTTAACTTTCTTGAAAACCAATTTAAAGCACACTAATCAAAGATGTGTCTCCAACAAAAGGGTGTGACCGCATTTAATAATTTTTTGCACCCAAATTTTTACATAGAAAGATGGAAAGAGAGAGAGAGAGAGAGAGAGAGAGCGCAAGAGAGTAATTTAAGAAGTTCAAATATCCATCTACCATTTTTATATGATTGAATCGATCTATACTTTCAATAGTTTTGAGGAAGCGTATCTTATTTTACAAAAAAATTAATATATACAAATTAATTTAAATTAAGAGTTGAGAAGAGTATATTTTTATTGGACAGTAACTCTTTATGAAAGAAAATGTTTGTAATATAAAAAGTGTTTGAATTTGAAAGAAATTCTTTATAAAATAGAGTAATGATAGGGGAACCAAAAAAAAATCACCGAATTAGTATCGAATTTGATGTGGTTAGCCATTCTTATAACGTGTTAAACAATTATTTTTAAAAACTGTTTAAGTAGATAAGGTGGATAAAAACACGTCAGATTCGATACTTATTCGGGGTTAATTCATCGGTCTCCCTATCATTATTCTATAAAATATGACACTTGCTAAGCAAAGTATATAAAATAGAAGGGGTTTCTGGATTTTTGTTTTCTTTTTTTTGTTTTCTTTTTCTTTCTTTTGCAAACGGGTGCTAGCGGTTAAGAAGGTTATTTTTTTAAAATCTTATTTTTCTTATTAGAAAAATGTGTATTGACAAGAAATATAAAAAAGTATTGAATTCCTGAACGATGCAACTTTTAGAAATCAAAAGATGTATAACTACGTAAATTGGAAACTTTAGTAATAATATTTGCGTTGAAATCTTAAACTAGGAATCCATTAGAAATCAAAAGGTATATATAACAATGTAAATTAGAAACCTAAAAAGTCACGTAAAAATAAAAATTAAGTGTTCGAAAATGTATATAAATATTATAAATTCAATACACTTTTATAGGGTATATACATATATATTTGGGATTGGGGGCGGGGGGTGGGGGCGGACATCTTTTGTATTTGGAAAAGATGACTTAAATGCCAAGTAATGAATTTTTTGCTATTCTCTGTTGTTTAATTTCACCACTATGAATGTTAGATGACCTTGTAAGTACCAGCCGAGTGATTGGATTGCACCTGTATTCGAGAGTCCGCACCATCTCTCTCTCCTCTAATTTCTAATCTATAACATTCTTTTCATGACAGATAAAAAAATAGAAAAATAAAAAGGGTTACTTTCACCAATAAGAATTTGTGAAATTTTACCATTGTAATGGTGAAAATCTTTACTTATAGCGGTGAAATTCACCTATGGCACGGAACCAACGGAGAAGTAAAGATTTTGATTATTAGCTAAAAAGGTTATTTATGTTCCTTTGCATGAGCCCACCAAAAGCTATGAAGTCGGGATACGTGTACGATACGGATACAACGACACGGCAAATTTAAAAAAAATAATATGCCTATAAAATAATATATATATATATATATATATTCAAAAAGCACAATACCATAAATCCAACCTCCCCCAAAAAAATACTGTAATAAAAGAAATACTTCAATTAATTAAGAACAAAACAAAGTTATCAACAACTTCACAGTTTACATTTTACACACATCCACAAATATAATTGTTCTGATTTCTTTCTGTTTTCTTACTGCGGTCTAAAAGTTTATTTAATTCCGGTACTGAGATGAATGAATCAAATAAAAAAATAAATATAATCGAATCATAAAATTTAATAAAAGTAAAAGTTCAGAATCTCACACAAAAGATTTAAATTTCTAAAATTACATTAGGTACCCCATTTTTCTTAAAAAAAAATTATAAAATATAGCCCGCTATGGCCGGTACGTGTCCTTCGCGTGTCCAATAAAAAATAATTTCTGAACACTTCACAGAAGTGTCAGACACGTGTCCAAGCCTCGGACACGCGTTACACTCGTGTCCATGTCGAATACGTGTCTGACACTGGTACGAACCCCTGAGAGAAATGTCCGTGCTTCATAGACCAAAAAGCTCGAACCCACAACCAAAAGATTAGGCAGTTCGTGCTCAACATGCCTAAGACCATTAATTGGAATTTAATATTTGTATACATAATGATAGAGGTTAGATTTGTATCCAATTTAAGCTGTTGATAAACGGAAAATGGCCATTTTATTTGTTGCAAAAAGATATGATATAGCAAAAGCTTTTATTACCATATTGAAGGACCCAGTCCGAGAATTGCATAGTCTAGGACATTTTTGAACCCAAAACTCTAGTCGACATTTATCTGCATACTTTAAATTACTCAAAAAAAAAAAAAAATTATATATATATATATATATATATATATATATATATATATACACACACATAAAAAGATTATTGTTTTTGAAAGAGTAATGCTACCATGTGGTTTACCTCATGACAATTGTCATGAGCTTGTCCTCTCTTTGTTGTGATCATATATACAAATATTAAGGTGTGCATGTAAATATTTGAAAGACAATTGTATGAAGTTTATACATCAATTTTGTAATTTTATTTATAGTAAATCGTACTAATCAACAAACTTTTAAAATTCTTTTCTTTTAATTTTATTTGACCAAATTAAATAATTATCTTTGATCGTCTAGTATAATTTTATTTTGAACTTATTTTATATAGAATCTTGACTATGTTAAAATGTAATTTGTGTCTTTGTCCAAAATATACTAATTTAAGAGAGAGCTCATAACAACTATTATGAGTTCGATCTGATAGTGACATTACTCTTATCTAAATCAGTTTACTTTGTATTATCCTAGATTAATTAAAGGTAATGTTTGCACTTTAAAATAGCACTTTCCTCTCTCGGTCACATAACAGAGATCGAAGGGAACATAGTACCGTAGTAGGGCGCAAGAACTCGGCCATGATGAAAGCAGCAACAGAGCATGGAGAAGTGTTTACCTCGGTAAAACTTTCGCCCAGATAGTCAGTCTTCGACTTGAAAATCCAGAGTCTATGCCAGCATAAGGGCAAGGCTGGCTCGAGCCTTAGGCAAGTTAAGCGGTTGCCTAAGGCCCCAGCCAATAAGAAGGTCCCATAATTTTTTATTTCTATATATATTAGAATTTTTCTAAAATTTTTTTTAATTATTAAACGTATAGAGAATTTTGACCGTTGACCTAAAATATTTTTATTCTTTATTTTTTGTACGGGCCACCGAATTTTTTTTCTTTATACATTATAACTTACCTAAATATTTTATTTTCTTATATCATTAAATCTCGACAAATATAAAATTTAATAATGTGCGCAAAATATTTATATCCTTGTATTATCTTCTTTTTGTTTTTTTTTCCCTCTCTCTCTCATCCTCATTACATCAGCATATATACACACACATTAAAATTAAATATTAAATATATATTTAAGTGAAAATTGGTGAAACTTTCTATATTCTTCTAAGAATCCTATTAATTTTTATTTTTTCTTTTTTTTATTTATTTTTTTTATTCCTAACATATTTTTTTTCTTCTTTCATTATAATTTTTTTTTTCATCTTCTCCACAATAACAATTTACAATCGCACTCTAGAAGAAGATTTTGAATAGACTTATATTTTATTAAAGAATTTATTGAAATATTAAACCAAATGATTCGAAATCAGTTTTTATTATTCTATAACTTAAATTAGTTTATAGTTTTATTATTATTTTTTATTATAAAATTATATATTTTGTTTATAATTTTTATTTATATTGTTAAATATGACTATTAGAAAGCACATAATCAATTAATTAATGATAGAATTAGAATTTAAAAAAATTTTAATGATAAGTTTAAAAATCACTAAATAAATAATTAACTGACATAAATATATAAATAAATTTAATCAAAAGGTCACTGTTTTTTTCTTTTTTCGCCCAAAGCCTCACATTGTATTAAGCCGCCGTTGCATAAGGGACATACATTCATCATCAGACACGCGTTTGGGAGCACAACCAAAAACGTTGCGCACAAGAAAGACTTGAGTGGAGAGAGAAAATTTGACAACCAGCTCATAAGAGGCGTGTGGTACTTTACCAATACATTTGTCGAAACCACACCTCAACCGTTCGGTGCCCTTCCTCAATCGTACTTTACCAATACACTTGTAAACCCCTCTATGATAATTAGTTATTTGGATAAAATATTACCATCAATCTAATATAATAATTAATGCATAGTTGGTGACCTAGAACTCCCCTGTTCAATTACATATCTTTAATAAACAATTACCATTTATTAAATATAACTGCTCAGGTTCCTGTGATCAAAATAGTCTATACAAATACTTTGCTACATGAATTCTATTTTGATAAATAACATTGTGCAGGGAATATATTAATTATTTATCAAAGTACTTAAATTGTTCGATCCGAAAATCACTTCAAGTATATCAAAGTAAATAATTATATAACTTCAGTCAGTGTAATTCTCCGGAGCCAACTAACATTAATAACTAATAAAGAAAACCATTCATGATGGCACAATAAATTCTTCTACTTATCATCGACCCATTCAGTGATCTTAACACGCCAACACATTTGGTTTCAAATTATGAAGAAACAAAAAACACATTTGGTTTCAAATCACCCCATCCAGATGACTAAGATAAGTTACTTCACTTGAAATGTTGAGTTATAAACCAATGGTTATACTCATGAAATATAAGGTACAGTTCTATTTCTTAGAGCACAAACATTCATAATTATAAATATCGATAAATTCATATCTTCTGCGCATATACATTTACCATTTGTGCAAATGAATTTATCCTATCATAATTAATGGGCAACTGAGATCAAATCACTTGATCTACTCAATGCACTGTCATCAATATTATATGAACATAAATAAAACAAATTTTATTAATAAATTGTCCTATTTTATTCAATGGTTTTGGAGGGCCGACACAAACGCTAACTATCTGCCATTTGCACTCAAAGCTATTCAATCACGCATTTAACAGATATGCTCTTAATATGAAGATCAAATTTCTTTGCCAACAATGGCTTTGTAAAACGATCCGTAAGGTTGTTCTATTACATAAGCCCAATGTACTATCTCTCTTACGAGATGATGCTTTCGTTCTATATGCATGCCCCGCTTACGCTGCATTGGATCTTTAGACTGTGTTATTTCCCTACTGTTCTCACAATAAACAACAAGTGGCATACCATCCTTTGGTATGACTTCGAAATTCGTGTAACTTCCAGATCCGTGAGAAAATTCCTTAACTAGACAGCTTCCTTAGTAGCTTCTGATGTACGTAGCACATATTCAACTTCCATAGTTGAGTCAGCAATATAAGATTGCTTTATACTCTTTCACAGAATAACTCCTCCATTAAGCGTAAGCACATATCTAAAGGTTGACTTTCTTTAAGAGGATTTCATTTTAGGGGAGCGTAGTGTATTTGACGAAAAAAAAAAAAAAAAAAAACCATAGCACAATCATAAAATTCTCTAAGTAATAGCAAAATATTCTTTTTCTAATTTAATATCAATACTGATTTAAAGTAGAACAAAGAATTACCTATGTATGTTGAGATACCAATTAAAATTTGAGCCATGCCAGATCAATCATACTCCATCTCCAAGCACTTCGTGAATCCTAACAACCAAAGCAAACAAGATTTTATTTAATTATTTATATCTTAAACTAACGAGAAAACAAGATATTTTTTAGTAATGTGAATAAAAATTTAAATATAAGAATTCATTATTCAACTGAAAAGAACAAAGTTACAATACTTGACAAATATAAAAACCAAAATATAGAAGTTTACTTGACAAATATAAGAACCAAAATATAGATTTTGATAGTATTTTCATTGAATACATTACAACTATCCTCGACGGGATTTCATTTTTTGAAAGCGCTGCATCATAGCCTCATTATTTATGCTCCTGAATATATCTTTTTCAATATATACAACCAAGCTATCATTCATAAATTAATCTCCCATCAATTACACAATTCATACTTTACAATATTCATAGCAGAAATGCCCTTTCCACCGTGGCAGTTGCAACTGGAAAGATTAACGCCAATGTCACAAGCAAATACACCAATGGATACACCTTGTCCTTTTTTGCCTCTATTTTTTTTTTTTGCAAGAGTAGAAATCCCTTTCAATCCTTTAAAACTACTATTAGAGCGTACATCAAGAATATAAGTCTCAAGTTGGCTATGAAGTTCTTTGAGCTTGACTGTAGAAAATTATTTTGGATAATATTCAGCAAAGTGAATTATCTTTTGTTTGTCAAAAGCAAAGAATGAATTATTTGGACATAAACATGCCATACAAAGAAGTAACTCAGTATTAGTCTCACTAAAACGACTATTTAACTCTTGAAGTTGCATATCTATCACAGAATAAAACAACTTAACGCGATAGTAATGCAAGTTTTTCATTTCTTTCAAATTTCGTCGTCATCGACCTTGAGCAAAGAAAATGTCATCCGTGTTGAGAACATCAATCCCATGTCTATCACAAAATGAAGAAACTTCTTCGAGTAAAGAATCCCATCCATCATCCCTCATCATTTGTAGTCGTTGCTTACATACTTTGACTAAACATAACATTCACAATATCTTGATCTTTTCTTTGTTGTGCTTTTGATTATTCATTTGTCATTTCCAACACCGCCTTCATCAAATGGAGACTAAATACAAAATTAAATGATTGTATTGTCCCAAGTAGAATAAATGCTTCACCTCTTTGATCGGATCTAAATCCATCCGCTTTGATAATCTCAAGAACATCAATTACAGATAAAAACATTGTAATTAAGCTCATTAAAGTACCATAATGTGAGCCCCAACAAGTGTCTCCTGCACGTATAAGAGAAGTACTCTAATTTAAGCCTTACCCACTTAAAAGCTCGCCATTGTTAAGTCCTTCAATAACTTTTGCAATTTGTTTCTCTCGAAGCATATCACAACGTTTACATGAGGCTCCAACCACATTCACCACATTAGTAACAAATAAGAAAAAAGTGAAAATATGGCCATGATTCTTTTGCCACAGCAACAAGAGCCAACTGAAGTTGGTTAGCAAAATAACGAACAAAAAAGTCAAAATTCATTCTCTTTTAGAATAAGCATTTTGAGACTGTTGAACTTGCCTTGCATATTGCTAGCCCCATCGTAACCTTGCCCACGCAATCTAAAAATGCTCAATCCATGTGTAGAATTATCAATCGCTGCCTTAGTGAGAGAGCAGTTGTATCTATAACATATACCATACCAATAAAATGCTCAATGATACTTTCATTCTTCACATAACGTAACATAATAGCCATTTGCTCATTTATTGATACATCACAAGACTCATAAATTAAAATAGAGAAAAATGCATCTCCAATATCTCTAATAATAAAATTGATTATCTCTATTGCAATGGAATTAATAATTTCTTTTTGAGTCTCGGGTGATGTTAATTCATATTTGCAGGAGCATTTTCCAATACGATAGCTTTAACATCCTTATTGTGATGAGCATGAAATCTCAAAAGTGTAAAAAAATTCCCTTGATTGTTTGAATCATCAGCTTTATCGTGGCCACGAAATGCAAGTTCTTGGTGTAAAAGATATCGGATACAATCTTCTTCTTCTTCTTCTTTTTCTTAGCTGGTACTTACACACACTTGTCTCTTCTGAGACTTGAACCCCTGACCTCACTTTGGAAAGTAAGAGATTGATACCGCTAGGCCATTGACCCGTTGGTAGATATCGGATACAATCAACTGATGCAGTCAAACGAGTTTGATATTCAATTCTAGCTTGGTCTGACTGCTTGAAAAAAATTGTTTAAATGTGTTGTTTTTGGTTTACCAAAGCTTCACAAGATCTATAAGTTTGGTTGTGGGCACTATTGGGACCTCCCACATGAACTTTGAGTTTTTCCCTCTTCTTCCAATTTGAAAACCCCTGACCCACAAAGGAGTCACCTCCTGATTGTTCTCCAATATCTAGCTTGAAAAGGAAGCAACATAGGCAAAATGCTGCATCTTTGGCTATGCTATATTCTAGCCAATTAGAATATTCGCTAAACCAAGTAGGGTTGAAACGACGTAACCCTTTCCCGAAATTCCTATAAGGAAATTTATGAGTCTTAGGCTGACAAAGGCCTTTTAGATAATATGTTTTACGAAATTCGTCTCGAATATTAGGGTGGTAATCCGTGATTCGAGCTCGTAGTCTTAGATTCGCTGGAAGATCTTCCAAGTTAATGTCGAAACGACTTTGCTTTAAACAATCATCATTTCTCTCTATAGAATATGTTAACTCTGATTTTCTTTTACAGAATTGATCATTTTTTTTTTTTTTTTTTTTTTTTTTTTTTTTGCATAACTGTTTAAAAAAGAAATAGATTATTTAGGGAGAAAAAAAAAATTATGATTGTAAATTGCAATTACTCACTCCATCTATCATATTAATTATTAAGCATGGATGTTCCAAAATGAAAATTATATTTCTTTTAAAATCTTAGAGAACTCAATAACAATCTATGGGATTTTGGGATGTGACGAAATATGCAGATAATCAAGAATAAAATAGGGCAAAAAAATTAACTACTGATCTTATGAAATGATGAAAGTGAAAACTAGAGATGGTGAATGGAGTATGTTAAATTGATTTCAATACATGCAATACTTTGTCTGTTAATCTTCTAGTGTTATTAATACATTGAATCATCAGACAATGTAAGTTTGTATATAAATATAAATCAAAATGCAAAATACAAACATAAATCTGAAAATAGGGACAATAATATTCGAACGTACCTAATGAAAGTGAAAGAAATAGATATAGTAAATTTTGTTATATATATTTACAATTCAAGTAAGATCAAAACTAAAATAGATGTGAATCAGGTGATTCATGTGAAATTGTGAACCCCAAAAAAATTAGGGTTTCCAAATTGTATAAAAAAAAAATACAAGTATGTTTTACTTGGGGAATCAATGACAGACTGATAGCAAAACAAGGCTAATTCTTTTTTTATTTTGTTGTAGATGATGGAGTTTAGAAGAATCAGAACGAGTCACAAAAGTGGATGCGTGGAATTGCTTTCCCAATTTTCCCTAAACAAAAAGAACGAGATAGTTGAAGCCTGATGCTGATTTGTTATCCTTCAAAATGATATTGAATGAGTCAAATAATTAAATCACCCCCTTAACATGTGAACAAAAAAAAAAAAAAAAATTGAGGGGGGGCAAAGTTGAATTTTTTTTAAAATATATATATATAAATATTTTTTTAAAAAAAAAAAATCAGGGAAGGCGCATGGTCCCTCCGCCCCTGCTTTCTTTTATCTTGATCTGATTGAAAATCAAATTTTGTGTATCTGATCAGAATTATTATATCTCCTTCATAAACTAACATATAATCTCTTGCCCTTCTCAAATATTTGAGAATATGCTTCACTGTTATCCAATGCTCCTTTCTAGGATTGGACTAATATCGACTAACCATGTCATTTGTATAACAGATATCTAGTCTTCTATATAATATAGCATACATGAGTCTACCAAAAACATAAGCATATGGTATTTGTCTCATCTCCTCCTTTTCCTCTGGTATCCTAGGACATTGGTCCTTAGAAAAGGTATTTCGTGTCTGAAAGGCAGAAAAACTCTCTTAAAATCTTGCATTCTAAATCTAATCAAGACCTTATCTATATATGCATTTTGTGAGAGAGCTATTAATATTTTGCTTCGATTTCGCAAAAGCTTGATCCCTAAAAATGTAATTAGCTTCTCCCAAGTCCTTCATCTCAAATTACTAGGACAACCATACCTTAACCACTGATAATTCCCCTACATCATTTCGAATGAGTAGTATATCATTAACATAGAGAACTAAGAAAATTACCACTCCATCCTTAATCTTCTTATACACATATGGTTCATGTGCATTTTGATCAAAACCAAAAGACTTGGTTGCCTAATCAAAACGATTATTCCAATTCTGAGAAGCCTACTTAAGTCCATAAATTGACTTATGCAACTTGCACACTAGATGCTTTTGACCCTTTGCCACGAATCCCTCTGGTTGGTGTATATAGGTGTCCTTATTTAGATAACCATTCAAAAATGTCATCTTGAAATCTATCTTCCATATATCATAATTATAATGAACATTAATGGCTAAAAGAGTCCGAATAGACTTTATCATAGTTACTAGTGAAAATGTATCTTCATAATCAATGCATTCGCGTTGAGTGAAACCTTTTGCAACCATTCTAGCTTTAAATGTTTCCGCATTTCCATATATTCCTCTTTTTCTCTTGTAAACCCACTTACAGTCAACTGGTTTTACCCCTATATGTGGTTTTACTAGTTCCCAAACCTCGTTAGAATATATAGATTCTAACTTTGATTCCATGGCTTGTTGCCAATAATCTGCATCTATATCAATCTTAGTCTGCTCGTAGTTTATTGGGTCTACATCATATACATATGCGATAATAATAAATGTTTCTCCCAAGTACATGAATCTTTCAGGTGGATGTGAAATCCTCCCACTACTACGAGGCATCAGTGTACTCGATTCAGAAGAAGGATTTACCGAGTGTTCAGGTAATTCTTCTATACCATTCTCTACTATAGGTATATTCAATAGAGGATTTTTCACAGTATCTCTTAGTTCTTCTAAGACTATTTTGCTAGTTGGCTTGTGGTCCATCATATGATCATCCTCTAAGAATATAGCATTAGTTTAGTTTCCTATCGTTGGGATCATAGAATAATCTACCACGTGTTCCTTTTGGAAGCCTACAAATAAGCACACTTGAGATCTTCATTCCAACTTATTCACCTTTTTTTTTGGAACATTTGCAAGACAAACCCATATGTGAAAATGTCTTAGACTAGGCTTTCACGATGTTCACAATTCATATGGTGTCCAAGGAACTGATTTAGAATGAACTAAATTCAAAATGTACATAGCAATTTCTAAGGCTAATCCCCCAAAAGAATGAGGTAGGGTAGAATAAATCATCATCGATCTAACCATATCAAACAATCATATTTCTTTTTTCTGCTACACCATTTTGTTGTGGATAACTCGATGTAGACAATTAACACATTAATCCTTTAGAAGTTAGGTGATCCTTAAATTATCCCAACAAGTATTCACCTCCTCGATCAGATTGAAGAGTTTTGATATATTTTCCCAAATGTTTCTCCATATCTGCCCGAAATTCCTTCAATTTCTCAAATACCTCACACTGTTGGGTCATTAGGTATATATATCCAAACCTTGAGTAATCATCGATAAAGGTAATGAAATACTCATAACCACCTCTTGCCTGGATATTAAAAGGACCAACCACGTTAATGGGTATCAATTCTAATAGATCTTTGACTTTATAGCCTTTAGTTGTAAAAGGCTTACTGGTCATTTTACGTTCAATAAAGGATTCACAGGTTGGCATAGCCTCCATTGCCTTCATAGGTATAAAACCTTCTTTAACCACTTTTTAAATCATATTTCGATTAATATGACCTAAGTGTAAGTGCCAAAGAAGGAATTAAAGGATCAGTTGCTGCCTCTAAACATTACATGGATTGCAAAGGAATCTTTAAAGAAATTAAAGCACGCAGGCACAATTCGTGACTATGTGAAAGATTCAGTTCCTTGATGCTGACATTCGAAATATGTCAGAGGAAGATAAACTATTCAATTTCTTGTCTGGTTTGTAACCATGGGTAATATAACAAATCTTTACACACATACATCAATATATGTTGCTTTAGTCACCATCTCAAAGTCAGTTGTTCGACACCTGTACAATCACACATCTCAAATATATATACAACAACACATCTTTTCATTTAAGATGATATAAATAAAGTATTTTAAATATGATTAAGTTTTAAATTTTAATTTTATTAAAAACAATCAAATGCAACGACTAATTTCACAACACATCCTTTTCTTTAAGATGAGATAACTATGCAAGGTATATGAACCCTGCACGCATACAGATATTTAACATTAAGCTTCGTTTGGTTAGGTGGAATCAACTAGAAAAGAAAGGAAAGAGATTTTTTATTTTTTATTATTATTATTATTATTTAGAGTTTGGATAAGATGGAAAAACAAACGTAACAAAAATTTTTGTTTCTCATGCTTGCCTATTTTCACCCAAAACTTTTCCTCCCTGGAAAATAATATTTTCGCTTGAAATAGTTCATTTTTATTTGACATTTCTATATTACCCATTAACCTTAAAACGATGCTTAGATCCTTCCCTATCAGGACAAGTTTTGTCGTGCAACCTGACTTGGTTCTATCACAATTTGACACATGTCCAAATCTGGTATAATATTAAAAAAGAAGAAACTTAGATCTACCCGTTACAAATAGGTCTTTTTTCCTAAAGTGTTGGTAGTATTTTTCCTCACTAGTCAACACCCATAGGCTTCATGGAAGAAGAATCAAACTCTTCCACCACCTCTCTCCTCGACCACCAATAATGTCATTTCCCAATCCCCACCCTCCTCCCCAAAACCACCATATGGTCCAAACTCGGCGGCTCCGTCCCCCTAGTCCTGACCCTCACCTTTGTTTCCAAATCGCCGCCGCCACCAAAATCTCCACTACCTCTGTCCTCCTTATCCTCGGCATCACTGGCCTCATGTCCTTCTTCTACCACTTCATTCCCTTCCTGTACGTCGCATCCAGCTCTCTTAAGGCCTCTATTTGCCTTCTCCACCGTAGAATGAATAGTAGAGCAATGTGGATGGATATGTGTTAGGTTTCCTATATTTGAGTAGGTGTAATTTCACTGTAATAACAACGTCATTTTCATTCCTTTCCCTTTTCTCAGATTTTCACGGATATTTTTTTTCCGTTGATCTTTTCCTTTCTGAGTTCAGTTCCTTGTCACTTAGTGTCGTCTCGAGTGCTCTGGAGTGATTTCCGAGACTCTTTTCTTTGGATTGAAAACTTCATTTGAGGACCGAGTCATTTTCACATTTTTCGTTTTTCGACACTATTCACTTTTCGTCTTTTTCCCTATTTTGTCTTTTCGCCGTTTGTCACTTTGTTTGCAAAACCACACTTCTTGCATTCAGAATTGGTTTTTGACTTCATGTATCTTCATTCTAAGTGGTTTCCACGAAATACGTATCTTTACTTTTGTAAGAAAGTACTCTGGTTGTTCCCGGTGTCCATAGGAGCATGGATGCATAGTTTTTTAGAATCTTTTTCTTTTTTTTGAGCGTTTTTCATAAATATCTTTTGAAGATATTTTATTTTTGGGGTTTTTAAGAAAATATTTTTGGAAGATATTTTCTTTTTGGGCATTAGTATAGTTTTCACTTTTTGGAGGGGCCATTGTGTAATTAACGAAAGTTATTGCAAAAATACCTCATCTGGAGCCTGGATCCTCGTACGGGATTCATTTTCACATTTCGTCGAGTCGTGCACTCTTAGAATTTCCTTCTAATCGTTGTTTTCCACTTTCAGGGTTTCTAGCAGGGTTTTTGGCCCCGGTTGCCGCCGAACTTGTTTGGGGCATAACTTTCTGCTCGGGACTCAGTTTTTGATGTCGTTTCTTCCGTTGTTCATATTTTCTCATTTTAAATCTTTTTTATTCATGGAGTTTTGCCATTTGAGGGCGTTTGCTCAAATTCCACTTTTTCGGATCCAGCAAGACCAGTTCGAGGCACTTTTTGAGATTTCTATAAAAGGAGGATGAGATATTTCATTTTTCATCTTCCTCACTCTCCTTGCATGACCAGTAACTCCCATGGCAGCTCAAGGGAGGCTGCCACCTTCTCTTTCCTCTTTTGAGCTTCATTCCTTTGTCAAAACATAGTAGGGCCTTTGTGTTTATTGCTTGTCTTGGCGATACGCATCTTTCACCCTTATTAGAACCCATTTTTGAACAAATTTCGAGTTTGGGTTTGAAGTCAAGTTGTGATTTTGATAGGGATTCTTGGGAATTCATGTAGATCGTGTTGTCCCCGACAAAACCCTTCAGTATCGTCGGATTCGGAGCACTTTTTTTTCGGTGGGCTTTTGAGATTTTCATTTCAAATTGAGGTAGGAGATGTTTTAAGATTTTATATGTGTTGTATGGAGTGTTTTCCATGATTATACAACTTGTATGCATGCTTTTGTTTAAGTCCTACAATTTAATTTAATTAATTTCTATGGCTAGGACTTATGATGATGCATAACTTAGAAATAAATTGTGGCATGCTAAAAAGTTTGAATTTGATATGTTTGTTAACATATATTAAATTGGGATTATTTGAATAAGAATTGCACTTTTTATTTAATATTTTTCTTTTGTGAAAAATTAATTTCCATGGTCATATATTACATGAAATGAACTTGTAATATGCTTTTAAATTAAGTCTTGGCATGTTCCTTAACATACTCTAATTTGAGAGCATTTGGATAAGTATAAAAATTTAGAGATTTTAATTAAAATGATTAATTAAAATCCATTTAATGGTTCCATTAGCCTAATTAAGTTTTTAACTTGATATTTGTGATGACTAGGGCTTGTATACTAGCATATATTAATTTGGGACCATTTGATGTTGTTTTAGAATTTAGGGATTTAATTATCATGTTTTAATTAAATTCCATCCTATTGATCCAATAACCTAAGTAAGCTTTTGATTTGATTCATGTAATGAATAAGTTATGTTGTTTAACATGTGTTAATTAGGGTTCATTTGATTGAGATATGAAAGTTAGAGAAATTAATTAGGTTATATAATTAATTTCTGTTTCTATTGCATTATTGATTAAATCATGTGTTTAACATTGATATTACGTTTGAAGCATGATTTTAGACTTGTAATAGATTTATGCGATTATGTTTCAATATTGAATTATATTATTATAGTGTGTAACGAATCTCACACTAAAGATTCGACATGTGATGTTATTATAGCGCGTAACGAATCGCGCTCTGAAGATTCGACATTGTCATCCTATAGTAGTTGTGGATTTAGAGCATGTATTGTGTGGTTTCGACCTACTTGTGCATGGAATGTAGTTTCGTGTTGTATATATATTTTTCGTATATAAGTTGTTAACTTATTTATTTTGGAGTCACTTGGGACATGGTTACTATAACATGGCTAGAGTTTGGCTCTAGTGCGGGAGGTATGAGTTCTCCCCGTCGAGACAGTGCGCACTAGGGGTGGTATTACCAACAGGTTAGTCCCCATAATAGCCGTTGAGGTCTCGGCAGAATTCTGAACTTAGATGTCCAAGTGTTCCACTAATTGATTTCGCACTGTTAGATTTCTAGTTAATAACCTAGAGAATCTATGTCTTGATGTGTGGTATTAGATATTATAATTATACTAAATTGCTATATTTAGTTGATTTCACACTTTTAGATTTCAAGTTGATAACTTTGAGAATCTATATCTTATTACTTGGTATAGCATGCTTCTATGTTGGTTAAATTGCATAGATATTATGATTGTGTTTTGTTGTTCAAATGTATCTTAGGAGTGATCCTATAGATTCATTTGGAACATAGACGTTAGGTGGCATGACCCACTTTGGTTGTTTTCGCACTTTAGATTTCAAGTTGGTAACTTTGAGAATCTATATCATGTTATTTTGTATAGCATGCTCCTATGTGGTTTAAATTTCATGGATGATGTGATTGATGCTATAAATGATCTAGGGTAACTTAAGATGTTCCTTGAGTCTCATCTTGACATAGACATTAGGTGGCATGAGCCCCTTTAGCATGTTTCACCTTAAGGTGATAAAATTGTAAAACATTAGATCCATGCATGCTCATTTCCTACCAGTAGCTTTATGTTGCTCACCCCAAAGTTACTGGGGCATGTTTCAGGTACAAGATACAAGATTGGAGATTTGCACTTGCTTTGGTGATTTGCAGAATTGAAGTTTCTTTAGAAGCATTCTTGTTCAATACAAGTGTTAGCATGTTTAAGTTTTGCCTATGAAATGTAATTTTTCCAACTTAGAGGTTTGACATGTTAAATGTTGTAAATGAATTGTAATGGCCATAGGCCATTCCGGCATGTTTAAAATGTTGTTTTACACTTGTGTGTATGGTCACATCATCACACACTTGCATATAATTAAGTTTGATCATGCAATGGGGGATTCAAGTGAGGCTTAAAGTCTCTTTTTCAGTTTTGGTGTACGTGATCTAGTTTAAACTAGATTTTGTCCCTTTGGTTGTCATTGGTGCCATAGGGTACCATTTCACCCTTTTCATGTTAGTTTTAGCTTCCAGTTATTTCTTTGAGCTTCATGATTTCATGGAAGGTCACATTGGTGTCTTGGGGATGGTTTATATCTCTATAGACTTTGGTTTTATCTTTTACTTCCGCATTTCGGATCCCCTATCAGGTCAACTTTCGGTTCATCACTGACGCACCAGGTTGAAAAACTTGGGCCGTCACATTCACATAGTATCTATAATGCTACATCGTTCTTCCCTTTGGACATTAAATTTAATTAAATTTGATTTTGCCAAAAAAAACTTTAATTCTCTCTTTTCCACTTACTCTCTCTCAACAATAATCTTTAAAATCGTCTCTGAACTTGTTAAAATAGTTATACATTTGTTGTTTTATATAATTGAAAATTAAGTACTGAAAATTTAAGAGCTGAATTTTAAGTACTGAAGTCCTTAAGTGGTAATTAAAAAATAAATATTTTTTAAAATTTTCAGTGTTCAGCATTCAGTGATAAGTGATGTCTCTATCGCTTAAAATTTAACCCCATTTTAAGTGGTGCTTAGCGTTTTCATATTCAAATTACGTTATCAAATGTACTTAATTCAATAATCGCTTAATCTGTTCAGAATTAAACGCTGAATTGAATCAAACCCAGGCCACTCTAGATTGTACAATATATTGCATTCATAATTGGGTGAAGAAACATTAATCCAACATTCCCAGAGAGAGAAAGTCTTAGGAGAGATGTAGAAGAGTGGCATGGGTTTGAAGGAAAGAGAAGAGTTGAGTCTTATGAGAGAACAGAGGAAGCATTAGATACTAAGCTGAAGAGGCCATTATTGTGTTTTCCTTTTTGCTTACGGAGTTCACTTTCTCTCTATGTGTATCAGTTTTTGGTCTAAAAAGTAAAAATGGGAAAGCAAAGAAGAGAGAATGGAGAGAGAAAAAATGGGTTTCTCATATGGAATCTACGCGAGTAACCAATTTGATTCTATGTGATCCATTTTTTATTTTAGGACGGGTGTCAAATTTTGGTAGGTCCACACTAGGTTGCAAGATAAAACTTGCCTTGATAACACAAGATCCAAGCATTATTCTTAAGTTAATCGTGTAAAACAACTTCTTTCTTTACATTTTAATGGGTTTCAAAGGGTAAGTTCTGTGCAAAACAACTCTTTTTTTGTTTTTCCACAAATTCATATATAATTGGCAAACAATAACATACAATCAAATTTCTCTCAGAAATTAGTATTGCCATCAGTTTCTCCATCTTCGTTGATTTTTGCTTTTTGTTTTTTAAGTTTCGTTTCTCTTAAACTAAAAATTAGTTATGCTTCTACCTAGGGATGGCAATGGGGGCGGGTGTACCCTCTCCCGCCCCTGCAACCGTTTAAAAATTTCGCCTTCGTCCCCGCCCAAAACCGTAAAAACGGGAGGACTTTCTACCCCATCTCCACAACCGTTTAACATTTTTACCCCCGCGGGTACTCGCCCCACCCCGTTTAAGACCATAAGTTATTTATTGTTGTAATAAATTTGCTCTTCTTTTTTTTTTTCTTTTTTTTTCCCCCTCATCTTCAGTTCTTCACCATTGCAACTTTCCTTTTAATCAAATTCATTTGTTACTTTAATATTATTATATAGGATACTTAATATAAATACTAATGAAATAAGGGTACTTAAGTAATTTGCCTCTCTAAACGGGGTGGTGCGGGGCGACCTCCTTCCGCCCCCACACCAAACCCGCGCGAGTTTTTATTACATCAAACCTTCCCCGCCCAAATAAGCTAAACGGTCCCCAAAAACCGTCAAAAACGAGGCGGGGTGGGGCGAGTGACCGCGGGGCGGATCAAATTGCCATCCCTACTTCTACCTAAGAAAATATTATAAAATCTTATTTTAAATATAAATAATTATATTATTAAATTTAATAATCCATCATTTTACTAATTCTTTGCTAAAAATAGACATCATTAAATACAAATTCATTTATTTTTTAGTATTTGAAATCAAATGGGTAATTTTGTTATGGTCAGTCACTTTCATGCAATCTAAAATAACAAACTAATATTTCCTACAATTTTCTCGAACAAACCAAATACATATTAGAAAATAATTTTTCTTTTCATTCACTTCACTAAACTTTCATTTTCCACTTATTTTCTTTTCTTGTTTTTTTACATCTAACCAAAGGAACGTTAGAATTTCTTTTGTCAAACGAATCAAGTGCTACTTTTATCGAGCGGAGCTCAAACTACTCACTTTTAGTGGATATTGGGATTGGGTTGGGTTGGCCGAGTGAGCTCAATATAAATACCAAAATCAAAAAAATGCATGGAAGTATGAGAATAGTCATTGGAGACACCCCATTTTTGCCTCCCCTCACATATTTCCAGTCACGAAATATAATTATAATACAAAAGTTTGGAGTATTGTGAACTTCAAGACTATTAACTTCACGAAATTTCGGATTCTTGAAAAATACCAAGTCTTTGTAAAACGTTAGGCTTGCGGGTCTCAAATGTATAAAACTTCCAGTTTGTGATGACTAATTAGTATATAATATAAAAGAACTCATGCTAACAATGTAATTTTTTTATAAAATAGCATACTAACATTATGATAAATTAAGTTTCCTACCCTTTGATATGAAAAAGAAAAATAGAATCTTATTTATTTATTTATTTATTTTTTATTAATAGAATCTTAATTGAAAAGGCCATATTCTTTAGTTGGATAGAGACTCTTATAAACGTGTTATAGTATATGGGTTACTTGCCAAAAAAAAAAATAAATAAATAAATAAAATCTGCTCCCCATACAAAAGATGTGCAAAAAACAACTACTGCTTGCTTTACGAAAGATGTGCAAAAAGCACCTCTAAAAAAATTTTTTTTAAAAATACATATAAATTCTGTATTATCTATCTTTTGAGGCAAATTGACCCTGGTCATCAATTTTGACCAAATTTTTTTATAAAAATTCCAAAATGCCCTGATGTAAGTATGAATTTTATTTTATTTAAATCTAAACGTCTTCTTCTTCTCTAAAATAGAATCACCATCCAAACTCTCCAACTCAAATCTCTTCATCTAAGAATTCATTATCTTTGTGATATGACTTCCAAACCATTCATGAACCACCACAACCCGTATATATATAGGTGTTTATATATATATATATATATATATATATATATATATATATCTCTCTCTCTATATATATATTGTAATCGCAGAAAAAAAGAGAGGAATTAAGCATCACCGTGCTTCACCACCACCACCACCAAACCACTAACCGACGAGGAGGAAACTCAGTGGGGAAGCCAAAGTTGAACCCAAAATTAAACAGGACATCATTGGGTACTTACGCTATTCAATTGATAAGGAGAGAGAGGAGGTGGGTATTGGTGGTGGATTCATGGGTTTCTTTGTCACATGGTCAACCAATTTTTTTAAATTTTTTTTTTTTTTTTTACTTTCTCCCTCCGCCAACCCCAAATCAAACCTCTCTGCCATATGTGTCTGCTACCAGTGGAAGCTGAAAGAATGATTCATCGATAAATAGGTATGGTACTAAAATATATACTACGGTGGTCGATGGCGGTGGTTGCCGGAGATAAATGGTGGGGGTGGTGAAGATGCAAGAAATTCATACTCTCTTTCTCTCTCTAGAATTCTTACATTTCAACAAAAAGATCCTCCCATTCTTTCCATTCCTTCCCTTATTTATAGATATTTACAAGATATTTACAAATATTGACGGATTGCTGGATCTGGGCCTGTTCCTCCATAAGTCCTGGTCACCTTTGATGGGCTTATTCGCGTTCGGCCCATATGGCAGTGTCTTTTTATGGGCCGACCCAGCTGTACGGACCGGATGTCGTGCTTGCAAGTCAGATCCGGCCCATGTCGTCCTGGGCCTCCTCAACTGCCCCCATAATTGCCCCTTATTTAATAAGGGGGTAATTATTGATGGCGTCTCATCATGACGTTGACGGCTCGAGAAAACCACGTGGGGGAACGGACGGTCAGATCCAGAATCAATGTTCCGGGGCTCGATGAATTTCTCGCCTTCCTGACGCTTCGGCCCTCGGGCCCCCCTCGCCTTTATAAGGCTCTAGAATACCACTTCACGTCTTTTTACCGTCTCCATCATCAGTCAAATCTCTCTCTTTCTAGAACAGTGCTAAGCTTTTTCTGGTGAAATCTTTCAAGAGCCATTCTTCCAGCGATCTTGCAGTCCTCTGAGGTTAGTTTTGTTCCTTTTTACTTTCGGCAGGCTTCTATTTACCCCCTTTTAGATCCTTCAAGCACTTCCACCATGGTTGTAGATCTGGATGTTCTTCGTATGAGACTTAGACTTCCTGACAACATCGAAGTTAGGGTTTGCCCTCAGGACGTTAACATTATGACCGGTGCCGGCCTCCTGCCCGGCGAAGTCTTATTCACGAACCTTCAATTGAATGTCGTTAGGTTCCCTCTGCACCCTTTCTTTAGTTATGTCTTCAATAGATTGGGGATATCCACTCTGCAGGTAAACCCCAATTTCTTTAGAATCATATCCGTTATGCTCCTGTTGATGCGTGACAGAAATCTGGACCTTGACCTCATAGACTTTCTTTTGTGTTATAAGGTCAGTAAGATCCGTACTAACGAACCCTTCTACCACCTCTACCCGTTCGAGAAGATGTCCATATGTACGGACACAATAAAATCTGAAAAGGGTTGGAGGGATAGCATCGTGGGCATTAGTGGGGCTTGGTCTTCGCCGGCTGCAGAGGGTTACCCAATCCCGAGCGCCTTTGGTGTCTGTTCTGTTTCCTCCTATAAGAAATTCAAATCTCATAAACATGATTGCCCCTGCGGAACATGCGTTCCCCGTTTTTGTACTTTCTTATGCCGTTCCTTAGGAATACCTTGTGATGACTTGAGCTACAGTGTTTGCAGGGATAGGAGTAATTACTTGAAGAAATACGTTCTGAACGATATTCCTTCCTGCTCAGATCTCCTCACTTCAGACAACCTCTTAGCGCTCTCATCACTCGGCTACAACATGAGCAGGCTTCAGATTCCTTCTTTTGGCAGGAAGAAAAATACTCCCCCAGCCACTCCTGCTGCTGGGGCGACCTCCTCTCCAGCATCAGCCTCTTCCTCAGCCACCATCTCTGACACTATCCCGAGCACAGTGGCTATTAACTCCGTTGTCAGCACCCTTACTGCCAACCCGAGCGCGTCTCCCCAAACTACCACAGCTCCTGCTGCCGCGGGGGGCGTTCGGGATAAAGAACGAGGCAAAAGGCCTCATCCTGACAGTGAAGTCGATCCTGAGGAGGAACCTCTCATAAGAAGGACCCGGGTCTCCGGGCCGGGTGCTCTCTTGCATCGTGCGATCAGAGCTCCTGCTCCCTCTGGGCCTACTGCAGCTGGTGGCTCCGCTTCTGCTTCAGGCCCCCCTTCTATCCCCACCTTACCGCCATGGGCCCCTCGGTACACCCTAACGGATGGGACGTTCGTGAAACCGAACGAGACCATGCTGAAGGATGGCCAGACCGCCATGGCGTACTATAGGAGCATGTGGACTCCGAAAGACCTTGAGGCGGCAAAGGGCCTATCCCAGAAGGATGTGTTCAGCCGCTTTCCCCAATCTGCTATGGAGGTGACTTTTATTTTCCAACTCATGAATTCTCTCATATTATTTGGTCTTGCCTTCGCCCGACCTGACTATTGGCTTAACCGTTCTTAATGTACACCTATGCAGACATTGTTCGGAATGATAGCTATGCAGAAGCAGGTGGAGATGGGGAACGCCAGGGCTCGTAAGTTTTCTGATAGCCTGGAGGTGGCTAATAAAGAAAACGACCTTCTCGCCATCAAGAATACCGAGGTACTGGCTCGGCTTGAAAAAACTGAACAAGAGAGAGATGTCCTGAAGAAGGAGAATGACTCTCTTCAGGATGAGAAGGATGCCCTCCAGCTTGAAAAGAGCGTCTGGCAGACTGAGCGTGACTCAATCAGAGACGAAAAGGCAGAACTCCAGCGCCTTCTGGCTGATGAACAGTCTGCTCGGATGGCTTTTGAGAAGAGAGCTCTGGACGAGCGTACCGCTCTGATCGATGCGATCAGCAGAGTGAGCGGTGGGATGCTGGCTCTTCACGCTCGGTTCTCAAGGGTCGGTGCTCTTAGATATGCTCAAGGATTCCAGGAAGGTTTCGCCGACCGAGTTCCGGATGAGGGACAGACCAGTTCCACTCCAGATGAGGTCGACAAGGATTTAGGGATCGAACCTCTGGGGGTCTATGTCGACCCAGAACCCACCGAAGTGGAGCGCATATTCGATGAGTGCCAGGACATTGCTTCCTCAAGGATCATCACAGCTCCTCCTACCGCTCTGCCTCTGACCGCTCCTCAATCGTCAACTGTGGTACCTTCCATAGCCACTGCTGACGCTAAGCCCCAGCCGAACAATTCAGTCATTCATCTTGATTCCCCACCTCGTGAAGGTGAGACGGCTGATGGGGCCGAGGAGGCGGGTCGGCACAACCAGGATACTGTTGGTACTGAGGCGTCTAGCTAGGGCTCCTTCGGACTCTTCGATTCCATATCTTTTTGTAACGATGGACATCTCACTTTTTGTAAACTCAATACTTAATATCAATGAGATGACAGAACTCTTTTTCCATTTGTGTTGTGCTCTGTTCAACCTATTTTCAATACATATATATCTTTTCTCTCTTTTCTTTTATATTAGCTTTGCCGTGTGTTTGTTTATGGCAAGTGCCTGGCGCTCGGCTAGAATGCCACTTGCCACTTGGCTTTAAATTTTTAGCAAGTGTCTGGCGTTCGGCTTATGGTGCCAGCTGCCACTTATCTTGCTTAAGTGCCTGGCGCTCGGCTAGAATGCCACTTGCCACTTGGCTTTAAATTTTTAGCAAGTGTCTGGCGTTCGGCTTATGGTGCCAGCTGCCACTTATCTTGCTTAAGTGCCTGGCGCTCGGCTAGAATGCCACTTGCCACTTGGCTTTAAATTTTTAGCAAGTGTCTGGCGTTCGGCTTATGGTGCCAGCTGCCACTTATCTTGCTTAAGTGCCTGGCGCTCGGCTAGAATGCCACTTGCCACTTGGCTTTAAATTTTTAGCAAGTGTCTGGCGTTCGGCTTATGATACCAGCTGCCACTTATCTTGCTTAAGTGCCTGGCGCTCGGCTAGAATGCCACTTGCCACTTGGCTTTAAATTTTTAGCAAGTGTCTGGCGTTCGGCTTTTGGTGCCAGCTGCCACTTATCTTGCTTAAGTGCCTGGCGCTCGGCTAGAATGTCACTTGCCACTTGGCTTTAAATTTTTAGCAACTGTCTGGCGTTCGGCTTATGGTGCCAGCTGCCACTTATCTTGCTTAAGTGCCTGGCGCTCGGCTAGAATGCCACTTGCCACTTGGCTTTTCATTTTTTAGTAGGCCGTTGGAAAAGAAAGTTATTTTTTTGTAAATTTCAGTAACTTGCACATTCATACATATTTGATTGACAACAAACAACATCCAATTAAAGCCGAAACTTAGCTTTTATTGGTAGTACCTCTTCAGAGACGTGGCGTTCCAGGGCTTGCTGACCAACCTTCCCGCCATGGTTTCCAACGTATATGCTGTAATACCCCTAATTTCAAAAGGGATAAAATTGGAATTTAAATGTTATTTTGTGTGCATTTTTATTTTATTTATTAATTTTATGACTAAATGTTTATTTGTGTGTATTAATTGATTTATTTGTTAATTATTTATTTGCGTTTATTATTTTTGTTTAATTGTCTTAGTTGAATTATTTAACATTATTTGCATTAATTGACTTAATTGGATTATTTGATTTAATTGATTTATTATTGTTTATTTTAATTAAGGGTGTAATTCTTTATTTGTTGGTTTATTTTAATTACTTGTTTTATTTATTTTATGTGTTTTAAGTGATTCGTTGCCTCCTTATTTGATTTAATTAATGGGTTTAAATTAATTGTTTATTAAGTATTTAATTTTTGAACAGGGTAATTATGTCATTCCCATTAACTAGGGTTTTAGATACGTTTTAGTTAGGGTTTTTGGAGCCGTCTCATAAGCATCTGATATCGAACTAAACTCGGATTAAGTTTAGGGCTTTATCTCAATGTGACAAGGATTAGGGTTTTAGTATTTAGTTTATAAATACTCCATTATGCGTTAAGCTAGGGTTTTACGATATATCACATAGTATATACACGTAGAGAGTTCTGCAAAACACAGAAAGATGCAGAGTAAGGGTTGAGATAACAGAGCAAATTGTGAGTTCTCGACTGAGGTTTCAAAGCCAAACCTAGGAGAAGGGAAACACAGAAGTAATAGGAGGCTAAGCAGTATTTCAGTGTGGCCAAAACAGAGGAAAGCAGACCAACAATTACAGAGGCAAGTTCTATCTTCCTCTTTCCCTTTGGGCCGTGTTCTGTGCACCTAGATAATCTCTAGGGTTTAATCAAGCAGAAACTGGAATTAATATGTTTATTACGTGTTATATTGTTGGTCTGTATGTGTTCAATATCTGTTACAGTGTATGCAAGTGGTGTTTCAGTTTTCTGTACTTTAAGCATATGGTTTCCATCGTAGCCTTAGTTTCTGTATTTGACTGCAACTCTTGTAGAGACAATATAGGAACTCTACTGGGGTTATACAGAACTCATAGGGATGTTATTATTCTGTTTTAAATACGTGTGCAATCTGTTCCGTTTCTGTTTCTGCATGTAGTTTCAGTTTTTGTACTGAAAGCTTGGTAAGTTCAATAGCAACCTTAGGCTTTGTAATTGACTTAAATTGCTATAATCAAACCTTGGGGATGCTATCAGGAGGGTGTTAGATCCTTTAGGTCAGTTTAAGAAACAAGCAGAGGGGTAGGAATTGATCGGAGAAGGAGCAGATTGACGAAAACGAAGCAGAGACTGAACTGGAGGCTCTCAAGAGGGAGAGAGCCGGCTCTAGGAAGTCAAGAGCCGGCTCCCCTTCAGCAAGAGTCGGCTCCTAGGGGATTGGAGCCGGCTCCAATAGGGGAAGAGCCGGCTCCTCCATTCCAAGAGCCGGCTCCAATTTGTTTTTACGCCCAGAAAGTGGTTTTAGGGCTCTGTTTGGTGTTTTGAGCACTGTTTGGGCTTCTGAGTGATTCTAATGAATTGTAGGGACTTAACAGAGGATCTAAGTAGTTAATTTTAAGTGTTATTAAACTTAATGTTGCATGGTTTAAGTCTTTAAGACAAAGGATGAAGCAGTGTAAAAATATACAACGGTGTATGCTACTAACAGAGAAAGGAACTAAATGGCTTGATTAAATTTTAGAAATTTAATGAGACTTCACGGAGGGATTAAATAGTTAATTTTTAGGTGTTATTAGGACCCTAAATTAATTTAAGGTTAATTCTAAATTAACGGATCAAACTGTATAACACTTATGTACAATTATATACGGTTGGTGGATGAATGAAGTTTTAAATGCTTAAGCTTATTTTTAGGCATTCCAGGGGGATGTAATATATTTAGTAAATGGTCTTAAATATATTATGGGGTCATTGATGTGTTAGATGTAATCTATGCAGGCTCTGGAAGTTATTTGTTGATTTATTAATTCATCCCCTGCAACTATATGGTTAATTGGTTGGATTTAAATTGCTGAAACATTTAAACATCTTCGGTAATTAATTGGATATTGGTTTTGGATTTTAAATTGCTGTACTATCATTCGTAGTCTGTAATTTACATGGTTTTGGTTTTAAGTTGTTGAAATACTAAATACTATTCTACAACGATGTGGATGGTTGGTTTTGGACTATAAATTACATGCTTATTATTTATGCCTTGTAATTTACCTGGAATTATGTATTGGAACATAATTGCTGAATTCTTATACTTAATTCGGTCAATTATTTGGAATCATATATTGGATAATAATTGCTTAATTCATATATTAAACTTGACCAATTATTTGGAATTATGTATTGGATTTTAAGTGCTGAATTCTCACATTAAAATTCTGTCAATTATCTGGGTTTTGGTTTTGCATTGTAAATTACTTGCTTATCATTTGAATGTTGTAATTTACATGGATATGGAGGATGGTATGCACCGGTATGGGACGGTGGCATACTAGGTATGGTTTAGCTCAAAATGCTAATTCCTACCTTATGGATTTTAATTGGTGAACAGTATGACTGGTTCTATCAATTATATGGACTTTGTGGATTGTATGCACCGGTATGGGACGGTGGCATACTAGGGACAGACTGATTTAAAATACTCAGTCCTACCTGTTTTGGAATAAGGGAACGGGTTGTTAAATAAATCCTCCTTATATATATATAAGTCGGTACGGTTGAATACGCCGAATGACTTATTGGATTTCTTGTGAATGGTTAGGAACGGAGTTTAGATATATATGTTTATGGTACCACGAGTTGAGCTTGAGTCTCGAACTTGTTGGTTAGGGTGCGTATATGCAGTGGACGTGTAGCTGGTTATAGTAGGTTGGGTGTACCCTGTTAGGTCTAGGTACTCATGCCCACCTTTGGGTGCGTATTCGCATGTTGCCTTCTATTCAGGTTGAGATCCCTACTGTAGTTCAGTGAATGTCCCATAGTGTGGATATATTTATGTATGGACTAGATAGATATTGTGAGGTATCTATGGTGTATCTGCGTATTGGGTCACTGTATGGATTGCAGTTAGATTAGAACTTGCTTATGGGCCTGACCCACCCTTTTATTATTTTTTTTTCAGGTGTTCGTCAGTTCTGGGCTGTAGAGCTTGATCGTGCCGAGCAGATACAGTTATTCAATCTACTGATGGCGTAGGATTTTATTTCATGTTAAGACTTGGGTTTTGTTCCAGTCTTTTGAGTACCATTGGATATTTTAGGGGTCCACTAGATGGATTCCCGAGTTGTATAAATTGGAGAACGTTTTCATTCGTGGTGGATCAGTTGTATCAAAATAGTTTTAATTGTCAATGAAATTATTTATTCTGAGGTTTTTA
Source organism: Cornus florida (assembly GCF_030987335.1). Lineage (NCBI taxonomy): Eukaryota > Viridiplantae > Streptophyta > Magnoliopsida > Cornales > Cornaceae > Cornus > Cornus florida. The sequence continues at coordinate 70,774,608 of NW_026775578.1, forward strand.
ATTATTAGATTATCATTCTAGTTTCTTTTCAGCAAAATTTTATTCATTCTTGTTTTCTATATTGTATTCTGTGATTCATTAAAATTGCTAATTGTTTTGATATCCTCGGGTAATCGGGCGTGGGCCTGGCCAACCCGCATCCGGAAATCCGGGGGTATCACATATGCCCCCTTGCCTATGACTTCTACAATTCTGTATGGGCCTTCCCAGGGTGGCATCATTTTTTTGACCATCCCCACCTTTCTTTTCAGAACCAGATCGCCAGGGGCAAAATCCCTGTGTTTTACTCTTTTGTTGTGATTATTCGCCAATACTTGCTGATACGATGCTAACCTTATAGCCGCTGTGTCCCTCCTTTCGTCTATCATATCGAGGTTCAATCTTAACATCTTGTCGTTCTGATCTCGACTCTATGCTAAGCTTCTGATAGTGGGGACCAAATGCTCAACCGGTATAACTGCCTCGGTACCATATGCCATTGCAAACGGGCTCTCCCCAGTCGGCCGCCTTGGGGTGGTTCTGTAAGCCCATAGAACGTTCGGGAGCTCATCCAACCACTTCCCTTTATGGTCTTCCAGCTTCTTCTTAATGCAGGCGAAAATGGTTCTGTTTGTGATTTCTGCTTGTCCGTTGGCCTGAGGATGACTTACTGCAGCCAACTTCTGGTTGATTCCATACTCCTCCAGCAGCTCTCTTACTTGCCTGCTGTCGAGGTTTGTGCCATTGTCCATGACTATTGATCTGGGAACGCCGAAACGGCAGATAATATTGTTCCAAATAAATCGTCTCACATGAGTCTGAGTCACGCTAGGATATGGTTCTGCTTCCACCCATTTAGTGAAGTAATCCGTGGCCAGTAACACATACTTGTTCTAAGCTCTTGCAGTTGGCAGAGGACCGACCACATCCATCCCCCATTGCGCGAAAGGCCATGGCGAGGCCATTACGTGCAATTCCTCAGGTGGTTGGTGGATCAATGGTCCATATCGTTGGCATTTATCGCACCTTCGAGAGAACTCCTCCGCATCTCTTGACATGTTTGGCCAGAAATACCCTTGTGTCATTGCTTTATGCGCTAACGATCGCCCCCCAGAATGATTGCCACACACACCCTCATGAATAGCTCGCAATACCTGCTGCGACTCCGCGGGGGTGACACACTTCAAGTATGGGCCAGAGTAGGACCTTCTGTACAGCTGGTTACGCATGATGGCGTACTTTGCAGCATTCTTTTTGAGTCTCCTAGCTTCATCCCTCTGCATAGGCAAAACGCCATCGCGAATATAGGTAATGATGGGGTCAATCCAACTCGGTTCATACGGTATGACGTTGACTTGCCAAGGGTCAGAGTCAAAGGGTTCTTCGAAAATAGATGGCTGGGTCAGTATTCCTACTGGAATCACCCTCGCCAATGTTTCACCGGAACTCGAAGCACTACATGCTAACCGGTCCGCATCTGCATTCTGTTCCCTCGATAACTGTATGAATTCAATCTTTGCAAAGTCCTTGGCTTTATGCAGAACGGCAGAACGATATGCCCCCATCGTGTCATCCTTGGTCGCGTACTCACCATTTACCTGCCGAACAATCAACTGCGAGTCACTATACACAGTCAAACTTTTGATCTGTAGCTCTCTGGCCAACTTTAATCCATTTAGCAACGCCTCGTATTCCGCTTCATTATTGGTGGCTCGGAACTCAAGTCTGAGTGCTTGACTCAAGGAAGTACCCTCTGGGGTTTGCAGTTTGATCCCAATTCCAGCCCCCATCTGGTTAGAGGAGCCATCCACAAAAAGTTTCCAAGAGCCGCATCTAAGGTCTTCTTCCGTATCCTCGGCATCACATTCTAGCAGGAAATCGGCCACCGCTTGCCCTTTAACAGCTGTTCTCGGCTCATACGTTATGGCCCACTTTGTCATTCTGCCCGAGAGCTCTGGCTTGTGCATAAGTGTTCTGATTGGAAAAGTTGTTAGAACAGCTATGGGGTGGGATTCGAAATAATGCCTCAACTTTCTTTTTGCATTTACAAGTGCAAGTACCACCCGTTCGGCCTTTGAGTATCTTTGTTCTGCCTCTGTCATTGTTTTGCTTACATAAAATACCGGGTATTGCACCCCTTCCTTGCAACGAATCAGAACGGCACTTGTCGCGACACCAGATACTCCAAGATATAGAAATAACTTTTCTTCCGGATCTGGGGCTGACAGGACTGGTGGATTCTGCATATATTCCTTCAAATGAGTCAATGCTTGTCATTGCTCATCCCCCCAGACCTGCCTTCCATGGCTCCGAATCGTGTCAAAGAACGGCTTGCAGTGATCTGACAATTTTGAAATAAATCGACTTAATGCAGCTATTCGTCCTGTGAGGGCTTGCACCTCTCTGATCGTCTTTGGCTCAGCATTCTTAATCAAAGCCTCTGCTTGAGCGGGGCTAACTTCGATGCCTCTGCGGTTGACCACGTGTCCCAGAAACTGTCCGGAACTCACACCGAACGAGCACTTGGTTGGATTGAGCCTCATCCCATATCGCTTCAGTACATCAAATACATCTTGCAGATGCTTCAGATGATCATCCTTCTTCCTACTCTTTACCACCATATCATCAATATAGGCTTCCACAATCTTTCCCATTTGATTCTTAAAAATTTTGCTAACAAGTCTTTGATAAGTTGCTCCCGCATTCTTTAGTCCGAAAGGCATAACTTTGTAGCAGTATGTTCCTCGCTCGGTGACAAAAGAAGTTTTTTCTTCATCTGCGGGGTCCATAGGGATCTGATTATAACCTGAATAAGCGTCCAGAAAGGTTAAACGCTCATACCCGGTGGTGGCATCCACCATTTGATCAATCTTAGGCAGCGGGAAGCTGTCTTTCGGACAGGCTTTGTTCAAATTGGTGAAATCAATGCATACTCGCCATTTCCCATTCTTCTTCTGTACGACAACGACGTTGGACAACCAATCAGGGTAGTGCACTTCTCTGATAAATCCCGCATCAAGCAGCCTATCGACTTCTTCCGCTATGATTTGATTACGTTCTGGAGCAAATCTTCGCTGCTTCTGTTTCACTGGTTTGAAATTGGGATTGACATTCAGGGAATGACAGGATACGGAGGGACTAATTCCAGGCATGTCTAGGTGACTCCATGCAAATACGTCGGCATTGTGGGACAAGAAATCCACTAGCTCTTGCTGCTCTTCTCTGGTCAGTCTTATACCTACTCTGGTAGTTCGTTCTGGCCTGGACTGATCGATCTGCACATCCAGAAGGGGCTCCTCGGTCAAGTCGACTGACTCCTCCACCCTGTTCTGCTCGGGCGGAGGTTCCTGTAATTGCTATCTGGGGCTTGCCGAACGGACGGGCGCCTTCCCTTTCCCAGCATGCTTTAGTGTGACGGAATAACACTCTTTGGCTGCAACCTGATCCCCCCGAATGTCTATCACTTTATCTCCATCGGGTCCGAGGCACCTCATGACCTGATGCAGAGTTGAGGGTACACCTTGGACTCTGTGAATCCATCCTCTTCCCATCAGGAGATTATACGAGGGGTGAATTTCTACAACCACAAAAGTTTCCATAAGAGCTTATTCTGCAGCTTGAACTTCCACTTCCACCATCCCGACGGGCTCCACCCTCTTCCCATCGAACCCTAACAAGGGATTTCCAGTGGGCTTGAGCCTCTCTGGTTTAATCTCGAGCCTATCAAATGTGTCCCTCGGCATGACATTCGCACTGCTCCCAGGATCGATCAGAACTCTGCGCACCAAGCAGTCCACCACTGTTAAACTGACTACCAACGGGTCTTCATGGGGCAGTTGAACACGCTGCAGGTCTGTCCAGTCGAACTTTATCTGTATCGACGGGCTCTGCTGGTGTAGAGTATTCACACTGCTGACCCTTTTCTTCATCTGCGCCTGCCGCAGGCGCGCCCGGAGTAGCTCATCTGACTCTTCACTAGGCTCGGGTCGACCATGGATAGCATTGATTATACGAACTGGTTGTGAATTGTGGGAGCTTTGTTTATGACTCCTTTTTATTTATTCCACCGGTCGATTCTGCTCTATCGCCGAGCCTTGAACATAACTCGCAAACTCCCCTCTAGCTATCAGCATCTCCACTTGCCTCCTCGGGTTCCTGCATTCGTTAGTCTGATGACCGAAATCGGAATGGAAAGCACAATGTTTAGTTTGATCCCTCTGTTCGAGGGGTTGCCTAATTGGCAGTGGTGGATGAAACTTATCTTTGTTCTCCTGATACAGCCTCGCCAGAGTGACCTTCAGCGGAGTAATCAGCTCTTCCTCCCTGGACCTTTTTTCTGCCTTCCAAGAGGTCTGATGTTGCGGCTGAGCCTGCTTCTGCCTGATCTTTGCCTTGGACTTTTCCTCGGTCGACACGAGCGACGCTGTCCGAGCATTAGCTGCCTCCTCTTCTTCTAGGCGCACAAAGCCATCGGCTCTTTCATTGAGTTCATCCATAGTAGTCGGCGTGTTCACTACCAGACTGGTGTGAAACGGAGTTCCACGTGTCATGGCTAACTTGAAGGCTTGAACTGCTGTAGAAGGGTGGCATTCGATCACCATACTCTTAGTGAGATTAAACCTGGTAAGAAAAGCCTGGAGACATTCATCTTTATGCTGCCTCATCGTGAATAGGCTCGAGATGTCCTTCGGCGGGCGCTTGTTCCCATAGTACTGGCTTATGAACCGATCGCACAGGTTTCTGAAGCTACCAATGGAGCTCTTAGGCAAGTTTTTGAACCAGCTGAGCGCCGGTCCGGCTAGGCTTGTAGGGAAACATTTGCACATTAAAGAGTCGTTTTCCGTATTCAGGGCTATTTTCAACTGGATATGGTACACATGATCGATCGGATCGGTTGTTCCGTCAAACAGAATAAAGACTGGCATAGCAAACTTCCTTGAGTCCAGCGGATCGGAGAGCTTCATTCTCTCTCTGGAGTCCAGCGGTAGCTCTGTGAGTTACGGTTCTGCCCTCCGAACCGCGATGAGTGATAGTAGCCATGGAGGGCCGGTAAGACGGATCGAACGACCGTTCCTCTATGAACTCTCTTTGCCAAGGCGACGCTACTCGACGGCGATCAACCTCTATCACTTCCTCTCGGTCGAACCTTTCCCGATGCGGATCGAAGGTTATGGCTTCATTCCGTCTAATCTGCTCATGTCGCGGATCAACGTGAGTCGATCCTTCGTGATCCTCAACTCGACGAACATTTGGCGGCAAATTGTCCATCATCCTTTCATCACGGTGGTGAGCTGACTGATTGTTCTCGTCCTGCTCGCCTTGACGCGCGATATTAGATTGAACACCTCCTTCACCGACCGGAAGTGGATGCGAAACCGTAGGTATTTGCCGATGTTGCATTCCAGCTTTCAATTCTGCATTCTCTTTTTTGAGAGCTTCAATCAAGTTCATCAACTCCTCAAGCTTTGTTTGCTGGACAGCCTCCATCGGATTGGAGCTTTCACCTATCATTATTCCTGAACGGAGTAAAGGCATTAATCTCAAGTTCGCGAGTAGATCCGAGCTTCGTGAGTGGGAATTTTTCAGATCTGGTTTCGAATTCTCCGAATTATGCTCACCGTTTACGAGATCTGAATTGTCTGAACTCTAAATCCGTCAGATCCTGCCACAATCGAACAACTCGTTGTTGCGTAGATCTGAAGCCACTTCTGCCAAAGCTTCAAGAACTGTAATTCCTCCAGAGTAGGTCACAATCGCTCAGATCTGGATCCAAATCCCAAAGATCGAGTCTCGATCAACCGAATTGGTCTGAATCCACTCGATATTCCTCATTGATCAACCAAACTTCCATGCGATTCCCACAGACGGCGCCAATTGAAGATGCAAGAAATTCATACTCTCTTTCTCTCTCTAGAATTCTTACATTTCAACAAAAAGATCCTCCCATTCTTTCCATTCCTTCCCTTATTTATAGATATTTACAAGATATTTACAAATATTGACGGATTGCTGGATCTGGGCCTGTTCCTCCATAAGTCCTGGTCACCTTTGATGGGCTTATTCGCGTTCGGCCCATATGGCAGTGTCTTTTTATGGGCCGACCCAGCTGTACGGACCGGATGTCGTGCTTGCAAGTCAGATCCGGCCCATGTCGTCCTGGGCCTCCTCAGGTGGATGTGGTGGCTACATGTATATATATGTGCGTGTTTGCATCTGTATATACAGAGAGGGGGTAGAGAGAGAGGAGGTAGATGGAAATTTTAGAAGCAATTTAGACAGTTTGGACCAAAAAAGTATGAAAGTGGCGGGAAAAAAGGTCGCCGGAAGAGAAAGACGGATCAAAAAATAAAATAGTGACTTATATAAAAAAAACAAAAAATAATATGGAGAGAAATAGAGGGTAGAGAACATTTTCCTTCATTATTAAATTTTTATTTTTTATGGGGTAATTTAGAAATTTTAATTACTAAATTGATATAATGTCCTCATTTACACAAATTGAAATAATTGGAGATTAATTGCACCTTCTCGATATTGTAGGGATATTTTTTTTTTGGCACTTAACAAATATATAAAGGTATATGCTCACATAAACTATATAAATATAGGATTATAGTCATATAGGCTCACATAAACTAAGTATAGAATTATAGTTAGGCGGCAAAACTGTTACGGGCTAAGTTGGGCCAATTGATTCCACCGTTTCAATACACATGTTTCAGATTTTGACTTATTTTTTCAATATGTTTTACAACTATTTATAACAAACAGGTAGGACCAAACATGTTGTGGGCCAAAAACTGATTACTGTAATCAACCTGTAACCAAAACACCCAAAACCAAGCACGAACCAAACATGCCTTAATGTCAAGCACGTCTTTTCCTTTAGGATGAGATGACTATGGACCCCACACACGCATATATAGATATATATATAACATTAGAAATTTTTTGTGAAACGAATTAATGTGACTCAGGTACTGCTTTTATCGAGCGGATATTGGGTTGGGTTGGCCGAGTGAGCCCAACTCAATATGTCTTTCAATAACAAAGGATATGATTGTGAATCACTGTTAAAGTTTGGGTAATTTCGAGATTCCACTATGTCTTCAAGATGTAAACCCTAATAACATCTTCACATAGAGAAGGTAGGGTTTGCGAATTCGTTTCAGAGAAGCAGCAAGGTAAGCAGATAGCCGCAACCTGAGGAACCATGGGTCGCATGCACAGTCGTGGGTAGATCTCTTTCTCTCACTACCACATCTCCATGTTTCTCTCTCTACATTCTCTCACTACGCTCTGATGGTGTGTTTGTTTTGCTCTCAGGAAGGGTATCTCCGCTTCGGCTCTGCCTTACAAGAGAACTCCTCCTAGTTGGCTCAAGATCTCCTCCCAAGATGTGAGAAAACAATCCTAATTTCTCTCCCTTCTCTTTCTCTCTCTACATTCTCTCATTATGTTCTGATATTACAGGTTGATGAGAACATTTGCAAGTTCGCGAAGAAAGGTTTGACACCATCGCAAATCGGAGTGATTCTTCGTGATTCTCACGGTATTGCTCAGGTCAAGAGCGTCACAGGAAGCAAGATCTTGCGTATTCTCAAGGCTCATGGTAAATTCAGAATCTGTTTGTTTCCCGAGAAACATATAATTGTTCATTTTGATTGTGTTATTGAGTGTGCTTTGTTTTTTTAGGGCTTGCTCCTGAAATTCCCGAGGATTTGTACCACCTGATCAAGAAGGCAGTTGCGATACGGAAGCATCTGGAGAGGAACAGGAAGGACAAGGATTCCAAGTTCCGGCTGATTCTTGTTGAGAGCAGAATCCACAGGCTCGCTCGCTACTACAAGAAGACTAAGAAGCTCCCTCCTGTCTGGAAATAGTAAGCCTTTGAACCACGATTTATTGCAATTGATTGAATTATTGTGAATTGCTAGTTAGTAAAATTCAGATCATTTTTGTCCTCTTTGTTTGTATTGATTGGAAATGAATTCTCAAGAAATGATACACATTGTGTTTAATCAATCTAGTAGTTATAAACTAGATATTGCACTTAAGATCCTTAAGTTCCTTCAACATAATGAATTTAGAATAAAGCGGATGGATTTAGGAGCCCAAGTATTTGAATCCAAATCCAGCAATCCCAAATGCTACACTACTGCACCTGCCTCATTTACCCCCCTCATTTACGAGGGTGTTAATTTACTGCATAATTCTACCCCTTCCTGAAATGGCTTTTATTGTGGTTATTCAATTTGATCGTAAGATTTTCTCATTTTACTGGATCATATTCCGCATTGAAGCTACCTGATTGAAATTCAGGTGTAGCCTTGATTGTAAAGTGCTTGGTCTCATTGTTTTTGCCTAAAGTTGGAAACAGATACAAAGTTCTAAAATTTGCTTGTCAAAATATAAAATTATCACACTTGAATCACTTGATGCTTCTTTTAGAGGCCTTTATTTTCGTTGGCACCTAGTTTTTTGTGATTGTATTGGACCAGGAAAGAAGGTTACCCATTCAGCCATTAGTCTTCTTTACTCTTATGTACTTTTCTTGGTCATGATATGCTTGTTTTTACATATACATTAACCTTTCCCTGAATGCTTCTAAACTTAATTTTAATTTGAGGGCAGTATCAGCAAAATATTGCTTTATAATTGATTGGTTTTTTTTTTTTTTTTTTTTTTTTTGTTTGTTTGTTTTGTTTTGGGTAATAGAAATGATTCAGCTATAAAAATTTTAGCATGACACAGAGTTCGTACTTTTAGTAGTTGGTCAAAATTCTTGAGGATGACCCACAGTTCGAAGTTCGAACTTTTAGTAGTTGTTCAAAGGTCTATAACTCTATTTTATTTTGTCTGTTGTTTGGGTCAAAAATCTTTTTGTTCCTTTTTCCCTGTTTGGTTGATGATTATCTATTAGTTATGTTATTAACCCAAACTTTGTCATTTGCAGCGAGTCTACAACTGCCAGCACTCTTGTTGCTTAAGCTTGGTATGTGGTTGGGCCCAGTTTTGAGATTTAGTTGTGGTATGGATGCTATCTGGCTCTTAATCGGCAGATAGTCTTCCCTTAGTTTGGAAATTAGTGGTTCGAACAAGTAAGTGATTCATAAAGATTGAAAGATATTATTTTACTTCTAAATGGATGGAAGAACAGAAGAGTTATGTTTTGAACCAAAAATTCTTATTTTAATTTATGATTTTCAAATTTAATTTATGCTTAAGCAGGTATCTTCTAAATTGAATTTAACAAATGCGTTTTTAATTGTTTGATTTGTTAGTTTTCATTTACACATTTGAATTTGAATTATAATATCACCGGTGGGTATTAAGATGCATGCCAAAACCTCATCTGAAAATGGGTTTTGACTAGGGCAACTAGTGTTGCTCATTTACAATTTAGGGGTGGCAATTTGTGTTTGTAGATCATAATGGTGTCGTGTCAACTTATGGATATTCTACTAAATAGGTCAACCCGAACACTACATGTTTAAGAATCATGTTAGGGATCCTCAACACTAACACGACCTGTTTATTAAACGGGTTACATGTGTTGACTTGTTTAATGACCTATTTACCAAAATCATAAATTATATTATTTAGGGTATTTATAATACTCGATCAAACAATAAATACTATGGAGTAGAAAAAATATAAGATTGAAGATCATAAGGCTAGCATGAATAAGATTGAAAAGAAATTTCAGCTAAGGAGATAATGTATATTTTTGTCGGGTCATGTAGAACTTTGTCATCCTTAATTCACAGAATTGTTTGGCCATCTTGGATGCCACACTTGCCTTGGGTTGCTTCCATGAGTAGTGTTTGCATGTTCCCTTGAATAGAGCAAACTAGTTTTCTAGTTAGCAAAGTCCATTCTTAGACCATGAGTGACGAAGTACATGTCAAAAAATTAGGTTGGATTTGACAATGTCATGGCATGACATGTTTCATGGACCTCATATACAACATATTATCGACATTTTTGTACTGTTGAAGCATTTGTTAAGGGTGACTTTACAGTCTTTTTTTTGTGTTTTTTCACTTCGATTTATGTAGTCTAATTGATTTTTACTCGAAACGCATTTTTACTGGGATTGTGTTGTTAAGAAAGCACAAGCTTTGTCCGGTAAGCTCTTAATATTTATCAGAGTTACAATTTATGGTCACGGGTACAATGCATTTATCAAGTGATGAATGTATATTGTCGGTTCATGAGATCGAAATATTTTATATAGCTCACACCCATTTCGGAGCTCTGAGGTTCATTAGGACGAAATGTTTTATTTTGCTCAGACCCTCATTTCAGAGCTTTGATATGCAAGCTGTGGATAATGATCAGTGGTTGGAAGATTGGTTGGGCTTGTAGGTTATATCTTCGCATTTAATAATACTACAAGTCAAATCACATAGCAAAGATCATGATATTTTCTTTTTAAAAGTTATATTGCTTGTTATACTGTATCGGCTGTAAGTGCTATATATTACGATATAAGAGATTCCGAAATCATGGAACCTCTTGACATATGAATCAATGCCAAACACATCATTCTTTTATGGCACTTAATCCGCATGTAATAGAAACACGTGGATGATGACGTGGTATAACTGGTGCAGTCGTTTGTGTTGAGTAATAGATTAAAACTTTTAAGGATATGCATACCACCGGTGCAGTCAAGTCTTTCTCGGGTGTGTCCAGGTTTGCAAATGAATCAACCTTGAGCTTTAGCTTGCTCGGGCTCTGTTCGGCTCGGCTCGGAACTTTTTGGCCAAGCTTGCGCTTGGGCTTGGCTTGGTTTGTGTATATGCAGATTTTCAATCAATCAAGGCGATCTGAACTGAGACAAGTTTACCCACCCATCTAACCTCCCATATCCATCCTCTCTTTTGTTGATTCCAACCGCAATCTCCATCACAATATTATTAGAGTGGAGAGAGCGAAAGAAAGATTTGTCAGCTTTGGCCGATTTTATGGATCTCCAGTTCCGTCACAATATTATCAGTGTCTAAAGAACTAACCTTGCTGTGGCTATTTAGTTAATAACTGAAACAGAAGAACACAGGCACTTGAATGTATAATGGAAAAAGAGTTCGGAATGAGAACAAACAAAACATAGATAGCAACTCTAGTTTACCACTGGAAGTTTATCAAATACGTGTTTATATATGAAATGAAAAGATTATTATTTTTTTCTTGTGATTTAATAAATTATTTTTAGCACGTTTATGTAACACATTTAATTAAACATGTCTAATTGAACTGTTAAGAGTCAAATTTAAATAAAACGTTCCGATTTGAAATGATATGATTATAATTGAAATATCATTGAATCAAATCCAAAATCACTTATTACATGTTCTGTTCAAATCATGTTATATATTTTTATATAAATAAATAATATATTTTTTTGTAATTTTTATTCATATAATAAATTTTTTTTTTTTTTTTCCTTACAAGAAACACGATCACATTCATTTTTTACTTTTCCGAAGACTTAAACCTACAGTATTTTATTTTGGGAGGTGTGAAGATACACTAGGCTGCACAGAGTTCGATTCTATATGATCATTAATAAAACGTTTTCTTAAATTTTATATTATTATTTTTAATTATAATCAAACCGTATTGCATATCCAAAAATAAATGTCCGAATCTTAATAAAACACCCACAAATAGGGATGGCAAAAATCCCCAACTAGGTGGGGAACCGCATGACAAAAATCCCCACCCAGGTGGGGAACCGCCCCGCCCCCGCCCCGTTTACAATGAGTTTGGAGAACCATTTAGTTAAATGGGGTGGGGATGGGAATTTAAAAAAAAAAAAAAAAAAAACCGGCCGGTTTCGGGGCGGGGACAGGGGAGTCCAATCCCCGCCCCGATTAGTATATAAAATTATTAATTTACACCTACCATATTATTATATTTACCAAATTAACCTACACTATATATACACATGTTGTAAACCTTAGACTCAATTCACTTCCCATATTCCTCCTAATGTCAGGAGCCGGCACTAATAGATCTGACGAAACAAAAAAAAAAAATAGCAAGAAGGATGAAGCAACTAGCAGGTACTTGGAACTCCTACCGTCCTACACTCCCTCCTGCCTCCTACACCATCTTCATCCACCGCTTCAGCCGACATCCACCTGTTTTCACAGATATATATATTTTTTTGTTGGATGATATGTTGTGTACTCAATCCTGGATACCTGGAAGCCCATTGATTGTTCAAACAATAAGATCCACCAAACGTTTTTCTGGTTTTGATTTGAAGTTATTAGAGGTGAGATTACAATTTTGTTAATATTTGATTTTCTTAATATTTGATCAAAGAATCAGAGGAGTCTGCACATATCAACGAATTGCTTTGAGTTATATATATATATATATATATATATATATATATATATATATATATATTTGATTGATGAATGATGATGTTGATTGATGATGTTATTTTGTATTTGTTTGGTTGATGTTTGCTTGAAAGTTTAGATTTATGTGATTTTGTCTTATAAAAAAATAAAAATAAAAAGAGTTTAGATTTATGTGGTTTTGTAGAATAAAAAAAATTAGAATTTTCAAATTTAATCAGTTATGGGGCGGTGGCGGGGCGGGGGCGGGTCAAGCGGCGGCTGGGTGGGGGCGGTTATGGGGGTTGGGGGTAAAAAAATAATCTGTTTTGGAGCGATTTTGGGGGTTTCAAATTTAAACGGGGATAGGGATGGGGATTGAGAAACCGCCCCATTGCCATCCTACTCACAAAACAAGGTTTATATTTCCTTTCTCAACCATCTCCCTAACTTCTTTTCATAAGAATTTACCTAAATGCAAATTGATATAAAACCAAAAAAAAGGAGGAGATGAGGTTCAGTACCATCTAATCTGGCATAAGATCAAAACTCAATTTGTGACCATGTTTTGTTTCGAACGTGGTGAAGAACTAAACAACAAGAACAGAGAACAAAATGGAAAGGGGTAATTTGTGACACTTTCCCAACACGTAGGCTAAAAATATTACTACTTTGATGTGACATGATATGAGACGTTTTGGACACTTTTAAGATATACTAGGAAAAGACACGTGCAATATACTAGGAAAAAGCACGTGTAATGTACGTGTTGAATGTTTTGGAGATAATGTGATAGAGTTTTATAGAAAATAAAATAGCTAATTTATGGTAGATTTTATAAAAATTATTTTATTTTCTTTAAATATATTATTGTTTAATTTTATTTTCTTTTATTAAAAAAAACTCATAATAAATAGATAAATAGGTAATATGTGTTACAATTTTATAGAAACTCTTTTAAAAACTATTTTTATATCAATTAATAAATATTTTTTTATATTAACAATTCTTGTCTAATTAGATTTTAATAAATAAATAAATAGGTAATTTGTGTTAGAATTTTATAAAAACTCTTTTAAAACCTCTTTTTATATCAATTAATAAATAATTTTTTATATTAACAATACTTGTCTAATTAGATTTCCTTTTATAAAAAAACTTAAAATAAATAGATAAATAGGTAATTTGTATTAGAGTTTTTATATAGTATCTTAAAATATATCTTTGTCTAATGTATTATAATTTTATTGAAAATAAAATAGGTAATTTGTGGTATAGTTTTTCTAGTCTAATTAGATTTTCTTTTATTAAAAAACTTATAATAAATAAATAATAAGTAATTTGTGTTAGAGATTAATAGAAACTCTTTTAAAAACTCTTTTTATATCAATTAATAAATATTTTTAAATTTTATTAATTCTTGTCAAATTAGATTAGCTTTTATTATATAAAAAAAAAAAAAAAAAACTCATAATAAAAAGTAGTTTGTGATAAAGTTTTAGAAAAGTTATTTTATTTTTTATATCAATTAAAAAATATTTTTTATATTAATAATTCTTGTTTAATTATAATTTATTCTATTAAAAAACTTATAATAAATAAATAAATAGGTAATTTGTGTTAAAATTTAATATTAACTCTTTGAAAAATTCTTTTTATATCAATTAATAAATACTTTTATTTTAATAATTCTTGTTTAGTTAGATTTAATTTTATTAAAAAATTCATAATAAATAGATAAATTGGTAATTTGTGTTAGAGTTGTTTATAGAAACTCTTTTGAACTTCTTTTTATATCAATTAATAAATAATTTTTTATATTAGTAATACTTGTATAATTAGATTTTCTTTTATAGAAAAACTCACAATAAATAGATAAATAAGTAATTTGTGTTAGAGTTTTATGAAAACTCTTTATTATATAGATTTTAGTGTTTATATTTTTTTTATATAAATAAATAAATACTGAAACTCTTTGCACATCTAATAATAGTATAAATAAAAACTCTTTGGCAGAGTTTCTGTATTTTACGCTGTAATTCTAGATTTTTAGAATTCTCAATTTCTGTACCCCTTCCTCCATGCCTCTATTTATAGGCTTCTTGGATTAATAGAATTATGACATGTGTCATTTTCTGATTAGGGCGGGTCGATTATATTGTGACAATTATTCATAAAAAATAACTATTCTTTTTATATTGAACTAAAAATAAGAGTTTTATCTAGAATGTGATTGATATTATTAGGTAATTTTGCGATTAATAAATATTTTTTATTTTAATAATTCTTGTCTAATTTGATTTACTTTTATTAAAAAAAACTCATAATAAATAGATAAATAGGTAATTTGTGTTAGAGTTTTATAAAAACTCTTTTAAAACCTCTTTTTATATCAATTAACAAATAATTTTTAATATTAATAATACTTGTCTAATTAGATTTTCTTTTATTAAATAACTCATAATAAATAGATAAATAAGTAATTTGTGTTAAAGTTTTATAGAAACTCTTTAAATATATCTTTGTCTAATGTGATAGAGTTTTATTGAAAATAAAATAAGTAATTTGTGATAGAGTTTTATAAAAATTATTTTATTTTCTTTAAATATATCCTTGTCTAATTAGATTTAATTTTATTAAGAAACTCATAATAAAAGCTAATTTGTGGTAGAGTTTTAGAAAAATTATTTTGTTTTATATATCAATTAATAAATATTTTTTTATATTAATAATTATTGTCTAATTCGATTTTCTTTTATTAAAAAATTCATAATAATAAATAGATAAATAGGTTAGTTTAAATTTTATTATTTAGATTTTAGTTTTTTAAAATATTTTTTTATATAAATAAATAAATACTTAAATACTGAAACTCTTTGCACATCTGTATTTTACTCTAAAATTCTGGATTTATAGAATTTTCAATTTCTATACCCCTTCCTCCTTCCTCCATGCCTCTATTTATAGGCTTCTTAGATTAGTAGGATGATGACATGCATCTTTTCTAATAATTACATAATCATAACTGGGTCGGGCTGGTTATATTGTGATAATTATCTATAAAAAATAACTATTCTTTTTATATTGAACTAAAAATAAGAGTTTTATATAAAATGTGATTGATTATATTAGGTAATTTTCAGAGTTTTATAGAAACTATTTTTATATCAATTAATAAATATTTTTTTATATAAATAAATAAATACTGAACTACTGAAACACGTTGCATTATTTTATTAGGTAATTTTTAATTAATAAATATTTTTTATTTTAATAATTATTGTCTAATTAGATTTACTTTTATTTAAAAAACTCATAATAAATAGAAAATTAAGTAATTTATGTGTTAGAGTTTTATATAAACTATTTTAAAACCTTTTTTTATATCAATTAATAAATAATTTTTTATATTAATAATACTTGTCTAATTAGATTTTATTTTATGAAAAAACTCATAATAAATAGATAAATAAGTAATTTGTGTTAGAGTTTTATAGAAACTCGTTAAATATATCTTTGTCTAGCGTAATAGAGTTTTATTGAAAATAAAATAGGTAATTTGTGATAGGGTTTTATAGAAATTATTTTATTTTCTTTAAATATATCATTATCTAATTAGATTTAATTTTATTAAGAAACTCACAATAAAAGCTAATTTGTGGTTGAGTTTTAGAAAAATTATTTTGTTTTATATATCAATTAATAAATATTTTTTATATTAGTAATTCTTGTCTAATTAGATTTTTTTTACTAAAAAATTCACAATAATAAATAGATAAGTAGGTTAATTTAAATTTTATTATGTAGATTTTAGTGTTTTAAATATTTTTTTATATAAATAAATAAAAACTGAAACTTTTTGCACATCTGATAATAGTATAGATAAAAAGTATTTTTATATCAATTAATAAATATTTTTTGATATAAATAAATAAATACTGAAGTATTGGATTTCTAGAATTCTTAATTTCTGTATCCCTTCCTCCTTCCTTCTACTTATAGGCTTTTTGGATTAATAAGATGACGACATGTGTCTTTTTTTTATAATTACATAATCTTAACTGGGCCTGGCCGGTTATATTGGGATAATTATCCATAAAAAATAACTATTTTTTTTTTTAATATTGAACTAAAAATTAGAGTTTTATATAGAATGTGATTGATTTTATTAGGTAATTTTTAAAGTATTATAGAAAGTATTTTTACAAAAACTATTTTTGTATCAATTAATAAAATATTTTTATATAAATAAATAAATACTGAAATACAGAAACCCTTTGCATGATTTTATTAGGTAATTTTCAATTAATAAATATTTTTTATTTTAATAATTATTGTCTAATTAGATTTATTTTCATTAAAAAAACTCATAATAAATAGATAAATAGATAATTTGTACTTAAATACTTAAACTCTTTGCACATCTAATAATAGTATTATATCAATTAATAAATATTTTTTTTATATAAATAAATAAATACTGAAACTCTTTGGCAAAATTTCTGTATTTTACTCTGAAATTCTGGATTTCTAGAATTCTCAATTTCTGTACCACTTCCTCCTTCCTCATGCCTCTATTTACAGGCTCATTGGATTAATAGGATGATGACACGTGTCCTTTGCTGATAATTACATAATCATAACTGGGTTAGGCCGATTATATTGTGATAATTATCCATAAAAAATAACTATTCTTTTTATATTGAACTAAAAATTAGAGTTTTATATAAAATGTGATTGATTTTATTAGGTAATTTTTAAAATTTTATAAAAACTATTTTTACAAAAACTATTTTTATATCAATTAATAAATATTTTTTTATATAAATAAATAAATACTAAAACACTTTGCATGATTTTATTAGGTAAGTTTTTAATTAATAAATATTTTTGATTTTAATAATTCTTGTCTAATTAGAATTACTTTTATTAAAAAAAAACTCATAATAAATAGATAAATAGGTAATTTGTGTTAGAGTTTTATAGAAAATCTTTTAAGACCTCTTTTTATATCCATTAATAAATAATTTTTTTATATTAACAATACTTGTTTAATTAGATTTCATTTTATTAAAAAACTCATAATAAATAGATAAATAGGTAATTTGTGTTAGAGTTTTATAGAAACTCTTTAAATATATCTTTGTCTCGTGTGATATAGTTTTATTGAAAATAAAATAAATAATTTGTGATAGAGTTTTATAAAAATTATTTTGTTTTATATATCAATTAATAAATATTTTTATATTAATAATTCTTGTCTAATTAGATTTTCTTTTATTAAAAAATTCATAATAATAAATAGATAAATAGGTTAATTTATAGACCATTTGGTCAAGTACAATTGATTATAGATTGAATTTTAATTTTATTAGGTAATTTTGAGTTTTATAGAATTTATATCGTGCAATATAATAATTAATGAGAGCTCAATTTTATTAGGTAATTTCGAGTTTTATAACTCTTTACACAAAGGCCGAGAAAGTAGTAGTTCATTTGCTCTTAGCCAAAAGACCAAGAAAGGTTAGCCAAAAGGCCGACCAAAAAAAATTTAGTACTATAAGAGACCTTCATGTAATCCTTTTTACTTAAAACCAATGTAGAACTTTGTAATTTGAATTAAATTCTTTTTATATTCTGTTAATTTGAATTAATTTTAATTTTATTAGGTAATTTTGAGTGTTATAGAATTTATATTAATTAATAAATAAATACTGAAATACTGAAACACTGAAACACTTTACACATTTAATAATAGTATAGATATAGATATATACGTAGGCTATAACTGTCACCCGCTTACCTCAAATACAATAGTGTAATTTTTTTCCCTGATCCAAACATCAAAAACAGTGACATGAGATTGAGTTCTGTGTTCCACTGTATGGAATTAAAGTCTTGAAATTGAATTTGGTGGAATTGAAGAAATTTTTGGTGTAACTTTGAACTAAACTTTTCTCCTATTCCATCAATTCCATTTCCAAAACTCAAATTTCATGTAGCCAAATATAACTTGTATATTTAATAAAATAAAGGGTATTATAGCCTTTTCAACTATGACAAGGAAAAAATGTCAATTGTCAAGTATGAAACAAAAAGAAGAGTATTCATTCAATTCAGAGAGGATTGCTTGATTTCGTTAGGGGCAGAAGCCCAACCCCAAGCCCATATTTAACCCTAATGGAGTTTCCTTAGGACTCGTGTGAGTTCCATTAAGGATATTATTTATTTGTATTTGAGTTGGACAAGAAATATGTTTGGGCCAGATGGGCCCTGCAGCTTCCCTTGGGCCCGATGGGGCATTGGGTTCATCCAGACATATTGCTCGTTCACAGAAGCAGTTAGATCAGGCTCAATGACTGGGCTTTTAGCATTGGGCTTAGTGACGCGTATTAAGTGAGAGAGTAATAATTAAAAGTTATTATTATTCTTATTTTTTATGACGTGTGAATCTCGCAATTATTGTTGATTTGAATTTGTAACTATTTATGTTACTCATTCCGACTTCACTGTATATAATTTGTAACTATTTACTAGGAGTGAGCACAGTAGATGGTAGGTTTAATATTAGTATAAAGTTTACTGTGTTTACTTTCCGCTTCCCTTTAATTGTGCACAGTAGAGATTTGAAAGCAAAAGAAGAAAAATAGCTGCAGTTGGTTTGATGGTTGGTGTTCTTAGTTGGCAACGGATGATTCATTCCAAGTTCCAAAGAATCATGTGAGTCTCATCGTCCTTCTTAATTTCCTGTTATCTTGAATACTATTTGATATGGTGAATTTTTCTCATTTTATTCAAGAAAAATGGTAGTATTTTGATTTCAATTGAATTAGGGTTTAGGTTTTGTATCGAATGAATTGGAAAGGAAAGGGGCAAATGGCAAGTTGTAATGACATTGATCAGCTGCTTCCTGAGGATTTAATTATTGAGATTCTCTCGAAGCTGCCTGTGAAATCACTGATTAGGGCTAGAGCCGTATGCAAGAATTGGTACACTATCATCAAAAACTCTAGTTTTGTTACTAAGCACTTCAACCACCACACCAACAACAACAGTGGCCGTCTTTTCATTTATCGTGTTGTCAAAAATACCCGGAAATGTATTTTCTCATTGTTCCCCGATGAAACACTCGCCGGTACTCCCCCGGTGCATCAGGATGTGGTGGTGGATATGCCCTGCTATATAAGGATTGTTGCCAGTCCCTACAACGGTATACTGTGTCTGTTCAATCGACCTTCCAATAGCTTTGCTATGTGGAACCCTGCAACCAGAGAATTTAGGGCCCTCCCGGTGCTGTCTGGTAACTTTCCACCCAATTTGGTGAGGTGTGGTGAAATTTGTGGATTTGGTTTGGATCTCATTACCAATGATTACAAGGTGGTTTGGATTTGGAACACTATGAGTGTATTTAAAGGGACAAGTTTTGGTCCTTATCAGGTTGCTGTGTATACCCTATCTACTGATTCCTGGAGATATCTTGATGTTGTTTTGCCCTATTCTTGCATTGAAAGCCCTCTGTCTAACACATGCATTAATGGGGTTTATCACTGGTGTGCAATGAACAATGACAATCATCCTGTGATCCTTTCATTTGACATGGGCACTGAGTTGTTCCACGAGATACGCGATATTCCAAGTTCAAGAGGTGCCCTTCTTGCACCCTACTACAATAGCTATCTTGCTCTGATTTTGTATGATTATTCTCCAATTTTTGACATATGGGTGATGATGGAAGAAGGGTGTTGGACAAAACAATTTACGGTTGACCTCCCTGCAGAATTTGGATGGCCGCTTGGGTTTTGGAAGAACGGTCAGCTTATTATACAAAATGATGATTATGGTCCTGTGGCCTTATATGATCCAGAGACTCATGAAATTAAGGATCTTGGATCCCAGAATTGTGTCGACTCCTTGGTCAACAGGGAGAGCCTAGTCTCAATCAGGGGTGGAGATGGATTCCTGGAACAAGATCACTTGTCTGATGTAAATCAAATTTTAAACTTTTCTAAAACAGCTAAAGCTGAATAGCAACCTGACTTTCCTGATGATGAGGATTCTGAAATTTCTGGTTTAGTATGATTGATGTGCGTGTTTTAGTGCAACAACAATGACTAAGAAGGAAAAAAGGTAAACCATATGCAGAACTAAATTTTAATGGCATGCTATTTTATCATTTTTGTTTATTGATGATAAACTAAATTATATTACTTTATTCCTTTTGTCTCATCAGTCGTGTCTGTTATAAGCATTTGAAACTCTTGACTTTTCTTGGCCAACAAGTTCTTTTGATTTGCATTCTTAAGTTATAACATGTCTCGACTCCTTCCTTGGTGTTCTCTTAATCATTTATATATTGTCTAAGTTTTTAAAGTTCCATACTAATTTCATACAAATAAACAATATTTGTGAACCTAACTGTTGTGGCTGGTCTGACTAAATTGACCACTCACACAATGCCATATGCAATGTATAAAATGGCTGATTAAGGAGGACTTGGGCAGTTGACAATCCGTGTTAACTACTCAAGTCATGACCTCTTTTCAATTCTGCACTGCTAATAGCACAATTCATTGATTGTGTATACTGTTAAAGATGGCAAATGAAAAGCCCTTGGTTCCATTTGTCTCAATGTGCATTGTGTGTTTGTGATATTGGCGTTGATGGGCATATGTGAAGGTTCACCTGCACCTGCTCCATCTCCTAAAAGTGGTGGAGGTGGCGGTGGCGGTGGCGGTGGCGGCACCTCTGCTTCCTCTGCCTCCCCCCACCCCTTGGTTCATCTCAACACTATTTGCTTCCTTAATATGAGTGTTGCATTTTTCTTGTCTTTCTTTTATTAGCTTTTTATGTGTTTATATTTTTGGATTTTGTTGTGTTTATGCTTTTGCTTTCTGCTATTGGTCATGGTGCGATTGGGATTTTCTTAGTCTGGTGATTGCTTTCTCTCATAATAAAATTCTCATCTGTTTTTCTTTTCTAATTGTTTTTACTAGTGGAATATATTAGTCATTGTATGATGTTTGTTCTTGAATAACAATACATCTGAATACGTATAAATAAAGACAAATCCACTAAGGGTTTCTAATGGTATCTCCTCTGCTTTCGAGAGTGGAAGATCTAAAATTGAGTTGTGAGTTACTTACCAAAGGTAAATTAAAAGAAAAAGTCCATAGAATTATGCTTTAAATATATTAAATGACAATGCAAATTAACAATTGAAAGTGAAAGTGAAAGTGAAAGTGAAGTGAATTGAAGGAAAGGAAAATCAATTTTGTAGATACATTTGGTCAGTATGATTTTTATTTTTATTTATTTTTTTTAATAAGAAAATTGTTGGAAAGTCCTGTTTCATGGTTTGGACAATATGAGAGTTACAAGAAAATATTTTGGTTTACCTAAATTGTCCTTACATTTATTAAATAGGATAATAGATCTAAATAAATTTATAGTGGCCAAGTTTTTTTGGTTTCTTTTTTAAAAATAAAAAGCAATAGAAGAATTTAAATAAATAATTTTGTAGGACACGCAGAAAGATATAGAATATTATACTATTCTTATCAAAAGTGATGCATAAATACATTCTATTTAGAGAGGGGGGAAAATGGAAATAATTGTAAATTCGCAAAACTTTCACAAGAAGGGTTGAATTTTTTAATGTTATTTTGTTGAAACATTCATGGAAAAGTTAGTTGATTAAGAACAGTAATTTTTTCACAAAATTTGTCTTTTCTTTCTTTTCAAACTCATAAAATGTTAAAAGAAAGAAAAAATTTTCTTTTCCCTTTCCCTGTTATTTTCATCTAAACAAACAGAGCCATGGTGTGTGATTCTCCTATTCAGTGAATCGAACAAGAATCTCACACCACATATTGCAAAATCAAAAAGGTGCTTTTCATTTGTGACTATTTCTTTCCCACTAAATAATACTTAATGGTTTTAACCTAAGTCACAATGCGTAGAACGTCAAAATATTTTTTTCCCACTATTGTTCTTTTCTTGTTCTAATTTTATGTTATTGGTTTCTTCTACAGTGATCTGTTGAACATTTGATTCAGTTTCCGCATGCCCACATCGACCCAGGTTGGATCCGAATGCACTCTCGAGTCTACAAATAGCATGATGAAAGAGGTTCAAATGTATTTCGGTTACTGCCAATATAAAACAAGTTTTCAATGTTTCGTTTATGTTAGTTTCCGTGGTAAAGTAGAATCAAAATGTTGTTAACCCACTTATTGGCTTTTCTATCTAGAATTTGTAGCACATTTGGTTATGCTATCTGGTCTTGTACTTGTTCAGTTTATCATTAATAACAAAAAAATGGTGTTACTGTTGATTTTCTTTTCTGTTACATTTTTTAGCAGAGCCTGTTGGGAATATTATTACTAATGCCCCTAGGAAGGTTTTTTACGTTTTCCTTCCTATATTTAATATAGCATGTGAAGCAGTTTATTCTTCTTATATTTTATCATGAATCACTTTGAGCCATTGCAGCTGAGATTTGCTCCAAAGGCGAAGGGTCGTCCTATGTGTTGTGCCTAGAATTTAATTACAGAGATTTCATTGCTTAGTACTATTTCCTTTAATCTGGTGTTGAACTTATTTATAATTTTGCAGTGAAAAGATTGAAAAAGCGGACGATGTTTGTCCAAACTTCAAGTATATGTTCGGTTTGGACATTGTTATTTTCATTTAGTATGATGAGTACCTGTCTTGGTTTAGTTTTCTTGTGCCACCCTTCTACTATTATACTATTGCCTTTTCATTTAGCCCTAATTTGGTAGGAATGAAATGAAATGGGAATGAAATGGTCATTCTCATTCTCTTGTTTGGATGCAAATATAAAATGATGTTGGAATGAATTGATAATCACAATTCTAAGTGGTGGTGGCGGCAGCGGCGGTGGTGACGACAACGCTGGCGTTAATGGCAGAAGGTGGTGGTGGCGGTAGCAATGGTGGTGGTGGTGATGGAAGAAGGCGGTGGCAGCGATGGTGGTGTTGGCGGCTGTGATGGCAGAAGAAGGCGGCGGCGGCGGTGGTGGTGGTGGCGGCAATGACGAAAGGTGTCGGTGGCGAAAGGTGGTGGTTGTGGTGGTGGTGGGATCGATTTCCACCATTGTCACCGCCTTCCACCACTACCACATTCGACACCGCCACATCTATTGCCTTCCACCACCATCATTGCCGCCGCCACCACCACCGTCACCATTACCACCACCATTGTCGCCGTCTTCACCATCACCACACCTTCCACCACCGTCACTGCCACCGCCACCACTGTAGCTGTCTTCTATCACCATCAAACAACTGCCGCCTCCACTGCTTTTCACCGCCACCTCCACCACTACCTCCGTCACCGCCTCCACCGCCACCTACTTCCATCACCACTTTCTACCACCGTTGCTGCCACCTCCACCTTCCACCACTGCCGCCGCCACCTCCAATACTACCGCCATCGACTTCTATCACCACCCCCACTAACTTTCTCCATCGCCGATGCCACCTCCACCTCCACCTCCACCTTCCACCACCGCTGCCGCCACCTCCACTTCCACCGCCACCGACTTCCACCACCGCCACATCCACTGTCGTCTTTTACTACTATCACCCACATTGCCTTCCACCACCACCACCTACATCACTGTCGTCTTCCACCACCACCACACCACTGCCTTTCACCATTACTGCCACCGCCACTACCACTACCACTACCATTGTCTTCTACCAACACCCTTCTGCCTTTCGCCACCACCGCCTTCCAACACCATCACCTACACCACTATCGCTTTCCACTATTGCCACCACCATCAACCATTGCCGCCATTTCTTTTATAAAAAATTATAGAAGAATGTTATTTTGTCAATTAAAATTATTTGTAACTAATAGGGATATTTTGAAAAATTCAATTTGCAATATATTCTTTTTTAAATTTTACATTACTCAATTCCTATAGATTTCATTTTTACAACCAAACAATAAAATGTGAATGACCATATCATGTCATTCTCACTTGCATTCTATTTCTGTACATTAAATGCAGCATTAGATGATTCAATGCAATAGTCAATTAAGAAAAATAGACCCACAAAAATTTAATAATATATAAAAGAGAAAAATAGTGATTAGGCACTGTTTGGTAAAGCTGTGGTTTTCATTTTTTGTTTTGACTTCAAATTTGTGAAAATGATAAGTTTTGAAAAGGTGTGCTATCATTTAATTTACATCTGCTGATGAATTTTTGAAAAGAGAAAAGAAAAAATATGTTTGGTAATTTTTTTTTTTAAAATAGACTATTTTATTTACTATCTGAGTATTTTTAAATTGGACGAAGCGGAAGTGAGAATGTCGGCTTAGGTTCCTCCGCAAGGTTCATCCACGGAGGGTGAGTCAGACCTAAGATCAGGCCTAAAGGCGTAGTCGATAGACAACAGGTGAATATTCCTGTACTACCCCTTGTTGGTCCCGAGGGACGGAGGAAGCTAGGTTAGCTGAAAAATAGTTATTAGTTCAAAGACGTAAGGCGACCCTGCGTTTTCAGGGTAAGAAGGGGGTAGAGAAAATGCCTCGAGCCAATGTTCAAGTACTAGGCGCTACGACGTTGAAGTAACCCATGCCATACTTCCAGGAAAAGCTTGAACGATCTTCAACAAAAAGGTACCTGTATCCGAAACCAACATAGGTGGGTAGGTAGAGAATACCTAGGGGCGTGAGACAACTCTCTCTAAGGAACTTGGCAAAATAATCCCATTACTTCGGGAGAAGGGGTGCCCCCTCACAAAGGGGGTCGCAGTGACCAGGCCTGAGGGATTGTTTACCAAAAACATAGATCTTTGCAAAGTCGTAAGACCATGTACGGGGCCTGACGCCTGCCCAGTGCCGGAAGGTCAAGGAAGTTGGTGACCTGATGATAGGAGAGCCGTTTAATAAAATAATAAAATACTATTTCTAATTTTACTATTGGAGTATAATAATATATATTTTTAAATTTTATTTACTATTCGAGTATAATTGAAAAATAATAAAATAACATTTTTTATTTTATTATTCGAGTCTAACAAAATATATATTTTAATTTATTTAGTATTCAAGTATAATTGAAAAATAATAAAATAATAAAATGACATTTTTCTAATTGTGAAAAGTAATAAAATAATAAATAACACTATTTGAAAACCAAACCTGAAAACCAAAGCTTCATTTTAGAGTTGTGGAAATTGTGAAGGAAATGACAACTAGTTTTTAAAAAATTTCAAAAGTTTTGAAATATGAAAAGTTAAAATAGAGTTGCCAAACGAATTTTGTTGCCATTTTAAAAAATATATAAAAACTACAACAGAAAATCAAAACTGAAAATTTTACCAAACACGACCTTAGAGATCCAATTAAACTGCAACTCAAATTATGTTAGAGGGGAGGAGGGTCCATCATGTAATGTCATAAATTGACTTATCTCAGAGATCCAATTAAATAACTCAAATTTTGTTAGAGGGGATGAGGGTCCATCATATAATGTAATAAATTGAATTCATAAGTTGTTAAATCATTATTCAAAAAATAAATCAGAACACTTTTGAACTTTTGATTAAAGTGGGCGGCTGTAGCAAGGGTCATGTACCCTACATTGGATTGGAATGTAAACATGATCGGATAAAAATGAGTGGGTATACAGTATTACTTAATAATTTGAATTTTTGAATAAATGGATAAGTGCCCACTCGTTACAGTTAGTATCAGAGTTAGATTTAGTTTTTGATTCGGTGTCACGCTAAGTGTCTGGCCCAAAAGGTGTTCGGGTGAGCTACTCCGAGTAGGTAGTGTGGCCTGAGCCACAACGCGGGGGTTGCAAATTTAAGTGGAGGAGAATTTAATAAGAATCATTTGTATGAATTTAAAACAATAATTGAGTATAAATAGATGATTACGCAGCACTAGATTTTGAATAAATGGTACAATTGCCCACCAGTTACCTCCACCAAATAGCATATCATCCAAGATCTCTAATTCGCGCCTGTTCAAAAAAACCCTAGAACCCAAACAGTGACTGAACCCTAAACAAGCTTTTAGTTTTAACGGAGCAGCAAAAAGAAGAGAGCCGAATTAGGGTTTCGGAAAAATGGTGCCGGGGCTAAGGTTCTTCACGGAGAGAATCAGCGACGGCGCCGGAGAACCACGCCTCGACGCTGATAACGGCGAGGAACTCATGCACGTCCAGCCCTGCGTCTCCCTTGTTCTCGGCAACCACCCTCCTGAGTCCCATGGCACTCTCTACATCTCCACCAAGTATACTCTCTCTCTCTCTATAAATATATATGTATTTACCACGTGTATGTATTATTGTGTGACCTTGCTGAACTTGTTATGGTGAATTGGGAAGGCAAGTGATGTGGTTAAGCGATGTGGACCGGGCGAAAGGTTATGCAGTTGATTTTTTGTCGGTGTCGCTTCATGCTGTGTCGAGGGACCCGGAGGCCTATTCATCTCCTTGTATATATGCTCAGGTATTTAGTTTTACATAATCGATGCTTTGTGATATTTTTTATGTTCTTGAATTGATTATTTCTAGATGGATTGCAATGTTGAAGTAGTTTGGTTGTTTTGTGGCATAAATTAATAGTTTTTTTTTTTTTTTTTTTTCCTTTTTGTCTCCAGCTATTGGGCTTTGATTAGATATTTTTATGTGTTTCCTTATATTCAGATATAAATCCATAATATTTATTGCATAAAGAACAACAATAATTCGGGATAATTGGGGTTTACTTTTGGGGCTGTTTGGGATTCATTTGGTCATGCCCAGGTCCCCTAGAGCTTTGGTGGAGGCTTGGAGAGGGTGTACAGTGGGGGGCCCAAGCTTGGGATTATTGGAGGGTTGCGTCCTTATGCGTCTGGTGGTGTTTATGGCTAGAGAGGAATAAGAGATCTTTTGAAGGGAAGGAGACTCGTATTGCGACTCTTAAGATCTCCATTACTAGCACCTTTGTTTTTTGGGTTCTAGGGAGAAATTGTAAATCTATGGAGGAAATTGTTGATATTTTGGGCTTTTTGAGTGCTTAGAGGCCCCATTTGGCCTTGTGTTTCTTTTGTGGGATGTGTTCCCTTTTGGGCGCTTTTAATACAATCTTATCGAAAAAAAAATGTTTGAATATTAATTGAGCAGAGTAATGCTGTCAAGGGGGGCTCTCCCTGCAAGGGACTTCTCATGGTGAGAGCGTTTCCTCAGTAGCTTTTTCCAATTGACTGTTATTCTTAAATAAATATAAGATTTTGAAATGCTTACCCCAAAATTATTTATATATTTTTATATATGTAAGATTTTGAAACATTAATTATATAATTTAGTACCATTATGAACATTAACTGAATAATTTCTTATCACGTGATATTATTTC
This sequence comes from Cornus florida, assembly GCF_030987335.1. Lineage (NCBI taxonomy): Eukaryota > Viridiplantae > Streptophyta > Magnoliopsida > Cornales > Cornaceae > Cornus > Cornus florida. Next base: position 70,802,332 of record NW_026775578.1, read on the forward strand.
TTATATATCCTGCGGACTATTTTGAATGGTCAATTTAATTTGATTGAAATGTGAAAGCTGGCAAATGGTATACTATGTACCCTGACTTCAATATTCAAAACTAAAGCCAAAGAAATGCATCTAAATTGTATGTTTCTCTACTACTTATATATGATTGTGCAACCTGAGATTGTTTCAACATTTGGTTTACCTTGTGCTTGTGTGAAGAAACAAATTTTACATCTCAACTCTGAGGTGGATCTAAACATGTTGTATATTGGAGCTAAAATTGGGGCTTTCAGTGTAAAGAAAAAAAATAAAAATAAAAAATTCACAACAATTCAAAGTTGAACCTTCAGAAATATTTGGCTCTTTTATTTAATTTTTTTTTTCAACCTTATAATAATTTAAACATTTCTAGATGGAGAACATTAGAACCATTATTCTCAGAGATAACTCCACCGTATATGGTACCCAAATACACTATAAGCACGGACTATGTTACCTACACTCGGGTGCTGGTGTCGGACACTGGTATGTGTCTAGAGGTCGGATCCAGATATATATTAAATTATAGGACACGGGGATACGGAATAAAAGTGTTCAAAAATCGGACACGGGTACTTGGACATGGCATACAAATATTGAAAAATGGAAATCATATTAGTGGTAGTCTGATAGATCTAATCATATAGACAACTAAGTATGGCATAAGGCAGGAGGCAGCAACTAGCAAGATAAGTAAGAGATAATGTTAATTCATAATTGTTAAATAACTAAAGAACTTAAATAACTAAATAAGTACCTTATTGAGTTATTGCTTATTAGCCAAATTGTGAATTGAATTGAGTCAATTGACTGAATTCTCACACTTGCACCACATAGATTCGAATTTCAGTCTTCACTCTTCAGTCACACAGCATACAACACCACAGCCTGCACACTCTGCACTTCGAAAGTTTGCACCTAAAATATTATTTGAAATTTATGTTATACTGACATATTGTTATAAACTATTGAACTTATGAAAAAATAAAAAGTAAATAAACAAATGCAAAATTGTTGAGTAGAATTGTATAAAGACAGAGATGTTAGGAGTCTTAGGACTTTAGAATTTCATAATTAACTCAAGATTTTAAACTTTAAACCATAATTATATCATTCATATTATAAAGTCATAGACTAACAGATTACAAATACCAACTGCCAAGTGCCAAGCTATGTTACCTGGACTTGCGGAAATCGGCGAGGGTGTCCGTGTCGACACGACACGGTTTGGACACGGACTCAGGATATCCGTCGGAATGGTGCAGATCGGACTCGACAGTTGAAGAAAACCCTTGTTTTGGTTGGCCGGTAATGGAGGTTAGTTCACCGTCGATTTAGGAAGAGATGCATTGTGGTCGAAGGAAGAAGACAATTGTTTGGAACGTGTTATTCACGCTCTTTTAACTTTATGCGCTTTTACTCTTTTCCACGCATGGCACACTAACCCAATAACTTTTCAGAAGCAGTATTTAGGAAAAATGGCAAGGAAAGGAAAGGAAGTGTTTGATAAAGAAATACTGTAAAAAAATAGAAACAAAAAATATTATTCTTATTTCTTACTCCTTATATATATATATAAAAAGGCAAAGAAAGGAAGGGTTGGATAAGGAAATTTTTTTTACCATTCTAACTGCTTATATATATATATATATATATATATAGAATATTTATAATATTTATATAATACTATAGTACTACGTAGTATATATATAATAATTATATAGTTTTAAACTTTTAGTGGTGTATATATATATATTTACTTACATATTATGGGTTAGTGGGTTGTTGCTGGTAACCCACTAACCCCAAACGAGAGAACTCAATAGTCCAAAGTCAGATGCCTAAAAACTAGTAATATATGTAATAATTATATAGTTTTAAACTTTTAGTAGTGTGTGTGTATATATATCTATATATTTACTTATATATTATGGGTTAGTGGGTTACAACTGGTAATCCACTAACCCCAAATGAGAGAACTCAAAAGTCAGATGCCTAAAAACTAGTCATTATAACCTATAATGCTGCACAATATAGGTTCGTGAATTGGGTGTTCTTATTTTATGTGTTGGAGAGGATGGGGTTTGGCACCAAATGGAAGGGGTGGATTCATCAATGTATTTCGACTGCTCGATTTTCTATCTTAATGAATGGGTCACCAACAGGCTTCTTTGCAAGTTTGAGAGGTTTACGTCAGGGGACCCATTGTCCCCTTTTCTATTCATTAGTGTAATGGAAGCCTTTAGTAGACTCATGAAAAGGGTAGAGGTTCTGGGCTTTATTCAAGGTTTTGCGAAGGGCCGTGTGCCAAATCAGATTGTTACATCTCACTTGCTGTTTGCTGATGACGCTATTGTGTTTTGTGATGCAAGTGTGAATCAAGTGAGACACTTGAGATGTGTTTTGGCCTGTTTTCAAGTGGTGTTGGGGTTGAAGGTTAATATTGGGAAGAGTGTGATTGTTCCAGTAGGGGATGTGGATCATATTCATGAGTTGGTAGCTATTTTGGGTTGCGGAGTGGAGGCTTTTCCCTTTTCTTATTTGGGGCTGCCATTGGGTGCTTCCTTGAGGAGTGTTACTGTTTGGGATCCAGTGGTGGAACATTTTCAAAAGAGGTTATCTGGGTGGAAGAAGCAATACTTGTCGAAAGGGGGTGAACTTACATTGCTGAAGAGTACCCTATCTAATCTTGCGCCGGGGCGGGGTTAGGGGAGGAGTTTAAGTACCACCTTGTGAAATGGGAGAAAGTGTGCACCCCGATTCAAAGAGGAGGCTTGGGACTTCGTAGGTTGGAAATGTTTAACAAAACTCTGTTAAGGAAATGGCTATGGAGATTTGTGTGTGAAAGGCCCGTGCTTTGGAGGCGTGTTATTGCTTGTCGGTTTGGGGAAGAGGAGGGAGGTTGGGTGTCTAGAGGTGTGACTTCATTAGCAGGTATGGGTGGGACGACTTCATCATGGAAAGGTATTGGGAGGGTGTGGGACGAATTCTCCAAGCGGATACGGTTTCGAGTTAGGGATGGTTGTTATCTGAGGTTTTGGACGGATTTTTGGTGTGGGGATGTGGCGTTGGCTTGTAGGATAGGATGGTTGAGGAGAAGCATGCGGTGGTGGCAAATTATTTTAGGTTAGAGAATGGGAGGGCTAGTTGGGATGTGAGATTTCGCAGAAATTTTAATGATTGAGAGTTGTTGGAGTTTACCGAATTAATGGGATTAATTTATAGTCAAGTGGTAGAGGGGGAAGGAAGGGATGAGATGGTGTGGGTGGGGGATTCTAGAGGGGTATTTAAGGTGAGGCTTTTTTATAAAAGTCTTACGAATTCGATAAGCAACGGTTTCCTTGGAAGGCTGTATGGAGGACTTCAGTTCAACTGAAGGTGGCTTTTGTCACGTGGACAGTGGTGCTTGACAGCATTTTTACTCTGCATAATCTCAGAAAAAGATGCCAAATAACAGTTAATTGGTGTTGCATGTGTAAGAAGGTGGGCGAGTCGGTTAATCATCTCTTGTAGCATTGTAGAGTGGCAGTAGATGTTTGGAGTTTGGTTCGGAATGTTTTTGGGGTGGAATAGGTAGTGTCAAGTAACACGATGGATATGTTAGAAGCTTAGAGAGGGAGACGAGTGGAAAGTCGGGTTAGGAAGGCGTGGAGGGTTACATTTCTTTGTACTTGGTGGGGGTTGTGGCACGAGCGGAATAGTAGATCTTTCGAAGGACAGGAGTCGCCGGTGTGGGTTATCAAGGCGAATATTTTTGCATTCTCTTTATTCTTGGGTTAATGGGAAAAATTGCCCATATATAGATAGTTTTTTGGATTTTGTTGACGACTTATCGTTGTAATGACGCATTTTGCGTATTTCGTTTGCTTTGTTAAGAGTTCGCTCCCCTCTGAGCGCGTTTGTTAATATATTTTACTTATTAAAAAAAAAAAATTTGGAGACAAGATGGAATAAAAGCAACAATCCATTGTATTGTATGGCTCATTCATTGGTTCCTAAATACTACACTGAAGCTTAGATTGGAGGTGGAAGTGATGGAGTTCCACGGCTCTCACCACATGAAGATCAAGAGGTCTCTTTAAATATAAACAAATGTTTCAAACGATTGTTTAGCAATCAAGATGATCTTCGGAAAGTTTATATCGAATATGGAGCTTTTTCAAGTGGATCTGGTTACTTTAATGAACCTCATGTTATTGATGCAAAATTGTATGAGGAACCAATTTCATGGTGGGCTAATCACGGTGCTTCAACACCATTGTTACAAGTTTTAGCATTCAAGTTGCTTTCGCAGAACGCATCATCATCTTGTTGCGAAAGAAATTAGAGTACATATTCTCTTATTCAAAGCATCAAAAGAAACAGATTGACTACAAGTAAAGCTAAGGATTTGGTCTTTGTACATTGCAACCTTCGTCTCATGTCAAGAAAAAACAAAAGAATACAAGCCAACAAAGTATTGCGACTTGTGTAGGCTCATAAACTAACTACTTTTAAATTTTAATCTCTTCAACAGGACTTTCATAGATATTCTTCTACTGCATTTTTTTTTTTTACATCACTTTTAATTTATTTTGTTTAATAGGTGGTGATAAGTTTGATATTGATGGTAATACTCTTGGGGAACTTACGGAGCTTTCCATCAATGAGCCTAAGTTAGAGCTTCAGAGATGGCATGTTTGGCTAACTCACCGGGAATCACCAATTACACTGCAAATTGGATCTCTCTTGCAGTGATTGTGGCCTTTTTGTTACTCTCTACAAAAGTGGATGCCTCCCAAGCAATCCTTGAAAACATATCATTCATGTATCTCTCTTCTCTTTTCTTGGAAGTTCTCTTTTTTGGGGCCATTACAACTAGATTAGACAAGAGAGGCAAGCTTGCAAGAGTAGAAGAGACGGAGAACACAAGAAAGGTTAGACGTAGAAGAGGCAAAAACAAAGTATAGTGAAAAAGGTGAAGTACTATTTTTTACTTTTTTTTTTTGGATATATGTGGTGCACAGAGGTTATATAGATATATCATATATGTGGTGCACAATCCTATATTTTACAACATTGTAGGTTATAATGACGAGTTTTTAGGCATCTGACTTTTGACTTTTGACTTTTGAGTTCTCTCGTTTGGGGTTAGTGGGTTACCACTAACCCATAATATACAAGTATATATATACACACACACACGCACACTACTAAAAGTTTAAAACTATATAATTATTATATATATTACTAGTTTTTAGGCATCTGACTTTTGAGTTCTCTCGTTTGTGGTTAGTGGGTTACCAGCTGTAACCCACTAACCCATAATAGATAAGTAAATATATATATATATATACACACACACACACTACGTAGTACTGTAGTTTCTCTCTCTATATATATAAGCAGTAAGAATGGTAATTTTTTTTTTTTTTTTCTTTATCCAACCCTTCCTTTCTTTGCCTTTTTTATATATATAAGGAGTAAGAAATAAGACTAATATTTTTTGTTTCTATTTTTTACATTATTTCTTTATCAAACCATTCCTTTCCATTCCTTGCCCTTCTTCCTAAATACCGTTGGTTTCTTCCTTTCCTTTCCTTGCCCTTTTTCCTAATTACCGCTTCTAAAAAGTTATTGGTTTAGTGTGTCATGCGTGGAAAAGAGTAAAAACGCGTAAAGTTAAAAGAGCGTGAAAAATACGCTCCAAACAGTTGTCTTCTTCCTTCAACCACAACGTATCTCTTCCTAAATCGACGGTGAACTAACCTCCATTACCCACCAACCAAAACAGGGGTTTTATTCAACGACCGAGTCCAATCTGCACTGTACAAGGTCCAACACATATCCCGAGTCCGCGTTGTGTCGTGTCGACACGGACACCCTCACCGGTTCTGGCAAGTCCAGGTAACACAGATACACGTGCTCCCCAAATTAATGATTCAAACCCAATAATTAATGGGCTCTATCTCAAAATACTTATTTTTTAGTTAAAAAAAAAAAAACACAGAGAGAGACAGATCAACTGACATTGAATTCTTCAATCTTTTTAGTTTGTTTTAACTTTCAACCATTTAGCTTCATTTGCTATCATGTGTGTGTGTGTGTGTATTGCAAGCCATGATTCTATAGAAGAGCGTAGGCCATCTGTTTACTTGACATTTAATAAAAGAGTGTAGAAGCAAACAAAAGGATTTACACATGGTTTTGATATACTTAGAGAAGGTGTATTATAGAGTGCATAATTTGGTGGGCTCAACAAAGGGAAAAAAGTTCGTATGAAACTTATAAATCTTATTAAGGATGAGACAAAGACTGGAGTTCATACTATATAGAGAGAGACTTGTGATTTCTCTATAAAAAATAGGATTACACTAAGTCATAGTGTTAAGTCCATGCTTATTTACAGTAATTTTAGGTAAAATAACGAAGGATATCAAAAAGGCATTTCATGATATATGTTGTTTGTTGATGACATAGTTCTATTGGATACTTCTAAGGAAGCCTTGGCAATAGTAAGACATAATACATGGCATGTAAGCTTGATAAAGTAGTAGATGATGACAATATGACTATCACAAGTCAAGACCAAAGTGTCGTTATTCGCTAATAGTTTTTTTTTATACTTAGGGTCTGTAATACAACAAGATGGAGAGATAGTCTTAGATATATGATTTAATAAATAAGATTGGAGAAGGGTGTAAAAAAGGAGACAAACTACTGGCGCTCTATGTGACAATTGAGTACCAAATAAGAACAACACATTCATATAGCTGAAAGGAGAATATTAAGATAGATGATATGAGTAAGTAGAAAAGATGGAATTATTAATCAACAGATGGGCACTATCACCAAGTGATCCACTATCCTCACTGCCTTAACACAATTCACCAATTTCTCAAAAAACACTATCCACTAATCAAATTATCAACAATTGAAAGTTTATTACTTTTTCTTGAGCAATGGTAATCTTAATGCATGCAAAATATATAAATCACCATCATCTTTGCCTTCATTACATATGAATGAGGTCGGCTATTTGACTTCTCTTTTCCATTCCTTTTTATTACAAGTCGTGTCTCCTATTATATCTAATTTTTTAAAATCATTTCTAATTACTTCATCCCTTGTAACTTTTGGGCTTCTTTGTCTCTTACCCTCTGTCCCTTGGTTCCACTTTCGTAAAATATTTTGCCCTCTGCTAATGCACTGCTAGCCCACTTTTGTATCTAATTTTCGTTCTTCATTTGCAAATTTATATTTTTTGGTGCATAAAATTAGTGATTTTTTCTTTTGGTTTGAAGATTGATACTGAAGCTGAGGACAATGATATGGATGGCTCAGATTCAGAATGTAGTGAAACATTAGACTTATCAAAGATCAAGGAGATGAGGATTGTGCCATCAGACCCTAGTCAATGTATTCTACTATTCTACTTTTAAGCTATTGTATATTTGTGTTTGTGGCATCTTTTCATGCATCATATATTACAGTCATTGCTGGTGTCTTGATGCTTAATTTTATCCTTGTTTTTGAACAGTGGACACACTGTTTGAGATATTCTGCAGATGCGCTGAGCTAAATCCTGAGCCCATTGAGGGTGAGTACCAAATTTCCTGCAACGAGGCAAAGATCATTGTGGAAATATTATCAATACTGTATTGACTAAATAAACCCTGATATGCCAACCAATTTAACCATTTTGTTTATGTTTTCTGCAGAGGAAGAAGAAGAGCATAATTGGATTTTTAGTGCTGATCAAATGGAACATGAGGACTTGGGTACAATTTTGATTGATGATGCTTTTTTAAATCAAAATTATTTTATCTTCACCCAGAATATGATTTGTAACATGATGGCATCTCTAGATGGAGATGACTCTGAATGGCATCTCTCTCAAAATCCTACGAGTTCAATTGGATATTCAAACGGGGATGACCTTGCTCGAAATGTGCTTGAGGTATGCCTGTTGTTGTCCAATTTACTCAATACTTGGAATTCTTGTAAGGGTCAGGTCATGTCATGTCATCTCTTATGGAACTAAGATAGTGTTGAATCTTACTCGTGTATCTATATTGCAGGATTGAAGGAAAACTAGTAATGTTTTTGGTAATGAAAGAAGATGCAAAATCATATATTCATATATTTAAAAAAGTGCAGATAATACTTCTAATCAACCTTGAAAATGAGATATATGAAAAAATGTAGAATGATTGATCTAAGAAGTTACAAAGGGAAACAGAATAAAGACCTAAAAAGATTGTATCCTTGTATAAAAAAGAGAAATATATATATATATATATATATATATATATATATATATATATATAAATGGATATGGAAACTTTCTTTTTTTTTTTTTTTTCCTTTTCTCAGTAGGGAATGGATACTTAAGGTAGAACAAGCATTTGACAATATGCAAAAACAGATTGGGAACTGATGATGCAGGATTTCGCGGCAACCCGAAGCGACGTCGTACCTAAAAAAGGAAGAGAAAGGTGATCGAGGGGTACCGGCCTAGGAGCCTCCGACGATCAAGTCAGTGCTAGATTAGGAGGGTGGAAAGAAGGTGAAAGGACTTTCTTAGGGATTTGTGTCGTACCTTTTTTGTTGACCCGAACGTCCTCTTTACAGGGTGCCAAGTTGCATTAAAATAGGAGTGTTATAACTCTTACTTCTCCAACACAGAAGGGGAACTTATTCTTATCTTTATCCGAGGTACTGGAGTTTATCTTGATTTATAGATTTGTGTGACTGTCAAAATTCCTGGGTGAAGACTCCTTATCAGTTGCCCCCCATTCTCGTGTTTGTATGTCGAACGTATAGAATGTAAATATTTATTTCTTGAGTTATTCTTCACCCTGACATATTTATTTATTGGGTGAATCAGTAGAGAATATATATATATTTTATTTGCTGAATGAATACACATGGGCTCATGTAACCCACATGGTTAATGCCTCATCACTATGATGCCAGAGGTCTTGGGTTCAAACCTACTCATAAGCACCAAAATCTTATTTTTAATTAAAGGAGGAATTTAATAGGAGGAGGCCGCCTCGCGACAGCGGCGGAGGCTGATACGCAGTAGGCGAAGGTGGGCCACCACGCGGTAGCGGCGGAGGCCTTCACGCGGCAGCGGTAGAGGCTGCCACATGGCAGGCGAAGTTGGCTGCCACTTGGCAGCTGGCAGCATTGTATGTTGAATGCTGAAGAATCACCTTCAGCATTGACAGTACAACATTGGCAGAATCACTCTGCAACAGCAGTAGGCATCATTAAATAAAGTAGTAGGAAAGAAGGTAGTTCGGAATGAAATTAAGTAGATAGTTGAAGAAAGTAGCTCGGAATCAAATTAAGTAGATATTTGAAGAAATGCTTTAAAAGCAGCAGAGCCGAAGAATCGGAATCAAATTAAGTAGATAGAAATGCTTTAAAAGCAGAAGAATCACTGACAGTGGCAGACATGATTCAAAAGTATTCAATGCACGCCTTCATTATTTTATTTATTTTTCGAAATTACCTATTCTCCTTATTTAAGGAGAAGGAAGAACATCCTGCTACCTTAATAATCCTAAAGGTAAACTTTCTTTCTCTCACACTGTTCTTCTCTTTGTGATGGGCACTGTCAATGTAAACATGGGAAACAACGTTCAATCTTCAATTTCAGAATCTGATCTGATAAATTTTCGATTTTTGTACTCCATTCCTTGTTGTGTTTATATCCAGGCTCCCTTTCCCCTGAAAGAGCTTCAGAGGCTCTAAATGGTGAACTTTGTCTCTTTCAGTGTGCCTTTCTTGCTGTATACGCCTACTTTTTCCCCCTTTTATTAGGGAATTTTTCTCATTCCTCTGTATTACACCCGTATTACACCCGGACAAGACACCTTATTAAAACCTTTCAGGCAACTACACAATCCATTGAGTACTAATCGACAATGGTAGCTCGGCTGACTTGTTATTTATTGATGCTTTTGACAAAATGTGTATTGGCTGGGGAAGGTTAAGGCCAACAAAATCCCCCCTCATTGGTTTTTCTGGAGAAAAAGTTTTTCCCTTAGGAGTGGTTACACTTCCATTGACAGCCGGGACCAGTCCAAAGCAAGCATCTGTAATGGTGGATTTTCTAGTGGTGGTTGTCCGTCTACTTACAATGTAATCTTAGGGAGAACGACCCTAAATACTATGAGGGCCATCACTTTCACATACCATTTATTGATGCGCTTTGCTACAGAGTAAGACATTGGTGAGTTACGAGGTGACCAAATAACAGCGAGGGAGTGCTACGCCGCCGCTTTAAAAACAAAAAAGTTGCAAGAAGCATTAACCATTGAGATACCAGAAGGGTTAGTTGAGAAGGAACCACTCAAAAGGCAGAACCAGTAGAAGACCTCGTGGAGATAGATTTGGATGAAGAAAGAACCGGGAAAAAGGTGAGTATAGGGTCACTACTCAACCCACTCATCTGGGATTCACTTGTTCAACTCCTCAGAAGCAATAAAGATGTGTTTGCATGGACACATGATGACATGCCTACATGCCTGACATCGACCCCTCTCTATTATACAGCATCGGCTCAATGAGGATCCGTCCTTCAAACTGGTCAGACAGAAAAGACGAGAGTTTTCCCCAGAGAGGAACCTCAGGAGGTCGAGGAGCTCCTGAAGGCCGACTTTATCCGTGAGGTACAATACCCCCATTGGCTGTCAAATGTGGTCTTTGGTTAAGAAGGCAAATGGCAAATGGAGGCTTTGTGTTGATTCCACAGATCTAAATAAAGCTGCCCAAAGGATAGTTTTCCTTTGCCAAAAATCGACATGTTGGTTGAAGGAACAACAGGACATGAGTTGCTAAGTTTCCATGGATGCTTACTCTGGATACAATCAGATCCCCATGTTTGCTCCTGACAGTGAAAAACTTCTTTTATCATTGATAGAGGTCTGTATTGCTACAAGGTGATGCCGTTCGGGTTGAAGAATGCTGGCGCCACCTATCAGAGATTGGTCAACACAATGTTCAAGCAACAGATAAGGAGAAACATGGAAGTGTATATGGATGACATGTTAGTAAAGAGCCTTAAGGCTAAGGACCACTTGGCTGATTTTATGGGAGTCTTTTGTTGTGCTTAGGGCACATAAGGTGCGGTTGAACTTGAATCCAAGCAAGTGCGCCTTTGGGGTATCCTCGAGAAAATTTCTGGGGTATATGGCAAGTCAAAGAGGAATCGAAGCAAACCCTGAGAAGATTCGAGCAATACTGGATATAAGATCACCTAAATTAACCAAAGAGGTCCAGAGGCTAGCAGGAAAGGTTGTAGTATTGAACAGGTTAATCTCCTGAGCCATCGACAAGTGCCTTCCTTTCTTTAAGATACTAAAGAAAACCTTCGAGTGGACCCCAGAATGCGAGCAGGCGTTCATTGGGCTCAAAAACTATCTCAACTCACCACCGTTGTTGTCCTGAGCAATTCTTGGAGAAGAATTGTTCCTTTACCTAGCAGTTTCCCTGCGGCGGTAAGCTCAGCATTGGTCAGAGAAGAGAGCGGTATTCAAAAGCCGGTGTATTATACTAGTCGAGTACTTCGGGGAGCAGAAGAAAAGTACCTGGCGATAGAAAAACTAGTATTTGCATTGGTTGTGGCGACAAGGAAACTCAGACCATACTTCCAAGCGCACACCATAATAGTACTGACAGATCAACCACTAAGGTAGGTCCTCTACAAGCCAGAGACATCAGGACGCCTCACGAAGTGGTCAGTAGAACTCGGTGAGTTCGACATCCAATACAAGCCAAGGGTAGCAATAAAAGGCCAGGCACTTGTTGATTTTGTGGCAGAGCTTTCTTTCTCTCTGGAAGAAGATGGGGTCATAACCCTCTTAAATGGATCCTGAGAATCAAACCCAGTTGGGGGATACTTGGTCACTTTATATTGACAGGTCATCGAATGCTCGAGCTCGTGGGGCAGGATTGGTGATTATATCGCTAAAGGGAGAGAATCTGAAGTATGCACTTCGATTTGGATTCAAGACTACCAATAAGGAAGCAGAGTATGAGGCTTTGATAGCAGGATTGAAGCTAGCAGAAGCTCTCAGAGTGCAACAATTGAAGGTGTTTATTGATTCTCAGTTGGTTGCAGGGCAAGTTCGTGAAGAGTATGAAGCCAAAGATGACAAAATGAAATTGTATTTGCAGAAGGTAAGAGGCCTAATTGGTTGTTTCAAGAAGTTCATAATCCACCAAATATCCAGAATGGAGAACGAGAATGCACACGCATTAGCTCGACTAGCAACTGCAGTGGAGCTTGAGAATACTAAGGCTATACCACTTGAGTACTTGGAAGAGCCAAGTATATCCAAAGAATGCAAGGAAGTAAACCAATTGGAACCAGGTTTAGAGTGGGCAAACTCAATAGTTAAGTACATCATGGACGAGGAACTACCACAAAACCTTGTGGAAGCTCGGAAGGTAAGGATCCGAGTGCCTAGGTATACGTTCGTCAATGGAGTTCTCTACAAAAGGGGATTTTCTTTGCCCTTTCTACGTTGTGTGTCAATTGAAGAAGCTCGTTATATTATGAAAGAGATACATGAAGGAGTTTGCGGAAATCATGCAGGGGGCAGATCCTTGGCTAACAAGGCAATCCGTAAGGGCTATTATTGGCCTACCATGTAGAGGGATGCTTTGGAATACGTGCGAAAGTGTGATAAATGTCAACGGCTTGCCAACGTCCCTAGACAACCCTCAGGGGAGCTAGTACCGATGTCTAACCCATGGCCTTTTGCCCAATGGGGAATGGACTTGATTGCCCCTTAGCCACGGGAAAAGGGCAAACCAAGCATGTTGTCGTGGCTATCGACTATTTGACCAAATGGGTGGAAGCCCAACCACCAGCCACGATCACAGCAAACAATGTCAAGGATTTCACGTGGACATCGATAATATGCAGGTTCGGTGTTCCCTATGTTATTGTTTCAGACAACGGGAAACAATTTGATAGCACTGTTTTCAACGATTTCTGTTCTCAGCTAGGAATAAGAAATCACTATTTTTCTCTTGGACATCAGCAGGCCGAAATCGCCAATAAGACAATACTCAGTTTAATTAAGAAGCGACTGGAAAAGGCAAAGGGGTTGTGGCCAAAGGAACTTTCAAGTGTGTTGTAGGCTTACAGAATGTAACGGGTGGGCGCTTGCCCATTTTCCCAAAAGCTCGAACTATTGGGTAATACTGCATACTTATCCATTTATACCCAATCACTTTCCCATCCGATTCCGATGTGGGACAAATGACCCTTGTTACATTCTCCCCCACCCAAACTCGCAATGCCCTCGTGCGGCTCGGGCCACCCTGCCTACCCGGACGCCTTCCGAGCCGGGCGCTTGGCGTGACACTGGATCAAGGACTGGGTTTGGCTCTGATACCAATTGTAACGGGTGGGCGCTTGCCCATTTACCCAAAAGCTTTAACTATTGGGTAGTGCTGCATACCCACCTATTTATACCCAATCACTTTCCCATCCGATTTCGATGTGGGATAAATGACCCTTATTACACAGAATCACTTCAAAAACCCCAACAGGCGAAATCATTTTCTCCTAGCTTTTGAGAGTGAAGCTGTGATTCCAGTGGAAATTGGTTTGGCAAGTTTCAGGACCACCAACTATGACCCCTTCCAGAATGAAGAAAAACTGGTAGTTAACTTGGATCTAATTGAAGAAAGAAGAGAGCAAGCCCAAGTTAGGGTGGCAGCATACCAGCAAGCGATGTCCCGATATTATAACTCTCGGGTGAAAGAAAGGAGGTTCCAGCCCAGGGATCTTGTCGTACGTAGGGTCAACCAAGCCACCAAGGAACTGAACGAGGGTAAGCTCGCTCCCAACTGAGAAGACCCTTATAGGGTTGTTCAAACGAAGAGACAAGACACCTATTTGCTAGAAACATTAGGAGGAAGGCAACTTTGCCATCCGTGGAATGTTTAGCACTTGAGAAAGTACTATCAGTAGAATTAAAAATTAGTACTTGCCCTTAGTTTCCTATTGTCTGGTGCTACTTCTAGTTGGTGTTACTTCTAGTTTCGTTTTAGTATCGTGTCGCTTAGATTATTTTGATTCGTTACCTTAGTAATCTTCTGTTCGACTCTTAATAAAATCCATTTTTATCACACCGACTATGCTAGTTTATATATATTTATTTCGGTCTATCCTATTGATATAAAGTTGTCCTCGTACTACAAGGAATTAACATTAAAGTGCCCCGTACTATAAGGGCCCGGGTTGAATGAATCCCGTAATTCACGTCCCTGTACTATAAGGGATTCACATCAAAGCGCCCTGTATTAATAAGGGCTCGGGCTAAAGGAATCCTGTAATTCACGTCTCTGTATTACAAGGGATTGGCATGAAATGAAAGGTGCTCTGCACTTAAGGACTCGGGATGAATGAATCCCATAATCCTTATCCTTGTACTATACGGGGTTGTACTCAAATGACCTGCACTAAAAGGGTTAAGAAGAGGAGGCGGGCTGATGGAGTTCAAAAAAGAACAAATAATAGCATCACCCAAGTTGAAGAAACTTCAAAGTCATACTCAAAACAGTAACAAACATTGTTAAAAAGGAAATGCAATAACAACAATCACAAATTCAAAACATAATAGATAATGTCCACCGGCTTAGGTCTCCCTGGCTTGATCCTATTGGCTTGGGTCTCCCTGGTTTGATCCTTCCTGGCTCGGTCCTCCCTCTCTTGGTCCTTCCTGGCGCGGTCTACCTTGGCGGGATCCTCCTTGACTCTGATCTCCAGGAGCAATTAGCCGAAAATGCTAGAAATCCAGGTCTTCATTGGCGGCCATGGCTTGGTGTCTAAACTTGTCAAATCCATCAGAAAACCAATTTGCGTTGTTCAGGTCAAATTTAGAGGAGGCCTTGTACTCCTCCACGGCGGAAGATTTTGTAATGGCTAGTCTACCAAGGAAGCTCCTTTCGAGCCTCTCTCTCTCTCTAAAGCCCAATCGATTTCAACCTCTTTGCGAGTTTCCTTTTTAGCTGCCAGTTCCGCGTGCAGCGTGAGTGTACCATCCTCGGAGAGCTTGGCGAGTCAAGATAGCTCTTTAGCGTATGCCCCCATCTACGTGCAAAAGTAAAATTATTCACATGGAGGCACTAGCATGTGATCCATCATGTCATGTGCATAAATCACATCATTCACAACGGATGCGCCAGGTTGATGGGTAAATGCATTTGGAGGGAGGTGCATTCCCATCTCGAAGATCTGGTCGCGAGCAACTGCGAAGGGAGACGAGTCGTCAGTCGGATAGGGGTTCCCTTGATATTGGAGTGGTCGAGTTCTCTTGGGATATCGAGGAGGCGAAGTCTTCTCCTTAGGACGCTCCTCCTGATCCTGGGAAAGAACGTCATTCCCAAATCTTCTCGTTGACAGGGTTGAATCGGAGCCCTGTGCCGAGGCTTTGCTTTTAGAACGCTCTTCCTGAATCTGGGCAAGAATGTCCTTCCCAAATCTCCGCGCCAACGACATGGTGAGTGAATCTAAGTGAGGAAAAGTGAAGTTAGTCTTTCAAAGAAAAGAAAACAACGAGAGTCATACAAGTGAGGATTGACAAGAAGAAGTCCCTAATCCCTCCAGCAGAGAAGAGTGAGAGTGGGGTTACCAAAGAGGAAAAAGACCTTGACGAATAAGGAGTGGTTATGTCTATATTTTCCTTTACTTCAGGTGGAGTAGACATTGGGCGTAAACCTGCAAAAAGAAGTAAATGTCATCTACCATGTAATAAAACGTGCATGCATAAGTAACTCACCGTTGAGCTCTAATTGAACCCAAGTTAGGTACGGGTATCTTGGTAAGAAAATTCCCAGTTCCTTCCTTAGACAAAGAAGAATCGACTTCTCCACTCCGAATTGGATTTGGATAGTCCCTCAATTAAGGGACACTCACATCAGCTGGTCAGGTTCCACCACCATCGATCTACCCTCTTTGGAATATATTAGAGCAAGACCTCGCTAATACTTAAGGAGGGTTACCACACGCTTTCCATAGGACAAAACACCCTATTAAAACCTTCCAGGCATTTGGGGTGAGTTGTCCGGGTGTAATACGGAGGAAGGAGAAAAATTCCTTAATAAAAGGTAGGCGTAACCCAACAAGAAAGGCACACTCAAAGAGACAAAGTTCACCATTTGGAGCCTCGGAAGCTCTTTTATGGGGAAGGGGAGCCCGCATATAAATACAAGAAGGAATGTAGTACAAAAATCGGAAACTTATCAGATTAGATTCCGAAATTGAAGACTAAACGTTGTCTCCCATGTTTACATTGACCGTGTCTATCACAAAGAGAAGAACAATGTGAGAAAAAGAAAGTTTATTTTTAGGATTATGAAGGTAGCATGATGTTCTTCCTTCACGCTCCTTAAGTAAGGAGAATAGGTGATTTCGAAAAAAATAAAACAATGAAGGCATGCATTGAATACTTTTGAAGCATGCCTGCCATTGTTAATGATTCTTCTGCTTTTGAAGCATTTCTATCTACTTAATTTGATTCCGATTATTCAGCGCTGCTGCTTTTAAAGCATTTCTTCAACTATCTACTTAATTTGATTCCGAGCTACCTTATTTCCTATTACTTTATTTGATGCTGCCTACTGCTGTTGTATTGATGCTTATTTGATGCAGCCTACTGCTACTGTACTTAATTGATGCTGCAGAGTGATTCTGCCAATGCTGAAGGTGATTCTTCAGCATTCAACATACAATGCCGCCAGCTGCCACGTGGCAGCCTCCTCCTGTTAGATTCCTCCTTTAATTAAAAAGAAGATTTTGGTGCTTGAGGGTGGGTTTGAACCCAAGACCTCTGGCATCATAGTGATGAGGCTTTAACCATGTGAGCTACGTCAGCCCATGTGTATTCATTCAATAAATAAAATATATATATGCTGTCTCTATTGATTGACCCAGTAAATAAATATGTCAGGGTGAAGAATAACTCAAGAAATAAATATTTACATTCTCTACATTTGACATACAAACGCGAGCATGGGGGGCAATTGATAAAGAGTCTTCACCCAGGAATTTTGATCGTCACACAAATCTATAAATCAAGATAAAACTCCAGTATCTCGGATAAAGATAAGAATAAGTTCCCCTTTCGTGTTGGAGAAGTAAGAGGCATAACATTCCTATTTTAATGCAACTTGGCACCCCTATAAAGAGGGTGTTTGGGTCAATAGAAAAGGTACGACTCAAATCTCTAATAAAGTCCTTTCAACTTCTTTCCACCCTTTTGCTCTAGCACTGACTTGATCATCGGAGGCTCTTAGGCCGGTACCCCTCGATCACCTTTTTCTTCATTTTTCAAGTACAACGTTGCTTTGGGTCGCCGCGGAATCCTGCATTATCAGTTGGCACCGTTTGTGGGAATTTTGTTTGGGGTTTGTATATCCTAACTTCATAGACTCCTATGGAGCTTCAGGCTCTCCTGACGTAGGCTTTTCGTGCCAAGCTTGACTCTCCCCACTTGCGAGTTGTCCCGAGATCACCCTTATTTCCCCCAGTGGGTGGCCAGGAGGGTTGTTTTCTCTATTATCTCGGGTAGGTTGAACCGTACCCTTCTGTACCCGTATAATTTCCCCTGACGAATTAGGCTCTCTATCTGGCTTTTCAAGTCGAAGCAATCATCAGTATTGTGCCCATGGTCTATATGGAACTGGCAATACTTGTCTTTAGACCTTCTTGTCGGATCTGACTTTAACTTAGGGGGCAACTTCAAGGTGTGGTCGTCTTAGATCTGCATTAGGATTTGACTAATAGGGGTGTTCAAGGGAGTGAAGTTGGTGTAGCTATCTCGCCTCCTAGGGACTCTCGGGGGACCTATCATTGGTAGGCTTTCTAAACTTTGGAGTCTCTTGTGTCTTTGGAGCTAGAAGCTAACCTCTTCTTGTCTCCTTTTTTGTCGTCGACTCTCTTGCCCTTTCTAGAATTCATAGTATCTTTAGCATTCATATGTTTTTGGGCCTTAATAAATAATTCTGCCATACTGCTTGGTGGGTCCTTGAATAAAGAAAGAAGGAATTTAAAGGATTGTAATCCTCCCATGAAGGCTGTAAGGGCAACCTTATCTTCCACCTCATCGACTTGCAACATCTCCGTGTTAAATCGGCCAATATAATCACGCAATGCCTCCCTTTTGTCTTGCTTAACATTCAGCAAATAGGTAGCTGGTTTTCGGTGTCGTCTCCCTGCAATAAAATGCCCTATGAACTGCTTACTAAGTTCATCAAAATTGCTAAAAGATCCCGGCTTCAATTTATTAAACTAGACACGGGCTGATCCTTTGAGGGTGGTAGGGAACGCCCTGCACATGATCTCATCTGGGACAACTTGCAAGCTCATCAGTGATTTGAAAGTTTCCAAGTGGTTCAGGGGATCGCGGGTTCTGTCGAAACTCTTAAGATGGGGCAACTTGAAGTTCCTTGGGAGAGTCATAACTCGAGGATTAAAAGGTAGATCCGTCTTTTGAACAAGGTCATCAACTGTGGCAGGACCTTTTCCTTTCAAGACTTGGGCCATCCCTTCCACTTTTTATTTGAGATCCTGGATCAGCTGATCAACGTGGGTAGCTTCGGTGCGTTCTCCGGCATCAGATACATCTCGTCACTGAGAACGAGGCTTGCGTTCTCCTGCATCGGACATATCCTATTGTCGAGAATGAGGCGTGGAAGCGCGCATGTTTCTTCGTCGACCTCCCGCTTGGCTGTGCTCTACTCTGTCATTATCATCGTTAACTTCCACGGGTGTTGCATGGATAGCTAAGTGTCGTATGATTGCTGCATTTTGTTGGACCAACTGGTTCATACCTTGATTAAGGTTCTGAACATGTTGTTCCAACGCTGCGACACGCTCCCCCTTTTTTGGAGCACGCCTTGGTGCACTCTCATGGTGGGATGCGTGCTCTCTCCTTATGTGAGACTGAGTTGCGCAAGGCCGGTCATCCCCGAGACGGGGTTGGTTGTCGTCATGGTGTAATTGATTATCACTGTCATGACGCGACTGGTTCCCACCATTATGCTGATGATGGTTGCTGTCATTACCATGTTGCGACTGATTTCCGCCTTCAGGTTGATGGTGGCTACCATCATCATGTTGTGATTGATTTACGCCTTCAGGCTGATGGTGTCCTCCACCATCAAGACGCGAGGGGTGTTGACTTTCTTCTCCAATATGGACTCCGGATCGCAATTGAACCATTGTTTTTCTAGAAAACTAATATCGTTTCCCACAGACGGCGCCAATTGATGATGGAGGATTCCGCGGCGACCCGAAGCGACGTCGTACTTGAAAAAGGAAGAGAGGTGATCGAGGGGTACCGGTGTGGTATCGGCCTAAAAACTTCTGACGATCAAGTCAGTGCTAGATCAGGAGGGTGGAAAGAAGGCGAAAGGATTTTCTTAGGGATTTGTGTCGCACCTTTTCTATTAACCCGAACGCCCTCTTTATAGGGGTGCCAAGTTGTATTAAAATAGGAGTGTTATATCTCTTACTTCTCTAACATGGAAGGAGAACTTATTCTTATCTTTATCCGAGATACTGGAGTTTATCTTAATTTATAGATTTGTGTGACGGTCAAAATTCTTAGGTGAAGACTACTTACCAGGAACAATATTTTTGATGAAAAGTATGAACTCTCTTTATTGTATATGGCATACAAATTTCCCTTAAAGATTGTTTTTAATTGAAGAGGCTCAAAACAGAAAGAAATCTTAGAAAGCTGAATCCACTTAAAAATGGTGTAGACAGCATCTAAATTCTGTCCTCCAACTCAATTGCTCTCTTTCGATCTCAATATTTTACTTCAAGATTGCCGAGACCCAGAGTTTCATGTATATATTTATTCCAAATAAAAATTTTGTATTTTCCTACCCAATTTTGGCATGCATAGCTTCTTTTACATTTCAAATGGCAACATTTTTACAAAGCGTTAACCGTTTTTTAAATACTGACTGCAGCTTCAAATCAATGATCACCGGTTTGAGGATGCTGAGGAGATGGATAAGGACAGTGACAGTGGCCACCAGTGAGCTTTTCATTTTCTTCTCATCTCAGCTACAAAATATTCAACCTATGTTACTACTTCCTCTATATCACTCTCTTCTTGTATATGTGAACAATCGTCCTAACTCCATCACTTAGTGTGAGTTGAAATAATTTTTAAAATTTTAAAGATATTTTATCCTTTTAGCCTTTTAATTTGTGTCATTTGACTTCAAATGGGGAAGGTAAACCACACATTTATTTGCAATTCTGATATGCCACCACTGAAACTAATACTAATTTTTGAAATATTAATTCTACTTAAATTCATTGCTTTAACATTTTTTTCATTGCAGCAGAAAGAAAATACCTTATTCTTTCTATTATTTATCAATTTAACTGCTCTTGAATTATTATTATTATTCTCTCTCTCTTGCGTGTGTTGGTGGGGATTAAGCTAGTTTTTGTGGTGTTGTAGGCTGCAGTTGGTAAGTAACAAGTTGGTGGTCAGGCCTCCATAAGTATTCATTAGTAGAGAAACCATTGAGACTGTAATTTAGTGGTTATTCTTACTAATTGAGGGTGTTAGAGGTGTAGATTTGGTATTATTTGTTCAAAATGGTTGAATTAGAAGTCGAGCTTGTGTTCTTATTCTACTTATCAAAAGAAAAAGGGGGGGGGGGGGGGGGGGGGGGGGGGGGCCGGGTTGGGGTGGGGGTGTGTTGTTTTGTGTTCTTATTCTTGGCTTGGCTTGGCTTGGCTGTTCTAGGAACTTGGTGCTGCTCTTTTTAGTTTTTGTTTAAATCCTTACATTAATTTAGTGGTATGTGCTGCTAAGTTCACAAAAATCTTCTTAGCATATAGTTTTTAAAATTTGACCTAAATAGAGCTACTGATTCGAGTAATGTATAGCAATCCCAATCACAAGACTCTGTATAATCTGTCAATTAGGCCTTCGAAGTGAGCTTGCAAGCCTAATTTTCGAAGGTGGTGAGATGAATTATAGAAAGTGTCATAATAAGAGTCTTAGCTTCCCTCCCCTCTCAACTGCATTCTTGTGACCCTTTTTGGTTGACATGGCTTTATAAGAGCCATGTATTGCTGCTTTGATCGCGTGAAGGCGCCCATTCCTAATAAACTAGGTCAAATCCTTGAAGGCGAGCCTAGCAATTTGTTTTGTTTCCTGAAAATGTATGTGGAACTTGTAGTTGTATTGCCAAATCAAGAAGACCCCAACTGCTGCAGCACTTGCAATTGCATATGGTGGGCTGATACCCTATATGTTAATGAAAATTTAAATTTAAAATCGTCTGAATTGCACATATTGTTAATGAAAATTTAAATTTAAAGTAGTGTGATTTACGCGCACACACACATATATATATCTATATCTATATCTATATCTATACTATTCTAAAAGTGTTGAGAATTCTTAACATTTTTTTTTTCCTCATAAAAAAAAGTTCATTAAAGCATAATAACTCATGTCTCAGTAATAGTATAGATTATATTAAAAGTATTTTTAAATCAAATTAATTATACTTTTTATTCTTCATATTCTTCCGTATAGAAAAAGAAAAAAACTTAGAAGGGAAAAAAAAATATAATATTCCAACTATTTAAAAGCAAACCCGTTATTCCAAAAAGGGGAAAAAAAAAATAATTGTAAAAGGAAAAAAAATGGTACCAACAATTTTTTTTTTTTTTTTTTTAATTATTATTATTATTTTTTAAAAAATAAAAAAAACAAACAAACAGAAAAAGTAAACGTAAAAGGGAAAGGAAAAAATGTACTGTTTTTCTTATTTTAAATTTAGAAATTTTATTAACATAAACATTTTTTCTTATTTTAAATCTCTTTAGTTTTTTGCCATTAGGTATAATGATTATGTCTCTTTAAATATTGTTCTTATATATCTAAATCTATGAAAAGTGTAATGACATCTCATTAATTAAATCACAATATTTAACTCTCACAAATAAAATAAAAAGAACAGAAAAGTAAAGCAAATAAAAAAATAATAATATTCTCACTATTTAAAAAGGAATCCGTTCCTTCCCAAAAAGTTTCTCCCTAAAAATTCTAGAGCCTAATTCACATTATTCCAAACAAATAAAAAGAAAAAAAAAAAATGTAAAAGGAAAAAAAAATAGTACAATTTTTGTTTAAAAATATTACTAATAGTATTTTTAAATTGTCTGTTCATTGTTCACAAAGTTTTTTAATAGATATTTCTTAAATTATGTGATGGCTCATTGTCACAAGGTGTGTCTTGTGAGTTACCCTGAATCTAAATAGTTTTTCGGCCCTTACTAAGGTGATGAAACATATCTATTTAATCTGATTAAAAGTGAAATGGTACCCTTGGAATTTTCAATTTTAAATTTTATTAAAACTGTATTATTTTTATTTTGATACTTGAAATCTCTAACCGAGGTATTTTTTTTTTTTTTTCACTTTAAATTAAATCTAATTTCATTAAAAAGTATTAGTAGACATTAGTTACTTGATTTTCATTTCATTTTTTTAATGGTTGATAACCTTTGGGATTTTCAACCTTAAAAAATGTCATTAAAAGTGAACTACAAAATGTGTATAACCTCTTAGAATTTTTAACCTTAAATTTCATTAAAAGTTTATTATTTTTATGTTCAATGCTGTTAGAATATATTGTAGAATATATTATTACTATATTGTATAATATATTCTAATCTTATATAGGATTACCATATATATAGTTACCATATACATATAGGGTTTACTTATTCATCACACATAATCCCTCCTATGTAAGTCTTTCCTGTATACATCTCTTGCATATCAATACAATACAAAGTTATTCTCTCTCATTTATATCTGATATGGTCTCAGAGCCTTTCGATCTCTAATAAACAATCTATCAGTTTATCGTAGTCACTGCCGGGGATGGCACCATTAACCCCATCCTTGGCGGCGGCGGTCAACTGGCAAATCATACTTGCAAACTCACGCTTCCGCACTCCAAACCATGGGGTCTTCCCGAGCGTGTGCACAAAACAATGCACAAAACTTTGAGTTTGGAAATTAGTGTCAAGTGGGCACCATAATGTAAATTTATAAACCGCTTAACACCTATACTATGTAGTATGAGTGAGAAGGGATCGTCCCAAGGGATTGAGTTGTCGTACTAGCTTGAGGAATCAAAATTAGGGTTAATAAGTCGAGTGATCAAAATAGTGGTTGGTTGGTTGAATTAAACTAGATGCAAATTAAACTAAAGTAAGTAATAATGCAATAGAGAGAATAAAAGATAGAGAGAGATCTTGGGGTTTAGAGATCACCACTAAGCATAGCTTTTCTACATCTTTAATGAATGATTAATGAGGGGAAGAACATGCATTGCAATAAAGTGTGTGTGTGTGGTTGTTTCAACAAGTATGGATGACAAATTAAATATATATTGTCTAAGTAACATGGTGGATAGCACAACATATCAAATTAAGCCATTAATCCTTTCTTTAAGCTCACAATCCAAACACATCACAAGGTTAGAGATATATGTTACTTGCTTTTCATAAGTATGGAACATCAATAACAAGCATGGATTGTCCTCCCATTTAACAACTACACTACAACTAAGCTAATGACATGAAATTAAACTAATTAAACTAAGGGAGATGCACCATCCATCAATCAATGAGTATGAACCATCAAATAAACCACAAGAACATGACATTAAGCACTATGCCTTGACAATCTCTACTTCTATAGCATCAACACACATAGACATGCATTAATAACACAAGAAATAGAGACAAATACATGAACATCTATTCTAGCATATACATAGAAATATGGATAGAATGAAATGATTAATTGGAAGTATTAAACCATATAAATCATTGAAAAAACAAGCTCTATATATATAAAAATGTCAAGACATGAATCACAATACAAATCCCCTCAAAAATACATAAATCAAGAAGTAGAAAGCATGCTTAGGGCTAACTCTAGCCCCAAGAGGATGTCTAGCCACTCATGGATGATGTCCTCTAACCCTCAAGGGCAAGCTCCATGGAAGAAATTTGCTCCTTGGTTGATGAAGAGTCTCCAATGGTGTCTCTAGCCTCCTCCTCTTCTTTGCTTCCACGTTAAAAGTTCTCTAAGTATGATATGATACACAATATGATCCTCTATGTTCTATGTTCTTTCTTTTTACAAAAAGTAATCTTAATCCTTATATAGGTAGGTCAAATGACACCTAAAATGAGCTGGGGTTATACAGCAAATATTCCCCAATGATTGGATAAAGGACAACTTTTGTGAGCTGGAAATTAAACTTTTTCGCACTGGAGGAAGTTCGATCGATCGAACCTTGGACTTGGATTGATCGAACATGGCTGAGATCTATTGAACTGAAGTTGGATCGATCCTCAATGGCGGTGCCTTTTTGGATAAAAACAAATTTGAGATATTTTGAAGATATTTTTGGGAAAAGGACAAAAGTGGTTGGTAGGGTGGTACAACTGGATAAGATCAATCATTTGGATAAGGACAAGAATTTTCGATCGATCGAAGAAAGAAGTTGGATCGATTGAACTTTTGAGATCTTTGAATAGGGACAAATATGGCTCAGATCTATCTTAACGTGCTGAGATCGATGAAAGTTGGATCGATTGAACTTTTTTTGAGATCGATCGAAGTTGCTGAAATTCCACCCTTTGCTTCCTTTTGCTCTACTTTGCTCATTTCTTTGATTAATCCCAGAATTGCTTCAATTATGCTCTTATTTGGCTGAGTTAGCTTATTTTGGGGATAAGTATCTGAAAATGGAAATAACACGAAATCAATATAAAACGGTAAAATAAAGTAGATAAAGGTTCTATAATACCTAAACTTAAGGGGTTTAAATATGCACTTTTCAGCGCTCATCACACCCCTAAACTTAAATATTGTTAGTCCCTAGTAATGAACTAGAAAGTAAATGAATGAAATGAACAACTATACAACTATGAATTAGAAAGCAATAAATGGATAACGCCACTTTCGTAGGGAACATGATTGCACTTAGCATATGCAACAAGCCTTTTAAACCCCTAGATTACCCCTAGTGGATGAGTGAAGTCTCGTGAGGGTTTCCAGAAATGATACCCACAAACATTAAGCTCATTCTCACAAAAGAGGTACCAATAATGCAAATAAGCATTGGGAGAAAACTACCTCCAGTATGCAATTTTTCAACCATTTCCAAGCAATCTCCTAAAATTTCAACATCAAGCAAACAAGTATGGTCCTACACACATCAAGACAATGATCATGCAAATCAAAACAACTCTAAAATCCTTTTTGAGTGGACCGGCATCAAATATGTTGCTATCTAAGCCAACTAAAGAATTAATCACATCCTTACCCTCAAACTAGCACACAAATCTAGTACCGATCATCAAAACAAAAAATGGACCTTTTATTAAAATTTCATTCATCTAGGTGCGCTTATTCTTTTCACTCGATTTATTTATTTTATTTTATTTTAATAGGATCAAAGATGGAAGCATGGTGCAATGTGTTGATCTGTTAAGCTTTCTAGCGATTCATGAGGTCGAGCATTAGGTCAATAACTCCCAAACCAGACGGCTTTAGGGCATTAGGCGTTCAAACACCCCTACGGACTTACAAGCTCAAATCAACTAGGCTATAAATCAAGACAACCTCCATCTAATCATTTCCCACTTCTTACCATTTGGGAGAAGTCCTCACTTTTTATTACTTTTACAACTTTTTTTTTTGGTAAGCAAGTTCAATTACTAACCTAGAGTTTGGGCCCTCCACCTTTCGGCACGAGAAGTTCAGTGCTTAATGAGGCTAGAATCCCGGCTACTTAGTGAAAAGGGGTTGTTATCCACCTTTATCAAGAATGAAAGCTTTTAATGCACTACTAGCTCAATTGGGATATAACCAATTCAATAATCAACAAAGCATGTACCCCACAAATGAATGCTAGTGTGCGCCTGTGCTAGTGTAGAATCCTAGAGTGAATCTCAAAACAATCACAAAATCAAGATGATGTGGACCACAAGTGTAAGCAAGATATCAATTTTTCGAAAAATTTACTCCTAAATGGCATCCACAAGGCATATAAGGAGTATTGAACTCTCAAGTTACGCAATTTTTAAATTTTAAGCAATATAGTCCTCAAAAGATCAAAATCATAGCTAACATGGACCAATCATAGAAAATCTCTCAAATACACAAGACATGCTCAAAATTTTGAATTTAAAAACAAACACTGCAAAACACCATTACCCCAAAACTTAACTGGCACAGTGTCCTCAATGTGCAAAGAGAACAAAAGGAAAGAGTATACCAGTGCAATTAAGGCAAAGAATGGCTGGGACTGAAGTATCCAAAGTGGGTGGCATAGCCCCCCTAAACTTGGGATTAACTATGGTCTTGAAATTCGGCACTCGGATAAACTCATCAGATAACAAAAGGGATAATACAGTGTACATTGGTCATGCAAGTGTAAATGGGATAGCAACTGAAAATAGAGAGAGGTATAAGGGTGGTCCTGAAAATTGGGCAGCACTCTCTCTCACTGAAGTCACTGTGATGCACCTGATGGAGTCAAACAGACAGATATGAGAATATAAAAAAAAATGACTTCCATAAAGAAAGCATATATAAAGAAAATAGAGTACAGGGACATAAAAATGTCAAAGCCAATAGACCCGGTTGTAAAAATAATATACAGTGACAAAAATGAAGAATGAATGACAGAGATGTAGTATGAAAAGATAGAAGAAACTGAGAATCTCAGGTGGACGAGGCAGGACGGGCAGGGAGTGCTCCGCGGACATCCCTAGATAAATCTCGAAACATAGTCGTGATATCCGTGCGGAGTGCAGCAAAATCAGCTCTGTGGGCAACAGTATCAGCTCTGAGGGCGATAACATCAGCTTGCATAGCAACCACTGCATCCTCAAGAGCCTGAAGGCGCTCTCCAAAGCCGGGGGTCTGACTGGGAGCCTCAGGTACATAAGAATCTGAAGAATGAGAGTCCTGAGTTTGCTCCTCCTCGTGTACTGGCGACCCAGCTAGAGAGTGCTGCTCTGCGTCATCTGCAGGTCGCTCTAAATCAATGTGCATGCGCTCGGCAATCGGATCAACTGGTGCGTCATCCGCTGCCAGGTCTACTGTTACTGCTGCCTCCTCAGCCTTTAAATCCTCTGCCTCCTGTGCGACGTCCTCCTGTAATCGGGCAATAATAGCATTATAGCTCTTGTCCCAACAATCCTTCTTTCGGAAGTTGCAGGTACCTTTCTCTGGGCGCTCCCGTGGCTGGAAATAATATCCCTGATCAAGTAGGATCTGGGTGATGAGGTGGCCAAATGGAAGGAACTTGGCCCTTTTGGGCCGTTCCTTGCTAATGTAGTTATCATAGAGCTGCCTCATCACGCTCTAGATGAGCGCGGGGATAGACACCTAGTGCCCTGTATAGAATGCGTATAAGGTTGTCAGATAATCTTCTCGCCTTTGAATCTTGTGCCCGGCCATATATATGTTGCAGAACAAGACAGAGTCAATGAACCACAGGTCATCTGGAAGATACATGTGGGTGGCGAAGGTCTCGCCATCGGCATAATGACCTGTGAGAAGAACTGCCATATCTGCAAATGAAGGCCTGTGTAGCCTGGGATATGTCTCCTGCAGCTCCGGAGGGCATCGATGTGGACAATGGCATGATCGGGATAGTGTGTCCACAGTAATAGAGATCTAGTGGCCATCAATAGTGGTAATCATCTCTGCAATGGTACACGGGGATGGCCGGAGGTTTTGGAAGAACACCCGTACGAGCCTCGGATACACAGGGCTAGTAACTGGCGCAAGAATAGCTGCAAGGCCCCTCCGGATAATGTCATCATAAGCGGATCAGGTCAGCACCGATCTGGAGAAATAATGTATGTCAAAAACTGACTCATGGGCCACTGACATCTGTGAATATCTGGATGCAGGCCTGTCAAGCTCCTGGGCTGGCTGAGCTGGTGAAGGAGAGGGAGATGGTGTAAACTCAGCCTGAGCCTGAGAAGGAGATAGAGAATGCTCAGCCTCAGCCGCATGAGAAGGTGACTGAGCTAGTGAAGTAGGCTCTAATGGCTCCTCCTGTGCATATGAGGGCTCTGCTGGATCCTTCTGTATAGGGTCCTGTGCATGAGAAGGACCGGCCTCATCATCGAAAGTGTGTCTGCCCCGGTGGTGATAGTGTCCGTAGGCTACAGTCTTGCGCTTAGTCATGGCCTGAAAAATAATTTAAAACTTACAAGGGAAGTCAGTACCAGAATAAAGAATTGAAAGCACAAAATAGAAACATGCATGTCAAATAAGATAGACAAAACATATATGACATGAATCTATACAAGTGATAGGATGTGAACATGCTAAGCAGTATAAGTGTAAAATGCATCTAATATGAAAAATCACAGGCATTGGGCATGAATGAGATAGCATGAACATAAGATAAGATGCATGTAATATGTGTATGAAATCTGTGAAGTTCGATCGATCACAAAAATTGTGAGATCGATCTCACTCGATCGATCTGAGAAATTGAGAAACTAAGTTCGATCGATCTTACTAGATCGATCTAAGAAATATGTTCAATCGATCGAACTCTACGAAGAATGTGGACAGTCACAGATCTATGACGTGGATGACACGGGGCCTTCATGAACTAGGTCGTGGGCCCATCAACACAATCATATCATTAATCTATTCACCTAACGAGGCCCATACTCCCAAAATACAATCAAAAATACAAAATCTAACAAAATATATATATACACATATATACATAAAGCTTCAAACTTCATCAATGGTGATTTTTAACATTAAAAGAGCATGGATCTAACATTTAAAGCATGCCTACATCAAATCTAAGCTTGAAAGCACAAAAGGGATTCGGATCTTACCAAAAATGAGAGAAAATGGATGAGGTGCGAAGAAGTGATGAAGATCCGAGATCCAAGAGGAGAGAGAGTGATTCGGGATGAGGTGAAGCTCGCCGGAGGTCTCGCCGGAGATGGAGAAGATGGGTGCAGCGGTGACGAGGAATAGGGTTTGGAAGAGTGTTAGATCGATCTTTGAAATCGATCTTGAAACCCTCGGTTTCATTTTTAAAAACTTTCCCGAACCAGTTCGATCGATCGAACTGAGACCTCAGATCGATCGAACTGAAAAATATATATATATATTTTTAAAATTAAAAACTAAAAATTAAAAATGAAAATAAAAGTTTTTTGGATTTTTTTTAAAAATAAAATAAAATAAAATCTTTTTGGGATTTTTGGAAAATAAAATAAAATAAAATAAAATAAAAATATTTTTGGATTTTTGAAAATTAAAAAGTCAAACAAAGTCAAAGATAGTGAGATGAAGAACAGAGATCGATCTGAACAAAATGTTCGATCGATCTGACAGAGAGCAAAAATATGCAGGTTTTTGGGTTCAAAAATTTGTCTAAGTGTTAGAACTCAAGATCGATCGAACTTGAGGTTTGGATCGATCTAAGGACTTATGATTGATTTGAGAATAAGTTCGAACGATGGGACAGAGAGGTGATTTGGATGTAGGTGGATGCAGGTTGAAAATTTTTCTAAGTGTTGGATGCAGGTAGAAGTTCGATCGATTGAACTCTCCTTTGAGATCGATCGAACTTATGCAAAATGTTCAATTTCAACATAAAAGTACATGCAATCCTGATTACAGTTTCTAGCAATGCATATGAACCAAAAACAAGTATCTAGACTTCACAAGAAATGAAATTAAAGATAGAAATGAGGGAGGAATAAGGTTTTGACACCCTACGAAATGTCGTGCTAGTCTTTAACGTCTCTAGCAAGACGTTGGGCTCTATTAGCCCGGATCAAACATCTTATAGTGCATCCCCTCCTCAATGGAGTGATAAGTGCTTTGAACTCCACCCAACAAATGGTTCTTTAAGGAACTTGTTGGATTAAGCTCAAAAGATGTTTTCGGTCCTTGGTCAATGCAATCTTTGGGCTTCCATGCCCTTTCAAAACAGGATTTTGAAACAACTTTCTTTGGTTTCAAGGTTGAAGATGGACTTTTTGAAACTTGGTCTCACACAAAAACTCAATTCCTTCACTTTTAAGGTCATGACATTTATCTACAACATTAATCTCTTCATGCTTGTCAAATGAATTGGGGGTTGGATTAAAAATATTTAACTTTACCTTCATGTGGCCAAAAGAGATCTTCATTATCCTCGTCCTACAATTGATGTTGGCATTCGCGGTTGCCAAGAAAGGACGGTCAAGGATAACAGGAATTTGACTCTTAGGATTTGGGATCGGTTTCGTGTCAATGACAACGAAATCAACAGGAAAGAAGAATTTATCAATTTTAATCAATACATCCTCAATGATATCCCTAGGCTTTTTGATTGATCGGTCAGCAAGGTCAAGAAGAGCCCGATTAATGATATGATCACCAATGATGCATGAAGTAGTAGGTGAACCGGGGTCCTTAAACTTGGGGAGAGTGTTGTGTTGCAAAATTGAGCTCACTTGCTCGGTTAAGACCACTTTTCTAGGTGCTTGGCTTTTGTTCTTCCGCTTTTGGATGCACAAGTCCTTCAAGAATTTGGCATAAGCCGGAATTTGTTTGATTGCATTCAAAAGTGGAAGATTAACTTTCACTTGCCTAAACACGTCCATGATTTCATTGATTTTGGCCTCTTGCTTGTCATTTGAAATGGATTCTTTTAAGGCATCCGGAAATGGAGCTTTTGGTTCAAAAACCTTTTCAGAATTTTTCTTTGAAGTCTCTTCAACACCAGAAGTTTTCAAATCATTTTGCACATCTTTCTTTTTAAAATCACTTGTCAAATCACTTTTCAACACATTCTCATTTATATGGTCATGCACATGCAATGAAGGAGGAATATGATATGAAACGGGACGGGTGTCAACTCGTGGTTGCACTGGATTACTCTCTTCATTGGACATACCCACTTGGTTGTCCATAATCTTTCCACTTCTCAAGGTAGTCACCGCATTAACATGCTCTACTGTATGACCTTCCGACGAGAAATGAGCCTCCACAACACATTGTTGCTTTTGTGGGGCATTCAAATGCATTTTTCCCTTCTCTCTAGCATTTAAAGTGCTAGCTATTTGCCCTACTTGGGTTTCTAGCTTAGCAATGGATTGAGAGTGAGAATGAAACAATTGTGTGTTTGCCTCCAAAGTGCCCAAAACAGTTAAAACTTTCTCTTCAAAAGCGGGACTTCTAACATTTCCTTGGGAATATGATGGTTGATTAGGAAAATAAGAATTTGAAAATTGGTTTCTTTGTGATTGATATGATGATCTAAAACCTTGGGAACCTTGGCCTTGTAATGGAGGTGGAATGTATTTTCCTTGAAAACCGCCTTGGGAAGGGTTTGAGCCCTACTCTTGGTTTTTCTAAGAGAAATTCGGGTGATTCCTCCAACTAGGATTGTAATGATTTCCATAAGGATTGTTCCCTTGATTAGCAAAAATAGCATTTACTTGTTCATGATGCTCACTTTGCACATGTCCATGGGGACAATTGGAAGTAGAATGTAAAACACTTGAACAAGTCATACATGTCTCATTAGATGCATGATGAGAATGGTTAGGGAAGGAAGATACTTGATTCGCCGAGTTTTGGTTGATCAAAAATTGATCAAACCTTTGAGATAATGATTTCATTTCGGCGGTAATTTCATTGGAGTGATCGACTTGGTGTAAGCCAACACTCTTCTTACCACTAGAATTTCTACCATTCTTCAAAGATAAAGTACGATGCAAAGAATTTTCACCCATGCTCTCATAAAGACGCCACACGTCATCCTCATGCCTATCAATGTAAAAGCTACCCATGGAAGCATCAACCATGCCTTTATAATTGTCTGATAAGCTCTCAAAGAAATATTGAACTAATTGCGATTTGGGCATGTCATGATGTGGACACTTCCTAAGCAATTCATTAAAGCGTTCCCATGCCTCATGAAATGTTTCTCCATCCCCATGTGAAAATTCTCGAATTGAGGTTCTCATGGCATTAGTCTTAGAAACTGGATAGTCCTTCTTCAAGAACTCTTGTTGCATTTTCGCCCAAGAAGTTATTGAAAAAGGCTTAAGATTGTTAAACAAATATTTTGCCTTGTCTTTAAGGGTAAATGGAAAAAGTTTAAGCCTTAAGACCTCTTCTGTCATGTCCGTATATTTTACGGTGGAACAAACTTCAAGAAACTCATCCAAATGCTTGTAAGGTTTTTCACTTGGAAGTCCATGATAATTAGAAAACATTTGAATGGTTTGTGGCTTGATTTCATAGTGGTGTGCTCTAAATGGTGGCAATTGAATGCATGTGGGTGCATTATATTTATTAGGCACATAGTGATCTCTTAAAGCAAGGGGTGGATTAGCAATTGGAGGTGCAACATGGGCACCTTGGTTGACTTGAATGATGGGAGGTGGTGGAGCATAGATTGGCCTTGGCCCAATGGAACTTGGCATTGTTGTTGTGGTGGATGAACATATGGCCTTGGCATGCCTAATGGTACTTGCATGTTATCATGATGCACATTAGGGTGGAGGATACCTTGTTGGTCTATGTGACCAAGGTCCTCCACATGGTCCTCATTGTGTCCTTCCATTGATGAAATGGATTGACTAGAACTACCTCTTCCCCTAGGGTTTTGAACAACGGATTTAAGATGAAAATTTAAAGGGTAAGAGTGAGTCTCAATGATCTACGACCATGCATGCACAATGCAACACAACAAGCAATAACAACAAACACTTCACCTTCACAACAAATCAATAATTAACGAACTTTTTCCACATACAATGTTCGTACTCCCATGCTTTAACAATATGCAAGAAAAGTAAATTGCCTCCACGCAGGCTCACAATTTATCTAAGAATTGAATTACAAGCCTCCACGCGGGCCGACGATTTAACTAAGAGTTTGAGTAAAGAAAAGCTCACAAAGGTTCTTTAGCACTTCAACTCCAATTTTGTAGTTTAGCTTAGCAATTTTTTTTTAAATTTTTAGTATTTTTCCTTGCTTGCTTAGCTCCTTTGCTTGAATGCTCATTTGCTTGCTTCCTAGCTCAATGCTCCTTGTCAATCAAGGACAAATACAATAAGTAACAAAAATTGAAAACAAAGTAAAGACACGATCAAAAGAGTACTAATTCCTAATTGATTCCACAATTACGACTTTGCCAATCAATCAATCCCCGGCAACGGCGCCAAAAACTATGGTGTCTTTCCGAGCGTGTGCACAAAACAATGCACAAAACTTTGAGTTTGGAAATTAGTGTCAAGTGGGCACCATAATTTAAATTTATAAACCGCTTAACACCTATACTATGTAGTATGAGTGAGAAGGGATCGTCCCAAGGGATTGAGTTGTCGTACTAGCTTGAGGAATCAAAATTAGGGTTAGTAGGTCGAGTGATCAAAATAGTGGTTGGTTGGTTGAATTAAACTAGATGCAAATTAAACTAAAGTAAGTAATAATGCAATAGAGAGAATAAAAGATAGAGAGAGATCTTGGGATTTAGAGATCACCACTAAGCATAACTTTTCTACATCTTTAATGAATGATTAATGAGGGGAAGAACATGTATTACAATAAAGTATGTGTGTGTGGTCGTTTCAATAAGCATGGATGACAAATTAAGCATATATTGTCTAAACAACATGGTGGATAGCACAACATATCAAATTAAGCCATTAATCATTTCTTTAAGCTCACAATCCAAACACATCACAAGGTTAGAGATACATGTTACTTGCTTTTCATAAGTATGGAACATCAACAATAAGCATGGATTGTCTTTCCATTTAACAACTACACTACAACTAAGCTAATGACATGAAATTAAACTAATTAAACTAAGGGAGAGACACAATCCATCAAACAATGAGTATGAACCATCAAATTAACCACAAGAACATGACATTAAGCACTACGCCTTGACAATCTCTAGATCTATAGCATCAACACACATAGACATGCATCTATAACACAAGAAATAGAGACAAACACATGAACATCTATTCTAGCATACATAGACATATGGATAGAATGAAATGATCAATTAAAAGCATTAAATCATATAAATCATTGAAGAAACAAGATCTATATATATAAAAATGTCAAGACATGAATTACAATACTAATCCCCACAAAAATACATAAATCAAGAAGTAGAAAGCATGCTTAGGGCTAACTCTAGCCTTAAGAGGATGTCTAGTCACTCATGGATGATGTCCTCCAACCCTCAAGGGCAAGCTCCATGGAAGAAATTTGCTCCTTGGTTGATGAAGACTCTCCAATGGTGTCTCTAGCCTTCTCCTCTTCTTTGCTTCCTCCCTAAGAGTTCTCTAAGTATGATATGATACACAATATGATCCTCTATGTTTTATGTTCTCTCTTTTTACAAAAAGTAATCCTTATCCTTATATAGGTAGGTCAAATGAAACTCAAAATGAGCTGAGGTTGTACATCAAATATTCCCCAATGATTGGATAAAGGATAACTTTTGTGAGCTGGAAATTAAACTTTTTTGCACTGGAGGAAGTTCGATCGATTGAACCTTGGACTTGGATCGATCGAACATGGCTGAGATCTATCGAATTGAAGTTGGATCGATCCTCAATGGCGGCGCCATTTTGGATAAAAATAAATTTGAGATATTTTGAAGATATTTTTGGGAAAAGGACAAAAGTGGTTGGTAGGGTGGTATAATTGGATAAGATCAATCATTTGGATAAGGACAAGAATTTTCGATCGATCGAAGAAAGAAGTTGGATTGATCGAACTTTTGAGATCTTTGAATAGGGACAAACATGGCTCAGACCTATCTTAAAGTGCTGAGATCGATGAAAGTTAGATCGATCGAACTTTTCTTGAGATCGATCGAAGTTGCTGAAATTCCACCATTTGCTTCCTTTTGCTCTACTTTGCTCATTTCTTTGATTAATCCCAGAATTGCTTCAATTATGCTCTTATTTGGCTGAGTTAGCTTATTTTGGGGATAAGTACCTGAAAATAGAAATAACACGAAATCAATATAAAACGGTAAAATAAAGTAGATAAAGGTTCTAGAATACCTAAGCTTAAGGGGTTTAAATATGCACTTTTCAGCACTCATCAAACCACGCCACCATGCGTCTCAAGTGGTAATCCCACTCATCCATGCGCTTTCGTGCGCACCAGCGGTAATTCTGCACCTCAACGTGCTGAATGAGCCCTATCATTGACGGTCAATCTTCGGCGATCAACCTTCAAACTTATGCTTCCGCATCCCATCCTTTAGTCTCAAGTTTATAATCAACAAAAGCCTTATTTGGCCTCCCAATAGGCCTTCAAGACACATCAACAGCGGTGTCAGCAGTAGTATGTCACCTGCCATGACAGTTGTCGTGTCAGACACAGTTAGCAGCGGTGCCAGCAGTAGTACCATGTCAATTGCCATGTCAGACACAGTCAGAAACGATGCCAGCAATTGTGCCATGTCAGACACAATCAGCAACGGTGCCAGCAGTAGTGCCACGTCAGACACAATCAGCAGCGGTGCCAATAGTAGTACCACGTTATATGCCACGTCAGCGTTAATCATGTCTCCATCTTCATTATGGGTGAAAACTCATCTTTACCAAATTGCTTCCGCCATGCCGCTTTTAAGCTCTTAATTATTTCCAAACTTAAGATTGTTTCATTCAATCCGCCTTGATTTTGAGGGGGGCTGTTAGAATATATTGTATAATATATTATTACTATATTGTATAATATATTTTAACCTTGTATAGGATTACCATATATATAGTTACCATATACATATAGGGTTTACTTGTTCATCACACATAACCCCTCCTATATAATCCCCTCTTGTATACATCTCTTACACATCAACACAATACAGAAATATACTCTCTCATTTATATCTAACAAATACAAAACTTTTGTAACTCTTGAAATTTTCAACCTTTAATAGTATTTGATGTCTCTTAAAATTTTGAACAATAACATAAAGATCTATTATATAAATAGAGGTAAAAATTACAAGATCAAGCTCCAATATTAAGGGAGCGGTAAGATTAGAGGCCAACAAGAGCATTACAAGTAGGGATCACAAGAAGAAGTAGTATTAAGGAGCATTTTTCATCAATTAGCTTTGGCAGTGAAGATGAGAATTCATGTGCAACACACCAGGAGCATCAATTAGCCAAGTTATTTGCTTATTTTGAATCTTCTACTCAGTTTAACACATAGTGATAAATTCATATTAAATTTTTTTAATATTAGGCGTAGTGATGATCAAATGATTGTTAGGTTTCATCCAACAAATTAACAATTATTGAGTTTTCTTGTACTCATGTTGAAGTACTTATTTGAATATAAGTATTTTGTTGTATTCTTCATTTGAATTAGATGTACCATTTTTTTTTTTCCTAATGATTACTTGAGTTTGGCTGTTCATGTTATCCAGAGCCTTCAATTGTTTTGATTTTCATTTGATTTGCATTTGTTAATTCAATTTTTAAAACATTTTTGCTTAATCTTCCTTGGCCCCGTTTCTTGGAAATTTTAGATGATATTTACATGTCAACTTGTTTATGTGAGTTTTGGATTGCTATTTTTTCTTTTTTCTTTCTCCATTGTATTTATTTTTTGAAAGTTCGTTCATATCGAGAAACTTGAGTCCATGAAAGGAGAGTTATAACAAAAATGTTATAATGCTATAGAAAGAAGAAGTGTCTTCTTTTTTACACTACAAAATGTTGGAAGGTTATTCCTTTTGTATTTGATCCTGTAAGAATTACAAAATGATAATTATATATATAATTGATTAGAATCTATATTTTAGAATATATCTTAATATACATGGTTTTGAGTTTAAAGCCCAAGAAGCGAAATAAGATATCTTTTGCTTGGCATGATGACACTTAAAATATTTGAACGTGAAAATATATGAGAATTGCTCTACTAAGATATTGAGAGATTTCTACATAGAATGATTATAGATAGAAGGGTGATAAAACTAAAAAAATATTTTTTATTCAAGTAACAAAAACACAAATTAAAAATAGAAGCTTATTTGTGATATAGATGATATATGAAGATATATTTTCATATTCTTTGCTTCACATTGAAAAGCATCAAATCAAATAAATTACAATTTATCAAAATTTTCTTAACCACTGATCAAATATATATATTTTTATAATTTTTTATAGTTTTATTAATCACTTGGATTTACACCACGTTGCACATGCTCTTCTTTTACTAGTACTATTCTTAAAGTGTAAGGAATTTCTTAACATTATTCATTTATTTTTTTAACATAAAAAATCTCATTAAAAAGTCTCACTAAATCACCTTGATTCATACTTAAGTTTCATTAAATCACACATATCTATATCTATATTTATATCTATACTATTCTAAAAGCGTAAGAAATTTCTTAACATTATTTATTTATTTTTTTAACATAAAAAATCTCATTAGAAAGTCTCATTAAATCACCTATCACACATTGATTCATACTTAAGTTCCATTAAATCACCTATTGTTATTTTTACTATAAAAGTGCAAGAATTTTCATTTTTTATATTCATTTTATATAATTTTTTTATTTTTTATGTACATTGTTATTTCTATACATTTTTTGTTATTTTTATCAATTGCAATTTTTATTTTTACTATAAAACTGTAACAACTTTTTATTAAAGAGTTATACCTCTTGAGTTGTCCATTAATTAATTTTTATTGTTATTAGTTTTAATTTATTAAAATTAAAATTAAAACTATATTAAAATGTTAATTTTTAATTTTTATTTTTATACATATTTTAAACTATATTAAAACGGGAAAACCTTTTATTTTAAAGTGTAAGAACTTTTTATTAAAAAGTTATGCCTCTTGAGTTGTCCATTAATTAATTTTTGTTGTTATTAGTATTAATTTATTAAAATTAAAACATATTTTAAACTGTATTAAAACGGAAAAGGTTTTTATTTTGATACACGTTTTTTTTTTCCCTAGTTGGTACTCACATACACTTGTCTTTTCTGAGACTTGAACCCCTGACCTCCCTTGAGGGGGTAAGAGACTGATATCGTTAGGCCACTGACCCGTTGGTTATTTTTATACACCTTTTATAGTATCTTTTATTATTATTTCGGCTTTTTATAGACAATTTTATTGTTTGAATAACTAAGCACCTCCATTTTTGAAGAGTTACACTTATTGGATTCTCCATTTAATTTTTGGTGTAATCTATATCTATATCTATATACTATTCTAAAAGTGTAAGGAATTTCTTAAGATTTTTAGATTATTTAAAAATACAAAATAATTTTAATTAAATACTTTACATTATAATATATACTTATATATTATTTAGAATTTCAATAACCACATAGATTAAATGAGTCATCTTTGAATTCGAATAGTCACATATGATTAATGAGTGTCTATATTTTTTTTAATTATTTCTATGCATTTTCAACAATGTTGAATTAGAGTATTTATTTAGTGGTTAAAATAAAGAGTTAAAAGTAGTACTTTTTATAACTAAGTACACACATACCGGAATCAATATTCAGAAAAAAGGAAAAAAAAAAAAAAAGAAATACATTTTTCATCTCACTTCTTAAAAAGCAACCATTTTTCCTTCCCAAAAAATTCCATGCCCTAATCCAAATATTCAAAAAAAAAAATAATAAAATAAAATAAAGTCCCATTTTTTGTGTAAGAGTTTTCTTTTCTTTTTTTGGATAATTATGCGTAATAGTTTTCAGTAAATACAAAAATTAATTATTTTTAATAGTTTCCAAATACAATTATTATTTTGTTGGCCACGAATTAAATTCACTTGACTCCTTCTTGAGGTCTTTTCGTATCTAATTAATAATTTCTTATACTATATTTAAAATTCTTTTATCTATTTATTTACACTATCCATAGAAGTGTAAGATTTTTTTATTCCTTTTATATACTTTTCACTTTTTATATCAATTCCAATTAATTATAATTATTAATATTATTTTCTTGTCCTATACACTCCGAAGGACACCAATGCTATAGTTTCTTACGTTTATTGTGGACACTCCAAAGGACACGAGGCTTTTGGCAAAATTAAATTATAGTTATTAATATAATTGAGTGTATATATATATATATATATATATATTTTCAACAATTTTAAATTAAAGTATTTTTTTAAAGATTAAAACAAATAGTTGATAGAAGTACCTTTTATAACTAAATACACACGTACTGGAATTAATATTCCAAATAAAGGGGAACAAAAAAATTTCGTCCCACTTTTTAAAAAGCAACTCATTTTCCTTCCCCAAAAATTCCATGCCCTAATCCACAATATTCCAAAAAAAAAAAAAGTCCCATTTTTGAGTAAGAGTTTTTAGCAAATACAAAAATCAATTATTTTTAATAGTATTCAAATATAATGATTATTTTGTTGGCCACGAGTTGCAATTCACTTTACTTCTTCTTGAGGTTTTTTTGTATTTAATTAATAATCTCCTATACTGTATTTAAATTTCTTTTTATCTATTTATTTACACTATCTATAGACCTATAATATTTTTTTATTCTTTTATATACTTTTTTACTATTTATATAAATTGCAATTAATTATAGTTATTAATATTATTTCATTATCATATACACTCCAAAGGACACCAACACTAAGTGTTTATTGTGGACACTCCAAATGACACAAGGCTTTGGGCAAAATTAAATTATAATTACTAATATAATTTTATTCTCCTAAACCGTCTTAATCCATAGACGTTTCCTCTTCTTGAAGGACAGGACACAAATCTTCTACAAAACTAAATTATTGTTATTATTGATATATATATATATATATATATATATATATATATATATATATTCTTTTTATAAACATATGGCAAAACAAGATGGACATTGTTGGAAAAAAAATAAAAAAAGGAAATTTGACGGGGAGCCATGTAACATGTGGTTTAGGTGCAAATCGAAACATGTATTATTATTATTTTTCCTAAAATTCCTGTTTGGTTCACTTTGTTATTTTAGGTCTTGATTAACAGTAAAGAAAAAGTATTATGATCTCTCCTCAATGATCATTTCTAAGACATTCAATGCTAAGAGATGGATTCAATACATTATTCATATGATCCATCCTCAATGATCAATTCTAAGACATTCATTACAAAGAGATGGATTCAATATATTATTCATTACTTTATCAATTTTTAATATTGATTTAAATTGTTTTTCGTGTAGAGATTATTGTTATGGAAATTATAAAATCATTGAATTTTATATGGTGTTGATCCTGAGATTTTATTGCAATGCAAGGTAAGCATCTTTCTTTAATATTTAAATTGTAATGTTATTTGTTTTGTTTTGTTTTGTTTTGTTTTTTTTTTTTTTTTTTTCCCTATGTTGCTCTAAATGTTCTACCAATTTAATTGAATTGTTCATATCTTATCAAATATTACACTTCGCATGACTCATCCTCTTTTCGTTTGTGTATATATAATGTTGCTTCTATGCAAATTTATGATTATGCTTTCTTCTTTATTTTCAGGTTTTGTTGGTGATGTTCTGTCCTCCTTGCAAAGTCATAAACATACATGAATTTGAGTGGTATATCTATAAGTAACTAATATGTCTAATCAACATGTCCTAAATATGTTTTTTCTGATATAAAACAAAATTCATTTTTGATTATTTGTCATTTTTATTGTTAAATGTTAACTTATTGAGCTATATATATCTTATTCTTCTTGTGAGATTTTGGCACTGGGTTACAAAAAAAATATAATATTTGAACGGGAGGAGTTTCGATTGTCGTATAATTTTTAATTTTTTATATTTAAAATGTCATAGAAAGGTGTACAAGGTAGCACTAGCAACAACCATTGAACAAAAAATAAAGAACTAAAATAAAAATACAAATTATCAAGAACTCCACAAAAGAATCTATAGAAACTGTATCACCCATTTAAAGCCAAAATAACAATAATTTAACATCACATATAATTTTCTTTTTTTTTGGAAAGGAAAGGCAAAGAAAATAAATTTTGTTTTAAAAAAAAAACTTTACAAACATCAAAGGCCAATGAGAAATTAATTGTGTCTAATAAAAAGTTCAAAGAGAGCAACACAACTAAAACAAATATTTGAATTAGTACCAAGATAATTGAACAAGTATGCTTGTTTATATATGTACACACATATATGGATACAAAATATGATTTTTTTTTTAGAAATTTATAAATTGTTTGGTATTTCTCTTTTATTGTAGTAAATAAACTTCTTAATTATTATAATGTAATTGTTTGTGAATTAGTTCTTTTTTTTTTTTTTTTTCTCCCTCTGTTCATGAATTAGTTCATGAATGATTTTTCTCTTTTTCCTACATATATATTGTATATTTATCCTTCAATTAGTTTTGTTTATTTATACCAATTGTATTATTTTTTCACCACACACACAAAGTTGGAGTACATATTGAATTTGTTTGTTATGTGTTGCTTTTATTTATTAGTTTATTTGTTAATTAGATTTACTTATTTCTCTTTTTATTTATTATTACATACCTATAGTTGGAGGTAATGTATTAAACTTAATTAGTAATGTAATGACCCGGTCATTTCCCTCCTTTCTTTTTTTCGGCATTTTTTTTTTTATTCCGGCTTTGCATGCATCTATGATATTTGATTTTCATGAAATACGTATCTTTACTTTTATAGAAAAGCATACTAGATGTTTACTTTTCTTGTAAAGGGTATGGATGCATAGTTTCTTCAGAAACATTCTTCACTTTTGGGGTTTTAGTGTAATTAAATAAAGTAATTATTTTTCATCTTAGGGACCATTTTGTAATTTAATTTGGAAGATATTTTAAAAAAGGATTTTTTTTTTGTAATTTTTGGAAAGTGTGACAAATATTACACTCTCATGGAGTCACTTGTTGACATTGTGGTGGAACCACTTGGAGGCTTAGTATGATGACACATGGAAAGCGGAGATTCACCCATTTGTTGGCTTAGGATAGGAGCACTTGTTGGTATGAATGGTTGACAAGTGTAGCCTGTAGGCTTACTATTAAGCCTTAGATGATTACTTAGGATGGTGACAAGTGTAGGCTCCATATTTAGTTTTGCATTAGGTGTGTGTGAAAACCATGGTGTAAGATCACATAGTGAGTGGAGGAATACTAAATCCTCCACTCACCACATTTTATTACATCTTCCTCACCTTTTTACTCTCAAACACTAACCTAGCCTCTATTGAAGGAAAAGCTTGGCTTAGAGCTTTTGACTTCATTTAGGTCCCCTTCCATTCACTTTTGAACCTAAAGCTTGGAATACTTTAGCTTCCCCTCACTCTCCTTTACAAAACCCTAGTTTGGTTTTCCATTTTAAGCTTGGTTTTTTGGATTATAGAGATTCAATTCTCTATTGAGGTAAGGATGGTTGTATGTTTATCCCCTTTGGGTTTTATATATATTGGAGCTCGATATATATTGATTGCATGCCTTATTAATTCTTCTATTTGCATATAAGTAGAGATTTATTATGCTTGACTTAGAAATTGTGAATTAAAGCATGCATATGATTAATTAAATTGAATAGGTAAATTATTGTTTAATGACTTGCCTAGTACTTGTGATTTTATTGAGGGTCTATTATGAATTTCTTGGTGATGGTACTTATATTGTTAAGTAATAGAAATTTTATTGAAGATTTAGTATAAAGACCTTGTATATAGCACTTGTATTTACTTGTAGGTAAATTACTATATTGCATGATTAGTAATTGTGGCCTACATTGATAGTAAATTGCTTTAGTGTAATGTGTAGTATCATTAACTTGCCACTTTAGGCATGTAACCATAGGGCATGGTTTGTGTGGTTTCACACTACTTGTGCTTAGTAGGTAGTTTCATGCATTAAGATTATATAAATGTCATAGACTTATTGATTTTTGGAAGCTTGTAAGGATATGAAATGTTTGATGGCTAGGGTTTGGCTCTAGTACGGAGGATAAGAATTCTCCTAAGTCATAGTATGCATTAGGTAGTACCATGTGGGTCATAATTACCTGGAATAACTTGTATGGTCTTGTGGCCATATATCCTAATCTTTTCATTATTTGATTTTGCATTATATTCCAAGTTGTAAATCATGGATTTCTTGTAGCTTGTGATTTGGTAATTTTAATTTCAACGCGGTTAGTGTACTTGTTTATGTATACTTAGATGCTATGTGTTTATCATTTCAAATATCTACATAGCTTGAGATGATCCCTTAGAGTACCTTGAAAACATAGACGTTAGGTAGAATGCACCCTTGTGATGATCTATATTTGGTTCGCATTATACTTGAAATTATAGGGTATGCGCATGCACCACATCCTACGAGTAACTTGATTATTAACCCTAGTTGTTTGGGCTATTTTGCAGGTAAATAAACTTTGTTTTGGGATGCATCACATCCCTAAGTTGCTCTGATGCCTTGAAGTATTATGTTGTATTTTGGAAAACATGCAAGTGTTAGCATGTAGTTTCATTTTGGTGTAAAATGCTATTTTTGCCTTGAAATATGTAATGTGTACCTAAGTATACTTTTTGACGCTCATTTTGTATGTATGACATGAGGCCAAGGGTCATTAACTTTAAGGTTTACAAGTTTGCTTTTAAAACTCAAGTATTGCCATTGTAGCCTATTTTGTGAAAATTGGAGGTTTGGTATGTCAAAATTTGTAAACGGATTGTAATGAGGCCGTAGGCTATTGTAGCACGTCTACTTTATCATTTTACATTTGCGTGCATGTTCACATCTCATAAAACTCTTAAATTTCGACTTTGGAACTAACTTAGGGTGATTTATGAATTTTTAGGCAAAATTCATGCATTAGAGTATGATTTGAAGTTTCCTTTTAGTTTATTATGTTATGGATGCTTATATGAGACCATGTAATATTTTTGAACTTGTTTCGGATCATATGGGATGCATGTATAGACTTAGGTTTGGACCGAGCACCTTTCCCACACTTGACAACAACAGATTTTGTTGCTATACGGTGCATCGATCTGTTGACAACTTCTGTCGGCCGGCTGATAGCCTTTCGAAACCAATT
The DNA here is from genome assembly GCF_030987335.1 of Cornus florida. Taxonomy (NCBI): domain Eukaryota; kingdom Viridiplantae; phylum Streptophyta; class Magnoliopsida; order Cornales; family Cornaceae; genus Cornus; species Cornus florida. Next base: position 70,846,580 of record NW_026775578.1, read on the forward strand.
CTAGAGAGTTTGCATACTTGACAGGGCGTTTCAGTAGGCTGATCCTTGCCATCAGCCTGCTGATCCTCCCTGAAGCTTGATTTCTTCTTAATTTCTTGGACAACTTTATTAAGTCAACTTCAGAGGGTCATATCTTTTTCAATTCTAACCCAAATCAAGTCATTATTGAATCTAAATTCAAGAGTTTGAAGTTAGCTTTCCAATGGTACCAACCACATACCAAAACTCCAACCATAGTGAGAGTTATAACAGTTTTAGTGAGATAGGGTCATGGTATCTCTTAATCGGAGAACATCGTTTTATCCTATCTTCATAACTTTTCCGTCCGGACTCTGAATTAGGCTATTATTGAGTCTAAATTTGTTTATTTTTTGCTATATTTCCAATGGTGTGTACGGTGGCACCCATTTTTGTATGAAATAACCATTTTGCCCTTAGCCCAATTTTTGTCGGGTTTTGAAACCCTAACTTAGGTCTTGCTTCCGCTGAGTCACAGGACTTCTCAGTGGATCATTTTTGTGTTTTAGGGATGATGTACAACTCAAAAGACTTGTTTATGTTCGGTTCCGCATTTCGGATCCGTTAACGGGTCATTTGCGGGTCATCACAGGACGCACTAGGTTTGGAAATCTAGGGCCGTCACAAGTAAAGTATTACATACATGTTTATAAAATATATTTATTTAAAATACTTTACTAATTAAGTTTAGCTATATGTGATTAGAGTTTTTCACATCTCATATCAAATATGTTTATTTGGATTACAATTTTTCTTATTTCTAAGTACTTTTATTATTTTAAAAAAAAAAATATTAAAAATTTAATGACAACATTTAATGGGGAAATTAAAGGAAACACCAAATGAACTTCCCAATTTCAGTTATTTATACAATTTTACTATTTTTGAAGTCAAAATAAAAATTTAAAGAGATTATTTAATAGGAAATTTTAAAGAAGGCACATTTAATGAACTTCTCAATTTCAGTTTTTTACCTTATCAAAAATTAACATTATACTTACTCCACCATTTTATTGAAATAAAAATTAATTATTAAATTCAAACTCATCATCTTTAGAACTTTTTCATCTCCCTCTATAAAAAGTGCTTTGAATTTATTATGGATTAATGTGTTATTTGTGTTTATTGATAGGGTTGCTCATTTGTTTCTTTGATGTCTACCAGGCTACACATAATTTTTTTCACGAAGAACTCATAATTTCTTGTTACCAACACTTTATATGAAATTGTGACTAAATTCATAAAGGAGTAGTTGCAGAGGACAAATATGCGATATGATGATGATGATCATCATGTGTTCTCTACAAGTACTACAACGACTTTAAAGGATCATCATCATGAGTTGCAGCTTCCATGGCCGTCGTCTTCATCATTACCCAATAATACATCCTTTTTCTTTGATGCAACTACTACTCTAACATCTTCCTCGGATAATTAGCCTCTCCCAGCATATTATGATTAGAGTGCAAGACTGTTTGATCTACCCAACATCACAATTAACTCTTGTGGTACAATACAAGGCCTGTAGGAGATAGACTCATTTTTTGACAACTTTGATGTAATTACTACTACAACGTTGTCTACGATATTCAGCCACTGCTGCGACCACTTGATGATGATATCAGTACAACAATGAACTCTTGTGTACAATACAAGACCAAGACCTGCAGTAGATTGAGGCATTTTATTTACAACTTTGATTTCGAAAATGATTTCTTTGATTCAGATATGGAAACACGCATTAAGGCTTTTTTTTTAAAAGTCTTCCATTTTAAGATGATGATCTTATATATATAGTTACTGGCTAGTTCTTCCTTTTAATTCTTTTAATTTCATTGTTTATTGTTTTTTTTATTGAATAGTGTATGCTTTGGTGCTCTCCTCAGATATTTAGAATTATCTTTTTTGATCTTGCAAACAACATCATCAGCATCACCTTTTTCTTCTAACACATTCAAACTCCCACCACCCAGGGAATACTTGTGCATGATCTAGTGCCCTCTTGGCATGATTGAGCACTCGCCATTCTTATTGCCAATTTTCTTCAACTTGGTGAAGAAGTAGATAACGAATTCCTTACTACTCGTATGCCGCCATGGATCTTCGAATTCTTTGCTGAATATGTCTCATGGGGCATTCACATAAAGATCAATGTCCAATATTACTGTATTACACCATTAGGCAAGATCTCTCCCGTCACTTTACTTCTTAGGTAATGGAAGATTTCATCTTCTGTGGTCACGAAGCGAAACCCTAGCGGTTGTAAAAACATACTGGTACGTTGTTGGTCTTAAAGGGGAAAATACAGAAAAAGAAGAGGAATGAGACGAAGACTTATCTCTGTCACGGGATAAAGTGGTTAGGCCTTTGCCCGAACAAAGTCTGTTCCTTACTTTCAACGCTGCTTTCAGAATGTTAGCTATATGCTCTTAACACATGGAAGTGAAGACCCAGTCATTAAGGGAGAATTGAGGCACCGCATGTCGAAGGGAAGGGAATAAGTAGTATGTACGAAATAGTTCTCACTGCGTAATCTCAAGAAAAATTAGGGGCAAACCCTATAATATATTCTATTATTCTTGGATAATCTCCTTGCAAGTTGTCATTGAAGTTGCGCCAGGAAGTGAATTTATAGTAAGATCGTTGATCGGTGCCAGTGTAGGCAAAGACCAATATAAAGCCAAAAACTCGGGGACGAGATGGGCGGTAGGGTTTTGGAATGTGGCTCTGCTCTAGAATGTAGTTGTAGTGATTGATTTGGAAAGAAAGAATTATATAGTGCTTCGAGTAGAGAAGATAAAGAGGAGCGTGCTCTCTGACTTGGGAGGAAAGGAACAGATATACGTTATAATCAAATAATACTTGGTATCTTATATCCAATTCCAAATCCTTATCCTTGGTGGATAAGGATTATAATATCTAAAATGAAAACTAATATTACATTTAAATTTGTTAATTAATATAAATTTTAATTACTTATACAATTTACTTTAACTTGAGAATAAATATATACTACTATATATACATACATACTAGCAAAAGGCACGTGCGATGTACGTGTGATACACGTGAGTGAATTTGTCGTATAATTATAATATAAATATTTACAAAGGATTAAAAATTAAATTATAGAGCTTAAATCATAAAACCACCAATATTTCTTTCAAACAACATAATCACCGTTACCTTTTTCTTCTAACCCATTCAAACTCACACCGCCCAGGGAATACTCGTGCATGATTCAGTGCCCTCTTGGTATGATCAAGCACTCGTTGTTCTTTACATTTGCTTCAAAATCCAACATCTTCTTGAAACCAGTAAGTTGTTTCTGTCTATTATAAATTTCACGAGTCTTGGTTTTCCCATCCTAAGTCCCACACCCGACTCTCCTTACGGCTTTCTTCTAATCACCAATTTTCTTCAATTTGGTGAAGGCGTAGATAACGAATTCCTTGCTACTCATATACTGCCATGGATTTTTGAATTCTTTTCTGAATATATCCCATGGGGCATTCACGTAAAGATTAATGTCTAATATTACACCCTCAAGCAAACTTTCTCTCATCACTTTACTTTTCAACTAATGGAGGATTTCATCTTCAGTTGGGGCGAAGTGAAACCCTAGCGGCTGTAAAAACATACTAGTACGTTATTGATCTTAAAGGGGAAAATACAAAAAGAGAAGAGGAAGAGGACGAAGACTTATCTCTGTCTGGGGATAAAGTGGATAGGCTTTTGCCTGAACAGAGTCTGCTCCTTACTGCCGACACTACTTTCAGAACGCTACCTATATGCTCTTAACACATGTAACTGAAGACCCAGTCATTGAAGGAGAATTAAGGCACCGCATGTCGAAGTGAAGGGAATAAGTAGTAAACTTACCAAGTAGTTCTTGTTACGTAATCTAAAAAAGAATTGGGGCAAACCTTATAATATATTCTATTATTTTCGAATAATCTCCTTGCAAGCTATCATTGAAGCTGCGCTAGGAAGTGAATTTACAACAAGATCGTTGATCGGTGTCGGTGTAGGTAAATACCAATTTACAGCCAAAAAATCGGGGACAAAATGGGGCAGTAGGGTTTTGGAATATGGATCTGCTTTGAAATGTAGTTGTAGTGATCGACTTGGGAAGAAAGAATTATATAGTGCTTCGAATAGAGAAGATAAAGAGGAGTGTGCTCTCTGACTTGAGAGAAAATGAACAGATATACATTTTAATCAATAATACCTAGTGCCTTATATCCAAGTCCAACTCTTTGTCCTTCGTTGATAAAAATTATAATTAGTAAAATGAAAACTAATATTACATTTAAATTTGTTAATTAATATAAATTTTAATTACCTATTCAATTTGCTTAACTTGAAAATAAATCTATACTCCTATATATGTACATACTAGCAAAAAGTATGTGCATTGCACTTAAGCGAATTTGTCGTATAATTATAATATAAATATTTATAAAGGATTAAAAATTAAAATATAGGGTTTAAATCATAAAATCCCAAATATTTTTTGCAAATAACATAATCACCATCACTTTCTTCTTTTAACCTATTCAAACTCCCACCACCCAAGGAATACTCGTGCATGATCCATTGCCTCTTCGCATGATCGAGCACTTATCGTTTTTCACATTTGTTTCAAAATCCAACATCTTCTTGAAACCAATAAGTTGTTTCTCTCCATTATAAATTTCATGAGTCTTGGTTTTGCCATCCGAAGTCCTATACTCGGCTTTCCTTACAGCTCTTTTCTTATTGCCAATTTTCTTCAACTTGGTGAAGATGTAGATAACAAATTCCTTGCTACTCGTATACTGCCATGGATCTTCAAATTCTATTCTGAATATATCCGATGGGACATTCACGTAAAGATCAATGTCCAATATTACACCCTCAGGCTAGCTATCTCTCATCATTTTACATCATAAGTAGTGAGGATTTCATCTTCTGTGGGGGCGAAACGAAACCCTAGTGGCTGTAAAAACATACTTGTACATTGTTAATCTTGAAGGGGTAAATACATAAAAAGATAAGGAAGGAGACAAAGACTTATCTCTGTTAAGGGATAAAGTGGATAGGCCTTTGCCCGAATAGAGTCTGTACCTCATTGCCGACACTGCTTTCTGAACTCTAGCTATATGCTCTTAACACATATAAATGATGACCCAGTCATTGAGGGAGAATTGAGGCAGCGCATGTCCAAGCGTAGGAAATAAGTAGTAAACTTACTAAATAGTCTTGCTACATAATCTCAAAAAGAATTGGAGGCAAACCCTATAATATATTCTATTATTCTCGAATAATCTCCTTACAAGCTGTTATTGAAGTTGCGCTAGGAAGTAAATTTACAGCAAGATCGTTGATTTGTCCCGGTGTAGGCAAAGACCAATTTACAGCCAAAAAACCAGGGACGAGATGAGGCGGTAGAGTTTTCGAATGTGCCTTTGCTCTGGAATTTGGTTGTAGTGCTCAATTTAGGAAAAAGAATTATATAGTGTTTCGAATAGAGAAGATGAAGAGGAGTGTGCTCTCTGACTTTGGAGAAAAGGAACATATATACATTGAAATAAAAAAAAACCTATTGTCTTATATACAAGTTTAAGTCCTTGTCTTTGGTGGATAAGGATTAAATTTTTTAAAAAGAAACTAATATTATATTTAAATTTGTTAATTAATATCAATTTTAATTACCTATACAATTTGTTGTATACATATACATACTAGCAAAAAGCACGTGCGATGCACTTAGGCAAATTTGTCTTATAATTACAATATAAATTATTACAAAGGATTAAAAATTAAAATATAGGGCTTCAATCATAAAACCCCCAATATTTCCTGCAAATAACATAATCAACATCACCCTTTTCTTCTAACCCGTTCAAACTCACACTGATCAGGGAATACTCGTGTATGATCGAGTGCCCTCTTGGCATGATAGAGCACTCTTCGCTCTGCACATTTGCTTCAAAATCCAACATCTTCTTGAAACAAATAAGTTGTTTATATCCATTATAGATTTTATTAATTTTGATTTTGCCATCCCAAGTCCCACATTCGGCTTCACTTACAGCTCTCTTCTTAACGCCAATTTTATTCAACTTGGTGAAAATTGGCATATACAAAATTAACTGTTATATATATATTGTTTATTATATATAAACTGCTATATATATTCTTTACTATTCTACTAAAGAAGTCAAACTAGTTAAAAGGAATTAATAGTTTAATAAATTGTAAATGACCCGGACGTAATCAATCAATCCAAATCTTTATGAATCGGCATATACAAAATTAACTACTATATATATTGCTATATCTACTAAAGAATTCAAAATAGTTTACAGCAATTAATAGTTTAGTAAATTGTGAATGAACCAGACCTAATCAATCAAGCCAGTAAATAAGTAAAACAATTTAGTCGTAGTTAATACTTCAATAAATTGTCAATCAATTCTCGACTGCTATATATATTGTAAGTGGTTGCTATATATATTGTACCCTAGAACCAATCCAACGAAATCAATAGACGTAGATAACGAATTCCTTGATACTCAAATACCGCAAGGAATCTTTGAATTCTTTTCTCAATATGTTCCATGGGGCATTCTTGTAAAGATCAATGTCCAATATTAAACCCCGAGGCAAGCTCTCTCCCGTCACTTTACTTCTCAGGTAATAGACGATTTCATCTTCTGTGGGGTCGAATCGAAACCCTAGCGGCTATAAAAACCTATTGTCTTATATCTAAGTTATAATGACCCGGTCATTTTTCTTCCTTTCCTTTTCTCAGATTTTACAGAATTTTTTTTTTTTTTTTTTTTTTTCAGTTGTTTTTCCTTTTCTGAGTTCGGTTTTTCGTCTCTTAGTGTCGTCTCGAGTGCTCGGGAATGGTTTCCAAGACTCTTTCATTTGGATTGACAACTTTCTTGTGAGGACTGAGTCATTTCCTCATTTTCATTTTTCAGCACTATTCACCTTTTATCTTTTTCTCGGTTGTCACTTTGTTGGCATAACCCCACTTTTCGTGTTCGGATTTGATTTCGGTTTTGCATGCATCCGTGATATTTAAATTCTATACTATGTGTATTTTCACTTTTGTAGAAAAACATGCTAAGTGTTTACTTTTCTTGTAAAGGGTATAGGTGCATAACCTTTTTGTAATTTTCTAAACTTTTGGGGCTTTTGTGTAATTACTGTAAAGTAATTATTTTTCGTCTTAGGGACCATTTTGTAATTTAATTTGGAAGATATTTTCAAAAAGGACCTTTTTGTAATTTTTGAAAAGTGTGACAAGTGTCACACTCTCATTAGTCCACTTGTTGACATTTGTGTGGGGACACTTTGAGGCCTTGGATGAGGACATGTGGAGGGTGGAGATTTAACCACTTGTTGGCCTAGGATTGATGCACTTGTTGGCTTGGATGGTTGACAAGTGTAGGTTTGAGATTAAGCCTAGGATGGAGCCTAGGATTTGTGACAAGTGTATACACCAAATTTTGTTTTGCAATTATTTTGGGCCACTTTGGGATTATGGTTTTAAAAAAGGGTTTTTGTGCAATTGACCATAGTTGTGTGTGTTGACCATAGTGTCAGAACATATAGTGAGTGGAGGATTTCGTTTTCCTCTACTCACCCATTTTTCACCTCATGTCATTTTCTTTCTCATCACAAACCTTAGCCTCCATGGATGGAGCTTGATGCTTAAGTTTTAACCTTGATTTTTGAGGGCCTTCCACTCACCTTAGACCATGCGGCTTGGAACACTTTTTGTTCCCCTCATCCTCCTCTACATAACCCTTGAAGGGTTTGCCATTTTGTGTTGATTTGCCTTGGATTCTAGAGAGACACTTCTCTAGTGAGGTAGGGGATGTTATAGGGTTATATTTTTGTTTCTTGCATGCTATTGATGCTTATATAAGTTGTATGCATGTCTCTTGCTAATTTGAGAAATTAGTGATTTATCATATCTTGCATATAAATCATTTTAGACTTGGTAAATGGCAAGGCCATGAGTTGATCTTTGATATATATTAATTTGGTATGATTTAGATGAGTTTTCAAATCTAGAGATTAAATGGATTTAATTTGATTTAAATTCTACTAAATTGTATTTTACTTGTATTCTATTTTAGACTTGAGATATGGTATAACCATGATTTGGTACTTGATATATATTAATTTGAGGTTATTAGGGATTGGTTTCAAATCTAGAGACTTTTCATGTTAGGTTGAAAATCCCTTGAAATGTAGTGAAATTAATTACCTTGTGAGCATATTACTAATTAGATGTAGAATTAGTACTTGTGGCCTCTTGAAATGGTAATTGGACTTAGCATGATATAGAATATCATTGACTTGTATAACTTGTTTATATATATCTTGTGTAGGTATATAACTTGTTAGAATATTACAATTGATTTCCTTGAAAGCTTGATACTAAATTGTAGCCTATTTAGTACTTGTGGCTTAGGATGGTAATGTGGGTCAATTGTTGTAAAATATTCTTGCTTTGTGTATAAATTGCATATTGAGGACATGACTTGTCATATGCTATTTAGACTCAAATTCTAGGACATGGTTTGTGTAGATTCAACCTTACTTGTGCATAGAAGATGGGTTTTATGCATTATTGGATTTGATATAAGTTTGGCCTAACTTATTGATTTTAGTATAAGTTTTGAACTTATTAATTTTGGAAAACTTATAAGGACATATTTCATGTGATAGCTAAGGTTTGGCTCTAGTACGGAGACAAGATTCTTCTAAGTCATAAGTGCGCACTAGGTAGTACCTTGTGGGTCGTAATTACCCGAAATAACTTATACATGTGCGCACTAGGAAGTGCCTTGTGGGTCGTAATTACCCGAAAACACTTGCTTGGTCTAGTGACCGCATGTCCTAGTCTTTTCACTCTTGATTTCGCATTCCATTCCAAGTTGTTAATCATGGATTACTTGTAGCTTGTGGATTGGTGCTTGCCGTGTGTATTTGGATCTCATTTAGTATACTTGAGACTGTATACTTGCTTCATGTATTTTGATCTCATGTAGTATACTTGGAACTGTATACTTGTTTCGTGTATTTTGACCTTATTTAGTATACTTGGACTAGTGTACTTGTTTGTGTATTTGAGCCTCTTTTAGTGTACTTGAGCTAGTATACTTATTTCACGTGCGTAGGTTTCATTTAGTATACTTGTGCTATGTATACTTGTTTTATGTACAACTCATCTTGTTTAGTATGCTTGTGTTTGTATACTTCATTCATGAGCTTTCTGTATTAATTGTATATCTGTGTAGGTATGTTTAGACATTGCATGAGTTATTTTAATAGGGTTTAGTATACTTGGAGATGTATGCTTGATATTGCTTATCTTGTTTAGCATGACCTAGTGTACTAGTAATTGTATGCTTATATGTTGTATAATATGTTTTAACTTTGCTTAGTATACTTGAGTATGTATACTTGTATGCCGTTGTTCATTTCAATTGCATGAGTAGCTTAGGATGATCCCTGAGTCTCATCTTGACATAGACGTTAGGTGGCATGAGCCCCTTTAACATGTTTCACCTTAAGGTGATATAATTGTAAAATGCTAGGTCGATGCATGTTCATTTCCTATGAGTAGCTTTATGTTACTCACCCACGTAGTGGGGACATTTTTCAGGTACAGGAATCAAGGTTCGAGATTCTCATTATGCTTGGATGATTCTAGGCTTGAAGGTTTTTAACTTTTATAAATGTTAGCTTGGAATGCCACTTATAGTCTTTTATGTCAAAATGTATATATTTGATTCCATATATGTAATGTGTACATGAGTACACTCTTTACAACGTAGTTGGCATGTATGAGATGAGGCCGGAGGCCAATGACATGTATTTCGTATACTATGTAATTTTTGACTTCATAGAATATTATGAAAATATTGAAGATTATTGAGTTTTTGTTTCACCATGTTTGCATTGGGTGAGGAAATTCCATTTTGATTCTTTCGTAGGATCTCATTAGTCATGTATGAGGTGTGGCCAAGGGCTAAACGGTCATTTGAAGTCATTTGTTGATTTTGGATTTCAAAATTTTCAATTCGAGTTCATTTTCACCTTTTTGGCCGTTGGGGGGTCGAATTTTGACTCGGCCATTTTCGGGGAGCCGCAGACCATTTCCGCGCGCTCAAAATCACTTATTACGTGTTCGTGCATATTCGTTTCAGCTTAGAAGTGCATTTGGGGTCAAATGTATGCTTGGTGAAAAGTTGCATTTTTACCGTTTTGAGCCTAAACTGATTTAAGGGCAATTTGGGGATTTCCTTTGGGAAATAAATTCCGTTCCCAACTCAGTCACATAGAAAATGTGATTTTAGGGGGAGTTTCCTTTTCGTGTTTTTCCGAAAAATGTCATCTTGACCTCATAAACCTCGCTCCAAACTCAAAAATCTGCTAAGAACACTGTTCCTACAATTTTTGAGGTTCCAGACCACCCCTTTGCCTCATTTGGCGGGCCCCCATAGTGTTCTGGTGGGCGCCCACGGGTCTTTGGTGGGCACCCGAGAACACTGTTCCTACTTTAGAAACTTTTTTTCAACGGGCCATATCTCACTCATTTTAACTTCGAATTAGTCCGTTCTTGAGTCTAAACTGACCGTATCGAAATAAGCTTTCCAATGGTACCAATTAGAGCTTCAGATTCTTCTTGTAGCTCAAGATATTCAAGTTTTAGTAAGGTAGTGTCAGAATTTGGTTCGAACCGGGATAGGGTTTCCTTTCCTTCGACTTCAGGACTTGATATCTTTTCCGCCCGGACTCTGAATCAGGTAATTCTTGAGTCTAACTTCATTAATTTTTTGTTGTCTTTCCAATGGTACCATTTTTAGTTTCAGAATTTTCTCATAGCTCAAGATATCATTGTTTTAGTGAGAGGGTGTCGGATTTAGTTTGAACCGGGATAGGGTTCATCTGGGATTTCTCTTCCTTTGGCCTTGGGACTTCATGTGAAGTTACCAAAGGGTGTTTTAGGATGTTTTAGATCTAATTTGACTTATTGAAAGTTAAATTCCTTCCTCTTAGGGTAAAATGACCATTTTACCCCTGGCTCTTCTCTTGTAGGGTTTTGATGCCCTTCTCATCATTTTGTTTCTGTTGAGTTTCGAAACTCTTTGATAGTCCATTCTTGTGCCCTAGGGATGACGTACATCTCTAAGGACTTGTCTTTGTCTTGCTTCCGCACTTTATTCATTTGAATTCCGTGGCTTCATAGGGAGTCATCGTGGTACTTAGGGATGGCGTACATCTCTTGAGGCCCTTTTGCTTCTTTTGCTTCCGCATCTTGGATCCGGTTTGGGTCATCACAGGACATACTGGGTTGAAAAATCCAGGGTTGTTACATAAGTTCAAGTCCTTATTCTTGATGGATAAGGATTAAAATTTCTAAAATGAAACTAATATTATATTTAAATTTGTTAATTAATATCAATTTTAATTACATATACAATTTGTTGTATGTATATATATATATACTAACAAAAAGCACGTGCGATGCACTTAAGCGAATTTGTCATAATTATAATATAAATTATTACAAAGGATTAAAAATTAAAATATAGGGCTTTAATCATAAAACTCACAATATTTCCTGCAAATAACATAATCAACATAACCTTTTTCTTCTAACCAATTCAAACTCACATCGATTACGGAATATTCGTGCATGATCCAGTGCACTCTCCGTTCTTCACATTTGCTTTAAAATCCAACATCTTCTTGAAACCAATAAGTTGTTTCTATCCATTATAAATTTCATGAGTTTTGATTTTGCCATCCCAAGTCCCACATCCGGCTCTACTTACAGCTCTCTTCTTATCTCCAATTTTATTCAACTTGGTGAAAATTGACATATACAACATTAACTACTATATATATTGTTTATTATAGACAAACTGCTATATATATTATTTATTATTCTACTAAAGAAGTCAAACTAGTTAATAGGAATTAATAATTCGATAAATTATGAATGACGTGAACCTAATCAATCAATCCAAACCTTTATGAATCGGCATATACAAAATTAACTGCTATATATATTGTTATATCTATTAAAGAAGTCAAACTAGTTAATAGGAATTAATAGTTCAGTAAATTGTGAATGACCCAGACCTAATCAATCAAGCCAGTAAAGAAGTAAAACAACTTAGTCGTAATTAATACTTCAATAAATTGTCAATCAATTCTCAACTGTTATATATATTGTAAGTCGGTGCTATATATATTGTATCCTAGGGCCAATCCAACAAAACTAATAGACGAAGATAACGAATTCCTTGATACTCATATGCCACCAGGGAACTTTGAATTCTTTTCTTAATATGTCCTTGGGCATTCTCGTAAAGATCAATGTCCGATATTAAACCCTCAGGCAAGCTCTCTTTCGTCACTTTTACTTGTCCAGTAATAGTCGATTTTAACTTCTGTGGGGGCGAATCGAAACCCTAGCGGCTATATAAACCTATTGTCTTATATCTAAGTTCAAATCCTTGTCCTTGGTGGATGAGGATTAAAATTTCTAAATTGAAACTAATATTATATTTAAATTTGTTAATTAAAATCAATTTTAATTACCTATACAATTTGCTGTATATATATACCGACTAGCAAAAAACATGTGCGATGAACATGCAATACACTTAAGCGAATTTGTCTTATAATTATACTATAAATTATTACAAATGAGCTTCAATCATAAAATCCCCAATATTTCCTACAAATAACATAATCAACATCACCTTTTTCTTCTAACCCATTCAAACTCACACTGATCCGAGAATACTCGTGCGTGATCCAATGCCCTCTTGGCATGATCTAGCACTTTTCATTCTTCATATTTGCTTCAAAATTCAATATCTTCTTGAAACCAATAAGTTGTTTCTATCCATTATAAATTTCATGAGTTTTGGTTTTACCATCCCAAGTCCCACACCCGGCTCTAGTTACAGCTTTCTTCTTATCGCCAATTTTATTCAACTTGGTGAAAATTGGCATATACAAAATTAACTGCTATATATATTGTTTATTATATATAAACTGCTATATATATTGTTTGTTATTCTACTAAAGAAGTCAAACTAGTTAATAGAATTAATAGTTCAATGAATTGTGAATGACCCAGACCTAATCAATCAATCCAAACCTTTATGAATCAACATATACAAAATTAACTGCTATATATATTGCTATATCTACTAAAGAAGTCAAACTAGTTAATAGAAATTAATAGTTTAGTAAATTATGAATGACTCGGACCTATTCAATCAAGCTAGTAAAGAAGTAAAACAACATAGTTGTAATTAATACTTCAATAAATTGTCATTCAATTCTCAACTACTATATATATTGTAAGTGGGTGCTATATATTTTGTACCCTATCCACCGAAATCAATAGACGTAGATAACAAATTCCTTTATACTCGTATGCAGCCAGGGATCTTTGAATTCTTTTTCAATATGTCCCATTATGCATTCTCGTAAAGATCAATGTCCAATATTAAACCCTCAATCAAGCTCTTTCTCGTCACTTTACTTCTCAAGTAATAGACGATTTCATCTTCTGTGGGGGCGAATCGAAACCCTAACGGCTATAAAAACCTATTGTCTTATATCTAAGTTCAAGTCGTTGACCTTGGTGGATAAATATTAAAATTTCTAAAATGAAACTAATATTATATTTAAATTTGTTAATTATATCAATTTTAATTACCTATATAATTTGCTGTATATATATACATACTAGCAAAAAGCACGTGCGATGCACTTAAGCGAATTTGTCTTATAATTATAATATAAATTATTACAAAGGATTAAAAAGTAAAATATAGGGCTTCAATCATAAAACCCCAAATATTTCCTGCAAATAACATAATCAACATCACATTTTTCTTCTAACCCATTCAAACTCACACCGATCAGGGAATACTAGTGCATGATCCAATGCCCTCTTGGCATGATTGAGCACTATTCGTTCTTCACATTTGCTTCAAAATCTAAAATCTTCTTGAAATCAATAAGTTGTTTCTATCCATTATAAATTTCATAAGTTTTGATTTTGCTAACCCAAGTCCCACATCTGGCTCTACTTACAGCTCTCTTCTTATCGCCAATTTTATTCAACTTGGTGAAAATTGGCGTATACAAAATTAATTGCTATATGCATTGTTTATTATATATAAACTGTTATATATATTGTTTGTTATTCTACTAAAGAAGTGAAACTAGTTAATAAGAATTAATAGTTCAATAAATTTTGAATTACCTAGACTTAATCAATTAATCCAAAACTTTATGAATCGGCACATACAAAATTAACTACTATATATATTGGTATATCCACTAAAGAAGTCAAACTAGTTAATAGGAATTGATAGTTCTGTAATGACCCGGTCGTTTTCCTTCCTTTCGTTTTTACTCAAATTTTACGGATAATTTTTTTTCCGTTGATCTTTTCCTTTCTGAGTTTGGTTTCTCATCTCTTGGTGTCATCTTGAGTACTCGGGAATGGTTTCCGAGACTCTTTCCTTTGGATTGACAACTTCCTTTAAGGAACGAGCCATTTTCACATTTTTGACACTATTCATTTTTCGTCTTTTTCCCGTTTGTCACTTTATTGGCACAATCTCACTTTTCGTGTTCGGATTTGTGTCCACTTTTGCATGCACTCATGGTATATGATTTCTTAGAAATTTATATTTTTACTTTCTTAGAAATGTATGCTAGTATTGTTTGATCAATTGAAGGGAGCCACTTATTTTTCGAAGATTGATTTGAGATCGGGTTACTATCAATTGAGGGTTAAGGATAAACATATATCCAAGACTGCTTTCCGCACACGGTATGGCCATTAAGAGTTCCTGGTGATGCCATTTGGTTTGACCAATGCTCCAGCAACTTTTATGGAGTTGATGAACCGTGTATTCAGTGACCATCTCGATCAATTCGTTGTAGTTTTCGTCGATGACATTCTTGTATACTCAGCTTTGGTGGAGGAACATGAGTATCATTTGAGGACAGTATTGCAGATCCTTAGGGATAATCAGTTGTACGCCAAGTTCGAGAACTGCGAATTTTGGCTACGGAAGTGAAGTTCCTTGGACATGTTGTGTCAGGGGGTGGCGTTGCAGTGGATCTGTCAAACATTGAATCAATGATGGATTGGGAACGTCCGAAGACAGTGTTTGAGATTCAGAGTTTTCTCGGCTTAGCTGGCTATTACTAGAGATTTGTTCTCAATTTCTCTTGTTTAGCAGCACCTATGACTCGACTTACCTGCAAGGGTGTCAAGTTCGTATGGAACGAGGCCTGTGAGTTTGCCTTTCAGGAGTTAAAGGTCAGGTTGATATTGGCTCCGGTTTTGATCATTCCTGAATATGGTTTGGGTTATGTGATCTTTTGTGATGCTTTGCGAGAAGGTTTGGGTTGCGTCTTGATGCAGATAGAGCGGGTGGTTGCTTACGAGTCTCGATAATTGAAGACTCACGAGTTGAACTATTCAACACATGATTTGGAGTTGGCAGCAGTTATCTTTGCCCTGAAAGGGTGGAGACACTATTTGTACGGGGAAAAGTTTAAGGTTTTCTCCGATCACAAGAGTCTCGAGTATCTTTTCTCTCAGAAGGATTTGAACTTGAGATAGCGTAGATGGGTTGATTTTATGGAGGATTACGACTTTGAGTTACAGTACCATCCGGGTAAGGCCAATGTAGTGGCCGATGCATTGAGTAGGAAGTCACGGGGGACACTTGCTAGCATTTCCGTTCATAGATGGAAGATGCTAGAAGAGCTTATAGATCTTGGTTTATAGTTTTTTGAGGATGTTTCACTAGCTATTTTGTTTGGCCTTGTGGCTCAACCGGCTCTTGTTAGCAGAGTTATCGAGGCACAGCTGGAGGATGGGGAGATGAAGGCCATCCACGTTCGGATGTCAGGCAGTGAGAATGTAGAGGGTTGGACCTGACATTCAGACGGTGGCCTCAGGTACAAAGGGATGATGTTTGTTCCCTTATCTTGTCATGAAGATGTTCTTCAGGATTTTCACCACTCTTGGCTCACAGTTCATCCTGGTGACACAAAGATGTATCACAATCTGCGGCGACAGTTTTGGTGGCAGGGCATGAAACGGGATATTTCAAAGTTTGTGGCTCGATGCCTTACTTGTCAGCAAGTGAAGGCAGAGCATCAACGACCGACCGGATTGTTGCAACCATTACTAGTAGCTGAATGGAAATGGGAGCATATCACTATGGATTTTGTAACGGGACTTCCGAGGTCTCAGGTAGGGAATGATGCTGTTTGAGTCATAGTTAATAGGTTGACTAAGACGGCTCACTTCTTGCCCGTGGCAATGACGGACAGTGCGGAGAGACTAAGTGGACTGCATGTGAGGCAAATTGTCAGGCTTCATGGAGTTCCTGTATCCATTGTTTCGGATAGGGATCCGCGGTTCACGTCTCACTTTTGGCAGAGTTTTCAGGAGGCTCTTGATACGGGGCTTCATTTCAGCATGACATTCCATCCTCAGATTGACATTGGTAAGGTTGTTTATCATTTAGCATTGCCGCCAGATTTGGATAGGGTTCACGACATCATTCATGTTTTTATGCTAAGGAAGTACGAGCTGAACCCATCGCATGTTCTGTGGTGGACTGATGTAGTTGTTGATGAGGACGTGACCTACGAGGAAGGTCTGGTCCAGATTCTTGATTCACGGAAACATGTCTTGTGAACCAAGACCACTCTATTGGTTAAGGTCATGTGGAGACAGCACAACATTGAGGAGGCTACCTAGGAGCTCGAGCATGAGGTTCACTCACGGTATCCCCATTTGTTTTCTTTTTCAGGTACGACTCGATTTCGGGAATGAAATCCTTTTAAGGAGGGTAGGTGACGAGGCCGCTTGATATACGCCAAAATAATGTAGTGAATGTGCGGTTCAAGAAAAGCCTTTTGGGTCAAGTTTAAATTTATAAAAAACTACTACCAACACTACTGCTAACGTAGCAAGAGTGAGTAGCGATCGTCCCAAGGGATTAGAGTCGTACTAGCTTATGGAATCACAATTAGGGTTAGTAGGTCGAGTGATTAAACTAATAGTTGGTTGGTTGATTAAACTAGAGAGCAAATTAAACTAAATAATTGAATGCAATAAAGAGTAAGTAAGAGAGAGAGATCTTGGGGTTTAGAGGTCACCACCAAACAATGCTTTTCTACACCCTTAACAAGTGACTAATGAGGGAAATACGTGTTGCAATATTGATGTGTGTGTGTGTTTGGTTGATTCAATTAGCAAGGGTGACCAATTAAGCATACATTGTCTAATCAACATATGAAAAGCACAATATATCTAACAATTAAGTATATATTGTCTTAATAGCATGTGAAAAACACAATATATCTAGCAAGTCATTAATTCTTTCATTAAGCTCACAAGGCAAATACACCACAAGGTTAGAGACATATGCTACTTGCATTTAAAAGTATGGAACATCAAATAACAAGCATGGATTATCCTCCCATCTAACACTTATGCTACCACTACACTACAATTAAGCCAATGACATGAAATTAAACTAATTAAGCTAAGGGAGAGGCACAATCCATTAAGAAATGAGCATGGACCATCTAGAAAATTACAAGAGCATTTTTTTAAGTACAATGTTTTGACAATCTCTAGATCTATGGCATTAATACACATAGACATGCACCAATAACACAAGAAATAGAGACAAACACATGAATATCTATTCTAGCATACATAGACATATGGATAGAATGAAATAATTAATTGGAAGCATTAAACCACATAAATCATTGAATAAACAAGATCTATATATATAAAAGTGCCAAAACATGTATTACAACACTAATCCCTCAATAATACGCAAAATTAAGATGTAGAAAGCAAGCTTGGGGCTAACTCTAGCCCCAAGAGGATGTCTAGCCACTCATGGTAGTGCTTCTCCAATGCTTCTCCAACCCTCAAGGGCTAACTCCATGGTAGAGATTTGCTCCTTAGTTGATGAAGAGTCTCCAATGGTGTCTCTAGCCTCCTCCTCCTCCTCTAAGCTTGCTTTCCAAGAGTTCTTACAAGGTATGAGATGAAATGATGTGATATGGTATGATATAATGTGTAAAAAGTAATCCTTATCCTTATATAGGTAGGTCAAATGACACCCAAAATGAGCTGGGGTCGTGCACAAAATATTCCCCACTGATTGGATAAAGGATAACTTTTGTGACCTAGAGATTTAACTTTTTCGCACTGGAGGAAGTTCGATCGATCGAACCTTGGACTTGGATCAATCGAACATGGCTGAGATCTATCGAACTGAAGTTGGATCGATCCTTAATGGTGGCGCTTTTTGGATAAAGATAAATCTGAGATATTTTGATGATATTTTTGGGAAAAGGACAAAAGTGGTTGGTAGGGTGGTACAACTAGATAAGATCAATCATTTGGATAAGGACAAGGTAGTTCGATTGATTGAAGAATGATGTTCGATCGATCGAACTTTTGAGATCTCTGAAAATATCATTATGGCTCTGATCCATCTTGAAGTGCTGAGATCAATTATGTTGGATCGATCGAACTTTGATCTGAGATCGATCGAAGATGTTGATTTCCACATTTTTCTTTCTTTTTCTTCCACTTGGCTCCTTTCTTTGATTCATCCCAGAATTGCTTCATTTCAGCTTTTATTTGGCTGAGTTAGATTATTTTTAGGATAAGTGCCTGAAAATGGAAATAATACGAAATCAATCTAAAACGGTAAAGTAAGATAGATAAGGGTACTAGAATGCCTAAGTTTAAGGGGTTTAAATACGCACTTTTTAGCGCTCATCACACCCCCAAACTTAAATATTGCTAATCCCTAGCAATGAACTAGAAAGTAAAGGAATGAAATGAACAACTATACAATTATGAACTAGAAAACAATAAATGGATAACGCCACTTTCGTAGGGAACACGATTGCACTTAGCACATGCAATAAACCTTTTAAACCCCTAGGTTACCCCTAGTGGACGAGTGAAGTCTCGTGAGGGTTTCCAGAAATGATACCCACAAACATTAAGCTCATTCTTTCAAAAGAGGCACCAATTTTGCAAACAAGCATTGAGAGAAAACTACCTCAAGTATGTAATTTTTCAAACATTTCCAAGCAATCTCCTAAAATATCAACATCAAGCAAGCAAGTATGGTCCTCCACACATCAAGAAAATGATTATGCAAATCAAAACAACTCTAGAATCCTTTTGAGTGGACCGGCATCAAATATGTTGCTATCTTAGCCAACTAAAGAATTAATCACATCTTTACCCTCAAACTAGCACACAAATCTAGTACCGACCATCAAGACAAAAAGTGGACCTTTTATTAAAGCTTTATTGTTCTAGGTGCGCTTATTCTTTTCACTCATATTTATTATTATTTTTTAATTATTATTATTATTTTTTATTAGGATTAAAGATGGAAGCATGGTGCAATGTCTTGATCTATTAAGCTTTCTAGAAATTCATGAGGTCGAGCGTTAGGTCAATGACTACCAAACCAGATGGCTTTAGGGCATTAGGTGTTCAAACACCCCTACGGACTTACAATAGGTTACAAATCAAAACAACCTCCATCTAATCATTTCTCACTTCTCACCTTTTGGGAGAAGTCCTCATTGCTTTTGTAACTTTTTCTTTTCTTTTCTTTTCCTTTTTTTTTTTTTTTTTTTTTTTTTTTTGTATTCAATTATTAACCTAGAGTTTGGGCCCTCCACCTTTCGGCGTGAGAAGTTCAGTGCTTGATGAGGCTAGAATCTCGGCTACTTAGTAAAAAGGGGTTGTTATCCACCTTTATCAAGAATGAAAGTTTTCAATGCATTACTAGCCCAATTAGGATATAACCAATTCAATAATCAACAAAGCATGTACCCTACAAATGAATGCTGTGTGCGCCTGTGCTAGTGTAGAATCCTAGAATGAATCTCAAAATAGTCACAAAATCAAGATGATGTGGACCACAAATGCAAGCAAGATATCAATCTTTCGAAAAATTTACTCTTAAATGGCATCCATAAGGCATAGAAGGAGTATCTTAAGTCAAACAATTTTTAAATTTTAAGCAATATAGTCCTCAAAAGATCAAAATCATAGCTAGATATGAACCAATCATAGAAAATATCTCAAATACACAAGTCATGCTCAAAATTTTGAATTTAAAAGCAAACACTGTAAAGTACACCATTACCCCCAAACTTAAACGGCACAATGTCCTCAATGTACAAAAAGAACAAAAGGAAAGAGTATACCGGTGCAATTAAGGCATAAAATGATCGGGATTGAAGTATCCGAAGTGGGTGGTATGGCCCCCCCAAACTTGGGATTAACTGTGGTCCTGAAATTTGGCACTCGGATAAACTCATCAGATAATAAAAAGAGATAATCAGTGCACAGTGGACATGCAAGTGTAAATGAAATAAAGCAGTGAGAGAGGTATAAGGGTGATCCTGAAAATTGTATAGCATTCTCTCTCACTGTAGTCACTGTGATGCACCTGATGAAGTCAAACAGATAGATATAAGAATATAATAAATGACATCCATAACAAAAACATATATAAAGAAAATAAAGTATAGAGCATATCAAAAAGATCAAAGCTGATAGACCGGTTGCAAATAATACACAGTGATAAAAATGAAGTATAGAGCACAGAGGTGGAGTATAAAAAGATAGAAGAACTGGAAATCTCAGGTGGACGAGCCAAGACGGGCAGGGCGAGCTCCGCGGATATCGTGAGATAAGTCTCAGAGTACAGTCATGACATCCGTACGGAATGTAACAAAATCAGCTCGGTGGGCTACAACATCGGCTCGAATGGCAGAAGTATCAGCTCTGATAGCAACTACTGCATCCTCAAGAGCCTGAAGACGCTCTCCAAAGCCGGGGGTCTGACTAGGAGCCTCAGGTATGGATGAATCAGAAGAAAGATCCTGAGTTTGCTCCTCCTCGTGTACTGGCGACCCAGCTGGAGAGTGCTGCTCTGCGTCATCTATAGGTCGCTCTAAGTCAATGTCTATATGCACGGTAGCTGGACCCACTGGTACATCATCCGTTGCGGGGTCTGCAATGATACCCCTCGGATCCGAGACACGGGTTGATCAGGCCCAGGCCTGAACCCGAGGGATATTAAATAACTAATATGTTAAAATGAACACGGAAAACAAAATAATGAATTAAAGAAATAAATAATAACGCTGAACGAATACTAAATAATAAAATCCTTAAATCATAATAATAGAATCCAACTTCCCAAAACCTCCAATCCATACAACTCGGGAATCCATCCAGCGGACCCCTTTTTAAAATCCCAAACTGAAACTAAAACAACTAAAGTAAAATCTAAAGCTAAACATAGAGAGTATTCCTACGTAGTCGGAGAATGAGTGTCTGTATCTGCGCTGCACGTCCAAGCTCTAACTCTGGAACTGACGAACACCTGAAAAACAAAGAGTGGGCAAGTCCTGTTCTACTACGATCTATACAGTAATCCGATACGCAGATACATCCTAGATAGCTCAACAATATATAGAATAGTCTATATATGTATATATAGTACACACTATAGGACGCTCGCTAGTCCAGTAGGTTTGTCTCGATCTGAATAGAAGGTAACATGCGAATACGCACCCTAAGGTGGGCATGAGTACCTAGACCTGCCAGGGAACAACATCTACGTCCAGTCATCCATCCTAGGCGATATACGCGCCCTAACCATGGTCCTGAGACTCAGGCTCATACCGGCACATATATAATATATATATAAAGTCCATACTCCTCTTAATACAAAATACCATCCATCTATGTAATGGTCAGATATATGTATAACAAATCCATCCTGAAACCATAGTAGGTCATTCAATTCACAATTGATATGACTTAAATATGAGATGTACTTAACCTTTATGGTTAGTCTATATATAACTCAATCCAAGTTAGGTAGAACACAGTGTTTGAACAAGTCCATACCTAGTATGTTACCGTCCCATACCGGTACATACAATCCTCCAGATAGCATAGTTAAATAAACGACACTATTATATACATCCAATAACCATCCTTCAAAACTTGCATCAATATAAATTAACACATGTATATCAAAACTAGACAGTCATTAGAGAGCCTAAAAATCCAATTCCAATAATGTAAACAGCTAAACAAGTATAAGCGTTCACATCCTCCAAAATATCCATAAACTGATGCAGTTGAATAGCAAAGTGAATATTAATTTGATTCAACACAAGCATGGTTAAATTCAAGTAATCCATGTTACTTATAATCCTATCCAAATCTAATTAATTAAAATTAATTCATATAAAATAATCCTCCAAGTTCTAAAGTGTAAACTGATTAGCATTTGTAAAGCTTAACATGTAGGATCCTCCCCTAACTGTACACTGTCCATAACTTAATCCATTTATGAATCATTGTTTACCTATAATCTTAAAGGTCTAAAATAATAATATACATCATTTAGAACAATTTAACACAACTGTTAAACAATTAAACAACAACCTATCCCTTAAATAATTTATAAAAATTATTTATAAATCCATATTACCAAATATAAGAAGTGTATTATGCTTCCTAGAACCCTCCAAAGTCCATTTAACCCATTTAGATTAATCAAAATAGGTTCCAACACAATTCTGGGCAATTAAAACTAAAATCCAAGTTGCGGCCCAACTTAGTTGGCTCAATTGACAACTAAGCAGGCTAAGTTCCTAACTTAGTCGGCTCAGTTCCCAACTGAGTCGGCTAAGTTGCCAACTTAGTCGACTCAGTTCCCAACTGAGTCGGCTAAGTTGATGCTGAAGCCGTCTTCTTCATCCGTTCAGCCCTTGTAAGCCCCAGAACTCCATTGTTAAGGCCTCTAAGCTTCAACCTACGTCCCATACGTCCATACTAAATTATTATAAGTATTTTAACATGCAAAGATTTATCTTAAACAACAATTATGCATCAAAACTTCCACAACCATTCAAAATAAGAAACTGAAACTAAAAACATATACCCTCTGTTTTAATCCAGTTAAGCATGCATGATTAAATCAGTTTTAGCATGTATCTAAACCCCTGGAGTCTAGCTAGGCATGCACAGAACATGAATTAAAGGGAAAGAGCAAGAACAGAAACTTGCCTTTGAGTTTCAGATTTGAAACTCTAATCCACGTCTCTGAACTTCCAACTTTGTTCCACGCCTCTGTTACTCTTGGCTAACCCAAAAGCAACCCACTCCATCCTCCTTGAGCCTTTCTATTAAACCCTCAAAGTTCCCTATCTGTTGCTCTTTGTATTCCTCTCTGTAACTCTCCGTTTCACAATATTCGTGAATAGGCTAAATAGGGTTTGTTTTGTAACCCTTGGCAGACGTATACTTATGTATTTATAGGTTTTAATCTAAACCCTACATTAAATCCTAAACCAACAACAAGTCGGCTTTAACCCAACTACAATGTATAACATAAAACCCTAATAATGAAGCAGCTAAATTACATTTAAATCAGAAAGCCACATAAATAATTAAAACGCTAGAATATAATTAAGTTAAAAAACAAAATACAATTGAAATAACCAATTAAAATAATTCCATTAAAACCATAATAATAAAAGAAAATAAAACACCATTCAAATAAACTAATCCACAAGTAATTTAAACGACATAAGACAAACAAGCATGTAATCGATTAACAATCAAATAATCAATTAAGTCTAACACACAAGCAACTAAACAATTTAAATAATTAAAAATTCAATTAAAACAATAAATTAAATACCTGGACTATCCTTCTGAAATTAGGGGTATTACATTCTTCCCCCCTAATAAAAGGAATTCCGTCCTCGAAATTCGCTCTTACCTTTTTCCAATATTTCAGGAAACTGCGAGTGAATGACATCTACCCGTTCCCAAGTAGACTCAGCCTCACTGTGATGACCCCACTGAACACTCACCAAAGGAATAACCCTATTACGAAGGATTTGATCCCTACGGTCGACAATACGACTCGGTGGCTCCAAATATGTTACATCCAGCTGCAACTCTATCTCCTCAACATCGATATGCGGATACCGATCCTCATCTGGCAGAAATTTCGTAACATGGAAACATGGAACACATTGTGTACACGATCAAAATTATCCGGCAATGCCAACCTATAAGCTACAACCTTAACTTGATTTGTAATCATTAAAGGACCGACAAACCGTGGTGACAACTTTCCTTTCTTCCCAAACCTGATCCCCAACCTGAAACTCCAAAGCACTAGTACGCCGATCAGCATAACTCTTCTGCTTACTCTGAGCAGTGCACATACAATCCCGAATAAGAGCTATCTACTCAGAAGTATCATTGATGAACTCAGGACCCAAGAATTTGCTCTCTTCAACCTCCATCTAACAAACAGGCGATCGACATGGTCGGCCGTATAACGCCTCAAATGGTGCCATCCCAATAGTGTTTTGAAAACTATTGTTATAAGCAAACTCCACAAGCGGTAAGTAATTCTCCCAGTGGCCCTTGAAATCAAACACACACGACTGAAGCATATCTTCCATAATCTGATTAACCCTCTCAGTCTGTCCATCAGTCGAGGATGATAAGCAGTGCTAAGGTGCAACTCTGTACCCAAAGCCTGCTGAAAACTCTTCCAGAATCCTGACACAAAGCTCAAATCTCTGTCCGATATAATAGACACCGGAATACCATGCAGCTTCACAAACTCCAAAATGTAAAGCCTTGCCAACTGCTCCATAGTGAAGTCAGTGCGAATAGGTAGGAAGTGAGCTGATTTAGTTAGCCTATCCACGATGACCCAAATGGAATTATGACCCTTGAAAGAAATGGGTAATCCTTCCATAAAATCCATAGAAATGCTTTCCCATTTCCACTCCGGTATTGGTAGTGGCTGTAAAGCTCTTAGCAGCCTCTGATGATCAACTTTAACCATCTGACAGGTACTACATTGAGAAACAAAAAGAGCAATGTCCCGCTTCATACCTGCCAACCAAAACTGCCGCTTCATATCCTGATACATCTTGTCTCCTTCTGGATGAACAGAAAACTCAAAATGATGAGTCTCAGTCATCACGTCCTTCCTCAAATTGTCAGCAGAAGGTACCACGAAGCGTCCCTTGTACCTCAAGCCTCCGTCAGTCCCAACATAGTAAAATGGAACCTCCCCAGAAGCTATCTCTATAACTTTGTCAATACACTGCTGATCCGTGAGTTGTGCCTTTAAAACCTTGTGAATGATAGAAGGTGTAACTACCATGCAAGCCATAAAAGCATCTGACAACTCATCCACACTCTTCAAAGCATTCCACTTGGTGGTGAATAAAGCAGAAAGACTACCAACAGGTCTGTGACTGAGTGCATCTGCCACCACATTCGCTTTCCTGGATGATACTGTATAGAAAAGTGATAGTTTTTTACAAACTCCAACCATCTGCGCTGTCTCATATTCAGTTCCAGCTGAGTGAGCAAATACTGCAGACTCTTGTGATCACTGATTAACCTGAAGGACTCACCCAACAGATAATGCCTCCAAATACATAAAGCAAAGACCACAGCTGCCAACTCCAAATCATGCGTTGGATAATTAAGCTCATGAGGCTTAAGCTTTCGAGATCCATAAAAATCAGTCGCTCCTCTTGCATCAAAACACATCCAAGACCCTGCAAAGAAGCATCTGTGTAAACCAAATACTCTATTCCTCTATGTGGGGTAGACAAAACCGGCAGCTCATCAAAAGCTTTCTGACAATGTTCATCCCACACGAACCGCACACCCTTCTTAGTCAGATGAGTGAGTGGTCCCACTATCTTTAAGAACCCCTAGATGAACCTCCTGTAATATTCCACCAAACCGAGGAAACTCCGTATCTCAGTAGGTGAAGTAGGCTGTCCCCACTTAACCACCGCTGAAACCTTGGATGGATTCACCGCTATCCCCTTTTCTGACACCACGTAACCCAGAAACTTCACTTCTGGCTACTAAAATTCACACTTCTCGAACTTGGCATACAATCGGTGTTCACGAAACATCTGCAACACAATCCGAAGATGTCTAACATGATCGTCCTCCGACTTAGAATAAATCAAAATGTCATCTATGAAGACAATGACAAATTGATCCAAATAAGCCCCGAAGACTCTATTCATTAAGTCCATGAACACTGCTGGTGCATTAGTCATGCCAAACGGCATGACACAGAACTCATAAGATCCATATCTCATAAGAAACGCAGTCTTCGGAACATCCTGCTCCCTTACTCTCAGCTGATGATACCCAAAACGCAGATCAATCTTGGAGAAGTAGGTAGCTCCCTTCAACTGATCAAACAGATTATCGATCCTGGGCAAAGGATACTTGTTACAAATCGTAACCGTGTTCAACTCCCGATAATCTATACACAGGTGGAGCGAACCATCTTTTTTCTTCGTAAATAACATTGGCGCTCCCCAGGGTGAAGTATTCATACAGATAAAACCTTGGCTGAGTAACTGCTGAATCTGATCCCTCAGCTCTCTCATCTCCACTGGTGCCATCCTGTGCGGTGCCCTAGCAATAGGCTTAGTGCCTAGAGCTAAGTCAATCACAAAATCGATCTCACAATGAGGTGGCACCCTTGGAATATCCTGAAAAACATCCGGAAAAGTCCTGTACAATTGGTATACGATCCAATGACACAGTAACCTCCTCCTCTGTTCCCTCCTCCACATGGAACAAATAAGTGCTACCTCCACCACTAGGACGTGGCATAGCTACTACATACATAACCTGACCAGGTATGGTGAACACAATAGACCTATCAAAACAATTAACTTGGGCATGTTAGTGAGATAACCAATCCATCCCATGCATCACATCATAAGTGTGCATGTCCAGGACCAAAAGACGGCTAGAAATCTGAGTCTGCCAATATCTAGTGTCACAGGCACATCACCCTTAGTAAAATGACAATATCGCCTAAAGGTATAAAAACACCATAAGGTCTATCGCATACCTGTGTCACCAATTTAAACTATCCAAATCAACAATGTTGAATACTCCGTAGAGCAAAACACATAACATATACAACATACTCCGAAATCTACTCATAGTTAGAACGTCATTTTATTTTGAGAATTCTTCATTTAATATCAAATTTATCATATTGATTTAAACAAGTTCTTTTATAACTCATTAGCAATCATCACGTCTCAACCCAACGTACCAGTTAGCAACTATCTGTTTGCCTATCAAAACTAAATCACTTCACTATGATATTCCTTTATCATCGCATTATACGCAATCCAATATAGTCTAATAAAACCATATGTGTATATATCTCAAAAATGCTATCATAAAACACAGTAATGATATCCAAAACCGTTAGTTCACTTTATTAAGAACTTTTCCAAACCATAAATTGTCAAATGAATAATCGTAAAATATTCTTTAACATAATCCTAGTGCACGCGATTAAATTCGTACTACACTTTTACTAATACCTCCTCTACTACAAGTTTTAAAAGTACTCTTAAAAGAGCAGTCATCCTTGCACTCTGGTGCCCTCTATCTTGGATGCTCCGGTATCTCCTTCCTCCCGATCTTCTTCGGGGTCTTCCTCTCCGTTTGGTTCAGCTTCGAGCATCACCGAAGTTGTGTTAGGTCCATAATATGGTGGCCAATCTCGCACACCCGAAACCTTCCTTGTCTTGTACTCTAAAGCAATACCTATTGGAACCAATTCCTTGGATTCCAATTCTGCCTTCTTGGTCGGCCTTCGCAAAGGAATTGTCAGAATAGCCTTCCTCGGCCTTGGGCCCGTCTTTGCTTTCATCGTGGACCTCATCCTCTTCCTAGTGCCAAACATTCTAAAATTACAGAATAAACTTGACATCAGTACCTTCTAAACGAACTGTAAAGGAAGTCAACGAATCCTAAACTTAAGCTCTAATCAATAGAATACGCTACGCAGAAGTCTTATACGATAGAATCCTAGAGACACTTGAACCTGGAGTGCTTTGATACCAACTGTGATACCCCTCAGATCCGAGACACGGGTTGATCAGGCCCAGGCCCGAACCCGAGGGATATTAAATAATTAATATGTTAAAACGAACACGGAAAACAAAATAAAGAATTAAAGAAATAAATAATAACGCTGAATGAATACTAAATAATAAAATCCTTAAATCATAATAATAAAATCCAACTTCCTAAAACCTCCAATCCATACAACTCGGGAATCTATCCAGCGGACCCCTTATTAAAATCCCAAACTGAAACTAAAATAACTGAAGTAAAATCTAAAGCTAAACATAGAGAGTATTCCTACGTAGTCGAAGAATGAGTGTCTGTATCTACGCTACACGTCCAAGCTCTAACTCTGGAACTGACGAACACCTGAAAAATAAAGAGTGGGTCAGGCCCACATGCAAGTCTTGTTCTACTACGATCCATACAGTAATCCGATACGCAGATACATCCTAGATAGCTCAACAATATCTAGAATAGTCCATATATGTATATATAGTACACACTATATGACGCTCGCTAGTCCAGTAGGTCTGTCTCAGCCTGAATAGAAGGCAACATGCGAATACGCACCCTAAGGTGGGCATGAGTACCTAGACCTACCAGGGAACAACACCTATATCCAGTTATCCATCCTAGGCGATATACGCACCCTAACCATGGTCCTGAGACTTAGGCTCATACCATGGCACATATATAATATATATATAAAGTTCGTACTCCTCCTAATACAAAATACCATCCATCTGTGTAGTGGTCTGATATATGTATAACAAATCCATCCTGAAACCATAGTAGGTCATTCAATTCACAATTGATATGACTCAAATATGAGATGCACTTAACCTTTAAGGTTAGTCCATATATAACTCAATCCAAGTTAGGTAGAACACAGCATTTGAACTAGTCTATACCTAGTATGTCACCGTCCCATACCGGTACATACAATCCTCCAGATAGCATAGTTAAATAAACGACACTATTATATACATCCAACAACCATCCTTCAAAACATGCATCAATATAAATTAACACATGTATATCAAAACTAGGCAGTCATTAGAGAGCCTAAAAATCCAATTCCAATAATGTAAACAACTAAACAAGTATAAGCATTAACATCCTCCAAAATATCCATAAACTGATGCAGTTGAATAGCAAAGTGAATATTAATTTGATCCAACACAAGCATGGTTAAATTCAGGTAATCCATGTTACTTATAATCCTATCCAAATATGATTAATTAAAATTAATTCATATAAAATAATCCTCCAAGTTCTAAAGTGTAAACTGATTAGCATTTGTAAAGCTCAACATGTAGGATCCTCCCTTAACTGTACACTGTCCATAACTTAATCCATTTATGAATCATTGTTTACCTATAATCTTAAAGGTTTAAAACAATAATATACATCATTTAGAACAATTTAACACAACTGTTAAACAATTAAACAACAAACTATCCCTTAAATAATTTATAAAAATTATTTATAAATCCATATTGCCCAATATAAGAAGTGTATTATGCTTCCTAGAACCCTCCAAAGTCCATTTAACCCATTTAGATTAATCAAAATAGGTTCCAACACAATTCTGGGCAATTAAAACTAAAATCCAAGTCGCGGCCCAACTTAGTCGGGTCAATTGACAATTGAGCAGGCTAAGTTCCTAACTTAGTCGGCTCAGTTCCCAACTGAGTCGGCTAAGTTGATGCTGAAGCCGTCTTCTTCGTCCGTTCAGCCCTTGTAAGCCCCAGAACTCCATTGTTAAGGCCTCTAAGCTTCAACCTACGTCCCATACATCCATACTAAATTAATATAAGTATTTTAACATGCAAAGATTTATCTTAAATAACAATTATGCATCAA
Source organism: Cornus florida (assembly GCF_030987335.1). Taxonomy (NCBI): domain Eukaryota; kingdom Viridiplantae; phylum Streptophyta; class Magnoliopsida; order Cornales; family Cornaceae; genus Cornus; species Cornus florida. The sequence continues at coordinate 70,876,584 of NW_026775578.1, forward strand.
AACTTCCATAACCATTCAAAATAAGAAACTGAAACTAAAAACATATACCCTCTGTTTTAATCCAGTTAAGCATGCATGATTAAATCAATTTTAGCATGTATCTAAACCCTTGGAGTCTAGCTAGGCATGCACAGAACATGAATTAAAGGGAAAGAGCAAGAACAGAAACTTGCCTTTGAGTTTCAGATTTGAAACTCTAATCCACGTCTCTGAACTTCCAACTTTGTTCCACGCCTCTGTTACTCTTGGCTAACCCAGAAGCAACCCACTCCTTCCTCCTTGAGCCTCTTTATTAAACCCTCAAAGTTCCCTCTCTGTTGCTCTCTGTATTCCTCTCTGTAACTCTCCGTTTCACAGTATTCATGAATAGGCTGAATAGGGTTTGTTTTGTAACCCTTGGCAGACGTATGCTTATGTATTTATTAATCTAAACCCTACATTAAATCCTAAACCAACAACAAGTCGGCTCTAACCCAACTATAATGTATAACATAAAACCCTAATAATGAAGCAGCTAAATTACATTTAAATCACAAAGCCACAAAAATAATTAAAACGCTAGAATATCATTAAGTTAAAAAATAAAATACAATTAAAATAACCAATTAAAATAATTCCATTAAAACCATAATAATAAAAGAAAATAAAACACCATTCAAATAAACCAATCCACAAGTAATTTAAACAACACAAGATAAACAAACATGTAATCGATTAACAATCAAATAATCAATTACGTCCAATACACAAGCAACTAAACAATTTAAATAATTAAAAATTCAATTAAAACAATAAATTAAATACCAGGATTATCCTTCTGAAATTAGGGGTATTACATCTGCTGCTGCTGCCTCAGCTGCTGCCTCTGCCTCCTCAGCCTCGAGCTCCTCTGCAACTACTATTGTGTGGTCCTGCAGTCTAGTGATGATAGCATTGTAGCTCTTGTCCCTGTCCTTCTTCAAGAAGTGACAGGAACCTCTCTCAGGGTGCTCCCGAGGATGAAAAGGATAGCGCTGGTCGATCAATATCTGGGTGATGAGGTGGCCAAAAGGGAGAGATTTAGCCCTTCCGGGCTTCTCCTTGCTGATATACTTGTTGAAGAGCTTCCTCATCACGCTCCAGATGAGCGCGGGGATAGATACCCAATGGCTTGTGTAAAATGCGTAGAGGGCTGTCAGATAGTCTCCTCGCCGCTGAATCTTGTGCTCGGCTATGTTTATGTTCCGAAAAAGAACAGAATCAAAGAACCATAGGTTATCTGGAAGAAAGGTGCGGGTGGCGAAAGTCTTGCCATCGGCATGGTGACCTGTAAGAAATAATGCCAAGTCGGCATAAAAAGGCCTGTATAGCCTCGGATATGGCTTCTGTAGCTCCGTAGGGCATCGGTGTGGACAATGACATGATCGGGCTAACGAGTCCACAGTAATAGTAATCTGATGGCCATCTATAGTAGTGACCAGCTCTGCCGTGGTACACGGGGACGGTCGGAGGTTCTGGAAGAACATTTGTACCAGCCGCGGGTAGACTGGCTCTGTAACTGGGGCAAGAATAACTGCAAGGCCCCTCCGGATAATATATGGTAAGCTGATCGAGTCAGCACTGATTTGGAGAAGAAATCTGTGTCGAACACCGACTCATGATCCACTGTCATGTGCGCATATCTAGGTGCAGGCCAATCACGCTCTCGAGCTGGTGGAACTGGCTGGTGTGGTGGAGATGGTAATGGGGAATGCTCAGCTTCAGCATGTGATGGAGATGGTGATGGTGTAAACGCAGGCTGAGCCGCAGAAGTGGATGGAATATGGTCATCCTCAGTCTCATAAGTAGGTGATTGAGGTGGAGTAGGCTGTAACGGCTCCTCCTATGCATGAGAGGGCTCTGCCGGCTCCTCTATCCTCGGTCGGATATGTCTCTAAGGCTCGTGTTGCCTCTTAGCAATAGTCTTGCGCTTAGTCATAGCCTGAAAAATAATTTAAAAACTTGCAAGGGGAGTCAGTGCCAGAATTAAGAATTGTAAGCACAAAATAGAAACATGCATGTCAAATAAGATAGACAAAATATATAGATGACATGAATCTATGCAAGTGACAGGATATGAGACATGCTAAATAATGTTAGTAGGAAATACATCCAATGTGGAATATCACAGGCATTGGGCATATATGAGATAGCATGAACATAATGTATGATGAATGAAATGTGTGTGTGAGATCTGTGAAGTTCGATCGATCATAAAAAGGTTTGAGATCGATCTCAAAACTTCGATTGATCTGAGAAATGAGTTCGATCAATCTCTCAAGATTGATCTGAGATAGAAGTTCGATCGGTTGAACTGTGCGAAGGTGAAAACTGAAAGGTCACAGATCTGTGACTTTGGAAGCACGGGGGCCACACGAACAAGGTCGTAGGCCCATCAACTCATCAAATCTCAATCCTAGTCACATAACATGGCCCATACTCCCACAAATCAACTCAAAACTCAAAAATATATAACCATATATACATATATATACACATATATACAAACATGCTTCCAGCTCATCAATGGTGGATTTCATCAACAATACATCCTAGATCTAGCATGTAGGCAACATGTATTGAAAAGTTGAAGCTTGAAATGACAAGGTGTGGCATAGATCTTACCTCAAGTCGCGAGAGAAGATGGTGATGCAAATCAAAGAGGAGAGAGAGAGAATCAACGTTTGGAACTCGCTGGAAATTCGTCGGAGAAGATGATGAAGATGGGTGAGTGCAGTGGCGATGAATGATAAGGGACAAGGGTTTGGAGGGTTGGATCGATTTAACAAATCGATCTTGAGACCCTTCAGGTCAATTTTTAAAAACTTTTCCTGATTAGTTCGATCGATCGAACTGAGATGTCAGATCGATCGAACTTTGATGATCTCTCTTCAAAGTGTTTTTGGAATTTTTGAAATTATTTGAAAAATTTAAAACTACAATTAAAAATTAACAATTAAAATTGAAAAATAGAAAATATTTTTGGATTTTTGAAAAATAAAATAAAATAAAATAAAGAAAATAAAATCTTTTTGGATTTTTGAAATAAAGTAAAAATCCTTTTCTTCTTTTTCTTTTTTATTTTGAAAAATTAAGTAAATAAAAGAAAATCTTTTTTTGTTTGTTTTTTTTTTTTTAATTTTTTATTTTGAAAATAAAATGGAATAAAATGAAATAAAATAAATATTTTTGGATTTTTTTGAAAATAAAAAAAAAACAAATAAAGTCAAACAAAAGTCAAAATAGAGAATTGAAAAACTGAGATCGATCTAAACAAAATGTTCGATCGATCAGACAGAGAGCAAAAATATGCAGGTTTTTGGTTCAAAAATTTGGTTAAGTGTTGGAAATTGCAGATCGATCGAACTTTGAAGTTAGATCGATCGAAGAACTTTAGATCGATCTTGAAATGTTTTCGATCGATGAGACAGAGAGCTGAAATATGCAGGTTGATGCAGGCTCAAAATTTTCTAAGTATTGGATCACGAGGTCGATCGAACTTTGAAGTTGGATCGATCTAAGGTCTTCTGATCGATCTGAGAATAAGTTCAAACGATGGGACAGAGAGGTGATTTGGATGCAGGTGGATGCAGGTTGAAAATTTTTCTAAGTGTTAGATGCAGGTGGAAGTTCGATTGATCGAACTCTCATTTGAGATCGATCGAACTTATGCAAAATGCTCAATCACAACATAAAAGTGCATGCAATCCTAATCACAGTTCCTAGCAATGCATATGAACCAAAAACAAGTATCTAGACTTCGCAAGAAATGTAATTTAAGATAGAAATGAGGGAGAAATAGGGTTTTGACACCCTACGAAATGTCGTGCTAGTCTTTAACGTCTCTAGCAAGACATTGGGCTCTTTTAGCCCGGATTAAAGATCTTGTAAAGCATCCCTTCCTTGTTGGGGTGATAGATGCTTTGAACTCCACCCAACAAATAGTTCTTTGAATAACTTGTTGGATTAAGCTCAAGAGAAACTTTTGATCCTTTGTCAATGCAATCACAACCTTTGGGCTTCCATGCCCTTTCAAGACAAGAATTTGAAACAAAACTTTGAGACTACAAGGTTGAAGATGATCCTTTTGAAGTTTTGGTCTTACACAAAAGCTCACTTCCTTAAGATTCAAGATCATGACATTTATCTACAACATTAACCTCTCTTTCATATTTGTCAAATGAATTGGGTGTGGGATTAAAGATATTCAACTTCACCTTCATGTGGCCAAATGAGATCTTCATTATCCTCATCCTACAATTGTTGTTGGCATTAGCGGTTGCCAAGAAAGGACGGCCAAGGATAACGGGAATTTGGCTTTTGGGATTGGGAACCGGTTCCGTGTCAATGACAACGAAATCAACGGGGAAGAAGAATTTGTCAATCTTTATCAAAACATCCTCAATTATACCCTTAGGCTTCTTAATTGATCGGTTGGCAAGTTGTAAAACTACCGACGTCGGTTTCAATTCACCTAGGCCCAATTGGACATAAACTAAGTATGGAAGAAGGTTAACACTTGCTTCTAAGTCAAGAAGCACCCGATTAATGATATGATCACCAATAACGCATGAAGTAGTAGGTGAACCGGGGTCCTTAAACTTTGGTAAAGTGTTATGTTGCAAAATTGAGCTTACTTGCTCAGTTAAAACCACTTTTCTTGGTGCTTGGCTCTTGTTCTTCCGCTTTTGGGTGCACAAGTCTTTCAAGAATTTGGTATAAGCTGGAATTTGCTTGATTGCATCCAAAAGTGGAAGATTGACTTTCACTTGCCTAAACATTTCCATGATTTCATTGGTTTTTGCCTTTTGTTTGTCTTTTGAAATGGATCCTTTTACGGCATTCGGAAATGGAACTTTTGGTTTAAACACTTTTTTAGAATTTCCTTTTGAAGCCTCTTCAATACAAGAAGTTTTTAAATCACTTTGTTTTAAATCATTTTTCAACAAAATCCGTTCAAACTCATTTTTCGGCAAATTTTTCTTCAAATCATTTTCAAAATCATTTTTCACATCACATTTTGAAACTTTCTCATTCATAAGATCATGTATATGCAATGAAGGAGGAATGGGATGTGAAACGGGATGGGTGATAACTTGAGGTTGCACCGATTCACTCTCTTCATTGGACATTTCAACTTGATTGTCCACAATCCTATCACTCCGCACGGTAGTCACCCCATTAACATGTTCAATGGTGTGGCCTTCCAAAGAGGAATGGGTTTCCACAACACATTGTTGCTTAGGTGGGGCATTAATAGGCATCTTTCCCTTTTCTCTAGCATTAAGAGTGCTTGCTATTTGCCCTACTTGGGTTTCTAGCTTCGCAATAGATTGAGAGTGGGAATTAATCAATTATGTATTTGCCTCAAGAGTGCCCAAAGCATTCAAAGGCGGGACTTCTAGCATTTCCTTGGGAATAAGATTGGTTTGGAAAATGAGAGTTAGCAAATTAATTCCCTTGTGATTGATAAGGTCTATAACCTTGGGATCCTTGGTTTTAAAGTGGAGGTGGAATGTACTTCCCTTGAAAACCGCCTTGGGAAAGGTTTGAGCCCTCTCCTTGGTTTTTTCAAGAGAAATTCAGATGATTTCTCCAACTTGGATTATAATGAGTACCATAAGGATTGTTCCCTTGGTTCACGAAAGTTGTATTGACTTGTTCATTAGGTTCATTTTGCACTTGTCCGTGAGGACAATGAGAAGTAGAATGAAGAACACTAGAACAAGTCATACATGTTTCATTTGACGCACGATGAGAATGGTTAGGGAAGGAAGATACTTGGTTCGCCGAGTTTTGGTTAATCAAAAATTGATCAAACCTTTGAGATAAAGACTTCATTTTGGCGACTATTTCATTTGAATGGTCGACTTGATGTAAGCCAACACTCTTCCTACCTTGTGAATTTCTACCATTCTTGGATGATAATGTTCCATGCAAAGAATTTTCACTCATGCTCTCATAAAGACACCACATGTAATTCTCATGCCTATCAATGTATGAGCCACCCTTGGAAGCATCAACCATGCCTTTGTAATTGTCTGATAAGCTCTCAAAGAAATATTGAACTAATTGCCATTTGGGCATGTCATAATGTGGACACTTCCGAAGCAATTCATTAAAGCGTTCTCATGCCTCATGAAACGTTTCTCCATCCCCATGTGAAAATTCTCGAATTGAGGTTCTCATGGCATTGGTCTTAGAAACCGGATAGTACTTCTTCAAGAACTCTTGTTGCATTTCTGCCCAAGAAGTGATTGAAAAAGGCCTAAGATTGTTAAACCAATACTTTGTCTTGTCTTTTAAGGTGAATGAAAAAGTTTGAGTCTTATGACCTCTTCCGGCATGTCCGTATATTTTATGGTGGAACATACTTCTAGAAACTCATCTAAATGCTTGTAAGGTTCTTCACTTGGAAGTCCATGATAGTTATGAAGCATTTGAATGGTTTATGGCTTAATTTCGTAGTGCTGTGCTCTAAATGGTGGCAATTGAATGCATGTGGGTGCATTGTATTCATTAGGCACATAATGATCTCTTAAAACAAGTAAATGATTAGCAATTTGAGGTGCAACGTGGGCACCTTGATTTTGATTTCCTTGAATGATGGGAGGTTATGGAGCATACATTGGCCTTGGCATTCCAAATGGAACTTGGCCTTGTTGTTGTGGTGGTTGGTGAATGAATGGCCTAGGCATGCCTAATAGTACTTGCATGTTTTCATGATGCACATTTGGATAGAGGATACCTTGTTGGTCTATGTGACCAAGGTCCTCTACATGCTCTTCATTATGGCCTTCCATTGATGAAATAGATTGGGTAGAACTAGAACTTCCTCTTCCCCTAGGATTTCTAACTACGGATTTAAGATGCAAGTCAAGAAGGACATGAGTTGGTCATAGTGATCTACGACCATGCATGCACAATGTAAAAACACATAAACACAATGAATGAACAAGCATTTTGACTTCACAACAATTCAATGAAACTTCCTCCACAAACACTTAACCCATACTTCTATGCTTTAACAACAATGATGTAAAGAACAATTAAGATTGCATTCACGCGGGCTAATGATTTATCTAAGAATTTAAAAACAACAAGCCTCCAGGCGGGCCGACGATTTAACTAAGGGATTGAGTAAGAAAAAGCTCACGAAGGTCCTATAGCACTTCAACTCCAAATTTATAGCTTAGCTTAGCAATTTTTTTAAATTTTTAGCATTTTTCTTTGCTTGCTTAGCTCCTTTGCTTGCCTCCTAGCTTAATGCTTCTTGTTAAAGATGAACAAACACAATAAGTAACAAAAAGAAAAATAAAAACAAAGTAAAGACACAATCAAAAGAGTACTAATTCCTAAAAAATTCCACAAATACGACGTTGCCTAATCCCTAGCAACGGCGCCAAAAATTTTGATGAGGCCGCTTGATATACGCTAAAATATTGTAGTGAATGTGCGGTTCAAGAAAAGCCTTTTGGGTCAAGTTTAAATTTATAAAAATTACTACCAACACTACTACTAACGTAGCAAGAGTGAGTAGGGATCGTCCCAAGGGATTGGAGTTGTAATAGCTTGTGGAATCACAATTAATGTTAGTAGGTCGAGTGATCAAACAAATAGTTGGTTGGTTGATTAAACTAGAGAGCAAATTAAACTAAATAATTAAATGCAATAAAGAGTAAGTAAGAGAGAGATCTTGGGGTTTAGAGGTCACCGCCAAACAATACTTTTCTACACCCTTAACAAGTGACTAATGAGGGAAATGTGTGTTGCAATATTGATGTGTGTGTGTGTTTGGTTGATTCAATTAGCAAGGGTGACCAATTTAGCATACATTATCTAACAACATGTGAAAAACACAATATATCTAACAATTAAGTATATATTGTCTAAATAGCATATGAAAAGCATAATATATCTAGCAAGTCATTAATCCTTTCATTAAGCTCACAAGCCAAATGCACCACAAGGTTAGAGACATATGCTACTTGCATTCAAAAGTATGGAACATCAAACAACAAGCATGGATTGTCCTCCCATCTAACAGCTATGCTACTACTACACTACAATTAAGCTAATAACATGAAATTAAACTAATTAAGCTAAGGGAGAGGCACAATCCATCAAGAAATGAGCATGAACTATCTAGAAAATTACAAGAGCATTCTTTTAAGCACAATATTTTGACAATCTCTAGATCCATGTCATTAATACACATAGACATGCACCAATAACACAAGAAATAGAGACAAACACATGAACATCTATTCTAGCATACATAGATATATGGATAGAATGAAATGATCAATTGGAAGCATTAAACCACATAAATCATTGAATAAACAAGATCTATATATATAAAAGTGCCAAAACATGTATTACAACACTAATCCCTCAATAATACACAAAATTAAGATGTAGAAAGCATGTTTGGGGCTAACTCTAACCCCAAGAGGATGTCTAGCCACTCATGGTAGTGCTTCTCCAACCCTTAAGGGCTAACTCCATGGTAGAGATTTGCTCCTTGGTTGATGAAGAGTCTCCAATGGTGTCTCTAGCCTCCTCCTCCTCCTTTAAGCTTACTCTCCAAGAGTTCTTACAAGGCATGAGATGAAATGATGTGATATGGTATGATATAATGTGTAAAAAGTAATTCTTATCCTTATATAAGTAGGTCAAATGAAACCCAAAATGAGCTGGGGTCGTGCACAAAATATTCCCCAATGATTGGATAAAGGATAACTTTTGTGAGCTAGAGATTTAACTTTTTCGCACTAGAGGAAGTTCGATCGATCAAACCTTGGACTTGGATCGATCGAACATGGCTGAGATCTATCGAACTGAAGTTGGATCGATCCTCAATGGCGGTGCTTTTTGGATAAAGACAAATCTGAGATATTTTGAAGATATTTTTGGGAAAAGGACAAAAGTGGTTGGTAGGGTGGTACAACTAGATAAGATCAATCATTTGGATAAGGACAAGGTAGTTCGATCGATCGAAGAATGATGTTCGATCGATCGAACTTTTGAGATCTCTGAAAATGTCATCATGGCTCTGATCCATCTTGAAGTGCTGAGATCGATCATGTTGGATCGATCGAACTTTGATCTGAGATTGATCGAAGATGTTGATTTCCACCTTTTTCTTTCTTTTGCTTCCACTTAGCTCCTTTCTTTGATTCATCCCAGAATTGCTTCATTTCAGCTCTTATTTGGTTGAGTTAGTTTATTTTTGGGATAAATGCCTGAAAATGGAAATAATACGAAATCAATCTAAAATGGTAAAGTAAGATAGATAAGGGTATTAGAATGCCTAAACTTAAGGGTTTAAATACGCACTTTTCAGCGCTCATCAGTAAGTTAGAATGACTCGGTCATTTTTTTCCTTTTTTTTTTTTTCAGTAATTTCTTTTTCTGTCTTTTTCCCTATTTTGTCTTTTTCTCAGTTTTTATTTTTCCTTGCATAACCTCAATTTTTGTGCTCGGATTTGATTCTGGCTTTGCATACATCCATGATATTTAATTTCCAAGATATTTACATTTTTGCTTTTGTAGAAAAGCATGCTAAGTGTTTACTTTTCTTCTAAAGGGTATGAATGTATAACTTTTTTGTAATATTCTTAACTTGTGAGGTTTTAGTGTAATTAAATAAAGTAATTATTTTTCGTCTTAGGAACTATTTTGTAATTTAATTTAGAAGATAGTTTGGAAAAAGACCTTTTTGTAATTTTTGAAAAGTGTGTGAAGTGTCACACTCCTGTGGAACCACTTGTTGACATTTTGGTGGAACCACTTGGAAGCTTAATCTATTGACACATGGAGGGTAGAGATTCACCCATTTGTTGGCCTAGTATTGTACTACTTGTTGGCTTAGATGGTTGACAAGTGTAGGCTAGGGATTTAGTGTAAGAAGGAGCTTTAGATTAATGACATGTGTAAGGTTCATTTTAGGTCTTGCACTATGTGTGTGTGAAGACCATGGTGTGGACTCATATAGTGAGTGGAGGAATGCTAAATCCTCCACTCATCACATTTTAATTCATCTTCCTCACCACTTTGTTCTCAAACCCTAACCTAGCCTCCATGGAAGGAAAAACTTAACTCAAGGCTTTGACTTTATTTTTGGCTTCCTTCCACTCACCTAAGACCCTTAAACTTGGAATATTTTAGCTTCTTCTAACTCTCCTCTACAAAACCCTAGCTTGGTTTTCTATTTTAAGCTTGGTTACTTTGGTTAATAGAGATACAATTCTCTATTGAGATATGGGGTGTTCTAAGTTATGTTTTTGATGTTTTATATGTTTTATATCTTGATACAAATCGAATACATGTCTCTAATCTAAAGTTTAAGCGAGTAGTTAATAGTGTCTTGCATGAAATTAAGCTAGGATATGATTTTTGGAAAGGCCATGACTTGATTCATAATGTATATTAACTTGAAATCATTTTGGGTTCTTTTGAAATCTAGAGGAATTTATAAATTAATTTAATTAATTTTTTTTCATATGTTTCCGTTATTTAAATTAGGTTTTGAAGGAATATATGTAATGATCATGATAAGTTCAGTTGAATTGAGCATGTTTGGATTAGAAATGAAATCTAAAGAAATTAGTTGTTTTATCAAATTAATTTCTATCCTTGTTGTATTAATGTCATGAGTGTGAATTTCATGTTAATTACATGTTTAAGTCTTGATTTTAAACTCGTATAATACTTGTGAGATTATGTTTTTATTATTGAATAATATTGTTATGAAGTGTGACAAGTTGCGTAGTGATTATTCAACAATTTTCATGCCATTGTAGTTGTGAACTAGCGCATATATTGTGTTTCCAAAATTGGTTTGTGCATGGTAGATGGTATTACATTGTGTATATATGTTTATGCTAATATATATACGTTGTTGCATAAATTGTTGATTTTGGAAACTTGGGATGTCGTTGTTATGACTAAGGCTAGGGCATGGTTCTAGTACGGGAGATTGTCCTTCTACAAGTCTAGTGCACACATAGGGAGGTTACCCATGGGCTATTAACCCTAAAATAACTATGGTGTCAGTCTGATTCGGTGTGATGTCCATGTATCCACTTTGTTTGATTTCGTATTTTAAATTCCAAGTTGATAACTTTGTGAATTTGCATCTTATTGCGTTGTGTTGGAAGTTCCAATGTCGGTTAAACATTATGAATTATTTTACATCAAATTGCAAAGTTGTGTAAAAATAAATTTATGCATGTTCATTCCCTACGAGTAAACTTGTTTACTCACTCTAAAGTTACTGGGTGTTTTTCAGGTAAAAAATCATTATTGTGGCATGCACATCACTCTTAGGATTGCTTAACCACTTGGAGTATTTTTGTTATATTAGAATATGCACTTGTTAGCATATCATATTCCATTTTGGGTCATTTTGACAAAACATGTATTTGTTGTTCAAGCCATGCAATGTGCACTTAAGTGCACCTTTTGATACTCCTTAGATGTGTTTGTAATGAGGTCAAGGGCCAAAGACTTTCATATGACATGTATGCTAATTATTTTTCATAACTCGTTTATGGAATTTATGGGATTTCATGCATTGAGGGGTCATATTTTGCATACGACATGCCATAAGGCCGTAGGTCATTGTTGTGCGTCTACTTTATCATATTACATATTCTTGCATGTTCACCTTGGCACACAATACCATTCTTGGTGAAATAAAAACTTAAAGTTGCATTTTCTTGAGTTCTTACCCTTTTCTAATCAAGGGGCATTTTGGGTATTTCACAATGTGTTTTTTTCATTTTTATCTGCGTTGCCGGGTAGAAAACTTGATTTCGGGCCAGGGGGGTTCTTCTTTGTGTTTTTCTTGAAAATGTCATCTTGGCCCTCAAAAATTTCTTTTTTTCTTCTTCTCTTTCTTTTTTTTTTTTTTTTCTCCCGAAAAACCCTTGCTGCCAGGTTTTTGTTGATTTTTAGTACAAGTGTACTGGTGGTCGAAGCCAAAGTTTATGCAATATGGCCAAGTTTTACAATTAGAAATTGCCACTACTACCTTTCACTAAAAATATAGCTAGGGTGAGTAGGAATCGTCCCAAGGGATTGAGGGTCGTACTTGGTTGAGGAATCAAAATTAGGGTTAGTAGGTCGAGTGATCAAAATAGTGGTTGGTTGGTTGAATTAAACTAGATGCAAATTAAATTAAAGTAAACAATAATGCAATAAAGAGAATAAAATAGAGAGATATTGGGGTTTAGAGATCACCACTAAGCATAGCTTTTCTACACCTTAATTAAATGATTAATGAGGGGAAGAACATGTATTGCAACAAAGTGTGTGTGTGTGGTTGTTCCAACAAGCATGGATGACAAATTAAGCATATATTGTCTAAACAACATGGTAGATAGCACAACATATCAAATTAAGCCATTAATCCTTTCTTTAAGCTCACAATCCAAACACATCACAAGGTTAGAGATACATGTTACTTGCTTTTCATAAGTATGGAAAATCAACAACAAGCATGGATTGTCCTTCCATTTAACAACTACACTACAACTAAGCTAATGACATGAAATTAAACTAATTAAACTAAGGGAGAGGCACAATCCATTAAGCAATGAGTATGAACCATCAAATAAACCACAAGAACATGACATTAAGCACTATGTCTTGATAATCTCTAGATCTATAGCATCAATACACATAGACATGCATCAATAACACAAGAAATAGAGACAAACACATGAACATCTATTCTAACATACATAGACATATGGATAGAATGAAATGATCAATTGGAAGCATTAAACCACATAAATCATTGAATAAACAAGATCTATATATATAAAAGTGTCAAGACATGAATCACAATACAATTCCCTCAAAAATACATAAATCAAGAAGTAGAAAGCATGCTTAGGGCTAACTCTAACTCCAAGAGGATGTCTAGCCACTCATGGATGATGTCCTCCAACCCTCAAGGGCAAGCTCCATGGAAGAAATCTGCTCCTTGGTTGATGAAGAGTCTCCAATGGTGTCTCTAGCCTCCTTTTCTCCTTTTGCTTCCTCCCTAAGAGTTCTACAAGGTATGATATGATATATGATGTAAAAAGTAATCCTTATCCTTATATAGGTAGGTCAAATGACACCCAAAATGAGCTGGGGTCGTACAACAAATATTTCCCAATGATTGGATAAAAGGACAACTTTTTGTGAGCTGGAAATTTAACTTTTTCGCACTGGAGGAAGTTCGATCGATCGAACCTTGGACTTGGATCGATCGAACATGGCTGAGATCAATCGAACTTAGGTTGGATCGATCCTCAATGGCGGCGTCTTTTTGGATAAAAACAAATCTGAGATATTTTGAAGATATTTTTGGGAAAAGGACAAAAGTGGTTGGTAGGGTGGTACAACTGGATAAGATTAATCATTTGGATAAGGACAAGAATGTTCGATCGATCAGAGAAGGAAGTTAGATCGATTGAACTTTTGAGATCTTTGAATAGGGACAAACGTGGCTCAGATCCATCTTGAAGTGCTGAGATCGATGAAAGTTAGATCGATCGAACTTTTCTTGAGATCGATCGAAGTTGCTGAAATTCCTCTTTTTTGTTCCTTTTGCTCTACTTTGCTCCTTTCTTTGATTCATCCCAGAATTGCTTCAATTATGCTCTTATTTGGCTGAGTTAGCTTGTTTTGGGGATAAGTACCTAAAAATGGAAATAACATGAAATCAACACAAAACGGTAAAAAAAGATAGATAAAGGTTTTAGAATACCTAAGCTTAAGGGGTTTAAATACGCACTTTTGAGCGCTCATCACACCCCCAAACTTAAATATTGCTAGTCCCTAGCAATGAACTACAAGTAAAGGAATGAAATAAACAACTAATTAACTATGACTAGAAAGCAATAAATGGATAACGCCACTTTCGTAGGGAACACGATTGCACTTAGCATATGCAACAAGCCTTTTAAACCCCTAGGTTACCCCTAGTGGATGAATGAAGTCTCGTGAGGGTTTCCAGGAATGATACCCACAAACATTAAGCTCATTCTTTCAAAAGAGGCACCAATATTGCAAACAAGCATTGGGAGAAAATTACCTCAAACATGCAATTTTTCAAACATTTTTGAGCAATCTCCCAAAATTTCAACATCAAGCAAACAAGTATGGGCCTCCACACATTAAGACAATGATCATACAAATCGAAACAACTCTAGAATCCTTTTTGAGTGGACCGGCATCAAATATGTTGCTATGTTAGCCAACTAAAGAAATGATCACATCCTTACCCTCAAACTAGCACACAAATCTAGTACCGATCATCAAGACAAAAAGTGGATCTTTGATTAAAGCTTTATTGTTCTAGACGCGCTTATTCTTTTCACTCAATTTTTATTTTTATTTTTTTTTTATAGGATCAAAAAGATGGAAGCATGGTGCAATGTGCTGATCTATTAAGCTTTCTAGCGATCCATGAGGTCTAGCGTTAGGTCAATGACTCCCAAACTAGTCGACTTTAGGGCATTTGGCCTTCAAACGTCCCTACGGACTTACAAGCTCATATCAACTAGGGTACAAATCAAGACAACCTCACTTTTCACCTTTTGGGTGAAGTCCTCACTTTTTATTGCTTTTGCAACTTCTTTTTTTTTTTTTTTTTTTTTTTTTTTTGAAGTTCAATTATTAACCTAGAGTTTGGGCCCTTCACCTTTCGGCGCGAAAAGTTCAGTGCTTGATGAGGCTAGAATCCCGGCTACTTAGTGAAAAGGGGTTGTTATCCACCTTTATTAAGAATGAAAGCTTTCAATGCACTACTAGTCCAATTGGGATATAACCAATTCAATAATCAACAACACATATACGCCACAAATGAATGCTAGTGTGCGCTTGTGCTAGTGTAGAATACTAGAGTGAATCTCAAAACAATCACAAAATCAAGATGATGTGGACCACAAGTGCAAGCAAGATATTAATCTTTCGAAAAATTTACTCCTAAATGGCATCCACAAGGCATACAAGGAGTATTGAACTCTCAAGTCATGCAATTTTTAAATTCTAAGCAATATAGTCCTCAAAAGATCATAATCATAGCTAGCATGGACCAATCATATAAAATCTCTCAAATACACAAGTCATGCTTAAAATTTTGAATTTTTTTAAAAAAAATAAACACTGCAAAACACCATTACCCCCAAACTTAAATGGCACAGTGTTCTCAATGTGCAAAGAGAACAAAAGGAAAGAGTATACCAGTGCAATTAAAGCAAAGAATGGCTGGGACTGAAGTATCCAAAGTGGGTGGCATAGCCCCCCTAAACTTGGGATTAACTGTGGTCCTGAAATTTGGCACTCGGATAAACTCATCAGAGAACAAAAGGGATAATACAGTGTATAATGGTCATGCAAGTGTAAATGGGATAGCAACTGAAAATTAGAGAGAGGTAAAAGGGTGGTCCTAAAAATTTTGGGCAGTATTCTCTCTCACTGAAGTCACTGGAATGCATCTGATAGAGTCAAACAGATAGCAATAAGAATATGAAAATATGACATCGATACAGAAAACATATATAAATAAAAATAAAGTATAGTACATCTAGTATCAGAGCCGACAAACACGGCTGCAAAAATAGTATAACAGTATCAAAAATGTGCAAGTGTCACAAATATCAAATATAATAAGGAAGAGGGACTGGGAATCTCAGGTGGATGAGGCAGGATGGGCAAAGCGTGCTCGGCAGATGTCTCAGGATAGATCACAAAATGCGGCTATGACATCCATGCAGAGGGAAGCAATGTCAGCTCTGAGGGCGATAGTCTCTGCGCAGATAGATACCACTATGTCCTCCAGAGTCTGAAGACGCTCTCTAAAGCTGGGTATATGATCTAGAGCCTCAGGTGCTGGATCGGGAGAATGACAATCCTTAGTCTGCTCCTGTGCGTGAATGGGTGACCCAACTGGAGAGTGCTACTCTGTATCCTTTGCAGGCTGCTCTAAATCAATGTCCATGTGTACGGCAGCCGGATTGACTGCTGCGTCGTCCGCTGCCGGGTCTATTGCTGCTGCTGCCTCCTCAGCCTCTAGCTCCTCTGCCGCCTCTACTGCGTTATCTTGTAATATCTTGATAATAGCACTGTAGCTCTTATCCCAGTCCTTCTTCTGGAAGGTACAGGATCCCTGCTCAGGGTGTTCCCGTAGATGGAAAAGATAGCGCTGGTCTAGCAAGATCTGGGTGATGAGGTGGTCAAATGGGAGAGACTTAGCCCTTTTGGGCCGTTCCTTGCTAATGTGATCTTCATAGAGCTTCCTCATCACACTCCAGATGAGTGCAGGAATAGACAACCAATGCCCTGTATAGAAAGCGTACAGAGCTGTCAAGTAGTCGCCTCTCCGCTGAATTTTATGGCTGGCCATGAAGACGTTGTGGAACAAGACTGAGTCAAAGAACCACAGGTCATCTGGCAAATAGGTGCGGGTGGCGAAGGTCTCGCCATCGACATAATGTCCTGTAAGGAAAATGGCCATATCTGCATATGAATGCCGGTCTAGCCTGGGATATGTCTCCTATAGCTCTGGAGGGTAGTCATGTGGACAATGGCACGATCTGGATAATGTGTCCACAGTGATAGAAATTAGATGGCTATCAATGGAGGTCCTCAGCTCCGCCGTGTTACACGGGGCCGGCCGGAGGTTCTGGAAAAACATTCGTACTAGCCTCGGGTAGACCGGGTATGTGACAGGGGCAAGAATGGCTATAAGGCCCCTCCGTAGTATATCATCATAAGCGGATCGGGTAAGTACCGACTAGGAAAAGAAGTCTGTGTCGAAGACTAACTCGTGCGCCACTGTAAGGCGTGAGTATCTACGTAATGGCTGGTCTAACTCCTGGGCTGGCTAAGCTGGCTGTGGTGGTGGAGATGGTATGTGCTCAGCCTCAGCGTCACCGTGTGAAGGAGATGCGCCAGCATCAGAGTGTAATTTGCTGTCAGAATGGGGAGATTGTGTGGGCTCCCTTGGCTCCTCCTGTATGGGGTCTTAGGCATGAGATGGACCGGCCTCGTCATCCAAAGTCTGCTTGCCTCGGTGGTGATAGTGTCCGCAGGCTACAATCTTGACCCGAGCCATGGCCTGTAAAATAATTGAAAACTTGCAAAGGAAGTCAGTGCCAGAATAAAAAGTTTAAAGCACAAAATAGAATCATGTATGTCAAGTGAGATAGAGAAAACAGATAAATGTCATGAATATATGGAAGTAACAGGATGTGCACATGCTAAGCAGTATAAGTGTAAAATGCATCCAATGTGGAAAATCATAGGCATTGGGCATGAATAAGATAGCACGGACACAAGATAAGATGCATGGAATGTGTATATGAAATCTGTGAAGTTCGATCAATCACAGAAAATTTTGAGATCGATCTGAGAAAGATGTTCAATCAATAGAACTCTGCGAAGAACGTGGACAGTCACAGATCTGTGACATGGATGGCACGGGGCCTGGTGGTCGAAGCTAAAGTTTATGCAATGTGACCAAGTTTTACATTTAGAAATTGCCACTACTACCTTTCACTAAAAATATAGTTAGGGTGAGTAGGGATCGTCCCAAGGGATTGAGGGTCGTACTAGGTTAAGGAATCAAAATTAGGGTTAGTAGGTTGAGTGATCAAAATAGTGGTTGGTTGGTTGAATTAAACTAGATGCAAATTAAATTAAAGTAAGCAATAATGCAATAGAGAGAATAAAAGAGAAAGATCTTGGGGTTTAGAGATCACCACTAAGCATAGCTTTTCTACACCTTAATTGAATGATTAATGAGGGGAAGAACATGTATTGCAACAAAGTGTGTGTGTGTGGTTGTTCCAACAAGCATGGATGACAAATTAAGCATATATTATCTAAACAACATGGTGGATAGCACAACATATCAAATTAAGCCATTAATCCTTTCTTTAAGCTCACAATCCAAACACATCACAAGGTTAGAGATACATGTTACTTGCTTTTCATAAGTATGGAACATCAACAATAAGCATGGATTGTCCTCCCATTTAACAACTACACTACAACTAAGCTAATGACATGAAATTAAACTAATTAAACTAAGGGAGACGCACAATCTATCAAACAATGAGTATGAACCATCAAATAAACCACAAGAACATGACATTAAGCATTATGTCTTGACAATCTCTAGATCTATAGCATCAATACACATAGACATGCATCAATAACAAAAGAAATAGAGACAAACACATGAACATCTATTCTAGCATACATAGACATATAGATAGAATGAAATGATCAATTGGAAGCATTAAACCACATAAATCATTGAATAAACAAGATCTATATATATATAAAAGTGTCAAGACATGAATCACAATACAATTCCCTCAAAAATACATAAATCAAGAAGTAGAAAGCATGCTTAGGGCTAACTCTAGCTCCAAGAGGATGTCTAGCCACTCATGGATGATGTCTTCTAACCCTCAAGGGTAAGCTCCATGGAAGAAATCTGTTCCTTAGTTGATGAAGAGTATCCAATGGTGTTTCTAGCCTCCTCTTCTCCTTTTGCTTCCTCCTTAAGAGTTCTACAAGGTATGATATGATATATGATGTAAAAAGTAATCTTTATCCTTATATAGGTAGGTTAAATGACACCCAAAATGAGCTGGGGTCGTACAACAAATATTCTCCAATGATTGGATAAAGGACAACTTTTTGTGAGTTGGAAATTTAACTTTTTCGCACTGGAGGAAGTTCGATCGATCGAACCTTGGACTTGGATTGATTGAACATGGATGAGATCAATCGAACTTAGGCTGGATCGATCCTCAATGGCGGTGCCTTTTTGGATAAAAACAAATTTGACATATTTTGAAGATATTTTTGGGAAAGGACAAAAGTGGTTGGTAGGGTGGTACAACTGGATAAGATCAATCATTTGGATAAGGACAAGAATGTTCGACCGATCAGAGAAGGAAGTTGGATCGATCAAACTTTTGAGATCTTTGAACAGGGACAAATATGGCTCAGATCTATCTTGAAGTGCTGAGATCGATGAAAGTTGGATTGATTGAACTTTTCTTGAGATCGATCGAAGTTGCTGAAATTCCACCTTTTTTTTTTTTTTTTTTTTTTTCCTGTTGCTCTATTTTGCTCCTTTCTTTGATTCATCCCAGAATTGCTTCAATTATGCTCTTATTTAGCTGAGTTAGCTTGTTTTGGGGATAAGTACCTAAAAATGGAAATAACACGAAACCAATACAAAACGGTAAAATAAGATAGATAAAGGTTCTAGAATACTTAAGCTTAAGCGGTTTAAATAGGCACTTTTCAGCGCTCATCATGTTCAGGTGGTGAATCTCGTAACCGGTTACGTGTACTTAGGTAGAATTACAAACAATCTGTTTTTGCCTCCTAACTGGTTAGAAAGATCTCCTAACCGGTGAGATGGTCTTAGGTTGACTACTTTGACCATTTTACCCCTCTTTTTTTCTGTTTGCCATATCTCCTTCGTTCGGACTCCGAATCAAGTGATTCTTGAGTCTAAGTTCAATAATTTTTTATTGTCTTTCCGATGGTGCTCGGTAGTACCCACTTTCATTTTTAAAATGACCAATTTACCCCTAGGTTCATTCTTGTCCGTTTTTGAAACGTCGCTTCCGCATTCGTTTTCTTTGGGTTCCGTGACCTCATTGAGGTTCACATTAGTGTCCTAGAGACGTGTTGCATCTCTAGAGACTATTGTTTTATCTTTTGCTTTCGCATTCTAGATTCGTTATTGGATCTACGTTCAGTTCATCACAGGACGCACTGGCCCAAAAACTAGGGTTGTCACAGGTGGTATCAGAGCTTCTAAGTTCGAAAACCTTAGGACGACGGGTTTTGGGTGCATATCATACTTTTGTTGATTTACTTTGATATGTTTATATGCTACTTGTTAACTTATTTTGGCATTATAACATGTCTATGTGCTTATGTGGCAGTATGTTTAGGGATTTACCTTAACTGTTTTAGCATGCTGTATATGCTTGTAGACCTTGGCATGTGTATATGCTTATTTGGCATTGGCGTGTCGGATATGCTTGTGTATTTTGGCATGACTGTATGTTGCATACATTTCTTGCTTCTATTATGTGCTACTTGTTTCGTGCATTCATAGCGTGAGTTGCATTAGGTCTTAACGACTTGCGTTATTATTGACCTTGTCCCTTATGTGTGTAGCACTATGGTTTTAACTCGCGGAGAGTCTTCTCATCATGTTGGATTGGATGAACAGGTTGAGGAGCAGGTTGCAGACACCGGGCTCTCACGAGGTTCAGGGAGGCCCAGGGCTCGACATCGTGGCATGGATCCTAATCCGCCACGAGTACCGACTTATGAGGAGTAGATTGCACAGGGAGTGGCTCTAGGGATGTTAGAGTCCATTCACTAGATGTTTCGTCAACATATTACAAGGATGCAGATTCCGATACCGGCACTAGTTGCTAATGAGGCATTGGACTACTTCATAAAGTTACAGCGAGTTAAGATCGACCAGTTCGTAGGGAGTATGGATTCGCTTGCTTCAGAGGCATGGTTTGATCTTATGGTACGCAAGCTCGATAACATGGCAGTACCTACTGACCGTGTGAGGATCTCCTTGATAGACTCTATGTTCGTGGGAGATGCCGATATGTGGTGAAGGTCTATGACTAATATCCATAATGTGGAGGTGATGACTTGGGAGGAGTTCAGGACATTGTTCTTCGACCGCTTCTTTTCGAGGGCTATGAGGCAGGATATAAGAGTGCAGTTCATAGGTCTCTATCAGGGCATGATGAGTGTCATTGAGTATGAGACACGCTTCATTTCTCTTTCCTGCTATGCACCGACATAGTAGCTACCGATGAGTTCAGGGCAAGAAAGTTTCAGGATGGGTTACATTTTGATATTAGGCCACGGATTTTAGTATTGGATTTGAGGACCTATAGAGAGGTGGTCCAGAGGGCTATGATGGTTGAGGTAGAGGACCGAGATCAGCACAGGATCAAGGGTTCATAGAAGCAGCCTCGTGCAGAGGCTCCATCAGTATCTGTTGGGGGTCAGTGGAAGAAGGCTAAGGCCGGGGACAGTTCTCGTGTTCAGGGATAGCCACAGCAGGCTCGGCCTGCACCTATAGTTCTTGTTTCCTCTAGAAAGTTGATTTGTCACCACTGTCAGCAGCCGAGGCACATTAAGCCTCGTTGCCCACAGTTGCAGCCTTAGGGTAGTCGTGCTTAGACTAGTAAGTCTTCAGCTTCGATGCAGGGGCTCCAGGGGGTTTGCTATTACTGTAAGCATCCCGGGCATTTCAAGAGGGAGTGTCCTCGATTATAGAACAGAGCACAGAGTGGCACTGGTTCACAGGCCACACTGGCACAGTCTGTAAATGTTTAATCGGGTTTCAAGGTGCCTTAAGCACCACAGCCAGTGGCACCGTTAGTTGGTTTTTATCTGGGTAGAGTTTCCATGCCTACTGCTTCTAGACATCAATCGGGCCACCAGGGCAGTTTTTAGCAGTCAGGGGCTCAGGGACGAGCTTACGCACTGCCATAGGCTGATACCTTCGCAGGGATTTCTACGGTTCGAGGTATATTTCCAGTTTTAAGTTCTTGGGCTAGAGTTCTTGTTGACACGGGTGTATCGCATTCATTCATATCTGCTTCATTTGCGCATTCTTTGGGTCTGGAGGTCACGCAACAGGATTGTTTCCTTTATGTTAACACACCAGTTGGGGGTCCAGTGTTTTTGGACTGTGTTTATCGGGGTTGTGCTATTGAGATAGATGGGCAGACTTTAGAGTTTGATTTCATCATTTTTGACATGACGGACTTTGACGTCATTCTCAGGATGGATTGGTTGTCCTTCTTTCGTACCATGATCGATTGCTTCCAAGGTCGAGTGTCTATTTGCACTCCCACATGAGATTATTTTCACTTCGTGAAAGATCAGAACGATTCCCACTAGACAATGATTTTCAATATCGGTGACTGGAGTCGCCGCAGGTCCTACATGGTTAGCTTATTAGCTGACGAGGATAACAGTTCGGGCCACGTTTATCCAACAGTTGTAGTGGAGTTCCTGGATATTTTTCCAGAGGAGTTGACAGAGCTTCCTCCTCTTCGGGAAGTTGTCTTTGTCATCGACGTCATTCCCGATACTACGTCGATCTCTATGGCACCATACCGTATGGTACCGGTAGAGTTGGCTGAGCTAAAAGCTCAATTGAATGATTTGAAAGCTAAGGGCTTTATTCATTTTAGTGCTTCTCCATGGGGAGTACCAGTTCTTTTTACGAAGAAGAAACTTGGGTCTTTGAGACTTTGCATTGATTATCGTAAGCTGAACCATGTCACGATCAAAAATAGGTATCCTTTGCCTAATATTGATGACATGTTTGATTAATTGAAGGGAGCCACTTGTTTTTCGAAGATTGATTTGAGATCGGGTTACTATCAATTAAGGGTTAAGGATGAGGATATATCCAAGACCACTTTCTGCACACGGTACGGCCATTATGAGTTCTTGGTGATGCCATTTGGTTTGACCAATGCTCTAGTAGCTTTTATGGACTTGATGAACCATGTATTCAGTGACCATCTTAATCAGTTCGTTGTGGTTCTCGTCGATGACATTCTTGTATACTCAGCTTCAGTGGAGGAACATGAGTATCACTTGAGGACAGTATTGCAGATCCTTAGGGATAATCAGTTGTACGCCAAGTTCGAGAAATGTAAATTTTAGCTATCGAAAGTGAAGTTCCTTGGACATGTTATATCAGGGGGTGGTGTTGCAGTGGATCCCTCAAAGATTGAATCAATAATGGATTTGGAACTTCTAAAGACAGTGGTTGAGATTCGGAGTTTTCTCGGCCTAGCTGGCTAATAACGGAGATTTGTTCGCGATCTCTCTCGTTTAGCGGCACCTATGACTTGACTTACCCGCAAGGGGGTCAAGTTCATATGGAACGAGGCCTGTGAGTTTAACTTTCAGGAGTTGAAGGTTAGGTTAACATCGGCTCCAGTTTTGATCATTCCTGAATGTGGTTTGGGTTATGCGATCTTTTGTGATGCTTCGCGAGAAGGTTTGGGTTGCGTCTTGATGCAGATAGAACGGGTGGTTGCTTACGGGTCTCAATAGTTAAAGACTCATGAGTTGAACTATCCGACACATGATTTAGAGTTGGCAGCAGTTATCTTTGCCCTGAAGGGGTGGAGACACTATTTGTACGGAGAAAAGTTTGAGGTTTTCTCCGATCACAAGAGTCTCAAGTATCTCTTCTCTCTGAAGGATTTGAACTTGAGATAGCATAGATGGGTTGAGTTCATAGAGGATTATGACTTTAAGTTACAGTACCATCTGGGTAAGGCTAATGTAGTGGCCGATGCATTGAGTAGGAAGTCACAGGGGACTTTTGCTAGCATTTTCATTCATAGATGGAAGATGATAGAAGAGCTTGCAGATCCTGGTTTACAGTCTTTTGAGGATGTTTCACCAGCTATTTTGTTTAGCCTTGTGGCTCAACCAGCTCTTGTTAGCAGAGTTATCTAGGCACAGCTGGAGGATGGGGAGATGAAGGCCATCACGTTCGGATTTTAGGCGGCGAGAATGTAGAGGGTTGGACCTTACATTCAGACGGTGGCCTCAGATACAAAGGGATGATGTTTGTTCCCTTGTCTTGTCGTGAAGATGTTCTTCGAGATTTTCACCACTCTCGGCTCGCAGTTCATCCTGGTGGTACGAAGATGTATCACAATCTACGGTGACAATTTTGGTGGCAGGGCATGAAACGGGATGTTTCACAGTTTATGGCTTGATGCCTTACTTATCAGCAAGTGAAAGCAGAGCATCAGTGACCAGTAGGATTGTTATGACCATTACCAGTAACAGAATGAAAATGGGAGCATATCACTATGGATTTCATAGCGGGACTTTTGAGGTCTCAGGCAGGGAATGATGCCGTTTAGGTCATAGTTGACAGGTTGACTAAGACGACTCACTTTTTGCCCATGGCAGTGACGGATAGTGCGGAGAGACTAAGTGGACTGTATGTGCGGCAGATTGTCAGGCTTCATGGAGTTCATGTATCCATTGTTTCGGATAGGGATCCGCGGTTCACGTCTCACTTTTAGTATACGGGGCTTCATCTCAGCATGGCATTCCATCCTCAGATTAATGGTCAATCATAATGCATTATTCAGATATTGAAGGATATGTTACTGGCTTGTATCTTGGATTTAGGTGGTAGTTGGGAGGACTACTTACCTTTGGTTGAGTTTCCTACAACAACAGTAACCAGACCAGTATTGGAATGACACCTTTTGAGGCGTTGTATGGCAGACCTTGCAGATCTCCAGTTTGTTGGACCGAGGTCAGTGATACTATTGCCTTGGGTCCCGACATTATTATTGAGACTACAGAGAAAATTAAGTTGATTCGGCAGCAGTTGGCTACCACACAGAGCAGATAGATGAGTTACACTGATATGAGGAGGCGATCCTTGTCTTTTGAGGCAGAGAACCATGTCTTTCTTAAGATTTCTCCGCGCAAGGGGCTTCTGAGATTTCGACAGACTGGCATGTTGTCTCCTAGGTTCATTGGACCATTTGAGATTTTGGTATGCGTCAGTGAGGTTGCTTATCGTTTAGCATTGCCGCCAGACCTAGATAGGGTTCACGACGTCTTTCATGTTTCTATATTGAGGAAGTACTAGCCGGACCCATCTCATGTTCTGCGGTGGACTGATGTAGTTGTTGATGAGGACGTGACCTGCGAGGGAGGTCTGGTCTAGATTCTTGATTCACGGGAATAGGTCTTGTGAACCAAGACCATTCTATTGGTTAAAGTCGTGCGGAGACACCACAGCATTGAGGAGGCTACCTGGGAGCTCGAGTAGGAGGTTCACTCTCGGTATCCCCATTTGTTCTCTTTTTCAAGTACGACTCGATTTCAGGAACGAAATCCTTTTAAGGAGGGTTGGTTGTAATGACTCGGTCATTTTCTTCCCTTTTTTTTTTCAGTAATTTCTTTTTTCGTCTTTGTCTTTTTCTCAATTTCTATTTTTCCTTGCATAACCTAACTTTTTATGCTCGGATTTGATTCCAGCTTTGCATACATCCATGATATTTAATTTCCATGATATCCACATTTTTACTTTTGTAGAAAAGCATGCTAGGTGTTTACTTTTCTTGTTAAGGGTATGAATGCATAACTTTTTTGTAATATTCTTTAGTTGTGGGGTTTTAGTGTAATTAAATAAAGTAATTATTTTTCATATTAGGGACCATTTTGTAATTTTTGAAAAGTGTGACAAGTGTCATACTCATCTGGAACCACTTGTTGACATTTTGGTGGAACCACTTGGAAGCTTAATCTCTTGACACATGAGGGGTGGAGATTCACCCATTTGTTGGCCTAGGATTAGACCACTTGTTGGCTTGGATGGTTGACAAGTGTAGGCTAGGAATTTAGTGTAGGAAGGAGCCTTAGATTAATGATAAGTGTAAGGTTCATTTTAGGTCTTGCACTATGTGTGTGTGAAGACCATGGTGTAAACTCACATAGTGAGTGGAGGAATGCTAAATCCTCCACTCACCACATTTTAATTCATCTTCCTCACCACTTTGTTCTCAAACCCTAACCTACCCTCTATGGAAGGAAAAGCTTGACTCAAGGCTTTGACTTCATTTTTGGCTTCCTTCCACTCACCTAAGACCCTTAAACTTGGAATACTTTAGCCTCCTCTGACTCTCCTCTACAAAACCCTAGCTTAGTTTTCTATTTTAAGCTTGGTTGCTTTGGTTTATAGAGATACAATTCTCTATTGAGGTAGGGGGTGTTCTAAGTTAGTTTTTGATGTTTTATATCTTGATACAAATGGAATACATGTCTCTAATCTAAATTTTAAGTGAGTAGTTAATAGTGTCTTGCATGAAATTAAGCTAGGACATGATTTTTGGAAAGGCCATGACTTGATTCATAACATATATTAACTTGAAATCATTTTAGGTTGTTTTGAAATCTAGAGGAATTTATAAATTAATTTAATTAATTTTTATTCATATGTTTCCATGATTTAAATTAGGTTTTGAATGAATATATGTAATGATCATGATAAGTTCTTCAACATATATTAAATTGAGTATGTTTAGATGAGAAATGAAATCTAGCGAAATTAGTTGTTTTATCAAATTAATTTCTATCATTGTTGTATTAATGATTTGAGTATGAATTTCATGTTGATTACATGTTTAAGTCTTGATTTTAAACTTGTATAATACTTGTGAGATTATGTTTTTATTATTGAATAATATTGTTATAAAGCGTGACAAGTTGCATAGTGATTATTCAACAATTTTCATGTCATTGTAGTTGTGAACTAGAGCATGTATTGTGTTTCCAAAATTAGTTTGTGCATGGTAGATGGTATTACATTGTGTATATATATTTATACTAATATATATACGTTGTTGCACAAATTGGTGATTTTGGAAACTTGGGATGTCGTTGTTGTAACTAAGGCTAGGGCATGGTTCTAATACGGGGGATTGTCCCTCTACAAGTCTAGTGCACACATAGGGAGGTTACCCATGGGGGAGTAACCCTAAAGTAACTATGGTGTCGGTCTGATCTAGCGTGATATCTAAGTATCCACTTTGTTTGATTTCGCATTTTAAATTCCAGGTTGATAACTTTGTGAATTTGCATCTTATTGCATTGTGTTGGAAGTTCCAATGTCAATTAAACATTATGAATTGTTTTACATCAAATTGCAAAGTTGTGTAAAAATAAATTTATGCATGTTCATTCCCTACGAGTAAACTTGTTTACTCACTCTAAAGTTACTGGGTGTTTTTCAGGTAAAAAATCATTATTGTGGCATGCACATCACTCTTAGGATTGCTTAACCACTTGGAGTATTTTTGTTATATTAGAATATGCACTTGTTAGCATATCATATTCCATTTTGGGTCATTTTGACAAAACATGTATTTGTTGTTCAAGCCATGCAATGTGCACTTAAGTGCACCTTTTGATACTCCTTAGATGTGTTTGTAATGAGGTCAAGGGCCAAAGACTTTCATATGACATGTATGCTAATTATTTTTCATAGCTCGTTTATGGAATTTATGGGTTTTCATGTATTGGGCAGAATTATAAACAACCTGTTTTTGCCTCCTAACCGGTTAGATGGTCTTGGGTTGACTACTTTGACTATTTTACCCCTCTTTATTTCGTTAACCATATCTCTTTCGTCCGGACTCCGAATCAAGTGATTATTGAGTCTAAATTTATTAATTTTTTGTTTTCTTTCCAATGGTGTGCTCGGTAGTACCCATTTTCATTTTTAAAATGACCAATTTGCCCCTAAGTTCATTCTTGTCCGTTTTTGAAACGTCGCTTCCGTATTCGTTTTCTTTGGGTTCCGTGACCTCATTGAGGGTCACATTGGTGTCCTAGAGACATGTTTCATCTCTAGAGACCATTGTTTTATCTTTTGCTTCTGTATTCTGGATTCATTATCGGATCTACGTTCGGTTCATCACAGGACGCACTGCCCTAAAAACCAGGAGTGTCACATAATTGCTTTTATAGTGATGTATAAGTTGTATGTATATTTTGTGTTAATTTGAGAAATTAATAATTAATTATAGCTTGCATATAACTCACTTTAGACTTGGTATATGGCATGATCATGACTTGATCTTTGTTATATATTAATTTGGGATGATTTAAATGAGTTTTCAAATCTAGAGATTTAAGTAATTTAATTTGATTTAAATTCTACTTAATTGTACTTTACTTGTATTCCATTTTAGACTTGATATATGGCATGGGCATGACTTAATCCTTGTTATATATTAATTTGGGATCATTTGAATAACTTTTGAAATCTACAGATTTAATTAATTTAAATTAATTAAATTTTACATGATGATATCTTGCTCATTTTGCAGTTTTGATTTGATATATGTAATGACCATGCTATGTTATTTACAGGAGAACCAGGAACAGAGAGCTTTCCTGGTGCAGCTGGGCCATCCTAGACTTGAACCAGAGACCTCGCCCGCGAAGTAAATCATCGCACCTACGGTCCAACCAATTGGGAGAGAATCCATTAACATATATTAATTTGAGGTTATTTGAAATTGATTTGAAATTTGAGAATTTAACTATTTTTGTTTAATTAAATTCTATCTAATTGCTCCATGGATTTAATTGTGTTTTAGAAATTGTTTCTATATTTAAATCATGGATTTGGACTTGTTATATATTCGTCTGGTTACGTTTTGAGCATTGGATAATATTGTTGTTATATTTATATTCATGAGAATTTGTTTCTTTATGGAATATATTGTTGTCTTGTGTAATGAGTTGCACACTTTGTATTTGACATCTTTCATGCCATAGTAGTTGTGGACTTAGAGCATGTATTGTATGCGTTTCCAAATTTGGTTGTGCATGGTAGATAGTTGATTATCTTGTATATACATGTGATATATACGTTGTTGCACAATTTATTGATTTTGGAAACTTGGGGCGATGTTGTAGACTATGGCTAGGGCATGGTTTTAGTACGGGGGATTGTCCCCCTATAGTCTAATGTGCACATAGGGAGGTTACCCGTGGGCTAGTAACCCTAAAGTAACCACGTTATCGGTCTAATCCGGTGTGATATCCAACTATCCACCTTGTTTGATTTCGCATTTCATTTCAAATTGATAACTAAATGATGTTGTAACTTGTTGTTCCTTATCTGGTTTCCTATTTTAAGTTTCAAGATATTAATTTTGAGAAATCATACTTTATGCATTGTATTGGAAGTTCCAATGTTGGTTAAATTGCATCGATATTGTGATTTGTGTTTTATTGTTCTAATGTAGCCTAGGACGATTTGTTAGACTCATTTGGAACATAGACACTAGGTGGCATGAACCATTTTAGTTGATTTCGCATTTCAGGTTTCAAGTTAATGACTTTGATGATCTGTATCTTGTTACATTGTATAGTATGCTTTTATATTATTTAATTGCGTAAATATTGTAGTTTATACTTGGAATGCTTTAATGTAGCATAGGATGATTCCTAAGTCTCACTTACGATATAGACGTTAGGTGGCATGATCCTTTTGAATTGTTCATGTTAATGTAATAACTTTGTGAAAAATTAGGTCTTTACATGCTCATTCCCTACGAGTAACTTGTTTACTTACCCCAAAGTTATCGGGTGATGTTTCAGGTACGGATGCCTTGGCTTGGGATGCATAATATCCCTGATCATTTCGTTGGATTGAAGTTCATTTAAATGTATTCTCATTCACATGCAAGTGTTAGCATGTTTGAGTTTTACTTTTAAGGTTGTAATGTATAGTTATGACAAAAATGTCATTTTTCCCTTGAACTTGTAATGTGTGCCTAAACACACTTATTGACATTCATTTTATGTGTATGAGGTGTGGCCAAGGGCCAAACACCATTTCGTTTTCACTTTTGTACTTTAGTTTCACATATTGTATTTTTGGGCTAAAATGGTAAAATGCAACTGTTAGTCACTAATTGACTCTAGAAGGGGGGGTGAATAGAGTCAAGGACTAATTTTTGCAATTTATAAAGTATTAAATCTAACAAATTGTTAAGCATAAATCAATTGAAATATTCAAGCAATATATGGCACAAGTATAAGAGAGATAGAGATAAGAGATTACAAACAATGACTCGGCGATTTAGCAAGGTTCGAAAACTCCGACTCTTCGGCTCAAGGTCCCCCTTGAGACTTCCCAAATTCACTAGAGATTCTCCTTAATGGTGGAGAGCAAACCTTCAATTAAAGCAAGACATTGCTTCTCTTTCTTGCTAGGAGAACACCCTTCTCCTAGGCTTTCTTTTGGGTCACACCAACTCTTTACAATAACTTGGAATATAAATGAATTGTACAATAAATCTCTCAAAGATAGAAGTACACAGTTCTGCTCATGGCTATAGTAAAGATGAATATATATATATGAAGCTCAGAATTACTACAGTGGAATGAAATGTAAGAGAGGAAATGAAAACAGAGGAAATGAAAGCTTAATAAATGCTTCTTTAATGCTTTTCAAGAATGGTAGAATACTCTCTATAATGGTGCAATTTATGTTGTAGACCAACCTCTGTATTTATAGATAAACGGTGTTCAATATAGCTGTTGCAGGTGGTTGGGAAACAATAAATGAAAAAGTTTCAGTTGTAGTTCAAAACCCTAGAAGGAGCCGGCTCTTGTAAAACAAGAGGTGGTGGCTCCCTAGCTTTGAGAGCTAGCTCTCCATTGCATGGAGCCGGCTCCCAGCCTCTGAGAGCCTGCTCCCTATTTTGGGAGCTTGCTCTTTGGTTGGAAGATTCATTTTTCGTTGAAAAATAGCTTGCTGGAATGTTGAGAGCCTTCTCGATCTTTTATTGGGCCTTCTCTATTTCATAGAGCCTTTTCTAATTCATGGAGCCTTCTCTAATTTTAATGGAGCCTTCTCTAATTTTTCATGGAGCCTTCTCTATTTATAGTATGAGACTTAAAATGAATTTATTTAAGTCCTAACTACACTTCATATGATGTGAGGCTCATATGTGAATGTGTTCAAAAACTTAATGAGCTAAATTTATGTTCTTTAAAAAATGAAATGAGAATGCTATGCATGAATTGTAATTTTGAGCTTCAAAATATATTCAAATGAACTTTGACATTAAATCTTAAGCTCTCACCATCCTATCTACCCTTTTCTTCATTTATTGACTATGATTGTTTAGGCTTGATGAAGACTTGCTGAAAAGCTTAAGTGATCTTTTAAGTCAGAGTTTTTCTTTAATTTCTTACACTTTGAGGCTTCCTTGAATCCATAACTTGAGTATTTGGAATGCTTGGAATGGATCTTCTAGCTCAACATTGAGGATTGAATATTGATCAACTATATATCACTCAATGAAAATATTAGTACTTAAACATCATTAATGGTTTGTAATCATCAAAACATAAGATTGACCTTTATATAAAATCCTTAGGCCAACAATCTCCCCCTTTTTGATGATGACAAAACATTGATGTGTTTATTGTCAACGTGGAGTTGCATTTGAAAGAATGCTCCCCCTATCAATAAGCATATCTAGAATATCATATCATGCTTGATTCTACAACAGATATTTTAGGCATTTAAGAGCATTTAGATTTCACAGATATTTTTTTTCAAGTCTCCCCCTAACAATATGCATCTATCAAGATATATAATTAAAAAGCAATAAAATAGACACATAAGCATGAGAACACATCTTTCTCTCCCTTTGTCATCTCAAAAAGGTTGGAGAATTTTAAAAAAAATTACTTGCCATTTCAGGAAATAACAGAGAAAAATGAATTAAAGGGCAAATAAAGAGCAAATATTTCATTTTATAGATAGTAGAATGCAGTACATAAGGAGAATGTGGACACAACTACCATATGTCAGACAAAAGTATAGATCATGATAAGGGCTTCAAAAGAAAATGGCAGAAAGAAATAAAACATAGTTAAAAAGATGCTTCTCTAAAGCAAATATAGCAAGTGAGGCCATACAAAAACAGTTTGAAATGTGGGGATACTGTTTTAAAAAGAGGAAGGTCCATATGTGTTTCGAAATTCTTCAAAATCCTCATTAAGATGAGTGATTGTCATTTGTATTTCGTCAAGTTGAGTTTGTTGTTTTTCAAGAGTGGCTTGGTTTTAACGACTGCCTTTGAGAATTTCCAATAAGAGAGCACGATTGGTACAATTTTCAACTGGAACTTCCTCATCTTCAGCACCGTCATCACTGTTATGTTCATCTTCATCCCGATCATTGACATCCTCAATTTCTTCTCTTCTAGCTTTAGCCTCTTCGAACCTTCGTTGCCTAGAATAAAACCAAACTCCATTTGAATCCCTTTTTAGCCCCATTGACGCAAGATTTGAGGCAATGAGGATGCTTTTTGACCCTGGTTCAACTGCTTCACGCTATCAAACAGAACCTTCTTATCCATAAATATGTGAGTGAGAACCATGGCATAATATAAAGAGACCGTTTTCTTTCTTTTGCATGCAAGCAGGTGATGAAAGATTATGTATGCAAGATCAAAGTGCTTGCTATTTAAGACACACCAGATAAGAAATACGCATATATGGGAGACTTTGGATCGACTGACGAATTTTGGAAGAATGGAGTACATGATGATTTTGTGAATCAATCGGGCTTCCATAGTTAATTGCTTGGTGTTTACCTCTTTGGTATTGGTTACACGGGAATCATAACTCATTTGCTGAATAGCCGTGAGCTTGTCAAAATCTTGACCATTAAACCATTTGGAAGAAGAATAGAATTGAATTCCATTCACAGGGTGAAGGTGAAGAATTCGAGCAATGCTACTTGTATCGAGGTAAAAATACATTCCAGCCACATAGCAATTAAGTTTTTCTTCTCCAGGTATTTCTTCAAGATGAGTATAGAACAACTTCACTAATTTTGGATAGTATCTATCATTCATCCCAACAAATGATCCAAGGCCTATTGCATCAAACAATCTATAGGTGTTGAGATTAAAATCATCGTAAATTGTGTCAGACAACACCATTGCTGTGGCCACTTTTCTATACTGAAAGTACTTCTCAAATACTCTTTTGTAGGTAGGGTTTTTATATAGCATGGTAGCAGAGATTTGAATTGGATGAGGATTTGGTTCACTAAGGCTTGATTCACCATCAAGTGAACGTTGAGTATTCTATTTTTGTCCACGAGGAGGATTTTTTTTACGTGAGGATGAGGCCATGGATATTTCTAGAATTTAGACTGAAATTGCAGAAAGAATTTTCTGGATAAAAAACCAATTAACATACAATGAAAATTTCAAGACTCAAATTAGTTTAGAATGAAGATTAATAGAGGAACTTAAAAAGATTTTGAAATAATGAACCAGCCTAGTTTAAAATTCACATTCAGTCAATTTTGAGTGCTAAGACAAATTTAAGCTTGAAACCCCAAAACAAAATTTTATATAACAAGATCTAGAGATTGAAATGGATAATTTCAGCCTAAAAGTGGAAATCCAGTAGAATCTTGAAATAAACTGCCCAAATGATCCATAGACAACACATGGTTAAAATTTATTCAAAGATAAATTCAAAACAAATGGGGTTTGATAACAAAATTTTATACAATATATCTTTAAGATTTGATCTAAATATAATGGATTAATAGATTGATTAAAGGACAAATGATAGTTTGTGCATAAATTTTGAATTTGCAGACCATAGACTAAGCAATTCTTATTAGAAGAAGTCTTTTACATGTGAAAGAGAAAAGCTACAGTACAATTAAGGGTTTCATGGAATGATGGATTAAAGGAGATGAGTTTATAAATTAATCACTAGAATTCATTTAAAAAGTAAGAATCATATGAACTTTAAAAAGAATATTGATGAAGGAAGCTTACTGGTAAGGATACCCAACAAGAATCCTAGCTGAGATGCTTACCCAATTATGCTTCTAGAAAATTTTCTGAAATGATTCAATCTTAAGAGCTCACAGTAGGGAAATGCCGAGACCAATCTGTTTCTAGCATTAATGATGGAGCCGGCTCATAAGTGTATAGGGCCGGCTCTAAATAAATGTCCATGGAGCCAGCTCTAGCATTATTGGAGTCGGCTCTAGTATGCTGCTTGAGAGATGTCGAGAGTAATATAAATGGCGTCAATGTGGGAGCCGGCTCATATGTTTATAGAGCCGGCTCAATGAATTTCTATGGAGCCGGCTCTTGATTGAAGTATTTAAGGAGTAGGCTCTTTTAATTTCTAGAGACGGCTCTATAGCTGGTAGTGAGAGATGCAGAGAGATCCCGAGAGCAACAAAAAAAATATGCAGGTTTTGGGAGCCGGCTCTTGTTTTTATAGAGCCTGCTCTATCAGATTATAGAGTCTGCTCTTATATAAAAGGAGCTGG
The DNA here is from genome assembly GCF_030987335.1 of Cornus florida. Lineage (NCBI taxonomy): Eukaryota > Viridiplantae > Streptophyta > Magnoliopsida > Cornales > Cornaceae > Cornus > Cornus florida. Next base: position 70,910,587 of record NW_026775578.1, read on the forward strand.
CTCTCTCTTAAAAATCTTAAGATCCCGAAAGCATGCAATTTGAGATCATCTATGGAGCCTGCTCTGCTTTGTATAGGGACGGCTCTTTTTCTTCAAAGAGATGGCTCTTTTTTTGAATGGAGCTGGTTCAGTTGCTGCTTTGCTTTACTGTTGTATTTTTTCTTCTGAGGACATTCTAATTTCCCTTCTAAGTAAGCAAAATCTATCCTCTTGGAGTGGTTTTGTAAAAATATCGGCTAATTGTTTTTCCGTATTGACAAATATAAGTTCAATGTCGCCCTTAGAGACATGATCCCTAAGAAAATGGTACCTAATTTCTATATGCTTTGTCCTAGAATGCTGAATTGGATTTTTTGAAATACAAATTGCACTTGTATTATCACACACTATAGGAACATGATCAAAATGAAGTCCAAAGTCCTCAAGTTGTTGCTTAATGTAAAGCGTTTGAGCGCAACAACTACCGGCTGCAATATACTCGGCTTCCACCTTTGATAGAGCTACAGAATTTTGTTTCTTACAAGACTAAGATACCAGTGATTGTCCAATGAAATGACAAGTTCCGCTAGTACTTTTTTTATCAACTTTGCATCCTCCAAAGTCAGCGTCCAAGTAACCAACAAGTTCAAATGATATATGCCTAGGATACCAAAGACCTAAGAATGTAGTATAACTTAAATAGCAAAAGATGCGTTTAACGGCACATGGATGAGATTCTTTAGGACAAGATTGAAAACGAGCACATAAGCATACACTAAACATGATGTCCGGTCTACTTGCGGTTAAATATAAGAGATTACCAATCATACCTCTATATTTTTTAATATCCACATTAATGCCCTTTTTTATCTTTGTCAAGTTTTAAAGATGAGCTCATTGGAGTATTGGCATGTTTGACTTCCTCCAAGCCAAATTTCTTTAGAAAATCCTTAACATACTTAGATTGGCAAACAAAAATGCCATCAAGTGTTTGTTTGATTTGCAACCCTAAGAAGATGGTAAGTTCACCCATCATGCTCATTTCAAATTCATTTTGCATACTAGAGGCAAACTTTTCACATAGCACACTATTGGTTGATCCAAAGATAATATCATCAACATAAATTTGAATGACCAACAAGTTGCAATCAATGGTTTTAGTGAAAAGAGTATTGTCAATTTTTCCTTGAATAAACCCATTAGTAAGTAGAAAACCACTTAGTCTTTCATACCAAACTCTTGGAGCTTGTTTCAAACCATACAATGCTTTTGTCAATTTGAAAACATGGTTTGGACAATTATAGCTTTCAAAGCCAGGTGGTTGTTCAACATACACTTCTTTTTCAGTGAAGCCATTTAAGAAAACACTTTTTACATCCATTTGATATAACTTAAAGTTTTTATGAGATGCAAATGCAAGGAGCATTCTTATAGCTTCAAGTCAAGCTACAGGGGCAAAGGTTTCCTCATAATCAATTCCTTCTTCTTGATTATAACCTTGAGCAACAAGCCTTGCCTTATTTCTCATAATTGTTCCCGATTCACCCTTTTTATTTCTAAACGCCCACTTTGTGCCAATGATAGTTTTATCTTTAGGTCTTGGAACCAAATGCCAAACTTCATTTCTTTCAAATTGGTTAAGTTCTTCTTGCATGGCCAAGAGCCAAGATTCATCATTTTTGGCTTCAAGAATATTCTTTGGTTCTAGTTGGGAAACAAAAGCCACATAGTTACAAACATTACTTATTTGAGATCTAATGCTTACTCCTTTAGATGGATCGCCAATAATTTGATTTATTGGATGATTAGACACTTGTTTCTAAGCCTTAGGAAGAGTGTCTACATGAGAGTGGAACATCTTTGAAGCGATCTTCAAGAGACGGACCATTTAAATCAAGATTTTTAATGTTCTTTTCAATCTTAATCATATCTTCATTATCATCCAATGAGCATCTAAGAGGGGGTAATAGTGATTCATCAAATACAACATGTATAGATTCCACAACCACTACTATTCTTTTGTTAAATACTCTAAATGCTTTGCTACAAGATGAATATCATAGGAAAATACCTTCATCCAATTTAGGTTCAAATTTTCCTAGATTATCTTTGTCATTCAACACGAAGCATTTACACCTAAAAACTTTAAAGTATCCAATATTTGGCTTCCTTTTGTTCCAAAGTTCATAAGGAGTCTTATTAAGGAGTTTTCTAATGATGACTCTATTTATGACATAGCATGAGGTACTAACGGCTTCGGCCCATAGAAATCTAGGAGATTTATGTTCATTTAACATAGTCCTAGCCATTTCTTGGAGAGACCTATTTTTCCTTTCAACAACTCCATTTTGTTGAGGAGTTCTAGGAGCCGAAAGATTATGATTGTATCCATTTTCATCACAAAATCTTTCTACATCTTGTTTATCAAACTCTCTTCCTCTATCACTTCTAATGGTCTTAATCTTACACTCTTTTTCGCTCTTGACTCTCTTACAAAATTTAGCAAAGATTGTATGAGCCTCATTTTTGTGTGTAAGGAAAAATACCCAAGTGAATCTAAAGTAATAATCAACAATGACAAATGCATAGAGTTTTCCACCAAGACTAGCAATTCTCTCCGGATCGAATAAGTCCATATGAATTAATTCAAGTGGTCTTGTAGTCGTTATATCCTTTTTCCTTTTAAATGATGACTTGATTTGCTTGCCTATTTGGCATGCATTACAAGTTTCATTTTTAGAAAAATTAATCTTTGGGAGGCCTTTGACTAATTTATTTTTAAATAGTTTTGAAATCAAATCCATATTAGCATGACCTAATCTTCTATGCCACAACCAACTATTTTCATTTGAGGATACAAAGCACTTGACATCTTGATCATGTAATTCACACAAAATCAAAGTATACACATTACCATTTCTTAGAGCATGAAAAACTTTATTATTATCCTTTTTGACAATGCATTTATCCGATTTAAACAAAACATCATATCCTTTATCACATAGTTGGCTAATACTAAAGAAGTTATGTTTTAAGCCTTTAACAAGTAAAACGTTATCAATAGATAAAGAAGAGGAGATACCAGTAGATCCAATGCCAATGACCTTGCCTTTTGAATTGTCATCGAATGTAACACTTCTTCCTTTATGAGGTTTGATGGAGCAAAATTTTGATTGATCTCCTGTCATATGTCTTGAGCATTCGCTATTAAGGAACCCTTTGTCCTTGGATGAATATGGAGACATCAAGCAAATCTATAAAAAGAATTTGAGTAATCTTCTTTTGGTACCCACACTTTCTTGGGTCCATGGGAGTTAGGAAGGGCCATATATGTCCCTTTCATAACCCAAATTTCTTTTGTCATACATGGCCTAATAGGAAAATGATTAATCTTATGTCCTAACTTTTTACAATAATTGCATTTTGGACTTGAAGAGAAAATTTTAACAAAATAATTGTTCAAAGGTTTTCTTTTTTTCAATAAACAAGAATCTTTGTTGCGAGGATCATATCCAAGCCCATCTTTAGCATAATCATTTCTTTGTTTTCCAAGAATGAGGCCTAAATTCTCTCTACCTTTTGTGAATTTGGCTAAGGTTTCAACTTGATCCTCAATAATGACTTTCAATGATTCATTTTCAGAAATTAACTCAATTGAGCCTGCTTCTTTAGCTAATTCTTTTTCCTTTTTCAAAGTTTCATTTTCAAGTTGAGATTTTTCAAGGTTTTGAGAGATGATAAACTTTTCTCTACTAAGGCTAGCACACTTTTGAACCATTTTGCCTAATTCATCATGTAATTCTTTAAAAGCATCTAGCAAATAATTATGTGCATCAACCAATTCATCATAAGAGGTTTCTAAATCAAATGAGTCATGATTAGAATTTACCTCATCTTCATCGGCCATGAGACAAAGATTGACCAATTCATTGAGTTCATCGTCACTTTTGAATCCATTTGAATCATCATCCTCCCATGTAGCTCGCATGGCTTTGCCTTTCTTTTTGCTTTCCTTTTCATTTTTGTAGGCATACCAATCGGATTTGAAATGCCCTGGTTTTCCACAATGAAAACATGTAGGTGCTTCTCTTTTTCCTTGCTCACTTGATAAACCATTTCTTTTGAAGTTGTTACTCTTTTAGTACTTCTTCATTTGAAGGACTCTTCTCACGGTCTTGGTAATGAGAGCAATTTCTTCTTCTTCTTCACCATTAGGAGCTTTATCAATTGCGACTTCTTTAGTAGTAGCTTGAAGAGCTATATCCTTCTTTTGAGCTTCTTTGTCTTCATCTTTAGCTCATAGGCAATTAATGAACCAATGAGTTCATCTATGGTGAGTGTATTGAGATCTTTGGCCTCTTGGATAGCGGTCTTCTTGGCATCCTAATTTTTAGGCAAAGACCTAAGAATTTTTCTCACATTGTCGGACGATATATATGATCTTCCAAGAGCCTTCAAAGGATTCACAATGTTAGAAAAACGAGAGTACATTTCACTAATAGTTTCTTTGTTGTTCATGGTGAAAAGTTCATATTTATGGACAAGCATATTCATTTTAGATTCCTTAACATGACTAGTACCTACATAGGTAACTTCAAGTTTATCCCAAATTTCATTGGCCGTTTTGCAATCCGATATTCTATTGAATTCGTCTTTGCTTAAGGCACAATAGAGATTAGTGATAGCCTTGACATTACATTGTACAAGCCTACGGTCATTGAGGGTCCATTCAATATCGGTTGTTGGAACATTTTCACCATTTACTATTTTGGTTGGAACATGGTCTCCTTGTTCGGTGGCTTTCCAAACATCTATATCTATACTTCTTAGGAATGCTCTCATTTTGATCTTCCAATAGTTGTAGTCACTTCCGTCAAACCAAGGTGGTCTATTATTAGATTGACCTTCTTGATGAAAATTTGTATTGGCCATGGTCATTCTCTAAGATGATTAAATCTTTTTCTAGAGATTAGGCTCTGATACCAATTGTTAGTCACTAATTGACTCTAGAGGGGGGGTGAATAGAGTCAAGGGCCAATTTTTGCAATTTATAAAATATTAAATCTAACAAACTGTTAAGCACAAATCAATTGAAATATTCAAGCGATATATGGCACAAGTATAAGAGAGATAGAGATAAGAGATTGCAAACAATGACTCGGTGATTTAACAAGGTTTGGAAACTCCTACTCCTCGGCTCAAGGTCCCCCTTGAGACTTCCCAAATTCACTAGAGATTCTTCTTAATGGTGGAGAGCAAACCTTCAATTAAAGCAAGACCTTGCTTCTCTTCCTTGCTAGGAGAACACCCTTCTCCTAGGCTTTCTTTTGGGTCACACCAACCCTTCACAATAACTTGGAATAGAAATGAATTGTACAATAAATCTCTCAAAGATAGAAGTACACAGTTCTGCTCACGACTATAGTAAAGATGAATATATATATGAAGCTCAGAAGTACTACAGTGGAATGAAATGTAAGAAAGGAAATGAAAACAGAGGAAATGAAAGCTCAATGAATGCTTCTTTAATGCTTTTCAAGAATGGTAGAATTCTCTTTGTAATGGTGTAATTTATGTTGCAGACCAACCTCTGTATTTATAGATAAACGGTGTTCAATATAGTTGTTGCAGGTGGTTGGGAAACAATAAATGAAAAAGTTTCTGTTGTAGTTCAAAACCCTAGAAGGAGCCAGCTCTTGTAAAACAAGAGGAGGCGGCTCCCTAGCCTTGAGAGCCGGCTCTTCATTGCATGCAGCTGGCTTCCAGCCTCTAAGAGCCTGCTCCCTATTTTGGGAGCTTGCTCTTTAGGTGGAAGATTCATTTTTCGTTGAAAAATAGCTTACTGGAATGTTGAGAGCCTTCTCTATCTTTTATTGAGCCTTCTCTATTTCATGGAGCCTTCTCTAATTTTCATAGAGCCTTCTCTATTTTATGGAGCCTTCTCTAATTTTCATGGAGCCTTCTCTAATTCATGGAGCCTTCTCTAATTTTTCATGGAGCCTTCTCTATTTACTGTATGAGACTTAAAATGAATTTATTTAAGTCCTAACTACACTTCATATGATGTGAGGCTAATGTGTGAATGTGTTCAAAAACTTAATGAGCTAAATTTATGTTCTTTGAAAAATGAAATCAGAATGTTATGCATGAATTATAATTTTGAGCTTCAAAATATATTCAAATGAACTTTAACATTAAATCTTAAGCTCTCACCATCCTATCTACCCTTTTCTTCATTTCTTGACCATGATTGTTTAGGCTTGATGAAGACTTGCTGAAAAGCTGGAGTGATCTTTGAAGTCAGAGTTTTTTTTTTAATTTCTTGCACTGTGAGGCTTCCTTGAATCCATAGCTTGAGTATTTGGAATGCTTGGAATGGATCTTCTAGCTCAACATTGAGGATTGAATATTGATCAACTATATATCACTCAATGAAAATATTAGTACTTAAACATCATCAATGGTTTGTAATCATCAAAACATAAGATTGACCTTTAGAAAAAATCCTTAGGCCAACAGCAACCATTTTAGGGTTCATTTTCAAATTGGGTGATGCAAAGTGTGCACGAGCACATCCACTAGGACTCATTTATTATGTATAAAGAGTGGCTAAGGGCCAAACGGTCATTTGATTGCATTTAAGTCTGGTTCATGAATTTTTTTTGCCTTTGTAGGGCATTTTTTAAGCATTGGGGTTTGGATAGGTCAAATTTTTCATTGACAGTATTTTTAAGCTGTAGATCATTGTAGCATGTCCCAATAGGCAGGTTATATCTGTGTGCTTGATCATTTCTGGGAAAAACTCTTTTGTTGGTGAAATGAGCCTCCCATGGACTCATTTCACATTTTTCTTGCAAAATCTAACATAAGGGCATTTTAGGGTTTTTCATCAGGAAATAAATTCCGGTCTTGACTCCATCACATAGAAAATCTAATTTTAAAGGGAGTTTCAAACCCATTTTTCTGGTTTTTCTGCATTTTTACTGTTTAGGTTCAATTCTGGTTGGGTTGAACCGGTTCAGAGGGGCTGAACCAGTTCAAGATGTGTTTTGGGTCCAACATGGATGTTCTGTCCTTGTTGAACCGGTTCAGGGGTACTGAACCGGTATAAGTCCTCCAGAAACTTTTCTTCAGGCTCAGCTTCGGCTTTCCAACTTTGAACTATCATAACTTTTTTGTTTCAATTCCGAATTAGTCCATTCTTGAGTCTAAATGGACCGCATCAAAGTAAGATTTCCAATGATATAAATTTTAGTTTTAGATTCCTTTACTAACTCGAGATATCCTTATTTTAGTGAGAAGGTGTCAGATTTGGTTCGAACAGGGATAGGGTTCTTTTAGGATTTCTCTTCCTTTGGCCTTGGGACTTCATGTGAAGTTACCGAGGGATGTTTTTGGATGTTTTTGATCTCATTTGACTTGTTGGGAGTCAAATTCCTTCCACTTAGGGTAAAATGACCATTTTACCCAAGGTCCTTCTTTTGGTAGGGTTTTGATACCCTTGTCTTCGTTTTGCTTCCGTTGAGCCTCGAAACTCCTCGAAGGGCCATTGTAGTGTCTTAAGGAATTGGATCCATTTTGGGTCATCACAGGACATACTGGGTTAAAAAATCCAGGGTTGTCACAAGTTCAGTAAATTGTGAATGACCCGAACCAAATCAATCTAGCCAGTAAAGAAGTAAAACAACTTAATCGTAATTAATACTTCAATAAATTGTCAATCAATTCTCAACTACTATATATATTGTAACTGGGTGCTATATATATTGTATCCAAGGGCCAATCCAACGAAACCAATAGACGTAGATAACGAATTCCTTAATACTCGTATGCTGCCTGGGATCTTTGAATTCTTTTCTCAATATGTCCCATTGGACATTCTCGTAAAGATCAATGTCCAATATTAAACCCTCAGGCAAGCTCCCTCCCGTCACTTTACTTCTCAGGTAATAGATGATTTCATCTTCTGTGGGGGCGAATCGAAACTCTAATGGCTATTAAAACCTATTGTCTTATATCTAAGTTCAAGTCCTTGTCCTTGGTGGATAAGGATTAAAATTTTTAAAATGAAAATAATATTATATTTAAAATTTTTAATTAATATTAATTTTAATTACCTATACAATTTGTTGTATATATATACATACTAGCAAAAAGCACGTGCGATGCACTTAAGCAAATTTGTCTTCTAATTATAATATAAATTATTACAAATGATTAAAAATTAAAATATAGAGCTTCAATCATAAAACCCCCAATATTTCCTGCAAATAATATAATCAACATCACTTTTTTCTTATAACCCATTCAAACTCACACTGATCAGGGAATACTCCTGTATGATCCAGTGCCCTCTTGGCATAATCGAGCACTCTTCATTCTTCACATTTGCCATAAAATCCAACATCTTCTTGAAACCAATAAGTTGTTTCTATCCATTATAAATTTTATGAGTTTTGGTTTTGCCATCACAAGTCCAACATCCAGCTCTACTTACAGCTCTCTTCTTATCGCCAATGTTATTCAACTTGGTGAAAATTGGCATATACAAAATTAACAGCTATATGTATTATTTATTATATATAAACTACTATATGTATTGTTTATTATTCTACTAAAGAAGTCAAACTAGTTAATAAGAATTAATAGTTCAATAAAATTGAAATGACCCAGACCTAATCAATCAATCCAACTTTTATGAATCGGCATATACAAAATTAACTGTTATATATATTGCTATATCTACTAAAGAAGTCAAACTAGTTAATAGGAATTAATAGTTCAGTAAATTGTGAATTACCCTGACCAAATCAATCAAGCCAATAAAGAAGTAAAACAACTTAGTCTTAATTAATACTTCAATAAATTGTCAATAAATTCTCAACTACTATATATATTGTAAGTGGGTGCTATATATATTGTACCCTAAGACCAATCCAACGAAACCAATAGACGTTGATAACGAATTCCTTGATACTTGTATGCCTCATCGGATTTTTGAATTATTTCCTCAATATGTCCCATTGGGCATTCTCGTAAAGATTAATATCCAATATTAAACCCTCAGGCAAGCTCTCTCTCGTCACTTTACTTCTCAGGTAATAGACGATTTCATCTTCTATGGGGGTAAATCAAAACCCTAGCAGCTATAAAACCTATTGTCTTATATCTAAGTTCAAGTCTATGTCCTTGGTGGATAAGGATTAAAATTTCTAAAATGAAGCTAATATTATATTTAAATTTGTTAATTAATATAAATTTTAATTACCTATACAATTTGCTATATATATATACATACTAGCAAAAAGCACGTGCAATGCATTTAAGCGAATTTGTCTTATAATTATAATAGAAATTATTACAAAGGATTAAAAATTAAAATATAGGGCTTCATTCATAAAACCCCCAGTATTTCCTGCAATAATATAATCAACATCACCTTTTTCTTATAACCCATTCAAACTCACACCGATCAGGGAATACTCGTGCATAATCTAGTGTCCTCTTGGCATTATCAAGCACGCGTCGTTCTTCACATTTGCTTCAAAATCCAAAATCTTCTTGAAACCAATAAGTTGTTCCTATTCATTATAAATTTCATGAGTCTTAGTTTTGCTATCCCAAGTTCCACATCCGGCTCTACTTACAGCTCTTTTCTTATTGCCAATTTTATTCAACTTGGTGAAAATTGGCATATACAAAATTAACTGCTATATATATTATTTATTATATATAAACTGCTATATATATTGTTTATTATTCTACTAAAGAAGTCAAACTAGTTAATAGAAATTATTAGTTCAATAAATTATGAAAGACCCGGATCTAATCAATCAATCCAAACCTTTATAAATCGGCATATACAAAATTAACTGCTATATATATTGTTATATATACTAAAGAAGTCAAACTAGTTAATAGGAATTAAAAGTTTAGTAAATTGTGAATGACCCGGACCTAATCAATCAAGCTAGTAAAGAAGTAAAACAACTTAGTCGTAATTAATACTTCAATAAATTGTCAATCAATTCTCAACTGCTATATCTATTGTAACTAGGTGCTATATATATTGTACCCTAAAGCCAATCTAATGAAACCAATAGACGTAGATAACGAATTCCTTGATACTTATATGCGGCTAGAGATCTTTGAATTCTTTTCTTAGTATGTCCCATTGGGCATTCTCGTAAAGATCAATGCCCAATATTAAACCCTCAAGCAAGCTCTCTTCTGTCACTTTACTTCTCAGGTAATAGACGATTTCATCTTCTGTGGGGGCGAATCGAAACCCTGGCGGCTATATAAACCTATTGTCTGATATCTGTGACGACCCTGGTTTTTTAGGCCAGCGTGTCCTGTGATGAACCGAAGGTTGACCCGATAACGGATCCAAATGCGGAAGCAAAAATAGAAAATAAGACTCTAAGAAGTCAAAGTGACCTTCCGTGAGGTCGTGGAACTCAATAAGGACTAATGAGGGAACAAATGATCAGAAAAAGACCGAACAGGCCCACAAGGGCAAAATGGTCATTTCTAAAAACTATATATTCGGGTGCCACCGAGCACACCGCTGGAAGGACAATGAAAAACTAAACAAGATGGACTCAAGAATCGCATGATTCGGAGTCCGGACGAAGGAGAAACGGCATGACGAAGAAAAACGAGCACTTAAGGCAAAAAGGGTAAATTGGTAATTATCCAGGAAGAACTGGGTGCAACCGAGCACACCGTTGGAAAGACAACGAAGAATTAGTCAAGTTCAAAAAAAATTTCACTTGAATCGGAGTCCGGATGAAAGAGAAAAGCCCAAAAGAAGAATTGACGTCGCGATAGCCCGACGAGGGGCCATGACAGCCCCATGTACACGCCCATGCGCGCGCCCATGCACGCCATGCGCACGCCGGTGCACACATGGCTGGCAGCAGCAGCCCATAAAGCTGCTGTGGGTTTGTTTTTCAGAAAAATCCGGAACGGAGGCTGAATTTGGAGGCCTAGATGAATTTTTTTTGCAAAAATACAGAGAAGAAACCCCCCTCAAAATTGAGTTTTCTACGTGACTCACAAGAGAATTAAAAAAAAAACGCAATTTAGAATGCCTGAAATGCCCCTCCATGAAATCTGGTCATGGAGGTCCAAAAAGCTGCTATTTTGAAAACTGAGAACTGAACTTCGTAAGCGATTTCCGATATCAAGAGAACATTTTCTGAAAAAACACGGAAAAGAAACCACCCCTAAAATCATGTTTTCTATTCAACCATGTTGAAAGAAGAAAATAAAACCACTATGAAAGGTCCATATTGCCCCTAAATCAGAATATGCAAAAAAAATGCGAAATGAATTCACAAGAGGCTCAAAACACAAACGATAAGGTTTTGTCTGGAAACGACCATGCACGCAAACGTAACTTACCTATTTGGATGTGCTACAATGGTCCACGACTTAAATATACCACTGATACAAAATCCGACCCCCTAACGGGCAAAAAGGCAAAAATGGAACTTGGAATGAAAACTCGGAATCCAAAAATATAAAACGGGATCAAATGACCGTTTGGCCCTTGGCCACACTTCAAACATGATTTATAAGACCCTATGAAAGAATAAAAACGGAATTCCCACACCCGATACAACCATGATGAAGCAATGACTTGCGATTTTTCAAGATTTTCACAATATTTCATGAAGTTAAAAAGTACATAGAATACAATATAATGGTCATTGGCCTCCGGCCTCATCTCATACATATGGAATACATTGAAAGGAGTGTATTTAAGTACACATTACATACATGGAATCAAATATACATATTTTGACATATAAGTCTACAAAATGACATTTCATACTAACATTTGCATGAAATGGAAACTTGAAAGCTACACGACATCCAAGGAATGCTAGGCGTCACGAACCAAGTCTTCGTACCTGAAATATGCCCCAGTATCGTAGGGGTGAGTAACATAAAGCTACTCGTAGGAGATGAGCATGCATCGACCTAGCATTTTACAAATTTATCACCTTACGGTGAAACATGTCAAATGGGCTCATGCCACCTAACGTCTATGTCCAAGTGAGACTCGGGGAGCATCCTAAGCTACCTTAGAGTCTAAGCAACAAGAATCATGATATACATACATGTATGAAACGAATCATGGTTGGGATAATCCAAAGAACACGACAAGAAGAATGCTTGAGCATAGATTAACATGAATTGCATTTTCAATACAATTGAACTAGGTCTAGAGTAATCCATATAACATGACAAAAGCATATTTGAATACAAGTTAACAAGAATCACATTATCCATGCAATTCAAGAACAAAAGAGCATGTTATACAATGCAACAAGGTTTAAGTTCTCAAAGCCATCAACTTAGAATCTAAAGCACAAAATAACAGTAGTGGTTCTCAAGGTTATCAACTTGAAGTCTAAAATGCAACATCAACTAAATATAACAAGTTAGCATGATTAGGATATCTAATACCACACATCAAGACATAGATTCTCTAAGTTATCAACTAGAAATCTAAAAGTGTGAAATAAACTAAATATAACAATTTAGTATAGATGTACTTAACAACATCAAATCGCCGATAGTCACAATATAACATGATTGCAAACCTGGAATTGAATGCGAAAAACAAATAGTGGAAGACTTGGACATCACGTCTCGGACTAAACCAAGAACAAATTGGTTATTCCGGGCATTAACCCACTGGGAAGACCACCCTAGTGCGCACTATCTCAATTGGGGAGAAATCATACCTCCCGCACTAAAGCCGAACTTTAGCCATATCACAGTAACAATGTCCCAAGACTCCAAAATAATTAAGTTAACAACTTATATATGTATTAAACAGTACACGAAACTACCTTCATGCACAAGTAGGTTGTAACCACACAACACATGCTCTAAATCCACAACTACTATAGGATGACAATGTCGAATCTTCAGAGCGTGATTCGTTACGCACTATAATAACATCACATGCCGAATCTTCAGTGTGTGATTCGTTACACGCTATGCATGAATGATGTTAAATACGAAATGTGCAAATCATTACACAAGGCAACAATATATTCAATAAGGAAAACATATTCTCATGAGTATAAATATAGCAACTATGTTATCCAATGCTCAAAACATAACCAAATGAATATACAACAAGTCTAAGTCCATGATTTGAATATAGAAACCATGAATATACAACAAGTCTAAGTCCATGATTTGAATATAGAAACCACTTCTAAAACACAACTAGATCATGGAGCAATTTGATAGAATTTAAATAGATAAACACAATTAAATTCTATAGATTCCGATTCAATTCCAATTAACCTCAATTTAACACATGTTAAAGGACATGGCAAGGTCATCACTTATATCCATTTTAAAACTCAATTAGGTTGTTAGAACAACAAAGTAGAACTTTAATTAAATCATGCTAATTTAAATCCCAAGCTCCTAAAACAACTTCAAATAGTCCCAAATTAATATATACTAGTAAACAAGTCATGACCAATACAAACATCAAGTTAAAACCTTAATTAAGCTAATGGGACCACAAAATAGATTTTAATTAATTCTTTTAATTAAAATCTCTAGATTTTTAAACTTAACCAAGTGCTTTCAATTTAACATATCTTAGAGAATATGCCAAGGACTAATGTAATATCACATTACAAGTTTATTTCATGCAAGTTACACCTATGTAAATTAAACTTTCACTAAAGTTAAATATAAAATAAAGGTTGCAATTCTCATGCAATCAATCCCAATTTAATATATGTGAACAACCACACCAAAGCTTAATTTTCTAGCATGCCACAATACAATTCCAAGTTGTATATCACCATGAGGATTAAATCTTAAACATGGAATTTAATTAAATAAAAGGTTTCAAAACCTAACCGAATATTCTAAATCAAATATATGTGAAACTATATGGCATGTAAATCAAGAATATCAAGTCGGAATTTAAATAGAGTGAATAGTGCACTTGGGGCAAATTAATTAATAATTACTAATTTTTAAAACACCTCCAATTACTTTCAAATTCAACTATGTTGAAGAGCATGCTAAGGCCTAATATAATATACGAACACATATTAATTTCAGGCTAGTTAAGGCCATGTGAATTAATCTTTCACCTAAGAAGATAAATATTAAATAAAATCTTTAATACTTATTCAAATGTTCCAATTTTAATACACGACAATGAGCATATCAAGGGGCAATATAAAATCATGCTACATGTTTAAACCAAGTCATGAGCAACCGGGAAAATTAGATCCCGTACAAGAAAAATAAATAATAAAATCGCTAGATTTTATATTTAATCATGCAAACAAGAAGTATATGCATCACAAGCATGCTATATAACAAGAATTTAAACCTAGAACATCTCCTACCTCAATTTGAGATGAAAATCTCAAAAGCCATCAAAATGGAACGGCTCCGAATCCGACGAAACTACTAGGTTTTGTCGGGGACAACGCCGTGAACATAACCCCCATGAAAGCCCCATTAAAATCATAACTTGACCTTAAAACCAAACTCAAGAAATGGTCAAAACTGAATTCTAATAAGAGGGAAAGGTAGAGCACGGCGAGGGGAACAACAAACGTTAAGGCCGAAGACTTTCCATCAAGGAAAAGTGAACCAAAAGAGGAGAGAGAAGATGGCAGCACCCCTTGGGCTGCCATGGGAGCTCCAGGTCGTGCATGAAAAGGGGAGAAGATGAAAAATGAAATATCTCACCCCCCCTTTTATAGAAATCTCAAAAAGTGCCCCGAACGGGCCCCGCCGGGTCCGAAAAAGTAAAATTTGAGCAGACGTGCTCAAATGGCAAAACTTTTTGAAGAAAAAAGATTCAAAATTATAAAACATGAACAACGGAAAAAACGGAATTGAAAACCGAGTCCCGAGCAGAAAGTTATGCCCAAAATAAGTTTGGCACAAACCGGGGCCAAAAACCCTGAAACTGGAAAACATCGATCAGGAGGAAATTTCAAGAGTACATAACTCAACGAAATATGAAAATAAATCATGTACAAGGATCCAGGCTCAAAATAAGACATTTTATAATAACTTTCATTAATTGCATAATGGCCCCTCAAAAAAGTGAAAACTGCACTTATGGCCCAGAATGAAAATATCTTCCAAAAATATTTTCTTAAAAACCCTTGAAATAAAATATTTTCAAAATATATTTACGAAAAACACCCCAAGAAAAGAAAATAATTTCAAAGAACTTTGCATCCATGCCCCTATGGACACCGGGAGCAACCAAAGTACTTTCTTGCAAAAGTAAAGATACGTATTTCGAGGAAACCACTCAAGATGAAGGCACGTGAAGTCAAAAACTAACTCCGATTATGAGAAGTGAGGTTGTACCAACAATGTGACAAATGGAAAAAGACAGAATAGGGAAAAAGACGAAACAGGGAAAAGGACGAAAGGCGCATAGTGTCCAAAAAGGAAAAATACGAAAATGACTCGGTCCTCAAAGGAAATTGTCAATTCACATAAAAGAGTCTCAGAAACCAATTCTGAACACTCGAGATGACACTAAGCGACACGAAACAGAGCTCAGAAAAGAAAATTAAACGAAAAAAATTCATTCGTAAAATTTCAGGAGAAAGGAAAGGAAGGTAAATGACCGGGTTGTTACAATATCTAAGTTCAAGTCCTTGGTGGATAAAGATTAAAATTTCTAAACTGAAACTAATATTATATTTAAATTTGTTAATTAATATAAATTTTAATTACCTATACAATTTGCTGTATATATATACATACTAAAAAAAAACACGTGCGATGCACTTAAGCGAATTTGTCTTATAATTATATTATAAATTGTTATAAAGGATTAAAAATTAAAATATAGGGCTTTAATCATAAAACCACCAATATTTTATGCAAATAACATAATCAACATCACCTTTTTCTTCTACCCCATTCAAACTCACACCGATCAGGGAATACTCATGCATGATCCAGTGCCCTCTTGGTATGATCAACCACTCTTCGTTCTTCACATTTGCTTTAAAATCCAACATCTTCTTGAAACCAATAAGTTGTTCCTATCCATTATAAATATCATGAATTTTGGATTTGCCATCCCAAGTTCCACATCCGGCTCTATTTACGGGTCTCTTCTAATCGCCAATTTTATTCAACTTGGTGAAAATTGGCATATATAAAATTAACTGCTATATATATTATTTATTATATATAAACTGTTATATATATTGTTTAGTATTCTATTTAAAAAGTCAAACTAGTGTACACGAATTAATAGTTCAATAAAATTGAAATGACCCAGACCTAATCAATCAATCCAAACCTTTACGAATCGACATATACAAAATTAATTGCTATATATATTGCTATATCTACTAAAGAAGTCAAACTAGTTAATAGGAATTGATAGTTCAGCAAATTGTGAATGACCCGGACCTAATCAATCAAGCCAGTAAAGAAGTAAAACAACTTAGTCGTAATTAATACTTCAATAAATTGTCAATCAATTCATAACTGCTATATATATTGTAAGTAGGTGCTATATATATTGTACTCTAGGGCCAATCCAACGAAACCAATAGACGTAGATAACGAATTCCTTGATACTCGTAAACCGATAGGGATCTCCGAATTCTTTTCTCAATATGTCCCATTGGGCATTCTCGTAAAGATCAATATCCAATATCAAACCCTCAGGCAAGCTCTCTCCCGTCACTTTACTTCTCAAGTAATAGACGATTTCATCTTCTGTGAGGGCGAATCGAAACCTTAGCAGCTATAAAAATCTATTGTCTTATATCTAAGTTTAAGTCCTTGTCCTTGGTGGATAAGGATTAAAATTTATAAAATGAAACTAATATTACATTTAAATTTGTTAATTAATATCAATTTTAATTACCTATGCAATTTGCTGTATATATATACATACTAGCAAAAAGGACGTGCGATGAACTTGCGATGCACTTAAGCAAATTTGTCTTATAATTATAATATAAATTATTACAAAAGATTAAAAATTAAAATATAGGGCTTCAATCATAAAACCCCTAATATTTCCTATAAATAACATAATCAACATCACCTTTTTCTTATAGCCCATTCAAACTCACACCGATCAGGGAATACTTGTGCATGATCAAGTGCCCTCTTGGCATGATCAAGCACTCTTCGTTATTCACATTTTCTTCAAAATGCAACATGTGATACCCCCCTCGGATTCGAGACACGGGTTGATCAGGCCCAAGCCCAAACCCGAGGGAATATCAAACAATTAATATGTTAAAACGAACATAGAATATAAAAATGAAATAAGAAATAGAATAGAGCTGAAAGAAATACTAAATATAAAATCCTCCATAGTTAAAGATTTATAAAATCCAACTCTCCAAAACCTCCATCAGTACAACTCGGGAATCCATTTAGTGGACCCCTAAATCAAATCCCAACTGAACATAAAATAACAAGAAATAAAACCAAATCTAAAATATGGAATGAAACCCTACGTCGTCAGTAGAGTGAATGATAGTCTCTGCTCAGCACGATCAAGCCTAAGACTAGAACCGTTCGATACCTGAAAAATATAAGAGTGGGTCAGGCCCACGAATAAGTTTTAATCTAACTACAATCCATACAGTGACTCGATATGCAGATACACCCTAGATATCTCACAATATCTATCTAGTCTATAAATACATATATATCCACATTAAAGGACATTCACTAGACTACGAAGGGGTCTCAACCTGAATAGAAGGGAACATGCGAAAACGCACCCAAAAGTGGGCATGAATACCTAGACCTAACAGGGTACACCTCAACCTATCATAGCCAGATACGCATTCACTGCATATACGCACCCTAACCAACGAGCCTGAGACTCAAGCTCATCTCATGGTATCATAACCATATATCTAAAGTCCGTTCAAAACCAGAGTATGTCATTCAATTTTCATTGAGCTGATATACGATTTACAATCCAGTTAGTCACTCAACTTATTCAGTTAATATGACTTAACTACAACCAACCAATCCAGGAAGTCATTCAACTTAGTCAGTTGATCTGACTTAAACATAATTAGGATTCAATATTTTACAATCCATTCCTTTATTCCAATAGGTTAGGTCTTAGCTTTTTGAGCTAAATCATCCCTAGTATGCCGCCGTCCCATACCGGTGTATATAATCCTCAACATCCATATAAATTACAAATCATAAATAATAGTTCAGAAATTTACAGTCCAAAACCATAATCCAGATAATTGCAGAATAGTGTTAAATATTTCAGCAATTAAAATCCAAGCGTTAATCCATGTAATTGTAGAAAAGAGTTTAATATTTCAACACCAGAGCATGCATAGATCAAATCTAATAAATAAATGACCCTATCATGCATTCAAAATAAGATTTATAATCATACTATATCCCATTAAATTGCTAAAATTAACCTAAGCAATTAATTTCCTTCCATCCGTTAACTGTATAAAAAGTACATAAATTTTATATTGTTCGTCCCATTAACTTAGAGGTAAAGTTCACCGAAAATTAAATACTTTATCCCTCTGTGAAGTCCCAGAATTAATCAGAATAGTTCAAACCCTCAAACAGTGTCAAACAGTGCGTCAAAAAAAAAAAAATTCCAAAAAGTGCAAAATTGAGAGAGCTTGCTCCATGAACTTAGATGCCTGCTCCCTAATGCATGGAGCCTACTCCATGCCTCTTAGAGCCAACTCTAAGGGTGTGGGAGCCGGCTCCCACTTCCATGGAGCCGGCTCTCTCCCCCTCTGGGAGCCTCTGGTCCAATCCTTCTCCGTTTCCGACCATCTGCTTTGTCTCCGGCCGCTTCCAACCTTACTGTTCTTCATCTAAACTAAACCTAAGGGTCTTAAATCTCATCTAGTATTATTCCAGACCTTGGTTTATAACAGTAAGACTCAACAACAATGATTAAAACGGTAGCGAATTTTTATGCTAAAAACAGACGATAAACTCTATACATGCAAGAATTAATTCAGATACATTCAACAGACAACAGATAATCAATTTAACATATAATAATCATGCAAGATTCAATTAAGGTCCAATTAATCTCCTAGAGACTATCTAGGTGCACAGAACACAGGCCAACGGGGGAGAGAGGAAGAAAAGAACTTGCCTGTGATTTCAATTATGAAATCTCGGCATCATCTCTAAGTTTCCGGCAATTCTGAATACCGTCAGGCCTCCTGTTACTCCGGCTCAAATCCACGATTAACCTCCTTTGTCCTCTCTATTTTCCTCTCAAGCCACTCTCTGTTTCTCTCTATTTCTATGATCCGTGAATAGGATTTTTCTAACACTAACAGACGTACTGTTCTATATATAAAGGCTAAAACAAAACCCTAGTCCATGTATAATTAGAGACAAAACCCTAATTAAATCCTAGTCGGCCCATAGAACAAAACCTAAGTTATAATCTATGTCGATTACACAAACGTGACTTCTAAAAGAAAACTCTAAGTAAATAACGTATTTAAATACTCATATAACTTCTATACATAATTAAACAACTATAATAAATTAATTAAAGTCACATAATAAAAAAAAAAAATTACCAATTAAATCAAATAATTCAATTAAATCAAATAATCCAAATAATTCAAATAATAACAATTAATTCAAATAACCAAGCAACAAAACAAATATTTTTTAAAAATGCAACAAAATACTTAATTAAAATACCAGGACTATCCTTTTAAAATTAGGGGTATTACATTCTTCCCCCTAACAAAAGGAATTCCGTCCTCGGAATTCGCTCTTACCTTCTTCCAATATTTCAGGAAACTGCGAGCGAATTACATCCTCCCGTTCCCAAGTAGACTCAGCCTCATTGTGATGACTCCACTGAACACACACCAAATGAGTAACCTTATTACAAAGGATTTGATCCCGACGGTCGACAATACGACACGGTGGCTCCAAATAAGTTGCATCCGGCTGCAACTCAATCTCTCTAACATCGATATGCTGATACCGATCCTCATCTCGCAGAAATTTCCGCAACATGGAAACATGAAACACATTGTGTACGCGATCCAAATTATCCGGAAATGCCAACCGATAAGCGACAGCTCCAACTCGATTCGTAATCATAAATGGACCGACAAATCACTGTGACAACTTCCCTTTCCTCCCAAAGTGCATTACTCCTTTCATAGGATACACTTTGAGTTAAACCTGATCCCCAACTTAAAACTCCAAAGCACGTGTGCGACGATCCGCATAACTCTTCTGCCTACTCTGGGCAGTGCACATGCGATCCCTAATAAGAGTAATCTTCTCAGAAGTATCCTTGATGAACTCAAGACCCAAGAATCTGCTCTCGCCAACCTCTATCCAACAAACAGGCGATCGACAAGGTCGGCCGTACAATGCCTTAAATGGTGCCATACCAATAGTCTTCTGGAATCTATTGTTATATGCAAACTCCACAAGTGGCAAATAATCCTCCCAGTGGCCCTTGAAATCAATAACACACGACCAAAGCATATCCTCTATGATATGATTAACCTTCTTAGTCTATCCATCAGTATGAGGATGATAAGCAATGCTAAGATGCAACTTATTACCCAAAGCCTGCTGAAAACTCTTCCAAAATCCTGACACAAAGCTCGAATCCCTGTCCGATATAATAGAAAACGGAATGCCATGTAACTTCACAATCTCTGTAATGTAAAGTCTTGCCAACTGCTCTGAGGTGAAATCAATGCGAATAGGCAAGAAATGAGCTTATTTAGTCAATCTGTCCACGATGACCCCAAATGGAATTATGATCCTTAAAAGAATTAGGAAATCCCTCCACAAAATCCATAGAAATGCTCTCCCATTTCCACTCCGGTATCGGTAGTGGCTGTAGAGCTCCTGGTGGCCTCTGATGATCAATCTTGACCATCTGACAAGTACTACATCGAAAGACAAAAATAGCGATGTCTTTCTTCATACCTGCCCACCAAAACTGCCGCTTCATATCCTGATACATCTTGTCTCCTCCTAGATGAACAGAAAACTCAGAGTGGTGAGTCTCAGTCATCACATCCTTCTTCAAATCATCAGCAGAAGGTACCACCAAACGGCCCTTGTACCTCAAACCTCCATCAGTCCCAACATAGTAAAATGGAACCTCCCCGGAAGCTATCTCTGCAATTTTATCAATGCACTGTTGGTCCGTGAGTTGTGCTTTCAAAACCTTGTGAATAATAGAAGGTGTAATTACTATGCAAGCCATGAAGGCATCCGACAACTCATCCACTGTCTTCAAAGCGTTCCACTCAGTGGTGAATAAAGCAGAAAGACTACCAATAGGTCGGCGATTGAGTGCATCTGCCACCACATTCGCTTTTCCTGGATGATACTGTATAAAGAAGTGATAGTCCTTTACAAACTCTAACCATCTACGCTATCTCATATTCAGCTCTCACTGAGTGAACAAATACTGCAGACTCTTGTGATCGCTAAATAATCTGAAGGACTCACCCAACAGATAATGCCTCCAAATATGTAAGGCAAAGACCACAGCTGCCAACTCCAAATCATGTGTTGGATAATTAAGCTCCTGAGGCTTAAGCTTACAAGATCTATACGAAATTGGTCACTCCTCCTGCATCAAAACACATCCAAGACCCTGTAAAGAAGCATCTGTTTAGACAAGATACTCTATCCCGCTTTGTGGGGTAGACAAAATCGGTACAGAAGTCAATTTAGTCTTCAGCTCATCAAAAGCTTTCTGACAGTGCTCATCCCACACGAACCGTACACCTTTCTTAGTCAAATGAGTGAGTGGTCCCACTATCTTCGAGAACCCTTGGATGAACCTACGATAATATCTGGCTAATCCGAGAAAACTCCAAATCTTGGTAGGTGAAGTAAGCTGTCCCCACTCAACCACTGCTGAAACCTTGGTTAGATCTACCGCTATTCCCCTTTCTAACACCATGTGACCTAGAAACTTCATTTCCTGCTGCCAAAATTCACACTTTTCTAACTTGGCGTATAACTGGTGCTCACGAAACGTCTATAAGATAATCCAAAGATATCTAGCATGATCGTCCTTTGACTTAGAATAGATCAAGATATCATCAATGAAGACAATGACAAACTAATCCAAATAAGCCCTGAAGACTCTGTTCATTAAGTCCATGAAAATCGCTGGTACATTAGTCAACCCGAACGGCATGACATGAAACTCATAAGACCCATATCTAGTGAGAAATGCTATCCTTGGAACATCCTGCTCCCTAACCCGAAGTTGATGATATCCAGAACGCAGATTAATCTTCGAGAAATATGTCCCTTCAACTGATCAAAAAGATTATCAATTCTAAGCAAAGGTTACGTGTTACGAATAGTAACCTTGTTTAACTCCCTGTAATCTATACACAGGGGAAGTGAACCATCATTCTTCTTCACAAAGAAAACCGGTGCTCCCCAAGGTGATGTACTCCTATGAATAAAACCCTGGCTAAGTAATTGCTGAATTTGATCCCTCAGCTTTCGCATCTCTACTGGTGCCATCCTATATGGTGCCCTAGCAATAGGCGTCATGCCTAGAGCTAAGTCAATCACAAAGTCGATCTCGCGACTAGGTGGCAACCCTAGAATCTCCTGAAAAACATCCAGAAAGTCCTGTACGATTGGTAAACTATCCAATGCTATAGTACTCTCCTTCTCCGTTTCCTCCTCCATATGGAACAAATAAGTGCTAATGACCCTGTTATAATGTGGCATAGCAACGATGTACATATCCTGACCAGGTATGGTGAAAACAACAGACCTATCATAACAATCAACTTGAGCATGGTAATGCGATAACCAATCCATCCCAAGTATCACGTCATAAGTGTGCATGTCCAGGACCAAAAGATTGGTTAGAAATCTGAGTATTCCAATATCTAGTGTCATAGGCCCATCACTCTCATATAGAATGGCTGTATTGCCTATAGGTGTAGAAATACCCTGAGGTCTACTGCATACCCGCGTCGTCATCCCAGATAAAGCAACAAAAGAGTGTGTAACACCCGTATCAAATAAAACACGACCTTTTGAACCATGAATAAGAAACATACTGTAACACCCCCACATTTTCCCTGCATAAGTTAATCAGGCTTATACACGAAAAACGAGGGATATCAAAAACAATTGGCAATATACAAGCATGGAATACAAAATGATGGAAATAAAAGAATTTAGACAGGAAAGAAACATTAAATAATACAACATCCATCCATCCTTTATTTAATACAGTACTTCATTACAACTTGGAAATCCTACGTCAGGGATCCCTAAATATAACCCTGAGAGTTCAACGTCAAAAGTAAATAAAAACTGAAACTGAAGTATTACATAAAACTTCTACCCTGAACTGGATCGTAAGAGTAGATGAGTTC
Source organism: Cornus florida (assembly GCF_030987335.1). Classification (NCBI taxonomy): domain Eukaryota; kingdom Viridiplantae; phylum Streptophyta; class Magnoliopsida; order Cornales; family Cornaceae; genus Cornus; species Cornus florida. The sequence continues at coordinate 70,934,007 of NW_026775578.1, forward strand.
GGATGGTGGTCCCACACTGCTAACCTCAGCCTTGAAACGGATACTGACCGTATCCTGAAATAACAACAATGGTGGGTTAACCCCACGAGCAAGTCCTCTCTACTATGACCCAAATCAGAGAATCAAATAAATTAATCATTAGGAATCGGTTGAGTACTATAGCTGTATACATCCTAAGGGAACTATCCCATGTATAACATGACCTCAACCAGAATAGACGGTGATCACTTAGACTCACACTAGGTGGTCAAGTGTCGCCTTTCCCTACCCGGGAAATCAGCTATTATACATGGTGCACGGTACTGACAACACAGACTATAACGAACTACACAGTGATAACACCTCGCAAAGTACTGATGAATATACTGAGCATATAAATTAGGCAACACATGCCAACAATATTAATAAATATACCGAGTATGTCAATTAGGCAACACATGCCAATAATATTAAACCACATACCCCGACAGCCACACATCTGTCTATCGCAACGAATGCATAAGGTATAAATGAGTCTAAACTTATTAGCCAGCTCATATGGTTCTATATGGCAACACATCCATATAATATAAATGCGACATAATTAAACAGTCCATTTATTTCATGAAATGCACACAGCATAATGATCATGGTTTATATATCAATTAACAGTATAAACATCCCATAAGATATCATGGATAATTTATCTGACTACAACCATGGCCTTATTTAATTTATCAGTAATGGTTGATACCATTTAATAAGATAATAACACTATTTATATTTAACAACGTCGTTAAATAAATCACATTAGTATCTGTACTGTGAACGAGCCAATAAATGCTTAGAAACGATTAATCGGCCATAAGAATAAGTAACGGGTATTAAAATAATAATTTCGTGGCCCGTTAAACCCGTAAATACCAACTCAGTACCTAAAAATCCAAGTTTAAGGTTCTGGAATTTACAAAACAGGCCCTAGGGTATTCTGGTAATTTCCAGTAGCTGTAGAGACCCCACACGCGCCCTCACGCACCTCCTAGAGCCTCCCCACGCGCAGCCCAACCTTCCCCACTCTCCCACGCGCCTCCACGCGCATCTGGCATCAGCCACGCGCTCGCACGCGCTCCCACGCGCGTCTGGAGAGTTCCACGCGCGCGCACGCGCTGCCACGCGCGCACTAAGGGTACCTTGCTGACGCGGCGACTCCTGATTCGGTGGTTGCATGGACTTGGTGTAGGTGCGCTACACTGGATAATTCTATCTTAGTTCTTCTAATCCAAGGGTCCTGGTTCGCGCGTGCACCATCTTATGGTGTATTGGACTACACCGAATCAATCTGCTGATTAGTTACTCATCTAACGGCCGGATATCCATGCGCACAGTAACTATAGTGCGCCGTATCACACCGGATTACTCCGGTCATCTCCCCCACTGCCGGCGACCGGAAAACTCGCCGGAAGGTCGCTGGAAAATGCAGAAAAGCCCCGGAAAATTCCTAAAAATTCTAAAAAAAATCCCAAAGGCCATAATAATTATTTTTAGCTATATTGAACATCCTAGGATAATAACTAATTATATACTATCCTAAATAATTAAAATTTCACAAATTTAATAAACTAAAAGTCCTAATTTATTAAACTCCTTGCATGGTCTCTATGCTCTAAAATAGTATCAATAAACTAAACAATTAATTTATTAATTCAAAGGGGAAAAATAGATAATAACTTGCCTTTTTGGATTTAAAATAAATCCGCCGGTTGCGCGTAGTCGGGTAAATTCCCTACACCGGTCCAAGCTCCTTTCTTTCTCTCTCTTCCTTTCCACACTTTTACAATGGCTCACTAGAATTTTGCTCTTCTACTTACGTGAGTTTCTTTCAAATTGTAACTAACTAACTAATATATACTAATTTATATAATATATATAATACAAATATCTAACTTAAACATTAACTTTCAACATTCCCACCTATATGGCTTTAAGACAATGCAATCTTAATCAAGATATTTGATCCACCATTCTACCATAGTAAATGAAATTCTATCCTAATATTTAATTTTCCATCATTACATTGATTTAATACTATTATTATTATTACTAATATTATTTTTAATAAAACTTTTATTATTATTATTATTATTATTATATTATTATTATTATTATTATTAAACTAATATAATTATTATTATTGTTATTACAAAATAATACATTATATCATCATAATACTTTATAACACAAATATAATACTTTAATTAACTAATATTGCTTAATTAAACATAATCATCAAATAAAATTAATTATAATAATACATGCACAATTAAATGAATAAATTTACTATTTTAACATACACAATTAATTTACATGCACCATTAAATGAACTTAATATAACAATGTAGCATGCACAATAATAGGTAAAGGAATCCACACATAATTGAATTTTTTTTAAAAATAAACTAAACTCTGAAATAAAATACGGGGTATTACACATACCCTCAATAGCTTGAGGTGCCTGAACATCTTGCGGCATGGGGTTGACAACCCTGCCGTAATGCAACTGCTGTGGTGCCTGTCCATGAGGTTGCGGCGGTACCGGTAATGCTGAATATATCTGTCCCTGAATCCGTGGAACCTGTGGAGTGGGTAAAGGTACCGGTGCCCTCTGTCCCTGCTGCACATGTTGTCCATGTCCCTGTCCTGCTTTAGGACACTGCCTCGAAGTGTGACCATACTCTACAAAAGTGTAGCAACTACCCTGGAAAGTGCCAAATGGCCTCCTCTGTCGGTTAGCCTGTGGCTGGCTCTGTCCTACCCGTGGACTCCCATTCTGCAGTCGCTGAATAGGTGCCCCATCCCTATGAACATCAGAACCACCCTTGTGCTTCTTCCAAGACTATTGTCCCTGGAATTTGCCCTTGTCATTCTGTTGATGTCCGTTGCCATTCCCCTTTTCAGCTGTCTGATTTGCAAAGTTTGTCACCCCGCTTCTCTCCTCTTACCTATTTGAAGTCCACGGTCAACTAATACTGCTATAAAGCAGCGTCCACCACCTGAGCATAGGTAATATAGGCTGGACTACCTGTAATAGCTCACTTAATAGACCACATCAATCCCTTAACGAAACTATTGCGCTTCTTCTCCTCTTTATCCACCTCTTCTAGAGTAAAAAGAGATAAGCGCATGAATTGCTGCTCATACTCTGTCACTGTCATGTTTCCCTGCTGCAAATTAAGAAACTCAATCTTCATAGCTGCCCTGACTGCATAAGGAAAGTACTTCTCATTAAAGCGAGTACTGAACTGATCATAAGTCAATGCCATCCTCTCCTTTGTGGTGGTAATTGACTCCCACCACTGTAGTGCATCTCTAACTAGCTTGAAGGTAGCAAACATCTGCTTCTAAACCTCCGTGCACTGAACCAGACAAAGATGTCACTTAATATCCTTTTTCCACTGATGAGCTGCTTTCGCATCGGTGGAGCCTGAAAACTCAAGTGGGCTCCCCTTTGTGAAAGAACTCCTAGCCTTCTCCCAAGTATCAGTCTAAACAACCGGCACTGGTATCGGTGCCGGCTGTACCTGAGGCTGATTCTAAAATGCTGCTGTTACCCCTACTTCTATAGCCTGAGCAATGAGGTCGTTAATGTGAGGAGAATACTCTGGATCTTCTCCCTAATCCTGAGTCTACTGAACTTCCTCCTACTCCTCCTGAAACTGACAATCCTCATACTAAAACCCAGGCATTTGCTGCTCTTCCTCCATTTGCTGATGCCGCAGGCGTTCCTGCTGCCTACGTGCCACTCTACTCTGTCGACTGTTCATCTATCCTCTTCTAGCGTTAACCATGCTGTTAATATAGAAAGACAGACATCAGTACGAGTTTAAACGAACCGTAAAGGAATATAATGAATCCTAAACTTAAGCTCTAATCAAGAGAAAACGATACGCGGAAGTCTTAATACGAAACATCCTAGAGACACTTGAACCTGGAGTGCTCTGATACCAACTATGATACTCCTCGGATCCGAGACACGGGTTGATTAGGCCCAAGCCTAAACCCGAGGGAATATCAAACAATTAATATTTTAAAACAAACACAGAATATAAAAATGAAATAGGAAATAGAATAGAGCTAAAAGAAATACTAAATATAAAATCCTCCACAGTTAAAGATTTATAAAATCCAACTCTCCAAAACCTCCATTAGTACAACTCGGGAATCCATTTAGTGGACCCCTAAATCAAATCCCAACTGAACATAAAATAACTGGAAATAAAACCAAATCTAAAATATGGAATGAAACCCTACGTCGTCGGTAGAGTGAAAGACAGTCTCTGCTCAGCACGATCAAGCCTAAGACGGGAACCGTCCGATACCTGAAAAATATAAGAGTGGGTCAAGCCTACGAACAAGTTCTAATCTAACTACAAACCATACAGTGACCCGATACGCAGATACACCCTAGATATCTCACAATATCTATCTAGTCTATAAATACATATATATCCACACTAAGGGACATTCACTAGACTACGAAGGGGTCTCAACCTGAATAGAAGGCAACATGCGAAAACGCACCCAAAGGTTGGCATGAATACCTAGACCTAACAGGGTACACCTCAACCTATCATAGCCAGCTACGCATCCACTGCATAAACGCACCCTAACCAACGAGCCTGAGACTCAAGCTCATCTCATGGTACCATAACCATATATCTAAAGTTCGTTCAAAACCAGAGTATGCCATTCAATTATTCATTGAGCTGACATACGATATACAATCCAGTTAGTCACTCAACTTATTCAGTTGATATGTCTTAACTACAACCAACTAATTCAGGAAGTCATTCAACTTAGTCAGTTGATCTGACTAAAACATAATTAGGATTCAATATTTTACAATCCATTCCTTTATTCCAATAGGTTAGGTCTTAGCGTTTTAAGCTAAACCATCCCAATTATGCCACCGTCCCATATCGGTGCATACTATCCTCACCATCCATGTAAATTACAAAACATAAATAATAGTTCAGCAATTTATAGTCCAAAACCATAATCCAGATAATTGCAGAATAGTGTTAAATATTTCAGCAATTAAAATCCAAGCGTTAATCTATGTAATTGCATAAAAGAGTTTAATATTTCAACAATTAACATCCAGAGCATACATAGATCAAATATAATAAATAAATGACCCTATCATGCATTCAAAATAAGATTTATAATCATACTATATCCCATTAAATTGCTAAAATTAACCTAAGCAATTAATTTCCTTCCATCCATTAACAACATAAAAAGTGCATAAATTTTATACTGTTCGTCCCATTAACTTAGAGGTAAAGCTTATTCAATTAGAGGTCTTAATAACACCCAAAATTAAATACTTAATCCCTCTGTGAAGTCCCAAAATTAATCAGAACAGTTCAAACCCTCAAACCGTGTCAAACAGTGCGTCAAAAAAAAAATTTTTCCAGAAAGTGCAAAATTGAGAGAGCCTGCTCCATGAACTTGGGAGCAGGATCCCTAATGAGTGGAGCCGGCTCTATGCCTCTTGAAGCCAGCTCTAAGGGTGTGGGAGCCGGCTCCCACTTCCATGGAGCCGTCTCTCTCCCCCTCTGAGAGCCTCTAGTCCAATCCTTCTCCGTTTCCGACCGTCTGCTTTGTCTCCGGCCGCTTCCAACCTTACTGTTCTTCATCTAAACTGAACCTAATGGTCTTAAATCTCATCTAGTATTATTCCAAACCTAGGTTTATAACAGTAAGACTCAATAACAATGATTAAAGCGGTAGCGACTTGTTATGCTAAAAACAGACGATAAATTCCATACATGCAAGAATTAATTTAGATAAATTCAACAGACAACAGATAATCAATTTAACATATAATAATCATACAAGATTTAATTAAGGTCCAAGTAATCTCCTACAGACTATCTAGGTGCACAGAACACAGGCCAACGGAAGAGAGAGGAAGAAAAGAACTTGCATGTGATTTCAGTTATGAAATCTCGGCGTCGTCTCTAAGTTTCCGGTAATTCTGAATACCGTCAAGCCTCCTATTACTTCGGCTCAAATCCACAATCAACCTCCTTGGTCCTCTCTATTTTCCTCTCAAGCCACTCTCTGTTTCTCTCTAATTCTATGATCCGTGAATAGTATTTTTCTAACCCTAGCAGACGTACTGTTCTACATATAAAGGCTAAAACAAAACCCTAGTCCATGTATAATTAGAGACAAAACCCTAATTAAATCATAATCGGCCAATAGAACAAAACCTAAGTTATAATTTATGTCGGCTACAAAAACGTGACTTCTAAAAGAAAACCCTAAGTAAATAACGTATTTAAATACTCATATAACTTCTGTACATAATTAAACAAGTATAGTAAATCAATTAAAGCCACATAATAAATAAAAATAATTTACAATTAAATCAAATAATTCAATTAAATCAAATAATCTAAATAATTCAACTAATCCAAATAATAACAATTAATTCAAAAAACCAAGAAACAAAACAATTAAATAATTAAAAATGCAACAAAATACTTAATTAAAATACCAGGACTATCCTTTTAAATTTAGGGGTATTACACAACATCTTCTTGAAACCAATAAGTTGTTTCTATCCATTATAAATTTCATGAGTTTTGGTTTTGCCATCCCAAGTCCCACATCCGGCTCTACGTATAACTCTCTTCTTATCGCCAATTTTCTTCAACTTGGTGAAAATTGGCAAATACAAAATTAACTGCTATATATATTATTTATTATATATAAACTGCTATATATATTGTTTATTATTCTACTAAAGAAGTCAAACTAGTCAATAGGAATTAATAGTTCAATAAATTGTGAATGACCTGGACCTAATCAATTAATCCAAACCTTTATGAATCAGCATATACAAAATTAACTGCTCTATATATTACTATATCTACTAAAGAAGTCAAGCTAGTTAATAGGAATTAATAGTTAAGTAAATTGTGAATGACCCAGAACTAATCAATCAAGCCAATAAAGAAGTAAAACAACTTAGTCGTAATTAATACTTCAATAAATTGTCAATCAATTCTCAACAGTTATATATATTGTAAGTTGTTGCTATATATATTGTACCCTAGGGCCAATCCAACGAAACCAATAGACGTAGATAACGAATTCATTGACACTCGTATACTGCCAGGGATCTTTGAATTCTTTTCTCAATATGTCTCATTGGGCATTCTTGTAAAGATCATAGTCTAATATTAAACGTCAGGCAAACTCTCTCCTGTCACTTTACTTCTCAGGTAATAGACGATTTCATATTCTGTGGGGGCAAATCGAAACCCTAACGGCTATAAAAACATATTGGTATGTTGTTGATCTTGAAGTGGCAAATACAAAGAAAGAAGAGGAAAGAGATGAAAACTTATCTCTGTTAGGGGATAAAGTGGATAGGTTTTTGCCCGAACAAAGTTTGTTCTATACTGCTGATGCTACTTTCAGAACGCAAGCCATATGTTCTTAACACATGGAAGTGTTGACCTAGTCATTGAGGGAGAATTGATGAATCGCATGTCGAAGCGAAGGGGATAAGTAGTAAACTTACTAAATAATTCTCGCTACTTAATCTTAAGAAAAATTGGGGGCAAGCCCTATAATATATTCTGTTGTTCTTGAATAATCTCCTTACAAGCTGTCATTGAAACTGCGCCAGGAAGTGAATTTATAGCAAGAACATTAATCGGTGCTAGTGTAGGCAAAGACCAATTTATAGCTAAAAAACGGGGGACGAGATGAAGCAGTAGGGTTTTGGAATGTGGCTCTGCTCTGGAATGTAGTTGTAGTGATCGACTTGGGAAGAAAGAATTATATAGTGCTTCGAATAGATAAGTTGAAGAGAAGTATGCTCTCTGACTTGGGAGGAAAGGAACAGATATACATTGTAATCAATAATACCTAGTGTCTTATGTCGAAGTCCAAGTCCTTATCCGTGGTGGATAAGGATTATAATTTCTAAAATGAAAACTAATATTACATTTTAATTTGTTAATTAATATAAATTTTAATTACCTATACAATTTGCTTTAACTTGAGAAAAAATATATACTCCTATATATATATACAAACTAGCAAAAAGCACGTGCGACGCACTTGAGCGAATTTATCGTATAATTATAATATAAATATTTATAAAAGATAAAAAATTAAAATATAGGACTTAAATCATAAAACCCTCAATATTTCTTACAAACAACATAATCAACATCACATTCTTCTTCTATCCCTTTCAAACTCACACAACCCAGAAAATACTCGTGCATAATCTAGTATCCTGTTGGCATAATCGAGCACTCGTCGTTCTTAACATTTGCTTCAACGTCCAATATCTTCTTGAAACAATAAGTTGTTTCTGTCCATTATAAATTTCATGAGTCTTAGTTTTGCCATCCCAAGTACGACAGCAGGCTCTCTTTACAACTCTCTTCTTATCGCCAATTTTCTTTAACTTGGTGAAGACATATATAACGAATTCTTTGCTACTTGTATGCCACCATAGATATTCGAATTCTTTTCTGAATATGTCCTATGGGGCATTCACGTAAAGATCAATATCCAATACTACACCCTCGGGCAAGTTCTTTCCCGTCACTTTACTTCTCAAGAAATGGAGGATTTCATCTTCTGTGGGGGCAAAACGAAACTCCAGCGGCTAAAAAAACATAATGGTACGTTATTGATCTTGAAGAGGCAAATATAGAAAGAAGAGGAAAGAGACGAAGACATATCTTTGTTTGGGGATGAAGTGGATAGGCCTTTGCTCGAACAGAGTCTGTTCCATACTGTCGACACTGCTTTCAAAACGCTAGCTATATTCTCTTAATGCATGAAAATGAAGACTCAGACATTGAGGGAGAATTGAGGCACCATATCTCGAAGCGAAGGAAATAAGTAGTAAACTTACCAAATAGTTCTTGTTACGTAATCTTAAGAAGAATTAGGGGCAAACCCTATAATATATTCTATTATTCTTGAATAATCTCCTTGCAAGTTGTCATTGAAGCTGTGCCAGGAAGTGAATTTACAGCAAGATCATTGATCAGTGCCGATGTAGGCAAATACCAATTTACAACTAAAAAACAGAGGATGAGATGAGGTGGTAGGGTTTTGGAATGTGGCTCTTCTCTGGAATGTAGTTATAGTGACCAACTTGGGAAGAAAGAATTATATAGTGTGTCGAATAAAGAAGATGAAGAGGAGTGTGCTCTTTGACTTTGGAGGAAAGGAGCAGATATACATTGTAATCAATAATACCTAGTGTCTTATATCAATGTCTAAGTCCTTGACCTTGGTGGATAAGGATTATAATTTCTAAAATGAAAACTAATATTAAATTTAAATTTATTAATTAATATAAATTTTAATTACCTATACAATTTTCTTTAACATAAGAATAAATATATACTAATATATATATATATACACACACACATACACACTAGCAAAAAGTACGTGCGATACACGTGAGCGAATTTGTCGTATCATTATAATATAAATATTTACAAAGGATTAAAAATTAAAATATAGGGCTTAAATCATAAAACCCCCAATATTTCTTGCAAACAACATAATCAACATCACCTTCTTCTTCTAGCCTATTCAAACTCACACCGCCCAGTGAATACTCATGCATGATTTAGTGCCCTCTTGGCATGATCGAGCACTCGTCGTTCTTCACATTTGCTTCAAAATACAACATCTTTTTGAAACAATAAGTTATGTCTATCCATTATAAATTTCATGAGTATTAGTTTTACCATCCATGATACCCCTAATTTCAGAACACGGGTTGATCAAGTCCGAACACAAAATCAAGAAATATCAAAACAATTAAAGTATTTCAAACAAACACAGATTACAAAAAGAATTAAAAAGGATAAATAACTCGCTGAAGGAAAATCTATTAAATAATAAATCCATTAATAATTCTCCAATGGTTACAACTCGGGAATCCCGTAATTTAAGAATTCCTAAAAAGCATTATCCAATAAATAACAATATACTTAAAAGTAAACAAGTTGAGTAAATGAATGACAGTCTCTCGGTTGCGGATCCTCAACCTCGAGACTGGAACTTCTAATAACCTGAAAAATAAATCGTTGGTTAGACCCACGAGCAAGTTCTCTCTACCAGGCCTCTGACAACCAATAAAGATATCATCTCTTACCAAAACCAAACCTATAAAGTTTTTTTTAATATACAATGATACGCATATATAAAAATAATTATATATAATGAAAAAGCCACATCTATTACTTGGTTTATTAATTTTCAAAACCTATAAACAATAATTACATATTAATCATACCTAGACCAATCCACTATTTCTTTTAAAGAAAAGTTCTTTAAACCTTAATTCCGTCCTAAACGATTATTAAACCATTTAAATAATAAAACATAATTAATAGAATAATACATTTAATCCCATCCCTAATAATAATTGTAATTATTTAAATCACATATTCAATATCCAAGCTTTGACAAATCATTCATGTCTCCACCAATATTATTTTATTAATATAATAAAATAAATGATTAACCTTTAAGTACTAGATTATTCTAATATAAGAATATCTAATCCTAATCCAACTTACACATACAATAATCATAAATAACATTTTAATCATCCAACATATAGCAAATTATTTATACTTTGGCAAATTAACCATGCCATTATAAATATATTTATTTATATATTGGCAATTCAACCATGCCATTATAAATATATTTATTTATATATTGGCAATTCAACCATACCTCCTCAAGTATAAATATTTATACTTTTAATTAGTAATTCATCCATGTTTTCCGTGTATGTAATTTATTCATACAAATACTTAGGCAATATATTTACGCCTATGGCAACTCACCTATGGCTACAATTCAATCATGTACCAACTTTAAACTTAACAATGAAGTAAATCACATACAGACATCTCATGCATTTTATAAGCATAACATTACTTTCATAACTAGCTTATCGAGATATACCAAATAAGAATAATTAATATTAACCATCTTAAATGATATATATACATACACATATATTATATAATATATATTTATGTATAATACCTTCCGTAATATATATATATACACACACACACACACACACACACACACACACACACACACACACTTCCTTCTATAATAAATCATTAATTTATTATATTTACACAAATTAAAGGCTACTAAATATCTTAGTAACACTCTAAGACTCTTAGAACACCAAGAACACACCCTCTAATGGTTAATTTTCACCTTAACAAGCTTAAAATAAATTTTGGAAATTCACCGAACTTCACAGAACCTTTCCTGGAAGTAAAACACTTCTTCACGTGCCTACACGCGCCCTAACCCTCTGCACACGCTTCCACACGCATCCACAAGCTTCCACGTGTCACCACGCGTTCTCACTCTCCCTCGTGTGCTCCATCATTGGTAGAAGCCCTTTGTTACAGTGAACTCCGCCACATAGGATTATTTCCCCACTATCAATGCTCCAGATCTATGGGCGCACCAATTCTCCATAGTCTGCACTACACTAGATCAACCCACCTATGACCAAACCCCATCCACGGTTATGATTCCCATGCGCACCATAATTTCATACGCCGCGAAGCACCAGATCATTCTATTAAAACTTATACTAATCTAATGGTCCAGATTGGCGTGTGCACCATCTTCCCATGCACACGCCCATACCGAATTAATTCACCATTGAGGCTCCAAATTACTAAAGCTTCTTATGTACATAGTATATGTATTTTGCATAAATATTTTACATAAATATTTAACAAAATAATTCAAAATAATTAATCAGAAAATACAAAATAATCCCAGAAAATTACAGAAAATTCTAAAAAAATCTAAGAACTTCTAAAAACCTTAATTAACCCATTTGGGCCATAGATCAGCCTATAAATTGATTAATAAAATATATGCAACACACACACACACACACACACACATATAAATATAATACTTAAAACCTAATAATCCAAAAATCAAACATAATAGTTTATGCCTTTAATTATTCCGATCTAACCATGATTTTTAAATAAATAAATTAATTAAAGCCTTGATATTTAAGGTGAAATCCTTGTGAGTTCTAAGAGGAAAGATATAAAAGAACTCGCTTAAAGGTTTCAAAATGAAACCGACGCTTCAAGCTTTGATTGTCTATTCCAATCCCAACGTCCTCCTTTTCAGATCCGGCCTCCTCCTTGTCAGCCGTTCTTCTTCTTCCTCTCTCTCTGCCTCTCTTATTTTTCTAACGTGTAAAAATTTTAACCCTAAAACTTTATGTGTATATTTATACACATTAGAATCCAAATCCTATTCCTACTAGGATTACCAAATAAAATAATAAAATAATAATCTTTAAATAATATAATATATATAAACATATATTATATTACATATATATATATATATATATATATTTTTCATAATTAACTATTGGTTAATTAAATCATATATCTTATATATATCCATAAATATATATATATATATATATATATATATATATATATATATATATCATTCCATAACACTTATTAATTAATTATATTTATATATAATTAAATATATATATTTATAATTATACAAAAATGATCATTTAAATAATCAAATAATCATGGGCCTTTATTAATTAACCCAATAAAGCTTCATACAAGCCCAAGACCACATCTTTTGGTCCAACTTCCCTTAAGCCCAAATCTAATTAATTTAAATAAATCAAATAATTAAATAAATACTTAAATTAAAATAACTACTTATATGAAACATATAAACAAAATGAGAAATTACAATCAAGTCACACCATACCAATAAAATCAACACATCAATAATTTAATCAATAATCAAACACACACACAACAATCATCATATCAATCATGAAATATAATTTAATTAAAATAAGACAATTAATCTAAGTACTCAATTAATTAAAACAAATTATTTTAAAAATAAAATAAAAGTAATCAATCTCAATTAATAAATCATTTAAAATATTGGGGTATTACACCATCCCAAGTTCCACGCTTGGCTCTCTTTACAACTCTCTTCTTATCGCCAATTTTCTTCAATTTGGTGAAGATGTAGATAACGAATTACTTGTTACTTGTATGCCACCATGGATCTTCGAATTCTTTTCTGAATATGTCCTATGGGGTATTCACATAAAGATCAATGTCCAATATTACACCCTCAGGTAAGCTCTCTCCCGTCACTTTACTTTTTAGGTAATGGAGGATTTCATCTTGTGGGGGCAAAACAAAACCCTAGTGGCTGTAAAAACATACTGGTACGTTGTTGATCTTAAAGGGACAAATGTAGAAAAAGAAGAGGAAGGAGACAAAGACTTATCTCTGTCAGGGGATAAAGTGGATAAGCTTTTGCTTGAATAGAGTCTATTCCTTACTACCAACGCTACTTTCAGAATGTTAGCTATATGCTCTTAACACATGGAAGTGAAGACCCAGTCATTGAGGGATAATTGAGGCACCACATGTCGAAACGAAGGAAATAAGTAGTAAACTTACCAAATAGTTCTCGCTACGTAATCTCAAGAAGAATTAGGGGCAAACCCTATAATATATATTCTATTATTCTCGAACAACTTACTTACAAGTTGCCATTGAAGCTGCGCCAGGAAGTGAATTTACTGCAAGATCATTGATCGGTGCCGGTGTAGGCGAAGTCCAATTAACAACCAAAAAACTAGGGACGAGATGAGGCATTAGGGTTTTGGAATGTGGCTTTACTCTGAAATGTAGTTATAGTGATCGACTTGGGAAGAAAGAATTATATAGTGCTTCGAATAGAGAAGATGAAGAGGAGCATGCTCTCTGACTTAGAAGGAAAGGAATAGATATACATTGTAATCAGTAATACCTAGTGTCTTATATCCAAGTCCAAGTCCTTATCTGTTACAAGTGAAACTTGTCCCACATCGGATTTGGATGGGGGTTGAAGTGTGTATAAATGGGTGAGTATGCAGCACTACTCAACAGTTCGAACTTTTGGGTAAATGGGCAAGCGCCCACCCGTTACAGTTGGTATCAGAGCCAAACCCAATCTTAATCCGGTGTCACGCCAAGCGCCCAGCCCGGAAGGCGTCCGGGTTTGCCTCCGGGTAGGCAGGGTGGTCCGATCGCAACGAGGGCGTTGCGTAGGTTCGGGTGGGGGAGAATGTTACAAGTGAAACTTGTCCCACATCGGATTTGGATGGGGGTTGAAGTGTGTATAAATGGGTGGGTATGCAGCACTACTCAATAGTTCGAGCTTTTGGGTAAATGGGCAAGCGCCCACCCGTTACATTATTCTTCATGGATAAGGATTATAATTTCTAAAATGAAAACTAATATTACATTTAAATTTGTTTATTAATATAAATTTTAATTACCTATACAATTTGCTTTAATTTGAGAATAAATATATACTCATATATATATTTATATACTAACAAAAAGCACGTGCGTTGTACGTGATCGAATTTGTCGTATAATTATAATATAAATATTTACAAAGAATTAAAAATTAAAATATAGGGATAAAATCATAAAACTCCCAATATTATCATTTTTTTTTATCATAAAACCCCAAATTGTTTTTCAAAATCCTAATAGTATTACAAATTTATCATTTTGCCCCAATTCTGTTACTTTAGGACGTTAACCTAGCATACGGTCTTCACATGCATTAGCAATCAATTTTTAGTGATAAAACTATCCCTGCAAGAACATGTGCGAACCATGTGCTATAAATTTTTATTGGATTAAAATCATAAAACCCCCCACTACTTTCAAATTTTGATTATAAAACTCCAACTTGTTTTAAAAAACCACTATACTTTTAAAAAGTGAACACACTATCTCAATATATGTGCCTGACCCATTAACCGGGCAATGAAATGACAAATTTAACCTCATAATTTAATGTTAAACAAAAAATAAAAAATTATTTCTAAAAATTAATAAAAGACCCTTTAATCTTCTTTTTCACCCGTTTTCTATCAAACATAATTTTTTTAATTTTAAAAGGATATTTTTGTATTTTTAAAAATATTTTTTATTTTTTAATTTAACATTAAATAGTAAGGTTTATTTTGTCATTTTATAGCCCGATTAACGAGTCGAATACGAATATTGGGGCAATGCGATCACTTTTGAAAAGTGTTATTTATTAGGGAAATTGAAGGAAACACCAAATAAACTTCCCCATTTTAGTTATTTATACAATTTTACTACTTTTAAATCAAAATAAAAAATTTAATGAGATTATTTAATAGAAAATTTTAGAGATGGCACATTCAATGAACTTCTCAATTTCAATTTTTTAAACTCCACCATTTTATTGAAATTAAAATTAATTATTAAACTCAAACTCATCATCAGAACTTTTTCATCTCCCTCTATAAAAAGTGCTTTGAGTTTATTATTGATTAATGTGTTATTTGTGTGTATTGATAGGGTTGCTCATTTGTTTCTTTGATGTTTACCAGGCTATGCATAATTTTTGTCACGGAGAACTCATAATTTCTTGTTTCCAACACTTTATATGAAATTGTGACTAAATTCATGAAGGAATAGTTGTAGAGGACAAAATGTAACACATGAGAACGTTAATTGATGATGTGCATGTAATAAAATGAATGCCTATTAATCTTGAACTAAAAGCAGCAAATGATGGACATGGTATACAATATTTAAATTTTATAAATATATTCTAATTGTTTATCTTGATCATATGGCTATCATTGTATTGAGTTAAATATCATTATGAAATGAATATTTACAAATGATGAGTGAATTGATTCATTTGTGTATTCTCCTAATTTTTGTTTTTGAATTCTTTTTTTATTTAAAAAAAAAATGAAATATCGAGTTTTATATAAAGTTTATTGGCAATATAAAATGTTTATTTTATCATGTGCATCGTACGTGAATTTTCCTAGGTCATCCCTACTAACAATCATTTTATAGTAGGAATAAGATGCCAAAGAAATGTAGAAAATGTAGTACAAAATAAAGAGCAATCATAATTTAATTTAAAAGTTATTAACTAATATAAAAAATATTTGAAATGTTTAAAAATTCAAAATATCATGTTCATATTAATAACAAGATGGAAGGAAAGGTAAAAAAAATAAAAAAAATAAAAAAATAAATTATTGTATTAATGATTAGATGAATCATTAATAAAGTATGGAAACGTGTAAAAATACAATTGTTATATAAGACTAAGATGAAAGGAATCATTAAGGGCTAGTTTGGTGTGGTGGAATGAATTGGAATGGAATGGGAATAGAGATGGGAATGGAATGAGAATGGAATAGAGTGGGAATTATGATTCCCATTCTCTTGTTTGATTGCAAATATAGAATGGAATGTATAAAAGTAAAATAATAATTTCCATTTATTTGTTTGGTTGGACTAAAAATAAAAATGGATTAAATTTATAATGTTTTACCTTATTCCTCATTTATATTGTTTTCTCCAAATTATCTTTATCATTAATAAAATAAAATAAAATAAATTAAAAAATTAACATCAAATTTTTTCCAATCCAGTGGATAGAAATAGGTATGTAAGAATGAAATTGGGGCAATAGATAAAGAGAGAAAGTAGAAACTGGGCAAGTGAGGTGTTGGAGATTGGGGCGAGAAAAGGCGATGGAAAGAATGGTTATCCGATTGGAAAGAATGGTGATCCGATTTACAAACTTCAGTGCGATCGGGTGAGGACGGATCTGATTTGGAAAGAATGGTTTCAGCAATTCTTTCACAAAATCAATGAAAAAGCTTATGTAAACAGATTTGGAAAGTATCACGAAAAAGCTTCAAATCTTCTTTTTTAATTTTTTTTAACTTACCAAAAAACAAAAAAGCTTCAAATCTACTTTTGATTTTTTATTGTGTCTTGGTCCATCACTTTGAAGTTCAAGATCAGGCGGTGGGTTTGATGGAGGAGATGATGACATCGGTGGTGGCTTTAATGGAGGAGATGATGACACCGGCGATTTGATGGAGGAGGTTATGATGTCGGCGGTGGGTTTGATAAAGGAGATGATAATGCCGGCAGTGGGTTTGATAGAGGTGATGATGCCGGCGGTGGGTTTGATAGAGGATGTGATGATGCCGGCTGTGGGTTTGATAGAGGTGATGATGCCGGCGGTGGGTTTGACAGAGGATGTAATGATGCCGACGGTTTGTTTGATGGAGGAGATGGTGATGTGTGGGTTTGTAATTTGTTAGGTTTTATTTTTTAATATTTTTTTAATTTGTATTTTTCTAAAGTTGGAATGGAATGGTCATTCCTTTTGTGAAAAGGTGGAATGATTTTGATGGAATGACCATTCTCCAAGAATGGTGGAGAATGACGATTCCAAGTTTAAAATTGGACACCAAACACAAGAATGGAATAAAAACCATTCCATTCCACCGCACCAAACTAGGCCTAAGTGTCTTCATACATACATACATACATATATATATATATATATATATATATATATATATATATTTACGTTTCCTTCCATCTTGTTATTAATATGAGTATGATATTTTGAATTTTTAAACATTTTAATTATTTTTTGTATTAGTTAATAGCTTTTAAATTAAATTATGTTTACTATTAATTTTATACTACGTTTTCTACGTTTCTTTGGCATCTTCTTCCTACTATATAATAATTATATTTTGAATTTTTTAAAATTGTTTAATTATTTTTTATATTAGTTAATAACTTTTATATAATGACCCGGTCATTTTCCTTCCTTTTCTTTTTCTCAGAATTTTACGAAAGAATTTTTTTCGTTGAATTCTCTCTTACGAGTTCAGTTTCTCGTCACTTAGTGTCGTCTCGAGTACTCGGGAATGGTTTCCAAGACTCTTTTATTGACAACTTCCCTAAAGGACCGAGTCGTTTCCACATTTTCGTTTTTCCGACATTATTCACTTTTCGTCTTTTTCCCCGTGTGTCACTTTGTTGGCACAACCTCACTTTTCATGTTCGGAGTTGAGTTTTAACTTTATGAATTTTCATTCCAGTTATTTTTCTCGAAATGCGTAACTTTACTTTCGGAGAAAAGCTCGCTAGTTGTTTCTTTTTCCCGTAGGGGCGTGGATGAAAGGATTCTTCAGAAACATTGATGTTTTTTGGGGTGTTTTTCTTAAATATCTTTTGAAGATATTTATTTCAGGGGTTTTTAAAAAAATATTTTTTAGAATATATTTTCATTTTGGGCCAGTTGCGCAGTTATCCTTTTGTGTAGGGGCATTTGTGAAATTAATGAAAATTAATTGCAAAGTGTCTCCTTGGAGCTTAAATCCTCGTACGGGATTCATTTTCACATTTTATTGAGTTGTGTACTCTTAGAATTTCCTTCCGGTCATTTTTCCCATTTTTAGGATTTTCGGCCTTAGTTGCCGCCGAACTTGTTCGGGGCATATCTCTCTGTTTGGGACTCGGTTTTTGATGTCATTTCTTCCGTTATTCATTTTTTCTCATTTTGGTTCTTTTTCGTTCACAGTGTTTTGCTGTTTGAGCGCGTTTACTCAAATTTCACTTTTTCAAACCAGGCGGGGCCTGTTCGGGGCACTTTTAAGGTTTTTCTATAAATAAAGGGTTATGAAATGAAAAGTCAAAATTTTCTCTCTTCTTTCTCTCTTAGCCGTCAACCATGGAAACTAAGGGGCTGCCACCATTCTTCCTTCTTTTCCGGCCACTTCCCTTTAGTAAAATGTCATAGTGCCTTAGTGTGTATTGTAGGCCTTGGCGAGGCAGTCATTTCCCCCTTATTAGAATCCGGTTTAAGCCATTTTTTGAGTTCGGGTTTGAAGCCAAGTTCGAATTTTGGTGTGACCTCCTTGGGGTTTAATATTCACCTTGTTGTCCCCTACAAAACCCCGAAGTATCGTCAGATTCAAGGCGGTTTCATTTGGTAGCTTTTGAGATTTTCATCTCAAATTGAGGTAGGGGATGTTATAGGTTTATATATGTGTTGTATTGATTGTCTTCTAAGCATATACAACCTGTAAGCATGTCTTTGTTCAAGTTTTAGAATTTAATTTGATTATTTTCTATGTATAAGATTTAATTTCCATGTATGTATATAGGTTGGAATTAAATTGTGGCATGCTATTAAATTAGACATTGATATGTTTGTCAACATATATTAAATTGGGAATATTTAAACAAGTATTGGAACTTTTATTTAATAATTTTCTTTTATGAAAATTTAATTCACATGGTTGTAACTAGCATGAAATCAACTTGTAATGTGATATTAAAATAGGCCGTGGTATATACTTTAACCTATGTTAAAATGAGGACATTTGGAGTTGTTTAAAAATCTAGAGAAAATTAATTAATTAGCTTAATTAATTTTATTTTAAGTGTTTTAATCACTTAAATGGATAATTAATGTGATATATGTAAAGACCATGATATGTCCTCTAACATATATATATATTAATTTGAGATTATTTGGAATTGATTTGAAATCTAGAGAGTTTAATTATTTTATTTAATTAAATCCAATTTACTTGTTCCATAGATTTAACTATGCCTTAGAAATTATTTCTATGTTTAAATCATAGTAATTGGACTTAGCACGATGTAGGATATCATTGTTTTGCGAAGCTTGTTTAAATATATATTGCGTAGGTATATAGCATGTTTAGAATATTACAATTGATTACCTTGAAAGTTAGTTACTAAATTGTAGTTTATCTAGTACTTGTGGCTTAGGATGGTAATTTGGTTTAATTGTTGTACAATAATCTTGTTTGGTGTATAAATGCATATCGAGGACTTGACATGCCATATGCCATTTAGACTTGAATTTTAGGACATGGTTTGTGTGGATTCAACCTTTTTTGTGCATGTAATATGGTTTTTATGCTTTATTGGATTTTGTATAAGTTTGGTTTAACTTATTTATTTTTGTATAAGTTTTGAACTAATTAATTTTAGAAGGCTTGTAAGGACAAAATACAGGTGATGGCTAGGGTTTGGCATTAGTACGGAGACAAGAGTCTTCTAAGTCATAAGTGCGCACTAGGTAGTACCTTGTGGGTCGTAATTACCCAGAATAACTTGCTTGGTCGGAGACCATGGGTCCTAGTCTTTCTACTATTTGATTTCGCATTCAATTTCAAGTTGTTAGTCATGGGTTACTTGTGGCTTAAGAATTTGTGTTTACTTGGGTATATAAATCTCATTTAGGATACTTGAAATTGTATACTTTCTTTTTGTGTTTAAATTACATTTATAATACTTGAAATTGTATATTTGTTCCTTATTTAAACGTCATAATGTATACTTGAACTTGTATACTTGCTCCGTGAATTTAAATTTCGCTTAGTATACTTGTGCCATGTATACTTGTCTTATGCGCAATTCATTAGCTTAGTATGCTTGTGCTTGTATACTTGATTTACGAATTTTCTATATTATTAGTGTACTTGTGTACGTATGCTTAGATATTGCATATTTTGTTTTAATGTGGTTTAGTATTTTTGTAAGTGTATGCTTATATGTCGTGCATGGTGTTTAACATTGTTTTGTGTACTTGAGCATGTATACTTGTGTGTTGTCATTCATTTCAATTGCTAGTGTAGCTTGAGATGATCCCTTAGACTCATTTGGAATATAGACGTTAGGTGGCATGACCCTTTTTGAATTGTTCCACATTAAAGTGATAACCTTGTAAAAAGTTAGGTCTATGCATGTCCATTCCCTACAAGTAATACAGGTTACTCACCCCTCGCTAAATACAACATGTTTCAGGTAAGAAGACGTGGTTTCGAGATGCACAATATCCCCAGGTCGTTTCGTTGGATTAAAGTTTTTATAAATGTATTCTTGTTCACATGCAAGTGTTAGCATGTTTGAGTCTTAGTTTTAGAGTTGTAATGTATAGTTAGGTTAAAAATATCATTTTTACCTCGAGACTTATAATGTGTGCTTAAGCAAACTTTTTGACACTCATTTGATATATATGACATGAGGCCAAGGGCCAAGTACATTTACATTAGCACTTGTACTTATTTGGTGCCATATTTTGTTTAAAAATGTATTTTAATCAAATTTGGAGGTTTGGCATGTAAAATCTTGTAAATGAAATGTAATGAGGCCGTAGGCCATTGTAACACGTCTAAAATATCATATTACACTTGCGTGTATGTTCACATCATCACACAAATGCATAGTTTTAAATTTGATCATGCTATGGGGGATTCCAATAAGACTTAAGAGCTCTTTTCAGTTTTGGAGTAAAGTAGGCTTCATTTTCACAAATTTGACCTATTTCAGTCGACCGGTAGCTTATTTCGACCTTTGTCCAATTTGATTTGAATAGTGTTTTGTCAATTCCAGTAGCCAAAGTTCATTTTGAGCCATAACCGGTCGACTGGTTTGTCATTTCGGCCGACCAAAATGATGGCTCATTTCTTTTCTTTTCCTGGCTCACTTCGGTAGATCGAAATAGAGCTGCCTTGTAAGTCTTTGTTTGTTTGTTGCCTTTTTAAGCTTTTACAAATAGATTCATTCCCACATGACCTTGTTGATCTTGTTTAAGCCTTTTTATGGCGTACATGGTCTAGTTTGAACTAGATCATGTCTGCATGTGTGTTATTAGTGCCATAGGGTGTCATTTGACCTTTCCATTCTAGCTTCCGCATACGGTTGTTTATCTAAGTTCCGTGAACTTCAGGAAATGTCACATTGGTGTCTTAGGGATGACGTACATCTCCAAAGACTGGTCTTTATTTTGCTTCCGCATTTTGGATCCGTTTCAGGTCATCACTGGACACATTGGATTTGTAAAAATCCAGGGTCGTCACATTTTATATCATACTTTAATTTATACTACGTTTTCCACATTTCTTTGGTGTCTTATTCCTACTATATAATAATTATATTGTAAACGGGGAAAAAAATATATTATTAAAAAAATGTAAAGAATTTCTTAACATTTTCCAACACTTAGACATGACATTAGGAATAATCATCACCATCATCATGTCAAGTCCATGAACCACCATCATAACATTTTCTTTAGTCCAAAATCACCGTAAGCCTAAGCATTCCATCTCTTCTTCTATAGAAAAATGATTGGAAGCATACCAACATATTTTACACATTTCTTAAATGTAGGGAAAAAGTTTGTCAAATCATTATTGACAAAGGAAGTTCGATAAATGATGTGTCTAAATCAGGTGTTCTTAGAATGAAACTTCAAACTGAGCCTCACCTGCATCCATATAAGATAGACTGGGTAAATGAGACATCTTTTACAGTTTTAGAAAGATGTCCGGTCTCTATTAAATGGGTGCCTATTTCGATATAATATGGTGTGACGTCCTACCTACGGAAGTAGCCCATATAATACTTGGTCACCCATGGATTTGTGATTTAAGTGTAACTCATTGTTGTACAGAGAACACCTATAGCTTCAAGTATAATGGCAAAAATATCAAGTTAAATCCCGCAAAGCCATTAGAAAGGGACTCTAAGGCACATAGAACTTCCCTTCAGCCTTGTGTTGACCAAATCATGTTAGCAAAAGAAATGGAAAAATAAGTTGTCCATGTTCCATTTGAAAAAGTGTGTAATTCTTAACCACCTAAATCTAATGTCCCACATCATCCCATCCTAGACAATCATATAGACGATGTTAGAAGTGATGACACGCACACTTCTATAGTTTTCGATTAGGATGTTAAATATGCAAGCTATTTTTGGGAAATACTTTGGAAGCTTTTAGGGGTTAATTTTCAGATTTCATCTGCATTGTATTCTTTGATTAATGGGCAAGTTGAGACTGTTAAGTGAAATCTTGCAAAGTTGATTCAGTGTCTTATGGGAGCACATGTAGATATTGGGAACTCATTGTTGCTTGTTATGGAGTATGTCTTTGTTTGGTCAATTGGTCAACTGACAATTGTCCTACTGATATTATAAATAATTGCCTTCCTCGTCAGTCTATTGACCTTAAACCTATATCTTCATATGCTTGTTCATTTAAGATCTCTGATTCCTTTATTGAGTATGTCCATGAGCTTCATGCCGATATAAGATCACAAATTTTTTTTAGTAGTAAAAATTATAAATTTATTGCATATGCTCAACATATGAATCAAAAATTCTTGGAAGGAGATTGTCTTATAGTTTGTTTACTGCAACCACCTTATCCTTATAACTCCTTCAATTCATGTGAAGCCTAAGGCATTCAACATTTCCATATCATTAATAAGTTTGGACCAAATGCATATTTGTTTGACTTATCAACAGATAATAGTATTAGTCCAATTTTTCATATAGAGTATTTAATGCCTAACCGAGGTACTTTTGAGCCTCTTGGGTTGTTAACTTCTGCTTCTATAGGTAGAATTGCATTTTCTTCAGCAGCAACACTTGTCCTCTCATCATGTCAACTATCACATTTCAATTGTATTCAGGGTATTATTGATGGTCAGAGCGAATCACAATGGATGTATTATCCAATTTCAAACGTCTCATGGATTACAGTTAAGTCTTTGTGACGACCCTAGATTTTTCAACCCAGTGTGTCTTGTGATGAACCAAAAGACCCGATAACGGATCCGAAATGCGGAAACGAAGGAAACTAAGTGGCCACTAGAGATGTACGTCATCCCTAAGGCATCAAAATGACTCCCCATAGCATGATCAAATTGCATTATATGCTATTGTGTGATGATGTGAACATACACGCAAGTGTAAAATAGTATTTTAAACATGCTAAAATGGCCCATAGCCTTATTACAACTCATTTACAACATTTGACATGTCAGACCTCCAAGTTAGAAAAATTACATTTCATAGACAAATCATGAACATGCTAACACTTGCATGTGAACAAGAATGCTTCTAAAGAAGCTCAACTCAGCAAATCACCCAAGCAATTGCAATCTCCAATCTTGTATCCTGTACCTGAAATATGCCCCAGTATCGTAGGGGTGAGTAACATAAAGCTACTCGTAGGAAATGAGCATGCATCGACCTACGTTTTACAAGTGTACATGATTTAATCATTATGGTTCATTCCACCTAACGTCTATGTCAAAGGTTAGACTCAGGGAGCATCCTAAGATCATTTCTAGCATAAAACACATCCTTTATGCAATTTCAACAACACAAGAGCATGCTACACATAGCAACAAGATATAACATGCTTACACAAAGCAACTAGTTAGAAACATACTTACACAAAGCAACCAGATAGAAACATGCTTACACAAAGCAACTAAATATAGATTCTCAAAGTTATCAACTTGAAATCTAAATGCTAAATCAACTAAATATAGCAATTTGTATGGATGTACTTAACAATATCAAATCGCCAATAGCCAAAACCACAGTCACAATATAAACATAATTGATAACTTGGAATTGAGTGCGAAAACAAATAGTGGAAGAGTTGGACATCTAGACTCGGAATTCTGCCGAGATCAATGGTTGTTCCGGGCACTAACCCGCAGGGAAAACCACCCTAAGTGCGCACTATCTCAATTGGGGAGAACCCATACCTCCCGCACTAAAGCCGAACTTTAGCCATATCATAGTAACCATGTCCCAAGTGACTCCAAAATAAATAAGTTAACAACTTATATATATACGAAACCACATCCCACGCACAAGTAGTTCGTAACCACACAATACATGCTCTAAATCCACAACTACTATAGGATGACAAATGTCGAATCTTTAGAGCGCGATTCGTTACGTGCTATAATAACATCACATGTCGAATCTTCAGTGTGCGATTCGTTACACGTTATAACAAGATAATCCAATATTGAAACGTAATCTCATAATTTCATTACAAGTCTAAAATCATGCTTTAGATATACAATCAATGTCAAACACATGATTTAAATCCATAATGCAATAGAAACGGAATTTAATCAAGTAACTAATTAATTCCTCTAAGTTGTAATCCTCAACCAAATGGCCTCAAATTACACATGTTAGCAACATAGCATGGTTATTGCATATACCAATTCCAAAACATGATTAGGCCAATTGAATAACAAAATGGAATTTAATTAAATCACGATAATCAAATCTCTAAATCCTAAAACAACATAAAATGATCCCATATTAACATATACTGTATACCAATCCTAGTCATCTCAAATATCAATTCAAAACTTAATTAAGCTAAATGAACCATTAAATAGATTTTAATTAAAGTCTCTAGATTTTCATACTTATCCAAATGTTCTCAAATTTAAGTATGTTAAACAACATGCCTAAACTTAATTTAAAAGCATGCTACAAGTTAATTTCATGTAAGGTACATCCATGTAAATTTAATCTTGTACAAAGAATTAAATATTACTAATTTTCTAGATTTGATACAAGTCATGCAATCAAGTTGTATAATCATGGAAAACACCCCATACAACACATACAAAATCCTAAAACATCCCCTACCTCAATTGGAATGAAAATCCCAATTACCACCGAAGTGAAATCGCCCCAAATTTTTGGTCCGCAAGATAGATATTTCAGCTTGTTACCTTCAACTTGGGAAATTCATAAAAAAATTCAATTCTAATCCAAATTGAATGAATCCAAAGCCCAATGAAAGCTTAAACAATGTAATTTGATAATATCAATTTAGTTTAACAAAATATTTTCCCAATTGAAACAGTTTTGACCCACAACTTTGAAACAAATTCTGCCCAGAAAACACATTTTCAACCTATAACTTCCAACTTTGAAAATTCATGAAAAATTCATTTAACATCCAAATTGGGCAAACCTAATTTATTTTGGAAGTAAACATATGAGAATGTAAAACTAAAAATTTAAGCCATGATCCAATGTCAAAAGGTTAGTGAAATAAATCATCTAAAAATATGTTTTCCAGCTGCAATAAAAACATGGACAGCAGATAGTCTCGGATTTTTAAAAAAATTTAGAAATGCTATAAAATCGTGAAAAACTTCTGAGTAGTTTAAAATCCATGGGGAAAGTTTCAGTAAAAATTTCAAGGTAATTGAAGCATCATAGCTCCATATAAAAATTCATTTCCGGACCGGATAAAAAAAGATTTAAATTTCCAGCAACTAGTTTGCAACTTCAAAAATTCATAACTAATTCATTTTAAATCCAAATTACATGAAACCAAAACTAGATGGAATTTAATTGATTAAATTTTCATGTTATATATTTAATTTGACAAGATTTATTTCAAGTTAAAACAGTTTAAGGGCAGAATACAAGTCCTTCTCTTCTATGCATGTAAAACACTCAATAATAACATAAAAATACTTCAAAATAATAGATCAATACCTCACTAGATAATTGAATCTCTAGATATCAAAGCAAAACTAGGAGTTAGGCTAGATCCTTCAAGGGTTTTGAAGAGGAGGATGAGGAGAACAAAAAGTATTCCAAGCTTTATGGTCTAAAGTAAATGGAAGGGCCTCAAAGATCAAGGTCAATGCCTAAAGCTTCAAGCTTCATTCATAGAGGCTAGGGTTTTGTGGTGAGGAAGAAATAGATGAAATGTGAAAATGTGTGAGTGGAGGAAATAGAAAGCCTCCACTCACTATGTGATCCTACACCATGATCAACACACACATCTATGGTCAATTGCACAAAAACCCTCCTTTTAAACCATAATCCCAAAGTGGCCCAAAGATATTTGCAAGACTAAATTGTGAACCTACACTTGTCACCAATCCATGGCTCCTTCCTAAGCTTAATCCCACACCTACACTTGTCAACCATCCAAGCCAACAAGTGCACCAATCCTAAACCAACAAGTGGGTGAATTCTCACTCTCTAAATGTCATCATCCAATGCATCAAAGTGTTTCCACACAAATGTCAACAAGTGGACCAACGAGAGTGTGACACTTGTCACACTTTTCAAAAATTACAAAAAGGTCCTTTTTGAAAATATCTTCCAAATTTAATTGCAAAATGGTCCCCAAGATGAAGAATAATTACTTTATTTAATTACACTAAAACCCCACAAGTTAAGAAAAATTACACTAAAGTATGCATTAATGCCCCTTTATGAAGGAAGTAAGCAATCAACATGCTTTTCTAGAAAAGTAAAAATACCACTATCATGGAAATCAAATATCATGAATGCATGCAAAACCGGAATCAAATCCGAGCACAAAAAGTGAGGTTGTGAAAGGAAAAAGGATAAACGAGAAAAAGACAAAATGTGAATAGTGTTCAGAAAAATAAAATAAGGAAATGACACAATCCCTAAAGGAAGTTGTCAATCCAAGGAAAAGAGTCTTGGAAATCATTCCAGAGCACTCGAGACGACATCAAGTGATAAAAAATCGAACATAAAAAGGAAAAGACAACGAAAAAAAAATATCCGTTAAAATCTAAGAAAAAGAAAAGGAAGAAAAATGACTGGGTCATTGCAGTCTTGCCATGTTAATACGAGATATTCCGAGGAGTACTTTTCGCTTAACTCTTGAGAGAAGATTTCTTCTCAGCTAAGGAGAATTGATGGGGAACAAGGTATGATTCGCACACATGAGTTGCATATGTTCCATAAGCCCCATTATTGACTCACATAATTGGTGGCTCTCTTAATCACTTGTTCACTCACGTAGCAGAGCATAATCTAAGAAATTGTGTTTTGATCGATGATTTGAGGCCGATCTAGAAGCTAACAGAAGAGAGAAGTTAGCACGTTAGAGAGAGGTGAAAAAAAAAAACAAAAAGTCCAAGGAGAGATAGAAGGGAGAGTGAATTAAGAGTCCTTGATCGTAGAAAAAAGAGAATTGAAAAAAACATTTTGATGATTTGAGGTCGATCTATAGATGCTAGCAGAAAAGGGAAGTTAGCAGGGTAAGAGAGGTGTGAGAAATAAGGAAAAATGGAAAGAAAAAAAAAAGTCCAAGAAGAGATGGAAGAGAGATTGAGTTAGGATTCCTTGATCCTAAAAAAAAGAGAAAAATAGAGGCCTATTGGCTAGCAGGAGAGGGAAGTTAGTAGGGAGAGAGTGAGTTGAGAGTCTTGTTTTGGGATTTGTTTGCCCTAGCATAGCAAATTCTTATTTGGATTGTAATAGTCATGGTTCCTTCTCTGAATATTATTATTAAGGCATTATACAATTGGTGAATGGAATGTATTATTTTTCTAATTCATTATGGAATGGATTGTGCCCACTTGATTACAAGATATATTTATATATTTATATAATGACAATTAATACTCAGTTATAAATTAGTAATCATAAATGGTTCAAAGTCGGTAATTATGGATGTACATTTAATTAACTAAGACTTGAACAGAATCCACGATAGTTGAGATATATTGCGAGAGCCGTCGTATGCAATTGCTCTCTATCACAGTCATGGCTTTTGACTCTCAAGCATGAGAGAAGTATAGACTCTTTTCTTAATTAATAATTACTTTAATTTGTTTGGCGGATACTCAGGATCCTTAGACTGACACTTTGGGTAGTTATGTAATTAATAGTTAGAAGGTTATATTCTCAATATTTGCATCAATGCTACTTGTATTTATTATGTATTGATTATGGTTGATTACAAATTAAATTCGAAGGCCTTCGTATGTTTTAGACAAAATATTTTCTATATATTTATTTAGTAAATTATTATTTTTGTCAAACAAACTTTTATTGTGATCAAGCCGAAAATAATCAAAGGTAACAAAATAATTATATTAATTAGGTTGTCGAACTGATAGCTTTATAATCCGATAAATAATTATACATAGAGGGGTCAAAGTGCAAAATTAACTTAGAGGTTATTTATTAGTGTCGATGGTGCACAAGTTGCAAAAAGAGTGCTAAAGTGGCCAAGTTTAAATTTAGAGATTGCCACTACCACTTCTAACTATAAATATAGCTAGGATGAGTAGGGATCATCCCAAGGGAAATGGAGTGTATTAGCTTGGAAATCAATGTTGGATTAGTAGGTCGAGTGACCAAAGATGTTGATTGGTTAATTAAACTACAATATAAAGTAAATGGATGCAAGGTAAAGTAATTGAAGTAGAATGAAATGTATAGAATATAAGAGAGGGATCTTGGGACCTAGAGGGATCTACTAAACATCACCTTCCTAGACACTCAATGTGTAATGGATAAAGGGGATTATATGTTGCAATACTAGTGTGTGTCATTGATTGAATCAACAAGCATGGATGACTAAATAAGCATACATTGTCTAACCAAGCTAGTGAATAGCACAACATATCAAGTTAAGCCATTATTCCTTCCTTTAAGTCCACAATCAATGCACATCATCAAATTAGAGAAATATACTACTTGCATTCATAAGTATGGATCATCAAACAACAAGCATGGATTGTCCACATATCTAAGAAAGTAAAGCAACTACACTACAACTAAGCTAGTGACATGAAGATTAAACTAATTAAACTAAGGGTGTGGGGATAAGATAAAAAAAAATATCCGATCCATCGAAGGAATGTTGGATCGATCAAAGAGGGAAATTTCCTGAGCATAAGGATAAGAGGCTCAATCCATCTTGGCATGGTTGGAACATTACTATAAGATCGATCGGAACTTGGTTCAATCGATCGAAGAATGCTGTTTTCCACCACTTTTCTTCAACTTTGCTCCTTTCTTCCACTAAGCTTGAGATTACATCTGTTATGCTCTAATTTAGCTAAATTGACTTATTTTGGAGATAAGTGCATGAAAAGGGAAATAACATGAAATTAGACTAAAATGGGAAAATAATATAGAATAAGGTCCTAGAATGTTCAATTTTAAAGGGTTTAAATGCGCACTTTTCAGCGCTTATCACACTCCAAAACTTAAATACTATTAGTCCCTAGCAATGAACTACAAAAGAAACAAAGAAATGAATAACTATACAATTATGAACTAGAAAGCAATAAATGGATAATGCAACTTTTGTAGGGAACACGATTGCATTTAGCACATGCAACAACCTTTTGAACCCCTAGGTTACCCCTAGTGGATGAGTGAAGTCTTGTGAGGGTTTCCAAAAATAATACCCACAAACATTAAGCTCATTCTCACAAATGAGGCACCAATATTTCAAACAAGCATTGGAAGAAAACTACCTCAAGTATGTAATTTTTCAACCATTTCCAAGCAATCTCCCAAAATCTCAACATCAAGCAAGCAAATATAGCCCTCCACACATCAAGACAATGATCATACAAATCAAAACAATTTTAGAATCATTTTTGAGTGAACCGGTATAAAATATGTTGCTATCTAAGCCAACTAAAGAAATAATCACATCTTACCCTCAAACTAGCACGCAAATCTAGTACTAATTATCAAGACAAAGAGTGGACTTTTTATTAAAACTTTATTCATCTAAGTGCGCTTATTCTTTCCACGTGATTAATTTTTTTTTTTTTTTTATCCCTAAGGATCACAGATGGAAACATAATGCAATGTGTTGATCTATTAAGCTTTCTAGCAATCCATGAGGTCAAGCGTCAGGTCAATGACTCCCAAACCGGACGGCTTTAGGGCATTAGGTGTTTAAACACCCCTAAGAAATTACAAGCTCAAATCAACTACGCTACAAATCAAAACAACCTCCATCTAATCATTTCGCACTGCTCACCTTTTGGGAGAAGTCCTCACTTTTTTATTTGTTTTTGCAACAACACAATTTTTTTTTTTTTTTTTTTTTTTTTTTGCGTCAAGTTATTAACCTAGAGTTTCGGCCCTCCACCTTTCGGTGCGATAAATTCAGTGTTTGATGAGGCTAGAATCCCGGCTACTCAATGAAAAGGGTTTGTTATCCACCTTTATCAAAATGACAGCTTTTAATGCACTATAAATTGAATTGGGATGTAACCAATTCATTAATCAATGAAGCATGTACCCCACATATGAATGCTAGTGTGCATCTGTGCTAATGTAGAATCCTAAAGTGAATCTCAAAACAATCACAAAATCAAGATGATGTGGACCACAAGTGTAAGCATGATATCAATCTTTCGAAAAATTTACTCCTAAATGGCATCCACAAGGCATACAAGGAGTATTGGACTCTCAAGTCAAGCAATTTTTAAATTTTAAGCAATATAGTCCTCAAAAGATTAAAATCATAGCTAGTCATGGACCAATCATAGAAAATCCCTCAAATACACAAGTCATGCTCAAAATTTTGAATTGAATGCAAGCAAAGAACACATATTACCGCTAAAATTAAATCGCACAGTGTCCTCAATGTGCAAAGAGAATAACAAAAAGAGGAAAGAGTATATCAGTGCAGCTATGGCAAAGAATGGTTGGAACACAAGGATCCAAAGTGGGTGGTAAAACCCCCCCAAACTTGGGATTAACTGTGGTCCTGAAAAGATGGCACTGGATAAAACCTCATCAGATAACAAATAGGATAATAATGGTGTACAGTGGGCATGCAAGTGCAAGTGGGATAATAAATGAAATAAAGAGAGAGAAAGAGGAATAAAGGGTGGTCCTGAAAAATTTGAGCAACACTCTCTCACTGAAGTCACTGGGATGCACCTGATAATGGAGTCAATCACAAATAGATATATCAATATAAGAATCTGACATCCAAAAATATCATGCATAGAAATAGAAATAGAAATAGTATAATATACATTACAGTAACTGGGCCAACAGACTGGCCGCAAAAATATAAAATCAGTATCAAAATAGTAGTCAAAGATCACAGATATATATGATAAAGATAGAGAAAGATCAAGTAGAAGAGGTCAGTCTAGCTGGGCGTGAACCCCAGATATCTTTGGAAAGACTCTGCAGCGCAGTCAACACATCCGCGCGGAGAGTAGTCACATCTGTGCTGAGAGAGGTCACATCTGCTCGGAGGGAGATGACCGTATCCTCCAATGTCTGGATACACTCCCCCAAGCTGGGTGTCTGAGCTGGAGCGTCAGGAATAACGGGATCAGGCAACTAGTGCTCATCCTGACTCTGCTCCTGAGATTGAAGTGGTGACCCCACCGGAGAGTGATGTGGTGACTCCTCTGGAGGCTCTTGCTCCAGATTAATATCTATGAAAGCGCCCTATACCGCCGGTGCATTTGCGGGATCATCTGCTGCCTCTTCCTCTTCCTCTTCAGCTGCCTCCTCGGCTACCTCGTCCTCTAGACTCTTAATAAGAGCATTGTAGCTCTTATTCTAGTCCTTTTTGTCATAGTGGCAAGCCCCAGTCTCAAGATGCTCCTCCAAGTGAAAAGGATAGTGCTGGCTCCGGAAGATTAAAGTGATCAAATGTGTAAGGGGATGAACTTTGCCCCCTGGGCTTGTATAATCTGTGCACAGCTTCATCATGACACTCCAAATAAGTGCTGGAATTGAAAACCAATGCCCTGTGTAGAAAGTATAAAGGGCTGCGGGAAAATTTGAACACCTCTGAATCTTGTGCCCCGCCATAAATATATTTTGGTATAAAACCGAATCAAAGAACCACAGGCAGTCAGGCATTTGAGTCCTGGTGGCAAATGTGTCACCGGTACTAATAGGGCCATTCAGAGCTATGGCCATGTCTGCATTGGATAGCCTCTGAAGAATAGGATAATCAATGTTGGGAAGGCAAACATATGGGCACTGGGAAGCTGTGGCCAGTGTCTTAACTGTAATACGGATAAGATGGCCGTCAATGGTGGTCTGCAACTCAGCTAGGTTACTCAGGGCCGGCCGGAGGTTCTGGTAGGACAACCGGATGAGCCGCGGGTAACCTGAATTGGCCACCAGGGCCAGAATATAAGAGATGTTGCGCCGGTAGATCTCATCATAGGCCCATTTAGTCATAATCGACCAGGAAAAGAAGGTGTCATCAAAAACTGACTCATGCGCCACTGAAAGGCACGAATATCTCCTATCCACTTTGTCGCGGACCATGCCTAGCTATACCGGTGGTGGAATGGGTGATATGGGTAGCACATGCTCGGCCTCTTGAACCGATGAAGATGAGGAAGCAGATGCAGAAGAGGAGGAGCGCTTGGACTGAGTGGGAACTGGCTCCTCAGGCTCCGCAGCTACCTCTACTCGCTGCCGGACCCTACGGTCATATGTCCGGTAGGCAGTGGTCTTGAACCGAGTCATGGTTTGCTAAAAAGAAAGAAACACTTACAATTGTAGTTAGTAACAGGATATAGAAATGAAAGCATACAGATAGAAATATGTTTGTCAAGTTAAGATAGACAACTTAGAATATAATACATGAATCTATGCAAGTGATAATGCAGCCAAGTATAGACAATGAATAGGCCAATAAAGTGAAACATGCTAGATATGACAAGAGTATAATGCAACCAACGTGGAAAACACAAGCATTGGGCATAAATAAGATAGCATGAAACACAAAAGAGGGTATATGAGCTCTATATGCAAACCAGTAAAGTTCGATCGATCATGAAAATGGTAGGATTGATCCAAGTTGAATGATCATGACATGATTGGGATCGATAGTACTCTGATTGATCAGAGCACTAGTGTGATCAATCGAACCTATGGAAAAATATGAATAGCCACGGATCTTTGATATGGACAACACGGGGGCATTCCAATGGTCACTTCAAGGCCTGTGACCCCTTATACACCTCAACAATGCAATAGTAGTCACTTAAATCGGCACATGACCCCCGGATTCAAATTTAGAAATAAAAGATATATATACACATATATAGACATGCTTGGAAGCTTTAAAAATGGCAATCAATCAAACATGCAAGCTTTAAATTGAAGCATGGCAACATCCAAAACATGTGGATCAACTTAAAAATGAAAAGAGAAACCCCAAAAACTTACCAAATCGATATGAGAGAAGTGGAGATGACTGAGAGAGAGAAAGATAAGATCGAGAGTGGGGATGGAATTTCAGAGCTGTGGAAGGTCGCCGGAGTGTCGCCAGAGCTGGGAAAGATGGAAGAGATACGCCGGGAGAGAGGAAGGGTCTTAGATCAATATGGAAATTGATCTAAGTGACCCTTGGGTCATATTTTAAAAACGGCTCCTGACATGTTAGATCGATCACATGGGTGATCAGATCGATCGAACACAAATCGATCATGAAGGTACTCAGATCAATCGAACACACAAAACAACAAAATATTTTTCAAATTTTTGATTTGATTTGATTTTTTTTTTTAATTTGAAATTAAAAAAGAAGTCAAAGTCAACGGAAGTGCACATATCGATCGAAGATTGATCGATCGAAACTCGATCAATCCAACAAGTGAAAACCTGCAGAGATCTTCAAACGATACACAGATAGATGATTTATGTAAAGCTTGAAAAAAAATTCTAAGTATAGAACACAAATCGATCGAAAGGAAAACTGGATCGATCGAGAAGTTTTGGATCGTTCTGATGAAAAGTTCGCACGATTACACAGAGACCTGAAATATACAGAGATTTTTCACACAGTGGAGCTGAGAGGGGGGAATATGCAAAGATGGTGTTTGATCGATCGAGCTTGCTTTTGTGACTGATCAAACAGACACTAAATGCCTAATTCGAAGATGAAAGCACATGCATTCCCTATCAAAGTCTCTAACAATGCGTATAATCCCAGAATATATCTCAACGATGCAAGGAAAAAAAGGTAAAATAGAAATGAGGGAGGAATAAGGTTGAAAACCCTATGAACCACTAGTGTTTAACGTCTCTAGTAAGACATTGGGCTCTTTTAGACCGGATCAAAAATCTTGTTGTGCATCCCCTCCTTAGCGGGGTGAAAAGCACTTTGAACCCTACCCAACAAATTGTTCCCTAGAGAACTCATTGGATTTGATTCAAAAGGAATTGATGGTCCTTAATCAAAGCAATTCTTGAGCCTCCATGCCCATTCAACACTTGGTTTGAAAACATTTTTCCTTGAACTCTTTTTGGAAAGCAAACCATTGGAATGTCCAACACCAAGCACAAACTCAAATTTTTCACATTCATTTTTAATGCATTTCTCAACAACACAAACCTCTTCATGTTTGTTCAAAGAATTGGGGGTTGAATTGAATATATTCAACTTCACCTGCATATGCCCAAATGAAATTTTCATTATCCCCATCCTACAGTTTATGTTGGCATTAACGGTTGCTAAGAAAGGACAGCCAAGGATAACCGGAATTTGGCTTTTGGGATTTGCGACCAGTTCTGTGTCTATGACTACGAAATCGATCGGGAAAAAGAATTCATCAATTTTAATCAACACATCCTAAATGATACCCCGGGGCTTTTTGATGGATCGGTCGGCTAGTTGCAAAACTACTGATGTTGGTTTTAAATTTCCTAACCCCAATTAAACATACACCAAATATGGAAGAAGGTTCACACTTGCTCCCAAATCAAGAAGAGCCCGGTTAATGACATGGTCGCCAATGATGCAAGAAGTAGTGGGTGAACCGGGGTCCTTAAATTTTGGAAGAATGTTGTGTTGCAAAATGGAGCTTACTTGCTCGGTTAAAACAACTTTCTTTGGTGCTTGGCTCTTATTCTTCCTTTTTTGGGTGCAAAGATCTTTCAAGAATTTGGCATACGCCGGAATTTGTCTAATTTCATCCAAGAGAAGAAGATTAATCTTCACTTGCCTAAACATTTCAGTGATCTTATTCACTTTGCTTTGTTATTTTTCAAGAGAATTGGATTCTTTTAAGGCATCCGAAAATGGAGCCTTTGGCTCAAAATCTTTTTTCAACACATTGTCAACACAAGAATTTTTCAAATCATTTCTCAAGTCTTTTTCAACAAAAGGGTCTTTCACATGCAATGAAGGAGGAATATGATGTGAAACGGGACGGGTGTCAACTTTTGATTGCACCGGTTCACTCTCTTTATTTGATTCACCAACTTGGTTGTCTACAATTCTTTTACTTCTAAAGGTTGTCACTGCATTGACATGCTCAATTGTGTGACCTTCCGACGAGGAATTGGTCTCCACAACAAATTGTTACTTGAGAGGTGGATTCAAAGGCATCTTCCCCTTTTCCCTAGCATTCAAGGTACTAGCTATTTGCCTAACTTGGGTTTCTAGCTTCGCAATGGATTGGGAATGGAAGTGAAGTAATTGGGTGTTTGCCTCCAACGTACCCAAAGCAGTCAAAACTTTTTCTTCAAAAGTGGGACTCCTAGAATTTCCTTGAGAATAAGATTGATTTGGAAAGTGAGTATTTGAAAATTGGTTTCCATGTGATGATTGAAATGATGATCTATAACCTTGGGAACCTTGGTTTTGCATTGGGGACTGGTGGGTCGTTGAGACACCAGCATCTAAAAAAGTACTAAGTGTGTGAATGTGCAATGTGGTTAAATTTATAAAAGCCACTACTACCTCTAACTAAAAATATAGCTAGGGTGAGTAGGGATCGTCCCAAAGGATTGTGGGCGTATTTGCAATGGAAATAATATATAGGGTTAGTAGATCGAATGATCAAAATAAGGTTTGTTTGGTTCGTTAAACTACAATGCAATTGAAATTAGAGCAAACAAAATACAATGATTCTAGAAGATAGGGAAAAAAGATACAGAGGAGAGGACTTGGGTTACTGGAGCTCACCACTAAGCTTAACTTCACTAGACACTAGCAATTGTATATCAATGGGGAAATTGAATTGTAACTTGTATGTGTGTGTGACATTAATTAAAACTAGACATGGATGACAAATAAGTATAGATTGTCTAGCCAATTCAAATGGAAGGCACAACCTATCAAATGAGACCAAAATCCATTCAATGAAACCACAATTTATGCACACACAACTATCTAGAGGCATACACCCTTTGCATTCATAAGTATGGAACACTAAGGAACAAGAATAGATTATCCACCTATCTATAAATCTAAAGCCACTACACTACATCTACACTAAAGACATGGAAATTAAACTAAACAAGCTAAAGGTGTGGCACAATCCATTAAGAAACAAGTGTGAACCATCAAATAAATTACAAGAGTGTTCAATTAAGTACTATATTTTGATTATCACTAGATTAACTTCATCCATACACATAGACATGCACAAATTCCATTAAATCTAAAGAAAAGCACATGAATCATCCATTCTAGCATACATAGACATATGATTAGAAATAGATAATCAATTGGAAGCATTAATCCATACACATCAAGTAGAAACCACAAGATATATATATAAGTCTAAGATCAAAACATTTATTATAAGTAAATCCCCAAAAATATACAAAACACAAGGTCTAGGAAGCAAACTTAAGGGCTACTCTAACCCCAAGTAGAGTTTAGCCACTCATTGAAATAGTCATCCAACCCTCAAGGGATATCTCCATGGTAGGAATGACCTCTTCTTGATAGAAACCCTAGAAGAATGGAAGAACTCCCAAAATGTGTATGTCTCTCTATGCTCTAGCCTCCTCTCCAAGATGATATATGTTTTTGATATGATGATATGATGTAGATATATGATGTAAAAGTGGCTCAAAATCCTTACATATGAGGCTCAAGTGTCACACCCAATGGTCTGGACTCGTGCACTAGGGCCCTTACAATGATTATACCATGAGCCAACTTTTAATGAGCTGGACTCTATTTTAATTCGGATTTGAGAAGGTTCAATCGATCGAACTTTAGTGAGATCGATTGAACATAGGTGAGATCCATCGAATGCTGCAAAGATCGATCCATCGAATGCTGCAAAGATCGATCCATCCTTGGCGGCGCCTTTTTGAATAAAGACAAATCTCTGAGATATTTTGGGAGATTTTGGGATAAGGACAAAAGTGGTAGGTGATGATAAGATCAAGGAAGTTCGATCGATCTGATCTAAGAAAAGTTGGATCGATCGAAGATGCGATTCTTGTTGGATAAGGACAAATGCTTGGATCCATCTTGAAATAGTGAGATCGATCAATGTGAAATCGATCGAAAATATTCCTAATCGATCAAAATTTGTAGATTTCCACCACTTTGCTTCCACTTTGCTCCATTCTTCCATTCAGCTTGAGATTACTTCTTTTATGCTCTAATTTGGCTTAATTAACTTATTTTGGGAATAAGTGCCTGAAAAGGATAATAACATGAAATTAGTCTAAATCGGGAAAATAAGATAGATAAAGGTCCTAGAATACTCGAGCTTTTTAAGGGGTTTAAATGCGCACTTTTCAGCGCTCATCACACCCCCAAACTTAAATATTGCTAGTCCCTAGCAATAAACTACAAAGGAAACAAAGAAATGAACAACTATAAGATAGATAAAGGTCCTAGAATACTCGAGCTTAAGGGGTTTAAATGCGCACTTTTCAGCGCTCATCACACCCCCAAACTTAAATATTGCTAGTCCCTAGCAATAAACTACAAAGGAAACAAAGAAATGAACAACTATATAAGTATGAACTAGAAAGCAATAAATGGATAACGCCACTTTCATAGGGAACACGATTGCATTTAGCATATGTAACAACCCTTTAAAACCCTTAGGTTACCCCTAGTGGACGAGTAAAGTCTCGTGAGGGTTTCCAGAAATCATACCCACAAACATTAAGCTCTTTCTCATTAAAGAGGCACCAATTTTGCAAACGAGCATTGGGAGAAAACTACCTCAAGTATGCAATTTTTCAACCATTTCTAAGCAATCTCCTAAAATTTCAACATCAAGCAAACAAGTATGGTCCTCCACACATCAAGAAAATGATCATGCAAATCAAAACAACACTAGAATCCTTTTTGAGTGGTCCGGCATCAAATATATTATTATCTTAGCCAATTAAAGAAATGGTCACATCCTTACCCTCAAACTAATACACAAATCTAGTCCCGATCATCATAACAAAGAGTGGACCTTTTATTAAAGCTTTATTCATCTGGGTGCGTTTATTCTTTTCACTCGATTTTTTTTTTTTTTTTTTTTTTAGGATCAAAGATGGAAGTATGGTGCAATGTGTTGATCTATTAAGCTTTCTAGCGTTTCATGAGGTTGAGCATTAGGTCAATGACTCCCAAAGCACTAGGTGTTGAAACACCCCTAAGGACTTACAAGCTCAAATCAACTGGACTACAAATCAAAACAACTTCCATCTAATCATTTCCCACTTCTCACCTTTTGGGAGAAGTCCTCACTTTTTATTGCATTTGCAACTTTTTCTTTTTTTACATATTTAATTATTAACCTAGAGTTTGGGCCCTCCACCTTTCGGCGCGAGAAATTTAGTGTTTGATGAGGCTAGAATCCCGTCTACTCAATGAAAAGGGATTGTTATCCACTTTTGTCAAAATGAAAGCTTTCAATGCACTACTAGCCTAATTGGGATATAACCAATTCAATAATCAACAAAGCATGTACCCCACAAATGAATGCTAGTGTGCGCATGTGCTAGAGTAGAATCCTAAAGTGAATCTCAAAACAATCACAAAATCAGGATGATGTGGACCACAAGTGTAAGCAAGATATCAATTTTTCGAAAAATTTACTCCTAAATGGCATCCACAAGGTATACAAGGAGTATTGGACTCTCAAGTCAAGCAATTTTGAAATTTTAAGCAATATAGTCCTCAAAAGATCAAAGTCATAGCTAGTATAGACCAATCATAGAAAATCCCTTAAATACACAAGTCATGTTTAAAATTTTGAATTGAAAGCAAACACTGCAATTAATACCCATTACTCCCAAATTTAAATGGCACAGTGTCCTCAATGTGGAAAGAGAATAAAAGGAAAGAGTATACCAGTGCAACTAAGGCAAAGAATGGCCGGGACATAAGTATCCAAAGTGGGTGGTATAACCCTTCCAAACTTGGAATTGACTGTGATCCTGAAAAGATGGCACTTGGATAAAACTCATCAGATAAGAAAAGGGATAATAATAGTGCACAGTGGACATGCAAGTGTAAATAGGATAATAAATGAAATAATGAGAGAGGAATAAGGGTGGTCCTGAAGAAAGAAATTAGACAGCACTCTCCCTTACTGAAGTCACTGAGATGCACCTGATAAATGGAGTCAATCACAGATAAATGTATCAATAGAAGATCCAGACATCCAAAAATAGCATGTATAAAAATATAAACAGTATAAGGTACAATATAGTGTCCGGGCCAACAGACTAGCCGCAAAAATATCATAACAGTATCAAAAGAACAATAATGCAGTACAGATATATAAAATGATGAGAGCAAAAAGATAGAGAGATCAGGCAGAGGAAGTCGGGCGAGCGGGGCATGATCCCCGGATGTCTCTGGATATGTCACACAATGCAGCCATGACGTCGGAGCGGAGAGATGCCATATCAGTGCTGAGGGAGGCCACATCTGACCGAAGAGAGACAACTGCGTCCTCCAAGGTCTGTATACGCTCTCCTAGGCCAGGTGTCTGTGCTAGAGCGTCAGGAATGACTGGGTTAGGAGAATAATGCTCATCTTGATTATGCTCCGAAAAATGTAATGGCGACCATGCCTAAAAGTGATATGGTGACTCTGGTGCTGGCTCCCGCTCCAAATCGATATCCATATGCACGTCCGCAGCCGCCGGTGGGTCTGCTGGATCATGCTCTGCCACTGCTACTGCTGCTGCTGCCTCCTCCTCTACAGCCTCCTCAGCTGCTACAACAGCCTCCTGCTCTAAGCTCCAAATTAGAGCATTATAGCTCTTGTTCCAATCCTTCTTGCCATAGTGGCAAGCCCCTGACTCAGTATACTCCTCTGGGTGGAAGGATAGCATAACATATCAAGTTAAGTCATTATTCCTTCCTTTAAGTCCACAATCAATGCACATCATCAAATTAGAGAAATATACTACTTGCATTCATAAGTATGGAACTTCAAACAACAAGCATGGATTATCCACCTATCTAATAAAGTAAAGCAACTACACTACAATTAAGCTAGTGACATGAAGATTAAACTAATTAAACTAAGGGTGTGGCACAGTCCATCAAGAAATAAGTATAAACCATCAAATAAACATCAAGAGTATTCCATTTAAGCACAATGCCTTGACCATCACTAAATTTATAGTATCAACACACATACACATGCATCAATGTCACAAAACCTAGAGATAAACACATGAACATCTATTCTAGCATACATAGACATATGAATAGAATGAAATGATCAATTGGAAGTATTAAGTTACACAAATCATTGTAGAAACAAGATACATATATATATATATATATATATATATCAAATGTCAAGACAAGAACTACAACACAAATCCCGTTAAATTACAAAACATCAAGGTTTAGGAGGCATGCTTAAGGCTATCTCTAGCCCCAAGAGAATGGTTTAGCCACTCATTGATGTAGTCATCCAACCCTCAAGTACTATTTCCATAGTAGGAATGACCTTCTTCTCCTTGATGAAAACCCTAGATGAGTGGAAGAACTCCCAAATGGTGTGTGTCTCTTTAATCTCTAGACTCCTCCAACCTCTCTTGTGTATGGTTCCTCTCCAAGAATGTATCTATGTAAAATGGCCCAAAATCCTTATATAAGTAGCTCAAATATCACACCCAATGGTCAGACCTGTGCACTAGGACCTCCAAATGATTGCACCATGAGCACACCTTTAATTGGCCAGAAATATGTTTTTCTCGCACTTAAAGAGGTTCGATCGATCATAAGGGTTGTTCAATCAATCGAACTATGGCGGCGCCTTTTTGGAATAATGACAAAACCGAGATATTTTTTGAATATTTTGGGAAAAAAAAAATAAAAGTGGTAGGTGGGGATAAGATCAAAAATGTCTGATCGATCGAAGGAATGTTAGATCGATCAAAGAGGGAAATTTCTGAGGATAAGGACAAGAGGCTCGATCCATCTTGGCGTGGTTGGAACAATCACTATGAGATTGATCGGAGCTTGGTTCAATCGATCGAAGAATGTTGTTTTCCACCACTTTGCTTCCACTTTGCTCCTTTCTTCCACTAAGCTTGAGATTACATATTTTATGCTCTAATTCAGCTGAATTGACTTATTTTAGGGATAAGTGCCAGAAAAGGGAAATAATATGAAATTAGACTAAAATGGGAAAATAAGATAGAATAAGGTCCTAGAACATTCAAGCTTAAGGGGTTTAAATGCACACTTTTTAGCGCTTATCACTTAATATTTAATTGGAGTGTAATTAATTTCTTTTAATGGAGTAGAAATTAATTTATGAATTAATTAAATTGGGTCCACGGTTTAATAGACCAGACCAATTATTAATTTATAGTAACTAAGAAAATAGTAAGCCCAAAGGATTCTCACCCATAGCCCAAGTTGATATTAGAATCCTATTAGAATTGAGATATGTGAATTAGAGATTGAGAATGATATATTGTTTTCTTTTCTTATCTTTATTTTGCCTATATATACATGGGTCCATTTATATTTTAGGAGAGACTTTTGAAAGACAAAATGAATATGTTTTCTCTCACTAGTTTTTAAGGTTTTTTTTTTCTCTTCTAAAAGAGGCTACCACAAGCCTTGCCTCTAAGGTCATTCATCGAGGTATATTGGTGATTCCTAAAGGGAATATTACTATCAAGAAGGATGAGAAATGATCTTGCTAAGGGATCTGCAATAAGTGAGAACATTCACTTTAGAGGAAAGATTTAAAGGTTTACCCAAACCTTTGATGTAAGTATTCGATCTATTAATTGAATGATA
This sequence comes from Cornus florida, assembly GCF_030987335.1. Classification (NCBI taxonomy): domain Eukaryota; kingdom Viridiplantae; phylum Streptophyta; class Magnoliopsida; order Cornales; family Cornaceae; genus Cornus; species Cornus florida. Next base: position 70,976,642 of record NW_026775578.1, read on the forward strand.
CATCATATTTTATTTTTATATAAAACTTGTCTCTATGTGATGAATCAAGATCTACGTATGAAAATCCCTTTAAAAGTTTTTAAAACTTACACGTTTCCCAATAGTGGTATCAGAGCATGGTTTGATTCATTACTAGAGATCATAATTTTTATGAAAATCATCATTCATGGATCCAAATTATATATGCACACATATATATTGATGTATGTTGATGCATGATTTAATATGTTGATGTATATTGATACATAATGATGATGTATGTATAATTGTGAATAGATGATGATGTATTTTTGGGCCTTGGATGAAGCTTATAGGTTTAATGTAATTTTATCTTTGGATGAATGTAATTAAGGCTTTGATTTAGCCATTAAAAAGTTCAATGAAGTAATTTAATTATTTTTCATTGTATTTCATATGTATAATTAATTTCAAAGCTATGTAATCTTCATCAATTGGTACTATGAAGCTTCAAGAAGGTCCAAGAAAATTAAATAAGGTCCCTGGAATTTTCTAGAATTTTTTTGAAATTTTCAGAATTTTTTTTAGGCTTTATTTAATTTTCTAGGGTTTTTCTGTAATTTCCAACGCAATTTCGGCGGCCGAAGCAATGCCAGCGGCGAGGGCGACACGGGAGGAAGGCTACCAAATCCGGTGCGGTGCGGTACACCATATTACCGTGTGCCCGGATCCAGGACCATTGGATCAGCCCTTAGCTGAAGGGAATAATCCCATGTGGCGTAACACGGTGCATTCAGCGCACCAAAGGGACAGGCGTGTGGGAACATGCGCTAGACTTTACTAACGTGCCTTCCAAGCGCATGGAAGCACATGCCACGCACTACAGCGCCCCTCAGGTGCGTGCCAGCGCATGGAGGCACGTGCCACGTGTTACAGCTCCCCCCAAGTGCGTGTCAGAGCATGCAGGGTCCTCCGAGCGCATTCCAAGCACTGTTTTGCTTCTCTAGGCACGTACCAGCTCCCTACATGTGTTAATAAGCCGTTGGTGAACGCCCGTACAACAAGAATAGTATTTCAATGTTAAAAACTGATTTCATTGGCCATTTTATTTACTTTTGTCTGTTATTTAATTATTTATGTGATGCATGGAATAATTAATTGCTGATTATTATTGTTCATGCATTGAATCCGTGATTTTTGTCTAAATGACTTGATTCATATTAATTAAATTATGAAAATTAATTGGATTTGATTACTAATTAATTAGAGGGAACTTATTGGGAAACAAAAATTATTTTTGTAAATTATTTTTGAAGTGTGCCTCAAATTAAATATTAGTGAATCATTTAAAAGTCAAGATATTTTCTAAATTTAATTGGATTAAAATCAAGGGGTTTTGCATGCATTAAATCATGAATTGAAAACCCTAATTATAAATAATTAAAAATTAAGTGGAAGCGGGGATTTTTATACATTACCCCATGGCCTTCGTTATTATAACCATTGTGATTAGAACTTTAAAAATAAGGCCCCACACATGATTTAAAGAGTCTAGATTACAAGAATGGTGGTCTCATGAAAATATATTTATTAAACGTCCATTATAGTTAGATCTTTAAAAATAAGGCCCCACGCAAGATTTAAAGAGTCTAAAATGACAACATATTTAATATTTGATTTTTCATTGGAGCATTAATAACGTTATACACTCAATCGAAAATCAATAGTATTAGTTCCCCAACAGTGTGGTTTATACTAGGTGATTTTAGAAAGGATAAATAAAATTGGAAATTATTTCATATATAAATAAGGCATTGTCTAAAGAAATATGGAAATAATGAGTTTTTCTCGTCAATAGCAATAATGAACTCTGCCAACCGGATAAGTTATTGGCATATTGCTTATCCAATTTTTCATGCAATATGGTTAAGGGATCCACAATTAATTAATTATTTTATTTTGCATGATTATTTTTATTCACCTTATTTATTATATGAATGCTTTTATTTTCATATTTATCATGACTAGTCCATTCAATCCACTTGCAAACATACTAAAAGAAAATCAGTTAACTGGACCTAATTATATCTATTGGAAAAGGCAACTAGATATTATACTCACATATGAGGGGTTCAATTATGTGCTTACATTCCCCAACCTTCTCCACATTTGCCTGAGGATCCTTCTGAGGAGCATGAAGTTTTTAAGAAGTGGAATAAAGCAGATGAGATGACTAGGTGCTACATTCTTGCTTCACTCTTGAATATGCTCCAAAGTCAACATCTTTATTATCTCATTTCTGCAGACATCATGTTTAACCTTAAGGAATGTTTAGGCGAGTTGGTAAGAGTGCACGCCAAACTGCTATAACAAACTTGATGACCACCAAGATGGTCCAAGGTACTCCAATTCGAGATCATGCTTTAAAAATGATTGACTTTCTAAATGAACTTGAGATCCTTGGATGCAACTTGGATGGTGAACTTCAGGTTGACATGATTATTGCTTCATTACCAGACTCATTCAACTTTTTTAGGGTTAATTATTCTATGAATAAGCTTGAGTACTCACTCGCTGAACTTCTGAATGAGTTGGTAACCTTTGAGGGGATAATCAAAAGTAAGGGTGCATCTATCAACTACACTCAGTCTGCTAAACCATCCACTTCTAGGTCCAAGAGGAGGGGCAAAAAGAAGAAGAATGATGGTGCCCAAACTGTGGTTATGCCAAATAAAGTGATCCAAAAGGATAAGGGAAAGAAGAAAGTGCAGGTTGAAGGCGAAGGAAACTACTTCCATTGCGGTCAACTGGGTCACTGGAAACCTAACTGCCCACCACTTCACACGCAAGGCAAAGGAAAAGGTATATTCGTTGTTGAGGCATGCTATGTGGTTGAATCTATAGATTCCTGGTGCATAGATTCTAGAGCCACTAATCATGTTTGTAATTCTTTCCAGGGATTCCAGGAGTCTAGAAGCCTCAATGCAGGAGAGATATACTTGCATATGGGATCTAAAGCCAAGGTGGAAGCTAAAGCAGTGGGAGTGGTTTATATGCAGTTTGATAGTGGGATGAGTCTTATTTTAGAAGATTGTCTTTATGCGTCAAATGTTAGGCGCAATTTAATTTCAGTTTCTTCGTTAGTTTGCAAAAACTATATTTTTACTTTTGGGAAAATTGTTTTAATTAAATTGAATGGTTGTGTTATAACTTCTGGTGCATTGAAAGATAGTCTATACATTTTAACTCCTAGCTCATATCAAATGCATAATTATGAATTAAATACAACTTCATCTAGATTGAAAGTTAAAAGAAAAACAGTTTCTCCAAACTCATTGTATCGTTGGCATCTACGATTGTGTCATATTAATCAAAATAGGATTCAAAGGTTGGTTAAAAAAGGTTTATTACCTTGTGAGGCAAATGAGCCCATGCCAACGTGTGAATCTTGTATTGAAGGAAAGATGACTCGAACAGCTTTCTCAGCAAAAGGATATAGAGCCAAAGAATAATTAGAGTTGGTATACACAGACGTGTGTAGTCCTATGAACACCCAAGCGAGGGGAGGGTTTGAGTATTTCATCACTTTCATTAACGATTATTCACGTTTTGGATATATTTACCTAATGCGACACAAGTTAGAAGCTTATGAAAAATTCTGTGAATTTCAGGCAAAAATGGAGCATAGATTAGGTAAACTTATCAAAACACTTCGATCTGATCGAGGAGGTGAATACCTCTTGGGGAAGTTCAAGGATCATATATTCAATGAGGGTATTGTGCGCCAGTTATCCGCACCTGACTACCCCAATAGAATGGAATGGCAAAAAGGAGAAACAGAACTTTGCTTGACATGGTTAGATTTATGATGAGTTTTGCTACATTACTTCTATCATTTTAGGGATTAGCTTTAGAATCAGCGATGTACATCTTGAACTGTGTTCCATCCAAGTTTGTTTCAGGAACACCATATAAGATGTGGTTTGGACAGAAACCTAGTTTAAATCACATGCATATATAGGGGTGTCCAGCACACGTGCATAAGAAATAGGCAGACAAGTTGGAAGTAAGATCAGATGCATACTTATTTGTTGGCTATCCTAAATGTGACGACCCTAGATTTTTCAACCCAGTGTGTCCTGTGATGACCCAAAATGGATCCAAAGTGCAGAAGCAAAAGATAGAACAATGGTCTTTAGAGATACAACACTCCTCTAAGACACCAATGTGACCCTCAATGAGGTCACGAAACCCAAAGGAAGAAAATGCGGAAGCAACGTTTCAAAAACGGATAAGAATGAACCTAAGGGCAAAATGGTCATTCCACACAGAAATGGATGCCATCGTGCACACCATTGGAAAGACAACAAAAAATTAATACAGATAGACTTAAGAATCACTTGATTCGAAGTCCGGACGGCAAAGATATCAAGTTCTGAAGTCGAAGGAAGGGAAACCCTATCCCGGTTCGAACCAAAAACAAACACTACCTTACTAAAACTTGAATAACTTGAGCTACAAGAAGAATCTTAATCTCTAATTAGTACCATTGGAAAGGTTATTTTGACGCGATCAAGTTAGACTCAAGAATGGACCAATTCGGAGTTAAAACAAAGAAGATATGATGATTTGAAGTCGGAGGTGTAGTGCTGAACCAAGACACACATACACCCGTGAACAGTACTTCAAGAGCTCGAAAATTGCCCCGAGAATTCTGCCCAAAGTTCAAGCGCTTGAACCCCCCCTTTAGAGTGCTCGAACTTCTATAGGCTGCTCCTGAAATGCTGACTTGAAATGCAATTTTGAGGACTTTCTGGACCTTTTTGAGAAAAACACAAAGAAGAAACTATCCTCAAAATCATGTTTTCTAGCCAACCATGTCAAAAGAAAACTTTATTTTTCAAGTGAAAACCCCAAAATGCCCTTATGCTCAGTTTAGGCTCAAAACGGCAAAAATTTGAATTTTCACCAAACATACATTTGACCCCAAATGCACTTCTAAGCTGAAATGAATATGCACGCAAACGTAATAAGTGATTTTGAGCGTGTGGGAATGGTCCGTGGCTCCCAGAAATGGTTGAGTCAAAATCCGACCCCCCAACGGCCAAAAAGGCGAAAATGAATTTGAAATGGGTATTTTGAAAACCAAAATTAGCAAATTATTGGAAATTACCATTTGGCCCTTGGCCACACTTCATGCATGATTAATGAGATCCTATGGAAGAATCAAAATGGAATTCCCACACCCGATGCAAACATAGTGAGACAATAACTTAACATTTTCAATATTTTCATAATATTTCATGAAGTCAAAACTACATAGAATACAAATACATGTCACTGGCCTCCGACCTCATCTCATACATGTCAAATACATTATAAGGAGTGTACTCATGTACACACTACATACATGGAATCAAATATACACGTTTTGTCAAATAAGACTACAATTGACATTCCGAGCCAACCTTCACAAATATGAAATTCTTCAAGTCCACAAGTCATCCAAGTATAATGGGAGTCTCAACTTTAATTCTTGTACCTGAAATATGCCCCAGTATCGTAGGGGTGAGTAACATAAAGCTACTCGTAGGAAATGAGCATGCATCGACCTACGTTTTACAAGTTTGCATGATTTAATTATTGTGGTTCATTCCACCTAACGTCTATGTCAAAGGTGAGACTCAAGGAGCATCCTAGCTACCTAAGATCATTTCTAGCATCAATCACCTCATTCATGCAATCTTAGCAACATAAGGTCATGCTTACACAAAGCAACAACATAAGAGCATACTTACATAAGGCAACAACATATAGATTCTCAAGGAAATCAACTTGAAGTCTAAAATGCAACATCAACTAAATATAACAATTTAGCATAATTAGAATATCTAATACCACACATTAAGATATAGGTTCTCTAGATTATCAACTAGAAATCTAAAAGTGTGTAGTCAACTAAATATAGCAATTTAGTATGGATGTACTTAACAACATCAAAATGATTCACAAAAATCATAAAACATAGATGTACTTAACAACATCAGATTGATTCATTAAAATCATAAACGTGGATGTATTTAACAACTTCAAAATCGCCAATAACTAAAACCACAAGTTACAATATAAACATGATTGTTAACTTGGAATTGAATGCGAAAACAAATAGTGGAAGACTTGGACATCTAAGCTCGGAATTCTGCCAAGACCTCAATGGTTATTCCAGGCACTAACCCGCAGGGAAGATCACCCTAAGTGCGCACTATCTCAATGACTTAGAGGACTCACGTCCCCGTACTAGAGCCAAACCCTAGCCATCTCAACGCAACAATGTTCCAAGATTCCAAAATTAAACCAAATAAATTCACAACTTATACATAACTTATATAATGCATGAAAACACCTTCCATGCACAAGTAGGTTGAAATCACACAATCTATGCCTTAGAGTTTCAATTCTAAAATGATATACATAATGTCAATTACAAAGTGTGCAATTCACTACACATGGCATCAATATATTCCATAAAGAAAAAATGTTCTCATGAATATAAATATAACAACAAAGTTGTCCAATGCTCAAAACACAACAAAGTGAATACATAACAAGTTCAAGTCCATGATTTGAATATAGAAACAACTTCTAAAATACCAATAGATCCATGGAGCCATTAGATAGAATTTAATTAAACAAAATAATTAAATTCTCTAGATTTCAAATCTATTCCAAATAACCTCAATTTAATCTATGTTAAACAACATAGCATACTCATTACATATATCAAGTCAAAAGTACAAAATGAGCAAGATACCTTCATATAGAATTTAATTAATTCAATTTTAATTAAATCTCTAGATTTCAAAAGTTATTTAAATAATCCCAAATTAATATATAACAAGCACCAAATCATGGTCATACCATATTTCAAATCTAAAATGGGATACAAGCAAAACACAATTTACTAGAATTTAAATCAAATTAAATCCATTTAATCTCTAGATTTACAAACTCATCTAAATCATCTCAAATTAACATATGTCAAAGATCAACTCATGGCCATGTCATTTACCAAGTCTAAAATGATTTATATGCAAGATATGATGAATCACTGATTTATCAAATTAGCAAAAGACATGCATACAACTTATAAAAGCATCAATAGCATGCAAGAAATAAAAATATAACCCTATAACATCCCCTACCTCACTAGAGAAGTGTCTCTCTAGAATCCAAGGCAAAATCAACACAAAATGGCAAACCCTTCTAGAGTTATGAAGAGGAAGATGAGGGGAATAAAATGTATTCCCAAGTTTAAGCTTGAAAATCAATGGAAGGCTCTCAAAAATCAAGGTCAAAGCTTAAGGCTTTAGGCTCCATCGATGGAGGCTAGGGTTTTCTTTACAAGAGAGGGAGGAAATGAAAAATAATGAAGATGAAAAGTGAGTGGATGGGATAGAGATCCTCCACTCACTATATGCTCTTACACTACCTCTCACACACACACTAATGCAAGATCAAATTGTGAACCTACACTTGTCACAAATCCAAGGCTCCATCCTAGGCTAAATCTCAAGCCTACATTTGTCAACCATCCAAGCTAACAAGTGCACCAATCCTAGGCCAACAAGTGGTTAAATCTCCACCCTCCACATGTCCTCATCCAAGGCCTCAAAGTGTTTCCACACAAATGCCAACAAGTGGACCAATGAGAATGTGACACTTGTCACACTTTCCAAAAATTGCAAAAAAGTCCTTTTTGAAAATATCTCACAAATTAAATTGCAAAATGGTCCCTAAGACGAAAAATAATTACTTTACAGTAATGACACAAAAATCCCTAAAGTTTGGAAAATTACAAAAAGGTCATGCATCTATACCCTTTACAAGAAAAGTAAGCACTTAGCATGCTTTTCTACAAAAGTGAAAATGCACATAGGATGGAATTTAAATATCGTGGATGCATACAAAACCAGAATCGAATCCGAACATAAAAAGTGAGGTTATGCTAACAAGTGACAACCGAGAAAAAGATGAAAGGTGAATAGTGTCACAAAGCAAAAATATGAAAATGACTCGGTCCTCAAAGGAAGTCGTCAATCCATGGAAAAGAGTCTCAGAAACCATTCACAAGTACTCAAGATGACACTAAGTGACGAGAAACCGAACTCAGAAAGGAAAAGATCAACGGAAAAAAAATATCCGTGAAAATCCGAGAAAAGGAAAGGAATGAAAATGACCGGGTCATTACACTAAAGGCACTAGAGTTGGATTATTTTATGATCCCAGGGACAATAAGGTTATTGTCAGCACTCACACTATATACTTAGAGGAAGATTATATTATGAACCACATACCTAGTAGCCGAATAGTATTAGAGGAGATGGTTGGCACATTAAATATACCCCCGGACACACCTAATATAAATACTTAGAATGATGGGACACAAGAAGTCCCTATTGAAATACCATTATCTAGTACATCGATTCCTGCACCGGTCTTCGTCGTAGTAGTAGGACTATCATCCGACCCGACAAACTAACGCTTTTGGGTGAGGTCTATCAGGCCGTCCCCGATAAGCATGAGTTGAACCTAGTAAGCTATGCGGAAGTGTTAACCAATATAGATACGAATTATTGGAAAGATGCCATGAAATCAGAGTTGGAATCTATGTATTCTAACAAGATCTGGGAAATTATAAAACTTCCTAGTAGGATTCAGCCTATTGGTTATAAGTGGATCTACAAACGAAAGAGAGGAATAGATGCGAATGTTGAGACATTCAAAGCTAGACTGGTTGCCAAAGGCTTCACTCAACGTGAAGGTATTGATTATGAGGATACATTCTCACTAGTTGCAATGATTAAATCTATTCGCATTCTTTTGGCCATTAATGCTCATTATGACTATGAGATATGGCAGATGGATGTTAAGACGGCATTTTTAAATGGCCATCTTGAACAAGACATCTACATGAGGCAACCAGACGGTTTCATAGTAAAAGGTCGCGAGGATTGTGTGTGTAAGTTGAATAGGTCTATTTATGGACTAAGTAAGCTTTACGTACATGAAACATTTGTTTTGATCAGGCAGTCAAATTATTTGGCTTTGAACAAAACGTGTTTGAACCTTACGTTTACAAGAAAAAATAGGGTAATGTCATCATGATTCTCGTTTTATATGTTAATGACATCTTACTCATTATTAATGATGTAGAGGCTTTGTCATCAGTTAAAAGGTGGTTGTTTAAAAAATTAGAGACGAAAGATCTAGGAGAAGCAAGCTATATTATTGGGATCAAGCTTTTGTGAGATCAGGTTAAAAAGAAAATAGGCTTGTCTCAAGAGTCTTACATTGACAAAGTTCTGACCAGGTTTAGAATGGAAAACTCTAAGAATGGGTTTTTACTATTTAGACATGGATTGGCACTTTCCAATGACCAGTCTCCCAAGACTGATTAGGAAATTGAGCAAATGAGGTTACTATATGCTTCGACAGTTGGCTGTCTCATGTATGCCATGGTCTGTACCAGACCGGACATCTGCTACTTTGTAGGGATTGCAGTAGATATCAGTCCAATCCTGGACTTGATCATTGGTCAGTTGTGAAGAATATCTTAAAATACTTTAGAAGAACTAAGAGTCTTATACTCGTTTATAGAGGTGATGATCTGGTTCCAATAGGATATATGGATTCTGATTTCCAATTAAATCCAGATGCCAAGAGATCTACATCTGGATATGTGTTCAAACTCAATGGAGGGGCAGTTAGTTAGAAGAGTGTAAAGCAGGGTTGTACTGCTAACTCAACCATGGAAGTAGAATACATTGCAGCCTCTGAGGCAGCAAAAGAAGCTGTTTGGTTGAGAAACTTTCTAATTGAACAAGGGGTTGTGGAGCATATAGATCGGCTTATGATGCTTTATTGCGATAATAGTGCAGCTATAGCCCAAACAAAGGACCCATATTTCATAAAGGAACAAGACACATCCAGAGGAAACATCATGTGGTTCATGATATAGTAAAGCGAGGAGATATACTTGTGGCCAAGATTGCATCGGAACACAACCTTGCTGATCCATTCACAAAGGCTTTACTGATCAACATGTTTAATCGTCATTGTAGACACTAAAATTTTAGTGAACTTTAGTTTTGACAAATGGACCCATTAAATATAGGCCCAATGTTTAATTAAGTTATTTAATTGGCCCAAACTTGATCCACTTAAATTATTTAATTAGCCCAGTCCAGATGGTTAAATAAAAAGAATAATTATTCCTAATAAAATATATTTGGAATAATTATTTTTAAGGATAATTAACATAATATAACCGGCCCGGCCCAGTTTTTATTTTATCCTTATCAGGAGATGATACATGTCATCATCCTATGGATCCAAGAAGCCTATAAATAGAGGCTTAGAGGAAGAAGAAAGGGGGATACAAATTCAGAATTCAAAAATCCAGAATTCCAGAGAGAAATACAAAAGCTCTCATCCCTAACAACCAAACCCAAAAGCAAAGAACACCAAGCACATCAAATAGTGCCGTTCTTCATCAAATTCCACGGTGATCAATAACAAGCACAGCCAAAGACGTGTCGTTCTTCATCAAATTCCACGGTGATTCAAGATTAAGCCTGTGCAGCCCTTGAATTCAACCAACAACAAAAAGGAGATCGAATCAGAAGACCATTTTTTTTTTTTTTGTAAAGAATATTATTACAAAGGATTGTACTCCAAATATTTCTGATTTAATAAATTATTATTTTGCCCATATTTCGTTTCTATTTGCAAAGAACAACATTTGTGTGTACAAATTTCTGGCACCCAGGTGGGACATCCTCTTCCTCTCATCTCTTTCTCCTACATCAAATCCTCAACAAATTCATCATCAAATTCTATGACTTCCTATAAGATTATGACGAAGAGTAAGAATACCACCAAAGACATCGCGGTCATGACGGACAATATCAATACCATCATAAAAGGTGGCAAGAAGGTTGTAGCTTCATCAAGTGGTACAAACACCTCTGCAAGTTCAATGATGTGAAGCATGGTCAAATCATCCGTTCTTGCCAAAAGACAGCACGATGCGATGAGAGTCAATTCTGCCAAATCTGTCAAAGTAACAACTCAAACTCATACCGCCTTCACCTCACTGGGGGCAAGGAGGAAGGTTCCTATAACCTCAAAGGTTGCTCCAGTCACAAGTTCAAGTTCCACCTCGCTGGGATCAAGGAGGATGGTTCTTACAACCTCAAAGGTTGCTCCAGTCACAAGTTCAAGGCTAGTTTACCCAAGGCCAAAGATTTTTTCTGACTCCATCACTATACCAGTCATGATGACGAGTACTACCTCGTATGAAGAGCAATTAACGACTATGGCCCATGCAATTGAAAGATTACAACACTCTCTCAAGGAGCAAGATCTGAAAATTGCCTCGCTGACAGAAAAGTTAAAATTGCATGACGATAATGCTGAGTCCAGCAAAGGCCAAATTCCTCATTCTAATTTTATGCCAGAGAACACTCTAATTAATAATCAAAATGACGTGTCTGCTAATCCAACAATTGAAGCTGTCTCCGTCACCTCACTTTATGTTCAACAACTTCAAGACATGATAGTGAATTGCATAAACAAACAATACAGTGGCATTTCTCAAAGTGCTTGCATGTACTTAAAGCCTTACATGGAAAGAATTGACATCTTAAAAATGCCGGTTGGGTATCAACCTCCAAAGCTTCAATAATTTGGCGGAAAAGAAAATCCCAAGCAACATATCGCACACTTTGTAGAAACTTGTGGCAATACTAGTACAAACGGAGATCTCCTTGTCAAGTAATTCATTCATTCCCTCAAAGGGAATGCATTTGATTGGTACACAGACCTTAAAGCTGGAGGTATTAACAGTTGGGAGCAGATGGAACGAGAATTTCTCAACCGTTTCTATAGCACTCGTCGTACAGTTAGTATGCTCGAGTTTACAAATACAAAACAAATGAAGAGTGAACCCGTGGTTAACTACATCAACCGTTGGCGAGCTCTAAGTCTTGACTGCAAGGATCGTTTATCTAAAATTTCTACAGTTGAAGCATGTATGCAAGGCATGCGCTGGGAGCTTCTTTACATCCTACAAGGGATTAAGCCTCGCACATTTAAAGAGCTTATTACTTGAGCCCACGATATGGAGCTTAGCATGGAAAGTCATGGTGCTAAAGAAGATGTTCCTGATATATTCGACAACCTTCAAGAAGATGAGGGAAATGAGTTAGAAGAAGAAGACAATATACTTCTTAACTCAGACGACGAAGTAGCATCATCTTTCATTATAAGCATCAACTCAAGAGACTTGCATCAAGAAATGCACCATGCTATAACAATGACTTCAACCGAAAGTGCAAAATCACAGGGGTCATTAAGTCAAGGAAACCAAGAAGAAAATTCTCAAAGTGACGACAAGATAGTCTATACCCTCCAGTATAAGCTTAGACTATCGTCTGATTCTTGCAAAGTTAAAGAAAATAATTAAAGTCGAAGATAATCCCAGATACGAGCCTAAACTATCGATGATGCTCCCAGATACGAGCCTAAACTATCGATGATGCTCCCAGATACGAGTCTAAACTGTCGATAATGCTCCCAGATACGAGCCTAAACTGTCGATGACAGTCCTTGACACGAGCTTAAACTGTCTACCTGGAAAAAAAATCAAGAACTCCTTGATACGAGTTTAAACTGTCTACCAAAAAAAAAAATGAAACTCCTTGACACGAGTATGAACTGTCTACCTGAAGAAAAAATTAAGAACTCCTTGATACGAGTTTAAACTGTCTACCTGAAGAAAAAAAAAAAAAAAACTCTCTTTTCTATTGAACTACATGATGACTTGATCCCTCTTTTGAGGGTACGTAGGCAGCTTAGGATTTTATTCTAAGTTCAGTACAAAATATATATATATATATATATATATATATATATATATATATATATATATATGGCTAGGGTGTTCATCACATGATATCAAAGGTGTTCGCCACTTTAATCAACTTGGCTTGCTATCAAGATATTACTATTCCTCCGCACAAGATATCAAAAGGGCTCGTTGCAATTTATCAATTTGGCTTGCTGTCAAGATGTTGTCGTTCATCATGCGATATCAAAAGTGCTCATCGCATCCTGTCAACTTGGCAGGCCACCGAATTGTAACTGTAAATGAAATTTTGTCAAGTCACTAAATTATAGTTGAAAAAAAAAAAAAAAAAAAATTAGGTCTGACGCCAAAGTGTAGCTGCAAACAATAATTTTGGTTCGTCGCTGAATTATAGCTGCAAAGGAAAATTTGATCCATTGACAAAGTATAGTTGTAAAGAATAATTTTGCTTCGTTACCAAAATGTCGTTACAAAGGAAAAGATTTTTGGGTCGACGTCAAGGTGTTGCTAATAAAAATGATTTGCTGCCAAGTCATAGCTAAAGAATCCGATTCATCGTCAAGATATTGCTGAAAGAAAAAAAAAATATTCTGCTCGCCAATCTTCACGTTAACAGGAGTTATTTGCCAGTCTTCACGTTGACGGAGTTATTCGCCAGTCTTCACGTTTACAGGAGTTCTTCACCATACTCCACATTGAAAGGAGTTATTCACCATACTTCACGTTGAAAAGAGTTCTTCGCCAGCCTGAACTAAAGCTCGCTGGATTTCATGGTCTATAAGTTCTTATAATAACACTACCATCACGTGAAGCTATCAAGTATCATTATTAATATAGAGGAACGTGATGAATGTCATAAATCAACTATCATAATGGGAAGTTTGAAGGCACCAATGTTTTGGTATGTGATGACGAAGCAAGCCAATCTATAGTCACGAGAGTGGTATCTTCTGATATTTATGAGCAAGTGAGAGACCCAAGGAGAAATTTTGACGAAAAGGAAAATATATCCTGTTTGTATGTATGGCATCTCCAATCTTCAGCAAGGACACCCTTCAAAGCAAAAGTTAATAGGTATTTCACCTGTGATTTATCACACTGAAACATGTTATTTGCCTCCTCAGACCTTCTAAAACTGCTTCTCGCCATGTTACTTGTAGCCCCGGTGCATGGATCAATCATTCTTCTTTTCGTTCAATGAAGCCGCAGAGTACTTAAGAGATTGATATGAGTGGAACAACTTCAAATACATGGCCAAACACGTCAGTTCTTGCAAGATGACGCAACAACAGGCCTGAAGGTTGCAGTGATGTCTTTACGTGAAAAGAACGCCCATTGTCGGTAGGAACAGAAGTGCCAAAGTACACCTTTTAAATGTTGTCGAGGAAAGAATTCCATGCCCATACGTGAAACGTTGCTAAATCATAGTCTTGATTCTTGGTGAACTGTAGAAGAACTAAAGACCCAATGGAATAATGAAGTTGGATGCATGGTGCTAAAGAAGATGCTCCTGATCGTATGAGCTTAAATTGCACTATGCTCCTGGCCCGCATAAGCTAAAACTGTGTACAGCCCAAAAAAACAAAAAAAAAAATTGACAACATACTCCTGGCCCGCAAGAGTATAAACTGTGAGCAGCGAAACCAATAAACAATGATAACATTTTTGTTCACAAAAAATAAATAAATAAATAAATTTTACTTGTCACGAGATATTAAAAGGACTAGTCACAATTAATCAACTTGGTTTACTGTCAAAATATTATTATTGCTCGTCACAAATTTTTAACTTGGCTCGCTATCAAGATGTTGTCACTCATTATGCGATATCAAAAGTGCTCGTTGCACCTTGTTAACTTGGCACGCCTCCAAAATGTAGCTGCAAAGAAGAATTTTGGTCCGTCGTCATAGTTATAACTACAAAAAGAATTTTGATCCGGCAAAATGTAACTACGAAGAAATAAATTGGTTCATCGCTAGACTGTAGCTGCCTAGGAAAATTATGCTCATCACTGAGGTATTGCTAAAAGAAAAAATTTTCTTGCCGCCAAGGCATTGCTAAAGAATCCGGTTCATCATCAAAGTGTTTTTGCAACAAAATTTTAACTCACCACTGAAGTGTCATTGAAAGGAAGAAAAAATTCTACTTACCGCTGAGGTATTGCTGAAAAAGATCTTTGGCTTTCTGCTGAGGTGTCAAAAAAAATTTCGCTCGCCGATAGAACCATAAAGAGTATTAGTGGCTGGGCCCCAACATTCAAGGAATGCTTCATCTTTATGGCGATCATATGAAAATAGGGAGGTGAATAGATCACCATATAGTTATTGTTTTGATAGAAATTTTTCCTTGATAAGGAAGACCGCCTAACATATATAAAGCTCGAAGGGAAATGGATAGCTCGCCAATAGAACAATGAAGAGTATTAGTGACTGGCCGCAACATTTAAGGAATACTTTATCTTCATGACGATCATAGGAAAATAGAGAGGTGAATAGAGCACCATATAGTTGCTATTTTGATAGAAAGTCATGGAAACGCGCCAAGACATCTTCTAACCATTCCCAATATAGTTCGGTGTATGGCAATTCAGCAGAAAGTTTATAGGGAATACTCCATGATATTTCGCTCACCTAAACAATGAAACCCAATAGTGAAAACTGGTTTTCTTCAACAACTCTCTCATAAAGTGAAGAATTTAGTATCAAGGCTTCAGAGACAATAGATTCTTCATTAATCTGATCAGGACTAAAGTTGGTTAGTTCGTATGTGGTCGTGCATGTCCAGTGAGATGAATAATATTCGTTGTCAGGATTAGGTATTTGAATATCTCTTCAATTGACAAAATTCTCGTTGATAGAAATAAGAAAGGTCCTTTCGAATCCTAAATAAAAAATAAAAAAATAAAAAAAAATTTCCTCCAGCAAGCGTGGAGAAGGAAAAAAAAAAAAAAAAATTTCTTCCCACAAGCGTGGAGAAGGGAAATATATATATATATATATATATATATATATATATATATATATATATATATATATATTTCCCCCAACAAGCGTGGAGGAGGAAAATATATATATATATATATATATTTCCTCCAGCAAGCGTGGAGAAGGAAAAAAAAAAAAAAAAAAATTGAAGAAGAAGTAGAAGAAAAAGAGGAAAAAAGTCATACCAATTATTTGTTCGAGCAGATGCCGCAATCTAACACAAGCTTCAAAGATTGCAATCTACCAAGTCTTCAGATGATATTAGAATTGATGTCAAACCCTATGACTTGGGTGGTATATATAGGCAAGGGATTTGTATAAATTGGAAAATAAAATTCCAATTCAAAGTTGGATTGGAAAGCAAAATAAATAAATAAATAAAAAATAAGGAAAGTTGGATACTTCAAGTCCCACTTGAAAAAGGAAACAAGTTCTGTCAAACATGAGACACGAAGTGGGGGCAATTTATAGACACTCAAATTTTAGTGGACTTTGGTTTTAACAAATGGACCCATTAAATATGGGTCTAATGTTTAATTAAGTTATTTAATTGGCCCAAACTTGGTCCACTTAAATTATTTAATTAGCCTAGTCCGGATGGTTAAATAAAAATAATAATTATTCCCAATAAAATATATTTGGAATAATTATTTTTAAGGATAATTATCATAATATAACCGGCCCGGCCCAATTATTATTTTATCCTTATCAGGAGATGACACGTGTCATCATCCTATGGATCCAAGAAGCCTATAAATAGAAGCTTAGAGGAAGAAGAAAGGGGGATACAAATTCAGAATTCAGAAATCCAGAATTTCAGAGAGAAATACAAAAGCTCTCATCCCCAACAACCAAACCCAAAAGCGAAGAACACCAAGCACATCAAATAATGCCGTTCTTCATCAAATTCCACGGTGATCAACAACAAGCACAGCCAAAGACGTGTCATTCTTCATCAAATTTTACGGTAATTCAAGATCAAGCCTGTGCAGCCCTTGGATCCAACCAACCAACAAAAAAATGAGATCTAATCAGAGGACCAGTTCTTTCTTTTGTAAAGAATATTACAGAGGATTGTACCTCAATTTCTCAAATTAATAAAATTATATTATTTGCTCCATATTTTGTTTCTATTGCAGACTTACAAAATTTGTGTGTACAGTCATATGGAAAACATGGGAGTTAAATGTGATTTGAATTGGCTATAAGGGCATGTGGGAGCTGTTGGGACTTGTGTGCTATAGCATAGCAAATTCTTATTTAGATTGTAAAAGTCATGGTTCCTTATCTAAATATTATTATTAAGACATTATACAATTGGTGAATAGAATGTATTATTTTTTTGATTCATTATGGAATTGATTGTGTCCACTTGATTACAAGATATATTTATATATGTATGTAATGGTAATTAATACTCAGTTATAAATTAGTAATCATAAATGGATCAAAGTAGGTAATTATGGATGGACATTTAATTAACTAAGACTTGAACCGAGTCCACGATATGTTGAGATATATTACGAGAGCCGTCGTATGCAATTGCTCTCTATCACAGTCATGGCTTTTGACTCTCAAGTATGAGAGAAGTATAGACTCTTTTATTAATTAATAATTACTTTGATTTGTTCAGCGGATACTTCGTGATCCTTAGACCGACACTTTGGGTAGTTATGTGATTAATAGTTAGAGCGTTATATTCTTAATATTTGCATCAATGCTACTTGTATTTATTTTGTATTGATTATGGTTGATCACAAATTAAATTCGAAGGCCTTCGTATGTTTTAGACAAAATGTTTTCTATATATTTATTTAGTAAATTATTATTTTTGTCAAACAAACTTTTATTGTGATCAAGCCGAAAATAATCAAAGATAACAAAATAATTATATTAATTATGTTGTCAGATTGATAGCTTTATAATCCGATAAATAATTATGCATAGAAGGGTCAAAGTGCAACATTGACTTAGAGGTTATTTACTATTTAATTAGAGTACAATTAATTTCTTTTAATGGAGTATAAATTAATTAATGAATTAATTGAATTGGGTCCATGGTTTAATGGATCAGACCAATTATTAATTTATAATAACCAAAAAAATAGTAAGCCCAAAGGATTCTCACTCATAGCCCAAGTTGATATTGGAGTCCTATTAGAATTGAGATATGTGAATTAGAGATTGAGAAGGATATATTATTTTCTTTCCTTATCTTTATTTTGCCTATATATACATGGGTCCATGTATATTTTAGGAAAGACTTTTGAAAGACAAAAGGAATATATTTTATCTCTCTAGTTTTTAGGGTTTGATTTCTCTTCTAAAGGAAACTACCACAAGCTTTGCTTCTAAGGTCATTCATCGAGGTATATTGGTGATTTTTAAAGGGAAGATTACTATCAAGAAAAAGGAGAAATGATCTTCCTAAGGGATCTACAATAAATGAAAACATTTACTTTAAAGGAAAGATTTAAAGATTTACTCAAATCTTTGATGTAAGTATTCAATCTATTAATTGAATGATACATCATATTTTATTTTTGCATAAAACTTGTCTCTATATAATGAATCATGATCTATGTATGAAAATCACTCAAAAAAAATTTAAAACTTGCACGTTTCCCAACATCTTGCTCATAAAAGAGAGAGAAAGGTAAGTTGAGAGTCCTTGATCATAGAGAGAAAAAAGAGAATGGGATTGTTAGGGTTATTTTTATCATTTTATTTATAGATATTTTGACCAAGTAAAAGAGCTTAGTTTGAATTTGGTTGATTTTTTTTCTTTTTTAATTTGGGTTAAAGTTATTTCCTCAATCCACCCTACTCATCGGGAGTTGCACCCCGACATTCACCGTCTTACAATTTCCTCACATTATTCATGGCTTTGTAAAATTAATATTTTTTTTTCATATATAGTGAGGGAGAAGACATGAATTGATCTAATACATTATGCAATGAAATAGTTTGCGTATCATCATTCCCAAAAGTTTTTAGTCATGCAATTCTCAAAGTATTTTAGAAATTTGCTTGTTTTTTGGGTAAGTAATTTGCATGTTCTACTAAAGTAAATAATGAGATATCTTTCTAGACAAATTATATTATAGCCTTGAATAAATTTTCTATTTACAACTACCAGCGAACACTTAGTGAAACCAATTTCAGTAGCTTTACCATTTTTGTCTTATGTCTTTCTTTTAAAAGTTTTAATTGTTTGGTGTCTAGAATATTCCAACTGAACTGGCTTATCGCATGTGGTTATCTAGATGGTGCAATGCAATAATTTAATAACTCACACGTTTTATGATATAGCAATTTGGTTTTCCATATTAAGAATCTCTCTTTTTCCAATTATAATAGGTATTATATATATATATATATATATATATATATATATATATATATATTGGTCAGTAAAGCTATTATATTTTTCTAGAGTATTCTAACCATTATTGTAGATATTCTAATAGATTTTTTTTTTTTTTTTTTCAATAACTCTTGTATAAATAGGCATGCCGTGTGAAAATGATTCCTATCAATGAGTGAAGAGTATTTTTCTTCTTCAAAATTTTCAAATATGATAACAATTAACTAGTATGCCAAAGTTATTTAACTTTAACGTAGCCATTATTTTTTACGTGTTAAATAGCATATCAGTAATTAAGTTGTCACAAATCGAAAAATTTTCCATTTCAATACAATCAAAACTAAAATAATATGCAACATACTTCATCAAGACAAAGTTGTGGCTTCAAATCTTTCACGAATATTTGAAGTATGACTGTTTTATAGTAACAACATAATAAACAGATAAGAGGATACCTTCACATTAATTTTGCAAGCAAGTTAGAGATATATGAAAGCGAAGCCATGACTGTAATACCCCTAATTTTAAAAGGATAGTCTCGGCATTTTAAATATTTATTGTATTGCATTTTTATTTATTTTATTGTCTTTATTGCATTTTTATTTATTTTATTGTTTTTCATTTGTTTAATTGGTTATTTAAAATTTGAATTAAATTGGTTTTATGTGCATTATTTGGTTTATTTAAATTCTTAATTGTTTTGTCTATTTTCGTAAATTATTAATTGTATTATTTGTAATTCACTGTTTTAAACTTAGGAAATTAACTTACTATAATTCTTGTAATGTTAAAATTAAGTTACGTGAGTTTTTAAATACATTAATTGACTCACAGTTTCTTTTGGGCATCAACATAGAATTTAATCGTAGGTTTTATTTATGGGCCGACTAGGATTAAGATTAAGGCTCTGTCTCTAAAATTACAAGGATTAGGGTTTTAGAGTTAAACCTTTAAATACAACCATTATGCTTTAGCCTAGGGTTTACAATCATAATTCAGATTACATAAACGTGAAGTAAGTTCTTAGCACAGAGGGTTGTGAACGGAGGCACTATAAGAATTGTCAAGGAGAAGAACAGTGAGTACCAAGGGAGGATTTTGGTGGATTAGACCAGAAGCAGAGGAGGCTAGAAGGTAGTCTGTGGTTGCCGGAAGTTAGGACGACGGCGACAAGTTTTGAGTCTAAAACTACAGGCAAGTTCTTCTCTTCCTCCTTCCATCTGGCTCTTGTTCTGTGCACCTAGATAATCTCTAGGGTTTAATTAATTATTAAATCAGAACTTAAATGCTTACCATATAAAATATTGATGATCTCTGCGTGTTAAAATAAATTCTGTTAAATGTTTGCAAGTCTTGTTTCAGTTCTCTGTTTAAACATGTTTTGTTGTTAGCAATTTTAGTTTCTGTAATTATTTTTAACCTCTGTAAATAAATCATGGGGATGATTATGGGGTGTTATAGGACTCTAAAGATCAGTAGTGAAGAGGAACAGAGGGGTTGGACTAGAACTGTTATTGCAAAATAGTTGCAGATTTGTTCCTAACGCGTGTTAGTTCGGTAGCCAATTTAACCTCTGTAATTGATTCTAATGGTTGTTATCAAACCTTTGGGATGCTCATGGGTGTTAATAAGATGCTTAAAATCTATTTTAGAAACCAACAGAGTGGTAGGAATTGATCAGAGAAGGAGCAGATGGACTGAAACGAAGCAACGGGGACAGAGGCTCTCAAAGGAGGTGAGAGCCGGCTCCATGGATGTGGGAGCCGGCTCCCACAACAAGTAGAGCCCGCTCTAAGGACTCCTAGAGCCGGCTCTAGGCTGAAAGAGCCTGCTCCCAAAATTTAGAGCAGGCTCCCTTTGCAATATACGATTAATTTTTATTTTTTTTTAGTTTTTAAGGCACTGTTTGGTATTCTGGACACTGTTTAAGCCTTGGGATGCTTCTAATGGATTGTGGGGACTTTTCAGAGGATTTATATTACTTGATTCTAAGTGTGATTAAACTAGTTGATGCATGGTTTAAGTCTCTAAGATAAAGGATAAAACAGTATAAAAGCGTATGACTTAGTACACTGTTATCGGATGGGACAAAATAAATTGTTTAGGTTAATTTAGCAATTTGTTGGACTATAATGGGATTATAGAATTTGTTCTAAATGCATGATAGAGTCATTGATATATTGGATTGGGTCTATGCATGCTTTGGATGCTAGTTGTGTAAACTATTAAACTGTTTCCTGCAATTACATGGTTTAATTCTGAGATTTAAATTGCTGAAATCTTAAATACTTTTATGCAATTATTTGGATGGTGGTTTTGGGCTGTAAATTACGTGTTCATTATGTATACATTGTAATTTACCTGGATATGGAGGATAGTATGCACCGGTATGGGACGGTGACATACTGGTGACGGTTTAGCTCCAAACACCTAAACCCAACCTAACGGATTTAAGGAATGGATTTATAAATGTTGAATCCTAATTTTGGTTAAGACATGTCAACTGAAACTAAGTTGAGTGGCTTCTTGGATTAATGGACGGAGGTTAAGTCACATCAACTGAATAAGTTGGGTGACTAACCAGTTGGTTTGTTGTATGTCAGTTTATTAAATATTTGACCTACATACCCTGGATTTGGATGGATGTTATATATATGTTTATGATACCACAAGCTGAGCTTGAGTCTCAGACTCGTTGGTTAAGGTGCGTATATGCGGTGGATGCGTAGCTGGTTATAATAGGTTGAGGTGTACCATGTTAGGTCTAGGTACTCATGCCCACCTTTGGGTGCGTATTCGTATGTTACCTTCTATTCAAGTTGAGACCCCTATTATAGACTAGTGAATGTCCCTTAGTGTGGATATATTTATACGTATGGACTAGATAGATATTGTGAGGTGTCTACGGTGTATCTGCGTATCTGGTCATTGTATGGATTGCAGTTAGATTAGAACTTGCTCGTGGGTCTGACCCACTCCTTTATTATTCTTTTCAGGTACAGGACGGTTCCAGCCTTAGAGCTTGATCGTGCTTGTCAAGGACAGTCTCACATTCATCTGATTACGTAGGATTTTCTCGATGTTTCTAGCATTTTTTATTTTAAATTTTCAGTTTCAGTTGAACTTTTGGTTAGGGGTCCACCAGTGGATTCCCAAGTTGTAACCTTGAAGTTTTGAGAGGATTGGAGTTTTATTATTTCAGTTATGCATGGAGGGTTTTATAATTAATGTTTCTTTCAGTTTTATTCCATCTTTATTATTTCATTTTGTCATCTGTGTTCGCTTTAAAATACTTTAATTGTTTGATATTCCCTCGAGTTTGGGCCTGGGCCTGATCAACCCCGTGTCTCGGATCCGAGGGGTATCACAATGACCACCCTCTTCTCCCAACTCCCTTTCTCTTCCTCTTCTTCCCCTATCTTTCACCATGATTTTGCTCATTAAACCATGGATGATCCTTCTCCTAATGTCTCCCCACCTGTCCAACCTTCCCCCAACCTATTATGTGACCAACCCAATGACCATAACCAAAACCCTGCACCTATTGTAAAGGCTGGTAGTAGCCTTTAGATGGATGGTTCAACCACTGATTATTGATGACAGAAGGAACATTGTTTTAGCTAAGCAAGTGATTTCTAAGGCCCCATCAAGATACCTTACTGATGCAAGGAAGGAACTTGAAAAAGCCAGAGAGAAGATTTCTAATCTAGAGTCATCTTTTCTGAAGCTTCAAAAAGCAAAGATGGTTGATGAAGGGCATGTGGCTAATAACCATCCCAATAAAGGACCTACTCAGCACACTACTTACCCGAGGGGTAAAGGTAGATTCAGAGGAGGTTCTAATAGAGGTAGAGGAGGATCCACAGTTAGGTACAACAGCTACCACCATGGTGAACCAAGTCACACACCTAAGGAGATTGGGCATTACACTGGTCAACCAAAGTCCAAGACTGGTACCAACCACAGGGCTGCTACCACTGACACACCTACCAATTAATACGCAAACCCCTTACACCAAAATGGTAAGGTCAAACCTGCTAATTACTCTTTGGAAAATGACAAGAGTATGGTTTTAGAAGTTGGCCAAGTCACTCCTAGACAGCCTAGTTGGGCTGAGATTACTGCTGGACCAAAGGCCAACTCTCCCAAAATGGAATTTGAATTCATCTCACCTCCTCCACCCAATGGGGACCGTATCCTTATTGAACCTCCTGAAGAAGTTGCAGAGGAAGGAGCTGAGGAGTGGATGACCTATCTTGTTGGATATTTTATCAAAAAGAAATTGCCTTTTTCCATTGTCAAGGATGCAGTTACAAAGATGTGGAGTAATGAAGGGTTGGAATAAGTTATGGCTAATGATAAAAGGTTCTTTATATTTAAGTTCTCCACTGAAGCTGAATGTAATAATATCTTAGCTAATGGACCATGTATGGTGATGGGGAAACCATTATTCCTGAAAAAATGGCACAAAGGTATGGAAATGAGTAAAGAATCATGTAGATTCATTCCCCTTTGGATCAGATTTTACAATATTCCCTATGAGTATTGGACAGCTAAAGGTTTCAGTCGTGTGATAAGTGCTGTGGGAAGACCTTTATTTGCTGATAGGCTTACTGAAAGCAAAGCAAGACTCAGTTATGCTAGACTATGTGTGGAAGTGGATGCCACTAAACCCTTTGTTGAATCTTTCCAACTGAAGGCAGCTAATGGAATTTTGTTTGACATTATGGTCTGTTCATCTTGTTGTTGTTTTGGGCACCTTAGTAATATATGCCCTACCAAACAGACCATAAGTAGAATAGTTATGGAAAGGAGTTCTCAACCAGTTGAAGTAATGAATGTTAGCCATGAGGACCACATTACTAATGTTGCTAGGGATGATACTGCTGATGTCAATAGGGTGGAGACCTTACAAGTTGTGTCTGAGAATGTTATTGAGCGGGAAGTGAGCACTAAGGAGATGGAAAGTTTAGAGATTCCAAATCAAGAGGTGGTTATTCCTGCTATTGAATTGAGGACTGATGGAGGGTTGCTAGAGATGCCTAAGGCTAACCATGTGGAAAAGGGGACACATGTTGTTTTACCTAGCTGTTCTAGCTCCACATGCTCCTCTAGTTCAAACCAGTGTAAGGACAAGGAGGACCCTGAGGTCACAAAGCAGAAAACTAAGAAGAAGAAAAAGAAGAAGGGAGGTGAATGCCCTATTGTACCTGTGTCAGGTTTTCCAGGGGTAATTTTTCAAACCCTGTCTCAATGATTTTTGCAGCTTGGAATATCAGGGGTCTTAATTCCCCTGGAAAAAAAAAAAAGGAAAAAAAATAGCTTATTGCTTCTTCCAACCTCCATTTTGTGGCTATCTTGGAAACTAAGGTCCAAGAACCTAATGTTAATGATATCCATAAATTTATTGCCCCTTCTTGGCAGCTTCTACACAACTACCCCTCCTCTAGTCTTGGTATGATCTTAATCCTGTATGACCCTATCAAACTTAAAGTTCAGAAGCTTTCTTCTAATGTACAAGCTATTCACTACAGTATAACCACTATTGAGGATCACACTCATTTTTTTGTGTCTGTTATTTATGCTTTTAACCCTGTTGTGCAAAGGATCTCCCTGTGGAATGACATTAGATCTCAAGCTAGGAGCTTATCTCCCTCCCCATGGGTCCTCTGTGGAGACTTCAATGTTATTAAACATCCCAATGAAAATGCAGGTGGTTACGGTAAGTGGAATTCAGGTATCACAGACTTCAATACCTGTATTTTTTATGCTGAGTTACATGAACTGAGGTATAGTGGTATGTTCTACACTTGAACCAATATGAGCCCTGGAGATTCTAACATTTCTAGGAAATTGGATAGAGTTTTGGTGAATGACAGCTGGTTATCCAAATTCCCTCTATCTAGCTGTGAGTTTTTGCCTCATGGGGTATTTGACCATTCCCTAATGGTTGTTAACTCAGGAATTGTGCCTCCTAAAAAGAATATTCATTTCAGATTTTTTAATTTTTTGGGCAATCATAAGGATTTTTTATCTACTGTGGCTTCAGTTTGGGAGCAAAATGTGCATGGTAATATTATGTTCCAGGTGGTTTGTAAGTTGAAGATGCTCAAGATCAAATTGAAAGCCTTAAACAAGAAGGAGTTCAGTGAGATTTCCAAAAGGGTTATTGAAACTAAAAATGCTTTGAGTGCTGTTCAGATTGCTCTTGATGGTGATCCTGCTAATGTGGAGCTCAGAAGTAGGCAGAAGAATCTTTTTCAAAGTTTCCATGATTTGTCTGTAGCTGAGGAACAATTTTTCATGCAAAAGTCAAGGGTTAAATGGTTGAGTGATGGAGATAAGAACACTAGCTACTTTATGAAGACTTTCAATGCTATGTGCAACAAATCAAGGATTACTAGGCTCAGGCTTGCCTCAGGTGAGTCCACTGAGGTGCTTTCAGTTATTAAAGATAAGGCTGTGATGCATTTCTAGAGTATTTTGGGAAGTTCTTCTCACTGCTATCCAGGGATTCAAGCCTTAAAGGAAGTTAATAGTAAAGTGGTTCCTGACCAGCATCTTAATTCATTGACTGCTAATCCATCTCTTGAAGAGATCAAGGGCTATTTTTTTGGGCTGAGTGATAAAAAATCCCCTGGACCTGATGAGTTTAATGCAGTTTTCTTTAAGAAAACATGGCCTGTGGTGGGCAATGATGTTGCTATGGCAGTCAGAGAATTTTTTGTTAATGGGAAAATTTTGAAGGAGATTAACTATACTTATCTTGCTCTGGTCCCAAAGGTTCCCAATCCAACTTCTTTGCAGGATTTCAGACCTATTTCCTGTTGTAACACCATCTACAAGGTTATATCCAAGCTTTTGGCTAAGAAAATTCAACCTATTCTTCCTCACCTTATTGATAATTACCAAACTGCCTTTATTAAACATAGAAGAATTGGTGATGGAGTGTTTATTGTTCAAGAACTCATGAAAGGGTACACAGGCCAAGTTTCTTCTCCAAGATGCACCCTTAAGGTTGATATCCACAGAGCTTATGATACTGTTTGTTGGGAGTTTTTGGTGGATTGTCTTAAAGTCCTCAACTTCCCTCCTATGTTTATCCAGTGGATCATTGCATGTGTCACCACAACTGCCTTCTCTGTGGCTATCAATGGTGAGATGGTTGGTTTTTTCAAAGGAGCTCAAGGTTTAAGGCAAGGGGACCCTATTTCCCCTCTCCTGTTTGTTCTTATTATAGATGTGTTATCTTCTACTATCATTAAGTCCATCAATGAGAGTTCCCAATTCTCCTACCATTGGAGATGTAGAGCAAACCAAATTTTCCATTTGTGTTTTGCTGATGATGTCATTTTGTTTTGCCATGGGGACCTCTATTCTCTTGATGTGTTGATCAAGAGTTTTGATTCATTCTCTAAGCTTTCTGGTTTAAAGCCTAATTTGGCTAAAAGCAACATCTTTACTGTTGGAGTGAATGAAGAAACTCAAAATACCTTGGTTAATGGCTCTGGATTTGTTGTTGGCCAGTTCCCATTCAGGTATTTGGGTCTCCCTATTACTGCCTCAAGACTCTCAACTACTGACTGCAAGGTGCTTGTGGAAAGGATCATTGCTAGAATATCTAGTTGGACTTCTAGATTTCTATCCTATGCTGGTAGATTACAGCTCATAAAGGCCACCCTTATCAATATTCACTCTTATTGGGGGAGACACTTCATCCTTCCTATGCAGGTTACTAATTAGGTGAATGCTGTATTGAGGAAGTTTTTATGGACTGGGGAGGAGCTGAAGAACTCTGGTGCTAAAGTTAATTGGTATGCTGTTTGTAAGCCTAAGGTCTATGGAGGGCTTGGGCTGCCTAATCTTACTGCCTTAAATAGAATTGTTATCTTGCAACATATTTGGAATTTGTTCTATGATGGAGGCCAATCTCTATGGTATCAGTGGGCTCATAGTGTCCTAATTAAGGAGAAAAGCTTTTGGAACATCAAAGTTAATAAACTAAGTTCGTGGAATTGGAGAATGCTTCTTAAGCTGAGAGGTTTAGCTAGACAATTCATCAAGCACCAGGTGGGGGATGGAGCTGAAACCTTCCTATGGTTTGACTATTGGCTACCTACTGGTCCTATCAATTTGAGAGTTGGAAATGATGTTATATCTAATTCTATGTGGGATGCTAATTTCAAGGTTAAGGGTTTCATTAGACATGGCCAATGGAGTTTCCCTCCTCTTTTCAGAAACTTAACTAACATGGTTGATGACCCTCCTCCAATCAATGATGATGGTAGGGATAAGGTGGTATGGTCCTTGTCTACTACAGGTAAATTCTATTTGAAGCAGACGTGCAATGCTCTTCTTCCTCCTGCTCCATTGTCTAATTGGACCGACATTATTTGGTTTTCAAAACACATCCTAAGACATGCCTTTGTTACTTGGTTAGCTCTTCACAATAGGCTTTATACTAAAGATAAGTTCTCTGCAGATCATAGAGATGGTTCTAACCTATGCATCCTATGTCAAAGAGAAAACAAAACACATGAGCATTTGTTCTTTAAATGCAGTTATTCCTCTTATTTATAGAACTATGTTCAGCATACTTGTGGATTCTATTGTGGTGAACATAGCCTGACCTTCATTGCGAGATGGATTGACAATGTTTGGAATGATAAGTGTAACTCTATGGATGCTGTAATTGCTAGACTCTATTTCTCTGTGGCTATCTACTTTATATGGAAAGAAAGGAACAAACGTACATATGCAGGCAAGTACTCTGCTCCTTATATTGTTTGGAAGTTCATTGAGGACTGCATTCGTGGTCGGCTTCTCTCCTTGAGGTTCAAAGATACTAGGATTTCTCGGACTGTGGCGGCTGATTGGAGACTTCCTAGTTTGGTTATTAACAGTGCTAGTGCTGGTGATTAAGCAATGCTCTGTGTTGTGCTTTCTGTGTGTTACCTCTAGTAGTTCCTCCTCCTTTTGTGGAGTTTGTTGTTGCCTTCGGGCTTTGTTTGGGCCTTAGTGCCTTCTTTCTTATTGCTTCTTTTGGGCCGTTGTTTGATAGCCTGTATTATTTCTTCTTTTTTTGAATAAATTTTGACTTACCCAAAAAAAAAAACATAATAAACGAATCCATTCTGAAAATTTGTTCAATCTTTAAATTATTTTTCAATAAATATTCTCTTCAATTTTCATCAAAATAACATATTAAAAATAATCCACAAACTCATATTAAATATTTAATAAATTATACTCACATCTCTCAATAGTTTGAATATATTACACCTATTTTCTTTCTGTGGGTAGATAATGAACTCTTGCACTTATCATTAATGAATAATGTGTCAGTTTTTTGGATTTGTACGACAACTATGTATTCATATTGCCTTTGTTCTATTTCTGATACCTCATAATATCCAACTAATGGCATTTCCGTCAAGAAAATGAAAGTCATAAGAAGCATGTATTATTCCTTAACATGGACATGTCATGCCAATGCATCAAATATTATATTATATTATATTATATCATTTCATTAGGTAAACATTACTTCTAAAAGAAAAAGGCAACATATAGTATTGGATAACACTGATCCAGTGACACAAACATTTCTCTTTAATCAATAATGAGAAATATGAAAATTCAACTAAAAGAACAAAGAGATTATGACTGCGACTACATAAACTAATCAAAAGAATAATAAATCATCAGCAAAGCCCATCAAATTGCTGTGATGGTTTTCCTTTGTTAGTTACAGACATTGACATATAAATTAATGGACTCCCTATAGTTTTAACAAAACAATTCCAAGTGTACATATCATTTCTAGGCATAGCTGCACATTCCATATACACATGAGCTCCCTTTCTTGCACTTAATGTTGCACCCTCCACAGTGCTTATTGTTGGACAGTGGGTTCACACACACACCTTTGCAACATATCTCCGAGTATTAGCATTTCTTTCCACACATGCCACAGTTGAGTCTGTCTGTCTTCACACTAACACATTTCTTTTTGCAGCAATCTGGCCCCGGACTGCTCTTGACGCGACATACTCTAGGGTACTTGTTGCATGTCATTGTTACACACGGTGTTTGGGTAAGAAAACGTCCAGTCCCTCGAAGAGATTTTGGCAGTACTTCTTCGCTTTTAGGGAGAGTCGACGCGTCAAAATTATCAGTTTGAGAATCTTCATCATCGCCATCAATAAACACCTATTCTTCTGTAGGTGTTGCCAAAAGAGTTGTAGCCAAAGCCATTAGCA
Organism: Cornus florida; assembly: GCF_030987335.1. Taxonomy (NCBI): domain Eukaryota; kingdom Viridiplantae; phylum Streptophyta; class Magnoliopsida; order Cornales; family Cornaceae; genus Cornus; species Cornus florida. The sequence goes on from NW_026775578.1 coordinate 71,006,141, forward strand.
TTACCAACACCAAAAAAAACCTTTAGGCACTTCATTGTTGTTGATTTTTTCTGTGTATGATAGAGAGATTTGCAATGTAGAAATAAATGAAGAATGCTTTGTGTGGAGAATGGAAGTTGATAACAAGGGTATATTTATAGTATAGTAAAAGGTTATAGTACGTTGTTTATTGTTAGTAGTGGTCTTATTCTACGGTTTCACATATAATTTAGGTAAAAGTTAGGCTTACAAAGAAATTTTGTATGTACTACGTACTACTCCACATTAGGAAACAACGTAGAATTCAAGTTTTCAACCCTTATCTTATAATACTTATATGTATAGGTTAGTAGGTGGACCTCTACCTCTACATCCGTACATGGACTGCCCTTGTTTGTTTTATCTAATTAATCTAAACAATGGATCGTTTCTTTTGAGCTATCAATAACTAATTACTATTGTTTATTGGTGGACAGGTCAAATGATAATTTTCTTTTATATATTTAGTTAAATAAATTAAAGACTTAACAGTTTCAAAACAGATATATAATAAAAATCACATGTGTTTCTTTTGAATTTAAATAATGTAAAAAAAAAAAAAAAAAAAAAAAAATCTTAATTTTCTCTCTTTTATAGGTATTTTGAATTCAAAGTAAACACATATCATTATTATGTAATTGTATCAACATTTGTGATAAGGGGAAGAATTAGGGAGTAATTAAGCAAATACTAAACAGCCACGGATCTATTGAGTGTTCGATGGTGACTAAACTCCTTAGGACAAAGATTGTTCCTTTAATGCTGAATTAGTACTACTTTATCACCAAGAGAATATAAACCAGAAAGCAGGACTAAGCCATTGCATGCACAAGCATACAAAAGCACAGCTACTTGTCTGTCTGTATTTCAAAAAACATTCGACTTTTATGTAACGGTTAGTTATTCGTGATCTCAACAACAGAAAAATGGTTGATTTGTCTCTAAATTAAATACATTTAAGAAGGACGGATAACCCAAATGGGAAGTCCCATACAACCAATATCCGTTTGGAGAAAGATCGATCATTTCGTGTGCATGATAAAGGATCGATAGATGATATTGGTTATGGGTAGTGTGGATTGTGGAGCCTAATAAATACTTTACGCCAAGCTCTAATTCCGAATTTTTTTGAAGGGTGTTTTGATAATTTTCGTACTTGTTATGTTGTCCTAATACGAGGGTATTTATTAATTATGAACTCTCTGTATTTACATTTTTTTTATCATCATAATTCGTGCAACCCTTAGACGTAACCCTAAATTTGGGTGAACTAAGTAAAATCTGTGTTCTTTTGTGTATGTATTTGATCTCTTTATTGCATTTTTTGTTTAATTTCGTAACAATTGATTAATTAATGGATTGCAATTCTAGGCTATGTTTGTTTCGACGTAAAATACTTTTCTCATAAAAGATTTTCTTTTTTCAGGTAAAATATTTTTTTATTTTTATTTTTTATTTGTTTGGCAAAGATCTAAGTCGAAGTTGAGGTCGAATCCATCGGATGGGACATATAAAACAACTCGTCGAAAATTAATGGGTAAGTTATTATTGTTAAATTTTAATATTTTTTTGCTTCATAAATATTTTACGATAATCAAATACTAAGAAAATAAATAAATATTTTACATTCAAATAAACGGAGCCTAGTGTGAAAAATACATATTTACATGTTTATTCCTAATTAATTAGTACTACTTCATCTTGAGAATATATGAAAATATGAAATTCACTACCTGTCGGATGGCAAATCTAGTGTGATAATAGAGGTAAAGTTTTTTCCTTTATGTCACCGGCCGGTATAAGTTTAGCTCAGATGTTACCTCATATTATCCTGCTGTATGTACAAGTTCTCGCAACAAAAAATAAAAAGTGGTCTTTTAATTAGACGACCAGTCTGACCGGATCAAGTCCATAATATAAGTGCCCATGAGAAATATATTATTGATTAATACATTATTTATAATCAATAATATATTATATATTATATTATTGATTATAAATAATGTATTAATATATATATTATATTATTGATTATAAATGCTCAATATATTCTAATGTTTTGACTTCTATTTATTAATTAAAATATTGGACTTGCTTTGCATGGTTGACCCATAGTTTTCAACTGGGGCGTCGAACTGTCGAAGCACTAAAACAATAAAAATTGTTTTACTCTTTTTATTTCAAGAAATACTTATAACTTAGGAAAAAGTAGAATTTAGGATAACAAATGTTTACTTTAAAATAAATAATTAATTATAAAAGTGTTGGGTTGTTGTCAGGTGGATTGAGTAGCTAGCGAATTGTTACCCTTGTCTAACTTTGATTCACAGAATGATCATATGGCATCGACATTCTAGAAAATTTTCTAGATAAATCTGTAATTATGTTAATCGTATAGAGTATTTATGATGGGTAGTGTGAATATAAGATTGGAATAGTATTTAGAATATCATAGAGTATTTACCGGCACACCCTACATATTTGATGAAATTCTCGTCAATTGGTGGCTTTACATAAGCCCCTTTATTGAATTGGACTTGGTGGTGCATAGTATGGCCTTGGTATTTTAATTGGAACTTGGCCTTGAGGTTAAGAAACAAAAGGTCTAGGCATGCCTAAGGGCCTATTTAGTAATAGGAATAATTCCTATTTTTTACTACCAATTCCTAAAATGTAAAGCAAAAAGTAAAAATTATGTTTATTAATATAATTTTAGTTTCGTACTTTTAGAAAGTACTTTCACATTTAACAAAGGAAGGAGAAAGTGAAGATTTGTTACTTTCTCTACTTCCTACACTGTACACGAAAAATACTTTATGTTACTGTAGCATTCATTGACCCATCAGCCTTGTATCACCCATTCTCACCCGACCATCACCCATCATTCACTCACTCTCTATCATCATCTTCTCATCCCACCCATCGGCGACGACGGAAGACACCACCCACCGGCGACAATGGAAGACACCACCCACCGGACTTTCTATCAGTACTGCTCTCTCTCTCTCTCTCTCTCTCTCTCTCTCGCTATATATATATATATATATATATATATCTGGACGAAGACAAGACGATGCTGATGAATTTCAGACCACCGAAATCGGAGTTTTTCTCTTTCTCTAAACCACTATAACTTGGAGTCTTTCTCTTTCGCTCAACCACTGTAACTTGGAGTCTTTGAATCGCAGTCCATTGTGTTTGCAATAGTTTGTTGGGGCTTTGTTTGAGTTTGGGTTTTCTGGGTCTTTTGTTGGGTCTTCTCTCTCTAAAACTCACTTTCATCTCTCTCTGTAATCACTATACTCAAACCCAGATTAAACCCTTTTTTATTTTATTTTTTTTGAGATGGAGACCCAATTTGGGCATTGAAGAGGGAGACCCAAATTCACATCCACAAGGAATTCATACTCCAAAGTTCTATTCCTAATCAGTTTGTCCGTGAATTCCGGTATCGGAGATGGAGATCCAAATTCGAGGCTTTAGTTTCCATGGATTCCAGAATCAGCACACAGTATGTAGAGAAAGATTGACACATATATACAGATGTATCTATATATAGAGAGAGAGAAAAAAAGAGATATATAGATGTTTGATGGGTTTATTGGTTTTCTTTTCTTCTTGTTGGTTGTTGGTATGTTCTTTTGAAATGGGCAGAGCTACTAATTTCCGAAGCTTGTTGTATTTGAGTTTCAGTCCGAAGCTTCAAATCAATGGAGTAAAGGGAAGCTTTGGGAAGTTTTATCAAGCAAGCTTTCGGGAGCGATTGCTACTGAAGGGTAACTACTCAAGACGGATTTTGATCTCATTCCAAACCACAGCACAGGGACATTCGGAGTTTTTAGTGGTGAGAATTACAGAGAAGATACTTGCAGAGAATGAGATGGGTTTTGGTGAGGAATTTTTGTAAAATCAAAATCATAATTACTGAACTTGATTTCTAATTTTTTACTTTTAAAATATTAAAAGCATAAATTACTATTGAACACGATTCTACTTTGTATTTCAACTTCAGAAATCTACTTTGTATTTTAACTTCAGAAATGAAAATTATGATTTTACTTTTGGAGGAAGTAAAAATAAGAAAGTGAAAGCGTTAGTAAACGGGCCCTAAGAGAACTTGCACATTATCATGTTGTTGCTGCACATTAGGGTGAAGAATGCCTTGTTGGCCTATATGACCAAGGTCTTCAACATGGTCATCCATTGATGAAATGGATTCACTTGAATTGCCCTACCCTTTGGATTACGATTAATCGACTCAAGATTAAGATTTAATGGAACAAGAGGGCGGTTTAAAGACCTACGACCATGCATGCACAATGCAAATCAACACAAATAACAAACAAAACAAATAGCAAATACTTCTCCTCCACAACACAAATCAATCAACAACAAGCCTCTACATACATTGATCTCATACTCCCATGCTTTTCAACAATGCAAGAAATAAAATGCCTCCACGCGGGCCGACAATTTAACTAAGCAAGAGAAGTTAGAATAACTCACAAAGGGTCCTTAAGCAACTTCAAGAAATTTTTAAGCCTTTTTTATTTGCTTTACTTTTGCAATGTTTATTTATTTTTGCTTTTTATGTTTTTTATTGCTTTGCTTGCTTTGAAGTTCTTTTGGTTTGCTTCTCTTGGCTCCAAGTACCTAGCCAATCAAGAGTAAACACGATAAGAAAACAAAATAAAACTAAAGTAAAACAAGAATCAAAGGAGTACTAATTCCTAATCAATTCCTAGTAATGTGTTGCTAATCCCCGGCAACAGCGCCAAAACTTGGTCACGCTATCGCTTGCATATGCCAAATTGGTGTGATAGTGAATGCGATTCAAGAAAGCCTTTTCGGTCAAGTTTAAATTTATAAAAGTCACTACCACTATTACTACTAAAGTAGCAAGAGTAAGTAGTGATTGTCCCAAGGGATTTGCAAGATACTACGAAATTAATGTCGGATTAGTAGGTCGAATGATCAAAGAGGGGTTTTGGTTGGTTAAATTAATCTAATGGTTCAATTAAAACATGCAAATTAAAAGCAATCTAGAGATTAGGGATTAAAGAATGAGAGAGAAATCTTGGGGCTTAAAGTTCACCACTAAGCTTCACCTCACTAAACATTAGCAATTGTCAATTTAAAGGGGTTTCATGTTGTAAAACAAATGTGTGTGTGCCATTAATTGAAATACTAAGCATGGATGAAAAATTAAGCATAAATTGTCTAATCAATCTAGTGAGTAGCACAATCTATCAAATTAAGCCATTAACCATTCAATAAACCCACAATTAATGCACATACAAAAATCTAGAGAAATGTACTACTTGCACTCATAAGCATGGATCATCAAACAACAAGAATGGATTATCTACCTATCTAGGAATTTAAAGCAACTACACTACAACTATTCTAATGACATGGAAATTAAACTAATTAAAGGATGTAGCACAATCCATCAAGAAATAAGCATGATCCATGAAACAAACTACAAGAGTAATCAATTAAGTACCATGTCTTGACTATCACTAGATTTATAATTTCAACACACATAGACGTGTATTAAACTCATAAAACCTAGTGTAAGCACGTGACCATTAATTCTAGTATACATAGACATATGGATAGAAATAAAAGATCAATTGGAAGAATTAATCCATACAAATCATGTAAAAACTCAAGATCTATATAAATTCATGGTCAAAACATTATTTACAACATAAATCCCCAAAAACTACAAAATACTAAGTTTAGGAAGTAAGCCTAGGGGCTATCTCTAGCCCCAAGAAAGGGATTTAGCCACTCATGATTGGTGTCATCCAACCCTCAAGGATTATCTTCAATGTAGGTACCATCTTCTTCCTCTTTGCTTTGCTTCAAAAACCCTAGTTCTAGAGAGAAAAATATCTAATAGCTATATCTCAAATTGGAAATAAAACTTGGCAACCCTATACAAATTGGTTCATTTGATTTAAATGCATACCTCTTTGAGTAGGCAACAAGTCAGAAATAAGGCCTTTGATTGGTGCAAACTCGCAGCTACAAAAGTTGGTAGAGTTCGGGAGCGCTCGGGAATTAGACAGCTCGTTGCCAACAAGGGGTTTGATCGATCGAACATGACTTCGATCGATTGAACACTTACTTCGGTCGATCGAAAATGACGTGGCAAAGATATTTTGACAGCTGGCAACCTTATCCAATGAGCTAGCACCGCCTTCATCTCGATCGATTGTAGAGATCTTTGATCAATCTAGGCTTCCTTTGATTGATCGAAGCTTAAACAATACAGTTTTCTGACTTTTTCTGAATTTTCTTCTTAACTCCAAAACTAAGCTAAAAGACTCTTTTTAGTCTATTTGAACCTTATTGACCTGAAATAAACAAAAACACAAATTAGAACTAAAACATGAAGTAAGATAGATGAATGGACTAAAATACCCTAACTTAGGTGTTAAAATGCATCACATTTGAGCACTTATCAGAAGCCATCTTTGATCGATCGAGACCCTGCTGGCAGTGAGCTATTTTATTCCCAAGAGCGCCCGAACTCCACCAACTTTTGTAGCTACAGGATTAGACCAATCAAAGGCATAGTTTCTGACTTGTTGCCTACTCACAGAGGCTTGTATTTAAATGTAATTGAACCATTTTTGTAAGGATTCCAACTTTTAGCTAAAATTAGTATAGTTCTTAGATAATTTTCTCTCTTTAGATTAGGGTTTTTGGAGACTAAAGCAAGAGGAAAAAGACGATGCCTACATTGAAGAGAGCCATTGAAGGTTGGATGACAACAACCATGAGTGGCTAGATTCTTCTCTTTGGGCTAGAGATAGCCCCTAGGCTTGCCTCCTAAACTTTAGTATTTTGTAATTTTTGGGGATTTTAGTTGTAATTGATGTTTTGACCTAATAATGGTATAGATCTTGTGTTTTGACTTAATTCAAAATCTCTAATGATTTTAACGGTTGAAACTCCTATTTTTAATAAAATTTTAAGACCAATAATTAAGGCTTCATATTCAGCCTGATTATTAGTACACTTGAAATCTAAAAAGAATAAGAATATTGCCTTTTCCCCGTTAGGAAAAATAATCAGAGCCCCTGCTCCATCACCTTCTCTAGTGCTTGAGCCGTCAAAAAGCAAAGTCCAAGGTGTTAGATTGATTAAACAAGTCTCACCTAATTCTAAAATTTTCGGACCTACTTCAACACATGGGTGATCTGCAAGAAAATCAGTCAAATCTCTTCCTTTCATTGATTTTTTAGGAAGGTAGTGGAAAGAAAATTCCATAAGAGCTAATGACCACTTTCCTATTCAACCGCTTATGATCGGCCTTGATAGCATGTACTTAATTAAAATAGTTTGACACACAATATAAACAAGCATAGGTTTTATATATGTTCTCAGCTTAAGGGCTGAAAAATAAAAAGTCAAATATAATTTCTCGATCAGCGTATATTTTTGCTCGATCGGTGTTAGTACACGACGTAAATAATAAATAGCTTGTTCAACACCCCATTCATTATCATAGGCTAACAAGCTTCCAATTGACTCCTTTGCTGCTGAAATATACAACTTCAGGGGTTGACCTTTCTTTGGTAGCATCCACATAGGCGGGCGAGAAAGATAAGATTTAATAGCTTCAAAAGCTTCTTGGTGCTGATCCTTCCAAACAAACTCTTCTTCCCCTTTGAGTTTCAACAATGGAGAAAAAACACGAACTTTCCCAGCACAATTGAAAATAAAGCGTTGAAGGAAATTTATTTGCCCAAGTAACCGCTGAAGTTCCTTTTTTATTCTTTGGTGGCTAAGCTTCTATAATTACTCTAACTTTATTTATGTCAATTTCGACCCTTCTCTGATGTACCAAGAATCCCAAGAAAATTCCAGCAGTAACATTTCAAAGGATTCATCTTCAACCCATGTGCTCTCATTCTGTCAAACGTTTTTCTCAGTTCGGTCAAATGCTGAGACTTAAAAGGAGACTTGATTACACTGTCATCAATATACACCTCCAAGAAATGATCGATCATATCATGAAAAATAGCATTCATAGCCCTCTGATAAATAACACTTGTATTTTTCAACCCAAATGACATTACCACCCATTCAAAGGTGTCGATTGAACCAAGACATCTAAAAGCAATTTTAGACACATCTTCTTCAGAAATATAAATCTAATTGTACCCTGAATGACCATCCATGAAAGATAAAATTTTATATTTGGCTACCGCATCTATTAACTGATCAGCAACAAGCATTGGATATTCATCTTTTGGTGTGGCTGTATTTAAATTGCGAAAGTCAATACATACTCACAACTTATCATTCTTTTTCAGCACCGGCATAATATTGGAGAGCCATTCACAATATCTAGTCGTTCTAATAAATCTAGCATTAAGCAACCATTCAACCTCATCTTTAACTTTCAAGATGACTTATGGCGCCATTCTTCTTGGTGGTTGCTTGAACGGTCGAAAACCTTCTTTAATTAGTAGCCTATGTTCCACAAGCTTCCGAGATAAACCTGGCATTTCATTATAATCCCATGCAAAACAGTCATTATACTCTTTTAACAAAGCAATTAAGGCTGTTTGCATACCAAGCTCTAATAAGGTGCTGATGTATGTTGGCCGAAGCTCTTTTTTGGTCCCTAAATTTATTTCAATTAAAGATTCCTGCACATCGGCCTTCAAGTCTTCAAGTTTTAAAGGAGCAGCCTTCAAATCCCTTAATTGGATTGTATTTTCGGTCCCTATACTATTAGCCATTTGCTGATCAGCACCTATGTCAATTGAACCAATCAACTCTTTTCCCAGCAACATAATTCGTTTTTCAGCCAAATAAGCCCGAAATCTAGCCATACTTCTCCATAGGGCCCGCTCCTTTTCAAGTTGTTTGTTAAATCGATCACTCATCATCAACCCCTTTAACAGCAGTAGCAATATCCGACCTTTGGACAAACACAGTGGTCAGTCGCTCAAACTCTTTGCAAAGTTCTTCAATGTATCTAGGGGTAACTTCTTTCAACCAAGTTGCCCCCTTGGCCTTTCATCCATATTTCCTGCAATCAGCCTTATAAGGCCGACATCATCTTCATAGAGCTGAACTTCAGCAACATTTATTGTTGCAACGAACGGCTGACTATCTGCCCAAACTATTTCGACCTCATCACCATTCCAAAAGATAAGGAATTGATGAAGGGATGATGTCATGCCAAAATTAGGATGTAACCAATCACGATCTAGTAAAGCATGGTATGCTACATCGTCTCAATCACAAAGAACACCACCATGGTTGTTTTATTTCCAACCATTGTTTCAAGAGATATGACTCCCTTAGCTTGAATCGATGCCCCTGTAAAGCGACTAACAGTAAGGTCTGTTGGCATGAATTCTTCTTTGGTCTTATTCAACTTCTTCAACACCTTCATTGAGATTACATTGACCGTCGACCAATTGTCTACCAACACCCTAGAGACCGGCACTCCTTCTAACCAAATCTTGATATATAACGGCCTTAGGTGCTGGCAAGTTATAGCAGTTGACTTTTCTAGGATTACCCTCATAGGACCTTCACCTCAAATACTTTTCTCCTATTGGTACTGAACTTTATTTTTTCCCATCACAATTCTTGACCCTCGTTCTGGAACCAAAGGTGACGAATCATGGTTATAACTGAAAATTTCAGTCATATTCTCATTATCTGGTTCCTCAACATCTCCATTTAACATAAAGGGCTGATCAAGTTTTGCTTCAAATACCAAAGGTAAAGTAAAAGTCATATTGCAACTAACATTTGTTAGTATAGTACCGAACTAAACTTCTTGCATATCACTTGCTTGTTCTTCAAGTAATGTATCATTCATAATATCATCATTTGACAAATCATTGTGCAAGATATCATCGAATGTATCATCATCATCTTTAATGCCTAAATCATTTTCTTTATCAACACTAAGATTACAAGGCATTTCAACAGATGATGACATACCTGGGCTGTGACTGATTTTTGCTCAGCATCTTCAGCCCCTTTTTTAGTCATTTCATAATCAAACCCTATATTTTCAGAATCTTTATGACTCCGTCAATCCTATTTGACTTGAGTCTCTTCTGGTTGTAGGGCTGAATCCTTGAATTTTTCTTTCCGTTTATGGGAATAAAATCTTTGCATCCTCCGTTTTTGAGTTTTTGTCATAGAAGGCTGAACCCAATTGGATTATAAGTAACACTATTATAAGCAACACTCCATTCACGGTCATTTATATTTCTTGGTCTAACCGCTTTAGGCCGGTAGTTACGATCCATAGGACTTAATATATATTTTCTTGGTCCTTCATAACCCATACCGTTAAAAGTCCCAATCGGCCCTCCAGGGCCAAAAGCAAACTCCTTCAACTTCCTGAACTTTGAAGTTGCCGATGTAGATGCTATTGGACTTGCCCCCCTGGGTAAGGACAATCTCACGGCCATAGAGTGCTGATAATATCTGTTGAACCTTGCTTTAGGGGTGAAGAAGTTTTAGCAACACAAATGCTTTTCAATTTAGGGGTTGATTTCTTACGCGCTTTATAATTGCGATCATCTTTTGACTCCCTAACAATAGCAATGCTAGTCCCTCTTACAATTTGGACAACACCCTTGTTTGATCAAGTCAATCTGTGCCTTTCTCAACCTCTCTTCCACCCTTCAATGGCGCTTCTATGTTCAGCCACTGTAACAAGCTGATTTTCTTCTAATTTTTTAACCTTTCTCTCACCACCTATATTATCATTAGGTGGTTGATTGAAGTTTTTAACTGAAATTATATTACTAGCCTCTACTGCTGGAAATGGGTTATCATCAACACCTATTTTATCTTGCTTCTTTTCAGGGAAACGAAGCAACTTCTTCTCGATCAAGTTCTGTAATTTAGAACAGAAAACAATGCAATTGTTAGTCGAATGGCGATAAGAATTATAACATTTACAATAATCTCTATTTTGTAATTCATCTTTCGAAGGGATTTTTTGTCCCTTTGAGAGGCCGATTATTTTATCAGCCAACATAAGGTCAAAAATCTCATTAGCCTTTGTATTATCGAAAGCGTATTGTTTACCTGTTAAGGTTCTTTTAGCCGTTGAACTTGACGACTGAACACTACTAACAGTTTCGGCTAGTTTAGTCAATGCTGAATATGAATATGGTTTCTTTATATTAATTTCTGCAGCATCAACTTCAAGGCCAATTTCAGCTTCTGTCAAATGAATCTCATAAGTAAGATCTTTGACATAATTATTATTCGATGCCTCTGTCATATGAATTTCATAGTTTAGGTCCCTGTAATAAGTACCCCTAAAGGCATTCCTTCTATCTTGTTTTTCTTTCAGGACCTTTTCATATCTTGTAGCACTAGAGGCTAGTTGAAACAAGTCCCGAAATTGCATTCCCTCAAATTTCTTTTGTAATTCAAAGTCTAAACCATTCAAGGCTAGACTCACATATTCAGTTTCTGGAAGGGATACTTGGCATTTATGTCTCGCCCTTTTAAACCTACCAATAAAGGCTGCAGCCGTCTCTTCAGGCATTTGGGACAGCCTAGATAAGTCAATCATCGACACATCTGGTTCGGTCTTATAAAATTAGGTATGAAACATTTCTTCCAATTGTTGTCAAGTATAGACCGAATTTGCTGGTAAACTTATATACCAAGAAAATGCGGTCCCTGTAAGGGAATTAGCAAAGAGCCTTAATTTTAAGAATTCATTTGCTCCAACCTCACCACATTGAATGGTAAACCGACCAATGTGTTCTATGGTTGAAGTGGAGTCTTCTCCCGAAAAGGTAATGAAATCGGGAACTTTATAGCCTCTTGAAAACTCATATCGGTCTATATAATCCGAATATGGCTTCCTAGATGTAAGGCGACCAACTTTTCTTTGGGTTGGTCCATAAGTTGCTTGAATTATATTAGCCAATTGATCACTATCAACCATAAGGGGTTGATGATTTAGTTGTTGTGCTTGAAGCTGATGCATATAAGGTGCCTGAGGCTGAGGCATATACGACACTTGAGATTGAGGCACATACGGCACCTAAGGCTGAGGCGCTGGAAAATTAAAACCAGTATTAAAATTATATCACCCCTCTTGAGGCTGACATACCTGTGGTTGATGTTGATAAATCAGATTAATTGGTTACCAATTCACATTTTGATTAGCCCCTCTGATTGGTTTATACTTCGCTGGTATCTGACGTTGCAGCTGATTAGCCAACGGTTGATTAGTTTGGGGTTGATACTGTCCATGCAACGGCTGCATGAGAGGTTAAAACCCTTACCACTGTTGTTGGTAGTAATTCTGTTAAACCCCAACAGGCACTGGAACTTGTTGTTGTGCATGCAACAAAGTATCTGTAGTATTCGACCATGCCATAAGGTGTTGATCAAACCTTGTTGATAAAACGGTTAAAGAATCATTCAAATTAGCCAATGTGTTATGGATTGGCTCTAGTGCTCCATGAAAGGTACGGCTGGAAATTTCCATCCGTTGCACTAAGTTGTTAACATTCTCAGCCAACATCTGATTACTTGGCTATTGATTCACTTCCACTACAGCCTCTTGTTCCTGATGTTGAAGCTGTTGATACACTTCGAGTTCAGCCCCTGGTTCCTGATGTCAAGGCTATCTCTCAGGCAAATTTTGCCATTGAGACCGAGTAAATGCCATAGATAAAGGTTGAATTTAGATACTTCTGGTACCCCACTGGTCGTGCCAAATTGTTTGGCTCTTTTTTTTTGTAGGGGCGTGCTAGTCTTTCGACTCAAGGAGTTGGATAGCCAAACTATCCTTGGTGCTTACTGAATTCATAATCGGCCCTTTTGTGAATCAGGCGACTACTGGAAGGCAAGGATGACCCCTTCCTTCAGGTTCTTCAACGCCTCAATAAAGAAGACTTTCAGCACTAACAAAGGAATTGATGAAAGGAGTAAAGAAAACTACATAAGCATTCATCTATTCCAATAAACTTAGAAAATAAAAGTAGAGGGGATTGAAATCAAACGTCTAACTTTTATTTCATAAGTAGGATTCTTATACAAGTGAAACAAGCATAAGAATTGGATTCTAATACTACTCCTAAGCAAAAGAAGTATAATACAATGAAAAGACTTAAGTAAATTTACAGAGAATAAAAGGTATCGATAAAATGAAATTCTGATGTTCTGGTCGTGGACCATCGTACAGATTTCTTCTGGTGCTATTTATAGAGAAGTCTTGTAGTGGTTTCTTTCAGGAGATTCTTTTTAAATTCAAATATTATATTTGAATTGGAAAACTTCTTTTGCCTTAAGCTTATCCAAATGTCTTAAGCTTATCCAAATGCCCGTGTTTTTGAAATAAAACTGACGTAACTTTAGACTCCAATTTTTAAATAAGAGTCCTATTAGTAACACAGTATATATCTTTTATTAACAAACTCGAGTGTTTACATTAACTTGAAATAATCCTTTATTATTGCAGCCCATCATAAAAAGTCATCCAACAATTAATTAATTTTAATTAATTAAAGTAAGAACTTTTGTCAAATTATTTGATGCTATGTGGCCGAATAATTTTAAGGTGCAAACACCATGTCCCCCCCCCCCCCCCCCCCCCCCCCCCCCCCCCCCCGGGGCGGCCGAATATTACTTTACCTATAATTTGTAATTTTTATCAATTTACAATAATGCTCCAAAACTAGTAATGAAAAAAAAAAATTAAAAAAAAATACATACAGTTTTAACCATCACCAAAACTAGTAAAATTTTAAAACAAAGCCCAAAAAGTTACATATTTATCTTTTTATGTTATATTCATTTACAATTAATGAATTATTATTATTATTATTCTCACTTTTTTTATATTTTTTCAAAAATAAATGATTTAAAGAACTAACCTAGGTTAGTTTATGTAAATTTAAGTCTCTCTCTCTCTCTCTCCCTCTCTCTCTCTCTATATATATATATATATATATATATATATATATATATATATATACAAGTTGTATATATTTTTCTTTGAAATTTTTTTTAAGGCAAATTACACTGACCTCCCTTAAAGTTTGAACAAATTACACAAGGGTAGGCCATTTAACGTTTACCACTTTGATATTCTATCAGATTTGACACATGGGCTCAACAACATCCTTATTGTTTTTCTGTTTTTTTGTGTTTTTTTTTTCCTCTGATAGACCTGTTAATCAAATTTTATAAAATAACAACTTTGTCCATCCTTTATATGAAGAGACAATAATACCCTTATGTATTGTAATGAAATGACAAAAATAATATAAGGACATTATTGATTTTTCACACTTAAAGTCACTTACGGCAGTAACAAATAAGTCTAGAAGAAATCAAAGTAATAACGTTGAATGGTTTACTCAAAGTGTAATAGGGGTGCACACGGTCCAGTTTGGTCCGATTTTGAGGATTTTTGGAACCAAACCGCTCCCTACGATTCCAAAAAATCTAAAACCAAACTAGACCATTTGAGCCATGAAACCGAACCAGTCCAAACCGTGAAAAAAGGGTTCGGTTCGGTTCGGTTCGGTTTCACGGTTCTAGTTGAATTTTATTTCCCTATTTTTTTTTTTTTTTGAATTGTATATACAACAAAAATAACAATAAAAGCATTCATATTCCCGAATCCAAGACTAAAATAGAGAGAGAAAAGAGAGAGGGAAAAGTGGGTGAAATAGACCCCAAAGCAAAACCCTAGATATTAAAATAGGGTTGAATCTTGCTAAAACTAAAAATAATGACAAATCCATGGTTGAAAACTAAAAAACTTAATTCGTTGTCGCTGTTGGTTGTGCTTGAGGTGCAAACACACCATGAGACTCAGAGATATATAAATTGAAAGTAAGAGAGAAAGAGAGAGAGTGCGTGTGTGTGTGAGAAATGATGTCATCGACGGCATCGATAAAAGATCGATGGCGATGACCGAATTGAATTTCGCAGCGATAAGAATTAAAAAGTGAATGAGGCAGCGTGAGCAAAAAAAAAAAAAAGGAGATAGTGGAGGAATGTTGGCACACACCCAAAAATCAAAACATTGGGAGAAACAAAAGCAAATAAAAAAAAAATCAGATTGTGATGAATGTTAGCTCACGTTTGATCGTTATGCCGAAATCCCTTGCAAAGTTAAGAATAGTATATAGGTATAGCTATATACTCCCTCCGTCTCAAAATTAATGGCCACTTTTGGAACTGTGACTCACATTTTTGTGAGTCACAATTCCCAAAGCGGGCATGTATTTTGGGACAGAGAGAGTATATAATATAAAGAAATAAATATATATATATATATATATATATATATATATATATATATATATATATATTATAACGGTTCTGTCTGGACCGATTCGGTCCTATAGGACCCTAATCCGGGATCGAATCAAAAATTTATTGTTCCATTATTTTAAAATCGTGACCGGACCGAATCGCTATAGAACCAGCCTAAACCGTCCAATTTGATCAAGTCCGGTTTAATTTTTCGGGTTGTCGGTGTTTTTGCACACCCCGTTGTGTAATTAATCTAACCCTTCAGAATGGTCAGTGTAATTACCCTTTATACATAAATGACATTTATGATATTCCTATAAAAAGGGGCAATATAGGAATAAAACCAACATTTATGAAATGCTACCATATTTGTTAGTGCAGGAATGATTTGTCTTTAAAATTAACTACTAGGACTAACTAGTAATTTTTGCATATATAAATGTACACCACAAAGGCTTCTGAAACCCTAATCGCATCTGAAGAGGGTGAAGAGCGGCTTCTACTCAACATCTCCGCAGCTCCCTCTCTCTATTCGACAGGTATTTATATCTTTCAAATGTGTATGTGTATGTGTATATTTATTGAACTGTTTTGTTTTCTGCTGTATACGTTGTAATTGTGTCACTCACTCGATTGTCTTTACGGTAAGGATTTTTGTTCGATTATTGTTTATTGTAGAAAAGGTAGCAACAATGGCGTACGCACCGATGAAGCCGACTAAGGCAGGTTTGGAGGAACCCCAAGAGCAGATTCACAAGATCAGAATCACTCTTTCCTCCAAGAACGTCAAGAACCTCGAGAAAGGTCTTATTCTACTTCATTTTGACCAGACCGATTTCGATTTTATCATTATTATTGTTGTCGATTAATTTATTTCTTGGAGTACTTTAATTATTATTAGATATGTTTTATTTTGCTTTAGTTATTTGAATGGATAATTATCCGTTTAATATGATGAAATTATATGAAATCAGTAAGCTTGTGCAGAACTTATGAAATGTATCTCATATGTTCTAGAAGGTTGTTTGAACAAAAGGGGATTTTTCTTTATCTGATGATGTTATTTATTTTTGGAGTGTAGTAATGAATCTAGTTTGTTGTGTTTGTACTTTGGGATCAATTGATAGTGTGTGCTGATTTGGTTCTAGTTTGTTGTGTTTGTACAAATATTATTTCATTTGACTGTTATTTATTTTTGGAATGATGTAATGAATATGGTTTGTTGTGTCTGTACTCTGGGTTCAATTGATAGTGTGTGCTGATTTGGTTCGCGGTGCCAAGGATAAGAGGCTGAGGGTCAAGGGACCAGTAAGAATGCCAACAAAGGTTCTACATATCACTACCCGAAAGACCCCTTGTGGTGAAGGTATAACTCACTAATGGAAAGAGTTCTTCTCTATTGTTATTATGGTGAATAGCTCTGCTTGCTTGTTGAGTATAAACAAGAAATTATCATACTTTAGATTAAGACAAGTACAAATGTTATTCTCAATTGTTAAAAGATGCATTCATGGAAAAAAAAATTTGTTAAAAGATCTGGACTTCAAATAATTGTTATTGAAATAAATTATCTTTCAGCCTTCATCGGCAGTTATGATATGTTATATGTATGCTACAGTTTGTCAGTATTTCCTGTCATCCATCAAGATAATTAAATCATTTCCTGGAGCATACATGTATCCTTTTTCTATTTGATTGTAGTAAGAATAATATATTAGGATAAGAGGTTTTTGGGTTGATTAAGTGAATTTTGTCTGTTCTTTTACATTAACATGTTTCAAGGATATTGCATCCTTTTTCTTAGTATATTTCTTTTCCCCAAACTGTACTGTGCTTGTGATTTAGGTTGTCTTAATTATGAAATAATATTTTTCAACTGCATTTACTTTAGTGTTGTATGTAGTACCATTTTGGTTTGAAAGGATCACTGAATTAGTAATGAGGTTTATTAGTGGCCTAGATTTAACTATTGTATCATGATTATCATCATAAGAATGTGTAAAACATAGTCTAATCTGATCTTGGAATATCAATAAAATAACAGTCTTTGTTGTTTTTAAATTTGATTTTCAATTTAGTTTACCCAATATTCAGAAAAGTAAACGTGGGGTGTTCATCTTCATTTTGTTGCTTAGTAAAAATTCTCCAAGAAACAGAATAATGTTTCAAATTTAAAGTGCTGTGGAGTGTGGAGTAGTGCCAACTTCATTTAGGGGCTAATTGGTTTATCTGTACTGTTTTTTGACATAGCAACCAGAAATTGAGTATGACCTGCAAATTTTGATTAGTAATTGATCCATTTTGATTCTTCTATTAAACATATGTAGATTATACCAACTGTATATTTTTCATTCTTTTTTCATACCTCATTTTGCAGTATCGTTTTCTATTGCTTCATTAAATTGATGAATGTTTCACTTAATTCATCTCAGCGACAAAGCAGAATTCTTGTTCGCTTTAAATGTGCTTGATATCCTGCATATCTTTTGTTGTAAATGGATTTTACAAATTGTTGCCTCTTTTTTAGAATATTATGGTTATATCGACAACATTGTTACATTGCAAAATGTAGTATGAGTTTTAGGCCTCATGCCCAGGAAATCCTTTGATAACATGGATTCCTATTTCTCAATGATATCCCACGATCAAGACAATTGGCTGAAAATTTGACCCATTTTCTCATTGAGCAAGGGTGGGAGGTCTTTGGAGCTGAAACCTCTCTTGAGATAGGATAGACATATTAATCTGCTGCATTAGACAATGTGTTCAATTATGATATATTTGCACAACTGCGTTTTGTTGTATCCTACTATTTATTACAGATACGAGCATGGTCCCGTGTTTGTATAGCAATCCAAATGCTTTTTGCTTGGGATTTGCAAGACGTTTATTGGGACAATTTTCTATTTTGAAAATTGTGAACCTTAAATATTTTATTCACAGGAACCAACACATGGGATAGATTTGAACTTCGAGTCCACAAGCGAGTGATTGACCTCTTCAGTTCCCCAGATGTGGTTAAGCAAATCACCTCGATCACCATTGAACCTGGCGTTGAGGTTGAGGTTACCATTGCAGATTCTTGAATATGCCACAGTTTCGTAACCCTCTCTTTCCTTAGAAGGTTTTTATCAGGGTCTTTGTAGCAAGTGCTTTTTGGAGTTACAATTTTGATGCTACTTATATTGTGTGAGAAGGATTCTTGTTATTTTTCTTCTTGTTAAATTTTTATATTCTGGATATTTGGGTTAATGTTATGAACCTATTTCTATGAAAAAGCATCAAATAGATACTGTTTCTTTTATTAATGTCATTGGACTCGGAATTATTCGCGTTGTTGTGAATACATGTTATTCTTGTTACAATAACTTTATAGATTTATGTAATCTGCTTCATGTCCTCCAAATGTAGCTTGAATCTAGGGTATTGATATTGGAATTTACACTTGACCCCCGGACTGTTTAGTTCTCTATTGACCTACCTGGGAGAGGAAAAAAAAGGGGTAAATTACACTTACCACCCTGACTCTCTGTTTATTGCGACTCTCCTTTTTAATTTTTTGATTTTGGCAACGCTTTGTCATTTTGTTATAGTTGTTGGTTAGTTGGAGCAATGTGAAATTTCATTCTTACCTTAGAAATGAGTTAAATTCATTATTTCCAAATTACTATGATGGTTTTTCACACATCTTTGGACTTTGTTCTTCTCTCTTTCTATAAAATCCATGTAGGTGCATATAAACACATACACGCACATACACAAACACATTTTGTATATGCCTATGTAGGTGGGTAGGTAAAAATGTACACCTGGGTATGGTTTTAGGGTTTGGAGATTGAATTTGTAGCTAAATGGGTTTCTTGATGTACCACATTTGTAAAAATGTACACATTTTGGCTTCATGCTTTGATTTTCAAGGATTTCTGAATTTTCTGTAACAAGGTTGTAGGTTTGCAGGGGAATTGAATTGATTGGATTGGTAGATATATGTACCAAAGAGATACAGATAGCCCATTGAACGATTTTGACTTTATCTCACAATAAGATTACAAGGCTTGTCTTACATTTTTTTTTTTTTTTTTTTCCTTAGTTGTACTTACACACACATAACTCCACTGAAACTTGGACCCCTGACCTTCATTTGGGAAGTAGGAGTCCGATATCGCTAGGTTACACAGACATGTTAGTTCTCGTCTTACATTAAGATTACATAAGGACAATACTTGCCTTGTACCATATGAGAATGAATTTCATTCTGTGCGCTAACAAAAATAAAACGTGTCTAAAAATTTAAGACAATTATTATTGGATCAAACCCGTATTCTCGGTTTAAGAAACGGATAACCAGATATTACAACTCTCTCCCACTCGTGTTTCTCTTTCTCAATTCTATTTGCGCGATCTCTGCCCCTTCTGCAATTGGATCAATGTCTCTCACATTCCCTCTCTCTTTCTCGTCTGCAGAGCTCTCCCTTTGCAACCGCGCATCTTTCTCATCTGTAGCAATTCTCTGTATAAACCTGTGTCCAAAGTCCTAATCTCAATTTAAACACTACTTACTACTACCACAACCACGCTGCTTCCCACCTCCCCTTGTCTTCTTATTTTATCGCTCGTCTTCTAATTTTTATGTACTTCATATTATATATATATATATATATATATATATATATATATATATATATATATGTAAGGATATCAGATTTGTATGAAGTGTTGCTGGAGATCAATTAGGTAGATGAGAATGACGATGAGTTTGAAAGTGGGATTTTTCTGATTGGGTTTTAATTTTAGCCCGTTAATCCTTTAAAATTGGCTGATCCAGTTTTTTAGTATTGTTTTTAAATTATTTTTGGGTTAGTAAAATTTTGTTGGTGCACATCAGCTGAGAGAAGGAAATTCCTTCCGGAGCCCGTTAACCCGTTAAAAATTGGTTGATCCAGTTTTTTAGTAATAGTTTTAAATTGTTTTAACTTTGGGTTAAAAATTTTGTTTGTCCACATCAGCTAGGTTATAGGGTAGGAGGCAAGTAATGTTCATTATAATAATGCTATTTATAATATACTCCAATATATATCATAATATATTTTATTTAATTTAACAAGTCATATTATGTTATATAATTTATAAAATATCAAAAATTATTATTATTATTTTTTTCTTATAATGCTTTTATAAACGTATATTGTATAAAATATTATATAAATTATACTACGACAGCCCCTAGTGATACTTCCTCACCTTCTCTAGTTGAGGGTTCAAGTCTTCATAAGATTAAATGGGTAAATAAAATTTTAGAACTCTAAGCGACAGAATTTGGCCAAAACAATTACATGAATCGCAATAAATATTATGGCTTTTGATAGCTGGGTCGTTTAGATCAAAAAATAGATATTTGAGAGTCAAAAATAGCTCGTCAAATTGTACCCAAAAAATTGTAACATGTATAACTTTTTTTTTTTTTTTTAATATATTAGCTTGACAAAAAACTCATACACACACAACATGTCCTTCGGCACGTGAAAATATGGTGGTATTATTTGAACTTAATACTTCGTCAATTATGGTTATATGAAATCTTAGGCCTGGTGGTTACTCTCACGACATGCCTTTTGTTATGATGAGCCATATTGGGCCAAGTTTGTACAAATTAGCATGATAACCCATGTAACCCATTGTACAACTTACCTTTGTCTGTACTAGGAAAAGTGCAATATATGTGGTAAATATTTTGTAACTTATAAAATTTTTATTTTTATATTTTCTTTTCTAAATATTGATTTGAAGCTTGTAACAATAAATGTTACAAAAAAATTACAATTTTTTGTAACTCTTTTTATATTAATTAATATTTTTTTATATTAATAAATAAATACTGAAATATTTTGAAATTGGTGATAAAGTTTAAGCTTCGTAAATTAATAAAAAATTTTAGATTTTTATATTAATACTGAAATATTTATGTTTTATTTTTTATTAATTAATAATTTTTTATTTTAATAATGAAATATTTAAGTTTTGCAAAGTAATAAATTTTTTTAGGTAATTTGGATTTTATTAGGTAATTTGTAATTTAAATTTTATTAGGTAATATTTTAAAAAGTATATAAACATATATATATATATAATAGTATAGATTTCAATTTTATTAGTTAATTTGTAATTTGAATTT
The DNA here is from genome assembly GCF_030987335.1 of Cornus florida. Classification (NCBI taxonomy): domain Eukaryota; kingdom Viridiplantae; phylum Streptophyta; class Magnoliopsida; order Cornales; family Cornaceae; genus Cornus; species Cornus florida. Next base: position 71,027,631 of record NW_026775578.1, read on the forward strand.
TATTAGGTAATTTAAAATTTAGTATAATTTTTAATTTATAATAGAAATTTAATTATATTAATTTTTAATTAAATTTTAAAATAGAAATTCAATTATACTAATAATACATTAGATTGAAATTGATATAAAAGTTTATTATATGGAGTTTGTGGTTTTTGGAAGATCCTAGGTTATATTTTATTTTCTTTAAATATATCCTTATTTAATATGATAGAGTTTTATAGAAAATAAAATAGATAATTTGTGGTAGAGTTTTATAGAAATTATTTTATTTTATTTAAATATATCTTTGTAAAATTAGATTTTCTTTAATTAAAAAACTCATAATAAATAGATAAATACAAGGGTTATATACTTATATGTGATAGAGTTATCTTTTTTATATTAATTAAAATGTGATAGAGTTATAGAAATTGTTTTATTTTCTTTAAATATATCATTGTTTAATTAGATTTCCTTTTATTAGAAAAACTCATAATAAATAGATTAATACAGGTTATATGTGATAGAGTTTTAAAGAAAATAAAATAGTTAATTTGTGGTAAAATTTTCATAATTTGTGTTAGAGTTTTAAAAAAACTCTTTAAATATATTCTTGTCTAATGTGATAGAGTTTCATTGCAAATAAAATAGGTAATTTGTGGTACAATTTTATATAAATTATTTATTTTCTTTAAATATATATATCCTTGTCTAATTTGTGGTAAAGTTTTAGAAAAATTATTTTCTTTTTTATATCAATTATTAAATATTTTTTATATTAATAATTCTTGCCTAGCTATATATTCTTTTATTAAAAAATTCATAATAAATACATAAATAGGTAATTTGTATTAGAGTTTTATACAAAATCTTTTTAAAAAATATTTTATTTTCTTTAAATATATTGTTGTCAAAATAGATTTCCTTCATTAAAAAACTCATAATAAATAGATAAATACAGGTTATATGTGATAGAGTTTTACAGAAAATAAAATCGATAATTTGTGATACAATTTTATAGAAAATTATTTTATTTTTTGAAAATCTATTTATAATAAATAAATAAATAGGTAATTTGTGTTAGAGTTTAATAGAAACTCTTTTAAAAACTCTTTTTATATCAATTAATAAATATTTTTTATATTAATAATTCTTGTATAATTAGATTTCTTTTTATTAAAGAAACTCATAATAAATAGATAAATAGGTAATTTGTGTTATAGTTTTATAAAAACTCATTTAAAATCTCTTTTAATATCAAGAGATAAATAAGTAATTTGTGTTAAAGTTTTATAAAAACTCTTTAATTATATCTTTATCTAATGTGATAGAGTTTTATTGAAAATAAAATATGTAATTTGTTATAGAGTTTTATAGAAATTATTTTATTTTCTTGAAATAATTTATTCTCTAATTAGATTTAATTTTATTAAGAAAAATAAAAATAAAATATGTAATTTGTAATAGAGTTTAACAGAAATTATTTTATTTCGTTTCAATATATCATTGTCTAATTAGATTTAACTTTTTTTAAGAAACTCATAATAAAAGCTAATTTGCTTTATAGTTTTAGAAATTTTACTTTATATATCAATTAATAAATATTTTTATATTAATAATTTTTGTCTAATTAGATTTTTTTTAGTTAAAAATTCATAATAATAAATAATAAATAGATAAATAGGTTAATTTGAATTTTATTAGGTAGATTTTTGTGTTTTATAGAGTTTTTTTTTTTTTTAAAAAAAAAAAAAAAACTCTTTTCATATCAATTAATAAATATTTTTTTATATAAATAAATAAGTTCTGAAATATTGAAACTCTTTGTACATTTAATAATACGGAGTAGTACAGATAAAAACTTTTTTTTGGTAAAGCTTTAAAACACTATTTTATTTTTTATATCAATTAAAAAATATTTTTTTCTTTAAAAACTCTTTTCATATAAGTTAATAAATAAATAGGTAATTTGTGTTAGAGTTTAATAGAAACTCTTTTAAAAACTCTTTTTATATCAATTAATAAATATTTTTTATATTAATAATTTTTGTCTAATTAGATTTCTTTTTATTAAAATATTGATAATAAGTAAATAAATACGTAATTTGTGTTATAGTTTTATAGAAACTCTTTAAAACCTCTTTTTAGATCAATTAATAAATCATTTTTTATATTAATAATACTTGTCTAATTAGATTAATTTTTTAATTAGACTCTTAATTTTAGAGAAACTCTTTAAATATTATATCTTTGTTTAGTGTGATAGAGTTTTATTGAAATTAAAATATATAATTTGTGATAGAGTTTTATAGAAATTATTTTATTTTGTACAAATATATCATCATAATAAATAGATAAATAGGTAATAAGTGTTAGAGTTTTATAAAAAATATTTTTAAAACTCTTTTTATATGAATTAATAAATATTTTTAAATTTTAATAATTCTTGTCTAATTAGATTAGCTTTTATTAAAAAAAACTCATAATAAAAGGTAATTTATGGTAGAGTTTTAGAAAAATTATTTTATTTTTTATATTAATTAAAAAATATTTTTATATTTATAATTTTTGTCTAATTTGATTTTCTTTTATTAAAAAACTTATAATAAATATATAAATAAAAAATTTGTGTTAGAGTTTAATATAAACTCTTTTATAAACTCTTTTTATATCAATTAATAAATATTTTTTATTTTAATAATTCTGTCTAATTAGATTTACTTTTATTAAAAAAAAAAAACTCATAATAAATAGATAAATAGGTAATTTCAGTTAGAGTTTTTTATAAATTCTTTTAAAACCTCTTTTATATCAATTAATAAATAATTTTTTATATTAATAATACTTGTCTAATTAGATTTACTTTTATTAAAAAAAACTCATAATAAATAAATAGGTAATTTGTGTTAGAATTTTATAGAAACTTTTTAAATATATCTTTATCTTGTGTGATAGAGTTTTATAGAAATTATTTTATTTTCTTTAAATATATCCTTATCTAATTAAATTTAATTTTATTAAGAAACTCATAATAAAAGTTAATTTGTGGTAGAGTTTTAGAAAAATTATTTTATTTTTTATATCAATTAATAAATATTTTTTATATTAATAATTCTTGTCTAATTAGATTTTCTTTTACTAAAAATTTCATAATAATAAATAGGTAAATAGGTTAATTTAAATTTTATTATTTACATTTTAGTGTTATATAGAGTTTTTTTTTTTTTAAAAAAAAAAAAAAAACCCTTTTCATATCAATTAATAAATATTTTTTTTATATAAATAAATAAATACTTAAACTCTTTGCACATCTAATAATAGTATTGATAAAACTCTTTTTATAATAATTAATAAATATTTTTTATATAAATAAATAAATACTGAAACTCTTTACACATCTAATAATAGTATAGATAAAAACTTTTTTTATATCAATTAATAAATATTTTTTGATATAAATAAATAAATACTGAAACTCTTTAACAGGGTTTCTGTATTTTACTCTGGAATTCTGAATTTATAAAATTCTCAATTTTTGTACCCCTTCCTCCTTCCACCATGCCTCTATTTATAGGCTTCTTAGATTAATAGGATAATGATATGTATCATTTTCTGATAATGACATAATCATAACCAGGCCGGGCAGGGCCGGTTATATTGTGATAATTATCAATAAAAAATAACTATTCTTTTTAAATTGAACTAAAAATAAGAGTTTTATATAGAATTTGATTGATTTTATTATATAATTTTTAGAGTTTTATAGAAACTATTTTATATCAATTAATAAATATTTTTTTATATAAATAAATAAATACTGAAATACTCAAACACTAAAACATTTTGCACATTTAATAATAGTATAGATATAGATGTGTGTGTGTGTTTTCAAGGCAATAAATGTTAGATATTAGATTAGTAGATACAGAGGGTCGAAACTTGGGATTCCAAAATCTACAGAAAGTACTAATATACTAGGTTATCGAAGCAACTGCACATTAGTATATATATTTACATTGCTTAACTCTTTGAAAAAAATAAAAGGTAAAAAAAAGAACTTTAAAGTTTTATTAAGGAATTATTGTTTTTTAATTTTTTTTGTTCTTCCAATATGACATTCCCTGAAAAATAGGTTGCATATGTTTCGTTTCTTCTTTGTCATGCCCTATCATTCCATGGAGTAAACACATTGAAGGAATCATGCAAGGTTCGAATACGGGCTCTGAAAAATTGGAAGCAACATTTCCATACGGACAACATAGCACTTGAGTTGACCTCCTATTATGATGATGCCCAATTCTTTCTATTTTATTTTTTTTCTTTTTCTTGTCGTCCTTCATCTATTCTAAAAATGTATATTTCTTAGACTGCAATTTATATCAAATTGGATGATAGTTATCTATGCCATAAGTGAAAAAATAAAAAATAAATAAAATAAAAAATAAATAAAAAATAAAAAATAAAAAATGGCACATAAGTGCAAGTAATTGCCACAATTGTTTTTCCCTTAACCACACAAATATCACTTGTCAACTATTCCTTCTTCATAACAGCTAAGTTTCGAAAAATTATTAGGTTGGTCAAGACGAATCATTACAAGCAAATGTATCAATATTGTGTCAACTTTACTGAGTTTTTTTACTTGTGCGTTGGGTGGTAATTGATCAGGATCAATGGTATCAAAACAATGTAATAATTTCTTCTATGTTTCAACTATGCATGTATGCCTTTTCTCTCCTAGATCTTATCTTTTATAACCACCACATACTGTTACATTATTGTCACTTGTTGTTGTCTAATTATTAGCTTCTTCGGCCAAGAGAGATTGTTTTGGAGAAAGACTTTCCTACACCTTTCAGATTTTGTTATTTGTGCCATCAATTCAGGGACGGAACCAGCATGTGCCTGGGGGTAGCTCCCCCCCTGCCCAACACTGGCCCGCTATAATTTGTTTTTTCTATACATAAATTTGCAGAAATTGATAAAATGCTCCTCCTAAAATTAATAAAATTGCCCCTCTTTCCCTAAATTCACTAAATTTTATTTTATTTTATGTGTATAAGTTGTAAATATTTATAAAATACCTCCATAAAATTTATAAATTATACCCCTTAAAATTATCTATTTATTCTTTTTTCTTCTTATTTTTCAAATTTCTTTTTGTTATCTTCAAAAACTTTTGCATTCTCTTTTTACAATTAAAACCTATTTTTTCCTTCAAAATTCTCTCATATTTTTTTCTTTTTATTTAATTTTCTTCGTAAAATTTTCTTTTTTCTTGCATTCATGCATAATTTATGTACAATAACCTCTCTCTCTTTTTCTTTTTTCTTTTTTTTTTTCTCTCTTCTTATTTATTTTTTATTCACTTATTCTATTGCACTAATGTTACGCTATTATATTTTCGGTCTGTTTGGGAAAAAATTATTTTGTCAGTGTTAATATGCCCCCTGAACTAAATTTCTAGCTCCGCTCCTGCATCAATCAATTTTATTCAATCACATAAATAAAAATATTTTATTTTAATAAGTTATATCATTGTGTCAATATCTAATCAATTGGTGATACCATGTCACTGATACAATCTGCATAATAAAATTTTTCTCCTGCTTTGGATTTAAAATAGTTTGCTTATTCAAAGGGAATTAGGGCATGGCTTCGTCTCCCTCGTCTCCTTTTCATACTTACTTTTAAAACAAATTACTATAAAATAATCAATCTCTCTATTTTCTTTTCATTTTTGCCCCTCTCTCCAATTCACTCAGTCCAAACAAGGTCTTAGATAACAAGACCTAATTAGGATAGGTTGGGCCTGAAGCCAGAGTATAAATTGGGAAGTGGGAAAGCAACCAGCCAAAAAATCACATCAACACATTAATGAATATGACAAAATGTGACTAAAGAGAAAGTGGAATCAATTAACATGACCAAAAAAAAAAAAAAACAAAGGAGATTACCAACAAACATCATTTCTAATCACTCACTTACCATCAACATAATTTTGCTAAACAAAAGTTGCTGTTGCGATCTTTGGTATTTGTAGTCATTCTTGTGAAACAACATTATTATTTTGATTAGTGAAACTTAATTTTGTTTAAATTAATGTAATCATGGTTCAAAGGTTCTTTCGGCTTGTTATCATGTCATGTATCTTTAATTATTCATGTTCAACAAACACACTACTTTGGGGTACGTTTATCTTTTGTTAAATCATTTGAAACCACCAGTTTGAGCTTTCTATCAACAAAGGTTTTTCTTTTCTTTTTTTCTTTCTTTCTTCTTTTTCCTTTCTATCAACAAGGTTTTTCTTTTCTCTTTTGTCCTTTCTATCAATACGTTCATCAATAAAGACTTGGCCAGACATGACTCCAATGAACGGTTGTCCATTGTAAGACGGGCAATTAGGAATCTTTAAGGCGGAGTTTAGAGAGGGTTTAATATATGTAATTTACCTCCGTGTACAAAAAGGAATGATATTGTTCACCTCAAGAATTGTAACTCGGGGTGAAAAAAATAATCCTCCTCAGGATAATACCCAAACACCTTGGGAATAGTAACCCGAGGTGATAAAAAAAAAAAAAATCTCATCCCGAGAACAGTACCCGAGCTACTATTCACCTCGGGAATAGTGACTCGAGGTGAAAAATATATATATATTACCTAATCCGTTCCAAACCAGGAAATAGGGTTGATGGGGAAAAAATAACCCTAAGGTTGACCCGCCGCCATTCCTATCCAACTTGAGGATGTAGAGATGTTATTTAACTGACGAAAAGAATAAGGTGAACCCTAATTTCGCAACCAATTTCATCAACTCAACAGATCCAGTTACTGATGATAAAGGAGATCTCAACCATCGACATCAGCTCAACTAACTTGATTCCAATCGACAGTCATAAATAGGGTGTCGAGCCATTAAAGAAGGTACGAGGAAAAAATCCTTAAACATTGAATGCAAAATTACTTTTCTGTTATACGATTTCAAGTATTAACTTGATCATCGGAGGGTCCTCGGCCAGTACCCCACCAGTGCCATTCGAAGTGATATTCCATTGTTTTGCAGGTAAATATCACCGTTTCGGGTTGAGAGGATTTTCGCATCAATACTATTATAAGTATAAAGTATAACGTATAGAGTGATATTAGTATTAATATATATGGTAAAACAAAGTATAAATGAATAAATTTCTTAACTTGCTGGCCAAACACTGACTTGGCGATGACAAAGTTATGTTGGAAATGCGGCGTTAATAAGATGCATCATCCAATAAGAAAGTACCTAGAAATGATGTTTAATATACGTAATCCTCCTCCGTATACCACGAAAATACTATTTTTGTAACTGGTACGAATAGTTGAGCAATTAGATTTCAATTTTTGAGAAACCAATTTGAACCTTTTTTATTGAAGAAACATATACTTATGAGATATAAGAAGTCAAACTTTTATTGTATATTCAAATTATATAACATATGAACATATAGCATTCTTATTGAGACTTACCAAAATTCATGAAGAAAATAGATTTATGAATGGAGTTAAGAAACAAAAGGTTAGTGGGGAAAAAGCCAGAGAAACTAAGAAACTCTAAATTGAATGATGATGCAAATTTGTTAATTAAATTTAGATTTGATTCTTGTTACTAATAATAATAATAAAAGCTCTAATTCCTTTTTTTTTTTCTTTTTTTCTTTTTTAAATGTATTAAGTTATAGTCAAGTTCTGTTTATGTCAGGACACCTTATTCTAGTTAGGTATTTTTTTTTTTTTTCCTAAATGAAGATTCTAGTTTGGTATTGCTAGATATAAAGTTTAATTAATATGGTCCACTGTCCTAATAATAGGGAGGAGTGGTGACAAAATATTCCCTCTCCGATTCATTTATTCTGCAAAATTATTATATTAATTTTTATACATTTTAAATTACCTTTTATTAATCTAAATCCTAATTCTACATTATCTCATCTTTGTTTGATGGAATAAATTCATAAACTATTACAGTAATATTTTGTTTGGTACAGTTGTTGTGCATTATCTTAACTTTTTGTTGTGTTTATGAACTCTGAAGGAATGATATCTATCTGGGTTAGGTAAATAACCCACAATCAATAATTTAGTGTTTAATCCTAAATATTTGTTGTTTTTGTATTCTAAAGTTTTACATTATTTTTATAATTAACTTATAATTTTTTAAATTGCATAGAATGTTAGAAGAAATAATTACGAAACAACTCATCATTTCGTGACAATGGAAACATGTAAAATCAAAAAATAAAATATTTAAATTTTTGAACAACTCTAATTGTATTGGACACTTGTCCAAACTGTGTTCCATCCATATTTATGTGTCCGATGTAGGTTGGAAGCCATGGAGATGGTATTCAGTTTGCCAAACATGTCATGTATTTGGTATGTGCAGTCAATGAATAAATATTATTCTATGAAATTAGTCTTACCTATTTTTGAAAACTATTATCAAATAACTATTATATTGATTTTTATTGACATGATATGTACATTGCATCTAATAGTCATAAAGTGTATACAAATAACATTAGGATTAATTATGGATGTGGTGTGATAGCCCAATGATAGGTTTAGGGCCGGCCTTGACCCAAGGCGACTAAGGCGGTCGCCTAGAGCCTCAAATTTTATAGGGCCTTAAAATTTGAAAAGGCCTCAAATATTAGTCCATCTTAGTATTTTATTAACAAAATTTAATATGAATCATACGATCATCTTATGCCTTTTGCCTTTTCTTTTCTCTTTTCTCTTCATATATTTGTTCCTGTTGGATAATAAAAAAATTTATTTATATGTTTTCTGCCCTTTGAGTAGTCAAATCTCTCTTATACGTTGTGTACATTTTATACATATGATCATCACACTAACTACAAATTTACAATTAAGTGCAAACCAAACACAGAACATTCTTACTTTCTGGGAAAAAAAAATACAGAACACTTAGTTGTTAGCTCCTCAGTTTCTTGGCTCGGATTTTCATTTTTCCATAGCTCTCTTAGTCTCTTAGTCTCCTATCTATGTAGACTGTAACTACTTCTCCAATTTTTACAAAAGTTTTTTTTTTACTCCATGTAAGGGAATTCGTTGTGCTAAGACACATTTGTAATTTTTTTATTATTTCCTCCAAACTCTTTTAGGAAGTGGAGTAATTCTCTCACATATTAGAAATTTTTTTTAATAAAATTATTATTTCATATATTAGAATGCATAAAGTTGGAAGTTCTTATAGATTATTGTTTGACAAATGAATTTGTTGTAATACCGGTGTTTCAGTCCAGCAATCCTTTACTTGAAGTCTTAAAGGACAAATCAATTAGAAAAACAAATCATTGCATTGAGGGAATATCTATATTTTATTTCAGCAACCCGGATCAATTCATTGCATTGCATTGAAGTAATATATATTTTATTTCAACAAAACAAATATTTTTTTATTTATATAACTTCTATTTCTTTCTTTTTTTGACAATTATGTTTACAAGCAAATTTGAATCTCGACATAAAAAAAAAATAAAAATAAAAAATTGATTCAAGGGCCTCACATTTAAAGTTCGTCTAGGACATATCAAGAGTTTTTTAATCTCAGGGCCGACCAGCCCTGGATAGGGCATGTGCACCTTGTGATTACACGAACCTCATTAATGACAAATTTCTCACTATAACTGATTGGGTCGTTGAACAACCCCAATAACTTGACACAACCCTTATTATGGGTCTTTGGACATAATATGCCCGTCGTACTCAATATTTACTCAAAGTCGTAGGGGAAAGATTTTCATGCACCTTTAATGTTTCTTTATTTGTGTCATCAATTACTTTTATTTTGTTACATGATTAAAAATATTTTATTTTAATAAATCCTATCATTATGTATTAATATTTAATAAACTGATTATATCATGTCATAACTACAGTCGATGCAATTAAATTTTTCTCAAATAGTTTACACGAACAATTGTTGATAATGTATGTCCATTATAGACTTTTCGGCCTACGCGCGCTAATACCCTGTGATAGAAGCTGGTGAGAATGTAAGACACATAAGAGCGCACGCGTTCGCTGGTTTTATCGGTGGCTTGCCTGCAAAAGGCATGACCACACCCAATACACAAATATTTATACAGAGGCAAGTGGGACTCTATCAAGTATTTGTGGGACCCAATGTATACAAAATCAATGGTCCTTCCCACAACTTTTATCGCGCCACAGTTGCTGTAATTGCAGGTTCAACCCCACTTCCATCAATCTCTCGCCTCTTTCATATTTATATAATGGCGCATATCCCGCAATTCACTCCGTGATTATACATACACATACGCCATCGTTGTCTGTTTTTTTATCTTCAACTTATAGGTAAGCCGTACAATTACGAGGAATTAATTTTATTATTATTATTATTTATTTTTTGAAAGGTTACTAGGAATTATTTGATATCAATGGTTCTTCACAATTACAGTCTATTTGAATATCCCACCAAGATTTTAAATCTCTTTCTTAGCTATTGAGATATACTAATGCTTCATGCTGCAACAACAAACTTTTCTTGAAAAATTAAAATTTAGTAACTTGAAGAAAATATTTATATTTTGTGATTTAAACAAATTTTATTATCTTCAAATGTAAAAATTAACTTTTCTTCATAAAATGAGATATCTCACAGTTTAACTTTAGAAAATAACTCATTATTATATCACTCAATTTAACACTTATGTTTCTTAAATTACCTTTTATGTTACGAAAATGAAAAAAAGAAAAAGAAAGAGAAAAAGAGAATATGCGTTGTTCAATTTTCTTTTTTTAAGAATTAAAAATATGTTTGATTTACAGTTTTTGAAAAATATATATATTTTTTTATTATATAAAAACTCCATTAAAAAAGACATATTTTCATAGAGCTATCTTTTTATAATTGATTGTATTAGAAATTGTGAAACTGAAAACTTGGCATGCTTGATGCAGGGACGGACTGATATGGATTTTTTTTTTAGTATTATACTCTTGCTAATTCTTTCTTTTTGAATTATATACCTAAAAAAAATTCATTATTGTCCCTACTAAAATTACTAAAAAAATTCACTATTGTCCCTTCTCAAATATTTTTTTGGTCCGTCCTTGGCTTGGTGTATTTAATTATTTGAACTCTACTTTAAATTTAGAACGTTAGATTTGATGACAAAGTATTATGAAGTTTTTCTACTTCTACTCTTTCTTTTGAAAAAGGATAAATTTATAAATTAAAGTGATAGGTTTAAAGTCAAGTGTGAGAAATTCCATTTTATAAATATGTCAAAATATATATATATATAAAGATAATTAAGTATCAAATTATAACTATTTTATTTTTTCAAGTTACCAACTTTCAAAATCTAAATATTTATTTTTAGAAGAAAATAGATTTCTAAAATTTTGAATAAATTACACTGACGGTCCTTGAGGTTTGGCAAAATTATACATTGGTAGATCTTTAGACTTTATTACTTTGATTTCCCTTTAAATTTGGCATGTATGCTCAACAAAATCCCTACCATTTTCTTTCCATCCGTCCTATTGACCAAATTTTAAAAAATGACAATTTTGTTTGTATAAAATTTAATGTAATACGAAGTATATTATTATAGAGTCAAGTGAAGAAAACACCCTTAAAATATGTTTACAGTGCATATCACATCATTCACGTGCAAAAAACATCTCTAAAATTTCAATTTGGTGCAAATAATTCCCTCTAACAAATTTAAACCCTAAGTTAACTAAATTACCCTCACTAAACTATTTTATAAAATATATAAAAATAAATAATTTTGTAAAATGGCCGAAAAAGATATTATTGGAGGATGCCCATCTCATACAAAAAAACACCCCTAAAATTTTAAAAAAATAATCTCTCCATTCCATAATATTTATGCATTTTAAGAACCATGACTTAATTATCAAAATAAACAAGTATTATGAGAGGGATGGAGTAGTCTCAACCGTATACGCCTTGATGCCATACGGATGAGGTCCCTTGGATGAGATGGGGGACCCAAAATTTCATTAATATGACGTTGCAGTCCTCTGTACCCTGTGCACAAAGGGAACTACTGATCATCACCGTGAATGACCATAAGAGGAAACACAGGCCAGGTGTCAAGATATGGATAGACATGTACATGCATAAAATGGTAGCCCGGACCACATGCTGTACTCTCCCAAGGACATGGCTGTCCCAGTCAAAAAATTAACCAAAAGACGTTAAATGCATTTAAAATCCCAAGCCTACCCATTACCCGCTCTATACGTACAAAATACTAGTGACCCTTCTTTTTTTTTTTTTTTTTAACCGGTAAAAACGCTCAACACAATAAATCATGGTTACCGAAGACCATGTACTCAAATACGTAGCAGTGTAATTTTCTCACGAGTAATGATAGGTTTTTCGATCTCAATTGTCGACTCTTCTTCCGAATATAACGTAATTGGATCACATTGGAATTATCATTTTTCTTTCTCTTTGACTCATTTCCAACCACGTTGTATTCAGAGTAGGAGTCGGCAATTGAAGTCGGAAGACCTATCATTTCTCTTTCTTCACCCAAAGAAGTTGAAAGCACAAATACGGGATACTCAATGTAGATATGGGAACGAAACGAACACAATAATACCATAAATCTCAACAAAATATTACTCCGTATATAGGTAGGATATAATATAATATAATAATAATAATAATAATAATAAATACATTTTTTATACACAATATATATATATATATATATATATATATATATATATATATATCAATTTCCTGATATATTATGAATCTAAATGCAATCAATAATTTAACGTAAGAGCTCGTTTCAAAATGCATAAAATAAATATTCCTAGTCATCACTTGATTAATAAATTTTGAAATTATTTTAACACTCATACTATATTATTATTATTGAAAAACTCACATTTTTAATGTTCAAAACTTGTTACAAAGTATCTAAAAAAATATTGGATACAGAAGTACCAAATACATGTTAAAAATTAAAAAATATATTTTAAAATTATGAATACGTTTAAGAAATATTGGACACGTATTTGTAAAGCAGTATCGATAACTCTAACACATATCCTTTATAAAAATATCCGTGCTTCCAAAAGGTGCAGGCAAAATGTGTGTAAAAGTAAGTTTGTGAGTGTAGTTTTTGGTAAGATTAAAAATAATAATAATAAATAAATAAATAAATAAAATAAGAAGAGTAAATCATGGTCCAACATATTATTTTGACCTCAAATTCTAATTAGTGTTGGATTATAATTTACTGTGTTAGAACATAATGTTTTCATGGTTATTTGAATAGAATAGTTATTATTAGGATAAAGTAAAGCCACACCCTGAGGTTTGGCAAAAGGATATACAAATGAAATTTGTCTCTTTTTTTTACAAAGGCACCCCTTGTATGAAATTCCAACCAAACAAGGCCTTAAATCCACTGAAAATACGAAATTACCCCTCAATATTAAAATTAGATTTATTATAAAATATCAAATATAGTAAAAAGATACAATTACCCTCAATTTATTTCAGCCACAATTTGGTTGCTAAGTGCGCCAGATTAGACCAAACCACCTTCTTCCCCCCCCTCTCTCGGCGTTCACTACCCTACTGCCGCCTCCACCACCATCACCACCACCAACACCCTCTTCCCCTCTCTCTATATACACACACGCACACACATATATATCACCTCCTCATACGCGCACATCACCATCCCCAATTCTTATCTGCCCATGGAAAGGGCACTAATCGGATGATAGAGGCGATGGCCACTTCAGCCTCCTCAGCCTTGCAAGTGACGCTCACCGAACTGTGCTAATCTAAACCTTGTTGTCATCGGAGCTTGGTCCTCGCCGGATCGTTTCTGTTCATTGGTCTTTTGTTGCTCGGTTTCTAAACCTCGTCTCACTGTTCAATCCGTGGACGCATCGTCATTGCTTTATCGGAGCTTGGTCCTCGTCGATAATTTCAGTCTCAGAGTCTATGAGTCTATGTTGTTTAATTTGGATTTTGTGATAATATTTTTATACATAACTCAATGATGAGTTTGTATTCACGGTTGGGTGACAGCATTGGGTGGGTGGTTGTCAGAAATTGTAGGGGTATCCAATTAAGCACCTAATCAAAAGACCCAATTTCATATTGTTTGGATTTTGAGTTGTTAGGTTTTGCTATACAAAATTTTGTGGGTATATGTGTGTAATTTGAACCCTTTTGTGTTTGTAAGAATATATATGGATATATAGATATGTATATGTGAATTTGTGCGGTGACGGTGGTAGAGGGCTTTAGTCTACTTACCGGGGGTGTTGCCGTATATATGTATATATAGAGATAGAGAGATAGAGGGATAGAGGAAGAGGGCGGTGGCGGTGGTGGTTGTCCAAACCATTGCCACTGCCGTCTGGGCTAATGAGAGAGAGAGAAGGTGGTATTAGGTATTATCGAGTTAGGTATTAAGAGAGAAAGGACTTATTTATTTATTTTATTATTATTATTTTTTGCATAAATTGTCCATGAGGGTAGATTGGTCCAGTTTATTAAATTGTAAAGTTAAAAAGTCCACTAAACGGTTAAAGGATAATTTGGTCAATTTCTCATGTCAGATGGTGTCTTTGTCCATTTTTGAATTTTGAAGGGGTGTCTTTGTCCAAAAAAAATAGGTAAGTTTTACCTGTGTGTCTTTTTGACAAATCTCAGGGGGTGTTGCTGTACTTTATCCTTTTTATTAATATTATTATTTTACTTTTTATCTAGCAACTGGTTGATACTTGATAGAATCTCTAGGAGTACATCTCAATTTATTTCTCTGTTTTTAGAATTTTGTAAATTATTGGAGCTTGGTTAGGCTTCATAAAACTAAAATTAATTTTTAGGGAAAATAATTTCAGGAGTTGAGCCAAACGTGGGAAAGTATGAAGAAGAAAAAAAACCTATTTCACCAAAAAAAAAAAAAAAAAAGGATAAATTGCATTTACACCTTCTAAATTTTCGGTTGACGCACTTATTTACATTGACACCTCAAAGGTTTCAAAGTCATATTTACCCTAATTATTTAATTCAGTTAGTTCACAACCTATCAAATCTATTAATTGACAAAAAAAACCCACACTCACCTTAATCAAAAAGAAAAAAAAGAACAAGAAGATTGGGTGTGTTTGTTTATGAATGTTGAAGTGGTAACGGGGGTTATATATGTTGGTGGTGAGATAGAGAGAATGAAAAATGAAGGTTATTTTGGTCATTTAAAATTTAGTTTATAGAGTTATATTGGTAATTTATACTTTTTTTTTTTTTTTGGTATTTGTATTTGGTGACCAAGTCAAATGGTTAAACAGTTATATCGGGTGTAAGAGGTTTAGAGGGGGTGTGTATATAAACTTTTGAAATTTTAAAGGTGTTAATGTAAATAAGTGTGTTGTTGTTGAGTGACGTTGAGCGAAAGCTGATGCGTGTGAGTGTAATTTATCCAAAATAAAAAAAAAATAAATTTACGTGTAAAATATTTTACTCAGATATCAATATCATACATAGGACAATCACCATCATGTCACTGAACTCGTAGGCCCCACCTCACCCTACCTTTAAGAATCTATCTGTTCTCCATGCTCCTGAGCCCGCTCCATTCAAATTCTCTCTCTCTCTTCTCTCTCTCTCTCTCTCTCTCTGTTATATATATATTACTCTCTATAAATGTATCCTCACCATCACTAAATTTGTTTCTGAATTGGTACTAGCATTCAGCTCAGCTTTACCAAATACCAAACATGTCACCG
This sequence comes from Cornus florida, assembly GCF_030987335.1. Lineage (NCBI taxonomy): Eukaryota > Viridiplantae > Streptophyta > Magnoliopsida > Cornales > Cornaceae > Cornus > Cornus florida. The sequence continues at coordinate 71,043,438 of NW_026775578.1, forward strand.
GTTCCGGTGCTCCTAAGCCTCACCATACTCTCTGTGTTCCTCTCCATAAGTCCGGTCATCGGATGGCGTCCGTGGCCCAATCACAAATTGAACGCCTCTGATCTCCAGTTCGGAGGCTCCAAGAAGTTCGAGGGCTCCTCGGAGTTCGTCAAATTGAAATACCACATGGGTCCAGTTTTGACCGCCAACATCACCATCCACCCGATCTGGTACGGCACGTGGCAGAAAACCCAGAAGAAAATCATCCGCGAGTTCATCAACTCAATCTCGGCCGTCGATTCCAAGCACCCCTCGGTCTCCGGCTGGTGGAAGACGGTGATGCTGTACACGGACCAGACCGGCGCGAACATTTCGCGTACGGTGCACCTCGGCGCAGAGAAGAACGACCGGTTCTACTCTCACGGCAAGTCCCTCACGCGCCTCTCCATCCAGTCCGTGATAAAAAGCGCCGTGACGGCACGTTCGCACCCCTTGCCCATCAACGCCAAGAGTGGGCTCTACTTGTTGCTCACATCCGATGACGTGTACGTCCAGGATTTCTGCGGGCAGGTTTGTGGGTTCCACTACTTCACATTCCCGTCTATAGTGGGCTACACGCTACCGTACGCTTGGGTGGGCAACTCTGCTAAGCTGTGCCCAAGTGTGTGTGCGTACCCGTTTGCTGTACCTGATTATATCCCCAACATGAAACCGCTGAAATCGCCAAACGACGACGTTGGGGTGGATGGGATGATCAGTGTGATTGGTCACGAGGTTGCTGAGCTGGCAACCAACCCGTTGGTGAACGCTTGGTACGCGGGTCAGGACCCGGTTTTCCCGGTGGAGATTGCTGATCTCTGCGAGGGTATTTACGGAACTGGCGGTGGTGGGTCGTACACCGGACAGATGATGAACGGTGGTGATGGGACCACGTACAATATGAATGGGATCAGACGGAGGTTTTTGGTGCAGTGGGTTTGGAACCATGTGTTGAATTACTGCAGTGGCCCTAATGCACTTGATCAGTAAATGTTCTTCTCCTGTATGGACTTTTTTGTCATTTTATTATTTTTCTGTGCCCTTTTTTTTTTTTTTTTTTTTTTGAAGGGGGTTTACTTTTGAGTATGTTTATGCATTATTAGCTAAATTTAGTTGAAGCTTTGTTAAAAACTGTAATAACTTTAGTATACTATCTCTGTATACAAATATATATTGCATTGTGTTTGCTCTTTATTGTAAGTTGTTTGGTGGTTTGAAATTTGAATGTATAGGTCTGTTTCATTAAAGTTCAAATAGAGTTTTCCGAAATTGGATCTTTATTTATTTTCATTTTATTTTATTTTTTACCTTATATGTTTAGTAAATAAAAATTTAACACACTGATACAAATCAATTTTCGGATAGTGGTTTGTTTTTGTGTTCTGTGTTCTTATTCAAAATAGGAACTAAACTTTTCTCAATTTTTACTAATTTTCAAATGCTCTAATTTCATGCAATTCAATACACACGTTGAATAAAAAAAGAAAAAATAAATAAATTAAAGGGTAAATTAGGCTAATCCGTACTGTTGAATGTCTAAATAACATAGATATCTCTCACTGTTCGTAAAAATTACAGTCTTTCCCGTCGCTATTGACTCTGACCTAAAGGTTTTAAATGACAATTATATCCACTCTTTTTTTATTATTTACTGGTACAATATATGGAGAAAAATATATTTTCAAGCTTTTTATGGGCAAAAGTGAGTTTTACAAAATTTAAACCATGACATCAATGATAAAAAAAATTTATGATAGAAAAGGTGGAAAGATCAATGTTATTTTTGAAATTAGAGGAAAAATGTTTGTTATTTAGATATTCAATAGAGGATGTCGATGTAATTTAAAAATATGATACTAATTATATATGAAGTTTAAATAACACAGTTGAAAACATTTAAAAATATAATACTAATTATATATGAAATTTAAATAACACAATTATTTTCAACGGTTATGGCTATCACATTATAAGTGCGAACTCTTACTTACGCTTTGCACACACTTTTATTTTTAATTTTACAATTATAATTTAATTTTATCATTTTCGCATTCTTATTTTTAAATTCCTTCTTATTTTTGCTTTATGTAACTTTACGAAACACTCGTTTTCTGTAACATTTTTCAATGTCTACAACACAGCTTGACTAAAATGAGTATATCATATGATGATTCTTTAACCTTTTCTAATGATTACTAGTAAAGAAGCTAAAGAAATTTAACAATCAGTACAAAGCTGAAGATATTATTTGATATTTCATGTTTTACAATGCTGGTGATAAAGTGGACATTAAAGATCAATCAAGATCAAATGCTCTAAAAACTGCCTAATTTGTTTCAAGTTGCAAGTCAGTCCATTCCCTAAGTCTACACAACACACGTTATGTGTTCACATTTATGTTAGTTGATGCTAGTGAAATTGTTGAACACTGTCAAACTTTAATAAAGTAAAATTGAGGATGGTGGTTCGTGTTTGTGGATCATAATTGTATTATGTTAATTTAAAAATATTATTAAATAAGTCAATTCAAATATGGCTCTTTTTAACATTAACCTGACCTGTTTATTAAACGAGTTAATTATGTAAACCAATCTAACATAACAGGTTTGAGTTTTTTTACATTTTTTTTTTCTCACGTCCAAGTCTAATGTTGGCATTTAAAATGTTTTTTAGTTAAAAAACAAGAAAAAGGAGAACGATGAGAAAGAGAGATGGCAAAAATTATTTTAAAAATGTTTAATACACAATTTAGTATTTTTGATCAAATTATCCTCAAATGATCACATATTAGTAATTAAGTTTTAAAATTAGTAACTATTCATTATTTATATATTTTTTGACTTTGAAATTACTTTTGAACAATTTTGTTTAGATTTGGTCACCAAAATTTAATTTTTTTAAATTTTAAAACATCAATTCTATAGGGATGTATTTTTAGCAAATAATTAACGGAAATATTATGATCAAAATGAAAGTGAAGTTTGACTAATGCATAAACTATAGTGTAAACATACAGTACGTAAGTGGAAAATGTGGGCATGCCAGCTAACACAATGAGTCCATTACAGTTTATAGCATGTCCGAGGGGTCACTTTTTCTTTGTGCTTTAAATGGCAACTTTATAGGGATTTGAGATGCGAGACTTTTGATGTACACCATTCCTGGCAAATTATTAAAAGTTGAAATGAACAAGAGAAATTTAATGGTATCCATTTTCCAATTCTAGGTAAAGTGGTAGGTTTATTATAAACTTAATTAACACTAATACTAAAATGCTAATGCTTTCGCAATGTTTTTCCGTAATATTATTCGAACACAATATGAAATAAGTTAATTTGAATTTTATAAGTTAATTTGAATTTGATTTAAACGTGTTCGTGTCGTAATCGTGTCGATTCGATTTAATAAAATAATTAAACGTGTCATGTTCATATTTAAATTTTCAACTCATTTACAACCCGTATAATTAAAGGTATCGTGTTCGTGTTAAAAATGATTCGTTTAGTTAAATGTGTTGAATAGATATATCGTATTCGTGTCAGAAATGACTCAAATATATATTGTTGTGTCGTTCTTAACTCATTTATTAAATAAGGTACGCGTGACGTGTTCGTCTTACTCGTGTAATAATCATGTCGTGTTTCGTATCAACCCATATAACAAAATATCCATATTTTGACACAACACAAATATAACTCGCCAACACGAATTACCACTCCTATTTACCAATTTTTATTTCATTATGCACTTATTCATTCCCATCAATTTCATTATATCAGTTTTAGGTATAATTTTACTAGTGATTTAGTTGATGGAAAGCTCCCTCATTAGATGTGCTTGTGTTCGAGTCTCTTTTATTCCTAATTTGTTAGAAAAAAATTAATAGATGAGAATTTTTTAATTCCAAAATGTAATATTTTATTAAAAAATCAAAGACCGAATATCAGTATTTAATACTCCCTCTATCCCATAAAAAATATCATGTTTGAAAAATCAAGACTCATAAATTTGTGAATTATAATTCTTCAAATATGATACTTTTTATAATGATCAAAGGAGTATATTAATAAGCCAAATTTGCCGCAATGGTTTTTGTTGCCAAGGTGCCCATTTGTCCAATTCATGAGCAGTGGATTGCAAAATCTTGGAGTCCTGTGCAATTCGAATCCCGCTTCAGAACATAGAAATGAGAGAAATGAGAGAATTGAGATTTTGGTATATAAATGTGTGCATCTCTAGGATTTGACCAACTTTCCACCACCAACGAACCTAGGCTTCGCCAGTACTAGGTTGTGGTATATCTAGAGTGATGCATGGTACTGTCTAGGGTTTAGAGTGATGTATGGTACTGTCTAGGGTTTGAGAGTGAGAAAGGGTAGGGGTGATAGAGAGGGCTGTGGGTTTATGTGGCTCGAAATGATCTTGCTAAAAGTTTTTGGAATAAAATTGGTTAGGACAATTTTAACCATTTTGCCTGTTATATTTTTATTCTTATTTTAAAAAGTGTATAAAAAACATTCATAATTTTTTTATATTGTACAAAAATATTTCATCAGATATAAATTAGTATTATAATACCCATCTTGTCCTTTTACTTTTTAAAAATTTTCCAAGAGAGTATATATATTATTAATATCATAATATAGGGATGTTACGTGCAATTTAGTTTATATATATATATATATATTTGAAACTTTTTCTCTATAAATATCTCTAAATAAATTTTTTTTTTTTTTTTTAAACTTTTAAATTTGTAGAATAAGGATTTGAATTTTTTGAAATTTCAATTTACTATTTTCTAATTTTTTTTTCTTTATTTTATTTTATTTTTTATTTTGACTTTTCTTTTATACTTTATTTTTATTTTTATTTTCTATTTTTATAATTATTTATCCATTGTCGGCGTCCTCCAATAATGTCATTTTTGATCATTTTACAAAATTATTTATTTTTATATATTTTATAAAATAGTTTAATAATTGTAATTTAGTTAACTTATGATTTAAACTTGTCAGAATGATCAATTTACACCAAATTAAAACTTTAAGAGTATTTTTTGAACGTGAGGGGCGTCCTATAATAGTATCATTTTCGGTCATTTTACAAAATTATTTATTTTTATATATTTTATAAAATGGTTTAGTAAGGGTAATTTAGTCAACTTAGGATTTAAATTTTTCAAAGGGACTTATTTGCACCAAATTGAAATTTTAAGAACATTTTTTTGCACGTAAGGGGTGTGATATATACTGTAAATATATTTTAAGGGTATTTTCTGCACTTGACCCTAGATATTATTTAGTTAAATTAAAGGTATAAGTGCAAAAAAATTCCTTCACTATAAAAAAAAATGTGCAAGAAATATTTTATTAGAAAATATATATATATATATATATATATATATATATATATATATATAACTCCCTATATTATCTATCTTTTGAACAAATTGTCCCTAATCATCAATTTTGACCAATTTTTTTATTTCTATAAAAATTTCAAAAAATCTGTATGCTGATGTAAGCAAGAATTTTATTTTATTTTATTTCTCTCTATCATTTCTCTCTCTCCAAACCGTCTTTGTCTACTATCTCTCTCTTGCTACAATAGCATCACAGTCTTCTCTTTCATTGATGATACTTAATTCTTGATACTAGTGATTTCCGAAAGCATCAATCTGAGCCATTCCTAAAGCTGTATGCACATGAAGTTCATGGGCCACTCCCAAAACTCTATATATATATATATGCTTACAAAATCATTGCCTAACCTAATTGATTCATTCTGCGTAGCATACAATTTATTTTCAGTCCGATTGACCTAAAGCTATTTTAAATTGAAAATAAACCATTCATTCTCAATATCAATAAAAGGGGAATACTTTAACAACCATCCTTAATATTTTAGAATTATATACATATCAAGCATTCTAATTTAGAATTATTATTATTTATTTACTTTATAGGGATATTTTAAATATTTTTATTACTAAAATAACACAATGTCCTTCATTTGATAAACAATCAACAATTAATTGCACATTTTATATATTATAAGGGTGATTTTTGTACTTAACCCTAAAAATAAAATGCAAACATGACATTGCACATCCAAATTTGATGTCTATTGATGGGGGTGATTCTGTCAGGTTTTGAAAACATATTGTACGTGGAAATAATTGTAAGCTAGAAATTCTCTCTCACACACACACACACGTTTGTAGATGAATCCTCAGAATTATATTATTACTTAGTTCAAAGTCTTTGAAGCTCAACAATTCTTATATTGGATACCCAATTCAGAGCTTGTTCTTTTCTATTTGTATAATTAATTTAGGGAGGATATATTTGCACTTCATTGTTTTTATATCTGCACTTTTATGTAAAAGAAAATGATATTTATAATATTAACTTCACAAGTCAATAATAATAATTATTTTTTAAATTACACTACTACTCTTACAAATTTGGTTGAATCGGTTGATCCCCCTCTTTTTCCAATTTTCTGTTCCTTTTGACCGGACCCAAAAAAAAAAAATGTTATATTTATATCATCTCCATTGGCAAGATCTAAAAAAATAAGAAAGGGTTCATGTTGAATAAATTATACAGCAGTACTAAGAAAAAAATAGTAGAAAAAAAGAGTAGCACAAAAAAGGGTTATTTTTGGTGAATAAATTATTTGTTTTGACACGACTTCAAAAAAGAAGAAAGAAGCAAGAAGAAAGAAGAAAAAGAAAGGAGTATAGTACATAAAATAAAACAAAACAAAACAAAACAAAAAAAGGCCAAAAATATATCTTTATTGAATAAATTATCTTAGCAAAACGGATCTGTGTTGAATAAATTATTTCTTTTAACAAGATTGAGAAAAAAATACCTAAAAAGAATCCAAAAACTTAAGTTATCTTTGTTGGATGAATTATTTCTTTTGACAGTAAAAACCAAAAAGAAAAAAAAAGGAAGTAAATAAGGTTAAAAAAAAAAAAAAGGAAGTTAAATTTACAATATAAAGAGTAGTTATGATATTTTGAAATAAAGAATAATGCATTAATGAGTGTATGAACCTTCTTATCATTTTCTCTAACAAAAAAATGTAAGTTAAGTGCAAATGTACAAAAATTGAGTGCAAATAACGCCTCTCTAATTTTATAACAAATGTTATATTCTTATTGATTTGGTTTTTCCCCCCTACGTACATATATCATCAGACATAAAGACAAATTGTCCATAAAAAAGAAAAGAAGAAGAAGAAGAAGAAGAAGAAGAAGAAAAGAAATGGGCTAATAAGCGAATAATATGGGTATGATTGTAAATTTGCAAATTAAGCTAGCAGGTCGATTTGAATTGTGTTTGTTATATATTGAAAACAAAGCATCAAAATTGGGGCTAATTTGAAATAGTGCATCCTTTGTTGCCTGGAGAGCTTGTTTCTTAGCAACATGTCAAAAAATTGACGTCTTTGTTGTTGTAGACATGCTTTTGTGCTCGAAGAACTTGTATCGATTTCTTTGTAATTTTACTTTTTAGAAAACTCGTGTTTGTGATATATTCTCTTAAAACTTAAATTTTTTTTTTACCTTAATATGGGACTTTGGTGGAATTACTATTTATAATTGTAATTATATGGCCTCTCACGTGTACGTCACAATAAACGCTAAATTTATGTGAGTTTGACAAAAATATCTTATGAACACAATCACAATACTTAGATATTTGTTTTATAGACATCATTTTCACAATCATTCACACTTCTCGATTTTCGAAATTGATGTGACAATATATACGGTGCCATTATCATGTATGAATGTCACATGTCTGAGGTATAAAGAGAGTAGGGTCAAAAAGTAATTCTAAATTTAAGTGAATCAGTTTGTGAATCGGTCATCGTATATGAATGTCACATGTAAATTTGACAAAAATATCTTACGAACACAATCACAATACTTAGATATTTGTTTCATAAACATCATTTTCACAATCATTCACACTATTCAATTTTTGAAGTTGATGTGACAATGTATACGGTGCCATTATCGTGTATGAATGTCACATGTATGAGGTATAAAGAGATTAGGGTCAAAAGATAATTCTACATTTAAGTGAATCAGTTTGTGAATCGGTCATCGGTCATCGTATATGAATGCCACATGTAGGATAATGAATACAACGGAACTAATTTATGATTAAAAAAGAAAATGGTTTTTATTGCCAATAATATGTCAAATATTAAATAGGCTTTATCAATTAAAGTAGCTATAAAAATCGATCGGACATTGTAGCTGCACTTGTGTGTGTGTGTGTATATATATGTGGCTTGAGTTAAATAGTGATGAGACTATTGTGTACAATCATCAGTCGACTGTAGTCAATAGTCAGCAACGGCGAAAAGCTAGCAAAAGCGGCGCCTAAAGAGTCCATTTGACTGGAGTTGGATTGCTTTATCTATCAGCAACAACATTGTGCATTTATTTGTCTCTTCGTCCCCTTTTCTCACCTAACCCATCATTTCATATGAATTAATCACTTGTAATTATTTATTTAATTTACTATTAAATGTGTGTCCTAAATATAATAATACTTCATTAGTTGGTCCCACTAATCTCAAATGACAAATTTTTAACTAATGCAAATTTGGTTGACAGCTAGACAATGAATGTGCCATTTGACATTTAATTCTGATATTTATTCAAAGGTGCCATGAATCATTAGAGAACGTTGGTTTATTTTATTTTATTATATATATATTATTATTATTTATGAGAAATGAGTAATATTTTTTAAAAAATTACAAAAGGAGGAACTGATGTTATAATTCATGAATTGCATAGAAAATTTGAGAAATTATTCTAAGTTATAACCTCATAATCAGCGATCAATCAAAATTAATGTGTTTATACAAAAAAAAAAAAAAAATTTTACATTGAACCATTCAACTAGGAAGGTACTAAGCTAGTAATTGTAATAATTGAGTTCTTGGTGTATCTTGGGTATTTGAGACTTAGGTACTTAATCTCTGCTTATTTATTTATTTATTCTTACATTAATAGCTGACATTAAAAGAATATTATAAATTAGGTTTATATTCGATTCATCCTATACATAGACATGCAGTGTAATAGTTTTTGTCCACCGTGATTGCACGAAAAATATATCAACCTCACCTAAAGTTATAATTTAGTGGCATTCCTTTATATTTAGAAGTAAAAAATTGATAATTTAAGTTCTACGAAAGTCTCTCATTGATGGATTCAACTAAAAAGGACTAAGCTAGTAATTGTAATAATTGAGATCTTGGTGTATCTTGATTGGAAGAAGATCTTGAGTTTTAGACTTCCTAGGTACCTAATATCTGCTTATTTATTTATTCTTACATCACTAGCTAACATTAAAAGAATATTAAAAATTAGGTTTATATTCTATCCATCCTCTATATACATAGACATGCAGTGTAATAGTTTTTGTCTATCGTGACGGGACAAATAATATATCAACTCATTGAAAGCTATAATTTAGGGGCACTTTTTTACATTTGAAAACAGAAAATCAATAGTTCAAGTTCATTTAAGTCTTGCGGTATCGATTTTGTTTTTGAATTACACTTTTAATTTAAATGATGTGTGTTATGAGACCGATAGATGTGCTCTAAGAAGGAAAAAAAAAATAGAAAAGAAGAAGAAGAAGAAGAAGAAGAAGAAGAAAAAGTTCATATAAAGACAAAAATGAATGTGTGAGTTTTTTGCTACAATAATATATATTGGGTTAATTTTACTTGCCTATTATGAGGTTTGTCAATATCCTACATAGACCCCTCTACATTTAATAATATCACTCATCTCCATTGTTAATGACTTATTTTTTTACGATTTTACCTATGAAATATTTGCTATCATTTCAAGCATGAGAAGGGCAAAATGGTCAAGTAAGAGAGAATCGATTACATAAATCAAAACTTCAAAAGAAGTAACTAGAATTATATATGGAAAGAATCTACGTGGAATATTGGCAAACCGTGGAGAGGTCAGTGGATTCACACACACACACTAGAGAAAATTAAGAAAATGCTAATCATACCCTTTTGTAATCATAATCATGCTCAACCATTCCTTACCCAAAAAAATAAAAAATAAAAAATAAAAAAAAAATTCTCAACCATTACTTATGTAATCACATAATGACTGGGCATCATGCATTCTCACAAATCTTTGTCAAGATTCACACAAATTTGGCCATTCAATCTGCAGGCTTGTCATTGGTAATCTGGATATGTGATTGAAGTAGTTGAACTGCCGGACCAAATTGCTGCTCAAACATCCAATACAGAGAGAAGAAGAAAAGTATGATTGTGAAGCGTTAGTCAAAATTGATTCGCTTTAAAAGAAGGTAGAGAGGGACAATTATTGGGGGTTGGGGGACCTCTTGGGTCATGTCATTTTTAACACAACTCTGTGAAAGTAGTGAACCCTAAGATAGCTTGCACTGAAAAATGTAGGACCAAGTGGTGTATCCAGCTATTGAACTTATATTAGGTGGTCCTTTCATAGAATGAAATGACTAGTGTGCACTCGAATTTGTTGAAATTGTGATTTAATCCCAACCAATTTAATGTAATTGGTTCAATTTTGTAGACATATCAATTTGGTTAGAGATTTAATTTTAGTGAAATTGGTGATGGATAAATTAATGTTGTGTTTGGTATGCATGAAATGAATGGAATGGAATGTCCATTTCTATTATTTCTATTATTTATTTGTTTGGTGTGCAAATTAAAGTGGGAATGACCATTCCATTGGAATTAAAATCTATTCATAGGAATGAAAATTTATTCCACAACTAAACTTATAGAATGGTCATTCCATTCCCAAGTATATATATTTTTTAAAAATCAAATTCCTTAAAATCCCTTATGTTTAACGTCCAAAAACCACCACCACCACTTCCTTCCATCATTGCCGCCGCCGCCGCCGCCGCCGCCGCCGCCACCATCGCTGCCGTCTCCATCGCTGCCGTCTCCATCGCTGCCGTCTCCATTGCCTTCCACTACCGCCACTTCCATCGTTGCTACCACCATCACCGCCTTCCACTACTATCACCATCGACCACCACCACCTCCAATGCCTTCCACTATCATTATTGCCACCACCACTGTCACCATTACTACCACTATCGCCACCTTCCATCACCACTACTGTTGTCTTCCATCACCACCATTGTTGCCTTCTACCACCACTACTGCCACCGCCACCACAGTCGCTGCCACCTCCATCGTCACTGTCACCACCACCGCCACTATCTTTCACCATTATCACCTATACCATTGATGCCTTCCACCATTACCACTGCCTCCACCACCGTCACCACCACCTTTCGTTACCGCTTTCCAACACCACCACCTACACCGCTACCGGTTTCCACCTCCACAACCATCATCACCGCCATCTACCACCGTCGACTTTTCTTTTTTTAAAAAATTATAGATAAATGTTATTTTGTTAATTTATTTTATTTGTCACTAAAAGGGGTATTTTCGAGAATTTAATTTGAAATTCATTCCATTCTAAATTTTAAATTGGTCCAACCAAATACTGTCTATTATCATTTCATTCCTACACATTTCATATTTGTAACCAAACAATAGAATGAAAATGACCATTCCATTCCATTTTCATTCTCAATTTCATTCCATTCTTGCATATCAAATGCAACAAAGGAGAAAAAAAATTCAATTCAATTTGAACTCATGGATTAACCATTCTAATAAATTTACGCTTAGATTTTATAACTGGTCTACTGTATTTACTTGCAATTGGGTTGGGTTGTTGATAGTTATAATTAGGATCTCGATGATTTATAATTGGGTTGCTGGTGTTTAGAAATAGTTGCCAATTGTGATTATCACCATTGGGTTGTGTAAAAAAAAAAAAATAAAGAAAAAAAAAATAAAATTAGGCTATTTAAAAAAAGCTTAATTCGTAGAACCAATTCGATGTAATGTGTTCTTGAATGGTTTGGATTTGTTTGGTTTAAAAACTCTTATTGGTTGAGCATGATTTTGCTTTTTCATAAAATCATCGCTATTGGATTGGTTTTGATTCTATGTCTAAGCCAAACCAATTATTCGTTTGTACTCCTTGAATTACCCTAAAACCTGTAACCTAAAACCTACTCAATAAAATACCTAGAATAGAAGGCCTATAATTCCCACACTTGCCTTGATACAAATTTTCACCAAAGTAAAACCTGCTACTGAATGCATGTCCCCATTAAATGAAGAAATTACCGATATATATATATATATATATATATATATATATATATATATAATTATGACTTTTATAATTAAAAGTTGGACAATTTTCCACTTATAGCAGTTGACTTAATACACTTTCCCATTTATTTTTCAAACTATTTCTGGATGCAGGAATTTGGACTAAGAACAAGTAGTAGTATGATCAAGGTTTTTGAAAATTTCAAACTGAATTAATTAAAGCTGACACAAAAAGTTTGAACTTGGAAAATTTTGCTAATATTAAACCATATATGTTGACTTTGCCACCTATGCATTGTTCATATGATACAAGTTGACATGCATTGAGCGACTGTCATGAGCTTTCATAAAAAAATTCAGTTGTTCAATGAGTATGCAAAGCACCTAGTAAATAGAGGTCATTAAAATGTAAAATTTCATAACTAAGACTAAAAAGAGATGCAGAAGTAGTGAACATGTAACCTGAGAAAAGTTGCCAATAATTATAAGATGGATCTTACTTTCAAAAAAATGAATTCATCTTGAAACTGTTGAGGTTTGTGGAACCTGAATCACAAACTTAGTTTATGTTGTCATTTTGTGAATCTCGGTCAATGAGCTCATAGGGTCGAGTTGCATGGTTAGTTCGCAGGATTAGGGGGTAGCGTCACACGGAGATTTTTTTTTTTTTTTTGGGAGATTGTCTTTTATACCCTTGGATGCCCTTTGTATTTAAGTCCCCCCCTTTATCTTTTTCTTTTTTTCAATATGTTGTGATTGATGATTCTAGATGCAACCGAATTTGTTAGGATTTTGGGAGAGCTCTTCTTTGTAAACACTCATTGTTGATGGTAAAATTTTTGGTGTGCTCTCTGTAAACGTAGGCAAAAACTTTGCCTAACTACATAGATAGCGTGTTTCTTGTGTGATTGTTTTCTCTTAATTGTTTTTCTATCTCAACAAAATATCTTCAAGAGACTATCGAGAATTGATGGCATATGGAAATTTGAAAAATTCAAATAAAAAAATAAATTTCTATTGTGCAAACTACGGAGAGTCCAAGGTGGCTAGTAGCCTAACAAGTGATTGATTTTAGAAAAAAAATAAAAATAAAATAAAATAAGCTGTTAATAATTTATAGAGAAATTTGGACAATTTCCATTACAAGTCTGTTAGAAAGGCTCTATTGAGCGTTATTAATACCCACACTCTACTTACTACAGATTTCAAAATAGCTCCTGATATGTGGGTGTTTCTGAGAAACATAAACATAGTTCTGAAGTAGAATTCTTCTTACTAATTATTTCATCTTGATGGACAAGCACCAGAAGAAAACTGAGGCCTGCTCGGCTAATGCGCTTGTCTCGTTGTTGTTGTTGTTGTTGTTGTTGTTGTATTTTTGAATAGTACAGAAGTGTTTTCGAAAAATAGATCAAAATCGAAAGTATAAGAATGATGATTTTTGTTGCTTTTTAACTGTAGCAAAAGCACTGTTAAAAAAAAAAAAGAAAAAAAAATCTAAAATGTAATTTTTAACTAGTCATTTAAATTTTCAAACTTGCAAAACTTTTTACCGAATCCGCTTTCATATTTTTACTCCTAAGAATCTTGTAACAAATTTACGTTACCAAACAAGTTTCGAAACAGTGTTGAATAAATTTTAAAGCAAAAATATTATTTTTACTTTGGGTCAATGTAAAAACACAAAACAAAAGCGATTGCTAAACAAACCCTAAATAATAAATTGCACTATTTCCAGCTGTTGGTGAGCAGAACATTGATATGCTCTTAAAATTCCTGATATTCCACAACCTTACCTAGTTCTATTTTCATGGTGATTAAAGTGTGAATTCTGAAAGTTAGGTTGTCCCTCCTGGCATGCAATGACCTTTTTGATATTTAAGACCTTGATAAAAAACCAAAAAAAAAAAGGTTGACATTTTCCCATCTGTAGCAGTTGACAAAATACGTTTAAATTGATGTGATTGGCCATGTGATGTATGGTCCTGGAGTCATTTAATTTTCAAACCTTTTCGTGCACAAAGGAAATTTGGCCCAAGAACAAGTAGAACTTATGATCAGAGTGTTTAAAAATTTCAAAGTGACCAAAAGCTGACAAATAAAAGTCTGAACCTACAAAATATTGCTAAAATTAAACCATGTAGGACTTTGTGAGCAATAATAATACATTTGTTAAATATGATACAAGAAGATGTCTGTTTGGTTTGGTGTATATGCTTTGGGTCAGTTTTGGTTGTATGTTTTTTTTTGGGTTTGGGTTTGGGTTTGGGTTTAGTACTGGTTCTAGCCTTTTATCAGACAAACTTTTGGGCTTGTGACCTAAAAACCCCCCAAAAACACATTTTTATACAATGTTGTTGCAATGGTTGTCACTGCTGCTGATTCAAGTCCTTTTATTTATTAATTCCTGTTGCTAACATATTGAACTGCTCTACTTTGGCGGTTAATATGACTGTATTTTGATCTCTTTGATACTGGTTTTAATCTTCTTCTTTCTTTTAATAAAAAAATCAGGTTGCTTTGTAAAAAAATACAAAGTATTTTAAGTACTTAAAATACTCAAGTAAAGTAACAAACTAGTGGATGGACTATTGGACTTAATGTTTGTTTTTAATATTTTTTTCTTAACTTTTGTTCCTCAAGGTATAATTTTTTTTTTTTTTTAATCTTATATTTTAATTGATTAAAGGCATTGATCAATTCTTAACATCTTTAATAAATTAAATAGGATAGTTTAAAATGTATTAAACATGTCATAAATAGGTTAAAAATGAAAATTACCCAAATAGTTAAATTGTAATCAAGTCGTGCCGGGTCGTGTCAAATCCAATCTGATTATATAATAAACAGGTCGTGTCGTATTCAACCTAACACGACCCACTTGTCAAACTGGTTACATAGGTCGTGTCGTGTTACCCATTTAATAAATGAATTGTGTTCTTGTGGAACATGTTTAACACGAATATTAATTGTATCGTGATTGTGTTAACCCATTTAACGTGATACTTGTGGATTGTGTTAACCCATTTAATGTGATACTTGTGTCTAAACACGAATACAATCAAGACCATGACCCATGAACAGGAATCGCCACCTACTTATGTTGTTTGATAAAATTTGATACTGAATATTTTAAAAGCTTGAGGTTTTAAAGTGAATTAAAAAATAAATATTTTTTAATTTTCAACGCCATTCAGTAAGTAGTGCTAACTATTTTTTGAATAAGCACTTAATCCATTCAACATTAAAAAATAAATTGAGTTATCAAATAGCATTAGTGTCATACTATCATTGGAAAAGCGCTTAATCCATTCAACATTAAAAGATAAATTGAGTTATAAAATAACATTAGTGTCTTACTATCATATATATATATATATATGCCTATACATGTTATTACAAGTAGGGTTCATAATTGTCAACATAACCACAATCTATCCTACCTATATAAAATCAATTCCTACAATGTTTGTAACCTATCATTGTAGATACAAATTAACATCAGCACTGAATATACCAAAAAACCACCAACACTATTACTGAGCATACATATTCCAAAAAACACAAAAAATAGGATGCTTTCTAACAGTCTACCATTGTCAAGCCAAGGAACTGCCAAAGCAATTACTGAGCATATACCAAAGAACCACAAAAAATAAGATGCTTTCTAACGAGAGTTTAATCATTGTCACTAACAGGCCAGTGGCCTAGCGGTACCAAGCTCCTACTTCTCAAAGAGAGGTCAGGAGTTTAAGTCTCAGTGAAGGCATGTGTGTATGAGTACCAACTAGGAAAAAAAAAAAAAAAAAAAATTTAGTCGTTGTTAAGCCAAAGAACCACCATCTTACAATCACTTTTCATCGAAATTAGGAAATGTTTTAGCCATGTAAGAGGAAAATGCTTGAATCTGTTGATTCATGCTGTTCCGAAATTCTTCCACAAGATCGAGAGATTGTCCAGCAGCCACAGAAGAGGAAAATGCTTGCATCTGCTGCTCCATGTTGTTCCGAAATTCTTCCGCCTCCTTAAATTTTTGTGTTGCCACCAAAAGCATCTTTTCAAGTTTTCGACCCCTTTCTTCAGCATCATCAGCTCTTTTGATAGCCGCTGCCATCTTGGCACAATGGGCACAGTTACAACGCCCAAGTTCATAGGCATCATTCTCACCAAGTACACATCCAAAAGCTTCATTTCCGTCACTCGGGCCTCCCTCTGAAGGAGCTACTTGTGACAACGAAATCATTTTTCGCTACAATTAACAATGCAGATAAATTTTGAGAAATGAACTAAAAAAACTTGAACTGAAGACAGTAAAAAATTTATCTGTGGTACATGTAACATCTACAGTAGCGGTACATGTAATATCTGACGTTACTAGCATTCTTTCACAACTCTCTACATACTTGACTCTTCCCTGTCCAGTAAGAAATTAGCTACTCCTGAGTTTCTTCTCTCTCTCTCTGACACGCGCACACACTCATGGCAAGAAATGCGTACCCGCTTGTTGGTGGGAAGGAGATTGAAGCTGTCACTTACAACAAGAATAAAGTGTGCAATGGTTATGAGTACTATCCTTCTGCAGTCACCACCAAACCTCTTTCATGTCATTTGGTCCTATATACATTTACTTCACAAATATTGCTAAAGAAGCTCAATGTCCAAAATATATAACATTAATCAAAAACCCTTCATTAATAACTGTCCAGAATTATTTCCGTCCAAAATATAACACCCCTATAGCATGCGTTTAGTGTGTATCACACCCTTATGTACGGAAAACACCCCTAATGTATCAAATTTGTGCAAATAGGTCTTACCTGACACATTTAAGTTAGAAGTTGCCTAAATTTCCCTTTTAAAGATATTTTACAAGTTATTTAAAAATATATCAGGTTGTAAAATGACATAAAAGGACATAAAACGTAGTGACATCGTTTAAGCATTTAGGAGCACTCACTGTAGGCCACGTGTCAGCAGCCTGCTACCTGCTGACTTTAGCCCTTTTTATCTTTTCTTTTTTCGCTCTTCTTTTTTTTTTTTTTTTTTTTTTCAACTGGGTCTCCTTCTCTCCCCCCTTTCTCTCTCTAAGAGAGGCATTGACGACAGTGACTGATAGAAGGCTGTTTAAGCAGTACCAAACTGCTTTATGGTGATTGCAGATGGGTTTGCGAAGACAGAGTCTGGGTTAATGGTAATCGACGGTGATATGGGTTGATGATGGTGATTGCGGATTTTTTTCAAGAGACCAAGAAAAGCTCTAATGGAGGAAACAAACAGCTCTTTGTTGAATGAAATTGAGTATTGATTGCTTTATTGTTGTTGCGTCCGTACAATTTAGACTGTTTGGATGGGTCGGAATTGCAGGTGTGCGCTCTGTTGGTGAGAGAGAGAGAGAGAGACCTTTTTGATGCAAATAGAGTTGTTGGAAGCAAAACCCAGAAGCTGCTTGTGGTTAATAACTGACAGAACAGTCCCATGTGCAATCGGCCATCAAAGAGTCCAAGCTTCGATTGAATGCATCTGTTGATGATAGCAATTTGTAGAATTTGGACTTCGCCGGTGATTCCTTCAAGGTTTATTAATGGAGTTTTGAGGTAAGGTGGGGACTGAAGAATTTTTTTTAAAATATAAATAAATAATGGAGCAAAAGGAAGAGAGAGAAGGGTCACCGCTGGCCACCAGGCCATCGCCGGACGGCGGTGACCCCGCCAGACCAAAGGCAGGCAACTGTGGGTTGCCGGACAGAGCCTTAAGCGCTCAGGTTTGCCAAAACAGATCCAGCAGGGACTGGGATCTAATGTGGTTGCACCCACTGTCCCACATGGTCCCAGCTTGCTGGGATCAGGTGTGGTTGCATACGGGTGAGCCCGCTTTGATTTGGATCTAACCCATTTGAAGTGGGCCAACCCACCAAGAAAATAATATCTACACAAAACCCTTTTGGGCAATTTCGGAATAGTAAAACGGCAAAATGGGTATTATAATATCAAAAAGTAATTGAAGCGGTGTTTCAGCTCCATGTTTAAAGATTAAGGGGATTGTAACTTCTAAGCACACTTTTTAAAATAGGGGGTGAAAGTGCAACGCAGAGTATACATTAGGGGTGTTTTGTGCACTTCACCCTATAATAATATAATATCAGGAGAAATTTAGAGTAAAGGTAACGGAAGATAATTTCCGTAGTAAATACCTTAGCATTTCCATAGTAAACAGTCCCTAGTAGAGGTAACGGAATAAACTTCATGTAGCAAATTAATTGATTCTGTAGCAAATATTCCCTAGGTAAGAACACCTTTTGTTGTAGTGGATATACCATCAATATACATATATAGACGGATATACAAGGTAAAGAAAACTCAGAAGAATTATGCAAAAGAAAACACCATTGATGGCATTGAAATAAATTAGTGTATGGGCATTGGCAGTCCACGTATAAGGTTTTCCTTCAGTCACTTGTTCTTAGAAGCAGCAAACATGTCTATAAACACAAACTGTACAAATCTGCTTTCACCTACAGGAAAGTGTGATTCCTACTTAGTACAAGACTTGCAATAAGGATTTGGATGGTAGCGGTCTAATGCTACAAGAATTAAGAATGGACAAGGAGTGGTGGAGGTTTTTGAGTCGTGAGGTTTCACTTAGTTTTTGAATGATTGTAAGGTAGGAAGTAAATTTCCAATGAGCAGAATTAGACCATTTTGTCATCACTTTCTGGGTAACAAAAGAGTACCATGACATTGAATTTTTAAGATTGTTCAGTCAAGGAATTTCTAAACCAAGGGAAAATAAAGTTATGATGCTTTTGACGGTTGGGAAGTTAGATCATGGTGATAGTCGAGCACTCGCTATCTGGAAATGTGGAACACACCATACCATTCATAGACTGGGCTAGCAATTGAAATGTGGACAATGACAAGAGCTAAGTGATAAAAGTGATCCTAAATGGAGTTCAAATTTCCAGTTAGGGTTGACCTCAACAACAGCACTGGAGAGCTGTGTTAACCATGTTCTATGGAAGCATTCCCTTCTTCTCAAGCCATATGAGTATAATATTGCCATGTAGTCTAAATTTAGGAATGATAAAAAAGCAGCTATGCTGCCAATAACTTTTCTATCCTGAAGTTGTGAAGATATTTTGATCTGTATTTGCATTCAAAGCTGCTTTTTATTAACGACAAATCCAGAGAAGTAAAGACGATTGGATCTTCACTTGTGTGACCCAATCACCAAATGAGCAACCCTGGCCTTTCAAATTCAAGAAACTTGTGTTTTTATGCCTATTGTAAGGCAGGTTCCTCTTTCTTTTTGACAGCTTCTAGCTGTCTTCTGGTGATATGAAGTCGGAAAATGTATGGCCATTTGGTTGTCCAGATGGTAAAATTTAATCCAGCTATTAAAAAGAATCTGTCAAAACTTCCTCCTCCCACATTAACTTCAGGTGCACCTTCTTGATCTTCTGCATTAGTGAACGTTCCCATCCGTACTTTATTCAATAGTTCAAATACACTATCTTCATTTCTATCTTCATCATCAGCATTATCCCCACTAACATTAGGTTCGGTATTAACATTACCACTGTTTCATGAGCCTCCCCATGCCATATCCAATTAGTATACTCCCTGTGCATCCCATGCCTAAAGAGGAGGATTCTCAACCTCTTCAATTGGCCTATACACGGTATTTTGCACTGATGACACAAGCTCAGCCTGTCTTATGTCTTTTAGCCAACTGAATGAAGTCTTTTACGCCTTATAATACTCTCGACTAGCCCTAATCTGATGATGAATCCAAGACTTATCCATGTAACTGGTTCCAAAAAAAAAAAAAAAATTATAGATACAAGTCAATTGATGCACGTTGACTATGTATGCATAACTCTTTCAACTTCCTCCATAATGGGTGGTGGTCAAATCCCATTCAAAAAATGCAGAATCCAAATTACCGTCAATAGCTACACTACCATATATTTCATTTCTGGGTAAATTGTGACAGCATCTCCCCTTTGTTCTCCAGATACACGAGTGCCACACACTGATGTCACCAATAGTGTATGAAACTAAGTCTAAATGGAGTATGTATCTAGAGAACATAAGGAGAAGCTATTGAAATGAAACAACAGCCAGTCCAATAGCTGCTTCAGCAGCTGCGGTAGCTATAGCTGATTAGAAAAATTCTGGTAAATCATTGAGTCGTTAGTTAACTAGAAATGAAATATATGCAAGTGGTTAGCTAATTACTATAACGAATATGTCAATGCATTCTCAAACTTCCCATACAGACAATTCAAGTACCATTGTACTAACATGCTCTTTACATTGCAGATAGACCCAAAAAAAAAAAAAAAAAAAAGATGGTAGTAATTGATCTCTGGAGGGAACCAATTAGCAATGCCAAAATCAAATTGTCCAACATATACAATGATTTATACATGTTCTCAACAACGATTCCCCAGCGGGTCCTAAGGTTAGATGCATGCATAAATGTATGAAAGCATGTCATTAGACTATAACATAAAATTATGTGATACAAAATAACATAAAGTTAAATTTATATTCTAGATATTCGTTGAGTTCAACAATTTAGATTTGAGTATGAAATAGAATTAAGCTAATATATATACACTAGAAGTACGAGTCACACTTACGAATCACTTCAGTGGTAAATGTCCTTACTATATATGGTACAACTAAGGACCATTGTACCATATGTAATGAACAAAAAAACAGAGAACATTATATAAAGAAATCATGTATGCTTTAGGTGTAAAGATTTACATTACTACTGAAGAAAAGAACAAAACAAAGACACGGAAAGCAGAAAATCACTTTAGTCCACAATTCAAGTACCATTGTACTAACATGTTATATTTCTGAGAGCAAACCAGAAATTCCTATCTCAATATCATGAACATCAATGCTCCAAAAAGTCAGACAAAAATTAGAAGCAAAGAAAATATGCAACAACTAATTAAGCCAGTAAAAATATATATTAAAATTAACAAAAAAAATACAGAATGTGAGCAGTCATTTGGATTAATTACTTCAGATTACAGGAGAAAACGAAAACCGTATGGTTGTATTTTCCTTGAAGATAAAGAATTTTTCGCATATATAGCTACTAAAACTTTTGAAATGATACTTAATAGAAAAAAAAAATTTATATATATATATATATTTGGAGAATGATGTAAGATTGCAATCTCTTAAAAAGAAAGAAAGAAAGAAATAATTAATATAAGCAATATTGCAGTAGAAGTGATTAAGCAGTCTAACTTGCACATACGTTACTTATTTATGGATTTCATCCAAACAATCCTCCATGAAATTCCAACTTAAAACCAATTCGTGTGGATTATCTACCATTAAAAATTGTGATCAAGTGATAACGATAACTCACCCATGGTGGGCTATGAAAACTTTTGGTACATACTCAGACCAAGCATAATTCAAGATCAAAGTACATCAGTTGAGGAAGATTGTGTTGAATTTCAGAGAGAAAAATTCTGTGTATTTCATCTCCTTAATATGTTTACATCTTGTACAAGTACATATAAGGAAGAGAGAAAATTATACGAGGAAAGAAAGTCAGACAAATCCCTACAATCTGCTCCTAATCTGCCCCCTAATATGCTCCTAACTTACAGAATTCATAATAATCAAATCCATAACATACAGTAATCATGATAAATAAATCCCTAAAATAAAGGAGCTAAATATGGCTAACAGTAGCTGTCACGACTACCATCTTCCAACAGATTGTTTTACAAAAAGATCAACATATTGTTTTTGCAGTGGCATAGAAAACAAAAGCCATATGATACTACATTTGGTTCTAAATCCATGTCAAATATTTAGTTTAATCAGAGCTAATGTTTTTAAAATGGTTGCAAATTTGGGTAAAATTGTGCTTACATATGCTATACACAAACAGACACATACAAATATGATTCAGTAAGCTTTATACCCGAAAATAAAAAATGTAAAGACAGTTATATATGATAATCCCAGTGGACACTTTTTTTTTTTTTTTTTGTCATGGTGTTGATGATCTTGATGCCTAAATAATATCATACCTTTTCCGGAGAAGCAACCCCAAAGAAATCTAAAGTATGGGCCTTCCTGTCTGGAGGCAAAAACGGGACTGGCCTATTAAACTTCTAAAAGCATTCACTTTTAAATTATACCTTGAGTTGGCAGCTTCTGACCCAACCTACTAACCAGAATGAACCCATCGGACTCCAATTGGGAGCTCAATTATAATGAAACGAGTTTGCATAATTATAGATCAATATATGTATTAGACATATATTCAATTGGGAGCTCAATTATAATCGATATTCACTTTTATAGATCAATATATGTATTAGCCATGAAGATAATTTCCTCAAAGAATGTTTATGATTAACATTTAGAATGTAGAATATAAAGAATGAGAAATCATGAATTATGTGAACAAATTAAGGCCGGGTAGAGGAGTCCATTACAGTGGCAAAACCATTTAGATCCATCATTGGGTAGGTGAAAGTGCATCGCATAAACCCCTACTCAGTTGAATATAGAAAACAAGAAGATGGTGGAATCTGTCAACCATCTCCTTATTCATTGCTCGGTGGCTAGGGATGTCTGGTCTATGTTTTTGGTTGTGTTTGGTCTTCCATGGGTGTTCTCAAAATCCATGGTCGGCTTGTTAGAGACGTGGAAAGGGTGTACAGTGGAGAGCCGAGTCAGAGATGCTTGGGGGGCCACTGCCCTTTGCATTTGGTGGGGTCTCTGGCGCGAAAGAAATAAAGGAGTCTCCCATTTGGGCTATTAAATACAATATTCTTACTTCTTTATTCTTTTGGGTAAATGGGCGGGATTGTAATTCAATGGATTGTATTTTGGATTTTGTGGATATCTTAAAGCTATAGTGTTGATTTTGGTCAGCTGTTGTCTTCTTTGGGAGCGCTCCCCTTTTGAGTGCCTTTTATAAATATCTTACTTATCCAAAAAAATAATAAAATCTGCCATATGTACTTAAAAAACCAAAGCCTGCTGCAAGTATCTATATGTTTTACTTTTTGCATTGGAATTCAATAGGTATGCGATCTAATGTTAAATAGAGAATACATAAAACAAAAAAATGAAAGAGAGAGAGAGAGAGAATCAATGTTGGATATCTTACAGCTATGCATTACCAGAACAGCCCTGATTCAAGTGAAGAAATAAATGGGTCTCTTACAAAAAGAAGCAAGAGCTATAAAAGGAGGTGATCAAAATAATTAAAAAACACAGAATTATCAAAATTTCGAAACTATGCATTGAATGCAAAAGTTTTTAGAAAATAAGGACAAACTTTTCATAAAACTATCAAAACCACAATCAGGATCGGTTTAGGCACCTATTATAAAGATTAAGGGCTACTTTATTTCTATTTTAAAAGACCAGTATTCTTTTATAAAAAATATATAGAAAATTATAACTAGCACAATCAACTGATCAAATTGTAACATAGAAGACGACATGCTTTGGAGTTAGCAGTCAAAACTCGAGGCCTGTAGCTGGACCTTGTAATTAAAACTAGTGGTTATGAATTAGACCAGATATCTATCTATCTATATATATATATATATATATTGTAGGTGTGTGTTGCTTTATTTTGATGACTTTTTTAATAATCAAAAGACAAAATTGTCCCCCAAACTATTTATCAAAAAAAAAATTGTCCCCCAAACTGCTGTATAAATGTACTTTTGGTAATATTATCCAACAATAGCAACTAGAAGGCTAACACTACAATACGCATCTAAATAGAGCCCCAAGAACCAAAAAATTAACATTCTTTTATAAACAAAAACAAATAAATAAATCAAGAGACAGAGAGATACCAATTTTTTTTTTTTTTTTTTTTTTTTTTTTCAATCAGCAAGAAAAACACACACACACACACATAGGATTTGGCAAAATAAACTTAGCAGAGAAAATTACATTATTACGACAATCAGAAATAAAATAGAATATCAGCAAATATACATCTCAGAATTTATATTTACCTATGTACATACACACATTAAAAATACAAATATATTAAACAAGTTCATAGAGAGAGAGAGAGAGAAGCGAACCTCAGACAGTGAGGGACTGCAACCAGAGCCGGTGACCAGCAAAGAGATCCTAATCGATGAACACAAAAATCAAAGTCAGACAAGCAGCCATGAACACCAAAGTCAGACAAACAACCTTGAACACCAAAGTCAGACAAACAGCTATGAACACCAAAGTCAGACAAACAGCCTTGAACACCAAATTAAACACAAAATCAAAGTCTCATTATAAAGGAGAAAGAAACAGAATGAGAGAGAGAGAGAGAGCTCGTTGTGACTTCACCTGGAGACTGACCAAGAGCAAGCTGAGAGTGAGAGAGCTTGTTGTGACTTCACCTGGAGGCTGACCGAGAGCAGGCTGGGAGTGAGAGAGCTCGTTGTGACTTCGGCTTCTGTAAGTGAGAAATCGACCAAAATGGTCGAAGCAACAGGTAGACGAGAGCAAGACGAGAGTGAGGATGTTCCTTAGGTCGATTGATTAGGGTTTTAGTGCTCCTTGGGTCGAGATTGAGAGAGCAAGAGGTAGATATATGGCCTGCAACACTTGAATGAGAGAAGGAAAATGGAGCAAGAAAGAGGGCTGATGGAGATCGTGGGGTTATATAGGAAATCAAAATGGCATTTTTTTTTTTTTAATTTTATTTTAATTATTTGGGACGGATAAGGAAGCCATCACAAAACACTAAAAAACGGGGCTTTACTCGTACATTCATGACACTTGTACTTTCACACAAAACGAGGGGAAAAAGAATCAGCATTGCTGTCGCGAAAGGTCTACATACCGTCACAAAAACACCTTGAGAAATGTTCCCTTCAGATTTGTTTCGCAAGTATAAGATTTGGGTTATTTGGGAAGTTAACTCAACACCGTTGCGAGAAACCCAATCTTCTGCGACATTTTCACTAAAGCCTCAATTTCTTAGTGTGTCCTAAGGTTGTTTTTCTTATTTCTCTTAATTGATTCACAAAAACAATTGAAGATTTTTTACTTCCGCTACGAAAATTGTTTTCAAACAGAGTTGGCATACGAGCCTAAATCGAGTTGAAAAAGTGTTTTTGACTTTGAAAATTGAAGTTCAATTAAAAAGAGCTTCTTTGGAAAAGAAAGTTGCCATTCTGAGTCTTGAACTGATTTGAGAGGAGTAGATTGGCATGTGAGCCCTGAAATGATTGGTTTGTCGTGATTGACACATGTTTAAACTGTTGGAAAAAAAAAAAAAAAAGCTAGAAAGTAGAAGAGAAGAATTCTTGTATCTTACATAGTGTGAGTACATGTGAGTTTATATAGGAACCAAAGGAAGACAATCAGTACAATCATTTAGCCAATTACCAGAAATTAAGCTAATCAAATATCGATTCCTGTAATCAAGCTAGCAGCATCAGAATATTCCTATAATCAACCCAGCAGATTATATGGATCAGAATAGTCAACTATATCAACTAATGACATGTTGTAAACAACCTATATTCACGACACTCCCCCTCAAGTTGGAGAGTAGATATCGATAACTCCCAACTTGCTGCAAATGGAGTCGAATGCATTTTTTGGAAGAGCTTTAATAAAGATGTCAGCTAGCTGATTGCAAGAGGGAACAAAAGGAGTCACAATCGCATTTGAAGCCACCTTAGAACGAATGAAATGACAATCCCCTTCAATGTGTTTCGTCCGTTCATGAAAAACTGGATTGCTAGCAATATGAATGGCAGACTGATTATCACAGTAGTGAGCAGTTGGGTCTTGTACTGAGATTCCGAACTCTTATAGAAGGCTTCTCAACCAAGTTAGCTCACAAGTTGTGGGAGCCGTTGCACAGTATTCAGCTCAGCAATAGATCGATAAACAACTGATTGCTTCTTACTTCTCAAAGTCACAAGATTACCCCCCTATAAAAGTACAATAGCCTGTAGCTGATCTTCCACCTTAGGAGAACCTGCCCAGTCTCCATCAGTATACCCTTCAATGCGAACATGTCCTGAAGATTGGTAGACAAGACCACGGCCTGGAGCACCTTTGAGGTACTTTAGAATGTGTATAACTGCATTCATGTGAGGTACCTGTGGTTTGGTCATGAATTGACTCACCACACTGATTGCATATGAATTATCTGGTCGAGTGATAATCAGGTAAATCAGCTTACCTACTAGTCTTCTATACATCTCAGGATCAACTAGGCCACCAACATCAGACATCAATTTCTGATTAGCCTCCATAGGTGTAGCAACAGGTTTAGCTCCAAGATGACCGGTATCTCTCAAAATATCAAGAACATATTTCCGTTGAGACAAATAAATGCCTCTCTTTGATCTTGCAACCTCAACACCAAGAAAATAACGAAGCTTGCCCAAGTCTTTAGCAAGAAAGTTTGAAATCAAAGAGAGGCATTTATTTGTCTCAACGGAACTATCTTCTTGATATTTTGAGAGATACCGGTCATCTTGGAGCTAAACCTGTTGCTACACCTATGGAGGCTAATCAGAAATTGATGTCTGATGTTGCAACCTCAACACCAAGAAAATAACGAAGCTTGCCCAAGTCTTTAGCAAGAAAGTTTGAACCGACCAATCAGAGTTTGAATTCCCTTATTGTCACTTCCAGTAATCACAATGTTATCCACATAGAAGACCAAGATCACAATACCATGCTCTGTTTTCTTAAAGAACAGTGAGTGATCAACTTGACTTCTAGTCATTCCATGAGTAATCACAACTTTGCTGAATTTGTCAAACCATGCTCGAGGAGACTGTTTGAGTCCATAAATAGACAACTGGAGATGACAAACACAATCCCTCTTGGACTCAAACCCAGGTGGTTGAGCCATGTACACTGTCTCATTCAAATATCCATGCAAGAAGGCATTCTTAACATCAAGTTGATGAAGGGGCCAATCAAGATTTGCAGCAAGAGAGATAATAATACGAAATGAGTTTAGCTTGGCCATGGGAGAAAAAGTTTCAGCGTAATCAAGACCATAGGCTTGAGTGAAGCCCTTAGCAACAAAACGAGCCTTTAATCTATCAACAGTACCATCTGGATTTTGGTTCACTGTGAAAATCCAATGGCAACAAACAATGTGTGCACCTTCTGGCTTAGGAACAAGCGTCCAAGTATTATTCAAGTGCAAAGCATGCATTTCGTCCTCCTTTGTTTTTCGCCAACTAGGATGGGAAAGGGCCTCTTTATATGACTTAGGAACAGTGACAGAAGATAAAGATATTGTGAAAGCCTTAAATGAAGGAGACAAATGATCATAAGATACAAAATTAGAGATAGGGTGCTTAGTACAAGACCTTTTACCTTTCCGAATGGCAATGAGAATGTCGGGACTAGATGGAGGCGTATGATCTGCAGGTGCCGAGGAGAGCAATGGAGGATTTGAGGATGGTGCTACTGGTGCTGTAAGGTGATGAGAAGACCGTGGACGTTTACAAACATAAACCTTAGGATATGAGGGGATGAGCCTATTAGGATATGAAGGGATCGAAAGAACAGGTACGGGTCGAACAGACTCTTGGAGTAAAGGCTCTAGCAGTTGACGACCCTCCGTAGAGTAATAGGGAATTATTTCAAAGGTCACATCAGCACATACAAAATATTTTCTTAATGTAGGACTATAGCATCGATACCCTTTTTGAGCACGAGAATAACCATGGAATATACATTTATGTGCACGAAGGCCAAGTTTATCACGTGTAGGACTTAAATTATGGACAAAGCAAATACACCCAAATACCTTTGGAGGAAGCGAGAGAAAGGATCTTTATCAGGTAAGAACATTTGAAAAGGTGATTTCCCTTTAAGAACCTGAGATAGCATTCTATTTAAAAGGTAAACCGCTGTGAGAACATCATCCCCCCAAAAGTGTTTAGGCACATTCATTTGAAGCATGAGTGCACGGGCAACAGCAAGGATTGGACCATTCTTTTGTTTAGCAACTCCATTTTGTTGAGGTGTATCAACACATGATGTTTGATGAGTGATACCCCTCGAGACTCAAGGAAGTGCTGAATGCTATGAACTTTATACTCGAGAGCATTATCACGAATTATGTGTAACTTGGCATTAAACTAATTAGTGATTTCAGCATAAAATGATTGAAATGCATCGAACACTTGAAAGCAATCTTTAAGAACATATAACTAAGTCAAACTAGAATGATCATCAATAAGGAGTGGAGATCTCCCCCTCAACAGTAGCATGATTAGCCCATGTGGACTTGCCATGGAGTTTCCATCATCTGTTAACGGTATGGTTGGTGTGATTACAATGAGTACATTTCTTGAGGCCACTGTGACCACCTTGAAAATTCCAACCTTTATTCGAAACATGTCCCCCATAACCACTATGGGAATTATCAGCGGGACCTACAAGGGCAAAGCGATCGGCTTTCTCAGGAGCAGATAGGTTGGCATGCCGAACACGATTATAGGCCTCACTAGAAGATGGCAAAATTGTACCAACGAGAATCTGAGAACTAACAGGAAAAAATTCGGGCCGAAGTCCTAAAAGAAATTTTTCCAAGCGAAATTGTTCCCTATAGCGTTTCTGAGTCTCCAAATCAATAGTTAATGGTTGATACACATTTAATTCCTCCCACATACCTTTCAAGGCGGAGTAGTAATCTTCAACTGTGCGATCTCCTTGTGTAGTGGAAAAGGGATCCTCATATAGCTGATGAATCCGAGAGATGTTTTGCTTAGATGAATACATCTCCTTCAGGGAATCCCAAATCTCTTTAGAGGTTTCAAGGAAAGAGATATTGTTGAATGTTGAAGTCCTCCGGCTCCATAGTATATTCCATAACAAGTCATAATTTGGGCATCTTCTTGTTCCCAAGCATCAATAAATTTGGCAACAGTCAGTTTGGTAGACTTAAGACAAGAGAACTTTCCTCGAGCTTTCAAAGCACCTTGGACAGTTCGAGCCCATTGAAGGTAATTAGGACCCTTCAGTTTGATATTCGTCGTGGAACCAAAGAAGAGAGAATCTTTGCTATTTGTTTTGTCACCCATGGAGACCGAGCAAGGACGAGATGATATCTGAGCAAGAACAGGATCCGAGCAAGGAGACCAACAAGAGGATTCTTACCAAGCAAGGCTATACTATGCCATCGAGTCGATGAAGCTGTAACCCTTTTTTTTCTTTTTTTTTTTAGCATAATAAAACAAATAAGAGATATAAAACTATTTACATAAGAAAACGTAAAATTGAATAGAACTATGGCAGTAAGAAAAAAAGAAGAAAAAAGAACTAGATGTGAAAGATACACGAGAACAACATAGATGCGGAGCAGAGGTAGGCTGGTGATGCAGAGGAGATGATGGTGGGGACTGGGTTAGGAAGAGGAAGACATGATACAGGTCTCAGGAGCATTCTGCTCTGATACCATATTGAAAAAAAAAAAGACACAGCTAGAAAGTAGAAAAGAAGAATTCTTTTATCTTACATAGTGTGAGTGCATGTGGGTTTATATAGGAACCCAAGGCAGACAATCAATACAATCATTTTGCCAATTACCAGAAATTAACCTAATCAAATATCAATTCCTATAATCAAGCTAGCAACATCAGAATATTCCTACAAAATTATATGGATCAGAATAGTCCACTCTGTCAACTAATGACAGGTTGTAAACAACCTATATTCACGACATAAACATGTGAGTTTGTTTGAGTTTTGGAGCTATGGGTACACTTACTCATGCATTGAATTTGGGATGTTAAGTCATGAACGACTTAGGAGTATGAGTTTATGAGACTTATGTTAACTAAAAGAGTGTGAGTGTAAGGACTCGTATTGATGTGCTAAACTTAGTTCCAACTAAGGTAGAACTTAATTGGTGAACTAAAAGTTGGTGTACCTATGGGTACTTGAATGCCTTTGATGACTCCAAGGGTTATGGTGGATGATGTGGAATAGGGATGGCAATTTGACCCGCCCTGCCCCATTTTTGGCAGTTTTGGGGGACCTTTTAGCTTATTTGGGCAGAAATGGTTTGATGTAATAAAAATCCGCGAGGGTTTGGTGTGGGGGCGGGGGGATGTCACCCCGCCCCGTTTAAATAAACAAATTACTTAAGTACTCTTATTTCATTAGTATATATATTTCCCAATATATATATTAAGTACCATATTTTTTTTTTTTTTTTTGATAAGTAAAAATATATTAGAAAAACGTTCAAAAGGGGAACGCATCCCTAATACAAGAGAAAAGATCTAAGGACCAATAGAATCCAAGAGATCAAAGAAATCATCAATCGAGGAGCATGTACTTCCTCTAACATAAAAGAATAAAGAACGAAGAATATGAATTTTTAAATTAGCTAAGGACGATTCTTTTCCTTCAAAGGATCTGTTATTTCTCTCACGCCACAAACACCACCAGACACAATGAGGAACAATCTTCCAATAAGCACGAGCTTGTTTCTTAACAGGACAGCTTTTCCAAGCGTTAATCAACTGAGAGGAGTGCTTAGGCATTACCCAAAAAATGCCGAAAATGCTGAAAATAAAACTCCAACAACCAAACGCCACAGGACAATGCAAAAGAATATGATCCACGGATTCACTATCATCTTTGCATAAACAAAACCAATTAACAATGATGTTGCCTCTCTTTCTTAAATTGTCCAAAGTCAAAATCTTCCCCAATGTAGCTGTCCAAGCGAAGAACGCGATTCGAAGAGGGGCTTTAGAGCACCACACGGACTTCCAAGGAAACTCGGAACCAACAAAATTGGATAAATGAATAAACATAGAGCGGACATCATACCGACCATGAGCCAAAGGAACCCACAAAATATCATCACACCCTCTGCCAATATCCTTCTGCCTATACAAAATATCCAAAAAAGCAGAAACTTCCTCCATTTCCCAATCCTGAAAAGACCGCCTAAACTGCACATCCCACGTAACTCCATTGTTATCAAGATGATAACAATCAATCACGAAAACATGCTTATTAGTTGCAATGCTATAAAGCCTAGGAAATGAGTGTGAAAGCAACTGGTCGCCACACCAAAGATCCTCCCAAAAACGAACATGCCTGCCATTACGAACTTTGAATCTAATAAGAGTAGAGAAAACATCCCATCCCTTCCGAATAAATTTCCAAAAACCAACGCCTCCCGTAATAGTGACTGGAAGAGATGACCAACCCCCACTCCCCTCACCAAAACGACACGAGACAACTCTTCTCCACTGACGATGTCGTTCCCTTCCAAATCGCCATAACCACTTTCCTAAGAGAGCACGATTAAAAGGAACAATTTTTCGAATGCCTAACCCTCCGAATCTCAATGGTTGGCAAACTTGATCCCAATTAACAAGATGATACTTAAACTCCTCTCCCCTTCCACCCCACAGAAAATCCCTCTGAATTTTTTCAATTCTATCAGCAACAGAACATGGAATTTGAAACAAAGACAAAAAATAGGTAGGAAGGGATGAAAGAGTACTCTTTATAAGTGTGACTTTCCCACCCTTAGATAGATACTGCTTTTTCCATCCTGCTAATCTTTTCTCATATCTATTAATCACTGAGTCCCAATTCCCAACCAGAGTAGAAACTCCCAAAGGCAATCCTAAATAAGGAAGAGGAAAAGAACCAACTCCGCACCCTAAAACAGCAGCTAAGGAGGAAATATCTGGAACATCCCCCACTGGAACAAGCACACTCTTTCCGACATTAATCTTAAGCCCAGAAACTGCTTGGAAGCAAGCAAGAGTGCACCTCAGATATCTGAGTTGAGAAATATCAGCATCACAAAATACCAAAGTATCATCAGCAAATAAAAGATGGGAAATCTGGATCTGATGATCAACATCTCTGCCAACTCTGAACCCCCTAATGTAACCCAAATCTTCCGCTTTTCTCATTAATCTAGTCAGACCTTCCATAACGATGAGAAAAAGAAAAGAAGATAATGGATCACCTTGTCGCAGACCACGTGAGCTAGCAAAAAAACCCGCAGGAGAGCCATTCACAAGAACAGAAAACATAACTGATGAGATACAAGTGTCAATCCATTTTATCCATCTATCACCAAATCCCATCCTCCGAAGAAGATACAAAACAAACTTCCAATTAACATGATCATAAGCTTTCTCGATATCAAGCTTACACAAAACGCCAGGAACCCCGCTTCTTAATCTAGAGTCAACACATTCCCCAGCAATAAGAACAGAATCCAAAATCTGCCTTCCACCAACAAAAGCGTTCTGCGATTCTGAGATAAGACCATCCAACACTTTACTCATCCTGGAAACAAGAACCTTGGCAATAAGCTTATACATACATCCGATTAAGCTAATTGGCCGAAAATCCTTGATATCAGATGGACCGCCCTTTTTAGGGATGAGAGCAATAAAAGATGCATTCAAAGATTTTTCAAATGTGCCATGAGAATAAAAATCCTGAAAAGTACTCATCACCTCCTCTCGCACCACCTCCCAACTCTCCTTAAAAAAGCGCATAGTAAATCCGTCTGGCCCTGGTGCTTTGTCCCCGTTGCAACTAGAAAGTGCCTTAAGCACTTCCTCTTCCGTGAATGGAATCTCAATACTATCCCTATCCATCGCAGAAATAGTATTAAATGGAAGACCATCAAGAGTAGGTCTTCGATCCAAAGTTTCAGTGTAAAGCTGCTGGTAAAAAGAAGCAATTCCTCCGCGCACATCTTCTTCTCTCCACAAATCAAAACCATTAACCTGAATACTTCCGATATGATTACACCTTCTGTGAGCATTGGCCAGTCTATGAAAGAATTTTGTATTCCGATCACCATCTTTTAACCACAAAGCCCGAGACTTTTGACGCCACGAAATCTCCTCCATATGAGCAATCTCAGCAAAAACCGCTTGACAAGAGGCTCTTTGAGAGCGTAAAGACTCCCTACTCTGTCCCACCTCAGCTAAACGATCAAGCTCAGCAATATCAGCAAGGGCTCTATTCTTTTTCCATTCAAGATTCCCAAAAACTTCTTTATTCCATCTCTTAAGCTCAGTTTTAAGAAACTGAAGCTTTCTAGCTAACACAAAACTAGCAGAGCCTGTGAAAGACCCTTTTTGCCACCAAGACTGAACCTTCCCTTGAAAGTCTTCAGATCTAAGCCACATGTTTTCGAATCTGAAAGGAGTGCGTCTAGACCTCAAACCACCACAATCCAAAACAAGAGGTACATGATCAGATGTGACTCTAACCAACACAGCCTGAGAGACATCCGGGAAATGCTCTTCCCAAGCCCCAGAAATCAGGAAACGATCCAATCGAGAAAAAGTAACCGGTTCCCTACCATTAGACCAAGTAAAAGCCACTCCTTCCAACGGAAGATCGATAAGAAAATTATTGTCAATAAATTCTGAAAACATGGTCATTTCTGAAGACCACCTACCTCCTGTGGATCTCTCAAATGGGGATCTAACAGAGTTAAAATCCCCACCTAAGCACCAAGGCAATGACCATAAGTCCTTAACAAAGCAAAGCTCTTCCCACAGGACTGGTTTATCACTATCAGTAACAGGCCCATACACACCTGAAAACGTCCATTTGAAATTGTCTTCTTCCATCTGAAACATGCATGACACCGAGAAAATACCCTTCCAACAGTTCAAACTTGACAACCATCTACGATCCCACATGAGGAGAATACCACCTGAAGTGCCTGTTGCATTTAAAACTTCAAAGTCCACAAACCTACATCCCCAAAGACTCCTGACAATCTCAACAGTAATATCAGCCAATTTAGTTTCTTGTAAGCAGACAACATGAGCACTCCACTTCCTCAAAGCGACCTTGATAACTCTTCTTCTTTTCGGGTCATTAAGACCACGAACATTCCATGTTATAAGTCGTAGCTTCATGAAGAACCAAAAACAATCAATTCACCTCCTCCCCTTTTACCACTCCTGGTTCTCCCCCTTTCTTTGGTCGACCCATTCTTTCCATCGTAGTTAACACAAGAAATCAAATTCTTCACTTCCTGTTCGCCTTTCCGATGTGAATTTCTGACTTTGACTTCTTTTGTGTCACGAATAGGTTCACTGCTACCATTTCCATATTAAGTACCATATATAATAATATTAAAGTAATAAATGAATTTGATTAGAAGGAAAGTTGCAATGGTGAAAACTGAAGATGAGGGGCAAAAAAAAAGATCAAATCTATTTCAACAATAAATAAATTATGGTCTTAAACGGGCGGGGCGGGTACCCACGAGGATAAAAATGTTAAACGGTTGCGGGAATGAGGTGGAAAGTCCCCCTGTTTTTACTGTTTTGGGCGGGGATGAGGGTGTTAGAATTACAGCAGAATTATTCACTTATTGGCATTACAGCTATATTGCTGAGCTATAGTTACCAAGTATTGACTATTTGTTTGTATCTTTTAATTAGTTAATCAGTTTCCTTATTTTGTGTGGTAGGTAGAATCTCTAGAAATTAATTCAGGATTGTATAGTTGTCATTGACTTTGTATAGCTGGCTGTTTAAGAGTGTGTTATAAATAGGTTATATCCTATCCTCTAAAAGATATACACAGATTATTTTTCATCTTGTTTCTTCTTTTCCGTAAATATGCTATCAGAGCAAGGTTGTTGAATCTGACTTTTTTGTGCAGCCTTTGTGCCTCTTTGTGGCTACTCTCTTCTATAGTTTTTCTTTCTTTCTCTTCTTCTTAAATGGCAGAAACTCCAGCTCTGATTATGACAAAACCAGTGATTCACTTTGATAACCCAACCCTCCAAATTACTCCTGAGAAACTCAATGGAAAAAATTTCCTTGAGTGGTCCCAATTACTGCAGCTTTTCTTCAAAAGTAGAGGGAATATGGGGTACCTTCAAGGGACCATTAAAGAACCCAAAGAATCCGATCCTTTTTATGATTCCTGGGAAGCGGAAAATTCCCAAATCATGACATGGTTAATTAATTCCATGACTCCAGGAATTAGTAAACCATTTCTCTTCCTTTCCACTGCAAAAGAAATATGGGACAGTGTGACTCGGAGCTACTCTAAGAAAGGAAGGGCTCCACGAAATTTTTAGCTAAAAAGGAAAATTCAAAACACCAAGCAGGGAGACTCCTCCGTGACAGAGTATTTTAATACTTTTATGGTGTTATGGCAAGAGCTAGATCTTCACCAACGCTTTGAGATCAAGGATGCTGAAGTTGCTAAACAACTTGTTGAGATCTTGGAGGAGGATCGTGTTTTTGAATTCCTTGCTGGACTCAACTCAGATTTTGATGAAGTCAGTGGGAGGATTCTTGGAAATGAGCCTCTTTGCTCTTTGGAGGAAAGTTTCTCGTATGTGAGTAATGAAGAAGATCAGAAAGCAGTTCTCTCTAAAACTGTTGTTTCCGAAGTCTTTGCCCTCAAAACTGAAGGAGTTCCATTCAATGTTGGACTATATAAAAATCCTAATAAAAAGGGAGAAACCGACTCAAGGTGGTGTGATTTTTGTAACAGACCACGGCATACGAGACAAACCTGTTGGAGATTGAATGGGAAACCTCCCACTGGAGACAAGGGAAGTTGCCCACAACAAAGGAAATCCTTTCAAGCAATGACTGATTCTACAGAAAACAATACAGAGGATTTCTCTGATGACCAGATTTTCTCTAAAGCACAACTCGACGCAATACACCAAATGCTGGGGTGTGCTGGTTTCTCTGGTATATCAAATTCTTCTACTAACTATTCTGTTTCCACTAGCCACTTTGTTTAGTCAGGTACTAACCCCACTGCCCTCCTGAGTAGCGCCAATAAACCTTGGATTATTGACTCTGGAGTTACAGATCACATGACTGATAACTCCTATGATTTTCTAACATATAATCCGTGTTCAGGCAAAGATAAGGTTAAAATTGCCGATGGGTCGTTTGCTCCTATTCATGGAAAAGGTTTTATCCCTATATCCGATACTGTATCTCTCTCATCTGTCCTACATGTCCTGAATTTTACCTGTAATCTTTTATCCATTAGCAAAGTAACAAAAAATCTAAACTGCTCAGTGACTTTTTTTCCTACTTCTTGGGTGTTTCAAGATCTAGCCTCAGGGAAGAAGATTGGCAG
This sequence comes from Cornus florida, assembly GCF_030987335.1. NCBI lineage: Eukaryota > Viridiplantae > Streptophyta > Magnoliopsida > Cornales > Cornaceae > Cornus > Cornus florida. Next base: position 71,079,869 of record NW_026775578.1, read on the forward strand.
TGGTGAAGAGAGAGACGGGCTGTATTATCTGCATCCTGGAAAGGTGACTGCTCAGGCCGATACTTTAGTCAGTAATAAAGAAAATTGGAAATGGTTGCTCCATTTCAAATCTGGTCACCCGAACTTTAAGTCTCTTAAAGTGTTATATCCTGATTTGTTTTCTGGTTTAGATCTTTCGGTTTTTCAGTGTGAAATTTGTGAAATTTTCTAAAAGTCACCGCGTTCCTTTTCTAATTAGTAATAAAATTTCTGCTATTCCTTTTTCTATGGTTCACAGTGATGTTTGGGGACCCTCCCGTGTCCTATCCTTGTTTAGCTTTAGATGGTTTGTCAGTTTTATTGATGATTGCACTTGTACTTCTTGGATTTATTTGCTTCGGAAAAAATCTGAGGTCAGTAATATTTTCAAGTCTTTTCATATGATGATTATAAATCAATTTCACACCAATATTCAGGTTCTTAGATCCGATAATGGGGGGGAGTATTTCAATGAAACCTTGGGAACATATCTGAATGAAAATGGGATTTTACACCAATCTTCATGCATTGATACCCCTCAACAGAATGGGATAGCTGAGAGAAAAAATACACTTACTTGAAGTGGCAAGAACCTTAATGTTTTCTAGGAGTGTGCCTAACTGTTATTGGAGCGACGCTATCCTTGCGGCAGCTTACTTGATCAACCGAATGCCCTCTAAAACACTCAATATGAAAACTCCGATTGCTTGCCTTAAATCCTTTTCCGTAAATGAAAGCAAATTCAATAGCCTTCCTTTAAAAGTCTTTGGGTGCGTTGCTTACATTCATCTTCCAAGTAGAGAAAGGTCTAAACTGGATCCTAAAGCACAAAAATGTAATTTTCTTGGTTACTCCCTGTTCTAAATCATGAGAGAGAGAGAGAGCAGACTTTATTGTATATATATTTCACAGAAAACCTAATAAGCCTATGTAGGCTTATATAAGGATACATGTCTGTCTTAATAACACAAGGGCCCTACCGACTATATGTAATTTCATAATGACCCAACATACACACACACACACACACACACACACACATATATATATAACACTCCCCCTCAAGCTAGAGAATATATATCAAATAATCCCAGCTTGGAACAGATAGTTCTTAACCAGTTATGACCCAATGCTTTGGTATACATATCAGCTAATTGATCTTCAGACTGCACGAATGGAGTAGAGATGCTCCCACGTAATATTTTTTCGTGAATGAAGTGACAATCAACTTCAATATGTTTGGTCCTCTCATGAAACACAAGATTTGATACAATGTGAACTGCTGCTTGATTATCACAGAACAATGGAGTAAGAGCTTCAACTGTCAATCCAAGTTTTTTAGAAAATGTTGTATCCATGACAACTCACTAGTGGTATGGGCCATTGCCCTATACTCAGTTTCAGCACTAGATTGAGCTACCACCGTTTGCTTTTTACTTCGCCATGTAACAAGATTTCCTCCTACAAATGCGCAGTAGCCTATAGTAGATCTCTTATCTGAAGGAGAACCAGCCCAGTCAGCATCTGTAAAACCTTCCACCCTGAGATGACCATTCGATTTATATAGTAACCTAAAACCTGGAGCTTGCTTGAGATATCGGATAATCCGAAGAACAACAATCCAATGTGGCATTCTAGGGGCTCCTATGAACTGACTTACAACACTAACGACATATGAAATATCAGGTCGAGTGATAGTGAGATAAATTAATTTCCCAACAAGGCAACGAAATCTGCCCAGGTCATTAAATAGATCACCCTCATCAAACACAAGTTTTGTATTTGAATCCATAAAAGCATCAACCGGATAACCACCCAACATACCTGTTTCTTCTAATAAGTCCAACACATATTTTCGTTGGGATAAACTTATACCCTTCTTGGATCTAGCAACTTCAATACCCAAGAAATACCTAAGTTTACCCAAGTCTTTAGTGTGGAATAGATTTTGTAGAAACAACTTCAACTTAGCAATGCCTTCAGAATCATCACCTGTGATCACAATATCATCTACATATACCATAAGAAATATGAAGCCAGCTTTAGTGCGCTGGTGGAATACTGAATGGTCGGTCTGACATCTGTTAAGACCAAATTTTAATGCCGCCTCAGAGAATTTTCCAAACCAAGCCCGTGGAGATTGTTTCAATCCATACAGAGCCTTTTTAAGGCGACAAACAGTGTGAAGATACTTCCCCTGAGCAACAAACCCAAGTGGTTGCTCCATATGAACCTCTTCTACTAAGTCACCATGCAAAAAGACATTTTTAACGTCTAACTGAAACAGAGGCCAATATCTATTAGCAGCAAGAGAAAGCAAAACACGAATAGAAGAAATCTTAGCAACGAGGGCAAATGTCTCATCATAGTCAATACCGCAAGTCTGGGTATAACCTTTGGCAACAAGACGTGCTTTTAAAAGCTCAACGGACCCATCTAGAAGATACTTCACAGTATATACCTAGCGACAACCAACAGGTTTGGCACTTGGAGGTAATGGAACAAGATTCCACGTGCCATTCTGATGCAAAGCATCCATTTCATCTTGCATTGATTTCCTCCAGCCCGAATCAGACAAAGCATCCTACACAGTCTCAGGAACAAACGTAGTAGACAACTGAGAGGAAAAACATGAGAAGGATAGCAATAAGGAATTATAAGAGGCATACTGAGCAATTGGATGATTAGTGACACACGAGCGAGGACCTTTACGAAGTGCAATAGGCAAGGAATCAGACACATTAGGTTGTGTTGGATCCAAAGACTCTGAAGACGATGGAGGAGGCACGACAGCAGGTGGCTTTGGTCTTTGAGTGTACACCTGTAATGGGGCAGGTGAAGGAGATCTAGGTTGAAGAGAAAGTGAGGGAAGAGGAACCGCAGGAAGAGGCGACTCAGGAGTGATATCAAGAAGTGAATCAGCATCTGAAAAATATGGGATGGACTCACAAAAGGTTACATCCACGCTAATAAAGTACCGTTGAGCAACAGGACTATAGCAGCGATAACCTTTATGAGAACGAGAGTATCCAAGAAATACACACTTTGTGGCACGGGTCTAGTTTATCAAAATTAGGACCAAGATTGTGGACATAACATACACATCCAAAAACTCTAGGAGTAAGAGAAAACAAGGAAGAATCAGGAAATAAAATAGAATGTGGAGATTTGCCATCTAATACAGATGATGGCATATGATTAATAAGATGACAGGCAGTAAGAACAGCATCACCCCAAAGCCGTTTAGGCATACGCATATGAAACAAAAGAGCACGGGTTACTTCTAAAAGGTGTCGATTCTTACGTTCTGCAACTCCATTTTGTTGAGGAGTATAAATATATGAATTTTGATGAAGAATTCCTTTATCACTAAGATATGTATCAAAGGGGGTTGAAGAATATTTCTTAGCATTATCAGAACGTATAATACGAATTGGGCATCCAAACTGAGTTTTGATTCCTTTTTAAAATTTTTGAAAAATTAAAAATAACTCAGAACGATCTTTCATTAGAAACAACCAAGTCAGGTGAGAATAATCATCCACAAATGTCACAAAATAATGAAATTTATTGATTGAAGAATGTTTTAGTGGACCCCATACATCTGAATGAACCAAATGAAAAGGACTAAAGACACGATTATTAACCCTAGACTTGAAAGACACACGATGGTGCTTACTAAGTTGACAAACTTCACATGATAAGAATTCCAAATGACGAAGACTAGGAACTTGACGCTGCAAAACTTGAAGTGACGGATGACCAAGACGACAATGCCACTGGAATGGAGACAGAGAAGACTGAAGAGCCACAGGATAAGGTTCCAAATCAAAGTAATATAAGCCACCAGCTTCATGGCCCGTACCAATCGTCTTCTTCATCTTGAGATCCTGAAACACACAAGAAATGGATAAAATGTAACAGAGCACTGGAAAGATTTACTAAGCTTACTGATAGACATTAAATTAAAGGGAAACTGAGGAACATATAAAACAGACGAGAGAGACAAGGAATCACTAAGTTGAGTTGTCCCCAAACCTGAAACCTTAGTGGATGAACCATTAGCAAGAATAACACTTTGAGAAGGAGGTACATAATTAAAATCAGATAGAAGATAAGAACATCCAGTCATATAATCGGATGCTCCAGTGTCTATGATCCAAGGACTGCGAGTGGAAGACAATAGACATGAGTGTGCAGTACCTGACTGGGCAAAGGTAGGAAGATGCTTGCTTATAAGACAAAAATTGATTATACTCATCACGTGAAATAGGGACCGTATCTGATTCAACTACGTTGTGAGATCCAGAAGCAACATCATTCAAAGAGGAGGAAACTTGATTTGCATAGCTAGATGGTTTGCCATGAAGGTCCCAACAAAAATTCATAGTATAATTAAAAAGGCCACAATGAGTACATTTTCGTGATTCCCTGCCACGGCCACGTCCTCCCCGTGAATCACGACCACCACGTGTGGAGCGTCCCCCATGACTTCCACGGTAAGCATTATGTTCACCCTTTGAAACTACCAATGCTAAACGCTCACCACCCTGCCCAGTATTCAAATTGGAGGTGTCACTTGCAAGTGTAGCGCGCTGAAGTCGAGAAAACACATTAGCAAGAGATGGAAGTGTGGAACTGCCCATAATCTGTGCACGAAAAGACTCATATGCTGATGACAAACCAATAAGAAAACAGACAACATTAAAGTCCTCACGTTGTTGTTGCATACTTCGAACATCAGCAGTTTTGGGCTGATACATATTCAACTCCTCACAGACTCCCATAACTTTGGAATAATACTCTTCTATATTGTGATTACCTTGTTCAAGATTGAAGTATTGCTTATAGAGCTCATAAACACGAGTGATATTACCTGTCCCAGAATACAATTGCTGCAATCTGTCCCATATCTCCTTGGCAGTATCCAAATAAAGTAAAGTGGAACTGATTTGGGGTTCAATACTGTTTAACATCACAGAGATGATTTGAGCATCTTCCTTTTCCCATGCATCAAAAGAAGCATTAGTCTCCTTGAGTTTACCTTTAGTCAGATGAGTACCAAGACCTCTACCTTTGAGAAAAATTGTAACAGATTTAGCCCACAGTATGTAATTCTTCCCATTGAGTTTAACTGAAGTCATGGAAGAATGAAGACCGGACGTGGGAGAAAGCAAATCCGAACTGGACGCCATGTTGAACCCAGCAAAACAGAGAAGGAAAAAAAAAAGAATGCAGAATCTGTATTCTGGCTGGATTTAGGCGAACGGGCCGGATCTGGGCGAACGGGCCGGAACCGGTCAAACGGGCCTGATCTGGGCTATCCCAGGTTTAGTAAACCAGGGTTGGAATAGCTATCCCAGATTTAGTAAACCAGGGTTGGAATAGCATAACTGTGTAGCCAAACACGGGTCTTCTTCTTCACACCTTCACAAATGCCGGTGAACAATGCAGCGAAGACGATGGCAACCCAGTCACAAGCAATAGCCGAATCAATAGGCAGCGACCTCTGCAACTTTCGGCCAAAAAAAAAACGCGAATCGATGAACCTCACCTCTGTAAATCAAGCCAGAAGATGTCGGCGAGCTCGCTGACAACCAAAGAGGAGTTGCTGGTGACAACGAACGAGGCAGAGACGACGACGAACAAGCTTCAGATCTGACGACGATGAACGAGGCTTCAGATTTGACGATGGGAAATGATGAGCTGCTGGCGACGACGAACGAGGCAGAGACACCAACACCGCAATCGTGATTCCGATCTTACACAAGAACAACACAATTACAGACTCTCACACCCATGAATTCGTGTAGCTCTGATACCATGTTGTAAATCATGAGAGAGAGAGAGAGAGAGTAGACATTGTTGTATATATATTTCACAAAAAACCTAATAAGCCTACGTAGGCTTATATAAAGATACATGTCTTACTTAATAACACAAGGGCCCTACCAACTATATGTAATTACATAATGACCCAACACACACACACACATATATATATATATATATATATATATAACATTCTAACACTCCCCAAACAAAAAAGGCAGTAATGTTTTCATCCTCCAATGAGGAAATACATTGTCACAATGGATGTCAATTTTTTTGAAAATCTCTCTTACTATCCTAGGTCCGATCTTCAGGGGGAGATTAGTGATGCCAAGGAAGATCTTTCCTATGATCTCTTAATAAATCTTGATTCTGTTCCTAGTACTCTACCAGAACAACCGATTCTAAGGGAGGATCTTCAAGTTAAAAATCCAGAGGAGAACAGAACTGTGTTTCAATCAAACACTCCACTTGTGTACTCATGAAGAAAATCTGGTCAGACTATACAGCCCGACACTCTCACCCGCAATCAATCTTCAACTCCGGAGTTGGAAAATGAGCACCCGGTGAGTCCTAGGTCAGGTAGTTCACCTAATCCTTCTTTGCCACAGGTAGATACAGATTTAGATATTCCCACAGCTATCCGAAAAGGGGTGAGGTCATGTACCACCAAACATCCAATTTCCAATTTTTTATCTTATCATCAAATTAACCACTCCTTTCAGGCTTTTATTTCTCAAATTTCTACATAAAATATTCCTGCTAATATTTCTGAAGCTCTAAAAGACCTGAAGCGGAGAGGAGCAGTTCTTGAGGAAATAAAAGCTTTACAGAAAAATGAAACTTGGGAAATTGTAAATCTGCCTAAAGGAAAGAAGCCTGTGGGATGCAAGTGGGTTTTCACGGTGAAGTATAAATCAGATGGGTCAATAGAAAGATACAAGGCGAGACTCGTTGCCAAAGGGTTCACTTAAACCTATGGCTTAGACTATCAAGAAACATTTGCCCCTATTGCGAAAATGAACTCAGTAAGAATTTTGTTTTCTTTTGCTATCAATTTAGATTGGCCTTTACATCAATTTGATGTAAACAATGCGTTTCTTCATGGTAATCTAGAAGAAGAGGTTTATATGGATTTACCTCCTGGTTTCGGAGATTCAAACGATGGGAAGGTTTGCAGGTTAAAAAGAATCTTTATATGGGCTAAAGCAGTCTCCTAGAGCTTGGTTCGAAAGATTCTCAAAGTTTCTCATAAAGTGTGGCTTCTTACAGAGTCAAGGAGATCATACGTTATTCTTCAAGCATTCTACTCATCAGAAGATTACAATTCTCATTGTCTACGTTGATGATATTATTGTGACAGAGGACAACTTCGAAGAAATTAAAGATATGAAGATTCAACTTGCAAAAGAATTTGAATATATTTCCTAGGTATGGAAGTAGCAAGGTCAAAGGATAGTATGTTTCTTAGAGAAAATACATTCTTGACTTGCTTAAGGAAACGAGATCTTTAGGAAGTAAACCAGCAATGACTCCAATTGATCCGAATCATAGATTAGGACTTAACAGTGAAGAAAATCCAGTTGACAAGGGGAGATATCAAAGGCTCGTCGGGACACTGATTTATCTATCCCACACAAGACCAGACATTGCCTATGTTGTAGGGGTTGTAAGTCAATTTACGCACTCTCCCTTGGAGTGTCATATGGAAGTTGTTCAAAGAATTTTGAGGTATCTAAAGGCTACACCAGGCAGAGGACTTCTATTTAAAAAATCTGAACATCTTCTAGTGGAAGTTTACACAGATGCCGATTGGGCTGGTTCAATCACTAATAAGAGATCTACAACAGGTTATTGTACTTTTGTAGGAGGCAATCTGGTTACTTGGAGGAGCAAGAAGCAAAATGTAGTTGCTAGGTCCAATGCAGAAGCAGAATACAAAGCTATGGCTTTGGGAATTTGTGAGATTCTATGGATACATAAGTTGTTTAAAGAACTTAAACTAGAATCTACATCTCCTATGAAAGTGTTTTGTGATAATAAAGCTGCAATAAGTATAGCTCACAACCCCGTTCAACATGACCGCACTAAGCATGTCGAAGTGGACAGACACTTCATCAAAGAGAAAATTGAAAGTGGACAGATTACTACTCTGTTCGTAACAACTCATCAGCAATTGGCTGATATACTCAGAAAAGGAGTTACAACGGTACTCTTTGAAGATTTAAGAAGCAAGCTGGGAATGGTTGACATCTACTCACCAGCTTGAGGGGGAGTGTTAGAATTACAGCAGAATTATTCACTAATTGGCATTACAGCTGTATTACTGAGCTGTAGTTATCGTGTATTGACTATTTGTTTGTATCTTTTAATTAGTTAATTAGTTTCCTTATTTTGTGTGGTAGGTAGGATCTCTAGAAATTAATTCAGGATTGTATAGTTGTCATTGACTTTGTATAGCTAGCTGTTTAAGAGTGTGTTATAAATAGGTTGTATCCTATCCTCTAAAAGATATATATAGATTATTTTTCATCTTGTTTCTTCTTTCCTGCAAATAGGGGGAAGGGTTTTTAAATGGTTACGGGGGTGCGGGAGGGTACACCCGCCCAAACCCGCCTCCGTTGCCATCCCTAATGTGGATGTACATTTTTTTTTTTTTTGATAAGTAAAGATTGTATAAAAAGTGTTCAAAAGGGGAAAGCATCCCTCAAAAACTACACAAGGCCAAATAGGGTCCCTAAACCATCAAAGAGTACAAATGATCAACAAGCTCCTCCAAAGATTTACAATTTCTTCCAAGAACCCAACAAAAGAAGATGTGGATGTACTTGAGCCTAAGGGTTAAAGCGTGAATAGACTTGAAGCTTTTGGTTAGTGTCCCTAGCTTGTAAGTAAACTAGGGTTTCACTTGAATGACCTAACTTGTAAGGAAACTAGGGTTTTGACGGATGAGAGCCGAACGAGTCTAGTATGGTATGATAAACCTGCTCTAATACCATGTTGAAAAAACAAAAGATTGGAGAGAGACATTAAGAATGAAACAGCACAAGGATATATAAGTGGTTTGACCACTACGGTCGCTCACAAAGCCTAATGGGCAACATCACTTCTTATTATATTCTCCCTTAGTTTTGTTTACAACGACCACCTCTATTTATAGGTGAAAGAATACAAGTGATAAATATGAAAACTACACCGATGAAGGATTACTACAATTAATCCCATAAATCACCCCTCCCAACACCCTTGAAAATACTTATCCATATATGATACACTCCATATGGAAAGTAGTGTCAAAATTGAGTAGTTTTCCAAGAAAGTAGCCTGCCAAAGTGAATTAGAAGGAAAATAGTTTTCATTGTTCTGGTGTTCGTAAGCTTGAACACTTTTTATATTTGCAATGATTCATGACCAAATAAGATACACTTATGCTTCATTTGGTTGGAGGAATGGAAAAATGAATAAAAGGGGGAGGGGAAGGGATGGATGAGGCATCCCTAGGGAAGAAAAGTTGTCTCACATACTTTTTGTTTGCTTGAATGGAAGGGATAGTAGAAAGGATGAATTAGGTGGCACCTTTTTTTTTGTTTGGTTGGAAGGAAGGGAATGAGAGTTTTTATATTTTTTTACCAATATACCCTTATTATACGTGAGACATAATTTCAGTAGGGTTTAACAAGTGATTTTTTAAGTAATTAAAGGTTAAAATTGGTATTACATTTATAGGGTAACTTTTCTTTCTCTCTGCCCAATTTTGGACGGATAAAAAAACTTTCCAAAAACATGGACCAGGAGGGATGTTCCATCTCTCTTTGCTTCCCCCCTCTCTTCCCTTACGTCCAACTTCCTCAATCCTTTCAACCAAACATAACAATATTGATCTACTACTGAGATTATGTTTTCTAAAGCAGCATTAAAATAGCCAGCCTAATACACTATGTAATTGTATGCTTTCTGAAGTCAAGTGCTAGAGAAAACAAAGATTTTGAAGCAACTATGGGTTTAATCAACTATAGCCAGGTCAATCTTTGAAGCGTTTTTTCAAGAACATAAAATGCTGAGATTCCATTTTTGCCTAATTCTAACCTACTTTCACATCATAACATATTAAAATAAAAAAAAAATAAAAAAAAAAAAAAAGGGAAAAGGAAAGAAGAAGAAGAAAGAAAGAAAGAAAAAACAAAAGAAAGAAAGAAAAAAGAAAAACACATCCAGCATCTCTACTACTCTTTTTTACACCAAATCCTGCATATGAGCTGCTTATAGGAAGTCCTTGGGCATTACAAAATAACAAGACATATACAACTTAATAAGCGAAATGAGCATTTCAAAGCATTCACATAGTAGCAATATCTTTTGAATAACAATTAGAAAAAACACGAGCAGAAAATGAGAACATGATATGGATAAATATATAAACTCCATTTAACAATTTTCTTTTCTTAGCTAGGGAAAAAAAAAAAAAGAGTTTGAATGGGGAACAGTCACCATTAGTTCAAGTATTACCAATATAACATGAAAAGCAATAAAAAATCGTGCCATCATCAAGCAAAGCTGTTATACTTACTACCTGAACATGACAGAATTCCAACATTATAGAACCCAGAGCTATAAATTAAGGATCCCCAAATAATACCTTTCACTTTCGTAAAGCACACCGCGTAATCTTTCCCTCCAGTATGGATCCTTGAGCATCTTCAAGGCCTTGTCATGAATTGGTGTTTCTAGAGTCCAAGTGGACTTGAGGCAATCCAAGAAATCTGAGAAGAAACGATCAGCGATACAATTGGATGCCTCAATGCTCCTTGAGCTAGAACTCAAATCCAGTCTGTATCTTTTTGCTTTTGCCACTGATCGTTCTCTCGTGGCTCCAAAGGTTTCAATCAATGATTCACGAACGCTAACCAAAAGATTGTTTAATCAAAGACAATCAAAGAAACAGAGAGCAAAAGACACATGAAAATCAAGACATGGATTCTCATAAAATCACATATATATCATACAGAAACTCTAGTTCAACTAAAAATGGACAAGTAAAAAAATACAAGGAGTATCAAATGAATAACCAACCTATAAAAAGATATAAAAAGTAAAGAGGGATTAAATTGTCTAAAACAATATAATTACCATAAAAAATCTACGTCTACTTAAAACAAAATTTTAAAAGCTACTATTTGTAACTTCAAGTGAACGCGCTTTTTTTATGAAACCTCTACTATCTAACCTCACTTATTTTTGTCACCAAACGAATCTCACCGAAGTTTTTTAAAATAAAAGTGTTTTTTAATGGTAGAGAAGCAATCCCAAACAGCATCCTAGCCCTTGATTACGTCAATAAATAATAAAACTTAACCCTCCAAAGTACTTACAAACTCATGACTATTTAAAAAGACTAGGACCATAACTATCATCTACCAAATAACATAAAACATAAAAATCAAATAAGACACATAGAAAATAAGCAAATAACTAAAACCCAAAGACAAATAGAACCCAAGCTTAGTTGGCTAGGGGGGCTGATTAGTCTTGGAGAGCCTCGTAGATGCTCCTGCATCACCTTCAATCGGCCAATGCATTGAGTCGCCCGTCCATACGCCGTGTGACTCGTGTCGACTTGATACGTTTCAATGAAGGTAGATAGGAGAATCATTCTGACAGAAAAGATATATTCCCCATTCAAATTTCAAAGAAACTTTTCTTCTTTTCTTTTTCTTTTCTTTTTTTTTTTTTTTTTTTTTGGTTGTTGTCAACTAGGCACTTGTCAATGAAGGTAGATAGGATAGGAAAATCAATCTGACATAAAAGATATCTTCCCCGTTCAAATTTCAAATAAACTTTTATAACCAAATTAAATCGAAATCGAGGATTTTTTTTTATTGAAACTAGGCATTTCACACATTCTCATATCTTGCAATAAAAAACAAATTAAATAAAGAAAAAAGAAAACAACAATAATTACAACATGCATGCATATGCGTTGGCATATTATCCTTGATGACTAGAGTTTTGGTTTCTGTTTAAATTACTGTAGTTGATAATGAAGTGTGGGATACTTACTATTGATATATGAAAGGAAAAGGCTGAAATTTCTTGTATGCTATAAGCATTTCAGCAGATGACAAGAGGGGAAACCTAGTGAACTTTCAATATTAATTGTTAGTGGAATGCACAAAGTAATTATTGATTCTAGATTTTTTTTTTTTTTTTTTTTTTTGTGGGTAGATAAGCTTTTTAAGATGACATCGTTTTTTTTTTTTTTTTTTTTTTTTTTATAAGTAATTTTAAGATGACAATGTCAGGCTAAGCCAACCATATAAAGAAAACAAACCAAACAAAAGGCTAGCAAGCCAACAAAACAGTTCAACTAGACCAATAGTACAAACAAGAACACAGAGCTAACTATAGTAACAAAGCAACAATGGTAAAATAGTAAATGCAAAAAAAATACTCCGCACAACATATAGCAGGATAACGAGGAACATATAAAATCCAAACATTAGCCAACAAATCTTAAGGCGCTCCAGAACCTAATTCAGCAGCATCTCAAGAAACCAATGGCGTAAGCTTAGCAAAGGCAGAAAATAGCAAAACTATCCAAGTCAGAAGGATGACTACCAGAAAACAACACCATCAATCTAGAAGAATGACTACCCAGGAAACAACACCATCTATCTAAAGCAGAGATATAACAAATTCAGCTGAACAAGAGAATCAACTGAATATAGATTCCAGAAGATTCCAAACTCCTTGGAGATACTTATTAGCAGAAAAAGAAAGAAATCTCGGAAGAGATGAAGCTTGAAATCTGACAGCATTAAAATTCTTGGCACTAACAGTATTAAGACCCACATATTCTTGAAAAATTGCCTTCAATTTCTCTCGAGCATAACACACTGGTAAAAACAAAATCATCTTCGAGAGGGTAGCTTTAAGAGATTTCCTAAGGATCACGAAGCCCAAGTAATGATGCTGTCCCGGGTATCAAGATGCAGCTGAGAAAAGTGAATTCCACATTTATGAAAAGGGAAGTCCAAATCTAAAAAGAAAAGGACAATTGAAGAATGGATGATCATGGTCTTCCAGAAAAGGAAGCTCATAGAAGAGATAAAGATGTTGAATCCGGGCATATCACTAGAAAACCAGAGAAGATTAGCCCAATTGACCTTATAGCTTGAGTAGGATTCAGAAAAGTTCAAGGACAGGAGGTCGACAAAGACCTTGAATAAGGGAACCATCTGACAGTAGACTGAAGAAGATTAAAACTAGATGGAGCAGGAAGATTGTTAATTAAGTAGAACAGTTGAGAAGATCTTGGAAGAGACACTGGCCAAATCCAATGATCATTCCTAAAAATATCTTTCACCTTTGCATTTCTGGATAAACCAGAACCATGTATCACTCTATCCCCATATAGTTGTTGAATAAAACAAAAATAAAACCAGTAAATAAACCACAAAAAGATTGACTACCATCACCAACAATGTGCACAATACAAGGTCTGAATGTGCTTCTAATTTGCAAAAGTTTCCTCCATATCCAAGAGTAGTCCTTGAGAGGTTTAACATCCCAACTGCATCTACCATTTAGAACATTGGTTTTGGCCCAAGATTCCTAGATGTAAAAGTAACGAGGATTGCAAAGCCTACATAGATACTTACTCATACTAGCTTTATTCTAATTAGCTAAAGTTTTAATTCCCAAACAACCTTCAGAGTTTGGTTTACCAACATTTGACAAAGTTACTCTGGATCCACTAGGTATAATAGACAGATATCATCCAAAAGGTTAAGCGGCTCATCATAATGGTCACTCTCCACATGCAAATTTAACTAGATAGTTCTAATGTTTAAGAGTAGAAATAATGTAAGTCCTTCTATCTTGTTTCATCTTCATTCTCCGACTAGTCATGCATATTCTTTTTCTTAATAGTTAATTGTTTCTCATATATCCAAGGAAGTCAACAACTTGGGACTTTAAAGGAGATTTTCACCAAACACTATATCAGCCAGAAAAAAATAAAAAAATAAAAAAATAATAAACCTTATCTCATGGTTTGGTTTCCACCCAATAAAGAATGCAAGCTACTTCCATAGTTACATCATCCGTGGCCCAAATAAATGGGCTCTAATAGAATAAAATTAATTGAGTAATACATAAATGATATTTTCAATTCTTTTCAAAGCTAATCCGATAACATATCAACAATGAGGCCAACAATTTTCAATCTAGCTTGAGTCTCACCTTGCATTAACTCTTCATTTTCAGGATCTCTTTAAAGAAATTAATCACTGAAGCTTCTTGGAAAGTTGGTGCATGGGGTTACCCACAGTAGAGATGTTCCAAGCCCTGCTCACAATATCCGCAAAACCTTCTTGCTTGCACCAAAATTAGAGGATTTTAAAAGGTTTGGGGTTCGGCCAGTCCTTTTAATAGTGAACAGAACATAATGGTCTTAGTTGTGCAGTGGATAAGCAAGTTGGGAATGAGGGAATTCTTGTAGCCACTCCTCACTAAGAAAGCATCTGTCCAACTTTAGTATATATCCTCCTTCTGTTGTGCATCTATTGCAACAAGTCCACATTTTTATTTATAATAGGCATTTCAAGCAGTTTGGCAATGTTATGCACTCCATTAAATTCATATAGAACACATTGGGGAACCTCGAGGCATCCTCTTTTGTCTTCTTGGTATCTTATAACATTCCAATTACCTAATGACATCCAAGGTTCGTGTACCAGGGTAGAATATTGGTTGATGTCAGCCATAGAGATCTCCTATCTTGAAAACTGTTTGCAACATGTAAAGAGGAAGATGGTTTTCTGAAGCTGACAAATGCAAACTTTCAATAAAATGCACTGATCACTCTCATGGATAAGTTGCACAGTATACTAAAAAGGGTTCCATTACACAATGATTCTACCCAAGTAGTGAGAGTTATGATTACTATCCATTGCCAATTGAAAATGAGCTTCTTAGTTAAAAAAGAGTTCTCTTTTATTCGACTTTCCAAAAGACAAACAGAATTAAGAATTTTTTTTTTTGATAAGTAATAATTCATTAAAGACGCTCAAAGAGGGGAGCACTCCCAAAATAATACAAAAGTGACACACTATAATTTTAAGCTATCCACAAAATCCAAAAGAACATCCATAAATTTACAATTCCTCCCCATTGACCCAGAAAAATAAAGGAGTATATTATATTTGAGAGACCAAATAGGAGGCTCCTCCCCCTCAAAGGGTCTCCTATTTCTCTCGCACAACAAGCCCCACCATAAACAAAGGGGAGTGGCCCTCCAAACATCTGTGACTCAGCTCTCCACTATACACGCTTTCCAAGCCTCTAAAAGGTCAACCATGGACTCATTACCTCAAACAACTTTTTGCTTTTTTGCTTCCTAGAGGAGTTTTATAAATTCTTGTGACATTCAGTCCTCTTCATGACAGAAATGGACTCTTCCAATGTCTCTGGAACAGTGGTAAGAGTCACAATCCAGGAGATAGAATGGGTTGGTTTGCAAGTTTTCATTCAGCTCATTTGAATTGTTGATACCATTTGAACAAACAGGTTGAACAGACTGGTACTGCAGTTGATTACTTCTTTGTACAGTTTCCCTTGTGTTAGAGAATTACGTGATTTATGTAATTGTTAGATAAATTTGGAAAGTATTAACTGTCTGATTTTGTACTAATTACAGGCTAATATAACTGGTGTATTAAAGTTTAGGTTGACTTATTTTATTTTCTGATCTTAGGGATTTGATTGTATATTCCTTAATTTACTGGATTCTGATTTGATTGTATTCAGCCTATAAAGGTCAGGCTGCTTTGTATTAGAAAGTAATGAAATATACTCCAGTTTTTCCCAATTTCTGTGTTATGGTATCAGAGTACTAGGTACTCTTTCTGGGATAAAATATTTCATCATTCACAGATTTCATAGCAGCTTGGAGTTCAGTTTTTTACAGAAGAAAAAAGAGATGTCAGAGGTTACACAAACCAGCTCTCAATCGGAGGAACCTACAATCCAACAACAGGTTCCTGGAGATCTTCAAGCTGCGTATGGGCTGAATGGAACGAACTATTTAAAGTGGTCTCAACTTGTTCAAACCTTTCTGAAAGGGAAGGCCAAGCTCAACCATCTTCTTGGAAAAGGGCCTAAGAAAGAAGATCCAAAGTTTGCTGCTTGGGACGAAGAAGACTCAATGGTCATGTCATGGCTATGGAATGCTATGGTACCCAAGATAAGTGATACTGTCATGTTTTTGACAACTGCTCAAGAGATATGGGAGGCGATCAGACAAACTTATTCGAAGAAAAATGATGCAGCCCGGGTGTACGAGATCAAGGTGAAGCTAGCTGCCACAAAACAAGGGAACAAGACTGTAACAGAGTATGCCAACACTCTGAAAAATTTGTGGTACGAGTTGGACTATTACCAGGTTCTCGAGATGAAGAACAATAAGGATGCTGCGTTGTTGAAGGCTTTCATAGAAAAAGACCGAATCTATGATTTCTTAGCAGGCCTTAATCCGGAATTCGATACTGTTAAGAGTTCAGACTTTGGGGAAAGGATTATCCTCCCTAAATGAAGCAATTGCAACTATTCGTGCTGAAGAGAGCAGGAGAGGAGTTATGTTGGATTCGCAGCCATTGGAAGGATCGGCACTCCTTACAACCGCTGCTAGTGAGCGAACTTTGGAGAAGAAGTCTTCAGCTATTACTAATTATAAGAAATCTGACCCGAAGAGGACATTCAAAGAGAATCTGGTATGTAACTATTGCAAGAAAACTGGTCATACGAAGGACACCTGCTATAAGCTACATGGAAGGCCACAAAACATGAATCAGTCAAACTGGAATTCCGGAGGAAGAAGCTGGCAGCAAAAGGGAAAAGCCCACGTTGCACAAAATAGCACTAATAATACCAGTGATCAACCGAATTCCAGCAGCAGAGAATTCTGTAAGGAAGACATTGATCGCCTCCGATCCCTTCTTAATTCACTCGAAGAACCTACAGGTGCCTATTCATTAGCACTTTCTGGTATGTATTCTGGTTCTCATGCTCTTAGTGTCTCAGATAATGTTTTAATCCACCCACACTCTTGGATTGTCGACTCAGGCGCAACCGACCATATGACCAACTCATCCCAATCTTTTTCTTCTTATAAACCATGCCCAAGTAATAAAAAGATCACCATATCTGATGGGAATTTAGTCACTGTTGCACGACAGGGGGACATATCCTTAGGACCTTCCTTGTGTCTTAAAAATGTTTTACATGTGCCCAAATTGACAACCAATCTTTATCTGTCAAACAAATCACCAAGGATATGAACTGCAATCTTATTTTCTCAAAAAATTCATGTGTGTTTCAGGACCGAGCTTCGGGGAAGACGATTGGGCATGCTAAAGAAAAGGATGGTCTCTACTGTCTCGAGCTCATGAGTGGAAAAGTGAGTACTGGAATTGGTTGTTCATCTGTGCTTCTGTCTAATTCCTTCACAAATAAAGACAAAATTCTCCTTCATCATTTTCAGCTTGGTCATCCTTCCTTCAGAACTCTTAGTCTTATGTTTCCTTCTTTGTTTAAAAATGTTGACTTGAAACAACTTCATTGTGATATTTGTGAAATTGCCAAACACAAACGTGTTTCCTTTCCTTTGAACAATAATAAATCATCAGTTCCTTTTTATTTGATGCACAGTGATGTTTGGGGTCCTTCACGGGTTGCTAATTATTCTGGGGCACGTTGGTTTGTCATTTTTATAGATGATTGTACGCGGGTAACTTGGACTTTTCTCATGAAGCAAAAATCTGATGTAGCCAATATCTTTCCAATATTTCATAACATGATAAAAACACAGTTTGGGGTGAAAATTAAAAGGGTGAGGACAGACAACGGGAGAGAATATTTTAACCAAATTCTTTCACCATATTTGAATCAGGAAGGAATAGTTCATGAGTCCTCATGCATTGACACACCCCAACAAAATGGGGTGGCCGAAAGAAAGAATGGACATCTTCTTGAAACTACCCGTGCTCTTCTTTTTCAAAGACAAGTTCCAAAATATTTTTGGGGGGAAGCCGTTCTTACAGCCACTCATCTCATCAACCAATTACCTACCAAAGTCTTAGATTTTAGAAGTCCTTGGGAAACACTTTCACATCATTTTCCAGACTTCTTTACTCCAAACAGGTTGTCTCCTCGGGTATTTGGTTGTGTTATCTTTACTCATGTTCATGCTCACAATCGAAGCAAACTTGATCCCCGAGCACTTAAATGTATTTTTATAGGTTACTCTTCAACTCAAAAAGGTTACAAATGTTACCATCCGCCTACTCGGAAAACCTACATTTCAATTGATGTCACATTTGTTGAACATGAGAGTTTCTTTCATCATCCTTCTCCTCAGGGGGAGGTAACAAGTGATGAAAAGGATGATGATGCCAATGTCCTCGATTTCGATCTTATGCCCAAATTGTCACCACCATCTTTGAGTCCAAGTTCTGCAACCACTCCTGCCTCGGTTTCCTTTGGTTCCCCTCTTACGGCGGCTTCTCCAAGTCCGGATCACATTTATTCCCAGGTTTCACTACCTACTTCCGATCCAAGTTTTGATATTCCTCCGCTTCAAAATCCAAGTGTGACATCTCTTGAATCTCAACCACAATCTCCTCCTAAAAATCCAACTCCATCAATCAATCCAATAGTCACTAAACCACTTCAAGTTTTTTCGAGAAGGAAGGGAGGCAAGACTAATCCGAAGCAAGCCCAAAAGTCAGAACCTATGCATGGGGAAGAAACCACTCAGGAGAAAAACACTACTCAGGTAAACAATTCCACTCTTGTGTTTGATGAGATTGATTTAGAACTACCCATCGCAGTTCGAAAAGGTACCCGAAGGTGTACACAACATCCACTCTCTCATTTTGTTTCCTTTGAAAAATTATCTCCCTCACATAGAGCCTCCCTTACTCAGCTAAACTCAATAGCCGTTCTTAAAACATTGTCTGAGGCATTAAACAGCAGGGAATGGAAGCAGGCCATGAAAGTTGAGATGGACGCACTGGAAAAGAACAAGACTTGGGAGATGGTCGAATTACCGAAGGGAAAAAAAACTGTGGGATGCAAATGGGTGTTTTCAGTAAAATTCAATGCAGATGGATCTCTTGAAAGGTACAAGGCAAGGCTAGTAGCAAAAGGATATACCCAGACCTTTGGTGTTGATTATCAAGAAACTTTTGCCCCAGTGGCAAAAATGAACACAATAAGAATTTTATTGTCTCTGGCTGCTAACTTTGATTGGACTTTGCAGCAGTTTGATGTAAAAAATGCATTTCTGCATGGAGATCTTGAAGAAGAAATTTATATGGACGCTCCTCCAGGATTTAGTTTTCCGAAGAAGAATAGGGTATGCAGACTAAGGAAGGCACTGTACGGACTGAAGCAATCCCCCAGGGCTTGGTTTGGCAGGTTTGCAAGAGCAATGTTAGCAATGGGTTACAAACAAAGTCAAGGTGATCATACTTTGTTCATAAAACACTCTTCTTCAGGGGGAGTTACAGTCCTCATCGTATACGTAGATGATATTATTGTCACTGGCAATGATCAAGCTGAAAGGGAAACTCTTAAAGCTAAACTGGCCACGGAATTTGAAATAAAAGACCTAGGCAAGCTGAAATACTTCCTGGGAATTGAAGTTGCTCGCTCCAAAGAAGGAATTGAAGTCTCACAACAAAAGTATGTTATTGATTTACTGAAAGAAATAGGAAAGATAGGCTGTAAGCCCGTGAAGACTCCCATTGAACCGAATCATAAGCTTGGAGAAGCTGTTGATGATGAGCCAGTTGACAAAGGAATGTATCAAAGACTTGTTGGAAGATTAATCTACTTGTCTCACACCAGGCCTGACATCGCCTATGCAGTTAGTGCAGTGAGCCAATTTATGCACAACCCAAAGGAAGTACATCTCCAAGCAGTATATAGAATCCTGCAATATCTAAAATCTAGTCCAGGTCGAGGCATATTGTTCAAGAGAGGATTGTGCTTGAACTTAGAAGTTTACACAGACTCAGACTATGCAAGTTCAGTGTCAGATAGAAGATCAACCTCGGGTTATTGTGCCTTCCTAAGTGGGAATCTTGTTACATGGAGGAGCAAAAAGCAGCCAGTAGTTGCAAGGTCAAGTGCAGAAGCTGAATTTCGTGCCATGGCTTTAGGAATATGTGAATTATTATGGTTGAAAATAGTCCTGAAGGATCTTGGAGTTTCAGTTAAGAGGCCGATGAAGTTATATTGTGATAACAAGTCAGCCATCAATATTGCACATAATCCAGTGCAACATGACCGCACCAAGCATGTGGAAGTTGATCGCCACTTCATAAAGGAAAAGCTCGATAATGGACTAATTTGCACTCCGTATGTCTCAACAAGAGGACAACTAGCTGATGTACTAACCAAAGGGTTAGCCAGTCCTGCGTTTCAAAGAATTGTTTGCAAGCTGGGGATGGAAGATATTTATTCCCCAGCTTGAGGGGGAGTGTTGGAGAATTACGTGATTTATGTAATTGTTAGATAAATTTGGAAAGTAATAACTGTCTGATTTTGTACTAATTACAGGCTAATATAGCTGGTGTATTAAAGTTTAGGTTGACTTATTTTATTTTCTGATCTTAGGGATTTGATTGTATATTCCTTAATTTACTGGATTCTGATCTGATTGTATTCAGCCTATAAAGGTCAGGCTGCTTTGTATTAGAAAGTAATGAAATATACTCCAGTTTTTCCCAATTTTTGTGTCACCTTGCAGTGTTCAATTGATTGACAGAGACAAGATTTGGGGCTTCCAACCATACTCATCAACTTTACAGGGCTAACCAAGAACAGAAATATCCACATATTCAGGCAATACTTCATGTATATCCATTTCAACCATAAATGAAGAGCATTTTTTTTTTTTTTTGTTAAGTAATAATTGAATAAATAGGAGTTCAAAAGGGGAACGCGTCCCTTATACAAAAGTGGAACCGGGGTCTAAGGCCCCAAAGAATCCAAAAAAATGATTAAATCATCGGAAGAGGAGCTCACACAACTGAAAAGAGAGCGGATAATATGAAGTTTCAGCGTCGCCGTGGACGGCTCCTTCCCTTTGAACATTCTGCTATTGCTCTCCTTCCAAATGCACCACCACACGCAATGTGGAACTATTCTCCAGTAATCACGTACACCACTTCTCACACGACATCCTCTCCATGCATAAATCAAATCCTTAGAAGAACGTGGCATCACCCAAAGCATGCCAAACAAACCAAATATAAGATTCCAACAGTCCTACGCCACGGGGCAGTGCAGGAGGATATGATCAACTGACTCACCATCTCGTTTGCATAGGCAACACCAATTAACTATACAGTTACCTCTCTTCTTCAAATTGTCAATCGTCAGGATCTTACACCATACAGCAGTCCATACAAAGAATGCCACTCTAGTTGGAGCCATAGAACGCCATATGATCTTCCATGGAAAATCAAGGCTATCAAAGTTAGATAGGCATAGGAACAAGGATCGAACTTCGAAATGACCATGGGAAGAGAGGATCCATGTTAGATCATCACTACCTCTGCCAACTGGCTCCTGCTGATACAACAGATCCAAAAGAACACATACCTCGTCCATCTCTCAATCCTAAAAAGAACGCCGAAAGTGCACGTCCCACGTAATCCCACTACTATCAAGCCGATAACATTCAGCTACGTAGACATGTCTATCAATTGCAATATTATATAATATGGGAAATGTACGAGATAATGCTGGTCACCACACCATAGATACTCCCAAAAACGAACACATCTGCCATCACGAGCTTTGAATTTGATGTGAGACGAGAAAACATCCCAACCCTTCCGAATGAATTTCCACACCTTGACTCCTCCCACAAGAGAAACCGGACGGGTAGACCAACCGCCACTCTCTTCCCCAAAATGACATGAAACTAGCCTACGCCAAGGGCGATGCCTTTCCCTCCCGTATCTCCATAACCATTTACCCAGGAGAGCTTGATTAAAGGGAACCAATCTCCTAATACCCATGTTGATTACAGAGAATGAAGAGCATATTTTGGTTATGATTATAGGAGTAGTCATGCATATTTACTATCATTGAAAACTCATGCATATTCTTATTCTTAATTGTTCTTTGTTTCCAATAAATACAAGGAAGTCCATAACTTGTGCCTTGAATAAATTCTCTCTATTACTAGACTAGCCAAAAACCCCCCCTTCTTCTTAAGGTTTAATTTGCACGCAAACAAGCATTGAAGATGCTACTTCCGTAGGACCATCAGGCGTGGAATTCTAATTATATAGGAATAGAATGAAATGTGTTGAAAGATATAAAAATTGAAAAAGGAAATTAAACAAGAAGAACAAAAGGATATTGTGGTTCGGCCACTACGACCTACATCCACGGCACACAAAACCCGAAAGACTACATCACTTTCATTATATTCTCTCTTAATATTGTTTACAATGAACACCTCTATTTATAAGTGATGAAAGAATACAAGTGATAAATATGGAAACTACATTGAATGGAGGAACAACTATGGTATTTTCCCAACAACCCCCCTCAAGTTGGTACACAGAGATTTTCTCAAATGTCCAACTTGAAACTAAAACACGAAGTTGTTAAGAGTCCAACAAGAGTAGATTGGGAGATCCAAGACGAGTTGATCCAAATCAAGACGGTTGATCTAAAGATCTGAGATGAGTTGATCCGAAGATCCGAGCGAGTTTAGAGTAGGGTATGATAAACTTGCTCTGATACCATGTTTAAAGATAAAAAATTGAAGAGAGAAATTAAACATGAAGAACACAAGGATACAAAATTGTTCAACCACTACGGCCTACATCCACGGCACACAAAAACCCAAAGGACTACATCACGTTCATTATATTCTCTCTTTATATTATTTAAAGTGAGCACCTCTATTTATAGGTGATGAAAGAATACAAGTAATAAATATGGAAGATACATTGACGGCCGATTCCAAAAATCAATCCCATAAATCACTTCAATCAATATTCTATTATAGGCTGAAATCACTCCTATGATTATTTCCTAACAAAATGAAATAAGTAATGCATTATGCATAAATGATATCTTCAATTATTTTCTAGAATCAAACCCATTTACTCAATATCGGGGCTAAAAATTTTATTTACATATTAAAAGTATCTTCAGAATTTGGTAGAAGGGCTTCGAGACACAATTCAACCAGACATGGGCCAAATTAAACCTGGAACGAACCAAACTGTGTGAATTGAACTTAGATTTTCTCTTAGGTACATGCATCAAAGAATAGGAGCATTCTTACCCTGTCGAATGGACCATCTATTTCTATAGAAAAAATCTATGTTTAACGACATTGAACCCCACTATAAACCTATTGTTATAACAAACGTAACGAACCCAAGTTGAACCAAGAATCACGACAGAAAAGTAAATATGCCACACAAAGAACACAAAGATTTATACGTGGTTTGGCACAGCCTACGTCCACGGTTGGGATCCGGCAAAAGTTTTCACTATAGGTAAAATCGGAGATTACAAGTTTTCAGCCCCACTCTGTTTCTGGTCAGAGTCTCTCTTGTCCACCACTCCAAACCCTAAATGCCCTTATATATCGGGCTACAAGAGACTAATTAGGGTCCACGACCCATGAGTAAAAAACGGGTCAAAAATTTTCCTCAAGGCCAAGCCCCCAAACCTCATCCAACGAGTCGTCGGGTCAAAAGCAGGTCGCATTGCAACGCGGCACCAAATTCAAGCCACAATATCACACCTATAATAATATAGCTCAACTTCAAATTAAAAACTGTATCACTCAAGAATAAATAATGAATGCATTGTTATGTAGATGCTAAAAAAAACATATTATGGTGGCAGAAATAATATGAATATATGATAATTAAACGGAAAAAGATGGAATAGATTCATGTTTTTACCAATCAATCCCACAGATGTGATGGGGCGAGACAAGGCTCTCCACATAGGTCTTCCCTGCTTTAAACATAGCTGGAATGCCATGCACCACTATATTTCTTGATGTTTTCCCTTTAGCATTGAATGCAACCAATTTATGTCCATTCTTTTCCGATAGAACTTCCTCGTCGCCAAGAAAAAATAAGGGTTCCATCATGTAGATACTAGGTTCACATATGGTAAGTTTGGTCCAAGACTTAGTCACAGAATACTCCTTCATCACCCAAAAATCAGTTTGGGTACCATTATCATGAGGTGCAAGCAAACAGATACACCCTCTGGAAATTCCTAGAGTATAGAACACCAAATTAAGACCACTGATATCAAGTGAGCTAGGTGTCTGCAACTCACTGAATTTCTCAGCTGTTACATCAAAAGCAGCAATCACAAACGAATAACCGTGAGACCCGACAGTCTTCCAATGTAGACACCCATTTACAAGAACCAACGAACTAGTGCAGAAATAAGAATGATAGTGGGGGACATCTTGAATCTTCCTCCAAGAATCGGATTTCAGTGAATACACACTTACAACTGTATAGATACAACAGGGTTTATCACAATCATCATATTCTGCATCCTCTCTCGCCTCAATTGCCACAACCTTGTAATCATCTGCAGCCGAATCGTACCCAAGTCCGAGTATGGTGTGACCACAAATAGACTCGTGGTCAAAAGGGGTATCGGGTAAGTCCCTGATCTCTCGAGTTGTTGGATTCAGCAAATACTTGTTGAAGTCTACATCGCAAACTAAAAGCAAACCGTTGCAAGAACCCAAGATTTCGAACTCCTCAGGAGCGTTAATCGGAAAACAATCCAGCTTCGTTGCAACCACAGCATCTTTATTAGTGGATGCTTCAGCGCAGTCGACTGAGTAAAGATGGTCAGAAATGAGGAGGAGTTGCTCGCGTTCGTTGTCGTTGTTGTTTCGATTCAGGTGTGTTTTGGCGAAATGAGGGTCCGAGATTAGAGTAAGCCATGACTTCGATACACATTTAAATCGGCAGAGAGACTTTACGGGGAGTCGACAGAGTACGTCGAAGACTAACTCCTGGGGAAGCTTAGCGCCGTACGACATTGCCACCGGCACGATGCTTCTTCTCGCCGTTTGCTTCTGACCTACAGACTTCTGAGGGTATGGGTTCGCAACCAATGTTCTTTTTAAGGTTAAATTATTAAACTAGCACATCCCACACCTTAAATGTGGTTAAAACTGCAAAATTAAGTACGAAAATTTAAGGACTGAATAATAATTTTTTTTTGATGTTTTTTAAAATTCTCAGTGTTCAAAATTACAAATGTTATTCTACTCATTTAAAATTTTATCTCATTTTAAGTAACGTCTATCCGTACGAAGTAATATTCAAATTTCGTTTAACGTTCTTAATTCGACAAGTGCTTAATCCGTTCAGAATTAAATGCTTCAACGTTCAATTGGATAATCAAATAGCACTATCACACACATTTTTTTCTTTTCAAAATGTGAGATTATATTCTTGTTATAGTGTTTGATGTTTTACACCTCTCCATTCCTTGTGTTACCATCTCGATTAACATTTATTTTTTATTGCCTTGTGTGAAGACTGAATTTATCATGGGACCATTATAGTCAAGTGATGTAAAAATCAACTCACCGATCACTTAAATATTTCTTTCTGTTTCTGCTTGATCTTAGTCTCCATTCATTCCCCTTTCTTCAGGGGCAACGGGACGAAGCACTCCATTGTTTACCTCTAGTTTGCAGTACAAATCTATTAAAAGAGATTTTGATTTTGTTTTCGTTTGATCATGTTATCACCAAAACTTGACCGTCATCTCAGCAATGACAGACGAATTATAAAATAATAGGTATTCACAACATGGCCATAAGATTTGACTCTTTGGAAATATTAAAAGCAAATAGAAAAGTCACATGTGAGTTGTTGCAATATTATTATGATATGTATTCTCAACATGGCCATAAGATTTGACTCTTTGGAAATATTAAAAGCAAATAGAAAAGTCACATGTGAGTTGTTGCAATATTATTATGATATGCCAGCCGAGTTTGTAAGGAAATTTGTTAGTTATTGTGGCCTAAATAAAAGGAAGTCGATGAGAAGGATTATGTGGCATATCTTGCTACAAACTTTTAATTTAATTTAAATTTAAAAGGGAAATAAATGAAGAGAAAAGAGATTTTTCAACAAGAAGTTATGAACAAGCAGTTGAAAAGAAGAATATAAATAAAAGGATGTATTCCATTCCAAGACGTCCAGCACCGCACCAAATCAAGCACATCAATTTCAAATGACCCAATGTCAATTTATCTTCAATTATGTTCAAACATAATCCCAGTAATTAGTCTCTTTATTTTATTACTACAACCTCCAATGGCCTTTCTTTCCTCCAAATCTCAGCACTCATGCTATTTATTTTGAAATTTATTTTGATTATTTCCTCGTGGAAACAGTTCTCTTTCATCCAATGAAAATTTCCTTTTCAAGTATTTAATTCATTGCTGCCCTTTATTTTATTTTATTCTTTCCATTTTAGAGGATTTCCGTTCTATTCTTTTACTTAATTCATACATTATTTGTTGAAAAATATATGATTCAAGTGATATTTAAGATATAAGTAATCTTATGCTAATATGTCATGAGATAATTAATAATATGTTTAAAATAATTAAATAAATATTTAACTCGATATTTAATTAAACATGCAAATTAAAGCAATAAAATAATAATAATAATAAATAAAGAACCTGGACCGAGGCTACTATTAGATACTATGTTCTTAAGACAATTTTGGCCCCGCATGGTGCTGACGGACTCTGTGGCACTGTTTATCAGGATACAATGGTCTACATCCACCAGTAACAACACTACAAATTCGTGGATACGGCGAATTCCCTCTGTGTAATACTTTCTATGACTCAAAAATGCATCTATAATATTAAATGATGAAATTGGTGCAACCCAAACCAAATGGCTCAAACCAATTTTTATCTGCCTCATTGCTATAAATGTTTGGTCTTTGTGGCGACCCTGGTTTTTAGGCCAGCGTGTCCTGTGATGAACCGAAGATTGACCCGATAACGGATCCGATACGCGGAAACGAAAACAGAAAAATAAAAGACTCTAAGAAGTTAAAGTAACCTTTCATGAGGTCGTGGAACTCAATGAGAACTGATGCAGAAGTAAAAGATCAAAAATATGACAAATAAGCCCCCAGGGGCAAAATAGTCATTTTAAAAAATATGGATTCGGGTGCTTCCGAGCACACCACTGGAAAAAAAACAAAAAAATAATCAGGATGGACTCAAGAATCGCATGATTCGGAGTCCGGACGAAGGAGAAACGGCCTGACGAAGAAAAACGAGCACTTAAGGCTAAAAGGGTAAACTGGTAATTATCTAGGAAGATCCGGGTGCCACTGAGCACACCGTTGGAAAGACAGCGAAAAATTAGTCAAGTTCAAAAAAAATTTCACTCTATTTGGAGTCCGGACGAGGGAGAAACGAGAGTTTGAAGTTGAGACGTCGCGACGGCCCGACGAAGGCCATGGCGCACACGGCGCTCATGCACGAGCTCACTGGCGCCCATGCCAGCGCCCAATGGCATGCACCAGCTAACAGCAAGAAAAAAAAAGTGAGGTTCCAGAACTGAGGCTTGAAACAGAGGCCGAAACGAATTTTTCTGGAAAAACAAGAAGAAGAAACCCCCTCTAAAATCGATTTTTCTACCTGACTTTGCCAACGGAATCGGAAAAAACTCACTGTGAAATCCCCAAAATGCCCCTAGATCAGAACTGAACAAGAGGGTTAAAAGTTACTACAATGACTGTC
This sequence comes from Cornus florida, assembly GCF_030987335.1. Classification (NCBI taxonomy): domain Eukaryota; kingdom Viridiplantae; phylum Streptophyta; class Magnoliopsida; order Cornales; family Cornaceae; genus Cornus; species Cornus florida. Next base: position 71,107,593 of record NW_026775578.1, read on the forward strand.
TGCAACTGAGAGCAAAAACGGGCTAGAAGATGAATTTTTCTGGAAAAACACAAAGAAGAAACCCTCCTCAAAATTGAATTTTATAAGTGACTCGTGAGAGAATTAAAAAAAAATGCAATGTAGAATGCCCGAAATGCCCCTCCATGAAATCTGGTCATGGAGGTCTAAAAAGCTGCTAAAAAAAACAGAAAGCTGAACTTTGCGATCGATTTCCGGCACCAAGACAACATTTTTTGGAAAAACATGAAAAATAAACGCCCCCCTAAAATCACATTTTCTAAGCGACCATGTGAAGACTGGAATTTATTTCCCGAAGGAAAAGCCCAGAATACCCTAAAATCAGACTATGGAACAAAAGTGCAAAATGAATCCATAAGAGGCTCATTTCGCCAAAGGAGAAGGTTTGCCTGGAAACGACTATGCACGCAAACGTAACTTACTTATTAGGGCGTGCTAAAATAGTCCACGGCTTAAAAATACCACCGATGGAAAATTTGACCCCCCAACGGCCAAAAAAGCAAAAATGAACTAGAAATGGGAAATTTGAAAACTAAAATTAAGAAATGGTTTCAAATAACCGTTTGGCCCTTGGCCACACTTCATATAAGATAAATGAGACCCTACGAAAGAATAAAAATGAAATTCCCACACCCGATGCAAAAGTTATGACACAATGTCTAAGCATTTTTCAACATTTTCATATTAAGCCTTGAAAACGAAAGTGCATAGAAAGCAAGATACATGTCATTGGCCTCCGGCCTCATCTCATACATGTTAAATACATTAAAAAGAGTGTACTTATGTACACTTTACCTACATAGAATCAAAGAATATACATTTTGACATAAAAATGCTACAAAATGGCATCTCATGCTAACACTTGCATGAAATGATAACTTAAAGCTACAAGCCATCCCAATGAACGCTAAGCATCACGAACCAAGTCTTCGAACCTGTCAAAACCCCCAGTAACTTCGGGGTGAGTAAACAAGACTAACAAGTTTACTCGTAGAGAATGAGCATGCACGACTCGATTTCTTTAAGATTTTTAGACTGACATGCAATAGTTCAAAGGGATCATGCCATCTAATGTCTATGTCAAGAATTTGACTCAGGGATCATCCTAAGCTACTCATACAATTGAAATGGAATACACGACATGCAAGCATACCAGTTACAAGTGTACTAAACGAAGATGAAAGCATATGAGGTAAGTTTACAAAACACAGGCATACTAACAAGATGGGAAACACACAAGGCAAGTATACAAGACAAGAGTACACTAAACGGAATCTATGTACAAGAAGCAAGTATGCAGTTCCAAGTATGCTAAATAAGATCTAAATATGCAAGTAAGCATAACATCTATGCAATTAAACAAGGTGGGAAAATACTCCATAAAACACGACATGGTTCTTAGATCCTTAAGAGATAACACTAGAAATCTAAGAGTTTAGAGATTTGCATGTTGATATAAATCATTACTCGTGGTCCATGCCACCTAGAATCTAAGTCAAGTTACACGTAGAGGATCATTCCTAAGTCATGGTAGCATAAAGTAATATGAAACAAGATAACAAAGAAATTTAACAAGATTGAAACAATTCAATTAGCATGACAAGGAGAAGGCATGAAATCAAGGATAAGGCATAGTATCAATGAAATCAAACAAGGTTGGAACATTTCATATAACAAGAAAAGAGTTTTAAATCTTCAAGGAATAGCAACTTGAAATTTAAAGAGTGAAAACAACCAATGTGGAAACTTGGATATCGCCCGGATTAAAACCGTTCTCATGGGATCACTTTAGGGCTACTAACCCATGGGTACCTTCCTCGAGTGCGTACTATAGAAAACCGGAATCTTGGGATCACTTTAGGGCTACTAACCTCTTCCCCGAGTACGCACTACAGTGTAGAGGGACTTTCCCCCGTACTAGAACCAAGTCCTAGCCATGTCAATTTTGATTGATATCACCAAGTTTTCAAAATCAACATGTTATGCAAGTCAAGATAGCATTAAGACACAAGTAATGCATTGAACATGTTTTATGCATAATTAAGATTTTGGAAATGTACAAGTCATGCCCTAAGTTCTCAATTAACATGGCATGTGAAATGTCAAGAAATCATAGTATGCATCTACATAGACTACAAACTAGGATATATGTCACATAGAATTCATCGATGTAGAAATACCACAAGTATAAGATTAATGATTTAATTATTTATTAAGCAATACATGGATAATTAAATCATTTAAAGACAATTGTGCCAGTTCATTAAGTACATTAATGAAATTAAGATACACGGGGTCTAGTTACATGATGTAAAGCTAATAGTTCCATGGAATACAAGTCACAACTAAGTGAACTAAGTCCCATACGAGTAAAACAAGTAAGTGTAAGTCTCTAACTTATCCGATTGTTCTCAATTTAATACACGTGAAGGAACATGTCAAGGAAACCATGTATGCAAGGTTAGAAACCTAATCAAGTGCATAAAACCATTGAATGGATTTTAATTATTTCATTTAATTAAAATCTCTAGATTTTGAAACTCGTCCAAATGATCTCAAATTAATATATGTTATTAAACATGTCAAGACTTGATATAAGAGCATGATACAAGTACATTCTATACAAGTTACGGCCATGTGTATTAAACTTTAATACAAGAAAAATAATAAATGAAAGGTTTCAAAACCAAATCAAATATTCTAGATTTAATATATGTGAAACTATATTGCATGCACATCAAGAATTTCAAGTCGGAAATCCAACGGGATGAATAGTACACTTGGACCAATTTAATTAATCTAATAAATTAAATATTTCTAGATTTCAAAACTTCTCCGATTACTCTCAATTTAATCTATGTTGAAGAGCATGCTAGGGCCTAATATAATATGCTATCACATGTTGATTTAAAGCTAGATAAGGCCACATGATTTAATATTTTATTCAAGAAAAATATTAATTAAAATCTTCAATACTTGTCCAAATAATCTAGATTTAATATATGTCAATCTACATATCAAGGGGTAATATTCTATCATGCCACATGATTAAACAAAGCTATGGATAACCGGGAAAATTAAATCCTTCACAAGAAAAATAAATAATAAAATCTCTAGACTTTTGAATCCAAGCATGTAATTAAGTTGTATAAGCATCACAAGCATATAATATAGCAAAAATTTAAATTATAACACCCCCTACCTCAATTTGAGATGAAAACCTCAAAAGCCCACCGAAAAAAAAAGTGTTCCGAATCCGCCGAAACTCTTAGGTTTTGTCGGGGACAACACGATCTACATGAATCCGAAGGAAGCCCCATGAAAATCACAACTTGACTTCAAAACCAAACTTAAAATTTGGTCAGAAATGGGTTCCAATAAAGGGGAAAGAAGCGCGTAATCAACACGAACACAAAACGCAAAGGCACTTTAACTTTTTAACAAATGAATGAAGTTCAAAAGGGGAGAGAGGTGGTGGCAGCCTCCCTTGGGCTGCCATGGGAGCTCTGGTCATGCAAGGTGAGTGGGGAAGATGAAAATCAAAATATCTCATCCCCCTTTTATAGGAAAATCCAAAAAGTGCCCCGAAAGGGCCCCGCCGGGTCCGGAAAAGTGAAATTTGAGCAGATATACTCAAATGACAAAACTCTGTGAACAAAAAAGATTTAAAATGAGAAAATATGAACAATGGAAGAAACAGCGTTGAAAACCAAGTCCCGAGCAGAAAGTTATGCCCAAAACAAGTTTGCCGCAAACCGGGGTCAGAAACCCTGAAACTGGAAAATAACGACCAGAAGGGAATTCTAAGATTTTACGACTCGACGAAAAGTGAAAATAAATCCTGCACGAGGATCCAGGCTCCAGACGAGATGTTTTGCAATAACTTTCTTTAATTGCACAATGGCCCCTACAAAAAGGGTTAATTGCGAAACTGCCTCAGAATGAAAATATCTTCCAAAAGATATTTTCTTAGATACCCCTGAAATAAAATATCTTCAAAGATATTTACGAAAAACACCCCAAGAAAGGAAATTAATTCCAAAGAATTGTGCATCCATACCCCTATGGACACCGGGAGTAACCAGAGTACTTTCTTGTAAAAGTAAAGATACGTATTTCGAGGAAACTACTCAAGATGAAGACACGTGAAGTCAATAACCAACTCCGAGCATGAAAAGTGAGGTTTTGTAAAACAAGTGGCAAACGGGAAAAAAACAGAATAGGGAAAAAGACGAAGCAGGGAAAAGGACGAAAGGCGCATAGTGTTCGAAAAGTGAAAATGCGAAAATGACTTGGTCCTCAAAGGAAGTTGTCAATTCACATGAAAGAGCCTCATAAACCAATTCCGAGCACTCGAGATGACATTAAGCGACACGAAACAGAGCTTAGAAAAGAAAATTAAATAAAAAAATTCATTCGTAAAATTTCAGGAAAAAGGAAAGGGAGGTAAATGACCGGGTCGTTACAAGTCTAATGGTTCGAACCACTAGACCAATGGGTTTGAACCCACTTGGGTTTAGAGATAGGGAGAGAAGTATGAGAATTCACGTAGAATCTTAAGAATTCAGAATATTTAATGCAGCCTTGGGGATTGGGTATTTATAGACAAATGTGGTGTTTCTTGAATTGGCCATGTCTCAAAGGTGGTGTCTCTTGGATTGGTCTCTTCACCCCACCAATACATCGCACCTTTCCAGATTAAGTGACTGTTACTTTTTTAACAGTCACGTCCTGTGTGTTTGTAAACTTGCACATTCACCATCAGATGCAATGGTTGATGGGTTGCACTACACACCACTTCGCAAAAGTTGTGGTAGACATTTTAGTTCATACACACCACCAAACTATTGTGCAGACTACGCAACATCACCATAAAAATACGTTAAAAGACTAATCGAGTTTTCCATTAAAGGATACGTTGTTGCAAGCACCCAACCATAGGTTTGCCCTACAACTACCATGTTTTAACGTATATAACTCTGGTATAATCACGTTGCAACAACATATAGTTGATATTCATATGTTGCAGTCTAATGTGATATATACAGACACGTTGCAGGTAAGTTACATTCACACTCCTTTTCTAACAATCCCCCACATGAATGGAAATTGGCTGCTAAAATGCAAATGATAATACAAACACCAGAGAAAGTATAGTCAAAAAATTATTGCACCAGGATAGATTAATTTTAGCCTTGAACCTTTTGACGACGGCCGTTCCAATTCGCCAAACTAAATGTAGTGAATGTGTAGTTCAAGAAAAGCCTTTTATGTCAAATTTAAATTTATAAAAACTACTACCAACACCACTACTAACGTAGCAAGAGTGAGTAGGGATCGTCCCAAGGGATTATACGTGTTGGAATTTCAACTTCGACTATAGCGTACCAAATGATTGCAAAAGAGAATTGGGTTGGTTGATTAAGCTAAATTGAATTCAACTAAATAAAATAATATGAAGTAAACAAGAGAGAGAGAGGTCTTGGGGTGTAGAGATCACCACCAAGCAATACTTTTCTATACTACTAACAAGTGATCAATTGAGGGTAATGGATGTGTTGCAACAATGTTTTGTGTGTAAAAGACATTCAATTGGTAAGGCTGACTCAACAAGTGCAAATTGTCTCAATCAACATGTGTGAGGCCACAATACATCTATTGGTAGAGGAATATATTGTCTAAACATCATGTGAAGATGACAAAATAACAATTCAAGTCATTGAACCTTTCATTAAGCTCATAGTCCAAGCAATCCATAAGGATGATTTAGTTAAACATACATTATCTAAACATCATGTGAGAGGTACAAAATATCTATTGGGAGAGGAATAAATTGTCTAAACACATGTGAAAGATACAACATATCATAACTAGTTATTAATCCTTCATTAAGCTCAAAATCCACATACAACACAATATTAGAGGAATATGCCATTTGGACTCACAAGCATAGAACATCAAACATCAAGAGTAGATTATCCTCCCATCTAACATTATACTACCACTACACTAAATCTACACTACTAGCATGAAAATAAAGCTATCTAGACTAGGGGAGAGGCACAAATCATCAAGAATAGGCATAAACCATCAAATGAACCAAAATAGCATTCATTAAGCATATCATCTTGATAATCTCTAAATCTATAGCATCAATACACATAGACATGCATCAAAAACACTAAATCTAGAGATAAGCACATGAATATCCTACTCTAGCATACATAGACATATGGGTAGAATAGAATAGTCAATTGGAAGCATTAAACCATATAAACCATGAAATAATCAAGATTTATATATACATGAATATCAAGATGTATCATACAACACTAATCCCTCAATAATACACAAGATTAGAGTATAGAAAGCATGCTTGGGGTTAACTCTAGCCCCAAGAAGATGTCTAGCCACTCATGGTAGTGATGATCCAACCCTCAAGGGCTAACTCCATGGCTGCTCCTTGTTGGTGAAGATCTCCTCCAATGGTTGCTCTAGCTTCCTCCCTTCTTCCTCTCCAAGAATAGCCTCCAAAAAATGATTTTCAATGTGTGACAAGAGACTCTAGACTCCTCTCCAAAAAGTGTATCATATTCCTTATATAGGTAGGTCAAATACACCCTATGATGAGCTGTGGTCGTGCAAGGCATATTCTCCAATGATTGGGTGAAGGACGGAATAAATGAGCTGGACTTTAACTTTTTCTCGCTGGAGGAAGTTCGATCGATCGAACCTTAACTTGGATCGATCGAAGATGGGTTCGATCGATCGAACTGCATCTTGGATCGATCGAAGTGGTCTGACTCCTCCGGATAAGGACAAGGCTGAGATATTTCGAAGATATTTATGGGGAAAAGGACAAAAGTGGTTGGTAGGCGTACAGCTGTGGATAAGATCAATCATTTGAATAGGACAAAATAGGGTTCGATCGATCGAAGGTGATGTTAGATCGATCGAACTTGGAATTTCAGTAACGGCCAAGGTTGGATCTATCGAGAAGTACTGTGATCGATCATAGATGTTCGATCGATCGAACTCTAAGTTGGATCGATTGAACTTTTCAGCTGCACAACTTTGATTCCTTTTTGCTCCTTTCTTTCTCCACTTTGCTCCCTCCTTTGGTTTATCTCAGGATTGCTTCAATTAAGCTCTTATTTGGCTGAGTTAGCTCAATTTTGGGATTAGTGCCTGAAAATATAAATAACACGTAATAAGTCTAAAACGGCAAAGTAAGATAGATAAAGGTACTAGAATGCTTAAGCTTAACAGGTTTAAATGCGCACTTTTCAGTACTCATCACACCCCCAAACTTAAATATTGCTAGTCCCTAGCAATGAACTAAGAAGTAAAAGAATGAAATGAACAACTAAACAAGTACAAACTAGAAAGCAAGTAAAATGATAACACCATTTTCGCAGGGAACACGATTGCATTTAGCATATGCAACAAGCCTTTTAAACCCCTAGGTTACCCCTAGTGGACGAGTGAAGTCTCGTGAGGGTTTCCAGAAATGATACCCACAAACATTAAGCTCATTCTTTCAAAAGAGGCACCAATATTGCAAACAAGCATTGGGAGAAAACTACCTCAAGTATGCAATTTTTCAACCGTTTCTAAGCAATCTCCCAAAATTTCAATATCAAGCAAGCAAGTATGGTCCTCCACACATCAATAAAATGATCATGAAAATCGAAACAAGTCTAGAATCCATGTGAGAGGTCCGGCATCAAGTGTGTTGCTATCTTAGCCAACTAGAGAAGTAATCACATCCTTACCCTCAAACTAGCACACAAATCTAGTACCGATCATCAAGATAAGAGAGTGGACCTTTTATTAAAGCTTTATTCTTCTAGGTGCGCTTATTCTTTTCACTCTATTTTTTTCTTCTTTTTATTTTTTATTATTTATTTATTATTATTGAGGATCAAAGATGGAAGTATTGTGCAATGTGTTGATCTCTTAAGCTTTCTAGAAGATTCATGTAGCGAGCTTTAGGTCAATGACTCCCAAACCAGATGGCTTTAGGGCATTAGGTATTAAGACACCCCTACGGACTTACAAACTCAAATCAACTAGGCTACAAATCAAGATAACAACCATCTAATCATTTCCCACTTCTCGCCTTTTGGGAGAAGTCCTCACTTTTATTACTTTTGCAACTTTTTTTCTCTTTTTTTTTTTTTTTTTTTTTTTTTTTTTTTTTTTTGTTTTTGAAATCAATTATTAACCTAGAGTTTGGGCCCTCCACCTTTTGGCGCGAGAAGTTCACTGCTTAATGAGGAAAGAATCCCGGCTACTCAATGAAAAGGGGTTGTTATCCACCTTTATCAAGAATGAAAGCTTTCAATGCACTACTAGCTCAATTGGGATATAACCAATTCAATAATCAACAAAGCATGTACCCCACAAATGAATGCTAGTGTGCACCGGTGCTAGTGTAGAATCCTAGAATGAATCTCAAAACAATCACAAATTCAGGATGATGTGGACCACAAATGCAAGCAAGATATCAATCTTTTGAAAAATTTACTCCTAAATGGCATCCTCAAGGCATACAAGGAGTATTGGACTCTCAAGTCAAGCAATTTTTAAATTTTAAGCAATATAGTCCTTAAAAGATCAAAATCATAGCTAATATCAATCTCAAATCTCAATCATGCATTTAAAGCTCAAATCTTAAGTAGAATGCAACAAGACACCTTACCCCAAAACTTAAACCGCACATTGTCCTCAATGTGCAATGAGAACAATGGAAAAAAAAAATGGAAAGAGTATACCGTGGTGGTGTAGACATGAAGCCCGGTCATGATCCAATTCGAAAGACGTCTCCCCCAAACTTGGAATCAACAACCTACTTGAATAACCACGCTAGCAAACTCACATCAAATATCAAATGGGATAAGAATAATCAAATCAAGCATTCTAAGGCAATGTAACACATGATGCAAGAGAGATATAAGATCAAGCCCTAACTAAAGCATAAAGTATGCATTACTACACATAAGGGCACAATGATGAATCTTTTTATATTTTTCATTTAATGAAAGCAAGTATATACAAAATGTAAGAAAAACAAAGAATAAAATGCATGAACAAAATATAAAAAGAAAATTAAATAAGGCAAAATGTAATGAAAGAATATGTTCAATGTAAGAAATAAAAAACAATATGTGCAATGCAAGAAATGAAAAGGAACACGTACAATGCAAAAAAAAAAAAAAAAATGGAAAGAATATGTACAATGCAAGTATATACAAAATTTTCTTACTTTTTGTTTTTCATTTTTTTTTTTTTTAATATATATGTGAAAACATGCAAAGAAAAATAAAAAATGTAAGAAATATGCATAATGGGTGCTAAGTTTAACGTCTCTAGCAAGACGAAATACTTCTTTGAAAAATCGTCTCATTTTTTTTTATTTTTTATTTTTTTAGACAAAACAAATATGTACACAAACAAAAATAAAAAGACAAGTGAATAAAAATAAAAATAAAAATGCAAGAAGTAAAAATGTAAGGAAATAAAGAATGCAAATTTTTTTTTTTTCGAAATAAAAAATTAAAGTTAAAAAAAATATTTTTGGATTTTTGGAAATAAGATAAAAGGAAATAAAATAAAATAAAAGAAAATGTTTTTGGGATTTGATTTTTTTTTTTAATTTTAAATATTTGAAATAAAAATAAAAATAAAGCTTGGAAATAAAAGTAAAAATGAAAATAAAATAAAAATCTTTTTGGAATTTTTGAAAATAAAATAAAATTAACAAAAATATTTTTGTGTTTTTAACAAATTTCCAAAAACTTCTCTTTTTTAGTCAAGAGAGAGGTAACTAAATGAAATAAAATAAAATAAAATAATAAAATAAAATAAAAATAGAAATAGGAAAAAGTCAAAAAGTGAAAGGGTTAAAGGGGCAAAGTTGTGATCGATCGAAGATGAAGTTCGATCGATCGAACATAGCTGTGATCGATCCGAGATGAAATTCGATCGATCGAACATGTAAAATTTTGGAGATCCCGAGAGCATGCATTTTGGAATTTGGATGCAAGTCCAAAATTTTTCTAAGTGTTGGGACTCAAGTGGAGTTCGATCGATCGAATCCATAGTTGGATCGATCGAAGAACAATTCGATCGATCGAAGGTGCTCTTGTGATCGATCGAACTGGCACCAAATGCCTAATTTTGAACTGAAGGTGCAGAAAATTCTATGCACTGAAGGTGCAGAAAATTCTATGCTAAGCCCTAATGATGGTAACAAGAATGAAAATTTGAAAAATAGATGGAAGAATGTACACAAGAATGAAAAATAAAAAGAAATGAGGGAGGAATAGAGTTGTGAAACTCTACGAATACTAGTGTTTAACGTCTCTAGTAAGACGTTAGGTCAACTTACTAATCAAATGAATCAAAAACTGGATATGAAACATCCTTATTGACCCTCTTTTCACTTTTCTCATTTAATGTCCCACTTATGACAATAAAATAATCCTCCAAAAGAATGACTTGAAAAGAAATAAAAGAGATGGTATTGTTCCTTTCATCCACGGTCTTGAAAACAAAATCAATCATGGTTAGGCTTGCCTCTTTGTTGTGTTCTTGAAACACATTCAAATGATCATCCATATTGATAATTGGTGAGGCATTGTTTTTCAAAGACTCATTTGGATTAATAAGAAACACCCTCTCTTCATCCCTCTTCTCCTCCTCATAAATTACCATTTCCTCACCTTCTAAGTAAGCTAAGGAGTCCATTAGAGAGTTTATTTCATTTTTAGAGCTTTTAAAGTCAAAACCACAATTTTTATACATTTCCAAAAGACACTCCTCAAGAGGGCCATTAGAGATAATAGAAGGAAGGCCCTCTTCAACAAGTTCCTCCTCCTTCTCTCCTACCTCAAGTGTGGTCAACATCTCCTCACTCTCTAGAGTAGCCATATCATAGATAAAATCATAATCAAAACAAGGAAAGTCCTCATTAATCATGTTATGTTCTATTGGATTAGCCACTAACTCATTTGCCACTTCCTCCTTTATACAAGATAGAGTACTAGGCATTAGCTCACTTATTTCATTCTCCTCACTCTCATCATCCTCATCTATATACATTGAAGTTCTTGCCATTTTTTCATTTGCCTTTTCCTCATCCTCTTGATGAGAAAGAGTACTTGCAATTTGCTCAACTTGAGCTTCTAAGTTAGCTAAAGTTTGAGAATGAGAATGAATAAGTGAAGTGTGTGAAATATGCACATCAAGTAAAGCTAACACTTTTTCTTCAAATCCAGGTGAGTACTTAGAAGGTGGTGGAATTGATTCATCATAAAATGGTGGTGGAGGGCAATAGTCATAAGAAGGATTAAATGAGTGATCAAGTCCATAATAAGATGATGCATGAAATGAATTGGACTCAATCTCATAAGGATTAAAATGTGATGGAGGAGCATAAGGTGAAGGGATGTAATTCCCCCCCAAACTTGGATCAAACAATTCCTCCATTCATAATTAAAACCCAAATGCAAGAAAAAATTGGCCTCAACAAGGGCCTATGCTTGGACAAAAATTTAGCAATAAAATGAGCCTCAACAAGGGTTATCACAAGCATACAAAGAAGTGAAACAATTAAAATACAAGAGTTCCAAGAATTGCTCACAACGGTCCTTTAGCACTTCAACTTCAAATTTAGCTTTTAAGCTCCAATGATTGCTTTAAGTTCCAAAGTTCGCCTTCCTTGTAGTCATGTACCTAATTGAACAAATAATAATGAGAATCAAGAGAAAAGAATATACAATGGAAAATAAAATAAAAATAGAAGCAATCTAATGAACACTATTGTCTAGTTTAATTCTAACAAAACCGTTAATCCCCGGCAACGGCGCCAAAATCTGACGACGGCCATTCCAATTCGCCAAACTAAATGTAGTGAATGTGTGGTTCAAGAAAAGCCTTTTATGTCAAATTTAAATTTATAAAAACCACTACCAACACCACTACTAACGTAGCAAGAGTGAGTAGGGATCGTCCCAAGGGATTATACGTGTTGGAATTTCAACTTCGACTCTAGCGTACCAAATGATTGCAAAAGAGAATTGGGTTGGTTGATTAAGCTAAATTGAATTCAACTAAATAAAATAATATGAAGTAAACAAGAGAGAGAGAGGTCTTGGGGTGTAGAGATCACCACCAAGCAATACTTTTCTATACTACTAACAAGTGATCAATTGAGGGTAATGGATGTGTTGTAACAATATTTTGTGTGTAAAAGACATTCAATTGGTAAGGGTGACTCAACAAGTGCAAATTGTCTCAATCAACATGTGTGAGGCCACAATACATCTATTGGTAGAGGAATATATTGTCTAAACATCATGTGAAGATGACAAAATAACAATTCAAGTCATTGAACCTTTCATTAAGCTCATAGTCCAAGCAATCCATAAGGATGATTTAGTTAAACATGCATTATCTAAACATCATGTGAGAGGTACAAAATATCTATTGGGAGAGGAATAAATTGTCTAAACACATGTGAAAGATACAACATATCATAACTAGTTATTAATCCTTCATTAAGCTCAAAATCCACATACAACACAATATTAGAGGAATATGCCATTTGGACTCACAAGCATAGAACATCAAACATCAAGAGTAGATTATTCTCCCATCTAACATTATACTACCACTACACTAAATCTACACTACTAGCATGAAAATAAAGCTATCTAGACTAGGGGAGAGGCACAAATCATCAAGAATAGGCATAAACCATCAAATGAACCAAAATAGCATTCATTAAGCATATCATCTTGATAATCTCTAAATCTATAGCATCAATACACATAGACATGCATCAAAAACACTAAATCTAGAGATAAGCACATGAATATCCTACTCTAGCATACATAGACATATGGGTAGAATAGAATAGTCAATTGGAAGCATTAAACCATATAAACCATGAAATAATCAAGATTTATATATACATGAATATCAAGATGTATCATACAACACTAATCCCTCAATAATACACAAGATTAGAGTATAAAAAGCATGCTTGGGGCTAACTCTAGCCCCAAGAAGATGTCTAGCCACTCATGGTAGTGATGATCCAACCCTCAAGGGCTAACTCCATGGCTGCTCCTTGTTGGTGAAGATCTCTTCCAATGGTTGCTCTAGCTTCCTCCCTTCTTCCTCTCCAAGAATAGCCTCCAAAAAATGATTTTCAATGTGTGACAAGAGACTCTAGACTCCTCTCCAAAAAGTGTATCATATTCCTTATATAGGTAGGTCAAATACACCCTATGATGAGCTGTGGTCGTGCAAGGCATATTCTCCAATAATTGGGTGAAGGACGGAATAAATGAGTTGGACTTTAACTTTTTCTCGCTGGAGGAAGTTCGATCGATCGAACCTTAACTTGGATCGATCGAAGATGGGTTCGATCGATCGAACTGCATCTTGGATCAATCGAAGTGGTCTGACTCCTCCGGATAAGGACAAGGCTGAGATATTTCGAAGATATTTATGGGGAAAAGGACAAAAGTGGTTGGTAGGCGTACAACTGTGGATAAGATCAATCATTTGAATAGGACAAAATAGGGTTCGATCGATCGAAGGTGATGTTGGATCGATCGAACTTGGAATTTCAGCAAAGGCTAAGGTTGGATCTATCGAGAAGTACTGTGATCGATCATAGATGTTCGATCGATCGAACTCTAAGTTGGATCGATCGAACTTTTTAGCTGCACAACTTTGATTCCTTTTTGCTCATTTCTTTCTCCACTTTGCTCCCTCCTTTGGTTTATCTAAGGATTGCTTCAATTAAGCTCTTATTTGGCTGAGTTAGCTCAATTTTAGGATTAGTGCCTGAAAATATAAATAACACGTAATAAGTCTAAAACGGCAAAGTAAGATAGATAAAGGTACTAAAATGCTTAAGCTTAACGGGTTTAAATGCGCACTTTTCAGTGCTCATCACCTTTCCTAGTGGATTACTATCGGATTTACTGGCTAACCAGTGAACATGATGCCTTGAACTGTTTGGCCATTTGTGTAAACCAAGACAATAGCAAACACACAGTACCTTTCCTCATAGAGTTGGTTCTCATTGTTGTGTTCATTTTGGCCCTGAACAACTCTTGGTATTCATAAGTGCTCTAGAAAACTTAACCTTTACAGTTCTCATAAAAGCGGCCCCACTTGACATATATATAGGTGACTTCTTATTAAGAGTATCCTACAATACTCCATTTGAATTTTCAAGGTATAAGAGTCATTAAAAGCGTAACTTATCCTAATCCTCGTTGTAGGTAACACTATCTTATCATAGAAATGGGTAGAAGATTTATATCTTTCTAGTGCTTTTGGTGAGTCATTCATAATTTATGCTGTCCCTTGGAACCTAGATCTTGCGATCTCTAGTCAGCTAGGTATGGTTTCCATTAAGATGACTCACTAGCTTTCGGCTTTAACTCCATTCCCCTTGATGATCAGTACAATTACTCTCTAGTACAACCCTCAGTTTTATATGTGGCCACATAGTTGTATATAGAAATATTATACTCTGCAGAGATTTCCTCGATTGAGAGCAAATGTATACTTTATGCCCCAAAATTGCTTTAACAATATCCTTTTCTATAGTAGCACAGGTGTAAACTTACTTTGAAATGTCCTGTAGGTGAAGTCTATTGACTTTCTTATTTGATTTATTCAAAGTTTCTAACTTTGAATTATATTAAGAACATATAATTACATATTTAAAATTAAGACATATCTACTCTTGGATTTGAAGTCTTTAATGTCCCACATCCAGATTGGATCATTGTTACACTTCCAATTTAGTTAGATATCTCGATTTATGCAATATTTGACTTAGGGTGTATCTCAACTACCCAATTTATTATTTTTCAGTGATCCAATCCTGAATTGAAAGTGTGCAATTAATCACAATTATTAAGATTCCTTGCAATCTCAACAAGTGATGTACTTTGACTAGTATTTATATTTAAGATTTATATCTACAAAAGTTAGCTAGGCTTTTGTTATCATAACTAGTATTATTTCAATCTCACTCTATTAAGAATATACTATGTTATAAGATGTTAAATTTTTTATATCAAATATACTAATTAGTATATCATTAAATTTTTTTTTTAAAGGCATACAATGTGACGACCCTAGTTTTACAAACCAGTGCGTCAGTGATGACCCGAAAGTTGACCCTGTAACGGATCCGAAATGCGAAAGCCAAAGATAGAATCAATGTCTCTAGGGATGTACATCATCTTTAAGACGCTCAAGTGACCTCCCGTGAAGTCACGGAACTCAGGGAGGACTAAAAAAGAAATAAGGGTTAAAACGGATAAATCCTTAAATCAAGGGTAAAATGGTTAAACTACTATTGAAAAAGGAAATTTGACTCTAAACAAGTCAAATGAGGTCCATACAACCTAATCTAATCATATGACGACATTACAAAAGGTTCTAAGAACTTTGGTCAAGAATCCCATTCCCGGTTCAAGTAAAATCTGACACTATCTCACTAAAACATGAATAACCTTCACTATGGTTTAAATCTGAGAATAGCCTTGGCACCATTGGGAAGTTGACTCAAAATCCTTGAGTTTAAGCTCAAGAATCACCCCATTTAGATTAGGGATAAAGGAGATATACTCGTTTGAAGTTGAGAAATAAAGCTAATATACAAGTTGCAAGGTAAGTGTGACTGTGCCATTTCGGTCCGCTAGAATAAACCTTGACTCACCAAAAATCTAGAAGTTATATCAGTCGGCCAAAATAGAGAACCAGTTGATCGGTTGTGCCCCAAACAGTAAGTTTAGCTACTAAAATTGGACTTTTACTATGTAATTAAATCCAAAAAGGTATCGGGTGACCGAAATGGTATTTCGGTCGGCCAAAACACCTCAAATTTTGTTGAAAACTCTGCCAAACATGAAAAATCTACTATAGAACCTATAGGATTCATTCTACCCTCATACATAAGTCAAAAATTGATTTCTAAGGATGAATGAACATATGAGCATATTAGCAAGCATAAATATCATATTGAATCATGTTATAATGGCTCGAAGCCTCATTACATATCAATTGTCCAAAACATAATTTATAAGTCCATAGATACAAAAAATGCTATAAAACATATGCTAAACACTTTGCATGATAACCGAAAGTGTGTGTCCACAACACATCATCCAAAATAAGCTAAGTGTATTAACTATCCAAGAAAATTGCTTCTTTGCCTAAAAAATAACCCAAACAACTAGGGTGAGTAATCAAGTTCCTCGTAGGATGAGGTGTATGCGCATACCCTATAATTTCAAGTATAATGCAAACCAAACATAGACCGTCACAAGGGTTGATAAGCGCCAAATATTGCATATTTAAGCGCCCTTATTTGCATTAGTTAAGTCTATTAGTTGATCATATTGTATATATTAGCTTCATTTGCATACTTTTGTTTACTCTCATGTTGGTTCCCCAAAGATAGTTAAAAGTGAGGCTTTGATGAGCTCTTGAAGAATCAAAGCATGCCGTTGCCGGGGACCTTCATTTTGGCCAAGCTAGTGATCCATTAAACTTATGGCTATCCCTGCAAAAAGCGCTAAGGAGGATGATCGCATCATCAGGCCGAGCTAAAGCCAATTCAAGAAAGTAACCAAGAGTCCAGGTTGCAGCATTGCGGGTGCCCGCCAGGCACCTGTAGGCGCTCGCCAAATGGTCCAGAAAGTTTAGAAAATACGGGGCCTCGCCATACACTGCGGGCCCCCGCCAAGTGCCACCACCTAGCCACCTCGACATTCCACGGGCGCCCGCTAATCTGCAGATAAGAGAGTATGGGCTGCTTTATTTCCCCTAATGTTACCCCCTTTATTCAAGGGATTGCTCTGCACTTCTCTAGGGATTTTGGGCCACGAATTTGGAGTTGTTGGAAGGCTATGGTTGCTTAAGAGAGGCTTGATGCATTGTATTAAATATATCTCACATTGTAAGGATTTCTAGAGAGAGAAATATTGAGTTCTTGAGGGTGTGTGTGTATTATGGCTCCTAGGTGCAAAAATAGAGGGTAAGATCACCTCTTCTCCTTCCTACTTTGCTTCTATGGGTAACTAACTCCCTTTTTGGGGAGGTGATGAAGTCCTTCCTTGTAAGCATGCCTTAGTTTTGGTTTAATTTGGGGGATGAAATATATGTATGGGCCAAGTTTCATAATCTAGAGCTATACACATATTGTAATGGATATTAATGTTTATAAATGATCATTTTGAGTTTATTATCTTGTCTTAGATTGTTTTCTCTCATGATTATATGGCTTGCATTTTCATAGTAACAGTGAAAATGAGATTGTGAAATGGTTTTAATGGCATGTTGTCTAAGAAGTTTGATAGTCCATAGCTTAGGGCCTTCATTTGATGGACTATTCTTGGTTTTTAACTTCATGTGCTTTTATCATTTGATTGAGGGTTTGATAATCTCTAGCTTAGTAAACATATCTAAGGCTACACCCCAGGTTAGGTAGTTCAAGTATGTAAAACTTTGATAGATTATTCTTGCATATTGATTTCATGAATTTCTTGAAGATAATGTAACAATTTTGTATTGTTACATATCATGGTCATATATTTATGTTGTTCCCCATGTTAATCACAAGCTAGCATATTTATAGGGTTGGTAGTAGATTCACTTCCCTAGCTCTCTCTACTTAAGTTTCCCTTATTTTAATCTCCTTCAATTCATTGTTTTATGCACATTTTAATTCCAAGTACCTAGTGACAAACCAAATAAAACCTTACATCTCTTTCATCAAACCAAGTGATTACAAAGACCTTAGTTGCCATAAACTTGCAGTCCTTGTGGTTCGACTTACCCTTATGATAGCCCTATTTTACAATGATTTATGCTATTGCAAGGGTTGATTATAATTGGTAGACATTCATCAACCGACCAAGGGTGCATTCCACTTAACATCTATGTTCTCAAGGTACTCTAAGTGATCATCTCAAGTTATACAAATAATTAAAATGATAAACGCATGACATCTGTGACGACCTTGGTTTTTAGGCCAGCGTGTCCTGTGATGAACCGTAAGGATGATCCGATAACGGATCCGAATGCGAAAGCAAAAATAGAAAACAAGACTCTAAAAAGTCAAAGTGACCTTCCATGAGGTCGTGGAACTCAACAAGAACTGATGCGGAAGCAAAAGATCGAAAATATGACAAATAAGCCCCCAGGGGCAAAATAGTCATTTTTGAAAACTATAGAATCGGGTGCCACCGAGCACACCACTGGAAGGACAACGAAAAACTAATTAAGATGGACTCAAGAATCGCATGATTCGGAGTCCGGACGAAGGAGAAACGGCACGACGATGAAAAACGGACACTTAAAGCTTTAAGGGAAAATTGGTAATTATCCAGAAATATCCGGGTGTAACCGAGCACACTGTTGGATAGACGATGAAAAATTAATCAAGTTTTAAAAAAAATTTACTTGAATTGGAGTCCGGACGAAGGAGAAAAGCCCAAAAGAAGAATTGACGTCGCGGCGGCCCGACGAGGGGGCCATGACAGCCCCCATGCACGCCCATGTGCGCGCCCATGCACACTGCGCGCGCACTGGGTGCACCATGGCTGGTAGCAGTAGCCCAAAAGCAGCTATGTGGTTATTTTTCAGAAAAATCCAGAACAGAGGCTGAATTTGGAGGCCTAGATGAATTTTTTTTGCAAAAACACAAAGAAGAAACCCCCCTCAAAATTGAGTTTTCTACGTGACTCCAGAGAATTAAAAAAAAAATGCAATGTAAAATGCCCAAAATGCCCTCCCAAGAAATCTGGTCCAGAGGGTTGAAAAAGCTGCTATATAGAAAACTAAAAGCTGAACTTCGTAAGCGATTTCCGATGCCAAGACGACATTTTCTGGAAAAACACGGAAAAGAAACCCCCCCTAAAATCATGTTTTCTATTCAACCATGTTGAAAGAAGAAAATAAAACCACTGTGAAAGGTCCATAATGCCCCTAGATCAGAATATGCAAAAAAAATGCGAAATGAATTCACAAGAGGCTCAAAACACAAACGAAAAGGTTTTACCCGGAAACGACCATGCACGCAATCGTAACTTACCTATTTGGACGTGCTACAATGGTCCACGACTTAAAAATACCACCGATGCAAAATCCGACCCCCCAACGGGCAAAAAGGCAAAAATGGACTTGGAATGGAAAACATGGAATCCAAAAATATAAAACGGGATCAAATGACCGTTTGGCCCTTGGCCACACTTCATACAAGATTAATAAGACTCTATAAAAGAATGAAAATGGAATTCCCACACTCGATGCAACCGTGGTGAAGCAATGACTTGCGATTTTTCAATGTTTTCATAACATTTCATGAAGTTAAAAAGTTGCATAGAAAACAATACACATGTCATTGGCCTCCGGCCTCATCTCATACATGTCAAATACATTGAAAGGAGTGCACTTATGTACACATTACATACATGGAATCAAATATACATATTTTGACATATAAGTCTACAAAATGACATTTCATGCTAACATTTGCATGAAATGAAAACTTGAAAGCTACACGACATCCAAGGAATGCTAGGCATCACGAACCAAGTCTTCGTACCTGAAATATGCCCCAGTATCGTAGGGGTGAGTAACATAAAGCTACTCGTGGGAGATAAGCATGCATCGACCTAGCATTTTAGAAATTTATCACCTTAAGGTGAAACATGTTAAAGGGGTTCATGCCACCTAACGTCTATATCGAAATAAGACTCAGGGAGCATCCTAAGCTACCTTAGAGTGTTTCTAGCATAAATCACATCATCTATGCCATTTAAACAATATGGAAACACGTTATACAAAGCAACAGGATATAGGTTCTTAAAGGTATTAACTTACAATCTCGAATACAGAGACAACTAAAGTGATCATGTCACCTACTGTCTATGTTCTAAATAAGTCCAAGGAATCATCCTAGGCCATGCTGAACAATCAAAACACAATTTACAACTTCAATGCAGTCTAACCACATAAAAGCATATTATACAAGGCAACAAAATACAATTTCTTAAAGCTATCAGCTTGGAATCTAAAGCATGAAAACAACAGAAGTGAGTCATGCCACCTAACGTCTATATTATAAATGAATCAATAGGATCAATCCTAAGCTTTATTAAAACGTCAAAACATGATTTTCAATATCAATGCAATTTAACCAACATTGGAACTTCCAATACAACGCATAAGGCACAATTTCGCAAAGTTAACATCCTGTAACTTAAAATGGAACGACAAATAAGAAGCAACAAGTTACGACATCATTTAGTTATCAACTTGAAAATGAAATGCGAAATCAAACAAAGTGGATACTCGGACGTCACGCCGGATCAGACCGACAACATAGTTACTTTAGGGTTACTAGCCCATGGGTAACCTCCCTATGTGCGCACTAGACTATATAGAGGGACTATCCCCCGTACTAGAACCACGTCCTAGCCATAGTCAAACAATGACATCCCCAAGTTTCCAAAACCAACAAGTTGTGCAATAATGTATATATCAACAGAAATATGTAAGATAATCAACTATCAACCAAGCACAACCAAATTTGGAAACCTATACAATACATGCTCTAAGTCCACAACTAATATGATGTGATGAATGTCGAATCTTCAGTGTGCGATTCGTTACACGCTATGCATGAATGATGTTAAATACGAAATGTGCAAATCATTATACAAGGCAACAATATATTCAATAAGGAAAACATATTATCATGAGTATAAACATAGCAACTATGTTATCCAATGCTCAATACATAACCAAATGAATATACAACAAGTCCATGCCCATGATTTTGATATAGAAATGACTTCAAACACAATTAAATCCATGGCTCAATTCGATAGAATTTAATTAAATATAAATAATTAAATTCCCAAGATTCTAATTCAATTCCAAATAACCTCAAAGTAATACATATTAAAGAACATGGCATGGTCATCACCTATATCCATTCTAAAACTCAATTAGGTTATTAGAACAACAAAGTAGAACTCTAATTAAATCATGCTAATTTAATTACCAAGGTTCTAAAGCAACTTCAAATGGTCCACAATTAATATATACTAGTAAACAAGTCATGCTCAATACAAATATCAAGTTAAAATCTTAATTAAGCTAATGGGACCATAAAATAGATTTTAATTAATTCTTTTAATTAAAATCTCTAGATTTTCAAACTTAACCAAATGCTCTCAATTTAACATATCTTAGAGAACATGCCAATGACTAATGTAATATCACATTACAAGCTTATTTCATGCAAGTTACACCTATGTAAATTAAACTTTCACTAAAGTTAAATATAAAATAAAGGTTGCAATTCTCATGCAATTAATCCCAATTTAATATATGTGAACAACCACACCAAAGCTTAATTTTCTAGCATGCCACAATTCAATTCCAAGTTGTATATCACCATGAGGATTTAATCTTAAACAAGGAAATTAATTAAATGAAAGGTTTCAAAATCTCACCGAATATTCTAAATCAAATATATGTGAAGCTATATGGCATGTAGATCAAGAATATCAAGTGAAAATTCAAATGGAGTGAATAGTGCACTCAGGGCAAATTAATTAATAATTACTAATTTTCAAAACACCTCCAATTACTTTCAAATTCAACTATGTTGAAGAGCATGCTAAGGCCTAATATAATATATTAACACATATTAATTTCAAGCTAGTTAAGGCCATGTGAATTTATCTTTCACCTAAGATAAATATTAAATAAAATCTTTAATACTTATTCAAATGTTCCAATTTTAATACACGACAATGAGTATATCAAGGGGCAATATAAAATCATGCTACATGTTTAAACCAAGTCATGAGCAACCGGGAAAATTAGATCCCGTACAACAAAAATAAATAATAAAATCTCTAGATTTTATATTTAATCATGCAAACAAGTAGTATAAGCATCACAAGTATGTTATATAACAAGAATTTAAACCTAGAACATCCCCTACCTCAATTTGAGATGAAAATCTCAAAAACCATCAAAATGGAACGGCTCTGAATCCGACGAAACTACTAGGTTTTGTCGAGGACAACGCCGTAAACATAAACCCCATGAAAGCCCTATCAAAATCATAACTTGACCTCAAAACCAAACTCAAGAAATGGTCAAAACTAAATTCTAATAAGGGAGAAAGGTAGAGCACGGCGAGGGGAACAACAAACGTTAAGGCCGAAGACTTTCCATCAAGGAAAAGTGAACCAAAAGAGGAGAGAGAAGATGGCAGCACCCCTTGGGCTGCCATAGGAGCTCCAGGTCGTGCATGAAGTGGGGAGAAGTTGAAAAATGAAATATCTCACCCCCTTTTATAGAAATCTCAAAAAGTGCCCCGAACGGGCCCCGCTGGGTTTGAAAAAGTAAAATTTGAGCAAACGCACTCAAATGGCAAAAATTTGTGAATAAAAAAGATTCAAAATGATAAAATAGGAACAACGGAAGAGACGGTGTCAAAAACTGAGTCCCGAGCAGAAAGTTATGCCCAAAACAAGTTTGGCACAAACCGGGGCCAGAAACCCTAAAACTGGAAAACATCGACCAGGAGGAAATTTCAAGAGTACACAACTCAACGAAATGTGAAAATGAATCCCGTATGAGGATCCAGGCTCAAAATAAGACATTTTGCAATAACTTTCATTAATTGCACAATGGCCCCTCCAAAAAGTGAAAACTGCACTTATGGCCTAGAATGAAAATATCTTTCAAAAATATTTTCTTAAAAACCCCTGAAATAAAATATCTTCAAAAGATATTTACAAAAAACACCCCAAGAAAAGAAAATAATTTCAAAGAACTTTGCATCCATACCCTTATGGACACCGGGAGTAACCAGAGTACTTTCTTGCAAAAGTAAAAATACGTATTTCATGGAAACTACTCAAGATGAAGGCACGTGAAGTCAAAAACCAACTCCGAGCATGAGAAGTGAGGTTGTGCCAAAAACTGACAAACGGAGATAAGACAGAATAGGGAAAAGGACGAAATAGCGCATAGTGTCGAAAAACAAAAAATGTGAAAATGACTCGGTTCTCAAAGGAAGTTGTCAATTCACGGAAAAGAGTCTCAGGAACCAATTTCGAGCACTCGAGATGACACTAAGCGACACGAAATAGAGCTCAGAAAAGAAAATTAAACGAAAAAAATTTATTCGTAAAATTTCAGGAAAAAGGAAAGGAAGGCAAATGACCGGGTCATTACAACATCCAAGTGTACATACACAAGTACACTAACCATATAGAAACTTAAGCACAAATTCACAATTTCAAGAAATCCATGATTTACAACTTGGAATTTATTGCGACATCAAATAATGGAAAGACTAGGATATATGGCCACGAGACCATACAAGTTATTAAGGGTAATTACGACCCCCAAGGTACTACCTAGTGCGTACTATGACTTAGGAGAATTCTTATCCTTCGTACTAGAGCCAAACCCTAACCGTCAAACATTTCATATCTTTGCAAGCCTCCAAAAACAATCAAGTCCATGACATTTATATACTTACAATGCATAAAACTATCTACCAAGCACAAGTAGGGTGAGACCACACAAACCATGCCCTATGGTTACATGTCTAAAGTGGCAAGTTAATGATACTACACATTACACTAAATTAATTTACTATCAATGTAGGCCGTAATTACTAATCATGCAATATAGTAATTTACCTACAAGTAAATACAAGTGCCACATATAAGATTTTCATGCTAAACTTTCAATGAAACTTCTATTACTTAACATTATAAGTACAACCCCAAGATATTCATAATAAACCCTCAATAAAATCTCAGGTATTAGGCAAGTCATTAAATAATAATTTACCTATTCAATGTAATTAATCATATACATATTTTAATTCATAATTCTAAAGTCAGGCATATCAAATCTCTATTTATATGTAAATACAAGAATTAAAAAGGCATGTAATCAATATATATCAAGCTCCAATATATATAAAAACCCACTGAGGATAAACATACAACCACCTTTACCTCAATAGACAATTGACTCTCTATAAACCAAAGCAACAAAGCTAAAAATGGAAAACCAAACTAGGGTTTTGTAGAGGAGAGTGAGGGGAAGCTAAAGTAGTCCAAACTTTAGGTTCAAAAGTGAGTGGAAGGGGACCTAAATGAAGTCTAAAGCTCTGAGCCAAGCTTTTCCTTCAATAGTGGCTAGGTTAGGGTTTAAGAGTAAGGGGTGAGGAAGATGAAATGAAATTCCTCCACTCACTATGTGATCCTACACCATGGTCTTCACAAACACTAAGTGCAAGACTAAATTTGGAGCCTACACTTGTCACTAATCCATGCAATCATCCAAGGCTTAATCTTAAGCCTACACTTGTCAACCATCCATGCCAACAAGTGCTCCTATCCTAGGCCAACAAATGGTTGAATCTCCACCCTCCATGTGTCATCATAATAAGCCTCCAAGTTGTTCCACCACAATGTCAACAAGTGGCTCCATGGGAGTGTAACACTTGTCACACTTTCCAAAAATTACAAAAAGGTTATTTTCCAAAATAGCTTCTAATAAGCTCTGAAAAGTGCGCATTTAAACCCCTTAAGCTTGAACGTTCTAGGACCTTATTATATCTTATTTTCCTGTTTTAGTCTAATTTCACGTTATTTCCCTTTTCTGGCACTTATCCCCAAAATAAATCAATTCAGCTGAATTAAAGCATAAAAGATGCAATCTCAAGCTTAGTGGAAGAAATGAGCAAAGTGAAAGCAAATAGGTGGAAAACAGCATTCTTCGATCAATCCAACCAAGCTCCAATCGATCTCACAGTGATCGTTCCAACCATGCCAAGATGGATCGAGCCTTTTGTCCTTATCCTCAGGAAATTTCACTCTTTGATTGATCCAACATTTCTTCGATCGATCGGACATTTTTGATCTTATATCTTATCCCAAATTATCCTAAAACTATCTCAATTTTGTCATTATTCCAAAAAGGTGCCACCATAGTTCGCTCAATTGAACCACCCTTATGATCGATCGAACCTCCTCAAGTGCAAGAAAAATAGAGTTCCAGCCAATTAAAAGGTGTGCTCATGGTGCAATCATTTGGAGGTCCTAGTGCATAGGTCTGACTATTAGGTGTGACATTTGAGCTACCTATATAAGGATTTTAGGTCATTTTACATGAGAGACTTTAGAGAAGAACCATACACAAAAGAGGTTGGAGGAGTCTAGAGATTAGAGAGACACACACACCATTTGGGAGAGTTCTTCCACTCATTCAGGGTTTCCATCAAGGAGAAGAAGATCATTTCTACCATGGAGATAGCCCTTGAGGGTTGGATGACTACATCAATGAGTGGCTAAACTATTCTCTTGGGGCTAGAGATAGCCCTAAACATGCCTCCTAGACTTTGATGTTTTGTAATTTAAGGGAATTTGTGTTGTAGTTCTTATCTTAACATTTAATATATATATGAATCTTGTTTTTATAATGATTTGTGTAGTTCAATACTTTCAATTGATCATTTCATTCTATTCATATGTCTATGTATGCTATAATAGATGTTTATGTGTTTATCTCTAGGTTTTGTGACATTGATGCATATCTATGTGTATTGATATCATGAATCTAGTGATGGTCAAGGCATAGTGCTTAAATGGAATACTCTTGATGTTTATTTGATGGTTCATACTTATTTCTTGATGGATTGTGCCACACCCTTAGTTTAATTAGTTTAATCTTCATGTTACTAGCTTAGTTGTAGTGTAGTTGCCTTACTTTCTTATATAGGTGGACAATCCATGCTTGTTGTTTGATGTTCCATACTTATGAATGCAAGTAGTATATTTCTCTAATTTTATGATGTGCATTGATTATGAACTTAAAGGAAGGAATAATGGCTTAACTTGATAAGTTATGCTATTCACTAGCTTGGCTAGACAATGTATACTTATTTAGTCATCAATGCTTGTTGATTCAATCAATGACATACACTAGTATTACAACATATAATTCCCCCTTATCCATTACACATTAAGTGTCTAGGAAGGTGATGTGTAGTGGTGATCTCTAAGTCCTAAAATCCTTCTATTATATTCTCTACATTTCATTATACTTCAATTGCTTTACCTTACATCTATTTAGTTTACATTGTAGTTTAATTAACCAATCAAAACACCTTTGATCACTCGACCTACTAATCTAATGCTGATTTCCAAGCTAAATACACTCCATTTCCCTTGGGACGATCCCTACTCACCTTAGCTATATTTATAGTAAGAAGTGGTAGTGGCAATCTCTAAATTTAAACTTGACCACACTACACTCTTTTTGCAACTTGTGCTGGAGCGACACCATCTTCCAAATTAAATTGCAAAATGGTCCCAAAGATGAAAAATAATTACTTTATTTAATTATACTAAAATCCCAAAAGTCAAGAATGTTTCTGAAGAAACTATGCATCCATACCCTTTACAGGAAAAGTAAACATCTAGCATGCTTTTCTACAAAAGTAAAAATATACATATCATGAAAATTAAATATCACAGATGCATGCAAATCCGGAATCAAACCCGAGCACAAAATGTGAGGTTATGTGATGAGCACTGAAAAGTGCGCATTTAAACCCGTTAAGCTTAAGCATTCTAGTACCTTTATCTATCTTACTTTGCCGTTTTAGACTATTTACGTGTTATTTATATTTTCAGGCACTAATCCCAAAATTGAGCTAACTCAGCCAAATAAGAGCTTAATTGAAGCAATCCTGAGATAAACCAAAGGAGGGAGCAAAGTGGAGAAAGAAAGGAGCAAAAAGGAATCAAAGTTGTGCAGCTGAAAAGTTCGATCGATCCAACTTAGAGTTCGATCGATCGAACATCTATGATCGATCATAGTAGTTCTCGATAGATCCAACATTGGCCTTTGCTGAAATTCCAAGTTCGATCGATCTAATATCACCTTCGATCGATCGAACCCGATTTTGTCCCATTCAAATGATTGATCTTATCCACAGCTGTACGCCTACCAACCACTTTTGTCCTTTTGCCCATAAATATCTTCGAAATATCTCAGCCTTGTCCTTATCCGGAGGAGTCAGACCACTTCGATCGATCCAAGATGCAGTTCGATCGATCGAACCCATCTTCGATCGATCCAAGTTAAGGTTCGATCGATCGAACTTCCTCAAGCGAGAAAACGTTAAAGTCCAGCTCATTTATTCCGTCCTTCACCCAATCATTGGAGAATATGCCTTGCACGACCACAGCTCATCATAGGGTGTATTTGACCTACCTATATAAGGAATATGATACACTTTTTGGAGAGGAGTCTAGAGTCTCTTGTCACACATTGAAAATCATTTTTTTGGAGGCTATTCTTGGAGAGGAAGAAGGGAGGAAGCTAGAGCACCATTGGAGGAGATCTTCACCAACAAGGAGCAGCCATGGAGTTAGCCCTTGAGGGTTGGATCATCACTACCATGAGTGTCTAGACATCCTCTTGGGGCTAGAGTTAGCCCCAAGCATGCTTTCTATACTCTAATCTTGTGTATTATTGAGGGATTAGTGTTGTATGATACATCTTAATATTCATGTATATATAAATCTTTATTATTTCATGGTTTGTATGGTTTAATGCTTCCAATTGACTATTCTATTCTATCCATATGTCTATGTATGCTAGAGTAGGATATTCATGTGCTTATCCCTAGATTTAATGTTTTTGATGCATGTCTATATATATTGATGCTATAGATCTAGAGATTATCAAGATGATATGCTTAATGAATGCTATTTTGGTTCATTTGATGGTTTATGCCTATTCTTGATGGTTTGTGCCTTTCCCCTAGTCTAGATAGCTTTATTTTCATGCTAGTAGTGTAGATTTAGTGTAGTAGTAGTGTAATGTTAGATGGGAGGACAATCTACTCTTGATGTTTGATGTTCCATGCTTGTGAGTCCAAATGGCATATTCCTCTAATATTGTGTTGTATGTGGATTTTGAGCTTAATGAAGGATTAATGACTAGTTATGATATGTTGTATCTTTCACATGTGTTTAGACAATTTATTCCTCTCCCAATAGATATTTTATACCTCTCACATGATGTTTAGATAATGCATGTTTAACTAAATCATCCTTATGGATTGCTTGGACTATGAGCTGAATGAAAGGTTCAATGACTTGAATTGTTATTTTGTTATCTTCACATGATGTTTAGACAATATATTCCTCTACCAATAGATGTATTGTGGCCTCACACATGTTGATTGAGACAATTTGCACTTGTTGAGTCACCCTTACCAATTGAATGTCTTTTACACACACAACATTGTTGCAACACATCCATTACCCTCAATTGATCACTTGTTAGTAGTATAGAAAAGTATTGCTTGGTGGTGATCTCTACACCCCAAGACCTCTCTCTCTCTTGTTTACTTCATATTATTTTATTTAGTTGAATTCAATTTAGCTTAATTAACCAACCCAATTCTCTTTTGCAATCATTTGGTACGCTAGAGTCGAAGTTGAAATTCCAACACGTATAATCCCTTGGGACGATCCCTACTCACTCTTGCTACGTTAGTAGTGGTGTTGGTAGTGGTTTTTATAAATTTAAATTTGACATAAAAGGCTTTTCTTGAACCACACATTCACTACATTTAGTTTGGCGTATTGGAACGGCCGTCGTCAGATTTTGGCGCCGTTGCCGGGGATTAAAGGTTTTGTTGGAATTAAACTAGACAATAGTGTTCATTAGATTGTTTCTTTTTTTATTTTATTTTCCATTGTATATTCTTTTCTCTTGATTCTCATTATTATTTGTTCAATTAGGTACTTGACTACAAGGAAGGCGAACTTTGGAACTTAAAGCAATCATTGGAGCTTAAAAGCTAAATTTAGAGTTGAAGTGCTAAAGGACCATTGTGAGCAATTCTTGGCACTCTTGTATTTTAATTGTTTCACTTCTTTGTATGGTTGTGATAACCCTTATTGAGGCTCATTTTATTGCTAAATTTTTGTCCAAGCATAGGCCCTTGTTGAGGCCAATTTTTTCTTGCATTTGGGTTTTAATTGTGAATGGAGGAATTGTTTGATCCAAGTTTGGGGGGGAATTACATCCCTTCACCTTATGCTCCTCCATCACATTTTAATCCTTATGAGATTGAGTCCAATTCATTTCATGCATCATCTTATTATGGACTTGATCACTCATTTAATCCTTCTTATGACTATTGCCCTCCACCACCATTTTATGATGAATCAATTCCACCACCTTCTAAGTACTCACCCGGATTTGAAGAAAAAGTGTTAGCTTTACTTGATGTGCATATTTCACACACTTCACTTATTCATTCTCATTCTCAAACTTTAGCCAACTTAGAAGCTCAAGTTGAGCAAATTGCAAGTACTCTTTCTCATCAAGAGGAGGAGGAAGAGGCAAATGAAAAAATGGCAAGAACTTCAATGTATATAGATGAGGATGATGAGAGTGAGGAGAATGAAATAAGTGAGCTAATGCCTAGCACTCTATCTTGTATAAAGGAGGAAGTGGCAAGTGAGTTAGTGGCTAATCCAATAGAACATAACATGATTAATGAGGACTTTCCTTGTTTTGATTATGATTTTATCTATGATATGGCTACTCTAGAGAGTGAGGAGATGTTGACCACACTTGAGGTAGGAGAGAAGGAGGAGGAACTTGTTGAAGAGGGCCTTCCTTCTATTATCTCTAATGACCCTCTTGAGGAGTGTCTTTTGGAAATGTATAAAAATTGTGGTTTTGACTTTAAAAGCTCTAAAAATGAAATAAACTCTCTAATGGACTCCTTAGCTTACTTAGAAAGTGAGGAAATGGTAATTTATGAGGAGGAGAAGAGGGATGAAGAGAGGGTGCTTCTTATTAATCTCAATGAGTCTTTGAAAGACAATGCCTCACCAATTATCAATATGGATGATCATTTGAATGTGTTTCAAGAACACAACAAAGAGGCTAGCCTAACCATGATTGATTTTGTTTTCAAGACCGTGGATGAAAGGAACAATATCATCTCTTTTATTTCTTTTCAAGTCATTCTTTTGGAGGATGATTTTATTGTCATAAGTGGGATATTAGATGAGAAAAATGAAAAGAGGGTCAATAAGGATGTTTCATATCCAGTTTTTGATTCATTTGATTAGTGAGTTGACCTAACGTCTTGCTAGAGACGTTAAACACTAGTATTCGTAGAGTTTCACAACTCTATTCCTCCCTCATTTCTTTTTATTTTTCATTCTTGTGTACATTCTTCCATCTATTTTTCAAATTTTCATTCTTGTTACCATTATTGGGGCTTAGCATAGGATTTTCTGCACTTTCAGTTCAAAATTAGGCATTTGGTGCCAGTTCGATCGATCACAAGAGCACCTTCGATCGATCGAATTGTTCTTCGATCGATCCAACTATGGTTTCGATCGATCGAACTACCTTTCGATCGATCCAACATGTAGTTCGATCGATCATGAGTCCCAACACTTAAAAAATTTTTGGACCTGCATCCAAATTCCAAAATGCATGTTCTCGGGATCTCCAAATTTTCAAAAGTTCGATCGATCATAAACCATTTCGATCGATCGAACTACCTTTCGATCGATCCAACATGTGGTTCGATCGATCATGAGTCCCAACACTTAGAAAAACTTTCAGGCCTTATCCATTTTTCAAAAATGCATGCTCTCGGGATCTCCAAAATTTTACATGTTCGATCGATCGAATTTCATCTCGGATCGATCACAGCTATGTTCGATCGATCGAACTTCATCTTCGATCGATCACAACTTTGCCCCTTTGACCCTTTCACTTTTTGACTTTTTCCTATTTTTATTTTTATTTTATTTTATTTATTTTATTTTATTTTATTTCATTTAGTTACCTCTCTTTCTTGACTAAAAAAAAAAAAAAAAAAAGAAGTTTTTGGAAATTTGTTAAAAACACAAAAATATTTTTGTTAATTTTATTTTATTTTCAAAAATTCCAAAAAGATTTTTATTTTATTTTCATTTTTACTTTTATTTCCAAGCTTTATTTTTATTTTTATTTTTATTTCAAATATTTAAAATAATAAAAAAATCAAATCCCAAAAACATTTTTCTTTTATTTCCTTTTATCTTATTTCCAAAAATCCAAAAATATTTTGTTTAACTTTAATTTTGAATTCTTCTAACTTATCAAAAAAAAAAAAAAAAAAAAAAATCTTTGCATTCCTTATTTTCTTACATTTTTATTTACTTGCCTTTTTATTTTTATTTGTGTACATATTTGTTTTGTTTAAAAAAATAAAAAATAAAAAAATGAGACGATTTTTCAAAGAAGCATTCCGTCTTGCTAGAGACGTTAAACTTAGCACCTATTTTGCATATTTCTTACATTTTTCATTTTTCTTTGCATGTTTTCACATATATATTAAAAAAAAAAAAATGAAAAACAAAAAGTAAGAAAATTTTGTATATACTTGCATTGTACATATTCTTTTCATTTTTTTGCATTATACATGTTCCTTTTCATTTCTTGCATTGCACATATTGTTTTTCATTTCTTACATTGAACATATTCTTTCATTACATTTTGCCTTATTTAATTTTTTTTTTTTATTATATTTTGTTCATGCATTTTATTCTTTGTTTTTCTTGCATTTTGTATATACTTGCTGTAACACCCCCACATTTTTCACGCATAAGTTGATCAGGCTTATACACGAAAAACGAGGGATATCAAAAACAATTGGCAATATACAAGCATGGAATACAAAATGATGGAATTAAAAGAATTTAGACAGGAAAGAAACATTAAATAATACAACATCCATCCATCCTTTATTTAATACAGTACTTCATTACAACTTGGAAATCCTACGTCAGGGATCCCTAAATATAACCCTGAGAGTTCAACGTCAAAAGTAAATAAAAACTGAAACTGAAATACTACATAAAACTTCTACCCTGCACTGGATCGTAGGAGTAGATGAGTTCGGATGATGGTCCCACACTGCTAACCTCAGCCTTGAAACGGATACTGACCGTATCCTGAAATAACAACAATGGTGGGTCAACCCCACGAGCAAGTCCTCTCTACTATGACCCAAATCAGAGAATCAAATAAATTAATCATTATGAATCGGATGAGTACTATATCTGTATACATCCTATGGGAACTATCCGATGTATAACATGACCTCAACCAGAATAGACGGTGATCACTTAGACTCACACTAGGTGGTCAAGTGTCGCCTTTCCCTACCCGGGAAATCAGCTATTATACATGGTGCACGGTACTGACAACACAGACTATAACGAACTACACAGTGATAACACCTCGCAAAGTACTGATGAATATACTGAGCATATAAATTAGGCAACACATGCCAACAATATTAATAAAGATACCGAGAATGTCAATTTAGGCAACACATGCCAATAATATTAATAAATATACCAAGTATGTCAGTTAGGCAACACATGCCAATAATATTAAACCACATACCCCGACAGCCACACATCTGTCTATCGCAACGAATGCATAAGGTATAAATGAGTCTAAACTTATTAGTCAGCTCACATGGTTCTATATGGCAACACATCCATATAATATAAATGCGACATAATAAACAGTCCATTTATTCCCTGAAATGCACACAGCATAATAATCATGATTTATATACGATTAACAGTATAAACATCCCGTAAGATATCATGGATAATTTATCTGACTAAAACCATGGCCTTATGTAATTTAACAGTAATGTTTGATACCATTTAATACGATAATAACACTATTTATATTTAACAATGTCGTTAAATAAACCACATTAGTATCCGTACTGAGAATGAGCCAATAAATGCTTAGAAAAGATTAATCGGTCATAAGAATAAGTAACGGGTGTTAAAATAATAATTTCGTGGCCCGTTAAACCCGTAATTACCAACACAGTACCTAAAAATCCAAGTTTAAGGTTCTGGAATTTACAAAACAGGCCCTAGGGGTATTCTGGTAATTTCCAGCAGCTGTAGGGACCCACACGCGCCCTCACGCGCCTCCCAGAGCCTCCCCACGCGCAGCCAAGCTTTCCCCACTCTCCCACGCGCCTCCACGCGCGTCTGGCATCAGCCACGCGCTCCCACGCGCGTCTGGAGAGTCCCACGCGCGCGCACGCGCTGCCACGCGCGCACTAAGGGTGCCTTGCTGACGCGGCGTCCTCCGGTTGGTTGGCTGCATCAGCTTTCCTGCATGCGCGCCACACCGGATCAATCCACCTGCATCTCCTCCATCCAACGTTCCCTGATCCGGGTGTACCGCGGTATCATGGACCGCGATGCACCGGATCAATCAGACTCCATTAATGGCCAGGATGCGCGCGTACACCCTCCTATGGTGCGCCGCGTCGCACCGGATCACTCCGGTCGTCTCCCCCACTGCCGGCGACCGGAAAACTCGCCGGAAGGTCGCCGGAAATTGCAGAAAATGCCCGGAAAAATCTAGAAAATTCTAGAAAAATCCCTAAAGTCTTATTTAATTATTTTTAGCCATTATTAATTTCATAGGACATTAAATAAATATATACCATCCTATATAATTAAAATTCCATTAATTTAATAAAATAAAATTAATAATTTATTAACCTCCTAACCTTGGCTCTATGCATAAAAATAAGCTAAACAATTAATTTATTAATTCAAAGGGGAAAAGTAGATAATAACTTGCCTTTTTGGATTTAAAATAAATCCGCCGGTCTGCGCGTAGTCGGGTAAAATTGCCTACACCGGTCCAAGCTTCTTTCTCTTTCTCTTTTCCTTTCACTCTTATAAAATAGCTCTCTAGAATTTATACTTTGCTTCTAACTCCCTTTATTTTTTTCTAAGGCAAGCTAGTTAATTTATACACAAAATATATAATATAAATATTACAAATATCTAATTTATAATAACTTCTCACCCATTTCTCATATTCCTACCTATATGGCTTTAAGACAATGCTATCTTTAATCAAGATATTTGATCCACCATTCTACCATAGTAAATGAAATTCTATCCTAGTATTTAATTTTCCATCATTACATTGATTTATTATAACTATTATTATTATTATTACTAATATTATTATTAATAAATTTTTTTATTATTATATGATTATTATATTATTATTTTTTTATTATTAAACTAATATAATTATTATTATTACAAAAGAATACATTATAACATCATAATACTATATAACACAAATATAATACTTTAATTAGCTAATAATGATTAATATAAGCATAACCAACAATTAACCTAACACAAAATTAATTTAAATACATTCTTTAAAATTACGGGGTATTACACTTGCTTTCATTAAATGAAAAATATAAAAAGGTTCATCATTGTGCCCTTATGTGTAGTCATGCATACTTTATGCTTTAGTTAGGGTTTAATCTTATATCTCTTTTGTATCATGTGTTACATTGCCTTAGAATGCTTGATTTGATTATTCTTATCCCATTTGATATTTGATGTGAGTTTGCTAGCGTGGTTATTCAAGTAGGTTGTTGATTCCAAGTTTGGAGGAGACGTCTTTCGAATTGGATCATGACCAGGCTTCATGTCTACACCACCACGGTATACTCTTTCCATTTTTTTTCCATTGTTCTCATTGCACATTGAGGACAATGTGCGGTTTAAGTTTGGGGGTAAGGTGTCTTGTTGCATTCTACTTAAGATTTGAGCTCTAAATGCATGATTGAGATTTGAGATTGATGTTAGCTATGATTTTGATCTTTTGAGGACTATATTGCTTAAAATTTAAAAATTGCTTGACTTGAGAGTCCAATACTCCTTGTATGCCTTGAGGATGCCATTTAGGAGTAAATTTTTCAAAAGATTGATATCTTGCTTGCATTTGTGGTCCACATCATCCTGAATTTGTGATTGTTTTGAGATTTATTCTAGGATTCTACACTAGCACCGGTGCACACTAGCATTCATTTGTGGGGTACATGCTTTGTTGATTATTGAATTGGTTATATCCCAATTGAGCTAGTAGTGCATTGAAAGCTTTCATTCTTGATAAAGGTGGATAACAACCCTTTTTCATTGAGTAGCCGGGATTCTTGCCTCATTAAGCAGTGAACTTCTCGCGCCGAAAGGTGGAGGGCCCAAACTTTAGGTTAATAATTGAAAAAAAAGAAGAAGAAGAAGAAGAAGAAGTTGCAAAAGCAATAAAAGTGAGGACTTCTCCCAAAAGGCGAGAAGTGGGAAATGATTAGATGGTTGTTGTCTTGATTTGTAGCCTAGTTGATTTGAGTTTGTAAGTCCGTTGGGGTGTCTTTACACCTAATGCCCTAAAGCCATCTGGTTTGGGAGTCATTAACTAAAGCTCGCTACATGAATCTTCTAGAAAGCTTAAGAGATCAACACATTGCACAATATTTCCATCTTTGATCCTCAATAAAAAATAAAAAAAAAGAAGAAAAAAATAGAGTGAAAAAAATAAGCGCACCTAGAACAATAAAGCTTTAATAAAAGGTCCACTCTCTTATCTTGATGATCGGTACTAGATTTGTGTGCTAGTTTGAGGGTAAGGATGTGATTACTTCTCTAGTTGGCTAAGATAGCAACACACTTGATGCCGGACCTCTCACATGGATTCTAGACTTGTTTCGATTTTCATGATCATTTTCTTGATGTGTGGAGGACCATGCTTGCTTGTTTGATGTTGAGATTTTGGGAGATTGCTTGGAAATGGTTGAAAAATTGCATACTTGAGGTAGTTTTCTCCCAATGCTTGTTTGTAATATTGGTGCCTCTTTTGAAAGAATGAGCTTAATGTTTGTGGGTATCATTTCTGGAAACCCTCACGAGACTTCACTCGTCCACTAGGGGTAACCTAGGGGTTTAAAAGGCTAGTTGCATATGCTAAATGCAATCGTGTTCCCTGCGAAAATGGCGTTATCATTTTACTTGCTTTCCAGTTTATACTTGTTTAGTTGTTCATTTTATTCTTTTACTTCTTAGTTCATTGCTAGGGACTAGCAATATTTAAGTTTGGGGGTGTGATGAGCACTGAAAAGTGCGCATTTAAACCCGTTAAGCTTAAGCATTCTAGTACCTTTATTTATCTTACTTTGCCGTTTTAGACTTATTACGTGTTATTTATATTTTCAGGCACTAATCCCAAAATTGAGCTAACTCAGCCAAATAAGAGCTTAATTGAAGCAATCCTAAGATAAACCAAAGGAGGGAGCAAAGTGGAGAAAGAAAGGAGCAAAAAGGAATTAAAGTTGTGCAGCTGAAAAGTTCGATCGATCGAACATCTATGATCAATCATAGTACTTCTCGATAGATCCAACCTTGGCCTTTGCTGAAATTCCAAGTTCGATCGATCCAACATTACCTTCGATCGATCGAACCCGATTTTGTCCCATTCAAATGATTGATCTTATCCACAGCTGTACGCCTACCAACCACTTTTGTCCTTTTCCCCATAAATATCTTCGAAATATCTCAGCCTTGTCCTTATCCGGAGGAGTCAGACCACTTCGATCGATCCAAGATGCAGTTCGATCGATCGAACCTATCTTCGATCGATCCAAGTTAAGGTTCGATCGATCGAACTTCCTCCAGCGAGAAAAAGTTAAAGTCCAGCTCATTTATTCCGTCCTTCACCCAATCATTGGAGAATTTGCCCTGCACGACCACAGCTCATCATAGGGTGTATTTGACCTACCTATATAAGGAATATGATACACTTTTTGGAGAGGAGTCTAGAGTCTCTTGTCACACATTGAAAATTATTTTTTTGTAGGCTATTCTTGGAGAGGAAGAAGGGAGGAAGTTAGAGCACCATTGGAGGAGATCTTCACCAACAAGGAGCAGCCATGGAGTTAGCCCTTGAGGGTTGGATCATCACTACCATGAGTGTCTAGACATCCTCTTGGGGCTAGAGTTAGCCCCAAGCATGCTTTCTATACTATAATCTTGTGTATTATTGAGGGATTAGTGTTGTATGATACATCTTGATATTCATGTATATATAAATCTTGATTATTTCATGGTTTGTATGGTTTAATGCTTCCAATTGAATATTCTATTCTATCCATATGTCTATGTATGCTAGAGTAGGATATTCATGTGCTTATCCCTAGATTTAGTGTTTTTGATGCATGTCTATGTGTATTGATGCTATAGATCTAGAGATTATCAAGATGATTGATCGGTTGATCAACTAAACATCAACCTTCGCAATAGCACGAATCATTGTAAAATAGGGCTATTGGTCGGGTAAGTCGAACCACTGGGACTGCGCTAGTCTTACGGCAACCTTAGTGTCTAGAATCTTTCTCGAATGATGAGGGGGTGTTCATAAAGGTTTTGTTTGTTGTCACTTAAATTAGGAATTCAAAGTGCATAAAACACTAATTTGCAAGGAATTTAGGATGAAGTAGAACAATAGAGAAGAGGAGACTAGGGAAGTGAATCCGCCTCCATCCCTATACATATGCTAGATTAGACCTAAATTGGGGAAAAACAACATATGATGGTCAAGACTTACATAGCAACACATGGTTGCCATATAAGTAATCAAGAGGTACATTAGGTCTCAAACAAGTATAATCCATCAAAAGATAAACATGCTTAGACTACCTAACTAAGGTGTAGCTTATACACATTTACTTAAATGAGAGACTATCAAGTTCTTGACAAAATGATAAAGCACATGGAGTTAGAGATTAAGCATACACCATCAAAGGACTTCCTAAGCAATGGTCTATCAAAGTCACCTATCAACATGCCATGAAACCATTTCATAACCTTGCTTCCACTCTCACCATGAAAAACTCAAGCAATATGATTACTCTAAGACATCATCTAAAGCAAGATAATCAACTTAAAGAAATCATCCATACATGTATCAACATTCATTACAACAAATGAGGTGCTCTTGGTTATGAAAAGACCATAAAATATACATGGCAAATCCCCAAAATAGACTATCCTAGGACATGCTTACAAGGGAGGGACTTCATCACCTCCCTAGAGAAAGAGTTAGTTACCCATTGCTAAGCTAGAAGAAGGAAGAAGCTCCATCTTCATGGCCATTTTCGTGCAACCTTCTTGGAGCTTGAAGAACACACCTCCTTTGCTCCCTTCTCTCTCCTCTAATCTTGTAGAAAATGTAGGATAGGATCCATGTGGCCCTTAGTTGCCTTATATCTATCAACTAAGCTCTCTCTCTCTTCCAAAGACATTCCCAACCACTCCATAAAGAAGGAGGTGATCGGTTGGTCAATCATACATCAACCTTCGCAATAGCACGAATCATTGTAAAATAGGGCTATTGGTCGGGTAAGTCGAACCACAGGGACTACGCTAGTCTAATACAACCTAAATGTCTAGAATCATTTTTAGAATGATGAAGGGTGTATAGAGGTTTTGTTGGATGTCACTTAAGCTAGGAAATTAAAAATGTATAAAACAGTAAATTGCAAGAATTTAAGGGAGTGAGTACAAGTAAAGAAGGCTAGGGAAATGAATCCACCTCCATCCCTATACACATGCTAGGTTAAGATTAATTTAAGGGGAAAACAACATATATGATAGTCATGATACATAACAAAACTAGGTTGCTATAATATCCTTAAGAAGTTCATTTAATTAGAAAGGCAAGAATAAACCATCAAAGGTTCACATGATCAACTACCTAAACTAAAATGTAGCTTAGAACATGCTTACTAAGCCAAGGATTATCAAGCCCTAATTTAAATGGTGAATGCACATAAAGCTAAGAATCAAGTATAGCCCATCAAAGGGAAACCCTAAGCCATGAACTATCTAGGTTCTCCAACTCCATGCCATTAAAACCATTCCATGATCTAACTTCCATTGTCACCATGGAAGTGCAAGCAATATGATTAAGAAAGGCAACCATCCAAGACAAGATGAATAACTCACAATAATCATTTAAAACATTCAACATTCATTACAACAAAAATGAGGCTCTTGACCATGGAAAGACTATCAAAAATACATTGTAATCCCCAAAAATAAACTATACTAACACATGCTTACAAGGGAGGGGTTTCATCACCTCCCTAGATGAGGTTTAGTTACCCATTGGTGAGCTAGAAGAAGGAAGAAGCATCATCCTCATCTCCATTTTCGAGCTCCTACTGTAGCACTCAAGAACACCCTCTCCTTGCTCTCTTCTCTCTCTCTTTCCTTGCTCAAGATAAAGCTTAATGATATATGTGGCCTTTGGGTAGCCTTTTATGCTCCAACCATACCCTCTCTCCTCCAAGGGACACCTCCAACCACTTCATAAAGAGGGAAGATGGCATTGAGGAATCCAATGTGCAAGTGGGCTGAAATGAGCCATTTCCGAAGGGCATTCTGCCTGATTTTCGAGCGCACGCTTGGTGACTTCGAGCACTCTAACTTAGTGCAATGTGTAACATGCTCCTCTTGCTCAGTGCTGACCTATTTTGGGAAAACTGCTATAACTTTGTGCCCCGAACTCCGAATGACGATCTGTTTGAAGCTTTGGAGAGCTGATTCAGTGCTTTAAAAACTTCATGTTTTGATGAAGACCCAAATCTCAAGTCTGGTTGGTCGAAAATGGGGAGAAAGGCAGTACATCAGTGCTGCCAGGCAGTTCTGCGCACCTCTGTTGTGAAGATCATAACTCTCTGCTCCGAACTCCGAATGATGAACCACTTGAAGATTTGGAAAGCTGATTCAGAGCTCTAAATCTTTCATGTTATGAGGGAAGTCCAGTTCTCGAGTTTGGAAGGTCAAAATGGCAAGCAAAGACCAGGCTCTACTGCTGCCAGAATTCAGCATTGGCACCCTTTTGTTGCTCAAGACTCCACAAGGCCTTATTCTTGTTCCATTTTGGCCAATGAACCTGAAAATGCATAAAAACATAGAATTGGAGTTAATCTACATAAAATAATTAATAACTGGACTTTGTTAATGTAATTTAGGGCGCTTGAATATACATTATTCGGCGCTCATCACACCCCCAAACTTACATTTTGCTAGTCCCTTAGCAAAAACTACAATGAAAAACATAAAGAAAAGACAACCATGGGCATGCTACTACAAAGAATATCCTCCATGGTAAAATGAGATAGATACATAGCTCAAATACAACTTGAAACAGACAAAAACTAGAGATGGGGTCATTGGGAAAACTACCTTGCATATATGAAGCATTGATACAAAAATTGGCTAAATACATTTCCACATACATGCATCAACATCAAAGTCTATATAAATAACTCAATTATCATCTCTTGAATGGAAATCAACTCTAGCTTCAGTGAAAGTGAATTGGATTCTCAACATGCGGCTTTTACTTTCTTTTCCAATTCCAAGGTACAAGTTTTCAAGTCAATGAATTCCCTTTTACATGAAGTCCCTAAGGCATGATTTTATTTTCAAGACAACTTTTGTTGCTTGTTAACAATTTATTTCAACACATAAGCGAAACATAGAATGGTTGTGCAATGCTGAAGTCCCTTAAGCTTTCTAACCAACCCTTGTAGCAAGCGTTAGGCCAACAACTCCCAAACCAGATGGCTTTAGGGTGCTAAGTGTAGAGACACTCCTAGGGCTTAATAGCTCGAGCTGGAAAGGCTACGAACTCCAACGAACCATGTTTATTACTAGTTTAATTTTTTTTGAATGACCGTGCAATGTTTAAGTCCCTTAAGCTTTCTAACCAACCCTTGTAGCAAGCGTTAGGCCAACAACTCCCAAACCAGATGGCTTTAGGGTGCTAAGTGTAGAGACACTCCTAGGGCTTAATAGCTCGAGCTGGAAAGGCTACGAACGTCAACTGGTCATTATTATTATTATTATTATTATTATTTTTTTTTTTTTTTTTTTTTTTTTTTTTTTTTTTTTTTTTTTGAAAAAACATGCCAAAGGTATCCATCTATCAGGTTCATCAAATCAGATTAACTAGGCCAAGGTCAAGGTCAATCAAGTTGCATGCCTCACAGTTAAGTTTCCAATGTGCATCTGTGCATTGTGAAGCTTATAAGAGTGTAAATCCAGCAAGAATCTAATTGAGGCATTTATACAGACTACATTGTATTTACATGATCATTTCAACTCAAATTTTTCTTTATTTTCAAAATTTTTCAATTGCTTCTATACACAAGGTATTAAACATATGTTTCATCTCCGACAAGTGTCAAGTTATACTATCATTGCTTAGCAAAAATTATGGAACCAAAAATATGCCAAGAATGCTTGATGCACCCCCAAACTTAAACGACACAGTGTCCTCAATGTGGACATGGATGCAAGTGAGAGACAAAAATGACAACGAGTACAAAAGGAACAACAATACCCGGGGGAGGGAATGGCATTTGGAGACAAAAACCCCCAAACTTGAACCGGACTGCGCAACCTGGAAAGCAATATGAAGAACCAAAAGAAACAACCACAAACATATTAATAGCACAAGCATAAAGACAGAAAACGAATGTATCGAAAGTTAACAGAACATAAAGAACTTGCATTGCATAAAGAGTTTACATGATGACAAAAAGAACTGTACAGGGATCATGTCGACCAGAGTAACATATACATAGCAAATTCTTACAGTTTAAAAGGAAAACAAAATATACAAGAGAAATAGGTACAGATGAAACAAAAGAGAAGGTCCACACGCGCAACAAGCTACTGGCCAGAAGGTAAACGGGCGAGGATGGAATGGAGGAGAGATTGAGTCTTACGCCGTTCAGCGGAAGCCAAACGACGGTCCTCAGCGGCGACACGGCGGTCTTCAGCAGCAAGACGACGATCTTCCTCAGCACGTGAAGAAGACTCACACAGAGCCTGAGTGCACGCGGACAAAGAATGCTCAAAACGATCTAGTCGCGCATGAATACCGGCAATGGAAGCTCGGATGAAAGCCTGGTCCTGGTGAGAGTCGACCGAAGGCTCTATCCTCGCAGTGGCTGCGGCGGTGGAAACTGCCTCAGAAGGAGGAGGAGGTGGAGCGTGGATGAACAGGGGGGCAGGAGGCGGAGGGGTACTAGAATGGCTCAGAACATTGATCCACCGGCGCTGGGTAAAAATTTTGATTTTGTCGCCTCTTGGTTCGTGGGGAGGAACAACGAAACCCTTGTGCTGAAGGAGTCGAGTGATGAAAAACGGCAAAGGCAATTTCCGATTTTCAACTCGCGGAGCCCGTGCATTATGAGCATCATGCCAAAACTTCATAAAGGTGGACCAAATGAGCTCTGGGATGGAGAACCATTGGCCTTGGTCCATGGCATATAAGGCTTGCAGAAAGAGGCCCCGACGCTCGGTGCTGTGCACCAAAGGGCAAACATTGTGCTTGAAGACAGTGTCAATGAACCATAGGCGTTCCGGAAGATTGGTTTTGTGGATAAAAGACCGGGGCCGAGTAGGATCGTCAATAGGGCAAATGGCAGCGGCAATCTGCGCCACAGTTAATGTATCCGGCTCCTCATATAAAGGGAGATTCTCACGATTGACAATGTCATCGGGGCACTCAATGGGGCAACCAGAAACCTGAATGATGTCGGTCATAGTGAAAGCATAGGCGGTGCCGTCAATGGATGTAGTGAGAGAAATGGGTGGCTCTTCAGGGCACTGGAGATTCTGGTAGAAGAGGCGCACTACACGGGGGTAGGCAACCCTGGCAAGGGGTGCGCAAATGTGCTGCAGACGCCGGTTAGTCAATTCGGCGACAGCCCACGAAGTTGTGGGTAGAATGTCAAAGGCATCCGTGAGCGGAAATGAGAGTTCGTAGTTGAGTTGTTTGCGATCCCAAGGATCACGTGGTCGCCCACGAGTGACAGCACGGGCACCTGAAGAGGGTCGAGGAGGGCGAGAAGGACCGGCACGAGACATTTAGAGAGGTGGACTTGGTTGAGGAATTTCAGCGAACACCTGGCGTGCACCACAAAAAGGAGAAGAGGAAAGTGAGTGGGATGGAGGAGCAAACCCAAAATTTTTAACAAGGAAACAAGCACTAGCATTGACAAAGCAACAACAAATCATCAACAAAACCAAACTCCAACATTACTAGCCCATCCTCCGTGTAAAACACCATGAATGAACAAAGGAAAAGAAAAACTAAGGAAGAGGACACAAACCTGAATGTCAGGGTATCCGAGAGCAAGAAGGAAGGCAGGAAGAGGGAGGTGAGAGGATGGGGTGGTGAGGTATGGAGGTGGGTTGGTTATGCAAGTGGATGCTGAAGGTGGTGGGTGGAGGAGTTGGCTGCGAGGATGATGGGTGTTGGATGTTCATGCAAGCAAGGTGTGTTGCATACTGGTGGTTGTGCACTTGGTTGTGAGTGGGAGGGAGAGAAAAGCTGGTGTGGTGTGTGAGAGGGTCGAGCAGGTGGTTGGGGAAGGTAGAGAGAGAGAGAGGATGTGGGTTTGAGAGGTGAGGAAGTTGGAGCCAAGAGAGGGGGAGGAAAGTGAGGTGGTAGCTTCGGGGTTTAAAAGAGGGAGAGTGAGAGCTTGGTTCGAGCACTCGAAGGCCCACTTCGAGTGCTCGAAATGGGGGCAGAGAGTTGGGTGAGGGGCTCGGGTGTGTGAAGGGGAGTTCGAGCACTCGAGGCTGGGTCTTCGAGTGCTCGAAGTTTGAGCAGTGTGAGGGTTTGAGGTTGGTTGTGAAGGTTGGTTGGGATGGTTGGTAGGAGGGTGGTGAGGGGTGGAGGCCGAGAGGTGGTAGTGGTGCAGGGTGTTGGAGGGTGTGTTGTTGAGAGAGAGAGAATGTGGGTTTGAGAGGTGGCATGCATGCATGGACGTGCATGCATGCATGCATGGTGGGGATGTATGGTTTGGTTTGGGAAGAGAGAGAGAGGGGAAGGTTGGTGTGCATGGTGTGAGATAGAGTTGAGGGTTTGCATGCAGGGTGTGGTTTGCATGGGATGGCTGCGAGGGCTTGGGATTGAGTGAGCTGAAAGCTGAACATGGTTGGTGGGTTTTGAATGGTGGTGAGTTGAGGGAGCTTGAAGTTGCCGAGAGAGAGAGAATGTGGGTTTGAGAGGTGGCATGCATGCATGGACGTGCATGCATGCAGGGTGGTGAGGTATGGTTTAGAGAGAGATGGTGGGTT
This sequence comes from Cornus florida, assembly GCF_030987335.1. Taxonomy (NCBI): domain Eukaryota; kingdom Viridiplantae; phylum Streptophyta; class Magnoliopsida; order Cornales; family Cornaceae; genus Cornus; species Cornus florida. The sequence goes on from NW_026775578.1 coordinate 71,151,818, forward strand.
GATGGGGTTGTCTGCAGAGATGCCGAGAGGAGGTGGATGGTTTGGGTTGTGGTGCGTTGGGTTGAGGAGAGAGATAGGAGTTGAGGTTGGAGTTGATGCTTGCATGGTTCTATGTGTGCGAGGTGGTGAGGTGGTGCAAGGTGTTGTGCATGGTTCTATGGGTTGCAGAGAGGTGGGATGATGTTGGTTAGGGTGGGAAGGGTGGTTGTGGGAGGGGTGATGAGGTGAGAGGGGTGGCATGCACGCAGGGGCGTGCATGCATGCAGGCAGGGTGGTGGAGGTTGAGAGGTTTACTGAGTGGGATGGAGTCTTCGAGCACTCGCAAGGGGGAGGGCGAGTGCTCTGCATGGAGACAGCAGGCTCGAGTGGGTTGCATAGGGAGTTCGAGCACTCGGAAGAGGAAGCTCGAGTGCTCGAAATGAGAGCAGTGAGTTGGCCAAGCAAATGGTGAAGCTTCGAGCACTCGAAGCTTGGGCTACGAGTGCTCGATTCTGAGGCAGTAGCATGCAGCTGCGGAAGATGGGCTAAAAAGCTTAGAGCACTCCAACTGGGAGCTAGAAAGCTCTAAATGAAGGCAGCAGGCTCATGATTGTTGGTGCTTGAACCTTGAATGGAGCTTGAATGCTGTTGCATGGCCATGCATGAGCTTGCATGGATGGAAAAAATAATTTTTTTTTTTTTTAACTTTGCACTGCACACAATGCATGGATGAGTTTAAGAAAATTTTCAAGCTTTTGGCAATATGATGCAAAAGGGATAGAATTCTCAAAAATGAAAATTTCAAACTTAAAACATTTCGACATGATGCAAAAGGGATAGAATTCTCAAAAATAAAAATTTTAAGCATAGAGAATTTTTGAAAATTTGCATGTCAGTCCTAAATTCAAGGCATGCATGGAAAATTTGAAACTTGACACATTATGCCAATCCAATGCATGGATGGATTTTTAGAGAAAATTGGAAAACTTTTCAACTTCTTTCTAATGCATGGATCAAATTGGAAATTTTTTCAAAATGTAACACCTCTCCAATGCATGAATAGAAAATTTTTGGAAAAATTGTCAAATTGCTCAACATTTCTAATGCCTGGATGAAAATTTTTCAAACTTTGCATTTCATCTCCAATGCCTGGAAAGTTTTGAGAAAATTTTCAAGCCTTGCAGCTTCTCTCTAATGCATGAAAATTTTTGAGGAACCATGATTCAACAATGCATTGAAAAGGAGAGGTTGTGCACATGAGTTGCATGCCATAGGTCCTATGAAATTGTTCAAAAGCGATAGAAATTTCCGGGAATGAAAATTAGAGCTAAGAAGGTCTAAGAGGCCAGTCTAAAATTGCGAAACACAACTGAAGACCATTTTAGAAAAATCAAATTTTTGGCTTATCGAAACCATTTCCCAGAAAATTTCAAGGCACGAGCAATTTAAGAAGGTAGGGAAGCTTGGAACATCGAAAGAATTTCTTCCCTTGCTTTGCTAAATTTAATGTCGATAGCTAGACGAAGTTAGAGCAGGCACTAATCCTCAAAAATCTCAATAGCTAGACACACCGAGATCAAGTTAGTCCTCTTTACCCTATACCATGTCTCTCTAGAGATTCAAGCTTCCCTAAGTAAGAAAGTTCTTTTGGAAGCGAAAGGAAAAGAGCTTGAAGACAAAAGTTGGAAAGAGGTAATGGAAAGACCTCAATCCACTCTTCATCTTCAATGAAGAACTTTGGATTATTTAGGGGCTGATTTGGATAAGGGAAAGGTGGATCAAGTGAGGGCACACCTAGCAAAGGTTTTTGAAAAATCATATTTAGCACGGAAATGCCCGGAGAATTGTCCTTCAAACTTTCAACATCCTCCCCACACTTATCCGGTGGTTCGGGCTCAACAGCTTGAGATAACTCAGGAGAAGGAATGAGATGAGATGCAAGCTCCCAAGAAAGAGATACATTTGATGTTGACCAAGTAAGAGAATGAATAGGTGGATGAATATTAAGCAAAGAATTCACCTCTGAAATGGAATTGTCAACATTAAAATCCTCACAATTGAAATGAGCCAAACAAGCTTTTAGAGGATCCTCCATTGAAGGAGGTGCATCAAGCAAAGGATTATTTAGGGGTTGTTCTAGAGTTTTAAAGGATGCAATCTCATCATCTTTTTCCTCATTTTTAACCACAAATTCTTCCATTTTATGAGTGGCAACAATTTGATCTTCAACCACTATTTCATCATTTTCATATGTGATAACCACTTGATCATTCTCATGATGAAAGTTACTAGGAGTAATCTCATCATTCATAGAATTTTCTTTTGGATTGGCCATAAATTCAAATGAAAATGTTTCCTCCTCTTCATGATTTTTAGCATTAATCCTTTGTTGAATTTGAGATATTTGGTCATCTATCATTGCACTAACTTGGGACTGGTGATATGGTACCACTTGATTGATAGACTCTACTGTGGATTGCATGCTAGCAAGGGAAGCCAATAGTTGATTGTTGGAGTCCATCATTTGCGTGTGCATAGACTCCATCATTTGTTTGTTAGCAACAATTAGCTCATCCAATGGAGACGGTGGAAAAGGAGAAGAGGGCGGGAAAGAATGATCATTGGGTTGAAAAGGTTGCATATGAGATTGTGGGGTTGAATTTCCTATGTCATGCCACAAGAAGTTTTGTTGGTCTCCCCAACCCGAGTTGTAACCATTAAAGTATGGATTACTACCCGGTTCAAAGAAATATTCATTTGGTTGCTCTAGATAAAAATCCGAGAATTGTCTCGTTGGAAGACAATCTCTTGTATGATGTGAATTACTAGAGCAAAAAGCACAAAACGCATGTGGTGTGTAGAATTGAGTTGGAAGATAACTACCCTCCATCTAGGACTTAAACATCAACAACACACAGCATAATCAACACAACAATTCTTTATCATCAACTCCACATACAATGATCCCTTTCTCCTCAATTATCAACAAGATAGGAAATAAATGGCCACGACAAGGACCGATGCTTTGCAATATAGTAAAACAAAAATAGCCTCGACAAGGGCTTCACAAGCTAAATTAAACACATACACAATATTCACAATGCGAAACTAGAAGTCACGAGACTTACCTGGGGGCCTCTAGACTTACAATTTGCTAGCGTTCCCCACGGCGAGCTTCGAGTTCCTAGAATCTCACTTACAACACAAAAATGGTTAAACCACACAAGAAATATTCACAAAACACAGTATTCACAATCAAACTAAATTTAACCCTAGAACTTTGGTCGCTAAACCGTTTGCAGTCCCCGGCAACGGCGCCAAAAATTGATCGGTTGGTCAATCATACATCAACCTTCGCAATAGCACGAATCATTGTAAAATAGGGCTATTGGTCGGGTAAGTCGAACCACAGGGACTACGCTAGTCTAATACAACCTAAATGTCTAGAATCATTTTTAGAATGATGAAGGGTGTATAGAGGTTTTGTTGGATGTCACTTAAGCTAGGAAATTAAAAATGTATAAAACAGTAAATTGCAAGAATTTAAGGGAGTGAGTACAAGTAAAGAAGGCTAGGGAAATGAATCCACCTCCATCCCTATACACATGCTAGGTTAAGATTAATTTAAGGGGAAAACAACATATATGATAGTCATGATACATAACAAAACTAGGTTGCTATAATATCCTTAAGAAGTTCATTTAATTAGAAAGGCAAGAATAAACCATCAAAGGTTCACATGATCAACTACCTAAACTAAAATGTAGCTTAGAACATGCTTACTAAGCCAAGGATTATCAAGCCCTAATTTAAATGGTGAATGCACATAAAGCTAAGAATCAAGTATAGCCCATCAAAGGGAAACCCTAAGCCATGAACTATCTAGGTTCTCCAACTCCATGCCATTAAAACCATTCCATGATCTAACTTCCATTGTCACCATGGAAGTGCAAGCAATATGATTAAGAAAGGCAACCATCCAAGACAAGATGAATAACTCACAATAATCATTTAAAACATTCAACATTCATTACAACAAAAATGAGGCTCTTGACCATGGAAAGACTATCAAAAATACATTGTAATCCCCAAAAATAAACTATACTAACACATGCTTACAAGGGAGGGGTTTCATCACCTCCCTAGATGAGGTTTAGTTACCCATTGGTGAGCTAGAAGAAGGAAGAAGCATCATCCTCATCTCCATTTTCGAGCTCCTACTGTAGCACTCAAGAACACCCTCTCCTTGCTCTCTTCTCTCTCTCTTTCCTTGCTCAAGATAAAGCTTAATGATATATGTGGCCTTTGGGTAGCCTTTTATGCTCCAACCATACCCTCTCTCCTCCAAGGGACACCTCCAACCACTTCATAAAGAGGGAAGATGGCATTGAGGAATCCAATGTGCAAGTGGGCTGAAATGAGCCATTTCCGAAGGGCATTCTGCCTGATTTTCGAGCGCACGCTTGGTGACTTCGAGCACTCTAACTTAGTGCAATGTGTAACATGCTCCTCTTGCTCAGTGCTGACCTATTTTGGGAAAACTGCTATAACTTTGTGCCCCGAACTCCGAATGACGATCTGTTTGAAGCTTTGGAGAGATGATTCAGTGCTTTAAAAACTTCATGTTTTGATGAAGACCCAAATCTCAAGTCTGGTTGGTCGAAAATGGGGAGAAAGGCAGTACATCAGTGCTGCCAGGCAGTTCTGCGCACCTCTGTTGTGAAGATCATAACTCTCTGCTCCGAACTCCGAATGATGAACCACTTGAAGATTTGGAAAGCTGATTCAGAGCTCTAAATCTTTCATGTTATGAGGGAAGTCCAGTTCTCGAGTTTGGAAGGTCAAAATGGCAAGCAAAGACCAGGCTCTACTGCTGCCAGAATTCAGCATTGGCACCCTTTTGTTGCTCAAGACTCCACAAGGCCTTATTCTTGTTCCATTTTGGCCAATGAACCTGAAAATGCATAAAAACATAGAATTGGAGTTAATCTACATAAAATAATTAATAACTGGACTTTGTTAATGTAATTTAGGGCGCTTGAATATACATTATTCGGCGCTCATCAGGAGGGTGGAAATGTGGAAACCAATGCACAAGTGGGCTGAAGAGGGGTGCATTTCCGAGCTGCAATCTGGCTGATTTTCGAGCACTTGAAGAGTGGTCTCGAGCACTCTAAATTAGTGTAATGTGCAACATGCTTTTCTTGCTCAGCACTGACCTACTTTGGTAAAACTGCTATAACTTTGTACACTGAACTCTGAATGATGATCTGTTTGAAGATTTGGAGAGCTGATTCAGTGCTTCAAAAACTTCATGTTTTGATGAAGACCCAATTCTCAAGTCTGGTTGGTCGAAAATGGGGAGAAAGGCAGTACTTCAGTGCTGCCAGGCAGTTCTGCGCACCTCTGTTAAGAAGATCATAACTCTCTGTTCCGAACTCCGAATGACAAACTGCTTGAAGATTTGGAAAGATTATTCAGAGCTCTAAATCTTTTATGTTATGATGGAAGTCCAGTTCTTGAGTTTGCTAGGTCAAAAATGGCGACAAAAGTCAGGTTCTACCGTTGCCAGAAATTCAGAATTGGCACCCTTTTTGTTCATAATTCCACAAGGCATCATTTTTGCTTCCTTTTTGCACTTTAACCTGAAAATGCAAAAAAACATGCAAATGGAGTTAATCTACATAAAATAATCAATTAATGGACTTTGTTAATGTAATTTAAGGTGCCTGAATATACAGTATTCAGCGCTTATCACACCCCTAAACTTACATTTTGCTAGTCCCTTAGCAAAACCAAAATGCAAAGCTCAATGGAATGAAAACACGGGAATGCTATTACAAAAATATTCACCATGGCAAAAATAAACATAAACATAGCTCAAATACAACTTGAAACAGATAAAGAGCTGGAGACGGGATCATTGAGAAGACTACCTTGCATATATGAAGCATTGATACAAAAATTGGGAAAAACCATTTCAACATGCATGCATCAACATCATAGTCCATATAAATAATTCAATTGTCATCTCTTAAATGGAAATAACTCAAACTCCAGTGAAAGTGAATTGGATTCTCAACATGCGGCTTTTACTTTCTTTTCCAATTCCAAAGCACAAGTTTTCAAATCATTGAATTCCCCTTTAAATGAGGTCCCTAAGGCATGATTTTATTTACAAGACAATTTTTGTTGCTTGTTGACAATTTATTGCAACTCATAAGCGAAACATAGAATGGTTGTGCAATGCTGAAGTCCCTTAAGCTTTCTAACCAACCTATGTAGCAAGCGTTAGGCCAACAGCTCCCAAACCAGATGGCTTTAGTGTGTTAAGTGTAGAGACACTCCTAGGGCTTAATAGCTCAAGTTGGAAAGGCTACGAACTCCAACGAACCATGTTTATTACAATTTTTTTTGAATGACCGTGCAATGTTTAAGTCCTTTAAGCTTTCTAACCAACCCTTATAGCAAGCGTTAGGCCAACAACTCCCAAACCAGACGGCTTTAGGGTGCTAAGTGTAGAGACACTCCTAGGGCTTAATAGCTCGAGTTGGAAAGGCTACGAACGTCAACTGGTCATTATTTCAATTTAATTTTATTTAATTTAATTTTTTTTTTATTTTTTTTTATTTTTATTTTTTTCATAACCTTGCCAAAGGTATCCATCTATCAGGTTCATCAAATCAGATTAACTAGGCCAAGGTCAAGGTCAATCAAGTTGAATGCCTCACAGTTAAGTTTCCAATGTGCATCTGTGCATTGTGAAGCTTATAAGAGTGTAAATCCAGCAAGAATCTAATTGAGGCATTTATACAAACTACATTGTATTTGCATGATCACTTCAAATTCAAATTTCTTTATTTTCAAAAATTTCTCAATTGCTTCTATACACAAGGTATTAAACATATGCTTTGTCTCCGACAAGTTCCAAGTTACACTATCATTGCTTTACAAAAATATGATACCAAAACTATGCCAAGAATGCTTTGATGCACCCCCAAACTTAAACTACACAGTGTCCTCATTGTGGGACATGGATGTAAGTTAGAGACAAAAATGACAAAGAGTATAAAAAGGAATAACAATACCCAGGGGGAGGAAACGGCATGGTGATACAAAAACCCCCAAACTTAAATTAGACTGCGCAACCTGGAGAGCATCATGAAGAACAAAAAGAAACAACCACAAACAACATTAATAGCACAAGCATAAATACAGAAAAAGAATGTACCGAAAGTTAACAGAACAGAAAGAATTTGCATTACAAAAAGAGTTTACATGATTACAAAAAGAGCTGGACAGGGATCATGTCTACCAGAGCAACCTATACATAGCAAATTCTTACTGTTCAAAAGGAAAACAAAAGATACAAGAGAAATAGTTACATATGAAACAAAAAGATAAGGGCCAACACTCGCAACAAGCTACGATCCAGAGGGTAAACGGGCGAGGATGGAATGGAGGATAGATTGAGTCTTACGCTGTTCAGCGGAAGCTAAACGACGTTCCTCAGCTGCGACACGACGGTCTTCAGCAGTAAGACGACGATCTTCTTCAGCACGTGAAGAAGTCTCACATAGAGTCCGAGTGTATGCGGACAAAGAATTCTCAAAATGATCCAGTCGCTCATGAATACCGGCAATGCTAGCCCGGATGAAAGCCTGGTCCTGGTGAGAGTCGACCGGAGGCTCTACCCTTGCAGCGGCTGCTGCGGTGGAAGCATCCTCAGAAGGAGGAGGAGGTGGAGCTTGGATGAACAGGGGGGCAGCAGGCTGAGGGGTACTAGAATGGCTAAGAACATTGATCCACCGGCGCTTGGTAAAAATTTTAATCTTTTTGCCTTTTGGTTCATGGGGAGGAACAACGAAACCCTTGTGCTGAAGGAGCCGAGTGATGAAAAACGGCAAAGGCAATTTCCGATTTTCAACTCGCGGAACCCGTGCATTATGAGCGTCATGCCAAAACTTCATAAATGTGGTCCAAATGAGCTCTGGGATGGAGAACCATTGGCCTTGGTCCATGGCATATAAGGCTTGCAAAAGGAGGCCCCGACGCTCGGTGCTATGCACCAAAGGGCAGACATTGTGCTTGAAGACAGTGTCAATGAACCAGAGGTGTTCCGGAAGATTGGTTTTGCGGATAAAAGACCGGGGCCTAGTAGGATCGTCAACAGTGCAAATGGTAGCGGCAATCTGCTCCACAGTTAATGTATCCGGCTCCTCATATAAAGGGAGATTCTCACGATTGACAATGTCATCAGGGCACTCAATGGGGCAACCAGAAACTTGAATGATGTCAGTCATAGTGAAAGCATAGGTGGTGCCATCAATGGATGTAGTGAGAGAAATGGTTGGCTCTTCAGGGCATTGGAGATTCTGGTAGAAGAGGCGCACTACACGGGGGTAGGCAACCCTGGCAAGGGGCGCGTAAATGTGCTGCAGACGCCGGTTAGTCAATTCGGCGACAGCCCACGAAGTAGTGGGTAGAATGTCAAAGGCATCCGTGAGCGGAAATGAGAGTTCGTAGTTGAGTTGTTTGCGATCCCAAGGATCACGTGGTCGCTCACGATTGACAGCACGGACACCCGAAGAGGGTCTAGGAGGGCGAGAAGGACCGGCACGAGACATTTAGAGAGGTGGACTTGGTTGAGGACTTTCAGCGAACACCTGGCGTGCACCACAAAAAGGAGAAGGTGAAAATGAGTGGGGTGGATGATGAAGCCCAAAATTTTTGACAAGCAAACAAGCTCTATCATCAACAAATCAACAACAAAGCATCAACAGAACCAAACTCCAACATTACAAGCCCATCCTCCTTGTAAAACACCATGAATGAACAAAGGAAAAGAAAAACAAATGAAGAGGACACAGACCTGAATTTCAGTGTATCCGAGAGCAAGAAAAAAGGCAGGAAGAAGGAGGTGAGATGATGGGGTGGTGGGGATGAGAGAGAGAAGGGGTGGGTTGGTTTGGGTGTTGATGATATGGGTTGAGAAAATGGTTGAGGTGGGTGATGTTGAAGAGAGAGAACCGAGAGGGGTGACTGAGAGTGAGGGGGTTTGGTTTTAAAAGAGAGAGAGAGAGGCTTGATTCGAGCACTCGAAGGGTGTCTTCGAGTGCTCAAAAATCCGGCAGTGGGCTCAGCTGTTGGGTGTGTTAGAGTTCGAGCATTGGCGAGCACTCGAAGCTTGGCTTCGAGTGCTCGAAATTATTACAGAGAGGTGAGGGTTAGTTTGGTTGAAAGGGGGTGATGGTGAGTTGGTGTGGTGGTGCGTTGGTGTTGGAGAGTGGTGAGGATAGAGAAATGGTGGGTTGTGGAAGTGGGTTGTTGTGCATGGTTTGCAAACTGGGGTTGAGAGAGAGAGAGGAAGGAAGGTTGGTGCATGCATACATGCATGGGGGTGTTGTGGAGTTGAGGTGTGTAGGTTAGAGAGAGATGAGGGAAGGTTGGTGTATAAGATAGTAAGGTGGTGAGGTTGATGAGGGTCGTTGAGGGCTCGGGTTTGTGAGGTTGGTGAGGGTGGGTTTTGTTGGGTTTAGATGGAGGTTGCCGAGAGGGAGGAGATGCTAGGGTGAGGTTTGGTGTATTGAGAGGTGGTGGTGTGTGAAGTGGGGGTTGGTTGGGTGTTGGGGGCATGCATGGGAGGGTTGAAGTGGGTATGAGGGTGGTGAGGTTGGGATGGTGAGATGTTGGGGAGTTGGTGGAGGTTTGTTGGTGGCTGGTTGGTTGCTAGGTTGGCAGAGTGTGGTGAGGTGAAGGTGGTGGTTTCATGGATGGGTTTGATGCTGAAGTTACATGCATGCATGTCTTGGGGATGGGTTGTGTTGGTTGAGAGGAGGAAGAAAGGTGGTAAGGTTGGGGTGTAGAAGGAGGTGTGGGTTGCATGCATGGTAGTGGAGAGGATGGTGGAATGCATGGCTTGGTTGTTGGGATGGTGCCGAGAGATGAAATTGGAGTGGTGAGGTTGGATGGTTGTGGGTTGATGTGGGTTGGTATTGAATGATGGTGAAGTGGAGGGGTTGCCGAGATGAGGGGGCATGGTTGTGTGGCTATGGAAGTTGGTTTGTGGTTGTAGGAGATGGGTGCTGAGAGAGAGAAGAAGGTTGGAGGTGAGTAGGTTGCAGGAGATGGTTCATGGTGTGCCGAGAGGATGAGGGTTGGTTGGTGGGTTTAAAATAGAGTGAGAGGCTAACTTCGAGTGCTTGAAAATGAGCCGGCGAGCACTCGAAATTAAGGCAGTGTCTCGGGTGTTTGGTGTAAGCAATGTCGAGCACTCGAAATGGGCTAGGCGAGTGCTCGAATTCTTGGCAGAGGGCTCGGCATGGTTAATGCATGAAATTCGAGCACTCCAACAGGAATTGAGAGTGCTCGAAAATGAGGCAGTGGGTTGGGTAGGTTGGTGCATGGAATTCGAGCACTCAAACTAGAATTTAGAGTGCTCGAAAATGGCGCAGTAGGCTAGGGGGTTGTGGGTTGAAAGCTGCAAGCACTCCAAAGGGACTTTGGATTGCTCGAAATGAGCATAGAAAGCTGGAATTTTGAGCATCATGGAAGTTGAATCTTTCATCCAACATGGATGTATGCAAAAAATTTTCATTTTTATGCATGCATGAATGCAAAATTTTTCATCATGGATGCATGCATGAATTTTTTATTCTTATGCATTGTGAATGCATGCAAAATTCCTATGCATGGATAAACTGTGTATACATGATGCAATTTGCAATTTGCTTGGATACATTGGCTTGAAAGTTGAAATGTTGCATAGATGAAAAAAAATTGAAATTTTTCATGGAAATTTTTTTTCTTTAATGATGCATGCATGAATTTCAATTGCATGGAAAAATTTCCAAATTGTACAACATCACACATAGCATGGATGAATGAAATTTCTGGAGAAAATTTTTTAAAACTTTGCAAATTCATTCTAATGTAATGCATGGATGGAAAATTTTGAAAACTTTTCAACTTCTTTCTAATGCATGGACAATTTGGAAAAATTTTCAAAATGTAGCACCTTTCCAACACATGGATGATTTTGAGAAACCATGATCCAACAATGCATTGAAGATGAGAGGCTATGCATGTGAGAGCCATGTCGAAAGTCCGAGAAAATTGCCTGATAGAGCCAAAAACTTCCGGGAATGAAAACAAGAGTTAAGAAGGTCTAAGAAGCCAGTCTAAAAATGTCGGACACAACTTAAGATAGTTCCAGAGAAAGTTAAATTTTGGCATTTCTACACCGTTTCCCAGAAAATTTGCAAGGCACGAGCAATTTCAAAGAGAAGGAAGCTTGGAAATTGAAAGAATTGCTTCCCTTGAGTTGCTAAATTTAATGTCGATAGCTAGACAAAGCTAGAGCAGGCACTAATCCTCATAAATTGGATCCGTCAAGAGGACTTCCTCAACTTTTCGGGTTAGGATTGTGCCGTCAATGCAAGGCTTAGGCCGTTGGCCATTTACCTTGAAGAGTGATCCACTTGCAGGATCATGAAGTTCGATTGCTCCATGAGGAAAGACGGTAGTGACAATGTATGGACCATCCCATCTTGACCGGAGTTTACCGAAAAAGAGTTTCAAGCGGGAATTGAAAAGCCAGACCTTTTGTCCCGGGGCAAAAGACTTCTTGACGATGTGTTTGTCATGAAAAGCTTTAGTCTTTGCCTTGTAAATTTTTGCGCTTTCATACGCGTCATTACGCAATTCCTCAAGTTCATTTAATTGCAACGCACGATTAGAGCCGGCTTGTTTGAGATCAAAATTGAACCTTTTTATGGCCCAATAAGCACGGTGCTCTAATTCTACCGGGAGATGACATGCTTTGCCAAAGACAAGTCGATATGGTGACATGCCAATGGGTGTCTTATAAGCTGTCCGGTAAGCCCAAAGCGCATCATTTAGCCTTACTGACCAATCTTTGCGGTCCGGTCTAACCGTTTTTTCCAAAATGTGCTTAATCTCTCGGTTAGAAATCTCTACTTGACCACTCGTTTGAGGGTGGTAAGGTGTAGCAACCTTATGAATGACGGAATACTTAGCAAGGACGGATTTTAGATAACGATTTCGGAAATGAGATCCGCCATCACTAATGATTGCTTGGGGCGTACCAAAACGACTAAAGATGTGAGACTGAATGAAATGGATCACGACTTTATGATCATCGGTTTTGGTAGCCTCGGCTTCAACCCACTTTGACACATAATCCACCGCTACAAGGATGTACTCATAGCCATAAGAAGATGGAAATGGTCCCATGAAGTCAATCCCCCATACATAAAAAATTTCAACAATTAAAATGTTAGTGAGGGGCATCATGTCTCTTCGGGACATGGATCCAATTTTTTGACATCGTTCACACGATTTGCAAAAATTGTATGCATCCCGAAACAAGGTAGGCCAAAAGAATCCGCTTTGAAGAACTTTGTTAGCGGTCTTTTTGGCACTAAAATGGCCTCCACAAGCAAGAGTATGGCAAAAATTTAGAATGCTTGTGGCCTCGGTTTCAGGAATGCATCGCCATATGATTTGGTCCGGGCAATACTTGAATAGTTCCGGATCTTCCCAAAAGAAATGCTTGACTTGGGAGAAAAACCGGTCCCTCTCTTGTTTGGACCAATGAGCTGGAATTTTGCCAACCGCAAGATAATTGACAATATCCGCAAACCATGGAAGAGTAGAATGTGAAACTTGAAGAAGTTGCTCATTCGGAAAGGAATCACGGATGGCTGCGAATTCTGAAGATTTCTTAATAAGTAAGCGAGAGAGATGATCGGCGATAACATTGTCGGTCCTTTTTTTGTCCCGGATGTCAATGTCAAACTCTTGAAGTAAGAGGATCCATCTAATTAAACGGGGTTTTGTCTCTTTTTTCGCTAACAAATGCCTAAGAGCGGCATGATCTGAAAAGACGATGACCTTGGAGCCAAGAAGATAAGAGCAAAATTTATCCAAGGCGTACACCACGGCTAGCAATTCTTTTTCAGTGGTGGTGTAGTTCAATTGGGCATCGCAGAGAGTTTTGCTAGCATAATAAATGACATGCGGAAGTTTATCCACACGTTGGCCCAAAACCGCCCCCAATGCATAGTCGGATGCGTCACACATGATCTCAAAGGGAAGAGACCAATTAGGGGGTTTCATGATTGGGGCGGATGAGAGGAGAGTGCGAAGTTTGATGAAAGCTTCCATGCAAGCGTCATCAAAATTGAACGGAACATCCTTGGCTAAGAGATTACGCAAGGGCCGTGAGATTTTGCTAAAATCTCTGATGAAGCAACGATAGAATCCGGTATGGCCAAGAAAAGAACGGATTTGACGGACGGAATTCGGAGGAGGAAGATTAGAGATTAACTCAACTTTTGCCTTGTCTACCTCGATTCCCCGCTTAGAAATGACATGTCCTAAAACAATGCCTTCTTAGACCATGAAGTGGCTTTTCTCCCAACTTAGAATGAGATTCGTCTCTTTGCATCTTTGGAGCACAAGAGATAAATTTTTGAGACACAAGTCAAAGGAGGAGCCAAATACGGAAAAATCGTCAATGAAAACTTCCAAGAATTTTTCAACCATGTCGGAGAATATGGACATTATGCACCTTTGGAACGTTGCCGGTGCATTGCATAGACCAAAAGGCATGCGTCAATAGGCAAAAGTACCAAAGGGACATGTGAATGTTGTTTTCTCTTGATCTTGGGGGGCGATTGCCACTTGGCTATAGCCGGAATAACCATCAAGAAAACAATAGAAGCTTTGGCCGGCTAACCTTTCTAGGATTTGATCAATAAATGGGAGTGGGAAATGATCCTTCCTAGTTGATGAATTGAGTTTCCGATAGTCAATGCACACACGCCACCCGGTGGTGGTTCGTTGTGGCACGAGCTCACCCGCTGAATTTTCAACAACGGTGAGACCGGATTTCTTGGGGACAACTTGTGTGGGGCTCACCCACTTACTATCAGAGATAGGATAGATGATTCCCGCATCTAGCAATTTGATCACCTCTTTCATGACCACTTCCTTCATATTTGGATTTAACCGGCGCTGGACCTCTCTAGTAGGCTTTGCGTCATCCTCCATATGAATGCGGTGCATACAAATGGAGGGGTCAATTCCTTTCAAATCTGCCACTATCCAACCAATAGCTTCTTTATGCTCTTAGAGCACCGCTAAAAGGTTGGTCTCTTGGTCTTTTTGAAGGTCCGAGGCAATAATGACTGGAAGGGTTTGCTTTGGACCAAGGAACACATACTTGAGATGGGCCGGGAGCGGCTTAAGCTCAAGTTGTGGCGGAGATAGCAATGATGGGACCGGAGGAGTGGTGGAAAGTTGGGGAAGTGGCTCTTTTGGAATTTTCCAAGGAGGTACATCCATGACAACATTAATATCAAGCAAGGAATTGACTTCTTGAATGGCCTGATCAACATTAAAGTTTGAGAAGTCAAAATGGGACATGCAAGTTTCAAGAGGATCTTTGCTTAGAATGAAGGGGAGAGATTCTTCGACCACTTCATCAATGACATCCACAAGAAAACAATCATCCTCATTGGAGGGATGTTGAGTTGCATGAAAGATGTGGAGTTTAAATTGCATGTTTCCAAAAGCAATGTCCATCACCCCGGTTCGGCAATTAATTGATGCATTAGCCGTGGCTAAAAATGGCCTACCAAGGATCACGGGAATGTGCTTTTTTGGGTCATGGACCGGTTCCGTATCAAGAACCACAAAATCTACCGGGAAGTAGAATTTGTCCACTTTGATGATAACGTCCTCGAGAATACCTCGTGGATGCTTGACCGATCTATCGGCAAGTTGTAAAACCATGGAAGTCGGCTTAAGATCTCCCAAACCAAGTTGTAGGTAGACTGAGTATGGAATTAAATTCACACTAGCTCCTAAGTCAAGGAGGGCCCTCTCGATTTTGCTGTCACCAATGACGCAAGAGATTGTGGGGGCGCCCGGATCCTTATACTTCGGAGGAATGCTGTGCTGAATGATAGCACTAACATTTTCAGTCAACCTCACATTTTTTGGCAAATGATTTTTAGAAGTGCGCTTTTGAGTGCACAAATCTTTGAGAAATTTTGCATAGGGAGGGATTTGCTTGATAGTATCCAAGAGGGGCAAGTTAATCTTCACTTGCTTGAAAACTTCCCACATGTCTTGAATTTTACAATTCTTGTTTCCAAAATGTGTTGACTCTTGAAGACGTTGAGGAAACGGAGCTTTTGGCTCATAAGTAGTTTCCACATTTGGGGTGACATGTGTGGGATTTCTGTGAATGGTATTTGGACAAGAGTTTGGATTAGAAGAGCTTGAATTTGGATTAGAAGAGCTTGGATTCGGATTTTTCAAAGGAGAAACTTCCTCACTTTTGTCTCCATCGACCTTGTTGTCAACCACTCTACCACTCCGAAGGGTGGTGATAGCTTGAACTTGTTCATGAGTCGGCCCACTCAGAGGAGGGGTTTCGTCAATCACATGCATTCCTCTAGGATTTTCAAAAGGTTGAGAGGGAAGCTTGCCCTTGTCCTTTTGAAGCAATTGATTCACCGAGTTAGCTATTTGGCCCACTTGATTTTCGAGATTAGCTATGGATTGAGTATGAGAGTGAACCATTTGGAGAGTAGGCTGCAAGGATGTCAAGAGTTGCTTGTTGGCATCCATTATTTGCTTATTTAATGATTCCATCATTTGCTTGTTTACAGCTACTATCTCGTCAGTTGGACACACAGGAGGTTGATTGGAGACATTTGGATTGTAAGGAGGACGGTAGCTTGAAGAGGCTTGGAAAGGTCTACCATGATATTGAGAAGAGGGCTGATTTTGCCGCCCTTGGTTTTGGAATTGGGAATTTTGTGGGGCTTGTTGCCGCCACAAGAAATTCGGATGATCTCGCCAACCCGGATTGTAGGTGTTGGAATATGGATTGTTCCCGGGCCGCGAGAACATGGCATTAGCTTGCTCTTGGTTGGGATTGGGAAATTGCTTCGGTGTGGGGCAATCTTCCGAGAGATGGAATGGACTAGTACATGAAGCACAAACTGAACTTGCCGAATTTTGAGACAATGAAGGAGGAAGATGTGGTGCCATCAATTGGTAGAATTTATGAGCGATGGCATCCACTTGAGATGATTCCTCCCTTATTGATTTTGGTTGACAAGGGTTGGTGTTGTTTGGAGTGGTTGCGGTCGGAGCCCTACGAAAATTGTGTTGAAGTGAATTTTCACTCAAATTCTCAAGTAAGGTCCAAGCCTCATCCGCATTCTTGGACATGAACATCCCACCACAAGAAGAATCAACCATGAATCTATGGGTTTCGGTCAAGCCGGCATAGAAAGCTTGCACTAATTGCCATTTTGGGATCAAATGATGAGGACACTTCCGAAGAAGATCTTGTAACCTTTCCCAAGTCTCGTGGAGTTGTTCTCCATCAACTTGAGAAAAGCTTAGAATGGAACGCCTCATTTGGTTGGTTTTACTCACCGGATAATACTTCTTAAGAAATTCTTGTTGCAATTGAGCCCAAGAAGTAATAGAGTTGGGAGCGAGGAATTCAACCAATATTTTGCCCTATCCTTTAGGGAGAATGGGAAAAGATGGAGATGAAGTGCATTGTCCGGAAAACCTTTCAACCGGATGGTCGAGCAGATTTCAAGGAACTCATCAAGATGCTTATACGGATCTTCATTATCAAAGCCATGAAATAATGGAAGCATTTGAATGGTACTAGACTTGATCTCATATTGAGCTGCATCGATGTCTGGCATCACTATACAATAAGGAGAAACATAGGTGGTAGGAATGAAATGATCTCTAAGAGTCATTGGTTCTACATTAGGAATTTCAGCCCTTTCATTCCCCGGATTTCCTACGTTATCCCCCATTGTATTGAATTCAGTTTCAAGATCCCTTGTAAGAGTGGGTTCCCTAAGGTTCCGTCTAAGAGTTCTTTCAAGTGAATTTATATCAATAGGCGAGTCAAGTGTGGGTAGAGAGAGTGACCTACGGCCAAACATCAACAATTCACAACAACATCATCACAACAAATCTTTATCATCAACTCCACATACGATGTTCCCTTTCTCCTCAATTATTAAGACAGAAAATAAATGGCCACGACAAGGACCGATGCTTGTACACGAAATTAAACAAGATAATAGCCTCTACAAGGGCTTCACAACTAAATTAACTACTTCTAAAATTAACACATGTACTGTATCCACAATTCGAAACTAGAAGTCACTAGACTTACCTGGGGTCTTCTAGACTTACAATTTGCTAGCAATTCCACGGCGAGCTTCGAGTCCCTAGGATCTCACTTACAACACAAAGATGGTTAAAAAACACAAGAAATATTCACAAAACACAGTATTCATAATCAAACTAAATTTAACCCTAGAACGATGGTCGCTAAATTGTTTGCAGTCCCCGGCAACGGCGCCAAAAATTGATCGGTTGATCAACTAAACATCAACCTTCGCAATAGCACGAATCATTGTAAAATAGGGCTATTGGTCGGGTAAGTCGAACCACTGGGACTGCGCTAGTCTTACGGCAACCTTAGTGTCTAGAATCTTTCTCGAATGATGAGGGGGTGTTCATAAAGGTTTTGTTTGTTGTCACTTAAATTAGGAATTTAAAGTGCATAAAACATATTTGCAAGGAATTTAGGATGAAATAGAACAATAGAGAAGAGGAGACTAGGGAAGTGAATCCGCCTCCATCCCTATACATATGCTAGATTAGACCTAAATTGGGGAAAAACAACATATGATGGTCAAGACTTACATAGCAACACATGGTTGCCATATAAGTAATCAAGAGGTACATTAGGTCTCAAACAAGTATAATCCATCAAAAGATAAACATGCTTAGACTACCTAACTAAGGTGTAGCTTATACACATTTACTTAAATGAGAGACTATCAAGTTCTTGACAAAATGATAAAGCACATGGAGTTAGAGATTAAGCATACACCATCAAAGGACTTCCTAAGCAATGGTCTATCAAAGTCACCTATCAACATGCCATGAAACCATTTCATAACCTTGCTTCCACTCTCACCATGAAAAACTCAAGCAATATGATTACTCTAAGACATCATCTAAAGCAAGATAATCAACTTAAAGAAATCATCCATACATGTATCAACATTCATTACAACAAATGAGGTGCTCTTGGTTATGAAAAGACCATAAAATATACATGGCAAATCCCCAAAATAGACTATCCTAGGACACGCTTACAAGGGAGGGACTTCATCACCTCCCTAGAGAAAGAGTTAGTTATCCATTGCTAAGCTAGAAGAAGGAAGAAGCTCCATCTTCATGGCCATTTTCGTGCAACCTTCTTGGAGCTTGAAGAACACACCTCCTTTGCTCCCTTCTCTCTCCTCTAATCTTGTAGAAAATGTAGGATAGGATCCATGTGGCCCTTAGTTGCCTTATATCTATCAACTAAGCTTTCTCTCTCCTCCAAAGACATTCCCAACCACTCCATAAAGGAGGGTGGAAATGTGGAAACCAATGCACAAGTGGGCTGAAGAGGGGTGCATTTCCGAGCTGCAATCTGGCTGATTTTTGAGCACTCGAAGAGTGGTCTCAAGCACTCTAAATTAGTGTAATGTGCAACATGCTTTTCTTGCTCAGCACTGACCTACTTTGGTAAAACTGCTATAACTTTGTACCCCGAACTCCAAATGATGATCTGTTTGAAGATTTGGAGAGCTGATTCAGTGCTTCAAAAACTTCATGTTTTGATGAAGACCCAATTCTCAAGTCTGGTTGGTCGAAAATGGGGAGAAAGGCAGTACTTCAGTGCTGCCAGGCAGTTCTGCACACCTCTGTTAAGAAGATCATAACTCTCTGTTCCGAACTCCAAATCATGAACCGCTTGAAGATTTGGAAAGCTGATTCAGAGCTCTAAATCTTTTATGTTATGATGGAAGTCCAGTTCTTGAGTTTGCTAGGTCAAAAATGGCGACAAAAGTCAGGTTCTACCGCTGCCAGAAATTCAGAATTGGCACCCTTTTTGTTCATAATTCCACAAGGCATCATTTTTGCTTCCTTTTTGCACTTTAACCTGAAAATGCACAAAAACATGCAAATGGAGTTAATCTACATAAAATAATCAATTAATGGACTTTGTTAATGTAATTTAGGGCGCCTGAACATACAGTATTCAGCGCTTATCAATGATATGTTTAATGAATGCTATTTTGGTTCATTTGATGGTTTATGCCTATTCTTGATGGTTTGTGCCTCTCCCCTAGTCTAGATAGCTTTATTTTCATGCTAGTAGTGTAGATTTAGTGTAGTGGTAGTGTAATGTTAGATGGGAGGACAATCTACTCTTGATGTTTGATGTTCCATGCTTGTGAGTCCAAATGGCATATTCCTCTAATATTGTGTTGTATGTGGATTTTGAGCTTAATGAAGGATTAATGACTAGTTATGATATGTTGTATCTTTCACATGTGTTTAGACAATTTATTCCTCTCCCAATAGATATTTTGTACCTCTCACATGATGTTTAGATAATGCATGTTTAACTAAATCATCCTTATGGATTGCTTGGACTATGAGCTTAATGAAAGGTTCAATGACTTGAATTGTTATTTTGTTATATTCACATGATATTTAGACAATATATTCCTCTACCAATAGATGTATTGTGGCCTCACACATGTTGATTGAGACAATTTGCACTTGTTGAGTCACCCTTACCAATTGAATGTCTTTTACACACACAACATTGTTGCAACACATCCATTACCCTCAATTGATCACTTGTTAGTAGTATAGAAAAGTATTGCTTGGTGGTGATCTCTACACCCCAAGACCTCTCTCTCTCTTGTTTACTTCATATTATTTTATTTAGTTGAATTCAATTTAGCTTAATCAACCAACCCAATTCTCTTTTGCAATCATTTGGTATGCTAGAGTCGAAGTTGAAATTCCAACATGTATAATCCCTTGGGACGATCCCTACTCACTCTTGCTACATTAGTAGTGGTGTTGGTAGTGGTTTTTATAAATTTAAATTTGACATAAAAGGCTTTTCTTGAACCACACATTCACTACATTTAGTTTGGCGTATTGGAACGGCCGTCGTCATTATGCAAACGAAAACTCAAAACGGGAAAATAAGAAATAGGAAAAAGATGAAAAAAAGAAATTACTAAAAAAAGGAAAGGAAGGAAAATGACCGGGTCATTACAACCTACTCTCCTTAAAATGATTTCGTCCCCGAAATCGAGTCGACCTGAAAGAGAGAATAAATTGGGATACTGAGAGTGAACCTCCTGTTCGAGCTCCCAGGTAGCCTCCTCAATGCCGTAATGTCTCCACAACACCTCAACCAATGAAATGGTCTTGATCCACAAGACCTGCTACTGTGAATCAAGAATCTGGACCGGACCTTCCTTGTAGGTCACGTCCTCATCAACAACCACATCAGTCCACCGCAGAACATGCGATGGATCTGGCTCGTACTTCTTCAGCATGAGAACATGAAAGACCTCGTGAACCCTATCCAGGTCTGGTGGTAATGCCAAACGATAAGCAACCTCACTGATGTATTCCAAAATCTCAAATGGTCTAATGAACCTAGGAGACAACTTGCCCGTCTATCGAAATCTTAGAAGCCCCTTGCGTGGAGAAATCTTAAGAAAGATATGATCTCCCACCTCAAAAGCAAGGATCTCCTCCTCCTCCTATTGTTGTGATAGTTTTTATTTCCAATAATAAATAGCCACTCGCAATAGCATGAATCTTTGTACGATAGTACTATATAGAGGGTGTCGAACCCACAGGGAGATGAGTGTACTTCATTTTACCTTAAACTAATTTTTCTTGGTTTACAGGTAACTGGTTGAATTGATTGATTGGTTGTCACGATTATAAACTGAAATTAAACTAAAGTGATCAGAGAGAGAAAGGTCTTAAGGCTTTGACTTCACCACAACCTTCATACTATAGTTAACTATTTCAACTCTGGGGATTTAACAAATTATTTTTCAAATGAATTGAACTCAATAACATTCATTCAATTCGGTTTTTAAAGAAAGATGTTTTATAAATTGCAGTTAACTATAACGTATATCTGGTTAGCATGGACTATCAACCTACCTACTCTGACTAATTTTGTAAACAATCCATCTTTCTTAAGCTTAGACTATGAAAACATTCAGCTATAAAAAATATTAGAACACCATTACATAACCTCCATTCTTATGTCTGGTAGGGCTCCGCCAGATGCCGTCCAATAAGAATGGGTTGAGAATAGATTACGAACAGTTATATCTAAGATAAGGTAATAACAATTTGAAAACTATTTGAAACATTAAAATCCAATTGAGTTGTCTCAATTGTTCAAAATCATGTAATCAGAAACATAATATATATTAAAAATATCCAGAGTTAAAACAATCAAACCATAGTACTTAGATTGGGTTATATCAGTGCCTTAAGAGAGGAATTAACTACTCTGCCAAATATCATCTACGTTGTGGTCATCTTCATCGTCATGGACGGTACTTCTCTTCTCAGGATATTCACATTCTAAGGTTATGGAAACCCTAAAAGTCGCCGCCACAGTATCAACCTTTTAAATAATACGAGAAAAAAGGACCTCTTCTATCAAGGCTTGTGCCTTCTTTTATAAAAGAAAATAAAGGTTTTGTGGGCTTTTAGGTCTTCTGGCCCATCTGGAGTGAAATATGACTTATAAAAGAATAATCTCGTAGCTTTAAATTTGATCTGTCCTGGAAGGCTCGAGCTTAAGAAATAGAGCTCGAGCTTTGGGGCTTAGGCTCGAACTTTGGGAACAATGCTCGAGCTTCATTGATTTATTGCTCAAGCTTCAAAAGATGGTGCTCGATCTCCATTTTCATACTTAGTCAAGTTTCTTCAACTATTTTCTGAAGCGTCTTTTCCTTCAACTCTTATAATATTTTGGGGTTCTCTTCTTTTAACATTGCTCGATCCAAGCTTCATAAGGCTCGAGATTTTGGTACCAAGCTCGAGTTTTAGGTACTCAAGGCTTGAGCTTTGAATGATGGTGCTCGATCCTTGAGGTCCAGCACGAGGCCCTAGGAGCTTGGTTTTCCTTTAAAATCAACTCTTCAAATTTCGACGCCTCATGCTCGAGCTTGAGGGCCAAGGCTCGAGCACCACTGAGTAAGGCTCGAGCTCTGGAGGTACAAGGCTTGAACTTCAATGCCTTGTTAATCTTTTTTTTTTTTTTTTTTTGCAGGGCTCGAGCCTTAGAACTCTGGCTCGAGCTTTGGTACTTGAATTCTTCCAAACTTCACCATTAAGCTCTCGACTTGCTTTGAATGACCGACAATGACTTTGTAAGCTTCGATATCAGTCTTTTCATCATAAAGTCCCAGTTTTAACCGATTCTCTGGGAAAGTACCTATAAACACACAATAAGCACAAATTAGTCGAACAATGGATAGAAATATCACTTTAGGCCTTAACATATGTATATTTAGGGGCTCGAATATGTAATATTTAGCGCTCATCACACCCCTAAACTTACATATTGCTAGTCCCTTAGCAATACAGAACTAAAGAGCCGCTTTCATGGGAATCACGGTTGTATTTAGCCTATGCAACAAGCCTTTAAACCCCTAGGTTACCCCTAACGGATGAGTTATAATATCATGAGGTTTCCAGTTATGGTACCCATAAATATCTCAAACAGTGCCTTAATTGCACAATAAGCTCATTCAAGCCTGTTTTCAAATCATAATATCCCTACAGTTCATCAATTAATCAAATATAGCAAGTACAACTAATTATATTAACCATAAAAACTTTCAACTTCCAATTTCAATTTAGTAGCCATAGTCCCTATATGTCAGTTTAATCATTTATTCAACAATCTCAATCTCCAAAACTCTTTAATAGTGAACTTACAGTCAAACATTTGGCTTACTGTCTATACTTGCATTTATTCTTTGCTATTCCTCAACTCACAGACAAACTTTTCAAATTGTAACTCCTAAGGCATTATTATTTTTTTTCCACTGGTATGCATTTTTCAAAAAGGATACTGTGCAATGCTCAAGTTTATTAAGCTTTCTAAATCACCCATGTAACGAACTTTCGGCCAATGACTCCCAAACCAGATGGTCTTAGGGCATTAAATGATAAAGCACCCCTCCGGACTTAATTGTTTAAGTAATCTAGGAAACCTAAACCCCTTATGTAATAAGCTTTCAGCCAACGACTCCCAGACCAGATGGTCTTAGGGCATTAGGTGTCAGAACACACCCCTAAGGACTTAATTGCTCAAGCAATATAGGTACAAACTTGAACTTGACCCTTTTCTACTTTTTTTTTTTTTTCATTCACATTGGTGAAGAATTTTTTTTTTTTCATTTATTGCATTGCATACATACCTTTTCTTGCTTTTCTTTTATTATATATATTTTTGTATACCTTGGTTATCAAAATTATCAACTCCACCTGCTCATCTCAATTTAACTCAAAACAAAACAAGACTTCTAGTTCATACCCTACAGAATTCATGCAAGTGTGAATATGTGCAAAGTGTAGTATTTCTGAGATCAATATCGTCAAATAATAATCATCCTAACAAACTGAACCACTGGCCACCAACTGATTTAAAAAAATTTCAAGAATCCCCTTTTCAACATTATTTTGGCATACAAACCATTTCTAACCAACATCAGATTGCAAAAAGAATATATGACAATCAACAGACTCAAAATCATGCTTGTAACATCAAATTTTAAGACCTTGTGTTATTCCATTAAAAATTTTGAAAATCTCCTCTTACCCCCAAACTGAGTGTGCACATTATCCTCAATGTGTGAAAATAAAATAGAGTTAGAAAGATATTACCATACAACCTCAAACCAACAAATATATACTAATATGAAGCACGAAAGGGCAAATAAGAAGTCACCACCAAACTTAGTCTGTAGTACGTGGCAAAATCAGTACACTCTAACACACATCAGAGTAACAAGTATATGGAGTAATAACAGAGAAATATCACATGTAGCTCAAATATCAACACAAATATACGATAGGAAAAAAACATGTATATAAATAAGCAAAATCAGTACAATGCTTTTTTTAAAAACAGACTTACGACAGAAATACAGCATGGAGAAATAAATACATCAAAAATACTGCCCTAGTCTCCAAAAGTGCCTATCTAATAAATCAAAATACAGAAAAGCCTTAGACAACTAATCCATATGAGGTGGAGGAGGATCTGTAGAAGTAGATGCAGTAGACGGAGTGCGACGTAGAAGCTCAGTAAGAATGCTCTACTGTTCCATCAGTATCTGTCTCAACACTATTTGTCCATTTTGTAGCTCTACCACCCTGGCATGTAACTTTTTGATCTCAGCATGAGAAGAACTCTCAGGTTATGCTGCAGGAATTGGCCTCTTCCTCGGTGGTGCCTAGCCATCAGAGGTATCCATCCCATCCTATGTGGCCTTATTATCATCCTCTGCTAGTTTAGCAGTAACTGCTATATAACCCTTATCGCCAAACTTTACTGCATTGTGGCGATTTACTGGCATATGTGTCCACACCTTATTCCATTCCTTCATTCCAAATAGAGGGGATTCATCACAAGACTCCTCTTTCTTATCTACCACAAAACCCTATAGCTCTAATAGTCGTGTAATCATATATGGAAATGGTAGCTTATGGGTAGGAACTTTCTTATGTGGTCTAATTTCTGACCAAAACTCCAGTAACTAACATAAAATCATCCTAGGAAATGAATACCAATGCTCAAACTGAATAGCATAGAGTGCTTGAAGAAAATTAGTATTCTGAATATTTTTGTGCCCAAGAGGATGGACATTAGCAGATATAATAGAATCCAGAATCCATAACCTCTTTGGAATCTTAGCTTTGGTAGTACTACTCCTCTTTTTCCTGGTAAATCTACCATCACACAAATTCTGAATTAAATTCTTTGCAATTGGTACCCTAGGGAAAGGCATGAAAGTAGGACAACTATGCCTCTCATCTACTACCTCAGGAAGCTTATGATAACATTCTAAAGCTGCAGTAATAGTACAAGGATTAACAATCAACTCATGCCTATCGATCATAGTCCTAAGCTCCCAAAGGTCATCCTTACTATAAATAAGATTGAGATAAAACAAACGAACAAGACGAGGATAAGCAATCTAAGTAACAGAAACCATAAGATGCAGAAAATGCCTATAACTAAAGGACTTCATAGCCTATCTAGTGGGAGGATCAGTGATGAACGCCTGATAATCAAAGGTTGTCTTATAAGAAATTGGGATTGTCTTCCAAGCACTTGGCAAAACATCTTTAGTCGCCCTAGCAAGCTTAAAAAGAGCAGGACGAACCATCTTAACTTTCAAGTAATAGTACCCTTAAAGAAAGTCCCTTAAATCACTAAAATTCTCCAAATTCTGCAATCTGAGAACTGAGGCTCGAGCTTAACCTTCTGGGCTCGAGCTTGACCCAATGCTCGAGCTTAAAGATGCAGAGCTTGAGCTTTACCTGAAACTATACCAATACAGTTCTCAGAAATTAATATATAGATCAACAAGGAATCCTTTAAACAACTATTCTACGCAGATAACTTATGAAAACCCAACTAATCATTCATCCAAAAATCTATAAACTTATGAAACTCATGCGTTCCTAATCTAGATCTAGAAAGTTAATCAACTAAGGAAGCAATGAGAAGAAGAAGATGATAAAGATTTTTACCTGATTACTACTTGCAACTTTGGAAAGAGATTGTCAAAGATTATGGTGAATTAGTATGAAGAAGAAAACTTAGAGAGAAATTTTGAGAGAGAGATGATGATAGAATGAAAGAAGGAGAACTCGTGTTTTTTATGCACTTTTAAAACCCAAGGCTCGAGCTTTAAGACTTAAGAGCTCGAGCCTTCCACCAAAAACCCTTAAGTTAGCGATGAAGAATGGCTCGAGCTTAGCGTATGCAAGCTCGAGCTTTTGATAGCTAATGCTCGAGCTTTAGAATGAAAGCTCGACCTTTGAGGACAAAATTTTTATATTTTTATATTTTTTTAATTTTTATTTCTTTTTCTTAATAAACCTAAACCTAACCTAAACTAAACTAGAAATAAAATAACAATAAAAAGAAACTAAAAACCTAAAAACTAAAGCAAAACTAAAAATAAAAAGAAAAATAAACTAAAATATAACATACAAATGCTAAGTTTAAAGTTGATAGCTTGACTATATGCTAATGTTTAACGTCGATAGCTCAACGAAAACTGACCTCTCTAGTCCAAGTAAATAGGATCATAAAGTTCTATTGCCTCCACTATGCCGCTCTGCACACTACCCCCTATATAGTGTTTAAGTCTCTGTCCATTAACTTTGGACACTTGTCCAGTTTAGCAATCTTGTATCTCTATTGCACCATAAGGTGTAACAGAAATAACCATATATGGACCCTCCCAACGTGACTTCAGCTTTCCAGGAAAAAGTTTCAGTCATGTATTAAACAACCAAACCTTCTTCACAGGCTCAAAAGTCTTACGCAAGATATGATTATCATGAAGTGCCTTAGTCTTTGATTTGTAAACCTTAGCACTCTCATAAGCATCATTACGTAATTCTTCAAGCTTAGTTAGTTGAAGCTTCCTGTTAGAACCAACAGAGTTCATATCAAAATTGAGCTTTTTTATGGCCTAGAAAGCTCTATGTTCTAACTCTACAGGAAGATGACACCCTAGACGATAAGGTGACATACCAATCAGAGTCTTAAAAGCTGTTTGGTAAGCCCACAAAGCATCATTTAGTCTGAATGACCAATCCTTATGATTTGGCTTAGCCCTTTTTTTAAGAATTCTCTTAATCTCACGATTGAATATTTTAACTTGGCCACTTGTTTAGGGATGACAGGGAGTAGCGACTTTATGAGTGATGGAGTATTTTTGTAGCAAAGTACAGAAATATCTATTACAGAAGTGAGCACCCCCATCACTAATAATAGCTTTGGCATACCAAACCGACTAAAAATGTTCGTTTGAATGAACTCAACCATGACTGTATGATCGGCGGTTTTAGTAGCCGCTGCTTCAACCCATTTAGACACATAATCAACAGCCATAAGAATATACTCATTTTTATCTGACTGAACAAAAGGACCAATGGAATCAATACCCCATACATCAAAAACGTCAATGATTAAGATCGGAGTTAAGGGCATCATGTTTCTTCTAGAAATTGATCCTAACTGCTGACATCAAAGGCATGGCCTACAGAACAAATATGCATCCCGAAAGAGTGAAGGCCAAAAAAAACCACACTGAAGAATTTTAGCTACAATTTTCTTTGCATTGAAATGACTTTCACAAGCCAAACTATAGCAAAAGGTCAGAATACTATGAAACTCACTCTCAGGAACACATCTATGAATGATTTGGTCAGCACAGTACTTGAAGAGCTGGGGATCTTCCCAATAATACATCTTAATCTGAGAGAAGAATCGATCTTTTTCCTGCTTTGACCAATATAAATGAGTTTTGCCTATTATGAGATAATTCACAATATCAGCAAACCAAGGCAAATCCGTATGAGAAACCCAAAAAGGAATCATAAACTGGAAGTGAAGTTGAGGTATCCTCAATCAAAATTCTAGAAAGATTGTCAGCTACTAAATTCTCTGACCCTTTCTTATCCCGAATTTCGTAATCTAACTCTTGAAGCAAGAGGATCCATTGAATCAAACAAGGTTTGGTTTCCTTTTTGGAGAGAAGATGTCTTAAAGTAGAATGATCAGAATAGACCACTACTTTGGAACCCAACAGATATGATCTGAATTTGTCCAAAGTAAAGACAACTACAAACAACTCTTTTTCAGTAGTGATATAATTTAATTGTGCATCTGAAAGAGTTTTGCTCGTATAGTAGATAATATGAGGAAGTTTATCTACTCGTTATCCCAAGACAGCATCCATAGCACAATCAAATGTGTCACACATGATCTCAAATGAAAGAGCCCAGTTTGGAGGATTCATAATTGGAGCTGAAGAAAGAAGAGAGCGAAGCTTATGGAAAGCTCCTAAGCATGATTCATCAAAAACAAAAGGAGCGTGCTTTGCAAGTAGATTACATAAAGGACGAGAAATTTTGCTAAAATCTTTAATGAAACGTTGATAAAACCCGGCATGCCCAAGAAATGATCGCATTCCCCTTACGGAGGTAGGAGAAGGCAATTTAGAGATTAAATCTACTTTGGCTCTATCAACTTCAATACCTCTCTCTGAAATGATATGTCCTAAAACAATCCCCTCTTGAACCATAAAATGGCTCTTCTCCCAACTAAGAATAAGATTAGTTTCCCTACAATGCTGAAGCACTAGGGACAGATGTTGGAGACAGTTTTCGAATGTGGACCCGAAAACAGAGAAGTCATCCATAAAGACCTCGAGAAACTTTTCATCCATGTCCAAAAAGATAGACATTATACACCTCTGGAATGTTGCTGTGCATTACACAATCCAAAAGGCATCCATCTATATGCAAATGTACCGAATGGACAAGTGAAAGTAGTTTTCTCTTGATCCGTAGGATCAATGGCCACCTGATTATAGTCGGAATATCCGTCTAAGAAGTAATAATAGCTTTGGCTAGCTAACTGCTCTAAGATCTGATCAATGAATGGTAATGGAAAATGATCTTTTTTAGTAGCAGAGTTAAGTTTCCGGTAATCAATACACACACACCATCCAACAACAGAGGAGCGTTGTGGAACTAATTCATCCTCGGAATTCTCAACTACTGTAATACCTGACTTTTTAGGTACTACCTGAGTAGGACTTACCCACTTGCTATCTAAGATGGGGTAGATTATTCCCGCATCTAGCAACTTTACAACTTCCTTCATAACCACCTCCTTTATATTAGGATTCAATCTTCTTTGGAGTTCCCGAGATGTTCGGGAATCCTCCTCCAAATAAATCTGATGCATACAATTGTGGGACTAATTCCTTTTAAATCAGCCACACTCCACCTAATAGCCTCTTTATTTTGCTTAAGAACTTTTGAGAGACTACTTTCTTGAGAACGTGTAAGATTGGAAGCATTGATCACCGGGAGGGTGTCATTTAAACCCAAGAAAGCATACTTGAGCTTGTCTAGTAGTGGCTTAAGCTCAAGCTTAGGTAGAGACTCTAAGGAAGGAATAGGCGGAGTACTAGAAAGTGGAGGAGAATTTGTGATAGGAGTGGAGTTAAGTAATGAATTCACTTCAGCTATTGAAGATTCGATATCGAAGTTTTTATAATTGAAGTGATTCAGACAAGCTTCTAAAAGATCATTGAAAAAAATAGTTGGGAGTGATTCCTCGACCAACTCATCAATAACATCAAGGAAGAAGCATTCACTATTATCGTGGGGATGATGAATAGCATTGAAGATGTTCAGATTGACTTTCATATTCCCAAAAGATAAATCCATGGCTTCAGTCCTACAGTTAATGCAAGCATTCGCTGTGGCTAGAAAAGGATGCCCAAGAATGACTGGAATATACTTTTTGGAATCGTGGACCGGTTATGTATCAAGAACTAAGAAATCAACCGAAAAAAAGAACTTATCCACTTTTATGAGTACATCTTCAACAATACCTCGTGATTGTTTGACAGAATGGTCCGCATGCTATGGAACAACCGATGTAGGTTTTAACTCTCCCAAACCTAGCTTCTCATATACCGAGTAAGGAATAAGATTCATACTTGCTCCAAGATTAAGAAGTGCTCGCTCTATCACATTGTTTCCAATGATGCAAGAAATTGTAGGAGCACCAGGATTTTTAACCTTAGAGGAGTGTTGTACTTAAGAATAACTCTGACTTGCTCGGTGAGATAAATTTTCTTAGGAACTTGGCTTTTGGATTTTCTCTTGAGAATGCACAAGTCCTTTAAAAATTTGGAGTAGGCTAGAATTTACTTTATAGCATCAAGTAGAGGAAGATTG
The DNA here is from genome assembly GCF_030987335.1 of Cornus florida. Taxonomy (NCBI): domain Eukaryota; kingdom Viridiplantae; phylum Streptophyta; class Magnoliopsida; order Cornales; family Cornaceae; genus Cornus; species Cornus florida. The sequence goes on from NW_026775578.1 coordinate 71,181,791, forward strand.
ATTTTGACCTGTTTAAAGACTTCCATCATATCTTGGATTTTCTCCCCTTGCTTACCAAAGGAGGAGGGTTCATTGAGATGTTCAGGATAAGGCGCTCTTGGCTCATAAGCTATCTCAAGGTTGGGAGCAGATGAAGAAGTGACTCCACCTTCAACTCCTGTTGTGGTTTGTGGAATAGAGTTTGAGGAAATATCCTTGGAATGTGGATTATGAATGATAGGAACAATGAGAACCCTAAGCCTCTCTTTTTCTTCCTGTCATTTTTCAACTTGATTATCAACCACTTTACCACTCCTCAATGTAGTAATAGCCTGAACTTGCTCATGATGAATACCTAAGGAATTGGTTTCATCAATCATGTAAATCTGCCCTCTCAGGTTGGCTACTGGCTGACTAGGCAGCTTTCCATCCTCTCTTCGAGATAAAGTACTTAATATTTGTCCAACTTGTGCCTCTAACTTTGCTATGGCTTATGAATGGGAATTAAGAAGTTGGGTATTGGCTTTAAGATCAACAAGAGCACTGAGTACTTGATCGTCAAAAACAGAATTTCTAGGAGGAGGTAGACGATTAGGAGTTTGAGTGGGTTGATTCCTGAACTGATGTGGATGATAAATAGCAGATTGATTGAAAGAGATATTTTATGGTAGATGATTAGATGATTTTTGGTACTGTCCCTGTGATTGTGGAACAGTGGCTCCTTGACTTTGATTATGCCATAATAGATTTGGATGATCTCTCCAGCCAGGATTATATATAGAAACGTATCGATTGTAAGCTGGTTTAGAGAATGTAATATTCAATTGCTCATGTGGGACCTCAGATGATTGTCCTATCATAGGGCAAGTGTCAGTAAAATGGGAAGGATTAGCATAAATTGAACAAACTTCCTTTGGTAAGGTAGTTTGTGGATTAACAACAGAAACAAATGATAAGACTTGATCAAACCTATGGTTCAATGCTTTTATTTGAGCGACAAACTCACTAGATTTGTCTACCTCATAAAGTTTTTCAACCTTATGCATTCTAAGTGAAGACCTAGACCTAGAGGAAGAAGTATGTTGCATTGAATTTTCACTTAGGGCCTCAAACAGTTCCCAAGCGTTAGCCGGACTCTTACATAGAAAAGCTCCATTACTGGATGCATCAACCATATTTCTATAAGAATCAGAAAGACTATCATAGAAAATCTATACTAAGTGCCATTTAGCAATATCATGGTATGGACACTTTCTTAGAAGATCATTATATCTTTCCCATGATTCATGGAACTGTTCTCTTAGGATTTGGGAGAATGTCATGATATCTCTTCTCATTTGAGAGGTTTTACCCACTGTGTAGTACTTTTTGAAGAACTCTTGTTGTAACATGTCCCATGTAGATATGAAATTTGTTGGAAGGGACTGCAACCAAGTTCTTGCTTTGTCCTTGAGAGAGAATTGGAAAAGTCGCATCCTGAATGAATCATTGGTAAGAGTGGTCAACTTGGTAGTCGAACACAATTTCAAAAATACATCCAAGTGCGTATAACGATCCTCTGTTACAAACCCATGGAAAGTAGGAAGCATTTGGATCATAGCAGGCTTGATCTCATAATGGGTTGCATCAGCATCAGGAAATAAAAAGCACGAAGGGGAAGTGTATGTGGTTAGAATAAAATGATCCCTCAATTGTGGTTGTGGAGGAATAGGTGCTCTTGGCCCTCCATTACCATTACCATTACCATTGCCATTGCCATTACCCGGCGCATCACGATTATCATCCATGTTATTAGAGGAACATCCTACTGAATTTAAATCATTTTTAAGTTTTCTTAATTGACTAAGAGTTCTCTCTATTTTAGGATCATGAACTAAAGGTTCTGACTGAGTATGGCGAGTTAACATGCACTAATTCCACTAACCCTAATAGTAACAAAAATAAAATTTCTAAGCAAAAGAAAACAGCAAAAACTCATAGAAGGTTTTATAAACCAAAGCTTTTTATCCCTTAAGTGTCTTTGTTCTCACTACTACTTTCCTGCACTTGAAAAGAAAAAGAATTAAGGTGAGATATCAAAAACTCCAAAGACTGGTAAACCAAAGATAATAAACTAATTAAAAACTAAACAAATAAAAAAATTCTCCGGCAACGACGCCAAAAATTTTTGTGTCAGTTTTTATTTTCAATAATAAATAATCACTCGCAATAGCATGAATCTTTATAGGATAGTACTATATAGAGGGTGTCGAATCTATAGATAGATGAGTGTACTTCATTTTGCTTTTAACTAATTACAGGTAACTGGTTGAATTGATTGATTGGTTGTTACGATTATAAACTGAAATTAAACTAAAGTGGTCAGAGAGAGAGAGGTCTTAGGGCTTTGACTTGACCAAAACCTTCATACTATGGTTAACTATTTCAACTCTGGGGATTTAACAAATTATATTTCAAATGAACTGAACTCAATAACATACGTACAATTCAATTTTGAAAGAAAGATGTTTTATAAATTATAGTTAACTATAACCTATTTGCGGTTAGCATGGACTATCCACCTACCTACTTTAACTAATTTTGTAAACAATCCATCTTTCCTAAGCATAGACAATATAAAAACATTCAGTTTTAAAAAACATTGGAACACCATTACATGACCTCCATTCTTATGTCTGCCAGGGCTCCGCCAAATATAGTCCAATAAGAATGGGTTGAGAATAGTGTTAGTCACTAATTGACTCTAGAGGGGGGGTGAATAGAGTCAAGGAGCAATTTTTTCAATTTAAAAATTATATTTCTACCAAGCTGTTGAATATCAGTTTATTGAAATATTCAAGCAAAATAAAGCACAAAAATAAGAGAGATAGAGATAAGAGATTGCAAACAATGACTCGGTGATTTAGCGAGGTTCGAAAACTCCTACTCCTCGGCTCAAGATCCCCCTTGAGACTTCCCAAATTCACTAGAGCTTCTCCTTAATGGTGGAGAGCAAACCTTCACTTTTGAAACAAGATCTTGCTTCTCTTCTTTACTAGGAGAACACCCTTCTCCTAGGCTTTCTTTTGGGTTACACCAACCCTTTACAATAGCTTTGAAATTTGAAGAAACAAGTGTACAAGAATCTCTTAAAGATAGATTACAGAGTTTAGCTCACAACTATAGAAAAGATGAATATACAAGAAGCTCAGAATTACTACAGTGATATGAAATAACAGAGAGGGAATGAAAGCTCAGAAAACTTCTTTAATGCTTTTCAAGGAATGATAGAATGTTCTCTGTTAAAAAAGATCATTTAGTTTGAAGACCAACCTCAGTATTTATAGAATAAACAGAGTTCAATATAGCTGTTAGAGGTTGTTGAGAACATTTAATAAAAATGTTTACGTTACAGTTCAAAACCCTAAAGAAAGCCGTCTCTTGAAAACCAAAGAGCCTGCTCTTTGTTCATTTTCCTTGGAAAGAGCCTGCTCAATAAAAACGTGAGCCTGCTCTTTATTTTGAAGATCCATTTTCGTAGCTTTCTTGGAACAAAAAGAGCCCTCTCTTTCTTTTGATTGAGCCCTCTATTTTTCTTAAATACTTCTCAAAGACTTACTGGAGTTAAAGAAAAGAATCTTCTTAGAGCTCACTGAATAAGAGAAAAGAGCCTTCTCTTTGTTTTATGGAGCCTTCTCCATCTCACATTATGATACTTAATATGAAATTCTTTAAGTCCTGTGAATGTGATCATGAGCTGATTTTATTTTCTTTGAGAAATAAAATGGGAATGCAATGCATGGATTGAATTTTGAGCTTCAAATATATTCAAATTAACTTTGACATTAAATCTTAAGCTCTCACCATCTAATCTACCATTTTCTTCAATCTTTGACCATGATCGGTTAGCCTTTGATGGAGTACTTGAATAATCTTTGAATTCTTGCAACTTCAATGCTTCCTTGAATCCATTGCTTGAGTACTTGGAATGCTTCTGGCTCAATATTGAGGATTGAATTAATTGATCAACTATATAGCACTCAAGGAAAATATTAGTACATAAACATCATTAATGGTTTGTAATCATCAAAATATAAGATTGACCTTTAGATTAAATCCTTAGGCCAACAATCTCCCCCTTTTTGATGATGACAAAACATTGATGTGTTTATTGTCAAGGTGGAGTTGCATTTTGAAATAATGCTCCCCCTATCAATAAGGATATCTTGAATTCATGTCAACAACAAATATTTGAAGAAAAATATGTCTCCCTCTATCAATGTGCGTCTATCAAAAATAGCAATGTAATAGAATAGACACAATATAGCCACAATATAGCATAGAACACATCTTTCTCCCCCTTTGTCATATCAAAAAAAAATCTTCCTTTATCAATGGGAAATACTGACCTTTGCATGAAATATCAAAATGGATAAAGAAAAGAGCAATTAAATAGCAAAGATGGCAGTGTATAGAAAGCAGAAGTTGAAACAGAAGGAGAATTAGAAGACAACTACCATATGAGTAGATAAAAGCAGAGTTCATGATAAGGAGTTCAAAATGAAATAACATAAGTAAATAGAACATATCGAAAAATATGATTCTCTAAAGCAAATATAGCAAATGAGACCACAAAAATAGGTTTTAGACGGGGGTGATACTGTGCTAAGGAGAAGGAGGTCTATTTCCTTTGCGAAATGCTTCAAAATCTTCATTAAGATGAGTGATGGACATATGCACTTCGTCAAGTTGTCTTTGCTGGTGTGCAAGAGTGGTTTGTTGTTCTTCAAGAGTGGCTTGATTTTGACGAGTAGCTTCGAGAATTGTCAATAAAAGATCACGATTGGTGCAATTTTCAGCTGGAACTCCATCCTCTTCAGCACTGTCATCACTGTCATGTTCTTCTTCATCCTCATCATCAACTTCCTCAATTTCTTCTCCTCTATCTCGAGCCTCTTCAAACCTCCGTTGCTTAGGATAGAACCACATACCATTTGAATCCATTTTTAGCCCCATTGACGCAAGATTTAAAGCAGTGAGCATGTGTCTTGACCCTGGTTTAACTGCTTCTGAACTATCTAGCGGAACTTTCATATCCATGAATATGTGAATGAGAACCATGGCATAATAAAGAGAGACCTTTTTCTTTCTCTTACAAGCAAGCAAATGATGAAATATTATGTATGCAAGATCAAAGGGCTTTCCATTTAAGACATACCAGATAAGGAAGACGTCCATGTGAGTGACTTTGGATCTACTGCCGGATTTTGGAAGAATGGAGTACATGATGATCTTGTGAATCAATCGGGCTTCCATAGTTAATTGCCTGGTGTTTACCACTTTTGTATTGGTTACACGGGAATCATAACTCATTTGCTGAATAGCTGTGAGTTTGTCAAAGCCGTGTCCAATAAACCATTTGGAAGGAGAATAGAATTGGATGCCATCCTCAAGTTTGAGAATTCGAGCAATGTTACTTCTATCAAGGTAAAAGTGAACTCCAGCTACATAACAATTAAGTTTGTCTTCTCCAGGACTTTCTTCAAGGTGAGTGTAAAATAATTTTACGAATTTTGGATAGTATTTGGTACTCAACCCAACAAAGTTTCCTAGGCCAATTTCGTCAAACAATCTATAGGTGTTGAGATGAAGATCATCGCAAATTTTGTGGACAATACCATTGCTGTGGCTAATTTTCTATGTTGATAGATAGTGTCAAATGCTACTTTGTAGGTGGGGTTTCTATAAAGCATGGTAGCAGATATTTGAGTTTGTGGACTAGGACTTGAACCAACATCTTGAGATCTTTGAGAGTTCCGTTTATGACCACGAGGAGGATTCTTTCTACGAGAGGATGAAGCCGTGGACATTTCTAGAAATTGAAACTGAAATTTCAGAAGGAATACTTAGAACACATATCTAAAGAAAAATTCACTTAAATTTGTTTGGAGTAAAAAAAAATTCAATTATCATATACTGGAAATTTCAAAGCTCAAATTGGTTTTGACTGAGAATTAATGATTATAATTGAGAATGATTTTGAACCAATGTACCAATTTAAGTTTTATACTTAAAAAAAAAAAATCAAATAATATGATCTAAGTAATAAAGTTTACAAATTCATCTTAAAAGTTGAAATTCAACAGAATTTTGAAATGTACTGCCCAGATGAATTATAAACAAATTATTCAAAGATAAATTCAAACTAAAAGGGGTTTGATAACCAAAGTTATGCAATATATTTCTAAGATTTGATAAAATAAATTCATAGATTAATCACAAGACAAATGCATAACTACTAGAAAATTGAATTAACAAACCAAGAGAGTAACCATTTCTACTCAATTATGTTCTTTCCATGTGAGGAGAAAGTCTACAGTGAAATCAAGGGTTTCATGGATAAGAGATGAAAAAGCAATGAACTCTGAAATTTGTTGAAAATAGATCAACTAAAATGCAAGAACTCATAATTTTGAGATGGAATTTGAGAAAGGGAGTTACCTGTGAAGATGCCCAATGGATGAAATATTTCAACCCTAGCCGAGAGAGTGCTCTGGAATAAGCCTCTGTTATGTCTAGAATGGAGTCAGTGTGCTGAAGGGAAGGTGCCGAGATGGAATATGAAAGCCTACTGTGCACTTAAAAATGAAACCGAGAATCTGCGGGTTTCATTGATTGAGCCGGCTCACTAGTTCATAGAGCCGGCTCAATGATGTTTCTTGGAGCCGGCTCTTCTATTTCATGGAGCCGGCTCTTTCATTCTTTGGCCCTGCATCCAAGTGCAGATGTGAGATGCTGAGAGCAATGAGATGAAATTCATCAATTGAGCAGGCTCCTCCTTCTGAAGAGAGACGTCTCCATTTATGTGTATTGAGCCAGCTCAAGCAAAATTGGAGCCGTCTCTTTACAACCTGCATGAGATCCCGAGAGTTGAGTGTTTAAAAGAGTGTGTGTGAGCCGGCTCATTGTAGAATTGGAGACTGCTCTTTCTGAAATCTGCATAAGATCATGAGAGCAACAAAAGTGTATGCAGATTATGGTTTAGGTTAGGAGCCGTCTCTTGTTTTTATAGAGCCTGCTCTCTTAGTTTGTAGAGACTGCTCTTTCTTAAAAACATAGAGATCCCGAGAGTATGCACTTTGAAATCATTTGTGAAGCCTGCTCTGCTTTGTGTGGAGACAGCTCTTTTTCTGAATGGAGCTAGCTCTTTAGCTGCTAGAGCTACTTTAATATTTCTTCTTCTGCAGACATACCTATTTCTCTTCTGAGCAAGCAAAATCTGTCCTCTTGGAGTGGTTTTGTGAAAATATCTGCTAGTTGTTTTTCAGTATTAATGAATACAAGCTCAATGTCTCCTTTTGAGACATGATCCCTAAGAAAATGGTACCTAATTTCTATATGCTTTGTCCTTGAATGCTGAATAGGATTTTTTGAGATACATATTTCACTTGTGTTATCACACATAATAGGAACATGATCAAAGTAAAGTCCAAAATCCTCAAGCTGTTGTTTAATGTAAAGCGTTTGAGCGCAACAACTACCGGCTGCAATATATTCAGCTTCTGCCGTTGATAGAGCTACGGAATTTTGTTTCTTGCAGGACCAAGATACTAATGATTGTCCTAAGAAATGACAAGTTCCGCTAGTACTTTTTCTATCAACTTTGCATCCTCCAAAATCAGCCTCCGAGTAACCGACAAGCTCAAGTGATGTATGCCTAGGATACCAAAGCCCTAAGAATGTAGTAAAACTTAAATAGCGAAAGATGCGTTTAACGGCACATAGATGAGATTCTTTAGGGCAAGATTGAAAATGAGCGCATAAGCATGCACTAAACATGATGTCCGGTCTACTTGCGGTTAAGTATAAAAGACTACCAATCATACCCCTGTATTTTTTAATATCTACATTAGTGCCCCTTTCATCTTTGTCAAGTTTCAAGGATGAGCTCATTGGAGTATTGGCATGTTTGACTTCCTCCAAGCCAAATTTCTTTAGCAAATCTTTAACATACTTGGATTGGCAAACAAAAATGCCATCAAGTGTTTGTTTGATTTGCAATCCTAAGAAAAAAGTAAGTTCACCCATCATGCTCATTTCGAATTCATTTTGCATGCTAGAAGCAAATTTTTCACATAGTACACTATTGGTTGATCCAAAGATAATATCATCAACGTAAATTTGAATAACCAACAGGTTGCTATCAATGGTTTTAGTGAAAAGAGTATTGTCAATTTTTCCTCTAACAAAACCATTAGCAAGTAAGAAACCACTTAATCTTTCATACCAAGCTCTTGGAGCTTGTTTCAAACCATACAAAGCTTTTGATAATTTGTAAACATGGTTTGGATAAATGTAGCTTTCAAAGCCCGGCGGTTGTTCTACATATACTTCTTCTTCAATGAATCCATTTAAGAAAGCACTTTTTACATCCATTTGGTATAACTTAAAGTTTTTATGGGATGCAAAAGCAAGGAGCATTCTTATAGCTTCAAGTCTAGCTACGGGGGCAAAGGTCTCCTCAAAATCAATTCCTTCTTCTTGATTATAGCCTTGAGCAACAAGCCGTGCCTTGTTTCTCATAATTATTCCCGATTCATCCTTTTTGTTCCTAAATACCCATTTTGTGCCAATGATAGTTTTATCTTTAGGCTTTGGAACCAAATGCCAGACTTTATTCCTTTCAAATTGGTTAAGTTCTTCTTGCATGGCCAAGAGCCAAGATTCATCATTTTCGGCTTCATGAATATTTTTTGGTTCAAGTTGGGAAACAAAAGCCACATAATTGCAGATGTTGCTCGTTTGAGACCTAGTGCTTATTCCTTTAGATGGATCGCCAATGATATGATTTATCGGATGATTAGGGACTTGCTTCCAAGCCTTAGGAAGAGTGTCTTTATGAGAGAGACTTTATTTTAGAACATCTTTGGAGCTATCTTCAAGAGAAGAACCATTTAAATCAAGATTTTCAATATTCTTTTCAATCTCAATCACATCTTCATTATCATCTAATGAACGTCTAAGAGGGGGTAATGGTGATTCATCGAATACAACATGTATTGATTCCACAACCACTCATGTTCTTTTGTTAAACACTCTAAATGCTTTGCTACCAGAAGAATATCCTAGAAAAATACCTTCATCCGATTTAGGTTCAAATTTTTCTAAATTATCTTTGTCATTTAACACGAAGCATTTACACCCAAAGACTTTAAGTATCCAATATTTGGCTTTCTTTTATTCCAAAGATCATAAGGAGTCTTATTAAGGAGTTTTCTAATAATGACTCTATTTATAACATAGCATGAGGTGCTAACGGCTTCGGCCCATAGAGATCTAGGAGAATTATGTTCATTTAACATAGTCCTAGCCATTTCTTGGAGAGACCTATTTTTTCTTTCAACAACTCCATTTTGTTGAGGAGTCCTAGGAGCTGAAAGATTATGATTGTATCCATTGTCATCACAAAATCTTTCCACATCTTGGTTGTCGAACTCTCTACCTCTATCACTTCTAATGGACTTAATTTTACATTCTTTTTCATTTTCAACTCTCTTACAAAATTTAGCAAAGATTGTATGAACCTCATTCTTGTGTGTAAGGAAAAATACCCAAGTGAATCTAGAGAAGTCATCCACAATGACAAATGCATAGAGTTTTCCACCAAGACTAGCAATTCTCTCCGGACCGAATAAGTCCATGTGAATTAATTCAAGTGGTCTTGAGGTCGTTATATCCTTTTTCCTTTTAAATGATGACTTGATTTGCTTGCCTATTTGGCATGCGCTACATGTTTTATCTTTAGAAAAATTAGTCTTTGGGAGGCCTTTGACCAATTCATTCTTAGATAGTTTTGAAATCAAATCCATACTAGCATGACCCAACCTTCTATGCCACAACCAACTATTTTCATTTGAGGATACAAGACATTTGACATATTGATCATGTAATTCACATAAAAGCAAAGTATATACATTACCATTTCTTAGAGCATGGAAAACTTCTACATTATCCTTTTTGACAATGCACTTGTCTGATTTAAACAACACATCATATCCTTTATCACATAATTGGCTAATACTAAACAGATTATGCTTTAAGCCTTTAACAAGCAACACATCATCAATAGATAAGGAGGAGGAGATACCAATAGTTCCAATGCCAATGACCTTGCCTTTTGAGTTGTCGCCGAATGTGACGCTTCCTCCTTTATGAGGTTTGATGGAGCGAAATTTTGATTGATCTCCCGTCATATGCCTTGAGCATCCGCTATCAAGGAACCATTTGTCCTTGGATGAATATGGAGACTTCAAGCAAACCTACAAAAGGAATTTGAATAATCTTCTTTTGGTACCCACATTCTCTTGGGTCCATGAGAGTTAGGAAGAGGTGTATAAGTCCCTTTAATAACCCAAACTTCTTTTGTCCTACATGGCCTAATAGGACAATGATTGATCTTATGTCCTATTTTTTTACAATAGTTACATTGTGGACTAAAAGAGGAATTTTTAACAAAGTAATTGTTCAAAGGTATTCTCTTTTTCAATAAACAAGAATCTTTGTTGTGAGGATCAAATCCAAGTCCATCCTTGGCATAAGCATTTCTTTGCTTTCCAAGTATGAGACCCAAATTCTCTCTACCTTTCGTGAATTTAGCTAAAGTTTCAATTTGATCTTCAATTATAACTTTCAATGATTTATTTTCAGAAATTAAATCAATTGAAACCGATTCTTTAGCTAATTCTTTTTCCTTTTTCAAAGCTTCATTTTCAAGTTGAGATTTTTCAAGGTTTTGAGAGATGATATACATTTCCCTCTTGAGAGTAGCACATTTTTGAACCATTTTGCCTAATTCATTATGCAATTCTCTAAAAGCATCTAGCAAATAGTTGTGTGCATCAACCAATTCATCATAAGTAGTTTCCAAATCAAATGAGTTATGATTAGAATTTACCTCATCTTCATCGACCATGAGACAAAGATTAACCAATTCATTTAGATCATCATCACTTTCGGATCCATTTGAATCATCATCCTCCCATGTAGCTTGCATGGCTTTGCCTTTCTTTTTCCTTTCCTTTTCATTTTTGTAGGCATAGCAATCGGACTTGAAGTGCCCCGGTTTTCCACAATGGAAGCAAGTAGGTGCTTCTCTTTTTCCTTGCTCACTAGACGACCCATTTCTTTTAAAGTGGTTGCTCTTTTGGAACTTCTTCATTTGAAGAATTCTTCTTATGGTTTTGGTAATGAGAGCAACTTCTTCTTCTTCTTCATCATGAGGAACTTTATCAATTGTAACTTCTTTGGTAGTAGCTTGTAGAGCTATATCCTTCTTTTGAGTTTCTTCATCTCTATCATTCATTTCTAGCTCGTAAGCCATTAATGAACCAATAAGTTCGTCAATGGGAAGTGTGTTAAGATCTTTGGCTTCTTGGATGGCGGTCTTCTTAGCTTCCCAATTCTTTGGCAAAGATCTAAGGATTTTTCTTACATTGTCGGATGATGTATATTTTCTTCCAAAAGCTTTCAAGGGATTAACAATGTTAGTAAAACGAGAGTACATTTCACTAATAGTTTCTTTGTTATTCATGGTAAAAAGTTCATATTTATGGACAAGCATATTCATTTTGGATTCTTTAACATGACTAGTGCCTATATAGGTAACTTCAAGTTTATCCTAAATTTCTTTGGCCGTTTCGCAATCCGAAATTCTATTGAATTCGTCTTTGCTTAAGGCACAATAGAGATTAGTGATAGCCTTGACATTACATTGTACAAGCCTACGGTCATTGAGGGTCCATTCAATATCGGGTGTTCGAACATTTTCACCTTCTACTATCTTGGTTGGAACATGGTCTCCTTTTTCTATGGCTTTCCAAACATCTACATCTATGCCTCTTAAGAATGCTCTCATTTTGATTTTCCAATAGTTGTAGTCACTTCCATCAAACCAAGGGGGTCTATTGTTAGATTGACCTTCTTGATGGAAAAGTGCATTGGCCATGATCGTTCTCTAAGATGATTAGTCTTTTTCTAGAGATTAGGCTCTGATACCAATTGTTAGTCACTAATTAACTCTAGAGGGGGGGGGGGGGGGGTGAATAGAGTCAAGGAGCAATTTTTTCAATTTAAAAATTATATTTCTACCAAGCTGTTGAATATCAGTTTATTGAAATATTCAAGCAAAATAAAGCACAAAAATAAGAGAAATAGAGATAAGAGATTGCAAACAATGACTCGGTGATTTAGCGAGGTTCGGAAACTCCTACTCCTCGGCTCAAGATTCCCCTTGAGACTTCCCAAATTCACTAGAGCTTCTCCTTAATGGTGGAGAGCAACCCTTCACTTTTGAAACAAGATCTTGCTTCTCTTCTTTGCTAGGAGAACACCCTGCTAGGAGAACACCCTTCTCCTAGGCTTTCTTTTGGGTTACACCAACCCTTTACAATAGCTTTGAAATTTGAAGAAACAAGTGTACAAGAATCTCTCAAAGATAGATTACAGAGTTTAGCTCACAACTATAGAAAAGATGAATATACGTGAAGCTCAGAATTACTACAGTGATATGAAATAACAGAGAGGGAATGAAAGCTCAGAAAACTTCTTTAATGCTTTTCAAGGAATGATAGAATGTTCTCTGTTAAAAAAGATCATTTAGTTTGAAGACCAACCTCAGTATTTATAGAATAAACAGAGTTCAATATAGCTGTTAGAGGTTGTTGAGAACATTTAATGAAAATGTTTACGTTACAGTTCAAAACCCTAAAGAGAGCCGTCTCTTGAAAACCAAAGAGCTTGCTCTTTGTTCATTTTCCTTGGAAAGAGCCTGCTCAATAAAAACGTGAGCCTGCTTTTTATTTTGAAGATCCATTTTCGTAGCTTTCTTGGAACAAAAAAGAGCCCTCTCTTTCTTTTGATTGAGCCCTCTCTTTTTCTTAAATACTTCTCAAAGACTTACTGGAGTTAAAGAAAAGAATCTTCTCAGAGCTCACTGAATAAGAGAAAAGAGCCTTCTCTTTGTTTTATGGAGCCTTCTCCATCTCACATTATGATACTTAATATGAAATTCTTTAAGTCCTGTGAATGTGATCATGAGCTGATTTTATTTTCTTTGAGAAATAAAATGGGAATGCAATGCATGGATTGAATTTTGAGCTTCAAATATATTCAAATTAACTTTGACATTAAATCTTAAGCTCTCACCATCTAATCTACCCTTTTCTTCAATCTCTGACCATGATCGGTTAGCCTTTGATGGAGTACTTGAATAATCTTTGAATTCTTGCAACTTCAATGCTTCCTTAAATCCATTGCTTGAGTACTTGGAATGCTTCTGGCTCAATATTGAGGATTGAATTAATTGATCAACTATATAACACTCAAGGAAAATATTAGTACATAAACATCATTAATGGTTTGTAATCATCAAAATATAAGATTGACCTTTAGATTAAATCCTTAGGCCAACAAATAGATTACGAACAGTTATATCTAAGACAAGGTAATAATAATTCGAAAACTATTTAAAACATTAAAATCCAATTGAGTTGTCTCAATTATTCATAATCATGTAATCAAAAACATAATATATATTAAAAATATCTTAGAGTTAAAACAATCAAACCATAGTACTTAGATTGGGTTACATCAGTGCCCTAAGTGAGGAATTAACTACTTATGACGATGCCGAATATCATCTGTGTTGTGGTCATCTTCATCGTCACAAACGACACTTCTCTTCTTAGGATCTTCACTTTCTAAGGTTATGGAAACCCTAAAAACCGCCGCCACAGTATCAACCTCCTGATTAATATGAGAAAAAGGGACATCTTCTATTAAGGCATGTGCCTTCTTTTATAGAAGAAAATAAAGGTTTGGTGAGCTTTTAGGTCTTCTGGCCCTTCTGGAGTGAAATACGACTTATAAAAGAATAATCCCTTAATGTTAAATCTGATCTGTCCTGGATGGCTCGAGCTTAAGAAGTAGAGCTCAAACTTTGGGGCTCAGGCTTGAGCTTTGGGATCAATGCTTGACCTTCATTGATTTATTTCTCGAGTTTCAAAAGGTGGTGCTTGATTTCCATTTTCATACTTAGTCAAATTTCTTCAACTATTTTCCAAAGCGTATTTTCCTTCAACACTTAGAATATTTTGGGGTTATCTTCTTTAACATTGCTCGATCCAAGCTTCATAAGGCTCAAGCTTTTGGTACCAAGCTCGAGTTTTAGGTACTCAAGGCTCGAGCTTTGAATGATGGTGCTCGATCCTTGAGGTCTGGCATGAGGCCCTGGGAGCTTGGTTTTCCTTTAAAATCAACTCTTCAAATTCTGATGCCTCATGCTCGAGCTTGAGGGCCATAGCTTAAGCACCCTGAGGTAAGGCTCGAGCACCACTGAGTAGGGCTCGAGCTCTGGAGGTACAAGGCTCGAGCTTCAATGTCTTGTTGATTTTTTTTTTTTTTTTTTTTTTTTTTTTTTTTTTGTGTTGTTGCAGGGCTCGAGCCTTAGAACTTAGGCTGAAGCTTTGGTACTTGAATTCTTCCAAACTTCATTATTTAAGCTCTTGGTTTGCTTCGAATGACTGGCAATGACTCTGTAAGCTTCGATATCAGTCTTTTCATCATAAAGTCCCGGTTTTAACCGATTCTCTAGGAAAGTACGTATAAACACATAATAAGCATAAATCAGTTTAGCAATGGATAGAAGTATCACTTTAGGCCTTAACATATATATATTTAGGGGCTCGAATATGCAATATTTAGCGCTCATCAGCTGTCAGCGTAACTCTTCTGTCTGCTCTGTGCGGTAGCAAATTGCTGCCAAATCAACTTAATCTTCTCTGTAGTTTCAATAACAATGTCAGGACCTAAGGCGACCGTATCACCTACCTCGGTGTAACACACTGGAGATTGTAAGGTTTGCCATACAATGCCTCAAAAGGTGCCATGCCTGTAACGACCTAAACCCGAGGGTCCAAACCGTTAACCAGGTTCTTACCCAAACCCGAGGTCACAAAAGTCAAACACCTCAAATCTAGGGTCAAAACATCGTCCTTATGTCTTATACATGCTTTTTAAGGTGCTTGACAACATTTCAAGACTTAGGAAAATTTACAAGACCAAAAGAGGAACAAGATGCATAAGCAGCCTTATTTCGGTCGATCGAAATGGGGTTTCGATCGGCTGAAATGACCTCAGAGATAACCCTAAAGTAGTCAACTGAATTGGCCTTTTCGGTCGGCTGAAATGCAAAATCCCGAGGCTTGAAAAAGAATTTATTGACCGAAGTACCATTTCGGTCGGCCGAAATGGCTCTGAGAGCCCTGGAATTGCTACTGGACTATTGAACTTTGTGGAAATGAGGTATGGCCTATGTAGAAACTTTGTAACCTGCTCAAAATCTGCTCTAATGCACTTCAAGTTATAAAACCACATGCCATAGTTATAAACATTAACATTTGCTCACATTACAACATCATTTGCTCCTTTCAAATATGACTTATACATAGCTATTACAAATAGTCTAATTTACATCAAAATAGAGTCAAGCTCAAAGTTACACTACAAGACCATGTTAAACAAGTTGAATACATTCCTATCATGGCGTTATACAAAACCAAGTTCAAGTCTACAAAATGCTCACAAAATACACTCCTAGTTCCTTCATGCCTGTGGTGGATTGTCATCCGCCAACTTCTTGCTGTGTCCTAAAAAATGTTAATATAAGGGGTGAGCAAATTGCTCAATAGGTAGTGCTTTGTGAACCCAAACATTGAATATGTGACGGCCCAAGTTTTTCAACCTGGTGCGTCAATGATGAACCGAAAGATGACCTGATAACGGATCCGAAATGCGGAAGCAAAAGACAAAAAAACGGTCTCTAGAGGTACAACATGGCTCTAAGACACCATTATGACCCTCAACAAGGTCACGGAACCAAAAGGAATCAAATGCGGAAGCAACGTTTCAAAAATGAACAAGAATGAACCTAGGGGCAAAATTGTCATTTCTAGCTTAAAAGTGGGTGCCACCAAGTACACTATTGGAAAGACAATGAAAAATTAATGAATTTAGACTCAAGAATCACTTGATTCAGAGTCCGGATGAAGAAGATATGGCTAACGGAAGAAGAAGGGGCAAAACGGTCAAAAAGGTGACAACCAAGAACATCTAACCGGTTACCAAGCCTTCCTAACCGGTTAGGAGACCAAAAATTTCAACCAAAACACTACCCATGCACATGTAACCGGTTACGAAACCCCTCGTAACCGTTTACATGTGAAGAGGGCAGTAAAGTCCAACCCAAAAACCTGGCAGCAGGGGTTTTTCGGGAAAAATGGAAATTTGAGGACCAAGATGACATTTTCTGGAAAAACTCAAAGAAGAAACCCCCCTCAAAATTGAGTTTTCTACATGACATGCAAGAAAAATCGAAAAATACGCACTGTGAAATGCCCAAAATTCCTTCCCAAGAAAACTGATCCAGAGGGTCCAAAAAGCTGCTAAATGCAAAAACAGAAGCTGAACTTCGGGATTGATTTCTGATGCCAAGATGACATTTTATGGAAAAACACGAAGAAGAAACCCCCCCTAAAATCACATTTTCTAAGTGACTATATGAAGAACGGAATTTATTTCCCAAAGGAAATTCCCTAAATACCCTTAGGTCAGAATATGCAACAAAAGTGTAAAATGAGTTCGTTGGAGGCTCATTTCACCAAAGACGAAGCTTTGCCCAGAAACGACCATGCACACAAACGTAACTTACCTAATAAGATGTACTACAATGGTCCATGGCCCAAAAATATGGCCAATACAAAATATGACCCCCCAACGGCCAAAATGCCAAAAATGTAATTTGGAATGAAAACTTGGAATTCAAAACTATGAAATGACTTCAAAATACCGTTTGGCCTTTAGCCACACCTCATACATGTTAAATAAATTCTAGATAACGAATTTCATACACAATACAGGCTCCGGTGCAAAATAGCGTACTAAAACGCATGACTTTCATATAATCTCATTAAAGGCAAAAATCAACATCCATGACATAAATGTGATTCTAAAAGAAGTTTGGCCCTTGGCCTTATGTCATATACATAAAATGAGAATCAAAAGTGTGCTTAGGCACACATTATAAGTTTTGAATCAAATATACACATTTGAAAATTAAGACTACAATTGGCATTCCAAGCCAACCTTTACAAAAATGGAAGTCTTCAAGTCCACAAGTCATCCAAGCATAATGGAAGTCTCAACTTTAATTCTTGTACCTGAAATATGGCCCAGTATTGTAGGGGTGAGTAACATAAAGCTACTCGTAGGAAATGAGCATACATCGACCTACGTTTTACAAGTTTGCATGATTTAATTATTGTGGTTCATTCCACCTAACGTCTATATCAAAGGTGAGACTCAAGGAGCATCCTAGCTACCTAAGATCATTTCTAGCATCAATCATCTCATTTATGCAATTTTAGTAACATAGGGTCATGCTTACACAAAGCAACAACATAGGAGCATGCTTACACAAAGTAACAACATATAGATTCTCAAGGTTATTAACTTGAAGTCTAAAATGCGACATCAACTAAATATAACAATTTAGCATAATTAGAATACCTAATACCACGCATCAAGACATAGATTCTCTAGGTTATCAACTAGAAATTTAAAAGTGTGAAATCAACTAAATATAGCAATTTAGTATGGATGTACTTAACAACATCAAAATTGCCAATAGCCAAAACCACAAGTCAACAAGGTAAACAAGATTGTCAACTTGGAATTGAATGTGAAAACAAATAATGGAAGACTTGGACATCACGCTCGAAATTCTGTCGAGACCTCAATGGTTATTCCGGGTACTAACCCGCAGGGAAGACCACCCTAAGTGCGCACTATCTCAATGACTTAGAGGACTCACATCCCCGTACTAGAGCCAAACCCTAGCCATCTCAACTCAACAATGTTCCAAGATTCCAAAATAAGCCAAATAAGTTTACAACTCATACATACATACTACTACATAGTAACAAGTTAGCAATTTAACTCCTAATAGTGCATAATAAGCATTTCATATCCATAATGCTATGAAATCATAAGCCAACAATATATTCATATTAGAAACATACTCTCATGAATATAAATTTAACAACAATGCTCTTCAATGCATATAACACAATCAAGTGAATACATCACAAGTCAAAATCCATGCTCTTAAAATAGAAACAACTTCTAAAACATGATTAGATCCATGGATAAACAAGATAGAATTTAATTACATCAAAATAATTAAACTCTCTAGATTTCAAATCATTCCCAAATGGCCTCAATTTAATATATGATAAAAAACATATCATGGTCATTACATATATTCACACAAAAGCTTAATTAGGCCCATGAAACCACCAAAATAGATTTTAATTAATTCTCTTAATTAAAGTCTCTAGATTTCCAAACTCAACCAAATGCTCTCAAATTAAAGTATGTTAACAAACATGCCAAAACTTAATTTAGAAGCATAATACAACTCAATTTTATGCAAGGTACGGCCATGAACTTTAATCTTTCACAAAAGATAAATTTTAATTAAAAAGAGCAATTCTTATTTAATTAATCCAAATTTAATATATGTTAACCAACATATTAAAACAAGATTTTCTACCAAGCCACAATTCAAATCAAAGTTATATATCATTATGAAATTTAAATCTTATACAAAGAATTAAAAATTACTAACTTTCTAGATTTGATACAAGGCACATATATAAGTTGTATAATTATGCTAAATACTCAATACAACACACACAAAAGCCTAAAACATTTCCTACCTCCATTTGAGATGAAATCTCAAATCCCCACCAAAATAAATCGGCTCCGAATCCGACGAAACTCCTACGTTTTGTCGGGGACAACACCATGAACATGAATCCCAAGGAAGCCCCATCAAAAACACAACTTGACTTCAAACCCGAACTCAAGAAATGGACAAAACGAGATTCCAATCGGTTGGAATCGAAGGCCTCGCTGAGGGGAACATTAAACACTAAGGCACTAAGGTATTTCATTGAAGGGAAGAAGCTCAAAAGAGGAGAGAGAAGGCGGCATCCATGGCTGCCATGAGATCTGGCCAAGAGAGGGGAGAGAGAGAGTGAAATCTGATTTTTCACTTAAAGGCCCCCTATTTATAGAAAAACTCAAAAAGTGTCCCGAACGAGTTTGAAAAAGTGAAATTTGAGCAGACGCACTCAAACGGCAAAACTCCGTGAATGAAAAAGATTCCAAATGAGAAAAAATAAATAACGGAAGAAACGGCGTCAAAAACCGAGTCTCGAGTAGAGAGTTATGCCCAAAACAAGTTTGGTGCAAACCGAGGCCAGAAACCCTGAAACTGGAAAATATCGTCAAGGAGGAAATTCTAAGAGTCCACGACTTGAGAAAATGTGAAAATAAATCCTATACAAGGATCCAGGCTCAAATAAGGCATTAAGCAATAACTTTCATTAATTGCACAATGGCCCCTCCAAAAAGTGAAAACTGCGAAACTACCCCAGAATGAAAATATCTTCCAAAAGATATTTTCTTAGATACCCCTGAAATAAAATATCTTCAAAATATATTTACGAAAAACAGCCCAAGAAAAGAAAAAGTTTCCAAAGAACTTTACACTTATGCCCTTATGGGCACCGGGAGTAACCAGAGTACTTTCTCACGAAAGTAAAGATACGTATCTCATAGAAATCACTGAGAATGAAGATACGTGAAGTTAGAAACCAACTCCAAACACAAAAAGTGTGGTTTCGCAAATAGAGTGACAAACAAGGAAAGGACGAAATAGGGAAAAAGACAAAATAGGGAAAAGACAAAAAGTGAATAGTGTTAAAAAATGAAAAATGCGGAATTGACTCGGTCCTCAAAGGAAGTTGTCAATCCATAGAAAGAGTCTCGTGAATCACCCTAGAGCACTCGAGATGACACTAATTGACAAGAAACCAAACTCAGAAGGGAAAAGACAACGGAAAGAATTTATCCGAAAAAATTAGGGTCATTACAGAATAGAAATAAAGTAATTGGGGTCATGCTTTGTCGGGGATAAAATAGCCACATAACAACATCAACATATCCTAAATCATGGATATACATGCCGTAGAATAAGATGCAATGTCATGTAATGTCGCTTCCCGTTTCCAAACCATTTCCATCGTCATTTCCAAAATGTTAGTGAAACCTGTCCCACGATGACCCCCTGGCGACACGAGAGGAGGATTGGCTACTGTCCTTAACCCATGGTAGCCCTATGGGTCATTTGGGGCCCAGATAACTCAACCACACTAAGGAAATTTCCCTAGTCCCCTCTAGGCTTCACTAACACCACGGCCCGGTAACCCCTAGGCTACCGGGTTTTTCATAAACCTTTTTCGAAAAACTTCTTCCCCAAAATCCCATTTTCATTTCTGTCGAACCATTTTCCCCATTTCTTTCCTGACACGCGATTTGGCCGTTCCTACACGCCAAATTGATGTAGTGAATGTGCGGTTCAAGGAAAGCCTTTTTGGGTCAAGTTTAAATTTATAAAAACCACTACCAACACTACTACTAACGTAGCAAAGGTGAGTAGGGATCATTCCAAGGGATTGTGGGGATTGAGCAATGTCGGAGTTGATTGTGGAATCACAATTAGGGCTAGTAGGTCGAGTGATCAAACAATTGGTTGGTTGGTTGATTAAAGAGCAACTAAATTAAACTAAGTAATAACAAAAGAGTGTAATTAAGAGTAAGTAAGAGAGAGAAGAGTCTTGGGGTTTAGAGATCACCACCAAGCAATGCATTTATATATTATTGACAAGTGATTAATGAGGGCAATTAGGGTGTTGCAATATTGGTGTGTGTGTATTTGGTTGATTCAACAAGCAAGGATGACTAGTTAAACATGTATTGTCTAAATATTATGTGAAATGCACAATATATTTAAGCAATGAAGCATATATTGTCTAAACAACATGTGAAAGGCACAATAAATCAAAACAAGTCATCAATCATTTCATTAGGCTCACAATCCAAATACAACATAAGATTAGAGACATATGCTAATTGCATTCAAAAGCTTGGATCATCAAATAACAAGCATAGATTGTCCTCCCATTCAACACTACACTACAACTACACTACATCTACACTACTAGCATGAAAATAAACTAGGGGAGAGGCACAATCCATCAAGAGATAAGCAAAAACCATCAAGAGAATCACAGAAGCATTCTTTTAAGCACAATGTTTTGACAATCTCTAAATCTATGGCATCAATACACATAGACATGCATCAATAACACAAAATCTAGAGACAAGAACATGAACATTAATTCTAGCATACATAAACATATGAATAGAATGAAATGATCAATTGGAAGCATTAAACCACACAAATCATTGATTAAACAAGATCTATATATATCAAAGTGTCAAAACATTAATTACAACACTAATCCCTCAATAATACATAAGACTAAGATATAGAAAATATGCTTGGGGCTAACTCTAGCCCCAAGAGGATGTCTAGCCACTCATGGTAAGGATGCTCTAACCCTCAAGGGCTAACTCCATGGAAGAGGTTTGCTCCTTGTTGATGAAGATCTCCAATGGTGTCTCTAGCCTCTTCCTCCTCTAAACTTCCTCTCCAAGAGATGATATGAAAAATCATGTTGGCTCCCTTTGAAATAGCAATCCTTATCCTTATATAGGTAGGTCAAAATGACACCCAAAATGAGCTGGGGTCGTGCACACAATATGCCCTAATGATTGGATAAAGGACAACTTTCAATGAGATGGAATTTTAACTTTTTCGCATTGGAGGAAGTTCGATCGATCGAAAGTAAGTGAGATCGATCAAACTTAGGCTGGATCGATCCAACTGGTTGAGCTTTTTGGAAAAAGACAAATCCGAGATATTTATGGGAAATATAAATGGGAAAAGGACAAAAATGGTTAGTGGGTGGTACAGCTGTGGATATGATCAATCATTTGGATAAGGACAAAGGTGTTTGATCGATCGAAGAATGATGTTGGATCGATCGAACTTTTGGACTTAAGTGCTTTGGGTCAAGGCTTGGATCTATCTCGAAGTGCTGAGATCGATCAATGTTCGATCGATCGAACCTTGGACTTAGATCGATCGAACTTGCTACTTTGCTTCATTTTGCTTCTTTCTTTGTTTAATCTCAGAATTGCTTCAATTAAGCTCTTATTTGGCTGAGTCAGCTTATTTTCGGGATAAGTGCCTGAAAATGGAAATAATACGAAATCAATCTAAGACGGTAAAGTAAGATAGATAAAGGTACTAGAATGCCTAAGCTTAAGAAGTTTAAATACGCACTATTTAGTGCTCATCATACCCCCAAACTTAAATATTGCTAATCCCTAGCAATGAACTAGAAAATAAAGGAATGAAATGAACAACTATACAACTATAAACTAGAAAACAATAAATGGATAACGCCACTTTCGTAGGGAGCACGATTGCATTTAGCATATGCAACAAGCCTTTTAAACCCCTAGGTTACCCCTAGTGGATGAGTGAAGTCTCGTGAGGGTTTCCAGAAATGGTACCCACAAACATTAAGCTCATTTTTTCAAAAGAGGTACCAATATTGCAAACAACCATTGGGAGAAAACTACTTCAAGTATGCAATTTTTTAACCCTTTCCAAGCAATCTCCCAAAATCTCAACATAAAGCAAGCAAGTATGGTCCTCCACACATCAAGAAAATGATCATGTAAATCAATGTGTTGAGTGGACTGGCATCAATGTGTTGCTATCTTAGCCAACTAAAGAATTAATCACATCATTACCCTCAAACTAGCACACAAATCTAGTACCGATCATCAAGACAAAAAGTGGACCTTTTATTAAAGCTTTGTTGTTCTAGGTGCGCTTATTCTTTTCACTCATTTTTTTTTTTTTAGAGGATCAAAGATTGAAGCATAGTGCAATGTATTGATCTATTAAGCTTTCTAGCGATTCATAAGGTCAAGCGTTAGGTCAATGACTCCCAAACCAGACGACTTTAGGGCACTAGGTGTTCAAATACCGCTACAGACTTACAAGCTCAAATCAATTAGGCTACAAATCAAGACAACAACCATCTAATCATTTCCCACTTCTCAATTTTTGAGAGAAGTCCTCACTTTTGTTGCTTTTTTATTTTTATTTTTATTTTTATTTTTATTTTTTATTAAACAATTATTAACCTAGAGTTTGGGCCCTCCACCTTTCGGCGCGAGAAGGTCAGTGCTTGATGAGACTAGAATCCCGGCTACTTAGTGAAAAGGGATTGTTATCCACCTTTATCAAGAATGAAAGCTTTCAATGCACTACTAGCTCAATTGGGATATAACCAATTCAATAATTAACAAAGCATGTACCCCACAAATGAATGCTAGTGTGCACCGGTGCTAGTGTAGAAGACTAGAGTGAATCTCAAAATAATCACAAAATCAAGATGATGTGGACTACAAGTGCAAACAAGATATCAATCTTTCAAAAAATTTACTCCTAAATGGCATTCATAAGGCATACAAGGAGTATTGGACTATCAAGTCAAGCAATTTTTAAATTTTAAGCAATATAGTCCTCAAAAGATCAAAATCATAGCTAGGTATGGACCAATCACAGAAATATCCCTCAAATACACGAGTCATGCTAAAAGTTTGAATTTAAAACTATCACTGTAAAGCACCATTCCCCCCAAACTTAAATTGTACAATGTCCTCAATGTGCAAAGAGAACAAAAGAAAGAGTATACCAGTGCAATTGAGCAAGAATGATCGGGACTGAAGTATCCGAAGTGGGTGGCATTGCCCCCCCAAACGTGGGATGAACTGTGGTCCTGAAAATTGGCACCTGGATAAACTTATCAGATAACAAAATGGAGAATTCAGTGCACAGTGAATATGCAAGTGTAAATGGGATAAACAGATAACGAAATGAGAGAGGTATAAGGGTGGTCCTGGAAATTGGGTAGCACTCTCTCACTGAAGTCACTGTGATGCACCTGATGGAGTCAAACATACAGATATGAGAATACAATCATATGACATCAATAGCAAAAATAGATATATAAAATAGAGAAAGTGCAGGTACAACAAAAATATCAAAGCCGACAGACCGGATGTAAAAATAATACAGTGACAATAATAAAGTATCAAAAGGATAGAGGGATTATAAGATAGAAAAGACTAGGAGCTCAGGAAGATGAGATAGGACGGGCAGGTCTGGCTTCGTAAATGTCTCTGGATAAATCTCTGAACATGGTCGCGACATTCGTGCGGAAGATAGCGAACTCTGCTTTTTGGGCCGTGAGGTCAGCTCTTATGGCAACAACAACGTCCTCAAGCGTCTGTAGACGCACTCCGAAGCCGGGGGTCAAGTCTGGTATGGATGAGGCAGAAGATAGCTCCTGGGTCTGCTCCTGCTCGTGGATAGGTGACGTGGCTGGAGAATGCTGAGCTGCGTCATCCGCTGAATGCTCCAAGTCAATGTCTGTATCAATGTCATCATGCTCGGTAGTTGGATCGACTGGTGCATCGTCCGCTGTGGGAGCTGCTGCTGCTGGCTCTACTGGTGCCGGGGCTAGGATCCCGGACATGAGATGGACTGGCGCTGTCGTTAAGTCTGTAGGTGAATCCCTGACGGTGTCTACATGCTACCGTCTTAACGCGAGCCATAGTTTGCAAATAGAAATTCAAGAGTTAGTGCCAGCATATATAGAATATAAAGCACAATATAGAAACATGTATGTCAAATAAGATAGACAAAACAAAATATCGCATGATTCTATGCAAGTGGCAGAATATGAAACATACTAAACAATGTAAGTATTAAATGCATCCAATGTGGAATATCACAGGCATTGGGCATATATAAGGTAACATGAACATAAGATAAGATGAATGAAGTGTGTATATGAGATCTGTTAAATTCGATCGATCAGAAAAAGAAATGAGATCGATCACAAAAGTTGGATAGATCGAAGGTTGAGTTGGATCGATCGCAAATATTCGATCGATCATAAATTTGTTCGATCGATCGAATAGTGCAATAATGTAACCTAACAGTCACAGATCTGTGACTTTTGAAGCATGGGGCCCACACGAGTGAGTTCGTGGGCCCTTCAACAACACAAATCAAGCCTAAATGCACTCCAAACGTGGCCCAAACACCCAAATCTAACAAAATTTTCAAAATCTATGCACACATATACTCATATATATATATATATATAGACATGGATGCTAAAGCTTTGAGAATGGAAGATTCAACATGAGAACAACATGATTACGACATTTGAAACAAGTATTGATGCATTAGAGTTCAAATCTAGGGAAGGATGTCTCGGATCTTACCTCAAGAGAGCGAGAGAATGGAGAATAAACTGAGAAGATCTGAGATGAAGAAGATGGAGATGAACTGAGATTCGAAATGCTTGGATCTCGCAGGAGGAGTTGCCGGAGCTAAGAGAGATGATTCACAGTGAAGAGGGACAAGTGGCTAGGGTTTGATGAGTGAGATCGATCCAAATGATCGATCTTAAGGCCCTTGGATCTGGTTTTAAAAACATTTCCCGACTAGTTCGATTGATCGAAGATGAGTTGTGATCGATTGAACTTTGATGAACTCCTTTCAAAGTATTTTTGGATTTTTTATTTTTTATTTTTGAATTTATTTAATCAAAAACTAAATAAATTAAAATATTTTTGAATTTTTGAAACTTGTTGAAAATTAAAACAAAATAAAATGAGAGTGAAAATAGAATAAAATAAAAATGAAATATTTTTGGATTTTTGAAAAGTTGAAAAGTCAAACTAAAGTTAAAATAGTGAAATGAAGATTTGTGATCGATCGAAACAAGAGTTCGATCGATCAGACAGAGAGCAAAAATATGAAGATTTGGAACATGAGATCGATCGAACTGGAAAGTTGGATCGATCGAAGAACTTTCAAATCGATCTTGGAATGTTTCGAACGATCAGACAGAGAGCTGAAATATGCAAGTTTATGCAGGCTCAAAATTTTTTCTAAGTGTTGAGTCCTGAGATCGATCGAACTTGGAAGTTGGATCGATCGAAGGTCTCTTGATCGATCTTGGAGTTGGTTCGAACGATGGGACGGAGAGGTGATTTGGATGCAGGTTTGTGCAGGTCGAAAAATTTTCTAAGTGTTGGAGTGCAATCCACAGTTCGATCGATCGAACTCCAATGTGAGATTAATCGAACTTTGCCAAATGCTCAATTATAACATAAAAGCATATGCAATCCTCACCAAAGTTCCTTTCAATGCATGTGAACCTAAAACAAGTATCTAGACTTCGCAAGAAATAAAATAAAAGATAGAAATGGGGGAGGAATAGGGTTTTGATACCCTACGAATGCCTTTGCTAGTCTTTAACGTCTTTAGCAAGACGTTGGGCTTTTTTAGCCCGGGTCAAAGATCTTGTGATGCATCCCCTCCTTGTTGGGGTGATAAATGCTTTGAACTCCACCCAACAAATGGTCTTTTGAAGAACATGTTGGATCAAGCTCAAAAGAAGCTTTTGATCCTTTGTTTATGCAATTAAAACCTTTGGGCTTCCATGCCCTTTCAAAGCAATAATTTGAAACAACACTTTGGGAATGCAAGGTTGAAGATGATCCTTTGGAAGTTTTGGTTTACACAAAAGCTTATTTCCTTGGCAATGAAGATTATGACATTTTTCTACAACATTGACCTCTCCTTCATACTTGTCAAGTGAATTAGGTGTGGGATTAGAGATATTCAACTTTACCTTTATGTGGCCAAATGAAATCTTCATCACCCCTGTTTTACAATTGATGTTGGCATTGGCGGTTGCCAGGAAAGGACGGCCAAGGATAACGGGAATTTGGCTCTTAAAATTGGAAACCGGTTCCGTGTTAATGACAGCAAAATCAACCGGGAAGAAGAATTTATCAATCTTGATCAAAACATCCTCAATGACACCCCTAGGTTTCTTAATGGATCGGTCAGCAAGTTGTAAAACTACCGACGTCGGTTTCAATTCACCTAGGCCCAATTTAACATAGACTGAATATGGAAGAAGGTTAACACTTGCTCCTAAGTCAAGAAGTGCCCGATTAATGATATGATCACCAATGATGCATGATGTAGTGGGTGAACCGGGGTCCTTAAACTTTAGAAGAGTGTTATGTTGCAAAATTGAGCTTACTTGCTCGGTCAAAACCACTTTTCTTGGTGCTTGACTCTTGTTCTTCCGTTTTTGGGTGCAAAAGTCTTTCAAGAATTTGGCATAAGTCGGAATTTGCTTGATTGCATCCAATAGTGGAAGGTTAACTTTCACTTGCCTAAACATTTCCATGATTTCATTGGTTTTTTCCTTTTGCTTGTCTTTTGAAATGGATCCTTTTAAGGCATCCGGAAATGGAACCTTTGGTTCAAACACTTTTTCAGAATTTTCTTTGGAACTCTCTTTAACACAAGAAGTTTTCAAATCATTTTTCAATAAAACCTTTTCAACATCATTTTTCAAAACTTCTATTTCAAACACATTTTTCAAAACTTTCTCATTTGTAAGATCATGTGTATGCAATGAAGGAGGAATGGGATGTGAAACGGGATGGGTGACAACTTGAGGTTGTACCGGTTCACTCTTTTCATTGGATATTTCAACTTGATTGTCTACAACTCTACCACTCCGCAAGGTAGTCACCGCATTCACATATTCAATGGTATGCCCTTCCAATGAGGAATGGGTTTCCACAACACATTGTTATTTAATTATGGCATTAATGGGCATCTTTCCCTTCTCTCTTGCATTAAGAGTGCTTGCTAATTGCCCTACTTGGGTTTCTAGCTTAGCAATGGATTGAGAGTGAGAATGAAGTAATTGTGTGTTAGCCTCAAGAGTCCCCAAAGCATTTAAAACTTTTTCTTCAAAGGCGGGACTTCTGGTGTTTCCTTGGGAATAAGATTGGTTGGGAAAATGAGAATTAGCAAATTGATTCCCTTGTGATTGATAGGTTCTATAACCTTGGGATCCTTGGTTTTGAAGTGGAGGTGGAATGTATTTCCCTTGGAAATCGCCTTGGGAAGGGGTTAACCCTTCTCCTTGGTTTTTCCAAGAGAAATTCAGATGATTCCTCCAACTTGGATTATAATGAGTACCATAAGGATTGTTCCCTTGGTTTACAAAAGCTGCATTGACTTGTTCATTAGGTTCATTATGCACTTGTCCATGAGGACAATGAGAAGTAGAATGAAGAACACTAGAACAAGTCATACATGTTTCATTTGATGCACGATGAGAATGGTTAGGGAAGGAAGATACTTGGTTCGCCGAGTTTTGGTTAATCAAAAATTGATCAAACCTTTGAGACAAAGACTTCATTTTGGCGGCTATTTCATTTGAATGTTCGACTTGATGTAAGCCTACACTCTTCCTACCTTGTGAATTTCTACCATTCTTGGATGATAGTGTTCTATGCAAAGAATTTTCACTCATGCTTTCATATAGACGCCACACGTCATCCTCATGCCTATCAATGTAAGAGCCACCCATGGAAGTATCAACCATACCCTTATAGTTGTCCGATAAGCTCTCAAAGAAGTATTGAACTAATTGCCATTTGGGCATGTCATGATGTGGACACTTCCTAAGCAATTCATTGAAGCGTTCCCATGCCTCATGAAATGTTTCTCCATCCCCATGTGAAAATTCTCGAATTGAGGTCCTCATGGCATTGGTCTTAGAAACCGGATAGTACTTCTTCAAGAACTCTTGTTGCATTTCTACCTAAGAAGTGATTGAAAAAGGTCTAAGATTGTTAAACTAATACTTTGCCTTGTATTTTACGTGAATGGAAAAATTTTGAGTCTTAAAACCTCTTCTGGCATGTCCGTATATTTTACGGTGGAACATACTTCAAGAAACTCATCCAAATGCTTGTAAGGTTCTTCATTAGGAAGTCCATGAAAGTTAGGAAGCATTTGAATAGTTTGGGCTTTAATTTCATAATGTTGTGCTCTAAATGGTGGTAATTGAATGCATATGGGTGCATTGTATTCATTAGGCACATAGTGATCTCTTAAAGCA
The DNA here is from genome assembly GCF_030987335.1 of Cornus florida. NCBI lineage: Eukaryota > Viridiplantae > Streptophyta > Magnoliopsida > Cornales > Cornaceae > Cornus > Cornus florida. The sequence goes on from NW_026775578.1 coordinate 71,210,872, forward strand.
AGAGGTGGATTAGCTACTTGAGGTGCAACATGAACACCTTGGTTATGAATTCCTTGATTAATGACAGGAGGTTGTGGAGTATACATTGGCCTTGGCATTCCATACGGAACTTAGCCTTGTTGTTGTGGTGTTTGGTGAATGAATGGCCTAAGCATGCCTAATGGTACTTGTATGTTCTCATTGTGCACATTGGGATGAAGGATACCTTGTTGGTCTATGTGACCAATGTCCTCAATATAGTCATCATTGTGGTCATCCGTTGAAAGATTGGCTCTATTTGAACTTCCGCTTCCCCTAGGATTTCTAACGATAGATTCAAGATGCAAATCAAGAGGGGCAAGAGTTGGTCTCAATGAACGATGCCCATGCATGCACAATTCAAAATGCAACAAACACAAAGAATGACAAACACTATGCCTTCACAACAATGCAATTAGACTTCTTCCACAAACATTAAATTCATACTCCCATACTTTAACTCAATGATGCAAGTCAATAAAAAATAAGCCTCCACGCGAGCCGACGATTTAACTAAGGGATTGAGTAAAGAAAATCTCACAAAGGTCCTTTAGCACTTCAACTCCAAATTTTAAAGCTTAGCTTAGCTAATTCTTTTTTCTTTTTTTTTTTTTTTATAAAGTTTTTAGCATTTTTCCTTTCTTTGCTTGCTTAAATTGAATGCTCAATGGCTCCTTTGCTTGCTTCCTCTCCAACAATGCACCTAGTTAAGTAAGAACAACATAATAAGTAACCAAAAAATAAAAATAAAAATAAAGTAAAAACACAATCAAAAGAGTACTAATCCTAATCAATTCCACATATCCGACGTTGCCAAATCTAATCAACAAATCCCCGGCAACGGCGCCAAAATTTGACGCGCGATTTAGCCGTTCCTACACGCCAAAATTGATGTAGTGAATGTGCGGTTCAAAGAAAGCCTTTTTGGGTCAAGTTTAAATTTATAAAAACCACTACCAACACTACTACTAACGTAGCAAGAGTGAGTAGGGATCGTCCCAAGGGATTGTGGGGATTAAGTAATGTCGGAGTTGATTGTGGAATCACAATTAGGGCTAGTAGGTCGAGTGATCAAACAATTGGTTGGTTGGTTGATTAAAGAGCAACTAAATTAAACTAAGTAATAGCAAAAGAGTGTAATTAAGAGTAAGTAAGAGAGAGAAGAGTCTTGGGGTTTAGAGATCACCACTAAGCAATGTATTTCTATATTATTGACAAGTGATTAATGAGGGTAATTAGGGTGTTGCAATATTGGTGTGTGTGTATTTGGTTGATTCAACAAGTAAGGATGACTAATTAAACATGTATTGTCTAAACATCATGTGAAAGACACAATATATCTAAGCAATGAAGCATATATTGTCTAAACAACATGTGAAAGACACAATAAATCAAAACAAGTCATCAATCCTTTCATTAGGCTCACAATCCAAATACAACACAAGATTAGAGACATATGCTAATTGCATTCAAAAGTTTGGATCATCAAACAAGAAGCATAGATTGTCCTCCCATTTAACACTACACTACAACTACACTACATCTACACTACTAGCATGAAAATAAACTAGGGGAGAGGCACAATCCATCAAGAGATAAGCAAAAACCATCAAGAGAATCACAGAAGCATTCTTTTAAGCACAATGTTTTGACAATCTCTAAATCTATGGCATCAATACATATAGACATGCATCAATAACATAAAATCTAGAGACAAGAACATGAACATCAATTCTAGCATACATAGACATATGAATAGAATGAAATGATCAATTGGAAGCATTAAACCACACAAATCATTGATTAAACAAGATCTATATATTTAAAAGTGTCAAAACATTAATTACAACACTAATCCCTCAATAATGCACAAGATTAAGATATAGAAAGCATGCTTGGGGCTAACTCTAGCCCCAAGAGGATGTCTAGCCACTCATGGTAAGGATGCTCCAACCCTCAAGGGGTAACTCCATGGAAGAGGTTTGCTCCTTGTTGATGAAGATCTCCAATGGTATCTCTAGCCTCCTCCTCCTCCTCTAAACTTCCTTTCCAAGAGATGATATGAAAAATAATGTTGGCTCCCTTTGAAAAAGCAATCCTTATCCTTATATAGGTAGGTCAAAATGACACCCAAAATGAGCTGGGGTCGTGCACACAATATTCCCTAATGATTGGATAAAGGACAACTTTCAATGAGATGGAATTTTAACTTTTTCGCACTAAAGGAAGTTTGATCGATCTAAAGTAAGTGAGATCAATCGAACTTAGGCTGGATCGATCCAACTGGCTGAGCTTTTTGGAAAAAAGACAAATCCGAGATATTTATGGGAAATATAAATGGGAAAAGGACAAAAGTGGTTAATTGGTGGTACAGCTGTGGATATGATCAATCATTTGGATAAGGACAAAGGTGTTCGATCGATCGAAGAATGATGTTGGATCGATCGAACTTTTGGACTTAAGTGCTTTGGGTCAAGGCTTGGATCTATCTTGAAGTGCTGAGATCGATCAATGTACGATCGATCGAACCTTGGACTTGGATCGATCGAACTTCATGCTTTGCTTCATTTTGCTTCTTTCTTTGTTTAATCTTAGAATTGCTTCAATTAAGCTCTTATTTGGCTGAGTTAGCTTATTTTCGGGATAAGTGCCTGAAAATGGAAATAATACGAAATCAATCTAAAACGGTAAAGTAAGATCGATAAAGGTACTAGAATGCTTAAGCTTAAGGGGTTTAAATACGCACTTTTCAGTGCTCATCATTTCCCAATGAGTGCATGTGTGTTTCATACATTTCAATGCCATGCCTATGAAGAAAATCTATTCCTTACAAGTCAAACATCTACACTATACATGCTTCAAAGGAAATCCATAGAAATACATATCATGCTTCTAAAACACCAAATTCAACACTTAATACACAATAGGCATGGAATTAATCATCTAAGCATGCTTTTGCATACAACATCAATTAGTACACATAGACATATAGTTCATTTTGAACAATGATGTCATATTAAAGGAAAAACAACATAAATTAACATACTATGCAACAAATCAAGTAGAAAATTCACCAAAGTGCAAGAAATTGTGCATTAAGAACCCTTACCACCAAAGATGTAAAAATTCCCAATTTGATGCCCAAATTTTGAAATTCTTAGGGTGGCTAAAATCTAAAATTGCTTATATCAACTTAAAGATCTCGCCGAGCTCTTCGATTTGTCGCAAATGGCACCTAAAAATTCCAAATGGTTGGAAAGTAATTGAAGTTTGAAATCTTGAAGCAAAAAGAAAAAAAAAAATGAAGGAGGAGAGTGACAGAGATATAGTGCCGGAAGAGGGAGAAGAAAGTGATGCCAAACAAGGCCTTTTGGCCACTAATTTACTTAAGTGGAAAGTGGGTCCCACCACAAAAATTCCATTTTTGACTTTTCCTTTTTCTTTTTCCATCACACATACATATACATACACACCATAAAAAAAAAAACCCATATGAAACACATTAAAATAAAGTGAATGAAATGCAAATGAACCCCACCAAAACTACCGCACACGACAATGCCAGTGGCGGGTCCCACAAGGGACTTTCTGGCCCGAAAAATGAAAAAAATGCCGAAATAGCAACCATTGCATTTCCAAGAGTCTTGCACTAAATGGAATTCCCCAACCAACTCTCTGACACACTCAGCACACCCCACAGTGTTCGGTACGTAAAATGTGAAAAGATGAAAATACCCTTACCAAAAATAAAAAATTCCAGAAAATGAAAAATGGCGAAAATTGGAAACATTACAATGCCAAAATTGGTCTGGTAACTGTTGTTGTAAGCAAACTCAACCAAAGGCAAGTAGTCCTCCCAACTACCCCTGAAATCCAAGGTACAAGCCTTTAACATATCCTCTAATATCTAAATGGTGCGTTCCGACTAACCATCAGTCTGAGGATGGAATGCCGTACTGAAATAAAGCCCCATATCAAGAGCCTCTTGAAAGCCCTACCAAAAGTGAGATGTGAACCTGGGATCCTTTTCCAAAATAATAGACACAGAAACCCCGTGAAGCCTAACGACTCACATACAGTCCACTCAATCTCTCTACGCTGTTTGTCACTGCCATGGGCAAGAAGTGTGCTGTCTTAGTCAACCTATCTACTATGACCCAAACAACATCATTCCCTGCCTGGGATCTCAGAAGTCCCGTTACGAAATCCATAGTGATATGCCCTCATTTCCACTCAGCTACTAGTAATGGTTGTAACAATCCTGTCGGTCGCTGATGTTCTGCCTTCACTTGCTGACAAGTAAGGCATCGAGTCACAAACTATGAAACATCCTGTTTCATGCCCTACCACCAAAACTGTCACTGCAGATTGTGATACATCTTCGTACCACCACGATAAACTGCGAGCCAAGAGTGGTGAAAATCCTGAAGAACGCTTTCACGACAAGACAAAGGAATGAATATCATCCCCTTGTACCTGAGACCACTGTCTAAATGTAAGGTCCAACCTTCTACATTCTCGCCGCCTAAAATCCGAATATAGATGGCCTTCATCTCCCTATCCTCTAACTGTGCCTCAATAACTTTGCTAACAAGAGCCAGTTGAGTTACAAGGCTAAACAAAATAGCTGGTGAAACATCCTCATAAGACTGTAAACCAAGATCTGCAAGCTCTTCTAGCATCTTCCATTTATAAACGAAGACGCTAGCAAAAGTTCCGTGTGACTTCTTACTTAATGCATCGGCCACTACGTTGGCCTTACCTGAATGATACTGCAACTCAAAGTCGTAGTCCTCTATGAACTTAACCCATCTACATTGTCTTAAGTTTAAATCTTTCTGAGAGAAGAGATACTTGAGACTCTTGTGATCAGAGAAAACCTTGAACTTCTCCCCGTACAAATAGTGTCTCCACCCTTTCAGGGCAAAGATAACTGCTGCCAACTCTAAATCGTGTGTCGGATAGTTCAACTCGCGAGTTTTCAACTGTCGAGACCCATAAGCAACCACCTACTTTGTCTGCATCAGGACACAACCCAAACCTTCCCGCAAAGCATCACAAAAGATTACGTAACCCAAACCACGTTCAGGGATGATCAAAACTGGAGCCGATGTCAACTTGACCTTCAACTCCTGAAAAGCAAACTCACAGGCCTCATTCCATACGGACTTGACCCCCTTGCAGGTAAGTTGAGTCATAGATGCCACTAAACGAGAGAAATCCCGAACAAATCTCCGGTAGTAGCCAGCTAGGCCAAGGAAACTCCGAATCTCAAACAGTCTTCAGACGTTCCCAATCCATCATAGACTCAATCTTCGACTGATCCACTGTAACACCGCCCTTTGACATAATATGTCCAACGAACTTCACTTCTGGTAACCAAAATTCACATTTCTCGAACTTGGCGTACAACTGATTATCCCTAAGGATCTACAATATTGTCCTTAAATGATACTCATGCTCCTCTACCTAAGCTGAGTATACGAGAATATCATTCGTGATAACCACAACAGACTGATCTAGATGGTCACTGAATACACAGTTTATCAAGTCTATGAAAGCTGCTAGAGCATTGGTCAAACCAAATGGCATCACCAAAAACTCGTAATGGCCATACCATGCGCGAAAAGCGGTCTTGGATATATCCTCATCCTTAACCCTCAACTGATAGTAACCCGATCTCAAATCAATCTTTGAAAAATAAGTGGCTTTCTTTAACTGATCAAACAAGTCATCAATCCTTGGCAAAGGATACCTGGTCTTGATTGTAGCATGGTTTAGCTTACGATAATCGATGCAATGTCTCAAAGACCCATCCTTCTTCTTTGTAAAAAGAACTAATGCTCCTGAGGGTGAAGCATTAAGACGAATAAAGCCCTTAGCTTTCAAACCATCCAATTGAGCTTTCAGTTCATCAAGCTCTGCCTGTGCCATGCGGTATGGTGCCATAGAGATGGGTGCAATACTGGGAATGACACCAATGGCAAAGACCACTTCCTAAAGAGGAGGAAGCTCTGTCAACTCCTCTGGAAAGATATTCAAAAACTCATCTACAACTGTCAGAAAAACACAGCCTAAGCTGCTGTCTTCCTCAGCCAATAAGCTAGCCAAGTAAGACTTGTGGTGACTTCAGTCACCAATACTAAAAACAATTATCGGGTAGGAATCGCTCTGATCTCCCACGAAGTGAAAATAGTCTCCCTTGGGAGTACAAACAGTCACCCTCCTGTGGAAGTAATTGATCGCAGCACGAAAGAAGGATAACCAGTCCATCCCAAGAATGACATCAAAGCCCACCATGTCGAAAACAACAAAATCAAACTCTAAGGTCCACCCAGCTATCTCGATAGCACAACCCTGACAAATATGATCCAAAAACACTGGACCCCTACTGGTGTGTCAACATAAAGGAAACCATCCCGCAGTGTGATTTCCAGACCTAAGGAATGTATAAATGATACAAATATGAATGAATGGGACGCACCCGTGTCAACAAGAACTCTAGCCTAAGAATTGAGAACTGGAAAGATACCTCGAACCGTAGAAGTCCTTACAGTGGTATCAGCTTGTGGCAATGTATAGACTCGTCCCTGAGCCCCCGACTGCTGAGAACTACCCTGGTGGCCCGACAGATGTCCGAAAGTAGTAGGTGTAGAGCCCCTGATCGGATATAAACCAATTGGCGGTGTCACTAGCTGTGGTGCTTAAGGCACCCTGAATCCTGACTTCATAACTGCTGACTGTGCCGGTGTGACCTGTGAACCTTTGCCACTCTATATCCTGCCATGCAACTTTGGGCATTCCTTCTGGAAGTGACCTGGCTGCTTACAGTAATGACAAGCTCCGTAAGCCCTCTTCGTCGAAGCTGAAGGCTTACTAGCCTGCGACTTGCTGGCCTATGGATGGAGCTGTGGGCTGCGAGACCTGATATGTCCCGACTGCTAACATTGGTGACAAATCACTCCCCGGGCTGACCCCAAAGATACTGGAACTGCAGGTGTAGACCGAGCCTATTGTGACTGCCCCTGAGCATGTGAGCTGTCCCCGGCCTTAGCCTTTTTGCACTGACCCCCAACAGATACTGATGAAGCCTCTCCACGAGACTGCTTATATGAACCCCTGATCCTATCCTAATTGATGTGTCTTATTTTACCACTCGCAATAGTACGATTCCGTGTAGGATAATGCTATAAAAAAAGGTGTCGAACCCACAGAGAGATGAGATTTATATTCAGTTTTCAATTTAAGTTTATTGGTTTACAGGTAACTGGTTGAAAAATTGGTTGGTTGTCACGATTCAAAACGAACTAAAATTAAAGCAAAATATTAAACTAGAGTAAATTAAATAATCAGAGAGAGAAATCTTAGGGCTTTGACTTTACCATAATCATCATACTATGGTTAATTATACTAACTCTGGGGATTTAACAATTATGTTTTTCAAATAAATTGAAATCAATAACATTCGTTCAATTTGGGTTTTAAAGAAAGATGTTTTACAAAATTCAGTTAACTATAACCTATCTGCGGTTAGCGTGGACTATCTACCTACCTACTCTAACTACTTTAACTACTTTGCAAATAATCCACCTTTCATAAGCATAGATTATGAAAACATTCTTTTGTAAAAAACATTGGAACACCATTATATGACCTCTATTCTCATGTCCAGTAGGGCTCCGCCAGATACCGTCCAATAAGATAGGTTGAGAATAGAAAACAAACAATTATATCTAAGATAAGGTAATAATGGTTTGTAATCTATTAAAGCATAAAACCCGATTGAGTTGTCTGAATTGCTCATAGTCATATAATCAAGGAAATATAATATATTAAAATAAACCCAGAGTTAAAACAATCAAACCATAATACTATATTGGGTTACATCAGTGCCCTAAGAGAGGAATTAGTTACTCATGATGATGTTGGATATCATCTGTGTTCGAGTTGTCTCTATCATCACAGACGACGCTTCTTTTCTCAAGATCTTCACTTTCTAAGGTTGTGGAAACCCTAAAAGCCACAACAGTCAGCCTTCTGAATCACACTGCAAAAAGGACTTGGAATTTTGAACCTCTTATATCAAGGCTTAAGCCTTCTTTTATAGAAGAAAATAAGGATCTGGTGGGCTTTTAGGTCTTCTGGCCCATCTGGAATGAGATATGGCTTGAAAAGAGAACTTTCCCGTAACTTAAATCTGACATGTCATGGAAGGCTCGAGCTTTAAGGTTCATGCTCGAGCTTAGGGAATAAGGCTCAAGCTTTTCTGGATTGATGCTTGTGCTTCAAGAATTGGTGCTCGATCTTCACTTTGACACTTAGCCAAATTTCTTCAATTACTTTCTGAAGCGTCTTTTTCTTCAACACTTAGAATATTCTTGGGATTGAAATCTTTTACCATTGCTCGATCAAAGCTTCATGGGCTCGAGCATTTGGTACCAGGCTCGAGCATTTGGTTCTCAAGGCTCGAGCATCAATGGATGGTGCTCATTCCTTGGGTTGAGGCATGAGGTCTGGGAGCTTGGAAATCAACTCTTCAAATCCGATGCTTTGTGCTCGAGCACCCTATGGTTAGGCTCGTGCTTTAATGCCTTGTTGATTTTTGTCTTCTTTGACTTGTAAGGTTCTAGCCTCTTAACTTGGGCTCGAGTTTTGGACTCTGAATTCTTCTAAACTTCACCATTTAAGCTCTCAAATTGCTCTGGATGATCGACGACGACTCTGTAATCTTCGATATCATCATAAAGTCCCGGTTTTAACCATTTCTCTGGAAAAGTACCTGCAAACACACATTGAACATAAATCAGTCTAAATATGGATCGAAGTGCTACTTTAGGCTTTAACATATGCATATTTAGGGCTTGAATATACAATATTCAGCGCTCATCACACCCCCAAACTTACATATTGCTAGTCCCTTAGCAATACAGAACTAAAAAGCCATTTTCGTAGGAATCACGATTGCATTTAGCCTATGCAACAAGCCTTTAAACCTTTAGGTTACCCCTAGTGGATGAGTTATAATCTCGTTAGGGTTTCCAGTGAAGTTACCTACAAACTTCTCAGATCAGTGCCTTAAATACACAGTAAGCTCATTTGAGCTTGTTTCCAAATCCTATTATCCCTGCAACTCATTAATCAGTCAAATATAGCAAGTATAGCCAATCATATAATCAGGAAAACTTCCAACTTTTAATTTCAATTTAATAGCCATGGTCCCCATATATCAGTTTAATCATTCATTTAATAACCTTAATCTTCAAAACATTTTCTGAAAGTTACCCTACAATTTAACGTGTGGCTTACTATCCATACTTGCATTCATTCCTAGCTATTCCTCAATTCATAAGCAAAATTTTTAAATTCCAACTCCCGAGGCATTTATTGTTTTTTTTTTTTTTTCTTCAAGGTATGCATCTGACGAGGTCGTTCCAATACGCCAAACTGAATGTAGTGAATGTGTGGTTCAAGAAAAGCCTTTTATGTCAAATTTAAATTTATAAAAACCACTACCAACACCACTACTAACGTAACAAGAGTGAGTAGGGATCGTCCCAAGGGATTATACGTGTTGGAATTTCAACTTCGACTCTAGCGTACCAAATAAGTTGGGTTGGTTGATTACTTCTAGAAAAGAATTAATTAAAATGAATAAAAATAAAACTAAGTAGAGATAGGGATTTAAGAGATGAGAAGAGAGGACTTAGGATGTTGGAATCACCACTAAGCTCATGTAATTAACCACTTGCTTTCCATTAATGGGGAATACATTGTTGTGAACAAAATTGGTTCGACTAGCAAAGGTGACTCAACAAGTGTATAATGTCTAAACAACATGTGAAAGGCTACAATATATCTATTGGAAGAGGAATATATTGTCTAGACAACATGTGAAGAGAACAAAATATCAAATCAAGTCATTAAACCTTTCATTAAGCTCATAGTCCAAATAATTCACAAGGATGACTTAGTTAAACATGTATTGTCTAAACATCATGTGAGAGGCCACAATATATGTATTGGGAGAGGAATATATTGTCTAAACACATGTGAAAGATACAATATATCATAACAAGTCATTAATCCTTCATTAAGCTCAAAATTCCATTACACCACAATATTAGAGCATATGCTTCTTGCATTCAAAAGCATGGAACATCAAAGAACAAGCATGAATTGTCTCCCCATCTAACACTACACTACAACTACACTACTAGCAAGAAAATAAACTAAAGGAGAGGCACAATCCATCAAGGGATAAGTATGAACCATTAAGAGACATAACAAGAGCATTCCATTAAGCACTAATGTCTAGCCATCACTAGATTCTCAATTAACCTCACATAGACATGCAATTAATATAGAAAAACTAGTGTAGAGATCAATTCCCCAAATAATCACACATAAGACAACATGTAATTAAAATAGAGAATCAATGGAAGAATTAACCCATATGAATCATGTGAGACATAATTCCTAATTTAATCACACATAGACATGTAAATAAACTAGAGAATTAATAGGAAGAATTAGACCATGGAAATCATAGAAATATACCAAGATTCATGAAATTCACAAGGCTAGAACACTAATCACAACAATATATATATAAATCCCCAAAAATAGAAATACAAAGGTTTAGATTACACAAGACTTAGGGCTCATCCAAGCCCTAAGTGTAGATCTAGTCAATCATGGAGGAGGTGGATGTAGTCATGGAATCAAGCTCCAAACATGGCTCCATCTTCTTCTTCCTCTTCTTCTTCTTCTTCTTTGAAGCTCTAGAGATGGAGAGATAGTGGATTTAGAGATGTGTTCTTGAGATGTGCCTCCACTTCTCTCTTTTCTTCTAACCCTAATCTCTAACTTTTCTAGAGAAATAAAATTTACAATGTAGAAAATAAAAATGATAAAAAGCCTAAAGAATCCCCTTTTACAAATGGGTTGCTTCCCTTTATATAGAAGGTCCTTTTCTTAGTCACTAAGTCTAGAATATATGCCCAAAAATATCTAATCCCGCAACTTTTTGGTAGGTGAACTTTTGGGCGCGCACGAAAAAAGTGACAGCTTGCTGCCAGCATGTCCAGTTCGATCGATCCAACTTATTTTCGATCGATCCAACTTTTCTGATCGATCCAACTTATTTTTCAATCGATCCAACTTTTCTGATCGATCCAACTTTTCAGCTTTTCAGTATCAGCTTCTTTTTGCTCCAAATCAGCATCTTTTTGCTCCGGATCATCGCTAAGACTTAGTTTGACTCCAAAAAGGCCTTAAGAACTCATTTTTAGCCCATTTTAACGTTATTGACCTGAAATAGACAAAAACACAAATAAGTACTAAAACGGGTAAATAAGATAGATAAAGGTCCTAGAATACTCAAGCTTAAGGGGTTTAAATGTGTACTTTTCAGCGCTCATCAGCATTTTTTTTCAAAAAGGATACTATGCAATGTTCTGGTCTATTAAGTTTTCTAAATCACCCTTATAACGAACTTTCAGCCAATGACTCCCAGACTAGATGATCTTAGGGCATTAAGTGTCAGAACACACCCTAAAAGACTTAATCACTCAAGCAATCTAAGTACAAACCTGAACTTGATCCTTTTCTAATTCTTTTTTTTCTTTTCATTCACATTGGTGAATAATATTTTTCTTTTATTGCATACATACCAATCTTCCTTACTTTTTTTTAATTTTTTATGCCTTGGTTATCAAAATCATCAAATCCATCTGCTCATCTCAGTTTAACTCAAAATGAAACAAGACTTCTAGTTTTTACCCACAGGATTCATGCAAGTGTGAATATGTGCAAAGTGTAGTATCCCAGAGATTAATTTCATTAAACAAGGATCATCCTAATAGAGTGGACCACAGGCCATCAACCAATTTCAAAATTTTCAAGAATCCTTTTTCACAATATTTTAGCATACCAATCATACCTAACCAACATCAGACTGTAAATAGAGTATATAACAATCAACAGACTCAAACGTATGCTAGTAATATCAAATATCATATCCTTGGTATCAGATTTGTGTAAAAATTTTAAATGCATCTCAATCTCAAAGTACCTTACCCCTAAACTTATTTTGCACATTGTCCTCAATGTGTGAGAACAAAAGAGAGATTAGAAAGATATTACCAGAAATGCAGACCATTAAAGATAGACGACACTAAAACGCAGAAGGTAAACATCACCCCCAAACTTAATCTGTAACATCTGGCAAAATCAACCAACTCAAAACATATCAGAGTATCAAGCACAAGTAGTAATAAGAGAGAAATATCACAAGTAACTCAAATATCAACACAAGGAAATAATAGTCAGAAAGAATGTATATATATATATCAGCAATATGAGTACAACCAAGGTTTTGTGGCTCGAGCCTCTAGTAGCTGATGCTCAAGTCCCAAAGGTTAGGCTCTAGCATTGAGACAAATTTTTGGATTTTTCTCAATTTTTTAATTTTTATTTTCTTTTTCTATTTTATCTAAACCTAAATTATCCTAAACTTAAAATTAACCTTAAACCTAGAAAAGAAAATAAGGAAATCAAAAACTAAAATAATGAAATCAAAATCAAAATAAATTACAGTACAACATACAAATGCTAAGTTTAACGTTGATAGCTCGACGAAAACCTGACCTCTCTAGTCTAAGTAAATAGGATCATGAAGTTCTACTGACTCCACTGTGCCTCTCTGCACACTACCCTCTATGCAGGGCTTCAGTCTCTGTCCATTAACCTTCGATAGTTGTCTAGTTTTGCAATCTTGTATCTTAAGGTGTAACCAAAATAACCATATATGGACCTTCCCAACGTGACTTTAGTTTAACAGGAAAAAGTTTCAATCGTGTATTAAACAACCAAACTTTCTTCCCAGGCTCAAAAGTCTTACGCAAGATATGCTTGTTATGAAATGCCTTAGTCTTGCATTTATAAACCTTAGCATTCTCATAAGCATCATTACGCAATTCTTCGAGCTTTGTTAGTTGAAGCTTCTTGTTAGATCCAATAGAGTTCATATCAAAATTGAGCTCTTTTATGGCCTAAAAAGCACTGTATTCTAATTCTATAAGAAGATGACACCCTTTACCATAGACGAGACGGTAAGGTGACATACTAATCGGAGTCTTATAAGCTGTTCGGTAAGCCCATAAAGCATCATTCAGTCTAAAAGACCAATCTTTACGATCTAGCTTAACCATTTTCTCAAGAATTCTCTTAATTTCACGATTAGATAGTTTAACTTGGCCACTTGCTTGGGGATGATAGGGAGAAGCAACTTTATGAGTGACGGAGTATCTTTGTGCCAAAGTACGGAAATACCTATTACAGAAGTGAACACCTCCATCATTAATAATAGCTCGTGGCATACCAAACCGACTAAAAATGTTCGTTTGAATGAACTCAATCACGACTGCGTGATCAGCGGTTTTAGTAGCCACTACTTTAACCTATTTAGAAACATAATCAACTGCCATAAGGATATACTCATTTTTATTTGACTGAACAAAAGGACCCATGAAATCAATACCCCAAACATCAAAAACTTCAATAATTAAGATTGGAGTTAAGGGCGTCATATTTCATCTAGAAATTGATCCTCATTGCTGACATCTAAGGTATGACCTATAGAAGAAATACGTATCTTGAAAGAGTGATGGCCAAAAGAAACCACATTGAAGAATTTTAGCTACAGTTTTCTTTGCACTGAAATGACCTCCACAAGCTAAGCTATGACAGAAGGTCAGAATACTATGAAATTCACTCTCAGGAATACATCTACGAATGATTTAATCAACACAATATTTGAAGAGTTGAGGATCTTCCTAATAGTACATCTTTATTTGAGAGAATAATTTATCTTTTTCCTGCTTCGACCAAGACAAATGAATTCTGCCTATTGCGAGGTAATTCACAATATCAGCAAACCAAGGCAAATCTGAATGAGAAACCCCAAACAGTTGTTCATCTAGAGAGGAATAAAAAATTGGAAGTGAAGTTGAGGTATTCGCAATCAGAATTCTAGAAAGATGGTCAGCTACCACATTCTCTAACCTTTTCTTATCCCGGATTTCATAATCAAACTCTTGAAGCAAGAGGATCCATCGAATTAAATAGGATTTGGTTTCCTTTTTGGAAAGAAGATGTTTCAAAGCAGAATGATCAGAGTAGACTATGACTTTGGAACCCAACAGATATAATCTGAATTTGTCCAAAGCAAAAACAACTACAAGTAACTCTTTTTCAGTAGTGGTATAATTCAATTATGTATCTGAAAGAGTTTTACTAGCATAGTAGATAACATGAGTAAGCTTATCTATTCGTTGTCCTAAAACAACACCCATAGCATAATCAGACGCGTTATACATAATCTCAAATGGAAGAGCCCAATTAGGAGGATTCATGATAGGAGTTGAAGAAAGAAAAGAGCGAAGCTTATGAAAAGCTTCTAGGTATGACTCATCAAAGACAAAAGGAACATACTTTGCAAGTAGATTACACAAAGTGCGAGAAATTTTGCTGAAATCTTTAATGAAACGTCGATAAAACCCGGCGTGCCCAAGAAATGATCGCACTCCCCTTACGGAGATAGGAGGAGGCAATTTAGAGATCAAATCTACTTTAGCTTTATCAACTTCAACACCTCTCTCTAAAATAATATGTCCTAAAACAATCCCTTCTTGAACCATAAAATGCCTCTTCTCCCAACTAAGAATAAGATTGGTTTCCCTACAACGCTTAAGCACTAAGTACAAATTTTTAAGACAATTCTCGAATGTGGATCCAAAAACAGAGATGTTAGCCATAAAGACTTCGAGAAACTTTTCAACCATGTCCGAAAAGATAGACATTATACACCTCTGGAATGTTGCTGGCGCATTACACAATCTGAAAGGTATCTGTCTATATGCAAATGTACCGAATAGACAAGTGAAAGTAGTTTTCTCTTGATCCTTATGATCAATGGCCACCTGATTATAGCCAGAATATCCGTCTAAAAAGTAATAATAGCTCTGGCCAGCCAATCGCTCTAGAATCTGATTATTGAATGGAAGAGGAAAATAATCTTTTCTAGTAGCGGAGTTGAGTTTCCGGTAATCAATACACACACGCCATCCAATGGTGATGCGCCGTGGAACTAATTCTCCCTCGAAATTCTCAACTACTGTAATACATGTCTTTTTAGGTACTACCTGAGTAAGACTTACCCACTTGCCATCTGAGATGGGGTAGATTATTCCTACATCTAGCAACTTCACAACTTCCTTCAACACCATGTCCTTCATATTAGGATTCAATCTTTGTTGGAGCTCTCGAGATATTCGGGAATCCTCCTCCAAATGAATCTGATGTAAGCAAATTGTGGGGCTAATTCCTTTTAAATCAGCCACACTCCACCAAATAGCCTCTTTATTTTGCTCAAGAACTTTTAAGAGACTACTTTCTTGGGAACTTGTAAGATTGGAAGCAATGATCACTGGGCGGATGTCATTTAAACCCAAGAAAGCATATTTGAGCTTGTCCGGAAGTGGCTTAAGCTCAAGCTGTAATACCCCGATATTTTAAAGGATTTATTAATTGGAATTAATTTATTTTATTTTATTTTGAAATGATTTATTTGATTTATTTGGAATTACTTATTTTTATTTTTACTTTTAAATGATTTGTTTTAGTTAATTGAGTGCTTAAATTAATTATTTTGTTTTAATTAAAATTATATTTCATGATTGATATGATGATTGTTGTGTGTGTGTTTGATTATTGATTGAATTATTGATATGTTGATTTTATTGGTATGGTGTGACTTGATTGTAATTTCTTATTTTGCTTATGTGCTTCATGTAATTAGTTATTTTAATTTAAGTATTTATTTAATTATTTAATTTATTTAAATTAATTGGATTTGGGCTTAAGGGAAGTTGGACCAATGGATATGGTCTTGGGCTTGAAGGAAGCTTTAGTGGGTTAATTAATAAAGGACCATGGTTATTTGATTATTTAAATGATCATTTTTGTATAATTATATATATATATATATAATTATATATAAATATAATTAATTAATAAGTGTTATGGACGGATATATTTATAGATATATATTTATGGATATATATATATATATATATATATAGGATATATAATTTAATTAACTAATGGTTAATTATGGAAGATATATAAATATTTATATATATATATATAATATGTTTATATATATTATATTATTTAAAGACTATTATTTTATTAGATAGTCCTAGTAGGAATAGGATTTGGATTCTAATGTGTATAAATATACACATAAGGCTTTAGGGTTAAAAGTTTGACCGTAAGAAAAATAAGAGAGATAGAGAGAGAGCGGAAGAAGA
This sequence comes from Cornus florida, assembly GCF_030987335.1. Lineage (NCBI taxonomy): Eukaryota > Viridiplantae > Streptophyta > Magnoliopsida > Cornales > Cornaceae > Cornus > Cornus florida. The sequence goes on from NW_026775578.1 coordinate 71,227,263, forward strand.
AGGGTTGACAAGGAGGAGGCCAGATCTAAGAAGGAGGATGTTGGGATTGGAAGAGACAATCAAAGCTTGAAGCGTTGGTTTTATTTTGAAACCTTCAGGCGAGTTTTCTCTAATTTTCCTATTAGGACTCATAAGTATTTCACCTTGAGTATCAGAATTTAAAATTAAATTTATTAATTAAATTATGGTTAGATCGGATTAATTAAAAGAATGAATTGTTATGTTTTATTTATTTTTACTTTAGAAATTAAACTGCTAGATGTATAGGTTGTATTTATTTAAAATCAACTAATATGTTTGATCTATAACCCAAGATGGTTAATTATCGTTTATAGATTTTTTAGGATTTTTCTGGGATTTTTCAAAAAATTTCTGCGATTATTTTATATTTTTTTGAATATTTATTTAGAATTATTTTGTTATATATATTTATGCAAAATAAATTATGTCATATACATTTACGAGGCTCTGTATATCGGCGTCCAGGGCTTGGATTTGGTGTAGGCATGTACATGGGATCATGGTGCACACACTGATCTGGCCCATTGATGTATTTAAATTTATGTGGATTGATTCGGTGTGGTGCGAGTCCATGAAGATTTGGTGTGCCACAAGTCTGAGCCCTATATGTGGCTTGATTAAAGAGAGAGGGGATATGGTGTAACGCAGTTGCATGGAGCCGTAGTGAAGGGATCTTGTGTGACGTGCACATAAGGACAAGCATTCATCCAGCAAATAGCAACATGCCATATCTGCCAGAAGGAGGATAGGGCGCGTGGCAGCACGTGTACTGCGCGTGGGAACGCGTGAAGACACCTACCAGCCAGTGGTGGCGCATGGAAGCACGTAAGAAGTGTTTGGGGGCATGTGGTGGTGCGTGGGGGCGCATGCTGGGGTCTTTAAAGTACCGGGAAGTTGCCATGGGGTCCAGTGATGTCCCAGAATTGATTTCAATCTTATTAATCTTGAAATCAATCAGTAAAGGAGGTATTTTAGGTGTTTGAGGTTTGTAGGATGCTGCTATGTTATTTAGTAATATTTATTTGCGTAAATGTAATAAATTAATGTTTGATTACAGAAGGAAGTATATATATATATATATATATATATATAATTATATATGTGTATATATGGTTTATTTAATTTGTGATTAGTATGGAAGGGAGTATATATATATGTGTATATATAGTTTATTTAATTTGTGATTAGTATGGAAGGGAGTATATATATATATATATATATATATATATATATATATATATATATATATTATGGAAGGTATTATACACATATATATTATATGTATATATTAATTAAGATAATTAATATTAGTTATTCTTATTTAATCGGTATATCTGGATTGTTGATTTTTAAATTAATGTTATGTGTATGATATGCATGAGATGTTTATATGTGATTTAGTTCATCGTTAAGTTTAAAATCGGTACATGGTTGAATTATAGGCAAGGTTGATTTGCCAAGGTATGAAAAAATTTACTTAAGGAGGCATGGTTGAGTTGCCAATATATAAATAAATATATTTTTAATGGCATGATTGATTTGCCAATGTATAAATAAATATACTTAAGAAGGAGTGGTTGAGTTGCCGATATATAAATAAATATATTCATAATGGCATGGTTGAATTGCTAAAGCATAATTAAATTATTTTGTGTATTAGATGATTTAAATTCATCGATGGATACTGTATGTATAAGTTGGATTAGGATTAGATATTCTTAAATTAGAATAATCTAGTAGTTACATGTTAGTGTATTATTATATATATATTAATAAAATAATATTGGTAGAGACATGGATGATTTGTCAAAGCCTAGGTATTGGCTGTATGATTCAACTAATTAAATTCATTATTGGTTTTTGGATTAAATATAATTTTCCTTGAATTATATTTTATTATTTAAATGATTAAATAATTATTTAAAATGGAGTTAAGGTTAAAGGGGTTTCTATTTAAAAGAGAAGGAGTTTTGAATTGGTTTAGGTATGATTATGTTTAATCATGGTTTAATGGTTTTGAAAATTAATGAAACTATTTATGGATGTGAAGGTCATACTGTATATAATTATTTATGCATATACGTATCATTGTTAATTAAAATTAAAAAATTTATTAGGTTTGGTTTTGATTAGAGATGATCTACTTATTAGTTTTCAAAGGGCTGGTAGAGAGAACTTGCTCATAGGGTTTAACCCACGATTTATTTTTCAGGTTATTAGAAGTTCAAATTTCAAGGTTCAAGATCCGTAGTTGGAGGACTCATCTATTCTTTCTATTTTATTTCAAAGTAGGATATTATTACTTCAGTAATTATTAATAGATTTATGGATAGTGGATTTTGGTTAAGGGGTCCTTGAGTTACGGGATTCCCTAATCGTAACCATTGGCGAGTTATTAATGGAAATTTTTATTTATTAGTTTTTCTTCAGCTTATTATTTATTCTTTTATTTCATTTTGTACTCTGTGCTTGTTTGAAATACTTTAATTGTTTTGATATTTCCCTAATTTTTTACGCGGATTTGATCGACCCCTGTTCCGAAATAAGGGGTATCACACAAGCTTAGGTGGAGACTCTAAGGAAGGAATAGGCGAAATACTAGAAAATAGTGGAAGAAGCTCTAATCTAAATTTCTATGGAGGAAAATCTGTGATAGGAGTGGAGTTGAGTAAAGAATTCACTTCAGTTATCAAAGATTCAATATCGAAATCTTCATAATTGAAGTGATTCAGACAAGCCTTTAAAGGATCCTTGGATAAAATAGTTGGGAGTGACTCCTCAACCAACTCATTAATAACATTAAGGAAGAAGCATTCACTATCATCGTGGGGATGATGAATAGCATTGAAGATGTTTAGCTTGACTTTCATATTTCCAAAAGATAAATCCATGGCTCCAGTCCTACAGTTAATGCAAGCATTCGCTTTGGCTAGAAAAGGATGCCCAAGAATAACAGGAATATTCTTTTTAGAATCGCGGACTGATTCTGTATCAGGCACTAAGAAATCGACCGGAAAGAAGAACTTGTCCACTTTTATGACTACATCTTCAACAATACCTTATAGTTGTCTGAAAGAACGGTCAGCAAGCTGTAGAACAATCGACGTAGGTTTTAACTCACCCAGACCTAACTTCTCATACACCAAGTAAGGTATAAGATTAACACTTGCTCCAAGATCAAGAAGTGCTCGCTCCATCACATTGTTGCCAATGATGCAAGAAATTGTAGGAGCACCAGGATCTTTAACCTTAAGAGGAGTGTTATACTTAAGAATAACACTGACTTGCTCGATGAGACAAATTTTCTTAGGAACTTGACTTTTGGATTTTCTTTTTAGAGTGCACAAGTCCTTTAAAAATTTAGAGTAGGCTGGTATTTGCTTTGTAGCATTGAGCAAAGGAAAATTGATTTTAACCTATTTAAAGACCTCCATCATATCTTGAATTTTCTCCCCTTGTTTACCAAAGTGGGAGGGTCTTTGAGACGTTCAGGATAAGGTACTATTGGTTCATAAGCTGTCTCAGGAGTAGGAGCAGATGAAAAAGTGACTCCACCTTCAACTCCCGTAGTGGATTATGGAATAGAACTTGAGGAAACATCCTTGGGTTGTAGATTATGAATGATAGGAACAATGGGAATCCTAAGCCTTTCTTTCTCTTCTTGTCCTTTTTCAACTTGATTGTCAACCACTTTACCACTCCTCAATGTAGTGATAGCCTGAACTTGCTCATGATGAATACCTGAGGAATTGGTTTCATCAATCATGTAAGTTTGCCCTTTCGGGTTGGCTATTGACTGACTAGGCAACTTGCCATCCTCTCTTCGAGATAGAGTACTCGCTATTTGCCCAACTTGTGCCTCTAGCTTTGCTATGGCTTGACAATGAGAAATAAGAAGTTGGGTATTGGATTTAAGATCAACAAGAGCATTGTGTACTTGCTCCTTAAAAGCATAATTTCTAGGAGGAGGTGGAAGATTAGGAGCTTGAGTGGGTTGATTCCTAAACTGAGGTGGACGGTAAATACCAGATTGGTTGAAAGAATTATTTTGTGGCATAGGATTAGATCAATTTTGATATTGTCCCTGAGATTGGGGAGCAGTGGTTCCTTGACTTTGGTTACACCATGATAGATTAGGATGATCTCTCCAGCCAGGATTATATGTAGAAGAATATGGATTGTATACTGGTTTAGAGAATGCAGCATTTACTTACTCTTGTAGGATCTCGATGATTGTCCCATCATAGGGCAAGTGTCAGCAAAATGGGAAGGATTATCATAGATTGAACTAACTTTTTTTGGCAAGGCAATTTGTGGACTAGTAACAGAATTAAAGCCAGATGATAGAATTTGATCGAACCTACGTTCAAGGCTTCTATTTGAGTAGCTAACTCACTAGATTTGTCTACCTCAAAGACTTTTTCAACTTTATGCATTCCAAGTGAAGACCTAGACCTAGAGGAAGACGCATGTTGCATTGAATTTTCACTTAGGGCCTCAAACAGTTCCCAAACGTCAGCTAGACTCTTACGCAGAAAAACTCCATTACTAGAAGCATCAATGATGAGCACTGAAAAGTGCGCATATAAACCTCTTAAGCTCGAGTATTCTAGGACCTTTTTCTATCTTATTTTTGTAATACTCCTAATTTTAAAAGGATAGTCTTGGTATTTATTTATTTGTTTTAATTGTATTTTTTAATTTTTTAATTAATTATTTGACTAATTGCTTATGTGTTTAATTGAATTAGGTATTACTTGATTATTTGATTATGTGTCTATGTATTATTTGTATTTGTCTATGTATTAATTGTTTAATTAGATTATGTGCTTAAATGGTGTTTTGATTAATTGTAAATTAAATGTTTTCTTTTCTTTTATTATTTTATTTTATTTATCTTTTATGGTTATGGTTAGTAGTAATGGGCCAACCAATTGGGTCCCATGGACTACTTGGATAGGAGGTTGGATGTGTATGGATTATTACCCATGGATAATGTATGTATATATATAGATATATATTATATACATATATAAAAAGGAAAGTAATTTATTAATTATTTTTATGATAACTTGGGTAGTAATATTTAATCTGATGTATATGTTTTATATTTAAATAATAAAAATATACATAGATTTGATACGTGTTATGTTTTAAGTTACTTTATAATATTATGGTAACTTAAGTATTATTGGATAATCCATTAATAAATAATGGAATGTGTATAATTTATTTATTTAATAAACATATACATAAATTATATACGTAACATATTTTACTTACCTTTTTAATATATATATATATAAAAGATAAAGTAATTTATTAATTACTTTTATGGTAATTTGGGTAGTAATATTTAATCTGATGTATATGTTTATTTAAATAATAAAAATATACATAGATTTGATATGTGTTATGTTTTAAGTTACTTTATAATATTATGGTAACTTAAATATTATTGGATAATCCATTAATAAATAATGGAATGTGTATAATTTATTTATTTAATAAACATATACATAAATTATATACGTAACATATTTTGCTTACCTTTTTAATATTTTTATTTATTTATTTTTTTTTAGTTGACTTGGATTGGGAAAAGGGTTAGGGTTATTTTATTTAACCTATAAATATATAGCTATAGGTTGTAAAAGGGGGTTAGAAATATTCACGTGATATATACTAGAGAGATAGTGTTAGAGAGGGAAGGAGGAAAATGAAGGAATGAGGAGAAAAACCCTGTAGAGAGAAGATCAAGGAAGAAGAAGTTTAACTTTCGATTCGAAAGTTTAAGGCAAGTTCTTCTTCTATCTCTTTCCCTTTGATTCGTGTTTCTGTACATGCCTAGGAAATTCCAGGATTTATTAAACACATAAAATTAAATAATTATGCATGTTTAATTGGATTAAAATATAGGTTTTTATGAAATTGGTTCATATCTGTTCTTGTGTTATGAATTGATAAATGTATGATTTTGATTTGATTTCTGGTCTGAATTTTTACGTGTTTGAATTATGTATTTTTCATATCTGTGGAATAATGGAACGTAGAAACATGCCTAGGATTCCTGAACATTAAATAGGGACTAGGTTTGGGTTTAAATAAATTTAAATACACTCAATCATAATGATGTTTGCTATTGGAATGTTTTAAACAAACGAATGGATTTAATCTTTTAAAATGCTTTAGCAATTGAGATTAAATGTGTAGGATGAATTGGATATGGAGAATGCTTATTTGACGATATAATAAAATATCATCATGTATAAGATTCAGTTTGTGTAGGACATATGATATAGGAAGCTTAAATAAATAACAAGTCATTCATATTATGTAATAACTTGATATCATATTATCATAGTTATTTCTGGAATGTTTGATGTATTTCTTTAATTGTTACATCAATTGTTAGATTGTATGGTTTAATGCACCAGTATAGGACGGTGGCATTCTAGGGACGGATTAACTTATCAGTTAAGTCCTACCTATTTTATATAAGGGAATGGATTAACTAAAATGTTAAGTCCTACTTATATTCAGGTCAGTTCAGCTGAACAAGTTGAATGACTTATGGAGGATTAATTTATTATATAAGGGAATGGATTAACTAAAATGTTAAGTCCTACTTATATTCAAGTCAGGTCAGCTGAATAAGTTGAATGACTTATAGAGGATTAATTTATTATATAAGGGAATGGATTAACTAAAATGTTAAGTCCTATTTATATTCAAGTCAGGTCAGCTGAACAAGTTGACTGACTTATGGAGGATTAATTTATACTGGATAGGATGATTACTAGATTTTATATATATATAAGTATGGTGCCATGATATGAGCTTGAGTCTTAGGATCAGTGGTTAGGGTGCGTATATCGCCAGGGATGTGTAGCTAGATATAGTGTAGTTGTGTACCCTGGTAGGTCTAGGTACTCATGCCCACTATATGTGCATTTTCCATGTTGCCTACTATTCAGGTTGAGACAACCCTATAGTCTAGTGAGGCTCCTTTAGTGTGTGTATATATATATATGGACTACTAGTTACTGTTGGATTGACTAGGATGTATACGTGTATCGGATCTCTGCTTGGACTGTAGTAGAGTAGAACTTGTTTGTGGGCCTGACCTACCATTATTTTTCAGGTGTTCGTCAGGAGTAGAGGTTGTTCGTGCTGAGCGGGGATCAGTCTACTTCATTCTTCCGATGCTACATAGGAGTTCCTTTATGATTCAGTTTCCTGATTTAGACAGTTATTGTTGTCATTTGTTTAGTTTGGATTTTCTAGGGGTCCACACAGTATGGATTCCCGAGTTGTATTTTGGGGATCAGTTGTATCAGAAGGGTTTATTAATTAATGGAAATATATTCTGAGGTTTATTATTAGATTATCATTTTAGTTTCTTGTTAGCATTTTATTTATTCTTCTTTATTCTTTTGTACTCTGTGTTCGTTTATTGCCGATTTTGTTTTTGATATCCTCGGGTATTTGGGCGTGGGCCTGGCCAACCCGCATTCGGAAATTCGGGGGTATCACAATTTTCTCGTTTTAGACTAATTTCATGTTATTACCCTTTTCAGGCGCTTATCTCCAAAACAAGTCAATTCAGCCAAATTAGAACATAAAAGAAGCAATTTCAAGCTAAATGGAAGAATGGAGCAAAGTGGAAGCAAAGTGGTGGAAAACAGCAGGCTTCGATTGATCAGACATATTTTCGATCGATCTCACGGTGATCAATCCAGCCTCACCAAGATGGATCAAACTCTTTGTCTTTATCCTCAAGAATTTCCATCTTCGATCGATCCAACTTTCTTCAGATCGATCGAACTTCCTTAGTCTTATCCCCACCTACCACTTTTGTCTTTTTCCCAAAATATCCTAAAAATATCTCAAATTTGTCTTATTCCAAAAAGGCGCCGCCAAGGATTGATCAATCTGGCCTTACTTTGATTGATCTGGCCAGAGTTCGATCGATCTCATCTGAATTTGATCGATCTCATCTGAATTTGATTAATCTCATGTGAATTCGATCGTTTAAACCTCCTCAAGTTTGAAATAAAATAGAGTCCAGCTCATTAAAAGATGGCTCATGGTGCAATCATTGAGACGACCCTATTTCATGAGACCTGACCATTGGGTGTGACACTTAAGCTACCTATATAAGGATTTTGAGCCATTTTTACATTATATCTCATATAACATCATATCATCATATCTATCTTGGAGAAGAGGCTAGAGATTAGAGAGACATACATTATTTGGGAGTTCTTCCATTCTTCTAGGGTTTTCATTAAGAAGAAGATCATTCCTACCATGGAGATGGCCCTTGAGGGTTGGATTACTACATTAATGAGTGGCTAAACATCTTATTGGGGATAGAGTTAGCCCTAAGCATGCATTCTAAACCTTAATGTTTTGTATTTTGAGGGGATTTGTGTTGTAATCTTGTCTTGACACTTTATTTATATATGAACTTTATTGATCATTTCATTCTATTCATATATCTATCTATGCTAGAATAGATGTTCATTTGTTTATCTCTTGGTTTTGTGATATTGATGCATGTCTATGTGTATTGATCTTATGAATATAGAGATTGTCAAGGCATAGTGCTTAAATAGAATACTCTTGTGGTTTGTTTGATGGTTCATACTCATTTCTTGATGGATTGTGCCTCTACCTTAGTTTTATTTGTTTAATTTTCATGTCCTTAACTTAGATGTAGTGTAATTGCTTTACTTTCTTAGATGTAAGGACAATCCATGCTTGTTGTTTGATATTCTATACTTATGAATGCAAGCAGTATAATTCTCTAACTTGTTAGTGTGTTAATTGTGAGCTTAAAGGAAGGAATAATTGCTTAGTTTGATATATCATGCTATTCACTAGGTTGTCTAGACAATGTATACTTAATTAGTCAATTCATGCTTGTTGATTTAATCAATCACACCTCTTTATATTGCAACACATATTTCCCCTCATTCATTACACATTGAGTATCTAGAATGGTGATGCTTAGTGGTGACCTCTAGATTCTAAGACCTTTCTCTTTTGTTCTCTACCTTTTATTTACTTTAATTGCTTTGTGTTGAATTTATTTACATTGTAGTTTAATTAACCAATCGAACTATCTTTTGATCACTTGACCTACTAGTCCGACTTTGTTTCTATAACATATTGCCCCCAATCCCTTGGGATGATCCCTACTCACCCTAGCTATATTAGTAGTTAGAGGTAGTGGTGGCACTTTATAAATTTAAACTTGGCCACACTTTATATGCAATTTGGGGTGTTACGACGACCAAACGCACCAATCAACCATGTTTATATAAGAATCGAAGAGACTATCATAGAAAATCTATATTAAGTGCCATTGTGTAATATTATAGTGTAGACACTTTCTTAGAAGGTCATTATATCTCTCCCAAGCATCATGGAACTATTCCCCAGGGATTTGGGAAAATGCTATGATTTCTCTTCTCATTTGATAAGTTTTACCTACTATGTAGTGCTTTTTCAAGAACTCTTGTTGTGACATCTCCCATGTAGATATGGAATTTAGAGGAAGGGAATGCAAACAAGGTTTTGCTTTGTCCTTAAGAGAAAATTGGAAAAGTCGCATCCTGAATGAATCATTTGGAAGAGTGGCCAACTTGGTAATTGAACACAATTCAAAAAATACATCCAAGTGCGTATAAGGATCCTCTGTTGCATGCCAATGGAAGGTAGGAAACATTTGGATCATAGCTGGCTTGATCTCAAAATGGGTTGCATCAGTGTCCGGAAATACAAAGCACAAAGGAGAAGTGTATGTGGTAGGAATAAAATGGTCCCTCAATTGTGGTTGTGGAGGAAAGGTGGAACCCGTCCTCCATCACCATTGCCATTATTATTACCATTACCCGGTGCATCACGATTATCAGCCATATTATCAGAGGAACTTCCTATATTATTCAAATGCTTTTTAAGTTTTCTTAACTGACTAAGAATTCTCTCTATTTCAGGATCATGCACTAAAGATTTTGACCTAGTTTGGCGAGCTAACATGCATTCATTCCACTAATCCTAAGCAGTGACAAAATTTTTTTTTTCCAAGTAATAGAAAACAGTAAAAACTCACAGAAGGTTTAATAAACCGAAGCTTTTATTCCTTAAGCGTCTTTGTCATCACTGCTAATTTCCTTATACTTGAAAAGAAAAAAAAGTAAGTTGAGATATCAAAAAGTCCAAAGACTGGTAAACCAAAAATAACTAATTAAAACCTAAACTAAATAACAAATATCCCTGGCAACGGCGCCAAAAATTGATGTATCTAATTTTACCACTCGTAATAGAATGATTCCGTGTAGGATAGTGCTATAAAGAGAGGTGTCGAACCCATAGGGGATGAGATTTATATTCAGTCTTCAATTTAATTCTATTGGTTTACAAGTAACTGATTGAAAATTTTGCTTGGTTGTCACGATTAAAAACAAATTAAAATTAAAATGAAATATTAAACTGTAATGACCTGGTCATTTTCCTCCCTTTCCTTTTTCACAAATTTTACGGATAAATTTTTTCCGTTTAATTTTCTTTTCCGAGTTCTGTTTCTTGTCACTTAGTGTCATCTCAAGTGCTTGGAATTGGTTTCCTGAGACTCTTTTGTTCGGATTGACAACTGCCTTTGAGGACCGAGTCATTTCTACATTTTCACTTTTTCGACACTATTCATCTTCGTCTTTTCTCGTTTGTCAAATTGTTGGCACAACCTCACTTTTCGTGTTCGGATTTGATTCCAGTTTTGCATGCATCCATGTTATTTAAATTCCATGCCATGTGTATTTTTACTTTCCTAGAAATGCATGCCATTTGTTCACTTTCTTCCTTAGGGGTGTGGATGCACACTTTTTTTTGGAAACCTCCTTATTTTTGGGTTACTTGTGTGATTACTGAAAGTAATTATTTCTCATCTTAGGGACCATTTTGTAATTTAATTTGGAAGATATTTTCAAAAAAGGACCTTTTTACAGTTTCCAAAAAAGTGTGACAAGTGTCACACTCTCATTGGCCCACTTGTTGACAAGTGTCACACTCTCATTGGCCCACTTGTTGACAATTTGTGTGGGGACATTTTGATGCCTTGGATCATGACATGTGGAGGGTGGAGATTGAACCACTTGTTGGCCTAAGATTGGTGCACTTGTTGGCGTAGATGGTTAACAAGTGTAGGCTTGAGATTAAGCCTAGGAAGGAGCCATTGATTTGTGACAAGTGTAGGCTCACAATTTAGTCTTGCAAATTACTTTTTGGCCACTTAGGGATTATGATTTTAAAGAAGGGTTTTTGTGCAATTGACCAAAACTTGTGTGTGTTGACTATGGTGTAAGATCACATAGTGAGTGGAGGATTTCTAATTCCTCCACTCACACTTCATCTCATGTTTCATTTCCTTCCTCACCAAAAACCCTAGCCTCCATGGATGGAGCTTGAAGCCTTAGGCCTTGACTTTGATTTGTGAGAGCTTTCCATTGATTTCCAAGCTTGAACTTGGGAATACTTTTTGTTCCCCTCATCCTCCTTTTCATAACCCTTGAAGGGTTTGCCATTTTGTGTTGATTTGCATTGGATTCAAGAGGAACAATCCTCTTATGAGGTAGGGGGTGTTATAATTTATTTTTCTAGTGTTTTTACTTGCTTTTGTATGAAATACAAGTTGTATGCATGTCTCTTGTTAATTTGAGAAATTAATGATGTATCATAGCTTGCATATAACTCATCTTTGACTTGATATATGGCATGGCCTTTACTTGATCTTCGTTATATATTTATTTGGAGCCATTTGAATGAGTTTTCAAATCTAGAGGTTTAATGAATTTAATTTGATTTAAATTCTAGTAAATTGTACCTTACTTGTATTCCATTTTTGACTTGATATATAGCATGGCCATGACTTAATCCTTGATATATATTTATTTGGGACCATTTGAACAACCTTTGAAATCTAGAGATTTAATTAATTTAAATTAATTAAATTCCACATGATGTTATCTTGCTCTCTTTGGGAAATTGATGTGATAATTGCAATCACCATGGAATGGACATTCACATATGTTATTTTGAGAATTTTTGAAAAACTTTGATTTCTAGAGAAATAAATTAATTAGGTTAATTAATTTCTACTTAGTGTTCTAATGAATTGGACTTGGATTTCATGGGGCTTTTGCCTTTTTAGCATGTAACATGACTTGTTGCAACTTAGCTCCATTAATGTAGTTAATAAACTTGCACCCTAGCATTGGAATGATTTAATTGTTCAAGTGTCGTTAAACAAATGATTGAATCATTAATCTTATACTAGTTGTATACTTACATCGATGGATTCCATGTGCTTTATATATCTTGGTTGTAGTCTATATAAATGCACACTATGATTTCTTGACATTTCACATGCCATTATAGTAGAGAACTTAGGGCATGGCTTGTGTGTTCCAAAATCTTGGTTGTGCATGGAATGTGGTTTAATGCATTACTTGTATCTTGATACACTCTTGGTTGCACAACTTGTTGATTTTGGAACTGGGGATATCAATCAAGAATTGACATGGCTAGGACTTGGTTCTAGTACGGGAGATAGAGAGCTCCCTACACTATAGTGCACACTAGTAGCCTTAAAGTGATCCCAAGAGTACGGTTTTAATCCGGGCGATATCCGAGTTTCCACATTGGTTGATTTCATTCTTTAAATTTCAAGTTGCTATTCCTTGAAGATTTAAACCTTGTCGTGTATATGAAATGCTCCAATCTTGTTTCATTGCATAGATTTTATGCTTCATTCATGATTTTGCTCCTTAGATTTCAAGTGCTATTCTTTAAAGATCTAAGACTCTTTTCGTGTTTCATGGAATGTTCCATCATTGTTTAATTGCATAGATATTATGCCTTGTTCTTAATTTCACGTGTAATTCTTTTCGTGTTGTATGAATTATTCCTACCTTGTCTAATTGCATAGATATTATGCACTATCCTGGACTTTATGTATTCTGCTTATCGTGTTAACTGGAGTGTTCTAATCATGTTAATTGCATTGATAATGTGATTCGTGTTAATTTATAAACTTGTCGTGTTCTTTGGATTATCCTTACCTTATCTGATTTCATAGACATCATGACTCATGTTGCTTCATGTTAATATGACTTAGGAATGATCTTATATAAGCATCTTGACTTATATGGAGTTTTTCCCACCTTGTTAATTGCATAGACATTATGCCTGCTTCATGTATTTAGATCGCATTTGGCATACCTGAAATTGTGCACTTGCTTCTTGTATCTAGAACTCCATTTAGTATACTCGTGTCTTGTATACTTGACTTATGTGTTTCTGATTTCCGTTTAGTATACCTGTGTTTTGTATACTTACCTCGCATGTTTTCATCTTTGTTTAGTACACTTGTAACCGGTATGCATGTATGTCATGTATCTCATTTCAATTGCATGAGTAGCTTAGGATGCTCCCTGAGTCTCACATTCGACATAGGCGTTAGGTGGCATGATCCTTCTGAACTATTTCATGTTAGTCTAAAAATCTCTAAAGAAATCAAGTCTATGCATGCTCATTCTCTACGAGTAAACTTGTTTACTCACCCTGAAGTTATTAGGGGGCTGTTTCAGGTGTGAAGACTTGGTGCGTGATGTTAATCATTGCTTGGATGATAGTTGACTCGAAGGCTTTAATTTTTGTAAAGGTTGGCTTGAAATGCCACTTATAGCCTCAGTTGTCAAAAGTGTATATTTGATTCCATTTATGTAGTGTGTACAAGAGTACACTCTTTACAATGTATTTGACATGTATGAGATGAGACCAGAGGCCAATGACATGTATTTTGTATCCTATGTAATTTATGACTTCATGAAATATTACGAAAATATTGAAAAATGTCAAGTTATTGTTTCACCATGTTTGTATCGGGCGTAGAAATTCCATTTTGATTCTTCCATAGGATCTCATTAGTCATGTATGAAGTGTGGCCAAGGGCCAAATGGTAATTTGAAACCATTTCATGATTTTGGTTTTCATTTTTTTTCATTTCAAGTTCATTTTTGCCTTTTTGGCTGTCAGGGGGTCGAATTTTGACTCGGCCATTTCCGGGAGCCACGGATTATTCTCGCGCGTTCAAAATTACTATTTATGTTTGCGTGCGTGATCGTTTTCATGAAAAACCCTTTCGTTTGTGTTTTGAGCCTCCTATGGACTCATTTCACTCATTTGTTGAAAAATCTGACCTTAAAGGCATTTTGGGGATTTCCTTTGGGAAATAAATTCCGTTCTTAACTCTGTCAGATAGAAAATGTGATTTTAGGGGGAGTTTCCTCTTTGTGTTTTTCCGAAAAATGTCATCTTGACCTCATAAACCGCGCTCCAAGTTTAATTTTCTGCTAAAAACACTGTTTCTGCATTTTTGAAGGTTCCAGCCCAAGCCACTGCCGCATTTGGTGGGCCCCCGCAGCTTTTGGGTGGGCGTCCATGGGTTTCTGCTGCAATTGGTGGGCCCTCACAGCTTTTGGGCGGGCGTTTGTGAGTACTATTCCTGCTCCAGACACCTCTCTTTAACGGGCCATATCTCACTCGTTTTAACTCCGAATTTGTCTGTTCTTGAGTCTAAACTGACCGCGTTAAAATAAGCTTTCCAATGGTACCAATTATAGCTTCAGATTTCATTTGTAACTCAAGTTATTCATGTTTTAGTAAGGTAGTGTCAATTTTTGGTTCGAATCGGGATAGGGTTTCCATTTCTTCGACTTTAGGACTTGATATCTTTGCCATCCGGACTCTGAATCATGCGATTCTTGAGTCCATATTTGTTAATTTTTCATTTTCTATCTAATGGCATACACGGGGATACTCATTTCAGTTTGGAATTACCATTTTACCCCTTTTGTCCTTAGGTGCTCGTTTTTCTTCGTCTTGTCGTTTCTCATTCGTCCGGACTCCGAATCATGCAATTCTTGAGTCCATCTCGATTGGTTTTTCATTGTATTTCTAGTGGTTTGCTTGGTGGCACCTGAATCTATATTCTCATAAATGACTATTTTGCTCCTAGGGGCATAATTGTTATTTTTTTGATCTCTTGCTTCCGCACTTATCCCTTTGGGTTCCGTGACCTCATGGAAGGTCATCTTAGGGCCTTAGAGGTGTGTTGTTCCTTGGGAGACCGTTGTCTTGTTTTCAGCTTCCATATCTTGGATCCAGTTCGGGTCATAACAGGACACACTGGGTTAAAAAATCCAAGGTCGTTACATAAACTAAGTAATTAGAGAAAGACATCTTAGGGCTTTAACTTCACCACAATCATCATACTATGGTTAATTGCATCAACTCTAGGGATTTAACCAATTATGTTTTTAAATGAATTGAACTCAATAGCATTCGTTCAATTCGGGTTTTAAAGAAAGATGTGTTACAAAATTCAATTAATTATAAACTATCTGTGGTTAGCATAGACTATTCACCTACCTACTCTAACTACTTTAACTACTTTGCTAATAATCCACATTTCCTAAGCATAGATTATGAAAAAATTCTTTTATAAAAAATATTAGAACACCATTATATGACCTCTATTCTCATATCCGGTAGGGCTCCACCAGATACTGTCTAATAAGATAGGTTAAGAATAGAAAATAAATAATTATATCTAAGACAAGGTAATAACAGTTTGTGATCTATTAAAGTATGAAAACCAATTGAGTTGTCTCAATTGCTCATAGTCATATAATCAAGAAAACATAATATATTAAAATAATCCCAGAGTTAAGAACAATCAAACCATAATAATATATTAGGTTACATTAGTGCCCTAAGAGAGGAATTAGCTACTCATGATGATGTTGGATATCATTTGTGTTGGAGTTGTCTCCATTGTCACGGATAACACTTCTCTTCTCAGGATCTTCACCTTCTAAGATTGTGGAAACCCTAAAAACCACCACAATATCAGCCTTTTAAATCACACGGGAAAAAGGACTTGGAATTTTTGGACCCTTCTATCAAGGCTTAAGCCTTCTTTTATAGAAGAAAATAAAGATCTAGTGGGCTTTTAGGTCTTCTACCCATCTGGAATGAGATACGGCTTGAAAAGAGAACATTCCTGTAACTTAAATTTGACATGTCATAGAAGGCTCAAGCTTTAGGAACAAAGGCTCGAGCTTTAAGGTTCAGGCTTGAGCTTAAGGAACAAGGCTCGAGCTTCCATATGTCTTTGAAAAACTTGCCCTTCAATATATGTTGCCATCTTTTAAGTTTTTTATCTCAACCGCCCCATGAAGCGCAACAAAAATGATTTCATATGGGCCTTCCCATTTGGTACGTAACTTCCCGGGAAAGAGTTTAAGCCTAGAGTTGAAAAGCCATGCTTTTTGACCGGGTTCAAAAGATTTATTTACAATATGTTTGTCATGAAAAGCTTTAGTTCTTTCTTTGTAAAGTTTGGCATTATCATAAGCATTGTGTCTTAACTCTTCCAACTCATTTAATTGAAGTAAATGATTCTCTCCGGCTTTGTCAAGGTCAAGACTAAACTTTTTAACCGCCCACATAGCTTTGTGTTCTAGCTCAACTGGAAGATGGAAAGGCTTTCCATATATAAGTCTATAAGGAGACATACCAATAGGAGTCTTATATGCCATTCGATAAGCCCACAAAGCATCATTCAACTTGTGTGACCAATCCTTCCGGGTGGTGTTTACCATTTTCTCAAGAATTTGTTTAATTTCCTTGTTTGAAACTTCTACTTGCCCACTTGTTTAAGGATGGTAAGGGGTGGCGACTTTATAAGTAACGGAGTACTTGAGAAATAATTGCTTCAAGAATTGATTGCAAAAATGCTTTCTTCCATCACTAATCATTGCTCTTGGCATACCAAAATGAGTGAAAATGTTGGATTTAATGAATTGAACAACCATGGAGTAGTCATTTGTTTTGGTGGCATAAGCCTCCACCCACTTAGAAATATAATCAACAACAAGTAAAATGTATTGAAAGCCATAAGACATAGGAAAATGACCCATGAAATCAATGCCCCAAATATCAAAGATCTCAACAACAAGAATATTTGTCAATGGCATCATGTCTCTTCTTGACATCGACCCCATCTTTTGACATCTCTCACACTCCTTGCAAAAATTGTAGGCATCTCTATCGATTGTGGGCTAAAATAGCCCATTTTGAAGAACCTTCAAGGTGGTCTTTGTTGCACTAAAATGTTCACCATATGCAAGGGTATGGCAAAACACAAGAACACTTGGAATTTTACTCTCCGGAATGCATCTTCTCACTATTTGATCCAGATAATATCGAAACAAGACAGGATCTTCCCAATAGTAATTCTGAATGTTGGCAAAGAAACGTTTCTTTTCTTGTCTTGACCAATTAGTTGGAAGCTTGCCAACTGCAAGAAAGTTCACAATGTCGGCAAACCAAGGCATTTGTCCATTAGAAATTTGGAAGAGTTGTTCATCCGGAAATAAATCACGAATTGGTGGGCTTGGGGAAGATTCTACCATTAACCTCGAAAGATGATCAACAACCACAGTTTCGGTGCCTTTCTTATCCTTGATCTCAAAATTAAATTCTTAAAGAAGCAAAATCCATCTTATCAAACGAGGTTTTGTTTCTTTCTTGGTCAAAAAATGCTTCAAAGTAGCATGATCAGAATAGACAATGACTTTAGACCCTAAGAGATAGGACTAGAATTTATCAAGAGCATACACTACGACAAGTAATTCTTTCTCGGTAGTGGAGTAATTCAATTGAGCTCCCGAGAAAGTCTTGCTTACATAGTATATGGCACATGGAAGTTTTCCTATTCTTTGTCCCAAAACTGCTCCCAAGGCATAATCAGAGGCATCATACATGCTTTCAAATGGTAATAACCAATTAGGAGGTTACATAATAGGGGCAGATGACAATAAACCATGAAGTGTATGAAAAGCATCAAGGCATGCTTGATCAAAGACAAATGGTGTTTCCTTGGCAAGAAGATTGCACAAGGGTCTAGCAATTTTGCTAAAGTCTTTAATGAAGCGGCGATAGAAGCCAGCATGACCTAGAAATGAGTGAAACTCTCTCACCGTAGAAGGCGGAGGTAATTCAGAAATGAGCTCAACTTTTGCTTTATCAACCTCGATACCCCTTTTTGAGATGACATGACCCAAAACAATACCTTCATGAACCATGAAATAGCTCTTTTCCCAACTAAGAACAAGGTTTGTTTCGCGACATATTTTAAACACTAAAGATAGATTTTTAAGGCATGCATCAAAAGAAGACCCAAAGATTGAAAAATCATCCATGAAAACTTCCAGATACTCTTCCACTATATCTGAGAAACTTGACATTATACACCTTTGGAATGTGGCGGGGGAATTGCACAAACCAAATGGCATCCATCTATAGGCAAATGTGCCAAAAGGACAAGTAAATGTGGTTTTCTCTTGGTCCAAGAGGTCTAGGGCTACTTGATTGTACCCCGAATAGCCATCAAGAAAATAATAATATTGTTGCATGGCCAATCTCTCTTGAATTTGATCAATAAAGGGCAAAGGAAAGTGATCTTTTCTAGTGGTGGCATTTAACTTTCGGTAATCAATGCATACATACCATGAATTGGCGGTATGCTTAGAAATTGCCTCACCTTTTGAATTTTCCATCACCGTAATTCCTGATTTCTTGGGAACCACTTGGGTTGGAATCACCTATTTACTATCAGAGATTGGATAAATGATCCCAGCATCTAAAAGCTTTATAACTTCTTTCTTAACCACTTATTTCATATTTGGATTCAATCTCCTTTAGGTATCTCTAAAAGGTTTCTCATCTTCTTCCATAAGAATGCAATGCATACAAATGGAAGGGTTAATTCCCTTTAGATCGGCCATACTCCATCTAATAGCTTCTTTATTTTTGTTAAGCATATTCAAGAGATCATTCTCTTGGTCTTTTTCAAGACTTGAAGAAATGATGACCGGTAGAGTCCCTTTCAGGCCTAAAAAGGCATACTTAAGATTGGAAGGAAGAGTTTTAAGCTCAAGAGTGGGTGGGGAGATTAAAGATGGAATAAGTGGAGTGCTAGAAAGTGGAGGAAAATGTTCTTTTGGAGCTTTCCAATGTGGAAAATCCAAGCTTGCAACGGATTCCATTAAATTGCTTACTTCACTAATTGATCCCTCATTGTCAAACCCACAATTGCCATACATTTCGAGGAAACAAGATGCGAGAGGGTCTTCGGAGAGAAGAGATAAAAGATTGACTTCGGTTGGTTTTTTCATAATTATGGAAGGAATGGACTCTTCAACAATCTCATCCAAGACATCTATGAGACAACACTCGTCTTCATCTATAGGATATTGATTTGCATTGAAAACATTAAGCTTAACCATCATGTTACTAAAAGAAAGGTCCATAATCTCGGATCTACAATTAATAGTTGCATTTGCGGTGGCAAGAAATGGCCTTCCTAAAATGATTGGAATGTGTTTGGTAGGATTGGCAATTGGTTCGGTATCAAGAACCACAAAATCAACAGGGAAATAGAATTTGTCAACTTTGATGAGTATGTCCTCCACCATGCCCCTATGTGTTTTGATGGATCTATCGGCTAATTGAAGCACCATCGAGGTTGGCTTCAAATCACTCAATCCTAGTTGGACATACACGTAGTAGAGGATCAAATTAACACTTACTCCTATGTCAAGAAGAGCTCTACGAACCTCATGGTTTCCAATTACCCATGGAATGGTCAGAGCACCAGGATCTTTAAACTTAAGAGGAGTATTATATTGAATGATGGAGCTCACTTGCTCTGTGAGAAACACTTTTTTAGGGCTTTTGATCGGTTGATCAACTATACATCAACCTTCGCAATAGCACGAATCATTGTAAAATAGGGCTATTGGTCGGGTAAGTCGAACCACTGGGACTGCGCTAGTCTATGGCAACCTAAGAGTCTAGATTACTTTTAGAATGATAAGGGGGTATATAGAGTTTTGTTGATTTGTCACGTAGTCACTAGAATTGAAATGTGCTTAAAGAAATAAATGCAAGGAATTTAAGAAGAAGAAGTCTAGAAAAGGAGGTCTAGGGAAGTGAATTCACCACCAATCCTATAAACATACTAAATTTCTATTAACTTGGGAAACAATTTCACTACATGGCAATGATATGTAGTAATACTAGATTGCTACATTATCCTCAAGAAAATCATAGGATCAGATTTAAGTATAATCCCTCAAAGAGCCACATGCTAGAACTACCTAGATTAGGGTGTAGCCATAACATGCTCACTAAGCTAGGGACCATCAAACCCCTCAATCACTATGGTAATAGCACATGAAGTCAAGATACAAGATTAATCCATCAAAAGGAAGTCTTAAGCTATGGATTAACAAATTTCTCATACAACATGCCTTTAAACCCATTTCACAATTTCATTTCCATTCTCACTATGAAGATGCAAGTTATATAATCATGAGAGGATAAAATCTAAGACAAGATAATGAACTCAACATGATCATTTATAGGCATTGAAATCCATTACAACAAGTGTAAGTGCTCTAAATCATGAAACTACCATGTACATGAATCATTCCCCAAATTAGATGAAATTAAAGCATGCTTACAAGAGAGAGCTTCATCACCTCCCTAGATGGAGGTTTAGTTATCCATGGATACAAAAATGGAAGAAGGAAGCTTGGAAGAATAAGCCATTTTCGAGCTCCCTTCCTTTGGCTTCAAGAACACACCCTCCTTGCTCTCTTCTCTCTCCTCTATCTTGTAAAAATGAAGCTTTTTTATTTTTTGTGTGGCCTTGCTTCCCTTTATTAGATATCTTATCCACTCCAAGAGGCTACCAACCAACATCTCCAACCACTTCATTAAAGAGGAAAACAAAATGAAGAAACCAAGGTGCAAGTGGGCTGAAATGAGCCATTTCCGAAGGGCATTCTGCCCAAAATTCGAGCACTCGAAGCAAGGCCTCGAGCACTCGAATTTAGTGTAAAAAGCTCCATGCTTCACTTGCTCCGCCCATACCTACTTTGATGAAATGGCCATAACTTTGTGCTCCAAACTCTGAATGAGGAACCGTTTAAAGATTTGGAGAGCTAATTCAGAGCTTTAAATACTTCATGTTTTGGTGGAGATCCAATTCTCAAGGATGATTTGTCGAAAATGAAGATCAAGGAAAAATTTCATTTCTGCCAGGCAGTTCTACGTACCTCTTGTAACAAGGCCATAACTCTCTTCTCCGAGCTCTGAATGACAAAACGTTTGAAGATTTAGAAAGCTAATTCAGATTTCTAAATATTCCATTTTATGATGGAAGTCCAGTTATCATGTTTTCAAGGTCAAAATGGCGAGCAAAGTTCAGGATCTACTGCTGCCAGAAATTCAGCCTTGTGCCTTTTGATGGCCAAAACTCCACAAAGCATCCTTCTTGCTTCTTTTTAGCCAATGGACCTGAAAATGTGCAAAAACATACAATTGGAGATAATCTATATAAAATACACAAATAAAGAACTTAACTAATGCAATTTAGGGCACTTGAATATACAATATTCGGCGCTTATCACACCCCCAAACTTACATTTTGCTAGTCCCTTAGCAAAACCAAAATGCAAAACTCAATGGAATGACAAACATGGGACTGCTTCTACAAAAATATCTACCATGGTAAAATAAAATAGATACATAGCTCAAATACAACTTGAAACAGACAAAAACTGGAGATGGGGTCATTGGGAAAACTACCTTGCATATATGAAGCATTGATACAAAAATTGGCTAAATACATTTCCACATACATGCTTCAACATCAAAGTCTATATAAATAACTCAATTATCATCTCTTGAATGGAAATCAACTCTAGCTTCAGTGAAAGTGAATTGGATTCTCAACATACGGCTTTTACTTTCTTTTCCAATTCCCAAGCGCAAGTTTTCAAATCATTGAATTCCCCTTTAAATGAGGTCCCTAAGGCATGATTTTATTTACAAGACAACTTTTGTTGCTTGTTGACAATTTATTGCAACTCATAAGCGAAACATAGAATGGTTGTGCAATGCTGAAGTCCCTTAAGCTTTCTAACCAACCCTTGTAGCAAGCGTTAGGCCAATAACTCCCAAACCAGATGGCTTTAGGGTGTTAAGTGTAAAGACACTCCAAAGGGCTTAATAGCTCAAGTTGGAAAGGCTACGAACTCTAGCGAACCATGTTTATTACAATTTTTTTGAATGACCGTGCAATGTTTAAGTCCTTTAAGCTTTCTAACCAACCCTTGTAGCAAGCGTTAGGCCAATAACTCCCAAACCAGATGGCTTTAGGGTGCTAAGTGTAGAGACACTCCTAGGGCTTAATAGCTCGAGTTGGAAAGGCTACGAACATCAACTGGTCATTTTTTTTCTTTCTTTCTCAGTTTTTTTTTTTTTTTAGACAACTTAAATCATGCCAAAGATATTCATCTATCAGGTTCATCAAATCAAATTAACTAGGCCAAGGTCAAGGTCAATCAAGTTGCATGCCTCACAGTTAAGTTTCCAATGTGCATCTGTGCGTTGTGAAGCTTAAAAGAGTGTCAAATCCAGCAAGAATCTAATTGAGACATTTATATAGACTGATTTGAATCCACATGATCATTTCAACTCAAATTTTTCTTTATTTTCAAAAATGTCAATTGCTTCTATACACAAGGTATTAAACATATGCTTCATCCCCGACAAGTTCAAATCATACTATCATTGTTTAGCAAAAATGCAAAACCAAAAATGTCCTAATGCACCCCCAAACTTGAATGTCACATTGTCCTCAATGTGTGAAGACAAGTGAAACAAAATAAGAGCAAAGAAGGTAAAAGAACAATATTACCAAGTAGAGTGATGAATGCAAAAATATCCATCGATGTAAATGCGCAAACGCGTCCCCCAAACTTGGATATGAAGACCTATCAAAACACAACTAAAATATACATGTAAAAGCATAGGCTTTTAAGAAAAACAGTCACATATATATAGATTTTTTTAAAAAAAAATTTTAAAATTTAGCTTCTTTTTTTTTTTTTCTTTTTTTTTTTTTTTTTTTTTTTTCTTTTGTGATGGTGAGGTGGGGGAGGTAGGAGGAGGTTGGGTTGTTACATGGCTGGGGTGTGGTGTGCATGGGGTGGGTTGGGTGAGTTGGGAGCCAAGGTGGTGGGTGAGTGAGAGAGGAAGATTGGTTCATGGATGGTGAGGTGGTGTTGGAGTGAGGAAGATGAAGTATTGTGAGGTGGTGGGGTTGTGGGTGCGGCCGAGGTTGAGTGGGGGTTGCAGGGGTTGGTTTGGTGCATGGTGTAGATGTTTGGGTGGTGAGGAAGGTGCTGAGAGAGAAATGGTTAGGGTGCTTGGTGGAAACCGAGAGGTGGGCATGCATGAGGTTGAGTGGGTGTTGGGGAGATAGAGTGATGATGTTGGAAGGTTGGGGTTGAGGGAAATGAGGGAGGTAGAGTGGGAATGCCGAGAGTGAGAAGGTGAGGGTTGGGGTGGGTTGATGGAGGTGAGGGGTGGTGGTGGGTGTAGTTGCCGAGAGAGAGAATGTGAGGTCTGGGTTGGGTGTCGAGTATGCTCGAGCACTCGAAATGCCTTCTTCGAGTGCTCGAGAAACCGGCAGAGAGTGAGGGATGGATGCAGGGGATGGTCGAGTACTCCAAAGGGGCAGGCATGGTTGGTTGCATGGGTAGCTTGGGTTGAGAGAGAGAGAAAGTTGGTTGAAAGTGAGGGTTGGGTGGTTTGTGGTTGATTTGGTTTTGTTGGGTTTGGATGGTTCAGGCAAGATGCCGAGAGGGTGATGTTTGGTGCATGGTGTGTGAGGTTTGCTTGGGTGAGGGGTTGCCGAGAGGAGAGGTTTGCATGGGTTGGGAGATGTGTGTGATGGTAGGTGGTCGCATGGTTCGATGCCGAGAGGAAGGGGGTGTGAGGTTGGTTGGTGTGATGCTGTGCATGGCTTGCAAGCACGGTTGCTTGCTTGCATGGTGAAGTGGAGAAATGCCGAGAGAAGGTTGCATGGTTGTTGGCTTGGGTGAGAAGAGATTTCGAGCACTCGAAATGGGATTTCGAGTGCTCGATTTGAAGACAGAGAGTTCGGTATGTTGGGTTGCAGTGGGATAGCAGCTGCGAGCACTCGAAGCTTGGCCTTCGAGTGCTCGAATTGGAGATAGTGGTTGCGGGATGTTGGGCTGAAAATTTAGAGCACTCTAAATGGAAGCTAGAGTGCTCTAAATGAAGGCAGTGAGCTTGGGATTGATGGTTCACATTTAGAGCACTCCAAATGGGAGCTAGAGTGCTCTAAATGAAGGCAGTAGCTTGGGATGAGATTGGTTCACATTTAGAGCACTCTAAAATGGAATTAGAGTGCTCTAAATACAAGTAGCAGCCTCGGAATGATGGTGGAGAAGTTTGGAGCAATCCAAATGGAAGCTAGAGCGCTCCAAACTTGGGCAGTGAGCATGCAAAATTGGTGTGGTAATTTGGAGCAATCTGAATGGGATTTGGAGGGCACAAAATTGGCTCAGTAGCTTGGAAATGAATTGGCACTTGGAGATTGAATGTTTCAGCCAACTTGAATGCATGGAAGATCTTGCATGGATAGATTTTGAGTGCATGGATGAAATGGATTGAAATTTTTGCATGGATGGAAAAAAATTTTAAACTTTGCATTGCACACAATGCATGTATGAGTTTAAGAAAATTTTCAAGCTTTTTGCAACATGATGCAAAATGGATAGAATTCTCAAAAATGAAAATTTTAAGCATAGAGAATTTTTGAAAATTTGCATGTCAGTCCTAAATTCAAGCCATGCATGGAAAATTTGAAACTTGACACATTATTCCAATCCAATGCATGGATGGATTTTGAGAAAATTTTCAAGCCTTGGAACATCTCTTCAATGCATGGATGGGATTTGGTCTCTTCAAATGCATAGATGAATGTAGGAAATTTTTTTTAAACCTTGCACTTCATCTCCAATGCATGGAAAATGTTGGGGAACCATAATCCAACAATGCATTGAAAATGAGAGGTTGTGCGCATGAGTTGCATGCCAAAGATCCTATGAAATTGCTCGAAAGCGATGGAAATTTCCGGGAATGAAAATTAGAGCTGAGAAGGTCTAAGAGGCCAGTCTAAAATTGCGAAACACAACTGAAGACCATTTCAGAAAAATCAAATTTTTGGCTTATCGAAACCATTTCCCAGAAAATTTCAAGGCACGAGCAATTTAAGAAGGTAGAGAAGCTTGGAACATCGAAAGAATTTATTCCCTTGCTTTGCTAAATTTAATGTCGATAGCTAGACAAAGTTGGAGCAGGTACTAATCCTCAAAAATCTCAATAGCTAGACACACTGAGATCAGGTTAGTCCTCCTTACCCTATACCATGTCTCTCAAGAGATTCAAGCTTCCCCAAATAGGATAATTCTTTTTAAAGCGAAGAAGGAAGAGCTTGAAGACAAAAGTGGAAAAGAGGTAACGGAAAGACCTCAACCCACTCTTCATCCTCAATGAAGAACTTTGGATTATGGGGCTCATTTGGATTATGGGAAGATGGATTAGGTGAAGGTGCACCAAGCAATGACTTATGAAGGGTCATATTGAGCACGGGAATGCTCAACAAGTTACCCTTCAGACTTTCAACATCCTCCTCACACTTATCCGGCGGTTCGGGCTCAATAGCTTGAGATAACTCAGGAGAAGGAATGAGAGGAAGTGCAAGCTCCCAAGAGAGGGATACATTTGATGTTGCCCAAGGAAGAGAGAGAATAGGTGGAGGAATATCAAACAAAGAATTTACCTCCAAAATAGAATTGTCAACATCAAAATCCTCATAATTGAAATGAGCTAAGCAAGCTTTTAGAGGATCCTCCATTAAAGGAGGTGCATCAAGCAAAGGATTATGTAGGGGCTGTTTTGGAGTAGGGTAGACAATCTCTACATCATTATTTTTCCCATTTTGAGCCACAATTGCTTCATTTTGATGTGGGGCAACAATTTGATCTTCAACCACCATTTCATCATTTTCACATGTAATAACCACTTGATCATTCTCATGATGAAAGTTACTAGGAGTTATCTCATCATTCATAGAATTTTCTTTTGGATTGGCCATAAATTCAAATGAAAATGTTTCCTCCTCTTCATGATTTTTAGCATTAATCCTTTGTTGAATTTGAGATATTTGGTCATCTATCATTGCACTAACTTGGGACTGGTGATATGGTACCACTTGATTGATAGACTCTACTGTGGATTGCATGCTAGCAAGGGAAACCAATAGTTGATTATTGGAGTCCATCATTTGCGTGTGCATAGACTCCATCATTTATTTGTTAGCAACAATTAGCTCATCCAATGGAGACGGTGGAAAAGGAGAAGAGGGCTGGAAATAATGATCATTGGGTTGAAAATTGGCTTGAAAATGTTACCCATGAGATTGTGGGGCTGAATTTTCCATGTCATGCCACAAGAAATTTTGGTGATCTCCCCTACCCGAGTCATAACCATTGAAGTATGGATCATTACCCGGTTCAGAGAAATTTGCATTTGGTTGCTCTAGATAAAAATCCGAGAATTGTCTCGTTGGAAGACAATCTCTTGTATGATGTGAATTACTAGAGCAAAAAGCACAAAACGCATGTGGTGTGTAGAATTGAGTTGGGAGATAATTATTCTCCATCTACGAGTTAAACATCAACAACACACAAAATAATCAACACAACAATTCTTTATCATCAACTCCACATACA
This sequence comes from Cornus florida, assembly GCF_030987335.1. Taxonomy (NCBI): domain Eukaryota; kingdom Viridiplantae; phylum Streptophyta; class Magnoliopsida; order Cornales; family Cornaceae; genus Cornus; species Cornus florida. The sequence continues at coordinate 71,254,091 of NW_026775578.1, forward strand.
ATGATATTCCCTTTCTCCTCAATTATCAAGACAAAAATTAAAATGGCCACGACAAGGACCGATGCTTGGAATTGAAAATACACAATTGAAATAGCCTTGACAAGGGCTTGCAATTTATCTACTTCTAAGCTTAACACATGCACGATATTCACAATTCGAAACTAGAAGGTCAAGAGACTTACCCGGGGTCCTCTGGACTTACAATTTGTTAGCATTCCCCACGGCGAGCTTCGAGTTCCTAGAATCTCACTTACAACACAAAAATGGTTAAACCACACAAGAAATATTCACAAAACACAGTATTCACAATCAAACTAAATTTAACCCTAGAAACTTCAGTTGCTAAACCGTTTGCAGTCCCCGGCAACGGCGCCAAAAATTGATCGGTTGATCAACTATACATTAACCTTCGCAATAGCACGAATCATTGTAAAATAGGGCTATTGGTCGGGTAAGTCGAACCACTGGGACTGCGCTAGTCTATGGCAACCTAAGAGTCTAGATTACTTTTAGAATGATGAGGGGGTATATAGAGTTTTGTTGGTTTGTCACTTAGTCACTAGAATTGAAATGTGCTTAAAGAAATAAATGCAAGGAATTTAAGAAGAAGAAGAAGTCTAGAAAAGGAGGTCTAGGGAAGTGAATTCACCACCAATCCTATAAACATACTAAATTTCTATTAACTTGGGAAACAATTTCACTACATGGCAATGATATGTAGTAATACTAGATTGCTACATTATCCTCAAGAAAATCATAGGATCAAGATTTAAGTATAATCCCTCAAAGAGCCACATGCTAGAACTACCTAGATTAGGGTGTAGCCATAACATGCTCACTAAGCTAGGGACCATCAAACCCCTCAATCACTATGGTAATAGCACATGAAGTCAAGATACAAGATTAATCCATCAAAAGGAAGTCTTAAGCTATGGATTAACAAATTTCTCATACAACATGCCTTTAAACCCATTTCACAATTTCATTTCCATTCTCACTATGAAGATGCAAGTTATATAATCATGAGAGGATAAAATCTAAGACAAGATAATGAACTCAACATGATCATTTATAGGCATTGAAATCCATTACAACAAGTGTAAGTGCTCTAAATCATGAAACTACCATGTACATGAATCATTCCCCAAATTAGATGAAATTAAAGCATGCTTACAAGAGAGAGCTTCATCACCTCCCTAGATGGAGGTTTAGTTATCCATGGATACAAAAATGGAAGAAGGAAGCTTGGAAGAATAAGCCATTTTCGAGCTCCCTTCCTTTGGCTTCAAGAACACACCCTCCTTGCTCTCTTCTCTCTCCTCTATCTTGTAAAAATGAAGCTTTTTTATTTTTTGTGTGGCCTTGCTTCCCTTTATTAGATATCTTATCCACTCCAAGAGGCTACCAACCAACATCTCCAACCACTTCATTAAAGAGGAAAACAAAATGAAGAAACCAAGGTGCAAGTGGGCTGAAATGAGCCATTTCCAAAGGGCATTCTGCCCAAAATTCGAGCACTCGAAGCAAGGCCTCGAGCACTCGAATTTAGTGTAAAAAGCTCCATGCTTCACTTGCTCCGCCCAGACCTACTTTGATGAAATGGCCATAACTTTGTACTCCAAACTCAAAATGAGGAACCGTTTGAAGATTTGGAGAGCTAATTCAGAGCTTTAAATACTTCATGTTTTGGTGGAGATCCAATTCTCAAGGATGGTTTGTCGAAAATGAAGATCAAGGCAGAATTTCATTTCTGCCAGGCAGTTCTGCGTACCTCTGGTAACAAGGCCATAACTCTCTGCTCCGAGCTCCGAATGACAAACAGTTTGAAGATTTAGAAAGCTAATTCAGAGTTATAAATATTCCATTTTATGATGGAAGTCCAGTTATCAAGTTTTCAAGGTCAAAATGGCGAGCAAAGTTCAGGATCTACTGCTGCCAGAAATTCAGCCTTGTGCCTTTTGATGGCCAAAACTCCACAAAGCATCCTTCTTGCTTCTTTTTGGCCAATGGACCTGAAAATGTGCAAAAACATACAATTGGAGATAATCTATATAAAATACACAAATAAAGAATTTAACTAATGCAATTTAGGGCGCTTGAATATACAATATTCGGCGCTTATCAGCTTTGTCCCTTGTTCTTTCTCTTTTGTGTGCAAAAGTCTTTCAAAAATTTTGCATAAGGTGGAATTTGCCTAATTGCATCTAAAAGAGGAAGATTTATATTAACCTATTTAAACACCTCCATCATATCATGAATTTTCCCTTCTTGCCTCCCAAAAGGTGAAGTCTCTTTCAAAGCATATGGAAATGGAGCTCTTGGCTCATAGGATTTAGCAGCTTGAGAAGATGAAGATGAAGATGAAGATTGAGAATTCTCATTAGGACCACTTTTATCTAATTAAGTAGGAATAGGATTGGAAACGGGACGGGTGCTAACTTTGGGTTGCATCGGTTCACTATCTTCACTTGGTTTTTCAACCCTATTGTTAATTTACCTACCACTTCTCAAAGTGGTAATGGCTTGCACTTGCTCTTTGGAAGGGCATTTCAATATAGGATTTGCTTCCACCAAGTAATGGGCTTTCGGATTCCTTTCGGGTTGACTAGGTAGTTTACCAAATTTTCTTTCATTTAAAGAATTAGCTATCATCCCAATTTGGGATTCAAGCTTTGATATGGATTGAGAATAAGAATACAACAATTTAGTGTTCACTTCTAAACTACCCAAAGCCACCAAAACTTTATCCTCAAATGTGGAATTGCTAGAAAATGATTGAGGAGGATGAAAACAATTTTGAGAATCGTAAACTTGAGGATGAGAATAGTGGTTCATTCTTTAATGATAAGAAGAAGATGAAACAAATTCTTGGGAACCTTCATTTCTTTTATGAGAAGGAACATATCGACTTTAAAAAAATTTAGCTTGAAAAGGACTTGAATTTTCGTTTCACACCGGAACATAAACATTTGAATGAGGGTGAGCAAATGTAACATTAACTTGTTCAAAGTGTCCATTAAACACATGTCCATGGAGACAATTGGAAGTAGAATGTAAAACACTAGAACATGTCATGCAAGGCTCATAAGAATGATGGGGATGATGAAAAGGAGATGATTGGATAACCGGCTTTTGACTCAATAAAAATTGATGAAGTCTTTGAGAAAGAGTTTGGACCTCAGCTACAATCTCCATTAGATTTTCAAATTGACACACCTTCAAAATTTTCTTTTTTTCAATAGAATGATGACTCACTTGAGAAGTTTGAAATTTATGCAAAGAGTTTTCACTCATTTTTTTAAAAAGGTGTTAAATATCATCTTCATGTTTCACAAAATATGAACACCCACATGAAGTTTAAATTATGTCCTTATAAGTGTCGGATAGGCTTTCATCGAAATATTGAACCACCTGCCATTTTGGAATGTTATGGTGTGGACATTTCCCTAGCAAGTCATTCAATCTCTCCCAAACCTCATGCAAAAGCTCTCCCTCCCCGTGAGAAAATTCTCTAATGGCGGTTCTTATTGAATTGGTCAAACTCACGGGGTAAAATCTTTTCAAAAATTTATTTTTCAATTGTATCCAAGATGTTATTGAATTTGCACCCAAATTATTGAAACAATGCTTTGTTTTATTTTTTAGAGTGAAAGGGAAGAGGAGAAACCTAAGAACTTCTGCCAGGACATTCATGTATTTTACGGTGGACCATATTTCAAGAAATTCATCAAGATGTTTATATGGTTCCTCATCATTTAAGCCATAGAAAAGTGGACACATTTGAATAGTCTCAGGCTTAATTTCATATTGATCGGCCCCAAAATTAGGGACCATGATTATGACGGCCCAAGTTTTGTAAACCCGGTGCATCAGTGATGACCAAAAGATGAGCTGATAATGGATCTAAAATGCGGAAGCGAAAGGTGAAACAACGGTCTTAAGAGATACAATGCGTCTCTAAGACACCAATATGACCCTCAATGAGGTCACGGAACCCAAAGGAAACAAATGCAGAAGTGTCGTTTAAAAAACGGATAAAAAGAACCTAGGGGCAAAATGGTTATTTTGCAAAAAGTGGATTTAAGTGCTATCGAGCACACCACTGGAAAGGCAATGATAAATTAGTCAAGTTCAAAAAAAAGTTTACTTAATTTGGAGTCCAGACGGGGGAGAAAGGTCAAAAACAAAAATGATGTCGTGGTAGCCCGACGAGGATAACCCACCACTGCTGCAACTGAGAGTAAAAACGGGCATCTAAACAGACTTTTTTTGGAAAAACTCAAAGAAGAAACCCCCTAAAATCAAGTTTCCTACCCCGATCTCAGACGGAAACAAAAAAAATGCATTGTAAAATGCCCAGAATGCCCCCAAGAAAATCAGGTCAAGAGGAAAAAAACTAATCCGAGCTACAGCCCAAGTTTTGGAAATATGGCTTCGGAAGGTTTTCAAATTGCCTAAATTGAAAATGCAATCTTAAAATGCACCCACAAGACCTCCGGAAGTTTCGGATCGGTCGTGACGATTTTCAAAAAAAAGTCGATGAATAGTATCAACTACATTTGTACTAAAAATTTGCAAAACCTGGCAGCAAGGATTTTTCGGAAAAATATTGATTTTTGAGAACCAAGATGATGTTTTCTGGAAAAACACATAGAATAAACTCCCCTAAAAATTTAGTTTTCTACATGACTCGCAAGGAAAAATGAAAAAAACGCATTGTGAAATACCCGAAATGCCCCTGGAACATAATAGGGTAAAACTCCCTAAAAATGCTACTTAGAGTTATTGTTTCATCAAGGAATGTATTGTTTGCCAAAGTGAGCATGCAAGTGTATGTAATATGATAAAATAAATGTGCTACAATGGCCTATGGCCTCATTACAATACATTTATAACATTGACATGTCAAACCTCCAAGTTAGAAAAATTACATTTCATAGACAAATCATGAACATGCTAACACTTGCATGTAAACAAGATTGCTTCTAAAGAAGCTCAACTCAGCAAATCACCTAAGCAATTGAAATCTCCAATCTTGTATCCTGTACCTGAAATATGCCCCAGTATCATAGGGGTGAGTAATATAAAGCTACTCGTAGGAAATGAGCATGCATCGACTTAAAGTTTTACAAGTTGCATGATTTAATTATTGTGGTTCATTCCACCTAACATCTATGTCAAGGTGAGACTCAGGGAACATCCTAGCTACCTAAGATCATTTCTAGCATCAATCACCTCATTCATGCAATTTTAACAACATAGGGTCATGCTTACACAAAGCAACAACGTAGTGGTTCTCAAGGTTATCAATTTGAAGTCTAAAATGCAACATCAACTAAATATAACAATTTAGCATAATTAGAATATCTAATACCACACATCAAGACATAGATTCTCTAGGTTATCAACTTGCAATCTAAACGTGTGAAATCAACTAGATATATCAATTTAGTATGGATGTACTTAACAACATCAAATCGCCAATTACCAAAACCACAAGTCACAATTAAACATTGGTTGTCAACTTGGAATTGAATGCGAAATCAAATAGTGGAAGACTTGGACATCACAGCTCAGATTTCTACCAAGACAAGGTAAATTTGGAGCTACTAACCCCCAGGCAGCCTACCCAACGCGCGAACTTTATAGGGCTAATTTGGAGCTACTAACCCCCAGGCAGCCTACCCAACGCGCGAACTTTTGACTTAGAGGACTCTTGTCCACGTACTAGAGCCAAACCCTAGCCATCACAGCTTAATAATGTCCCAAGCAACTCCAAAGTAAATAAGTTAACAACTTATATACGTATTAAACAGTACACGAAACTACCTTCATGCACAAGTAGGTTGTAACCATACAACACATGCTATAAATCCACAACAACTATAGGATGACGATGTCGAATCTTCAGAGCGCGATTCGTTACGCACTGTAATAACATCACATGTCGAATCTTCAGTGTACGATTCGCTACACGCTATAACAATATAATCCAATATTGAAAACATAATTTATAAATCTATTACAAGTCTAAAATCATGCTTCAAACATACTATCAATGCCAATTTTAGGATTTAATCATTAAAGCAATAGAAACAAAATTTAATTAAATAAACTAACTAAATTCCCTAGCTTTCAAATCTCAATCAAATGGCCCCTAATCAATGCATAGTATACAATATAGCATAGTATACACCTACATTCACTAAAATCTCAATCAGGCCAATGGCACAACAAGGTAGAATTTAATTATATCATGATAATTAAACTTCTAAATTTCAAAGCAACTTCAAATGGTCCCAATTTAATATATACTAGTACACAAGTCCTAGTCATCATGATTATCAAGTAAAAAACTTAATTGGGCCAAGGGAACCATTAAATAGATTTTAATTAATCATTTAATTTAAAATCTCTAAATTTTCATACTTGTCCAAATACTCTCAAATTAAAGTATGTTAACAAACATGCTAAGACTTAATTTAAAAGCATACTACAAGTTAATTTCATGAAAAGTATGGCCATGGGATTTAATCTTTCACCAAAGATAAATATTAAATAAAAAGTGCAATTCTTATTCAATTAATCCCAATTTAATATATGTTAACAAACATATTAAAACATGATTTTCTAGCATACCACAATTCCATTCTAAGTTATACACATCCTTGTGAATTAAATTTCATACAAAGAAATAATTAATACTAATTTTCTAGAATTGATACAAGGCATGCAATTAAGTTATATAATTATGCTAAACACTCAATACAACACACACAAAAGTCTAGAACATCCCCTACCTCAATTTGAGATGAAAATCTCAAAAGTCACCAAATCGAAACCGCTCCGAATCCGACGAAACTTCTAGGTTTTGTCAGGGACTACACAATGCACATAACCCCCAAGGAAGCCCCATCAAAATCACAATTTGACTTCAAACCCAAATTGAAAGAATGGTCAGAAATGGGTTCTAATAAGGGTGAAAGAAGCGCGTAGTCAACACGAACACTAAACGCAAAGGCCCTTCTATGTTCTGACGAAGGAATGAAGCTCAAAAGAGGAGAGAGAAGGTGACAGACTCCCTTGGGCTGCTATGTAAGCTTCAGGTCATGCAAGAGAGTAGAGAAGATGAAAAAATAAAATATCTCACCCCCCTTTTATAGAAATCTCAAAAAGTGCCCCGAACGGGCCCCGCCGGGTCCGAAAAAGTAAAATTTGAGCAGACGCTCTCAAATGACAAACTCTGTGAATGAAAAAGATTCAAAATGAGAAAATATGAACAACGGAAGAAACGGCGTCAAAAACCAACTCCCGATGATAAAGTTATGCCCCAAACAAATTTGGCGCTAACCGGGGCCAGAAACCCTAAAACTGGAAAACAATGATCAGAAGGAATTTCTAAGAGTACACGACTTGACAAAAAGTGAAAATGAATCTCGTATGAGGATCCAGACTCAAAACAAGACATTTAGTAATAACTTTCATTAATTGCACAATGGCCCCTCCAAAAAGTGAAAACTGCACTAATGGCCCAGAATGAAAATATCTTCCAAAAATATTTTCTTAAAAACCCCTGAAATAAAATATCTTCAAAGGATATTTACGAAAAACACCCCAAGAAAAAAAAAATAATTTCAAAGAACTTTGCATCCATGCCCCTGTAGACACCGGGAGTAACCAGAGTACTTTCTTGCAAAAGTAAATATATGTATTTCGTGGAAACCACTCAAGATGGAGATACATGAAGTCAAAAACCAACTTCGAACACAAGAAGTGTGGTTATGCCAACAAAGTGTCAAACAGGGAAAAGACAAAATAGGGAAAAGGACAAAATAGGGAAAAGGACGAAAAGTGAATAGTGTCGAAAAACGAAAAAATGTGAAAATGACTCGGTCCTCAAAGGAAGTTGTCAATCCACAGAAAAGAGTCTCAGAAATCACTCCAGAGCACTCGAGACGACACTAAGCGAAGAGGAACTGGACTCAGAAAGGAAAGACAACGGAAAAAAAATATCCATGAAAATCCGGGTCATTACAATGATACTAGTTGGTGCATGGTATTCATGGAAATTGTAATGATCACGAAGGATCATTGGAGGAATTGGAGCTTGAACTCCGAGAGGAAATTAGTTAAAAGGAGGATGTTTCATGAAATTCGGGTTTAAGTAACTAAGATTATTCTCTAGATTTTCCATTGGAGTGGTCAAGATGAAGAGTGGGGAAGGGGCCGCACAAAACTTCAAGCAATCACAACAACAAAATCAACAAAAACAAGCACTCCTCCTTCGCAACACAAAGCAATCATCAACAAACCTCCACATATATTGATCCCATACTCCCATGCTTTCAACAATATGCAAGAAAAATAAATTGCCTCCACGCGGGCCGACGATTTAACTAAGGAGAGAGTTAGAAAAGCTCACAAAGGGTCCTTAAGCAACTTCAATTTATTTTCAAATTTTGCTTTGCTTTGCCTTGCAAATTTTTTATATTTTTAGCTTTTGTTTTTGCTTTACTTAACTTGCTTCTTTGCTTTATAATCCTTTTGCTTCACTTCCTTTGGCTCAATGCACCTAATCAATCAAGAACAAACACAATAAGTAACCAAAATGAAGTAAAATAAAGGCAAGATCAAAAGAGTACTATTTCCTAATTGATTCCCAAAATACATCCCCGGCAACGGCACCAAAACTTAGTGTGGTCAATACCCAGTTGCACAAAAGTGGTGTGGTAAAGTGAAATGTGGCCAAGTTTGAATTTATGGAATGCGACTACCACTACTAACTAATAATGTAGCTAGAATAAGTAAGGATCGTCCCAAGGGAAAGGAAGTGTATTCTTAGAATCAATGATGGACTAGTAGGTCGAATGATCAAAAGGTGGTTTGTTGGTTGAATTATACTACACTTTATGTAAACTATAATAATTCGTGTTAAGCCATTAATCACAAATTTACATGAATCCCATATCTTAGAACTTCATGATTTTCACATATCTATAATGCATAAATAAATACTAGTTAGATATAAATACCTGATTCACGATATCAAATCTTGTTGAGATTAAGTCCAACGTCCAGATCCTTTAGCCACGAACTAATCTGCAACTCTGATCAACAGGCAAAGGTGGAAACTGGTTTCTCTCTCTTGGCCTTTTATACACATAAAATTTTTACGTGTTGTTTTCATTAGCGTACATAATTGATGGAGTATATGCACTTTTATAAAGGCAGAGAGAGGACCAGTTTTCCTTTTAGTAACATAATTCTACTTTCCATCAAAGTAAGGAATATGAAAAGAAAACACTACTCTAATAAGTAATTACCAAAAAGGTAATTATAAGTTGACGAAATAATATAATATAATATTAATCTGATATCTATTTACTTAGCCACCAAGTCATATGTCACATGTCCAAATCATGTGGGCCACAATTAAATAAATAATCTTACATTCTCCCACTTGGCACATATGATAATTTCTGTAGTGGTTTAGTAGACTATAAATCAGATTAAGGTATTAAGTTGGTCATCATAAATACCATGGTAAACAAACTACTAATGTGAGTCATGGCGGTTGTATATCCCTAAAAGACACAGTCCCTTCCATGTACCATAATACTAATAACCTATTCAACATAGTCTATAAATTAGAAGTTTCAATAATGATCTAACAATAATGTCTTTTCCAAGACTATTCCTATTACCACTTATTAAAGTAATACGTACACGTACATTAATTAATAGGAAATATCAGAAACACATTTAATGAGCGCAAAATGTCAAATATATATAAGCACTGTTAAGCAATCCACAATTAAAAAATAATCATCATTGACTACGTTCAAGACCCATTCTTTTAACATGTTCCATAAATGTGTTGGGTGGTAATCCATTCGTTAATGGATTGCAATCCTAAGTCGTGTGTTTATATATTCAATAGACATTCATTGTTTCTAAACATCTTCTTTAATGATAAAGTATTTCAACTTTAGAATACCTATCATTTTTCATACAAGAAGATCAACAATTGCGGCATAAATTTTCAGCAATTTGAAAATGGTACCCATAACTCCAAATCCTGAAATAAATTCTGCAATATTAAATTGTAGCCTCAAAGCATGCTACAAACTAAAAATTCATAATAGACAAAGTAATAAAAAATTACTTTGTACTTTTTCATAATATTGTTCTTCCAGCCAAAAGAAACAAATAACCAATTAAAAAATGTCTTCCTAAGTGTGAGCAGATAATCTTTTATCCCATACCAACTTGTATATACATCAAACTCCACAATATATGCATAAGGAATATTTTTCGTTTCTTTACCTTCTAACTAACTTATTCTTTGGGATTGCATTAGGCTGAATTTATCCCCTTTTATGTATGGAAGAATACTGGTTTAATAATGTTCTATACCAAATCTTTCTAGAACTTTTTCAATATATGCTTTATGAGACAATCCTAAAAATTCACGTGATCTATCATGAAATATTTCTATTCCTATCACGTAGGATGTCTCATCCATATCTTTCATTTCAAAGTTCTTAAAGATAACTTTTAGTTTCATATAATAAACTAAAATCACTATTAGCAAATAAAATATCATCAATATATAGAATCAGAAATATAAACTTACTCCCACTAACCTTCTAGTATATACATTGATCAATAGTGTTTTCCTTAAAACCAAAAGAAATAATGGTATCATTAAACTTAATATACCATTGTTAGGAAGCTTGTTTAAGTTCATATATTGACATATTAAGTATACATACCATATATTCTTTACTTTCTAATGTAAAGCCTTCAGATTGTTCCATATAGACTTCCTCTTTCTAAACTCTCATTCAGAAAATCAATCAAAATCAAATTCTTGCAGATATACCACATAGTCATCCGGAATAGCAGATTTCCTTTTTGAGATCGTCTTAATGTTATTCCATATGATTCTTTTACAATATATTTATTGATAACAATCTCATCATGGAGTTGTCAATCATTCAATTATTCTTCGTTGTTATACAATTCAACAACTAAAGGAATAATTATTTCTTTAGAAGTTATGGGTAAATAAATATGTATCATAACTTCTTAAATGATCACATTCTTATTTTTATCACTCCCACTGACTTTACCATTCTTAATGAATTTGATATTACCGATTTCAATCATTATCGTACTATGTTTAAGATAGTAAAACTTATACCATTTAGATTACTTAACATCCACAACATTATGAGTAACGAGGAATTACTTAACATACTTCTAACCAATTCCATAAGAGTACGATTATGCTTTACAGCTACACTCTTCTGTTGTAGCATATACAGCAAAGTGTATTGAGCACAAATGTCATACATTTCAAGGAGTTTAGTAAGCAGTTAGAGTATTAACCCGTTTCATCATACTTTCCATAATATTCACCACCTTATGATTTTCACTTTTCTATTTAATTGTTTTTCAACCTCATTTATGTATACTTCGAGAGTACCCACTGTTTGAGATTTTTCATACAACAAATAGATATATTCATAACGTGAAAAATCAACTATAAAGACGATAAAATACTTTTCTCCTCCAAAAGATGGAACATCATAAGGTCTACAAATGTCTGTATGAATAAATTTAAGAAGCTATGTACTTATTGTAACTCATTTATTTGTGTGTTTGGTTTGTTTACCCTTAATACAATCTACACACACCAAAATCAGTAAAGTTTAGATTCAGCAGAATCACATCCTTTACTAATTTTCCTAACATTTCATTAGATATTCACCTAATCTTTTATGCCACAAGAAAGATAAATTTTATATTAATTGAGCTACGCTTAATTCTAACATTATGATGCAAGATCAAAAAGTTTTTAATAAATAAACTTTCAAGTTTAATTTACAGAAATCATCAACAATAATACCATAACTTACAAATTAGAATTTCTTGAATAAACATCATTATCAAATTTAAAAGAAAAATCATTAACATAAAGTTTTGAAATAAAATCAAATTATGATAATTGAATAAACATAAAAAGTTTAAAATAGTTTAAATAAAATCCACTGTTTAACATTAAACATAATGTCACAATGGTTTCAACAAAACTTTTTCCCAATTATCATAAATAAGAAATTTCTTATTTGAATTTGTGATTTAGGCCATAAGAAATTCTTGCATCTATTAGAAACATAAACATTAGTACTTAAGTCAACCTATCATGTATTATAAAGAATTTCAATAAGTAACTTGAAATATACAAAAGGCAAAAGCTTACCATTCTTTTTCGAATCATTCTTTAAATTTCATGTACTCTTTCTAAAAGTGTTCAATACATTAATGACACTTTTTCATTATTACATTCCTTTCTTTTAGTAGATTGACCTAAATCTTTTAATTTTGGGTGTTGCTCACTTAATGCCTTTTCAAACTTATTCCCAAAATTTATTTATAACTTCTTGAGTAATTAGATGACCATAATGATTACCTTGCTACTTAAGTCTTGTCTCCTCTTACATTAACATAATTGTCAATTAAATCACTTTCCACTTGTCTTAATAATGTTAATTTTCTAAATGACCCACACTGAATAGACAAGAAATTGAGAATAAATTCAATAAGAAAATTCTCATTCACAATCATCCATAAGGTTCTCAATTTTGCAACAACATTAATTATCTAAAAAAAAACATACCCATACATGGTAAGAGTACCAACAAAAATTTCATAGTAGTGATATAAATTAATAATTTTCATTTTAGATATTTATCTACAATACGAAAACATTCTTCTAGTCAAAATATTCCTTAGCACTATCACTATGGGAAACAATTATTCACATAACTATAATGCTTAATCTGTTCGATCTCTCCCAAGCTTTATGGAGAATCTTTTCACTCTCACTGCTTTTATTAGTAATAACAGTAGGTTTCTCAATTTAAAATGCTAAATCAAGATTTAACATATCTAAATTTTGAACTCAACTTACTCATTCCATTATGAGAAGTTAGTCATATTAAGTATCAGAAAAGATGTAGCATATATGCGCATGAAGAGATATAATAAAACAAATATAATAAGATAAAATGCTAACAACAATAATGCTTTGAGTTAACAACACATATATATAACTTAAAAATATAAATACAATGTATAACTATAGTACCCCTTTGGATGGCAACTATAAAATACTAATAATGATGCTTACATGTATTTATATGTATACCTTTATTGGTGATGCATTATTTAATTAAACAAATAAGTTACCTTTGGATATCCTTTATTTACCTAATTAAAAAATACATACAACCCCTTAATTTTTATTTAATCACTTGAAAATCAATTCCCTTTGGAGAATTATTTCTCATGATCAAATAAACTCAATATTCATGAATATCACAAAAAAGTATAAGCATCATAATTCATGAAATATTGCAATTATGTTTACTACTAAAATTAATATTCATCAACCATTATAGTTAGGCCACTTTGGTAGCTACCAACCTTTACATAATATGAATATTAAATTAGCTAGTAACAAATTTATGATTAATTATGTTTACTACAAAAATTAATATTCATCAATCATTATGATTGGGCCACTTTGGTAACTACCAATCTTCACATAATTTGAATATTAAATTATCTAGTGACATATTCATCATTAAGTTACCCATTTAACATTATACACACATACTCATGCTGATCGATCCAAGTTTAGAAATATAGATTCGATCCCAGAAACTTAATAATCCAAAAATTCAATAAAAATATTATTTTTACTTTATATATATATATAATAAAACATATTATTATTATTATTTTTATTTTCAGACTCGGATGCCATAACTGAATCAATTTAAAATTGATTATCTATAATGTATGTATGTAAGGGTACAAAATAATTATTTATTATGTCTAATAAAAATTAAATTAAATTTCTAAACCCACAAGTTATTCTAGAAATTCAAATTCCTAAAATAAATAAATCAATACATATATTTTATGTATTTAATAATTTATTTATTTACTTATTTATTTATTTTATAATTAATAAAATAGAATCTGTGTAATCATCCAACAGTAATTGATATACAGATTGGCTTCATTAAAAGAGTAACAAACAGAAAAAATACTTTTCAATTTCTATCATGTACGGAAATAAAAACAAATATATGAATTTAATCTGTTTGTCTTATTTGTACATATGTATGTATACATATATCATTAATTAAATTTAACCAATTCAACTATGTTCGAAAACTGTGGCTCTAATCAAAACTAAATTACTGTACAATAATTTACATAAAGAATGCAAATAAAATGTATATATATATATATATATATATATATATATATATATATATATATATTCATTCATGAAGTACAAGTTTACAACAGAATCTCACGTAAGCATGAATGACAATACCCTTATACTTCACAAATAGTCCCATCAGACAAAATAAATAAACACATATTGCATGCGTCTATGTATATACACAATTCCAAGAAACTAAATTGTAGTACAATTATTTAATTTTATACTTGCACATATTATTTATGCAACATTAATGAAAAATAATGAGTTCCTAAACCATAAGCTCTGATACCACATGTTAACTATAATAATTCGTGTTAAGCCATTAATCACAAATTTACATGAATCCCATATCTTTAAACTTCATGATTTTCACATATCTATAATGCATAAATAAATACTAGTTAGATATAAATACCTAATTCACGATATCAAATCTTGTTGAGATTAAGTCCAACGTCCAGATCCTTTAGCCACGAACTAATCTGCAACTCTGATCAACAGGCAAAGGTGGAAACTGATTTCTCTCTCTTGATCTTTTATACACATAAAACTTTTACGTGTTGTTTTCATTAACGTACATAATTGATGGAGTATATGCACTTTTATAAAGCCAGAGAGAGAACCAGTTTTCCTTTTAGTAACATAATTCTACTTTCCATCAAAGTAAGAAATATGAAAGAAAAACACTACTCCAATAAGTAATTACCAAAAAGGTAATTATAAGTTGACCAAATAATATAATATAATATAATATTAATCTGATATCTATTTACTTAGCCACCAAGTAATATGTCACATGTCCAAATCATGTGGGCCACAATCAAATAAATAATCTTACACTTTAAACTAAAGAAATACAATGTAAAATAACTAAAACAAATGAGGTGTAAAGAATATAAGAGAGGAGTCTTGGGACATAGAGTTCACCACTAAGCATTAACTTCCTAGACATTCAATATTTGATGGATTAGGGGGATTGTGTAGTGTAAATGAAAGTGTGTGCCATTAATTGAAATATCAATATGGATGGCCAAATAAGCATACATTATCTAGTCAATCTAGTGAATAGTACAACATATCAAATTAAGCCATTAATCCTTCCATAAGTCCACAATTAATGCACCCTCATTAGATTTGAAAAATATACCACTTACATTCATAAGCATGGAACATCAAACAATAAGAATGGATTGTCCACCTATCTAAGAAAGTAAGGTAATTACACTATAACTAAGCTAGTGATGATAAGTGCTTAAATGTTACACATTTCAGCACCTAAACTAGGGTATTTTAGTCCTTGCATCTATCTTATTTTCATGTTTTAGTTCTAATTTACGTTTTTGTTAATTTCAGGTCAATAAAGTTCAAACGGACTAATTTAGGTTCACTAAAGCCTTTTTAGAGTCAAGCAAAGACATTCCGAAAAAGTTTAGAAAATGGCAAAAAGAGGTCGCAGCCCGTTGCTCGTATAGTGTGCTTATTCTTCAAAGGGCGGTCAATTCTACCTTTCTCGAGCCTTTGATGATGTTTCCAAAGATGAAGAAGCAAACTAATTAGCCCGAGGTCAAAATGGAGCTAAATAAGGTGTAAAAGGAAATTCCAACTCTAGGGATCGATCCCCTAGAGTGGGGGATCGATACCCCACTATTCACAGAACTAAAAATGCCATTGGGAGATAGATCCCCAAGGCTGGGGAATCGATCCCCCAGCACCTGCCAGCATTGTGGGATTTATGTTTATTGGGCTACGGGATTTTCTTGTTTTGGGCTTATTTTGTAACTTATTGGTTTTTAATAAGGCTTATTTAAGGGAACCAATACTCATTAGTTTAGGGGGATATTATTATTTTTATTAATGAAGTTTTATTTTTTTTTTCTGTATCGTGATATTACGTTCTCCCTGGAAAACATGAGGAGGAAAAAAGTTAGGGTCCTTGAGAAAAAGTTCAGAGAAAAAGAAAATGAGCCAAATGACTCAAAGGATGGGGCTTGTTGACATCTTACATCCATCAACCATGAGTGGCTAATTTTTCAACTTAGGGTTGGATAAACCCTAAGCATGTAACCTAATTTCTCTCTCTTTTTACTTTTTGGGGATTTAATTGTATTTAATGTATAGTCTTGAATAATATAATTTAATTCTTTCATTTGATTATCTATGTCAATATCATGTTGTGTTATGTGTGTTTGATTGGTAATCAAGTTCTACTCTTGAAGTCTTTGTTAATTGATTCTTGTGATGGCTATACATGATGTTAATTAGTTATCTTTGTGTTTTGATTTGATGGAATTTGCTTCTACTAGATGGATTGTATTACACAGTTAGTTAAATTAGGTAAAGTTCTTGTTGAATTTAGTTAATTTCAGGCTTAATTGGTTTAATTGCACTTTCGTTCTTAGGTAAGTAGACAATCCATGCTTGTGTTTGATTTCCATGCTTGTTGCCACAATTTACATTATCCTCTAGATTAATGTGAGTTGAAATTGCTAATTGAATTGATGGACCATGCTTTGAATTGGTGAATTGATTTACACTTAGTTAATTGTCATTAGGTAAATGATTCAAGCTTTAAATTGATGCTTCATACTTTTCATTGCAATTGTTAGCCACATTTAGATTATACATTTAATTTCCCTAATTAGTTGAAAGTTAATGAGTTAGGGAATGTGCTTAGTGGTGAATCCTACACCCTAAGTCTCTTTCCAATCTTTTAAACTCCATTATTTTATTGCAATCATTTAGCTTAAAATTAGTCTAATCACAAAACCAAACCTTTTTAGCAATCACATAAGCACTAAAGTAGAATTCAATTATGAAAAACCTATAATTGTTTAGATCTCTTGGGATGATCCCTACTCACTTCATACTCCATAGTATAAGTGTTTAGTGGTTTTATAAATTTTAAAATATGGTGCCCACTTGACATTATTTCTAAACCTAAAGTGTTGTGCATTATTTTGTGGACACGCTCGGTCGCACCATAGTTTTGGCGCCGTTGCCGGGAATCTAATGGTTTTTAAAAGAATTAAATTAGACATTAGTTCTTTGTTGATTGTTTAATTTTAAGTCATTATAATTTTTATTTTCTCATTTGATTTGTCAATTAGGTACTTGAAGCAAAGTGGAGTAAATGCTAGACTTAGAAGCAATTAATTTTTTTATTTTTATTTTTGAAGTTTCTTAAGGACTATTTGTAAGTTTCTCTTTAATTTTTGTGCTTAATTGTTTACTATCTTGCATGCTTTGGACAACCCAAGTGGAGGCTTAAATTGAATTGTTTTATTTTTAAGTCCAAGCATACCTTCTTGTAGAAGGCATTGGCCCGTGTGGAGGTATTTATTTATTTTAAGTGCATTGATATTATTGTGGAGTTTGGGAACATCATATGTGGAGGTTGAAAATTGAAGTGTTGGTTTGTTGACTTATTCTAGTGCATGCATGGTCGTAGATCACTTAATCGTCCTCTTATTCCTGTAAATCAAAATCTCGAAGTTTTCCTTTAGAATTTAAGAGGTAGGACTAGGGACAGTCATCCTAATCTTTTTAATTCTGATCTTCCATCACCTTTAATGGAAGACCCAATAGATCCAATTGAAGTTCCCATTGTAGATCTTGGTCATGTGGATTATAATGGTGTGCACCACCCACCACAAGTTCATATTGTGGATCTTTAAGGTGTGCATCCACCCTTGGGAATGCCACGACCAATCAATCCTGCTGTGCAACAACCTAATCTAGGGATGTCAAGGCCAAATGTTGTTCCCCCAATTGGTGAGCAATAGCAACAATATGTTCAAATGGCATACCCTCAACAAGGTCAAATGGTATATCATCAGCAAGGTCAAATGCAATATCCTCCTCTCAATCCTCTCAATCCTCCAATGGTCCTTAGGGATCGTTACACTCCAAATCAATATAATGCATCCACTTGCATCCAGCTGCCAAATTTTCGTGCTCATCATTATGAGATTAAGGCTTCCACCATTAACATGTGCACCCTTTTTCTATGGGTTGAGCAATGAAGAGCCTTATAAACATTTAGATGAGTTCTTGGAAGTTTGTTCCACCGTGAAAATCACGGATGTTCCGGAAGAATTCCTAAAAATGAAGCTTTTCCCTTTCACTCTTCGGGATAAAGCTAAATATTGGTTTAACAACTTGTGGCCAAATACAATCACCTCTTGGGCACAATTGCAACAAGAGTTCCTAAAGAAGTATTACCCCATAAGTCGAACCGATGCCATGAGAACTTTCATTCGTGAATTTAAATAATAAGAAGGAGAACCCCTTCATGAAGCATGGGAATGTTTGAATGACTTGCTACGGAAGTGTCCACATCATGACATTCCTAAGTGGCAATTAGTTCAATGTTTCTTTTCAAGTTTATCTGATGCCAATAAGGGCATTTTTGATGCTTCTTTTGGCGGAAGCTATATAGAAAGAAATGAAGATGAAATTTGGCTTCTTTTTGGAAAAATGAGTGAAAACTCAATGCATAGATCTTCATCTTATAGGGGTGGTCACCTAGCAAATGTGGGAGGAAAGAAAGCTTTAAATCAAATACAATCTTCCATAGAAATCACCGCAGAGGTCAAAAATCTTACTCAAAGGTTTAATAAATTCCTTTTGATCAAGGTCCGGCAATTCAATCTTATTCCCATCCTTCCAATGAAATGTGCATGACTTGTTCTAGTTACACTCACCATACTTCAAATTTCCCTCTTGGACAAATCATACCAAGTGAGTCTCAAGAACAAGCAAATGCCGCTTTCATTTATCAAGGGAACAACCCTTATTCCAATATTTACAATCCGAGGTGGAAAAATCTTCCAAACTTTGCATAGAGAAATCAAGGAGACGGTGCAAACCCTCCTCAAACTCAAGGTTACCAAGCAAAATATGTTCCCCCACATCTTCAAAATCAAAATTAGAATTCTCAAGGTTACTGTCCTTCATTCTATCCTCAGAATGTGAATCAATACTCTCATCCTCAATCATCAAATTCTCAATACTCTCATCCTCAAGCATCAAATTCTCAATCGTACTCTAATTTAAATCAAGCGCCTTCTAAGAGTTCCGTTTTTTAGGACAAGGTCTTGCAAGCCTTAGGTGATTTTTGAAAAGATAATCAATTGTTTCATTCTCATTCTCAATCAATTGCAAAGCTTGAAGCTCAAATCAGGCAATTAGCTAATTCTTTAAATGTGAGAGAGAAAGGTAAGTTGCCTAGTCAAACTGAGACCAATCCTAAGGGGCAATTTATGGCGCAAGCAAGTCCTTCATTGGAATTTTCTAGAAATGAGCAAGTTCAAGCAATTACTACCTTGAGGAGTGGTAGGAAAATGGATAATAAGGTAGAGGTACCTAAGGAGGATAGTGAACTGAAGCAACCAAGTGGTAGCAACCATCCCATTCCAAATCCTATTCCTATTTCTTTGGATGCTAGTGGTTCCAAAAAGGACATTCCATCATCTTCATCATCATCTCCCCAATTAGAAAAGCCTTATGAGCCAAAAGCTCCATTTCCTCAAGCTTTGAGAGAGACTTCATCATTTGGGAGACAAGAAGGAAAAATTCATAATATGATGGATGTGTTTAAACAAGTGAAAATCAATCTTCCTCTTTTAAATGCAATTAGGCAAATTCCACCATATGTAAAGTTCTTGAAGGACTTGTGCACACAAAAGAGGAAGAGCAAGGGAAGGGACCTTAAGAAAGTGCTTTTAACGGAACAAGTGAGTTCCATTATTCTGTCTAACACTCCTCCTAAGTTCAAGGATCCGGGTGCTCCGACCATTTCTTGTGTTATTGGAAACCAAGAGATTTATAGAGCTCTCCTTAATTTAGGTGCAAGTATCAATCTCATTCCATACTTTGTTTACTTGCAATTAGGATTAGGGGACTTGAAGACAACATCGGTAGTGATCCAACTAGCCGATAGATCAATTAAGAAACCAAGGGGAATTCTTTAGGATATTCTAAGTAAGGTTGATAAATTTTATTTTCCAGTTAATTTTGTGGTACTTGATACTGAACCAGTCCCTAATCTTACCAATCATATTCCAGTCATCCTAGGAAGACTGTTCCTTACCACCGCCAATGCCACCTAATTGCAGATCCGGCATTATGGACATCTCTTTTAGCAACATGATGGTTAAGCTTAATGTATTTAATGCAAGTCAACATCCCACAGATGAAGACGAGTGTTTCCTAGTGGATGTCTTAGATGAAACCATAGAGGAGACTCTTCCCTCTATTCTCTCTAAGGACCCTCTTGAGGCGTGCCTTTGTGAAATGTTTGAAAGTTATGGTTTTGACACAGAAGGATCCATAAGTGAGGTGAATGCTTTGATGGACTCTGTGGCCACTTTAGACTTCCCACCTTGGAAAAGCAAGAAAGAACCTCTTCCTTACTCTCTAGTACTCCACCAGTTCCTTCTCTCATCTCTCCTCCTACTCTTGAGCTTAAGCCTCTTCCATCTAATCTCAAATATGCCTTCTTAGGCCCAAAAGAAACTCTTTCGGTCATCATTACTTCAAATCTTGAAAATGACCAAGAGAATGATCTTTTGGAAGTGCTTAAAGCTAACAAAGAAGCCATTAGATGGAGTATGGCTAACCTAAAAGGCATTGACCCTTCTATTTGTATGCATCGCATACACATGGAAGAGGATGAAATGCCATTTAGGGATGCTCAAAGGAAACTGAACCCAAATATGAAGGAAGTTGTCATGAAGGAGGTTGTGAAACTTCTAGATGCAGGAATCATTTATCCTATCTCTGATTCCAAGTGGGTTAGTCCAACTCAAGTGGTTCCTAAAAAGTCAAGAATCACAGTTGTTGAAAATGCTAAGGGTGATCTCATTTCAAAACGCTTCGCCACTTTGTGGCGTGTTTGCATAGATTACCGAAAGTTGAATTCTGCTACTAAGAAGAACCATTTTCCATTGCCTTTCATTGATCAATTCTTGGAAAGATTGGCTAGGCAACAATATTATTGCTTCCTATATGGTTACTCGGGGTACAATTAAGTGGCCCTAGATCCATTGGATCAAGAAAATACCACATTCACATGTCCTTTCAGTACGTTTGCTTATGGACGGATGCCTTTTGGATTGTGCAATGCTCCTGCCACTTTCCAAAGGTGTATGAGGTCAATTTTTTTGGACATGGTGGAGAAGTATTTAGAAGTCTTCATGGATGACTTATCGGTTTTTGGGTCCTCATTTGATTCATGTCTCTAAAATCTCAAAAAAGTGCTTTAAAGATGTCGTGAGACTAATCTTGTGTTAAGTTGGGAAAAGAGCCATTTCATGGTTCAAGAAGGAATCGTGCTTGGACATGTCATCTCTAAAAGAGGAATATGATCAGTTGAGAATTTGATCTATAATAAATCAACCTTCGCAATAGCACGAATCATTGTAAAATAGGGCTATTGGTCGGGTAAGTCAAACCACTAGGACTGCGCTAATCTATGGCAACCTAAGTGTCTAGAGTCTTTTTAGAATGATAGGGGTGTTCATAGAGGATTTGTTGGTTATCACTAAAGCTATGAAATTAAGGTGCATAAATTAAAAGCTTGCAAGAATTTAAAGGAGATGAAATACAAGTAAAGAGGACTAGGGAAGTGAATCCGCCTCTATCCCTATACACATGTTAGATTAGAGCTAAATTGGGGGAAAAACAATATATGATGGTTAAGAAATATACAACAACACATAGTTGCCATATAATCAACAAGATGTACATTAAATCTCAAGCAAGCATGATCCATCAAAGGTGAACATGTTTAGACTACCTAACTAATGTGTAGCTTAACTACATTTACTTGAATGAAAGATTATCAAGCCCTAGATAAACTGATGAAGCACATAAAGGTAAGAAATAAGCATAAACCATCAAGGGCATCACCTAATCAATGATCTATCAAAGTTCTCCAACTTCATGCCATTAAAACTATTCCATGATCTCACTACCATTGTCACCATGAGAGTGCAAGCAATATGATTAAAAGAATAAACCATCTAAGATAGATAATTGACTCAACATTAATCATTTAAATACATGAAGATCCATTACAAGAGGCAAAATGCTCTAGACCATGAAAAGACCAAAGATTATACATTGCAATCCCCAAAATAGAACTATACTAGGACATGCTTACAAGGGAGGGGCTTCATCACCTCCCTAGATGGAGTTTTAGTTATCCATGGAAACTCTGAAGGAAGGAAGAAGCTTGGAAGATCCCTCTATTTTCGAGCTCCTTTGTTGTAGCTTCAAGAACTCAATCTTTTCCTTCTCCTTCTCTCTCTACCAATCTTGCTAAGATCAGATCCCCCCCTCTATTATGAGATATCCTCCTATATACACTCAAAAACTACTCCCCATGCTAAAAATCTCGACCTCCCCCCTCTGGTTCATTCTCCACCACATAAAATGAAGATAAGGGAACAAAAGTGCTGAAAAAGAGGGGCAGGTGAACTGCCTGCAGAGGGTCGGCGGGCGCCCGCGGAAGCTGCGGCTTGCGAAGATGTCTCTGGAGTGTTTGGCGGGCGCCCGCGGTAGCCCAGTGGGTGTCCGCGAAAGGGCGCGAGGGCTCCCACAGCTGCTCTGCAAGGTGCCACGAAAGAGGCCAGAGAGTTTGGGGTTAGTGGGCGCATCGCGGGAGCTCCACGGGCGCCCGCGGAGGCTGCCGCTGCACTTCAACTCTAAATTTTCTGCAGTCTTCTTCGGGCTGGAGTGAAAACACACATCCCTTATGAAACACTAAGCCATGTTGCCACAAAAACGGTAATAGAAGAGGCTTAATCAAAAAGGTGATTTCCCGACACGGCGTTTGCAATTCAACACAAATGATGTCAAAACCGTTTCTTTGATCACTCTCAAGCACAACACCTGAAATCCGAAAGAAATACACAATTGAATTAAAACTTTACATTATCCTCTAATAATGGATTTAATTAATGCAAGAAGGGGCGCTAGAATATGCAATATTAGGCGTTTATCACACCCCCAAACTTACATTTTGCTAGTCCCTTAGTAAAACAAAAAAAAAAAATAGAATCTAGCAAAAATGACAACATGCAACAATCATTAAGCAAGAAATTTATCTATAAAGCTCAAATGTAACATGGAATGACAAAAAAAAAAAATTGGAGGAAGTTCTATTAAACAGACTACCTTGCATATATGAAGCCTTAATAATCAAAATGGCAAAAATGAGTTCAATCATAAATGTATCAATCATTAAGCTCTATATAAAAACTTCAATTATCATCTCTTGAATAACATGGACTCCAACTTCAATGATGGTGGGCCGAATTCCCAATATGCGGCTTTAACCTTCTTTTTCCAATCCCAAGAACACATTTTCACATCCTTAAATCTCCTTCAAAATGAGGTCCCCATGGCATAGTTTATTCATAATGCAACTTTTGTTGCTTATTGAGAACTCTATTGTTCAACACAAAAGAAAGCATACAATTGGTTGTGCAATGCCAAAATCCCTTAAGCTTTCTAACCAACCCATGTAACAAGCGTTAGGCCAACAACTCCCAAACTAGATGGCTTTAGGGTGCTAAGTGTAGAAACACTCCTAGGGCTTAATAACTCGAGCTTGAAAGGCTACGAACTTCGACGAACCAAATTTATTTATTTTTGAATAGCCGTGCAATGTCTAGGTTCTTTAAGCTTTCTAACCAACCCATGTAACAAGCGTTAGGCCAACAACTCCCAAACCAGATGGCTTTAGGGTGCTAAGTGTAGAAACACTCCTAGGGCTTAATAACTCTAGCTGGAAAGGTTACGAACTTTGACTGGTCATTGATTACTTTTTCTTTTTCTTTTTCTCTCTTTTTTTTTTTTTTTCTTTTTATGCCAAGGATATCCATTCATTAGGGTCATTAATTCAGATCACTGAATCCCGATCAAAGTCAATTTGGGTTGCATGCCTCACGATTAGGTTTCCGGTGTGCAAATGTGCAATGTGAAGCATAAAAGAGTATGAAATCTGCAAGAATTTAATTGAAGTCTTTATACAAACCAACTATGAATCAACATACTTATTTCAATAGTTTCTTTATTTTCAAAAATTATCTTGGCTTCTATACACAAAGTATTAAGTGCATGCTTCAACCTTCAACAAGTTTCATGGTTACACTCTCATTGCTTTCAACAACATGATTTTATTAACTTATGAGGATAAAAAAAAAAAAAAAAAAAAATGAGCAAAAATCATACGAATGAAAGTACATGCACCCCCAAACTTGAATGTCACATTGTCCTCAATGTGAGAAGACAAAGGATAAGAGAATTAGAAAGAAAACTGGATAGTGCAAAGAACAATAGTACCAAGTTGAGGAGGAATAGAGTGGCGGTGCAAGAATAAGCCACTTTGTGAATTCCAAGAGCATAACCCCAAACTGGAAATCAAAAACCTGTCAAAAGTATCTATACAGAGCAAGAATCAAATGAATCCAAAAATTACTAACTATAACTGCAATTTATTTTAAAGCTAAAATCCATGTAAATGAACAAAAGAGATGCAGTTAAAAGTTTAAAAGAACGGGAAAAGAAAGCCAAACGCGGCCCAAAAGAAGTCTAAAAATAGTACTACTGCAAAAAGGGAAATAAAACGAGAAACAGGAAATCAATCATCCATTGGCGCGGAGGAAGAAACACCAGGTGCGCCCGGCGCCCAGTCAATCAATGACTGGAGCATAGCCTGCAAAATCTCTTGATTCTCCTGGGTCTTCTGGACAGCGCCCTCAATGGCGTCAAAGCGTAAATCAAATGCATCAAATTGAGCATTCATGGCGAGATAGTCAGCACGAGTCATGACATCCGGCGGGTGGACAAAAGTGGCAGCTGGAGAAGCGGGGGCATCAGGAGGAGGAGGAGCAGGAGCCATAGGGGGGCCGGAGCACCCCAATCCAGCGCGTCACCAATGCGGGCCTGATGGGACGTCTGAAGTTGAGCCGTGCTGGACTTCCAGACCTTAAGGGTGAAGTGCAACATATTTTTTTCTTTCTGTTCACCACGGGGAGCTGGGAACCCCATATTTTTGAGCAACCTTGTAATAAGGTATGGAAATGGGAATGCCCAGGTTGTGGTGGTGCACGACCGAACCAAGATTAATTCGTTGTAGATTTTAAGCAATTGGTCCCAGACAAGTTGTGGGACACAAAACCAACACTCCTTTTCAGCGTAGTAGAGGGTTTTCAAAAATTCCCCCTTTCGCTCGGAATGGCCTGGCACGGGTAGGACGTTCTTAGCCAGGACCGAATCGAGAAACCATAGCCGGCAAGGTAAGAAAGATTTATTGGTGCTTGTGGTTCTGCTTCTGGTGAATTGACCATGACAAATTTCTCCCACAATGTCCGCTAAAGTAGGCTGATCGGGACCTTCGACATAAAAGGGGAGGCCCGCCTCATCCACTAGTGAAATCAAGGGGCAATCCATAGCCATAGCAAGGTCATCGAGGTCAAATTCATAATCATAGTCATTAATGGTGGTTTTGATTTTATCCGGTTCCTCACATGAGTGGACCATGTTGGCATAGAACAGCCGGACCACACGCGGGAAGTACGAATGAGCGTGCGGTTTGAAAATAGAGGATAGGCCACGAGCCCTCAATTCAAGGATGGACCATGCGATCTCCACATTGCTCTCGAAAGTAGGGGTAATGTCAAAACGAGCTTCGGTTTCAATTGGCCATTCAGCCCAATTTGGGGGCAGAGGAGCATTAAAAGGGCCCTCGGATGACCTAGCACGCTTGGAAATAACCCTAGGAGCCATGGGAATGAAGAAATTTGGTTCAGGACTTTTAGCGAACACCTGGTGTGCAACACAATTGGGAAGAGAGCAAAATGTTGGTTAGAGAATGAAAAACCCAAAAATTTTGTACCTAAAAGCAAGCATGCACAACTCCAACAAATTCACCAACCATCACCACATCAATCCCATCCGTCATAGATCACAAAATCAAAGAAGTAAAAGAAGAAGAAAAGAGACTTACCCAATGTGGAGGAACCAAGGCTTTGCAAGCTTGAATGATGGATGAAGAGGATTGGATTTTGCTATTGGATGATGATGATGGAGAGTGGAGATGGGAAGAGGAATATTGGGAGAGAGAGACAGATGGTTGTAGGGTTGGAGGGGCGTAGGGCGAGAGTAAAGAGGGGGGGAAAGTTTATAAGAACCAAAATGGGCTTTCAAGCCCATTTTATTGCCAGTGGAGGGGATCCGTGGGCACCCGCAACGCGATGGCGGGCGTCCGCGGTGCGACGAATGTGCCTGTAATGTTTCGCGGGGGCCCGCGGAGGCTCAGCGGGGCCCCACGGTTGTGCTGAGTGTACTGGCCTGATTCGCAGGAACCCGCGGTGGCGCGGCGGGCGCCCACGGGAGCTCTTGAATTGATGCCTTGGGCATCAAACACAACTTCTCAAGGCCGTGAGTGAATCAGATGAGCTCTTAACATGAATTGGGGTATGACGGAGATCTGGATCACCGTATAAAGCGACATGGAGTGAATGAATTCACAAGCTATGGCCAAGAGATGCACAGACAATAAAAGCTCTGAATGAAATGGAGAACATACTCAATGACTTCAAATATTTCCCGAAGTGGAACAAAGATTTGGATATAATGAATAAAACCAAATGGAATTGCCGGAATGACCGAGGAACCAATTCAGGAAACATGCACATCTTGGTCGACTTTGCCACTTCCCGGGGAAGTTTAGCCACGGGGCATGAAGAAGATGGAAGCTAAGAATTCGAAAGAATTGCTTCTCATGAATGCTAAATTTAATGTCGATAGCTAGACGAACCAGGCTTAGCATGGTGCACTAGTCCTCACAAATTGGGTCCGTCAATAGGACATTCTCAACTTTTCGAATAGGGACTATGCCATCAACATAAGGCTTAAGGCGTTGGCCATTAACCTTGAAGAGAGATCCATTAGTAGGATCTTAAAGCTTAACCGTTCCACAAGGAAAGACAGAATTGATAAGGTATGGACCATCCCACCTTGACCGGAGTTTACCGAGAAAGAGTTTTAAGCGGGAATTGAAAAGCCAAACTTTTTGTCCCAGGGCAAAAGACTTATTAACAATGTGCTTGTCATGGAATGCTTTGGCCTTTGCCTTATAGATTTTGGCACTTTCATAAGCATCATTACGCATTTCCTCGAGTTCATTTAATTGCAAAGCATGATTAGAGCCGGCCTGTTTGAGATCAAAGTTGAGCCTTTTTATGGCCCAAAAAGCACGGTGCTCTAATTCTACCGGGAGATGACAAGCTTTTCCAAAGACAAGCCGATATGGCAACATGCCAATGGGCGTCTTATAAGTTGTCCGGTAAGCCCAAAGCGCATCGTTTAGTCTCAATGACCAATCTGTGCGGTCCGGTCAAACCGTTTTTTCCAAGATGTGCTTAATCTCCTGATTAGATACTTCCACTTCACCACTCGTTTGAGGATGGTAGGGTGTAACAATCTTATGAATGACGGAGTACTTAGAAAGGACAGATTTAAGATAACAATTTCTGAAATGTGATCTGCCGTCACTGATGATTGCTCAGGGCGTACCAAAACGACTAAAGATATTAGATTGAATGAACCCAATCACGACTTTATGATCACTGGTTCTGGTAGCTGCGGCTTCCACCCATTTGGAGACATAATCCACCATTACAAGGATGTACTCGTAGCCATGAGAAGGTGGAAATGGTACCATGAAGTCGATTCCCCACACATCAAAAATTTCAATTATTAAGATGGGAGTGAGGGGCATTATGTTTCTTCGGGACATGGATCCGAGCCTTTGGCATCTTTCACATGCTTTACAGAAATTATATGCATCGCGAAACAGGGAGGGCTAATAGAATCCGCTTTGAAGAACTTTGTGAGCGGTCTTTTTGGCACTGAAATGGCCTCCACAAGCAAGAGTATGACAGAAATTGAGGATGCTTGTGGTCTCAGTTTCAGGAATGCATCGCCGGATGATTTGGTCCGGGCAATACTTGAATAGTTTCGGATCTTCCTAAAAGAAATGCTTAACTTAGGAGAAGAACCGGTCCTTCTCTTGTTTGGACTAATGAGTTGGAAGTTTAGCTACCGCAAGGTAGTTGACAATATCCGCAAACCATGGAAGATTTGCATGAGAAATCTGGAAGAGTTGTTCATCCGGAAAGGAATCACGGACGACGGCGAAATCTGAAGATTTTTCAATGAGTAAGCGAGAGAAATGATCGGCGACAACATTGTCTGCCCCTTTTTTGTCTTGGATTTCAATGTCAAACTCTTGAAGTAAGAGTATCCATCGAATCAAGCGGGGTTTGGTCTCTTTCTTTGCTAACAAGTGCCGAAGGGCGGCATAATCCGAGAAGACTATGACCTTGGAACCTAGAAGATAGGATCAGAATTTATCTAAGGCATAAACTACAGCTAGCAACTCTTTTTCAGTAGTAGTGTAATTTAATTGAGCATCAGAAAGAGTTCGACTAGCATAATAAATGACGTATGGGAGCTTGTCCACACGTTGGTCCAAAACTGCGCCTAATGCATAGTCAGAAGCATCACACATGATCTCAAAAGGGAGAGACCAATTGGGCGGTTTCATTATTGGGGCAGATGAGAGGAGAGTGCGAAGTTTAATGAAAGCTTCCATGCACGCTTCATCAAAATTGAATGGAACATCCTTGGCTAAGAGATTACACAAGGGCCGAGAAATTTTACTAAAGTCTTTGATGAAGCGACGATAAAATCCGGCATAGCCAAGAAAGGAACGGATTTGACGAACAGAATTCGGAGGAGGAAGATTAGAGATTAACTCAACTTTTGCCTTGTCCACCTCAATTCCCCGTTTCAAAATGACATGTCCTAGAACAATGCCTTCTTGGACCATGAAGTGGCTTTTTTTCCAACTTAGAATGAGATTTATCTCCTTACACCTTTGGAGCACAAGAGATAAATTATTGAGACAAGAATCAAAGGAGGAGCTAAAAACGGAAAAATAGTCCATGAAAACTTCCAAGAATTTTTCAACGATATTAGAAAATATGGACATCATGTACCTTTGAAACGTTGCTGGAGCATTGCATAGCCCAAAAGGCATGCGACAATATGCAAAGGTTCCAAAGGGACATGTGAATGTTGTTTTCTCTTGATCTTGGGGGCGATTGCCACTTGGTTATAGCCGGAATAACCGTCAAGAAAACAATAGTAGCTTTGGCCGGCTAGCCTTTCTAGGATTTGATCAATAAATAAAAGTGGAAAATGATCTTTCCTAGTTAACGAATTGAGCTTCCGGTATTCAATGCACACACGCCACCTGGTGGTGGTTCGTTACGGCATGAGCTCACCCGCTGAATTTTCAACAACAGTGAGACCAGATTTCTTTAGAACAACTTGTGTGGGGCTTACCCACTTGCTATCAGAAATGGGGTAGATGATTCCTGTATTTAGTAATTTTATCACTTCCTTCATTACCACTTCCTTCATGTTAGGATTTAACCGGCGCTGAACCTCTCTAGTAGGCTTTGTGTCCTCCTCCATATGAATGCGGTGCATACAAATGGAGGGGTCAATTCTTTTCAAGTCAGCCACTGCCCAACCAATAGCTTCTTTGTGCTCTTATAGCACGGCTAAAAGGTTGGTTTCTTGGTCCTTTAGAAGGTCCGATGCAATAATGACCGGAAGAGTTTGATTTGAACCAAGGAATACATACTTGAGATGGGCCGGGAGTGGCTTAAACTCAAGTTGTGGTGGAGATTTCAGAGATGGAACTGGAGGAGTGGTGGAGAGCTGAGGAAACGGCTCTTTTGGAATTTTCCAAGGGGGAATGTCCATGATAGTAGCAACATCAAGTAGAGATTTAACTTCTTGGATAGATTGATCAATGTTAAAGTTTGAGAAATCAGAATGAGACATGCAAGTTTCAAAAGGGTCCTTACTTAGAATGAAGGGAAGAGACTCTTAGACCACTTCATCAATGACATCAACAAGGAAACAATCATCCTCATTGGAAGGATGTTGAGTTGCATGAAAGATATGGAGTTTGAATTGCATGTTTCCAAAAGCAATGCCCATCACCCCAGTTCGGTAATTAATTGATGCATTAGCCGTAGCTAAGAATGGCCTACTAAGGATCACGGGAATGTGCTTTTTTGGATCGTGGACCGGTTCCGTGTCAAGAACCACAAAGTCTACCGGGAAGTAGAATTTGTCCACTTGGATGATAACATCCTCAGGAATGCCTAGTGGATGCTTGACCGATCTATCGGCAAGTTGCAAAACCACGGAAGTCGACTTTAAATCTCCCAGGCCAAACTGTAAGTAAACTGAGTATGGAATTAAATTCACACTAGCTCCTAAGTCAAGGAGGGCCTTCTCGATTTTGTTGTCACCAATGACACAAGAGATTGTGGGAGCACCCGGATCCTTATGCTTTGGAGGAATGCTGTGCTGAATGATAGCACTAACATTTTCAGTTAACCTCACTTTCTTTGGTAAATGATTTTTAGAAGTGCGCTTTTGAGTGCACAAGTCTTTAAGAAATTTTGCATAGGGAGGGATTTGCTTGATAGCATCCAAGAGGGGCAAGTTGATCTTCACTTGCTTGAAAACTTCCCACATGTCTTGAATTTTACAATTCTTGTTCCTAATATGTGTTGAATCTTGAAGGCGTTGAGGAAACGGAGCTTTTGGCTCATAAGTAGTTTCCACATTTGGGTTAACATGTGTGGGATTTCTGTGAATGGTGTTTAGATGAGAAGAGCTTGGAATTTGATTGGAAGAGCTTGAATTTGGATTTTTCAAAGGAGGTTCTTTTTCATTTTTGTCTCCACCAACCTTGTTGTCAACCACTCTACCACTCCTAAGGGTGGTGATTGCTTGAACATGCTCATGACTTGGCCCACTCGATGGAGGGGTTTCATTAATCACGTGCATCCCTCTAGGATTTTCAAATGGTTGAGCGAGAAGCTTACCTTTGTCTTTTTGAAGCAATTGGTTCACAGAGTTAGCTATTTGGGCCACTTGATTTTCGAGCTTAGCTTTGGATTGAGTATGAGAGTGAACCATTTGAAGAGTAGGCTGCAAAGATGTCAAGAGTTGCTTGTTGGAATCCATAATTTGCTTGTTTAATGATTCCATCATTTGCTTGTTTGTAGCCACAATTTCATCAGTTGGGTACACAGGAGGTTGATTGGAGACATTTGGATTGTACGGAGGACGGTAGCTTGAAGAGGCTAGAAATTGCCTATTTTGAAATTGAGGAGGGGGCTGATTTTGATGCCCCGTATTTTGGAATTGCGAATTATGTGGGGCTTGTTGCCTCCACGAGAAATTCGGGTGATCTCGCCATCCCGGATTGTAGGTATTGGAATAGGGATTATTCTCGGATCTTGAGAACATGACATTAGCTTGCTCTTGATTTGGATTGGAACATTGCTCCGGTGTGGGGCAATCTTCCGTGAGATGGAATGGACTAGTACATGATGAGTATACCGAACTTGCCAAATTTTGAGATAATGAAGGAGAGAGATGTGGTGCCATCAATTGATAGAATTTATGAGCTATGGCATCCACTTGGGATGATTCCTCCCTTATTGATTTTGGTTGACAAGGGTTGGTGTTCTTTGCATTGGTTGAGGTCGGAGCCCTACGAGAATTATGTTGAAGTGAATTTTTGCTTAAATTCTCTAGTAGGGTGCTTGGACATAAACATCCCACCACAAGAAGAGTCAACCATGAATCTATGGGGTTCGGTCAAGCCAGCATAGAAAGCTTGCACTAATTGCCATTTTGGAATCAAATGATGCGGACATTTTCTAAGAAGATCTTGTAGCCTTTCCCAAGTCTCGTAGAGTTGTTCTCCATCCGTTTGAGAAAAGCTAAGAATGGAATGCCTTATTTGGTTGGTTTTACTCACCGGGTAATACTTCTTAAGGAATTCTTGCTGTAATTGAGCCCAAGAAGTAATGAAATTTGGAGTGAGTGAGTTCAACCAATATTTTGCCCTATCTTTTAAAGAAAATGGGAAAAGATGCAGATGGAGTGCATTCTAAGGGAAACCTCTCAACAGGATGGTCAAACAGATTTCAAGGAATTCATCAAGATGCTTATACGGATCTTTATTATCAAGGCCATAGAAAGATGGAAGCATTTGAATGGTACTTGATTTGATCTCATATTGAGCCGCATCGATGTTTGGCATCACTATGCATGAAGGTGAAGCATAGGTAGTAGGGATGAAATGGTCCCTGAGAGTCATTGGCTTTACATTTGGAATTTCGGCCCTATCATTATTAATTCCCTCATTTCTAACATCTCCTACATTTTCAGCCATTGTGTTAAATTCAGTTTCAAGTTCTCTTACGCTAGAAGATTCCCTAAGGTTTCGTCTAAGAGTTCTTTCAAGTGAATTTATGTCAACTGGCGAGTCAAGAGTTGGTAAGGAGAGTGATCTACGGCCAAACATTAACAATACATAATGCTATCAATGCAACTATTCATCATTCACAACTCCACATACGATGTTTCCATTCTTCTCAATTATCAAGACAGAATTTAAATGGCCACGATAAGGACCGATGCTTGTACACGAAATTTAAACAAGAAAATAGCCTCAACAAGGGCTTTAAAACTAAATTATCACTAAGTTTAACACATACACAATATTCACAATGTCGAAACTAGAAGGTCAAGAGACTTACCTGGGGTCCTCTAGACGTACAAATTAGCCAGCTTTCCCTCGGCGAGTTTCGAGTCCCTAGAATCTCACTTACAACACAAGATGGTCAAACTACACAAGACATATTCACAATTTACAATATTGACAATCAAACCAAAATTAACCCTAGCACTTCGGTTGCTAAACCATTTACAGTCCCTGGCAATGGCGCCAAAAATTGATCGGTTGAGAATTCGATCTATAATAAATTAACCTTCGCAATAGCACGAATCATTGTAAAATAGGGCTATTGACCACTAGGACTGCGCTAATCTATGGCAACCTAAGTGTCTAAAGTCTTTTTAGAATGATAGGGGGTGTTCATAGAGGATTTGTTGGTTGTCACTAAAGCTATGAAATTAAGGTGCATAAATTAAAAGCTTTTAAGAATTTAAAGGAGATGAAATACAAGTAAAGAGGACTAGGGAAGTGAATCCGCCTCTATCCCTATACACATGTTAGATTAGAGCTAAATTGGGGGAAAAACAATATATAATGGTCAAAAAATATATAGCAACACATAGTTGCCATATAATCAACAAGATGTACATTAAATCTCAAGCAAGCATGATCCATCAAAGGTGAACATGTTTAGACTACCTAACTAAGGTGTACCTTAACCACATTTACTTGAATGAAAGATTATCAAGCCCTAGATAAAATGATGAAGCACATGAAGGTAAGAAATAAGCATAAACCATCAAAGGCATCACCTAAGCAATGATCTATCAAAGTTCTCTAACTTCATGCCATTAAAACTATTCCATGATCTCACTACCATTGTCACCATGAGAGTGTAAGCAATATGATTAAAAGAATAAACCATCTAAGATAGATAATTGACTAAACATTAATCATTTAAATACATGAAGATCCATTACAAGAGGCAAAATGCTCTAGACCATGAAAAGACCAAAGATTATACATTGCAATCCCCAAAATAGAACTATACTAGGACATGCTTACAAGGGAGGGGCTTCATCACCTCCCTAGATGGAGTTTTAGTTACCCATGGAAGCTCTGAAGGAAGGAAGAAGCTTGGAAGATCCTTCCATTTTCGAGCTCCTTTGTTGTAGTTTCAAGAACTCAATTTTTTCCTCCTCATTCTCTCTCTACCAATCTTGCTAAGATCATATCCCCCCCTCTATCATGAGATATCCTCCTATATACACTTAAAACCTACTCCCCATGCTGAAAATCTCGATCTCCCCCCTCTGGTTCATTCTCCACCACATAAAATGAAGATAAGGGAACAAAAGTGCTGAAAAAGAGGGGCAGGTGAACTGCCTGCAGAGGGTCGGCGGGCACCCGCGGGAGGGCGCGGGGGCTCCCGCGGCTACTTTGCAAGGTGCCGCGAAAGAGGCCAAAGAGTTTGGGGTTGGCGGGCGCATCGTGGGAGCTCCGCGGGCGCCCGCGGAGGCTGCAGCTGCACTTCAACTCTAAATTTTCTGCAGCCTTCTTCGGGCTGGAGCGAAAACACACGTCCCTTATGAAACACTAAGCCATGTTGCCACAAAAACGGTAATAGAAGAGGCTTAATCAAAAAGGTGATTTCCCGACACGGCGCTTGCAATTCAACATAAATGATGTCAAAACCTTTTCTTTGATCACTCTCGGGCACAACACTTGAAATCCGAAAGAAATACACAATTGAATTAAAACTTTACATTATCCTCTAATAATGAACTTAATTAATACAAGAAAGGGCGCTTGAATATGCAATATTTGGCGCTTATCAGAATAGAAGTAGATAGAGTGAAAGTTGAGCTGATTTCTGAATTGTCTTCACCTACTACGGTGAGAGAAATCCGCTCCTTTCTAGGACATGCCGGTTTTTATCGCCGGTTCATCAAAGATTTTAGCAAAATTGCTAGACCCTTGTGCAACCTTCTTGCCAAGGAGACTCCATTTGTCTTTGATGAAGCATATCTAAATGCTTTTCATCAACTTCGCACTCTTCTATCATCCGCTTCCATCATGCAACCTCCAAATTGGTCATTACCATTTGAGATTATGTGTGACGCTTCTGACTTCGCAATGTGTAATAACCCTAGTTTTCAAAAGGATAAGATTGGAATTTAAATTTGTTTCTATGTGTCAAATTGTTTGAATAGTGGTTTATTTTATTTTACTTAAATGAATTATTATTTTTTTTTATTGTTTGTGTTTGTTTGAATTAATTAATTTATTTAAATTTGATTTTTGCTTTTCTGTAGTTACATTAATTGTGTTTATGGACTTAGTGTTTAAGGATTTAATTGGCATTATTTGAATTAGTTACATTTATTATATTAGTAGATTTAACTTGTGTGAAGGTGTGTCCTTAAGTGTTTTTATAATTTTTCTTTATTATTATTTTTTTATATATAATTGGGTAATTAAGTTAAATAAGTGTTTTTATTTCGTTATTTATTTACAGTCTTTTGGAAGTCACGTATGTAGGTACCGTAGATGACAACTGTGGTTTTGTTTCTATGGGCCGACTGGGGTTGGAATTTGGGCTTAGTCTTTAATTGGATATGGACTAGGGTTACGGTAATAAGCTTATAAATATAAGCTTTACAGTGGTTTAGGGTTTTAGAGACGTGAGCATAATGGTGGTAAAACGGAGAGAGTTACAGAGGGAATTACAGAGAGAGATAAAGGGAGAAAGTCTAGGGTTTTGCCTTAGGCTAGGGCTGAACCAAGGAGGAGGAGGAGCAGAGGTTGGCTTGTGGGTAAAACCAAGAGCAACAGAGGTGGAATGGTCGTCGGAGATTTCATCGAAAAATTTAGAGACGGTTAAGGCAAGTTCTTTCCTTTCTCTCTCCCGTTGCCTGTGTTCTGTGCATCCTTAGACTGTCTCTAGGGTTTTAATTGATCATTAGTTAATTTATACATGCTTGTTATATGCTAAATCAGATGTCTGTATATGTGAAAGTAATCTGTTTTAGTTCTTGTGCCTCTGGTTTCTAGTTTGGAGTGGAAGCATGTTTAATCGGTTAAGGTTTTAAATACTGTATTTGAATTGAACTATTGTGAACAAGGCATAGGGTTGTTGTTGGATGTTTCTAGGACTCTTAAGACCCGATTTAAGAAGCAACAGAGGGGTAGGAAAGGGTCAGAGATGGAGCAGATCGTCGGAGACGGCGAAGGAACAAACTGGGGCTCTCAAAGGGGAGAAAGAGCCGGCTTTCCCATGGAGAGAACCGGCTCTAGGAAAGGAGAGCTGGCTCCCCCTTGTGGGAGAGCCGGCTCTAGGCAAAGTGGAGCCTACTCCACTTGTTTTGGGAGCAGGCTCTTTCTTTTTGTGCGTACACTGAAGTAGTTGCGCCTTGTTTGGTCCAACTGTGGGTTTTTGAACAATGTCTGGGCTACTGTGATGATTTTAAACACTAATTCATGGAGTATTAAAGCCCTAAGATGCATTAATTTGTTTTTATGCTAATGTTTTAAACAGTAGGAAAATCTTAGGTAAGTCGCAGGCTGTTTAAGGACTTAACGGACCAGAAGGATTTAATTGTGCAAACTTTGTCTAGGAATTAAAAAGGGTTGGAACATGGATTCCAAACAATATCACCATGTTATATTAGAGCCTCACATAATAAATTATTGTCTTAGTACTATTGGATTTAACAGTAAGAGGGAAAGTGCAGCGGTGCAGGCTGTTATTGGAAGGAACGAATTTAATTGCCTAGTTTAATTTCAGTAATTTAACGGAGTATATTTATATTTAAAAATCTTGTTCTGGTGGCATGCTAGGATTATTTAATTAACAAGTGTGATCTATGCATATCCTGGATGTTAATTGTTGAAATACTAAATATTTTTCTACAATGCATGGATTTAAGCTTGGAACTTTAGTTGCGGTAATTTTAAGCATTACACTGCAATTATTTGGATTAGAGTTTGGACTTCAATTGGATGTTGGCTTGGAATTAATTGAAGAATTAAATATATTTTCTATCAATTATCTGGATGGATGCTGGAATTTAACTTGACGAATTAGTAAACTTTGTCTCGTTTGATTACATGGATGGATTCTGGATTTATAGTTGATAACTTGTTTAAATTATGTGTTTATCAACTATATGGATAAAGTGGACTTTATTTGATGTACTGCTTATAATGTTGCATCATTTACGGATCATATGCATAGTATGTACCGGTATGGGACGGTGACATACGGAGGGACGGATTAGATCAAAACGCTAATTCCAACCCATTCATACATACGGAATGGATTAACTAAAACAGTTAAATCCTACATGGTTTCATGTCCTGTCAACTAAAATAGTTGAATGACATATTGGATGGTTGTTTATATTTTCTGTTAATAGGAAGGATAGGGATTTAATTAAAATATTTAAATCCTAATTATATGTTGCGTTTTGGCGACGAATAGTTGACCGGCTCAACATTGTATTTGGATGGGTGGTATATACACTTAATTTATGTTAGTCTGTGCGGCTGAACAAGCTGAACGACTAGCTGGATTTCTTATGGTTGGATAGGATCGGACTTTATATATATAATTATGATACCGCGATCTGAGCTTGAGTCTCATAGTTGACGGTTAGGAAGCGTATATGCAGTAGGATGCATAGCTAGCTATGTTGGTTCAGGTATAACCTGTTAGGCTTAGGTAGTCATGCCCACTCAGGTGCGTTTTTGCATGTTGCCTTCTATTCAGGTTGAGACCCTCAGCATAGTCTAGTGAGAGTCCTGTAGTGTGGTTATATGTATATATCTATTTATGGACTATATAGATATGGTTGAGACATCTAGGATGTATCTGCGTATCGGGTCTCTGTTTGGATTGTAGTTAGGATAGAACTTGTTCGTGGGCCTGACCCACTATTATTTTTCAGGTAACGGACGGTTCCAGGTTTTAGATCTTATTCGTGCTGAGCAGAGACGACTTCTCATTCTTCCGACGACGTAGGCGGTTCCTGTATGGTTTAGCATTGGATTCTTTTTCGGTGGTTCATTTCTCAGTGATGATTTTATTAGGGGTCCACCAGATGGATTCCCAAATTGTATTAGAAATGGAGAATTTGGATGTATCAGAATAATTCTTTATTAATTTAATTTTATTCTGAGGTTTCAGTTTTTGGTTTATCAGTCTAGTTTCTTTTCAACAAATTTTTATTTATTCCTGTTTCCTTAATTGTATTCTGTGTTCGATTATTGCTAATTGTTTTGATATCCTCGGATAGTCAGGCGTGGGCCTAGCCGACCCGCATCCGGAAATCCGGGGGTATCACACAATGGGTGTTGTTTTGGGGCAAAGGGTAGGTAAGCTACCATGTGCTATATACTATGCGAGTAAGACTTTCTCAGGTGCCCAATTGAACTATTCTACCACCGAGAAAGAATTACTTGCCGTAGTATATGCCCTTGATAAATTTTGGTCATATCTTTTAGGATCCAAGGTAATTGTGTTTTCCGTTCATGCCACTCTTAGACATCTTTTAATGAAAAAGGAAACCAAACCTTACTTGATAAGATGGATCCTACTTCTTCAAGAATTTGACTTTGAAATCAAGGATAAAAAGGGCTCCAACAATGTCGTTGCTGATCATCTGTCTAGATTAATGGTTGAATCTTCTCCAAATCTTGAAATTCATGAATCATTTCTGGATTAACAACTCTTTCAAATCTTAAATGGGACGTTGCCTTGGTTCGACATTGTTAACTATCTTGTAACCGGCAAACTTCCCATTACGTGGTCAAAACAAGAAAAAGGACCAATTCTTTGCTAACATCTGGAAATACTATTGGGAAGATCCCATTCTGTTTCGTTAATGCCCGGATCAAATCATAAGGAGATGTGTGCCGGAAAGTGAAGTTCCGAGCATCCTTGTGTTTTGTCACACACTTGCTTGTGGTGGACATTTTAGTGAAAAAAAGACCGCTTTGAAGGTTCTTCAAAGTGGGCTCTTCTGGCCCACTATCCACTGAGATGCCTATAACTTTTACAAGGTGTGTGTTCGGTGCCAAAAGTTGGGATCAATGTCAAAGAGAGACATGATACCTTTAACTTCAATTTTTGTGGTTGAAATCTTCGATGTATGGGGCATAGATTTTATAGGACCATTCCCAATGTCTTATGGCTTTCAATACATTCTTGTTGCCATTTAATATGTGTCAAAGTGGGTTGAGGCTTATGCTACCAAAATGAATAACCACTCCGTGGTAATTGCATTCGCCAAATCAAATATTTTTGCTCGTTTTGGTATGCCAAGGCCATGATAAATGATGGAGGAAAACATTTCTGCATCAATCCTTGAAGCAACTTTTCTTGAAATACTCTGTCACACATAAAGTGGCCACTCCCTACCATCCCCAAACAAGTGGGCAAGTCGAGGTATCAAATAGGGAAATCAAACATATTCTTGAGAAAACTGTCAATCCGACCCAAAAAGATTGGTCAAGGAAATTGAATGATGCTTTGTGGGCTTATCAGACAACTTACAAGACTCCAATAGGCATGTCTCCATATAGACTTGTTTTTGGGAAACCTTGTCATCTTCCAGTTGAGCTAGAACACAAAGCACTTTGGACAATAAAAAGGCTCAACTTTGATCTTGATAAGGCTGGAAAGGACCATTTGCTACAACTCAATGAGCTAGAGGAATTGAGAAATGATGCCTATGATAGTTCAAAATTTTACAAGGAAATGACAAAAGCATTTCATGATAAACATATTGTGAAAAAGTCCTTTGAGGCTGGTCAAAAGGCTAGGTTATTCAATTCTAGGCTCAAATTCTTCCCTGGAAAGCTTCGAATCAAATGGGAAGGCCCTTATCAAATCATCTTCGTCTCACCTCATGGGGCAGTTGAACTTAAAAATCAAAAAAATGAAGGGACCTTCAAAGTTAATGGTCAAAGGCTTAAACCATACATTGATGGACAAGCTCTTCAAAGAAATATGGAATCCGCTCTCTTGGTGGATCCCATTTACTTTGAAGATTGAGAGCATCTCACGTCTTTCTAGTGACGTTAAATACTAGTTGTATCGAGTTCTCCTTCGTTGCATGTTAATTTACATTTTATTATTATTTTATTTTATTTTATTTATTTATTTATTATTATTATTTTCATTCCTTTTTCCTTTTGTACATTTATGCATTTTGAAATTTAAAAAGAAAAAAAATAAATAACAAAATAAAAAATAAAATAAAAAATTTGATGGGTAATGTAGGTTGGTGTTAAATTTTATTTCCATTTATTATTATTATTATTATTATTATTATTATTGTTATTTTTATATATGTATTTCATTTTAGTGTATGTATATTTCTTTTTAGTTTTGCTTCTTTAAAAATATATATATGTAAAAAATAAATAACAAAATTAAAAAAAAAAAAAACAATTTAATGGGTAGTGTAGGTTGGTATTTGATTTTACTTTAATTTATTATTATTTATTTATTATTATTTTTACATATTTTATTTTAGTATATATATTCTTTCTAATTTTGTGTCAAAATAAAAAAATATAATAAAATAATTGGGAGGTCAATCCCATTCTTGGGAGAGAGCAACAAAAAAAAATACTCTAAGTGGATTGATTCCCCAACTATGTGGATCAATCCTTTTTTACTCGTGCTTTCACTTTGTCGTTACACAGTGAAGGGAAAAATTTTTTGCCTAAAATTATCATCCCCTTAAATATCGAGCGCCCTTTTTTAGCCCTCACGTCTCTCCATCGCCTAGCTGCACTTACCCAAAAAGCTGCCTCATTCTACCCTCATCACCCCTCACCTCTCATATCTCCACACCGAGCACCACACTACCATCACCAACTCCGGCCGAATCAAACCCACCTCAACCTCAGTCCCTGGTCTCTCTCATTTGTCTCATTTTCCGGCGGTCGCGGCTGGGTCGTTCAACGGCGTCGCATTTGGGTCGTCTTTCCGGCGTCGCATCTGGGTTCTCTCCAGCGATCGCAGCTGGGTTCTTTTCCGGATCGCGGCTGTTCATCTTTCCGGCATCGCGGCTGTTCGATGTTCCTTCCGGCGATTAAGATCGAGGCTGTTTCTTTTCTAGCGCCGTTTCCTAGGTCTTTCCGGCGTCGCATTTGGGTCGTTTTCCGGCGTCGCGACTGGTTATTCTCCGGCAATCGCGGCTGCTTCTTCTCCAGCGATTGCGGCTAGTTCTTCTCCGATCGCAGCTGGGTTCCTCTCTAGCGATCGCGACTGTGTCTCTCCGGCGATTTCGGCTGGATCTGTCCGGCACTTTCGGCTGGGCTCTTCGCTGGCAAGTTTACAGGTTCTTCCGGCCGTGGTTGTATGAGTCCGATTCCGGCTGGATTTTTCTCTTGCCACGGTTTAAGACTCGGATCGTGATTCGCCCTTTAGTTTTTTCGGCTCGTTCTTCTCTAATTCCGGCTGGGTTCTTCTCCGATCGCAATTGGGTTCTTTCCGGCAGTTTCGGCTTCGCCGTTCTCCTTTGCTTGTATATAAATGAAATAAAAAAATAAATAATAAATTAAACAAAATAATAATAATAATAATAATAAATAATTAAAAAATTTAAATAATAAAAAAAAAAATTCAGTAACATTCCGTCTTGTTACAGACGCTAAACTTAGCCTATTTTTTCTTTTTTTTTTTATTTTGTAAGTTGTATATACATGTTTTTTTTTTCTTTGTTTCATTTTTTTTAAA
Source organism: Cornus florida (assembly GCF_030987335.1). NCBI lineage: Eukaryota > Viridiplantae > Streptophyta > Magnoliopsida > Cornales > Cornaceae > Cornus > Cornus florida. The sequence goes on from NW_026775578.1 coordinate 71,295,788, forward strand.
AAATAATAATAATAATAAAAAACAAACAAAACAAAATAAATAAATAAAAATTCAAAAATATGTGTTATCGTATGCCTTTATGACTAGTTATGAATGTTTTCAGATTTTATCAAGGGTTTTATCTCATATCTCTTTGCATTGTGTTATATATTATTTTGAACTGTATGCATTGCTTATCCCATGTGATATTTGATGTGAGTTTGCTAGTATGGTTATACAACTAGGTTTTTGCATCCAAGTTTGGGGGAGACATCTTTCCTACTGGATCATTGCCGAACTTCATAGTCTTTGCCATCACAGTATACTCTTTTCATTATTTTTCATTATTTTCATTGCACATTGAGGATATTGTACAGTTTAAGTTTGGGCGTAAGGTTATCATGATTCATTCTATTTTAAGTTGAGCTTTAAATGCATGATGAGATTTGAGATATGTTTGGCAATGATTTCGAACTTTTGAAGCATAGTGCCTTTAAAAAGCAAGTTATTAGAGTCTAATACTTCTTGTATGCTCTAGGATGCCATTTAGGGGTAAATTTTTAATTTTTGATATCATGTTTGCTCTTCTGGTACACATCATCTTGTTGGTTGAAAATGTTTTGAGAGTTGATTCTAGAATTCTACACTTGCACTTGCGCACACTAGCATTCAATTTGTAGGGTACATGCTTAGTTGATTATTGTCTTGGTTTATCCCAATTGAGCTAGTATGCTTTGAAAATTTTCATTCTTGATAAAATAACCTTACAAAGAAAAGAAATAAAAGTACTAACCAAAGGTGAGGGAAAAAAAAAAAAAAAAAAAAACTGCATTATTTCAACATGTCAACTGATTAAAAAGGAAGACAATGAAAGAATGTAAGATATATGATTAGTTTAAGTTCGTAGCTTAGCCATTCCGAGTCATTACACCCTTAGGAGTGTCTTTACACTTAATGCCCTAAGACCATCTGGTTTGGGAGTCGTTGGCTCAACGCTTGTTATATGGGGTGATTAGAGAGCTTAAGTAACTTGGACATTGCACATGGTCATACATTAAAAATAAAAAAAAAATAAAAAAAAATGAAATCAATAAAAAAAAAAATGTTTGATTGAATAACAAGGTTCATTTAATGTCTTGATGTCTGGTACTATATCTGTATGCTAGTTTGAGGGTAAGACTATGCCATTACTTTGATTTGCTAGGATAGCAATGCATTTTGATGCTGGTTCACTCAAAAAGGATGATAGAATTGATTCAATTTGCATGATGAACTTGCTTGATGTGTGGAGGACCATTTTTACTTACATGATATTGAAATGTTGAGAATAGCTTAAAAATGGCAGAAATTTGTATACTTGAAGTAGTCTACTTTCAACACTTGTTTGATATATGTCGTTGCTTCTCAAGTAAGAAAGAGCTATTAATGTTTATGGGTACCATTTCTGGAAACCCTCACGAAACTTCACTTGTCCACTAGGGGTAACCTAGGGGTTTAAAAGGCTTGTTACATATGCTAAATGTAACTGTGATCCCTATGAAAGTGGTGTTATCTTTATTTGCTTTATTAGTTCAAAGCTGTATATATGTTTGTTTCATTCTCATATATTGTAGTTCATTCCTAGGGACTAGTAATATCTAAGTTTAGGGGCATGATAAGTACTTAAATGTTACACATTTCAGCACCTAAACTAGGGTATTTTAGTCCTTACATCTATCTTATTTTCATGTTTTAGTTTTAATTTACGTTTTTGTTAATTTCAGGTCAATAAGGTTCAAACAGACTAATTTCGGTTCACTAAAGCCTTTTTAGAGTCAAGCAAAGACATTCAGAAACAGTTCAGAAAATGACAAAAAGAAGTCGCAGCCCATTGCTCGTATAGTGTGCTTATTCTTCAAAAGGCGGTCAATTCTACCTTTCTCGGGCCTTTGATGATGTTCCCAAAGATGAAGAAGTAAACTAATTAGCATGGGTTCAAAATGGAGCTAAATAAGGTGTAAAAGGAAATTCCAACTCTGGGGGATCGATCCCTCACTATTCACAGAACTAAAAATGCCTTTGGGGGATCAATCCCCAAGGCTAGGGGATCGATCCCCCAGCACCTGGCAGCATTGCGGGATTTATGTTTATTGGGCTACGGGATTTTCTTATTTTGGGCTTATTTTGTAACTTATTGGTTTTTAATAAGGCTTATTTAAGGGAACCAATACCCATTAGTTTAGGGGGACATTATTATTTTTATTAATGAAGTTTTATTTTTTTTTTCTCTGTATCGTGATATTACGTTCTCTCTGGATAACACTAGGAAGAAAAAAGCTAGGGTTCTTGAGAAAAAGTTCGGAGAAGAAGAAGAGGAGCCAGATGAATCCAAGGATGGGGCTTGTTGACAACTTGCACCCATCAACCATGAGCGGCTAATTCTTCAACTTAGGGTTGGATAAACCCTAAGCATGTAATCTAATTTCTCTCTCTTTTTTACTTTTTAGGGATTTAATTGTATTTGATGTATAGTCTTGAATAATATAATTGAATTATTTCATTTGATTATCTATGTCAATATCATGTTGTCTTATGTGTGTTTGATTGGTAATCAAGTTCTACACTTGAAGTCTTTGTTAATTGATTCTTGTGATGGCAATACACGGTATTAATTAGTTATCTTTGTGTTTTGATTTGATGGAATTTGCTTCTACTTGATAGATTGCACTACACAGTTAGTTAAATTAGGTAAAGTTCTTATTGAATTTAGTTAATTTCAAGCTTAATTAGTTTAATTGCACTTTCGTTCTTAGGTAAGTAGACAATCCGTGCTTGTGTTTGATTTCCATGCTTGTTGCCACAATTTACATTATCCTCTAGATTAATGTGAGTTGAAATTGCTAATTAAATTGATGGACTATGCTTTGAATTGGTGAATTGATTTACACTTAGTTAATTGTCATTAGGTAAACGATTCAAGCTTTAAATTGATGCTTCATACTTTTCATTACAATTGTTAGCCACATTTAGATTATACATTTAATTTCCTCAATTAGTTAAAAGTTAGTGAGTTAGGGAATGTGCTTAGTGGTGAATCCTACACCTTAAGTCTATTTCCAATATTTTAAACTCCATTATTTTATTATAATCATTTAGCTTAAAATTAGTCTAATCACAAAACCAAACCTTTTTAGCAATCACATAAGCACTAAAGTAGAATTCAATTATGAAAAACCTATAATTGTTTAGATCTCTTGGGATGATCCCTGCTCACTTCATACTCCATAGTATAAATGTTTAGTAGTTTTATAAATTTTAAAATATGGTGCCCACTTGACATTATTTCTAAATCTAAAGTGTTGTACATTATTTTGTGCACACACTCGGTCGCACCAAATGACATGAAAATTAATCTAATTAAACTAAGGAGGTGGCATAATCTATCAAGAAATAAGTATAAACCATCAAATAAGGCACAAGAGTATTCTATTTAAGCACCATACCTTGACCATCACTAGATTCACAAAATGAACACACATAGACATGCTTCAATATCACAAAATCTAGAGATAAACACATAAACATTCGTTCTAGCATACGTAAACTAAACAAGATTTATATGTATAAGATGTCATGACAAGAATTACAACACAAATCCTCATTAATTACAAAACATCAAAGTTTAGGAGGCATGATTAGGGCTATCTCTAGCCCCAAGAGAATGGTTTAGCTACTTATTGATGTTATCATCCAACCCTCAAGGGCTATCTCCATGGTAGAATTCATCCTCCTCCTTTTGTGTTCTTGGTAAAAACCCTAGATGAGCGGAAGAACTTTCTTAAATTGTATGTTTCTCTCTCTAATCTCTAGCCAAGTCTCTCTCTTTAACTAACCTCTTTTCTAAAAATAGCCCAAAATCCTTATATAGGTAACTCAAATGTCACACCTAATGGTCAGACCTCGTGCATTAAGACCTCCAAATGATTGCACCATGAGCACACCTTTAATTTGGCTTGGACTTTATTTTTCACGCAACTTTAGGTAGTTCGATTGATCACATAGTTGCTCGGATTGATCGAACAATGGCAGCATGCTTTTTGGATAAGGACAAGGCTAAGATATTTTTGGGAAAATGACAAAAGTGATAGGTGAGGATAAGATCAAAATGGTTTGATCGATCGAAGGAAAGGTTGGATCAATCGAATAGGAAATTTTCCCAAGGATAAGGACAAAAGGCTCGATCCATCATAACAGGGTTGGAACAATCACAGTGTGATCGATCATAGCTTGGTTCGATCGATCGGAGAAGGCTTTTTCACCACTTTGCTTCCACTTTACTCTTTTCTTCCACTAGGCTTGAGATTGCTTCTTTTAATACTCTAATTCAGCTGAATTGACTTATTTTGGGGATAAGCGCCTAAAAAAGGAAATAACATGAAATTAGACTAAAACGGGAAAATAAGATAGCATAAGGTCCTAGAACATTCAAGATTAAGGGGTTTAAATGTGCACTTTTCAGCACTTATCACTCTTGGGGCATTGATGTAACCTGAATCCGATTACTATGTTTTGATTGTTCTATACTTTGGGATTTTAACTGTTTATGTATTTTAATTGCATGATTTTGAGCAATTGACTTAGATGTTCTAAGCAATTGGGATTTTAATGAAGTATAGTAATTTTTGAGTAATTAATACCTTATCTTAGATTTAATTGTTCTTAAAATATATTCAACATATTCTTAGTGTACGAGATTGGCGGTTAAGGGCTTCTCGGACAATAAGAATAGAGATCATACAATGGTGTTCAAACGTTTTTTTGTGAATGAATGTTTTCATTGTCTATAACTAGGGAAGACGAGTTATACTACAACATTAGTTAGAAGTAGGTAGGTAGATAATTCGTGCCAACTGAAGATATGTTATTATTAACTGAAATTCATGAAACATCTTTCTTTAACTTGAATTAAACGAATGTTATTAAGTTTAATACCATATTATACATAAGTGTTGAAATCCCAAAGTTGAACAGTTGACCATAGTATAAGGTTTGTGGTGAAGTCAATCCCTAAGATCTTCTCTCTCCGATCTCAATCCTTTATTTAGTTTAATTTAGTTTATGTTTTTTAAACACAACACATCAAACAATCTTTCTCTCTAAGTTAAAATAGTATTAATTGAAGGCTTGATAAACCACCATAGTCCCTGAGGTTCGACACTCTCTAAGTAACCCTATCCTGCAAAGGATTCGTTCTATTGCGAGTAGTATTTTACTATTGACACTGTCAACCACACATCAATTTTTGGCACCGTTACCGGGGACTGTGTAACGGTTTTATTAAGTTAGAGATTAGTTCTATTTTAATTTATAGTTTAAGACTTTGTATATATTTTCTTTTGATTTTTTATTTTATTTTGAGGTGCAAGAATTTAGGTGCGGGAACAACTGTGATACCCCTCGATTCTAGAGCCACAAGTGATCAAGTCCGAGCACAGATCCGAGAGATAGCAGACAATTAATATGTAAACAAGTAGGAATACAAAATGAATTAAAGAAATAATTAATAAAGCTGAAAGAATTCTAAATATAAAATCCTCAAATCTAAATATTAATATTTCAAACTTTCCGATATCCGTACAACTCGGGAATCCATCTAGTGGACCCCTAATAAACCCAAATGTAAGTAAAATACATAAGCAAAATCCATAACTAAACATGAAAGGAAATCCTACGTAGTTGGAGGAGTGAATGATTGTATCTGCACAACACGATCAAACTCTAAGCCTGAAACTGACGAATACCTGAAAAATAAGAGTGGGTCAGGCCCACATACAAATTTTTTTCTTACTACAATCCATAAAGAAACCCGATACACAAATACATCCTAGATAGCTCGGCAATAACTAAAGTAGTCCATATAAATATAAATACACAGTATAGGACGCTCACTAGCCTATAGTGTAGTATTAGCCTGAATAGAAGGTAACATATAAATCACATATTATGGTGTGTATGTGTACCTAAACCTACCAAGGAACATCAACTATATCTAGTTACTTATCCTAGGCAATATTCGTACCCTAACCATGATCCTGAGACTTAAGCTCATATCACGGTACCATAAGTATATATATAAATCCTTCCTAATACAGAAAATAAAACAAACATCCAATATGTCGTTCAACTATTTTAGTTGACAATACATGAATCCATGTAGGATTTAACTATTTTAGTTAATCCATTCCATATATATGAATAGGTAAGAATTAGTGTTTTGATCTAATCCATCCCTAATATGCCACCGTCTCATACCGGTGCATATAATGCATATGATCCATAAATGATGCACCCTCATTTGAACATCAAATACATCCAGAGACAAACATAATAGAAGTCAGATATATGCAAGATCCTATTATGCATCTAATATATGATTATAATCATATAACCTCCGTTTAAATTGCTAGAGCAAAAATAAACAATTTAAATAATCCATATCCATATAATTGACAGAATAGAAACTATAATAGGTTGTCAACTAACATCCTTAACATGATATAATGATAATCAGAATTATAAACTGAGTAAATTATACTGAAATTCCAAAAATACTTCTAGACTAATCCATTTAATTTGCTAAAACAAAACTAACAATTAAATCTTCCACCATCCTTAACAGCATGCAAATTAATATATAAATTTCATGATGTCATTTAATCCTCACTTATAAATCCAGAGCATGATATAATGATACTTGGAAGTATAAACTGAGCACATTATATGAAATCCCAACAATACTTTCATACTCGTCCATTTACTTTGCTAAAACAAAACTAGCAAATTAAAACTTCCACAATCTTTGACAGCATGCCATTTAGTATTTAAATTTCATGACATCCTCAACCATAGCACAAACCAATAATTCTAGGTCTTTAATACGTTATATACATCATTTTTAAACCCCAGTTGAATTTCAGATTTACATTTTAGCCCCCATAGTCTGAAAATACCAAAAATAAACACCCAGAGGGTGTCTCAGCAAAGGAGCCGGCTCCCCCTTCATAGGAGCTGGCTCTCACCCCTCTAGAGCCGGCTCTCCCTCATGGAGATAAGGTTCTCTCACCTAGGGAGCTAGCTCCCTCCATTAGGGAGCCGGCTCTCTCCCTGAGAGCCGTGCAATGCTCATTCTGATCATCTTCTTTGCTTCCGGCGAAGTACCGAACCCTCTGTACTGATTTTATTAAGATTTTTAGGATCCAATTTAAGTGTCAAAAGTTCCAAAAACTCCTCAAATTCCAATATGAATTGCTTGTCAAAAATTGAAACAAAATCGATAATAGTTTATGTAATAAAACAATTTCAGTTACACAAAAACGTAAAACAGTTTACAGCCTGATTTAATATGCACAAACATCCATTTTAAAAGTTTGATTAAATTCCTGGAGACTATATAGCATGCATAGAACACAGGTTTAAGGGAATGAGTTAGAATAAAACTTGCCTTTGGTTTCAGTTTTGAAACCTTAAACCACCGTCTTTGAGTTCTGAAAAAATCCCAAGACTGTTTTCCTCCTCTGTTCACTATTCTCCTCCTCTGTTACCTCTTGGTTCAACCCACGAGCAACTCCCTTTCTTTATTCCTTGAGCCTCTCTGTTTTCCTCTCAAGCCTCTCTTTGTTTTCTCTCTAGTTTCTCTTTATACGTGAATAAGGTTCTAAACCATTGGCAGACACATAACTTATATATGTATAAGCTTCTATAAAACCTAATTCTAATACCAACCTAATTATAAGTCGGCTACTTCATCCGTAAAAACCCTAAATTACATACGACGTATATAATTTATAAACAACTAGTCCACCTAAGCATACATGGAATTAAAACAAATAAATCATATAAGCAATTTAAATAGAACAAAAACAATTAACCAATTAATTCAACTAAATAAACACTTAAATAATTAAGTTAAATAAATACACAATTAAACAATTAATCCAAATAAATAACCAATTAAACAGTTAAGTCAAATAAACAAACCATCAAATAAAAAAACAATTAAACAATTAAGCAAATAGCAAATAATCAAATAAAAATACAATAAAACCCTTAATTAAATACCGAGACTATCCTTTTTAAAATTAGGGATATTACAACAATAAAACAAAAGGAATATAATTTTCTGAACCTTTTGTGAGCTTTTCTTACTCTTATCCTTGCACTTGAATTTGTTGTAATATTATTATTTTTATTTTTATTTTATGTTAAAGGGGATTGAACGTGAATGGAGGACTTGTTAGATCCAGGTTATATGGACCATTACATCCCTTATACTTAAAACCCTCCATCATATTTTATTCCTTATGAAATTGAGTCCAATTTGCTACAAGTATCACCATCTTACTATGGACTTGATTACCCTTTTTATCCTCATTATAACTACTACCCTCCCCAACAATTCTACGATGAACCAACTCCATCACCTCCTAGGTACTCCTCTGAATTTGAAGTTAAAATATTAAATGCTCTTGCTAAAATTAATGCTCAAACCGTACTTCTTCATTCTCATTCTTAAGCCATAGCTAAGCTAGAGGTTCAAGTTAGGAAAATAGTGAGTACTCTCTCTCGTAGCGAGGAGGGAAAATTGCCTAGTTAGCCAATGGCCAATCCAACAGAGCATAACATGATTGATGAGGATATTCCTTATAATTTAGATCACAAAGTTATCCAGGCTATGTGATAAGTGCTCAAATGTTGCACATTTTAGCACCTAAGCTAGGGTATTTTAGTCTTTTCATCTATCTTACTTTCCCGTTTTAGTTATAATTCTTATTTTTGTTTATTTTAGATTAATAAGGTTTGAACGGTCTAAAAACAGTCCATTAAGCCCTTTTTGGAGTCAAGTAGAAAATTTGAAAAAAGTTCAGAAAACTGCACTGGTGCATCCACGATCGATCGCAAGCCATGTCATCAATTGTAGTCACGTCAGCATTGGATAAGGCTGCCAGATCATCAATCGTCAAAGTCACGATTGATCACAGCCAATCTGCAATCGTTTATAATGCCACGTCAACTCCAGCTCAACGGATAGGATTGCCAGTTGTCAAAGATAAGACTGCCACATCAGCCACGATCGATCGCAGAAGTCCATGATCGATTGTAACTCTGCTGGTAGTAAGCTGTTTTATTCCCGACTCTGCCAAACTTCACCTACCAAGTGGCTACGAGATTGAACTAATTAGAAGGACATTTTCTGACTTGTTAAACACTCCTAGGAGCTTGTATATAAAGTAAAATGAATCATTTGTTAAGGGTTCCATGAATTGATACATACATTGTACCATAGCTTGTTAGTTAATTACATAGAAATTCTCTCTCTAGGAATTAGGGTTTTTGTGAAGAAAAGAGGCAAGATCATCATCACCCTTAGGATTCCTACCAAGAAGACCAAAAGGAAGAAGATGGAGCCATGTTTAGAGATTGCCCTTGAGGGTTCCATTTCCACATCCACCTCCTCTATGAGTGGCTAAACACCATCTTAGGGTTTGGATGAACCTAGGCTTGCTCTCTAAACCCTAGCTCTTTGTCTTTTTGGGGAATTTTTTTGTTGTAATGAATGTTTAGCCTTGTGAATATATGAATCTTGGTTTTTGCACATGATTCCTATGGTTGAATGCTTCCTATTAATTATCCAGATTAATTACATGTCTATGTGTAATTAGTTGAGGATTTGATCTCTACACTAACTTTTCTATGTTAATTGCATGTCTACGTGTGAGTAAATTGATAATCTAGTGATGACTATGCGTGGATTTCATTTGATACACTTGTTGATTAATATGATGGGTTATGCCTATACTTGATGGATTATACCACATATTTAGCCTAATTGTCTTAATTTCCTTGTCTTAGTTTAATTGTAGTGTAATTGCATTTCAATTCCTAGATAGATGGACAATCTATGCTTGAATTTGATAATTCATGCTTATTGTTACAAGTTGTATGATTCTCTAGATTAACGTGTGCTACAATTGTGGATTAATTGGATAGTTTATTCTTTGACTTGATAAGTTGTGCTACATCTTAGTTTACTTGTTGTTAAGTAGACAATTCATGCTTGTAATTGATATCCATGCTCATTGTTGCAATTGGTAACACACATTTGGATTACAACATTGTTTTTCCCTAATTTAATACATACTAATGGTTTAGGGACAAGCTTAGTGGTGATTCCAATGCCCTAAGGCATCTATCTTATTCTCTAGACCTTACTTAATTTAGCTTGTTTCTCTTGCATTGCTTAATTTAGTTCATCATTAGTTTAACAAACCAAACCTAAAACTCTTTCAATCAATTGATTCACTAATCCAAGTTTGATTCCAAGTATCCCTCTCAAGTCTCTTGAGATAATCCCTTTTCACTTCATACTACATAGTATAATTGTCTAGTGGTTTTATAAATTTTAAATGTGATGCTTACTTGACATTCTCTAAAAGTTTTATACATAATTTTGTGTTCACACCATAGGAGCCATCACCATCAATACCTTATAGAGTGAGGAGACGATAGTCAATATAGAGGAAGAGAAAAAGAATGAAGAGACAATTGAGTTTCCTACAGAGACAATTGAGTCTTTGACAGATCCTGTCTTGTTAAATAACAAAGGAAGTAATTCTTTGAATGTACTTCAAGAACACAACAAGGATGCAAGGTGGACTGTGGATGAAGGGAACAAAATTAAATCTTCCATTTGTTTTAATATTATGGAAGATGATTTTGAACCTCCTTATAAGAGATTACGATTGTTTATTAATGTGAGTGAGGAGGTAATGGGGAAAATTGATAAGAGGTTAAATAAGGATGTTCTGTATCCCGTTTTTGATAGTTTAGACTAGAGAGTCGCCCCCACATTTGCTAGAGACGTTAAACTTAGCACTTATAGATTAGTTTATTTTGATTTTTCTTCTTCTTTTTATTTTATTTTTATAGATTTTTGTTTAGTTATTTTTCTTTTAGATTAGTTTACTTTTATTTTCTTTTTACTCTTTTTATTTTTCTTGGTTTTTAGTTTATTTGTTTATTTTTCTTTTATCTTTAGATTATGTTTGGTTTTTAATATAAAAAAAAAGTTTTACTTGTGTATGATGAAATATATTTGTTTTACTCCATATACTTGATACTTTGATATGTGATGAGAAGTTTGATTCTTTTGTCAGGTGCTATGGACCAAGTTTGGGGGTGATTTTTTTATTTTGCCCTTCTATGCTCTAATTATTTATCTTTGCTGGTTCTACTCAATCTTGGTAATATCTTTCTAACTTCAGCTTTGTTTTCACATGTTGAGGACAATGTGCATCATAAGTTTTGGGGGTAAGGTAGTGCACCTTATTTAAAATTTTGCTAATATTATGTTGTGCACAAGAGGATGGATATTAACTGCTAAGCATGAGTTTTTTACGTTATGATGTTCATAAGCAGTCTAAAATGGGTTAAAAATGGCTTGTATGCCAAATTCATGTTAATTTGGGATTTTTTTGAAAAAAAAATTATATCAGTTGGTAGCCTGTGGTCCACTTTGTCAGGATAATTGCAATTTGATGATTTTGATCTCTAAAATACTTCACTTTGCACATGTTCACACTTACATGCATTCTGTGAGGTATGAACTTGAAATCTTATTCTGTTTTGTGTTAAATTGAGATGAGCCAGTGAATTTGATAATTTTGAAAATTGAGGTATAAAAATAGTATGTTTGTAATAAAAATTAAAAGAGCTTTTTCACCGGGTAACTGGGACTTTTGCCTCATTAAGCATTGAGGATTCACGCAGAAAAGTGAAAAAGACAAAACAAAGAAACTGAAGGGTCAGTTTGGGTCTGTAGCCTAGGTTGCTTGAATAATTAAGTCCTTAGGGGTGTTTTAACACCTAATGCCCTAAAACCATCTGGTTTGGGAGTCATTGGCTGAAAACTTGTTATACAAGTGATTTAGAGAGCTTAAGAGACCCGAGCATTGTACAGTACCCTGATTAAAAAATAATTGAAAAAAAAAATGAGTGATGAATGAAATAAAAGCATACATGTGAAAATTAGAAAAAATACCTTAGGGATCGGGATTTGAAAGGTTTACTTGTGAGTTGAGGGATAGCATGGAACAGATATAAATATGGATGGTAAACCACATGTTTAAAACTGTAAGATCACTCTTAAAAAGGATTTTGGGGATCGAAATTGTTGGATATGTGATTAGACTGACAAGTGGGGACCATAATTGTTGATATTATATTAAAAGTTTAAATTTTTTTTTGAGTAATATAGTTCCTTATACTTGTTGTATTTGACTGTTGATGAATTGCTCGAACATTATTATATGAAAATAGGTTTGAATAAGCTTATTGTGCAAGTAAGGCACAGATTTGAGATGTTTGTGGGTACCATCACTAGAAACCCTCATGAGACTATAACTCATCCACTCGGGGTAACCTATGGGTTTAAAGTCTCGTTGCATAGGCTAAATGCAACCGTGATTCCTATGAAAACGGCTTTTTAGTTCTGTATTATTATTGGACTAGCAATATATAAGTTTTGGGGTGTGATAAGCATTGAATATTGCATATTCGAGCCCCTAAACGTGCGTATGTTAAGATCTTAACTAGTACTTCTATCCAGTTTTAGATTAATTTTAGTTTACTTTGCTTTTGTAGGTACTTTCCCAAAGAAATGGATAAAACCGGGATTTTTAGATGAAAAGACTGATATCGAAGTTTATAGAGTTGTAGCTAATCATTTGAAGCAAGCTTGGAGTCAAAATGGTGATTTTGTTGAAGTTCAAGTGCAAAAGCGCAAGCACAAAGTTCCTAGCTCGAGCACAAAGTCAACTAAGCAAGAAATATGACGACCCAAACAAGAGATGCTCTGATACCACCTGTGACGTGCTAAATTTTCACAAACCCGGATATGTCAATATGACCCGAAAGTTGATCCAATAACAGATCCGGAATGCGGAAGCGAAAACAAAACACAATGTTTATGGGGATATTCGGTATCCCTAAGATACAAACATGGCCTCCTATGAAGCCACGGAACCAAAACAAATGCGGAAGCAAAAAGGTGAAAAATAGACCAAGTATACCCCCAAGGGCAAAATGGTCATTTCATATGCAAACAAAGTCTTAAGAGATGTACGTCATCCCTAAGACACAAATATGACTTTCCATTAAGCCACAGAACTTAAAAGAAAACAAAAATGCGAAATCGATATTTTAAAAACGGATAAGTTTAGCCCTAGGGGCAAAATTATAATTTTTAAAAAGTTATGGATGCTACCGAGTACACCATTGGATAGACAGCGAAAAATTAACGAAGATAGACTAAAAAATCACTTGATTCGGAGTCCGGATGGAGAAGAATGGGCAAAAACAAAATCGGGCGTCATCGCGGCCAAAGGGGCACCCATGCGCGCGCCCATGCACGCCCATGCACGTGTCGTGCGCGCGGCCAAGGCTGTTGACACCTGGGCACTAACACTGAAAATGCTGAGAATCGAGTGTGATTTAGACCTCGAAACGACCTTTTTTGGAAAAACACGAAAAAGAAACCCCCCTTAAAATAAATTTTCCAAGTTGACCATGTAGAAAGAAAATTTTATTTTTGACCTAAAATGCCCAAAATACCCCTGAGATTAGTTTTGACGAAAAATGGAAAAATGCAAGTTTGTTTCAAGTGTTCAAATGACTAAAAATGAAGTTATGTGCTAAAAAAATTGTGCATGTAAACGTAATAAGTGTTTTCAAATGTGCGGGAATGGTCCATGACCCCCAAAAATGCCCGATGCAAAATCCGATCTATTAAACCTCAAAAATGCCTTAAAATGGAAAGTTTGAAGCCTACCATCAACCATATCATGCAACCGTGATATTTTGTGCAAAGTGAACATTCTCGCAAACGTAATATACATAATAAAATGCGTTCCAATGGTACATGACCTTAAAATACACCCTATGCAAAATATGACAGATCTAAACCTCAAAATCATGAAAAATGCCCTTTTTAAGCAAATTTTGAAGTCAATCATCATAGATGCATTCAAAGAACCATTTGGCCTTTGGACACACGTCACATATAATAAAAGAGCACTAAGAATGATAAAACGCAATTCCTACCATCCAAACTGAAATTGACATGCTAAAGCTTCGTTTTCCAATTTTTCTCATATTTAAGTATAAAGTCAAATTTCATAAAAATAAAGCATAAGGTCATTGGCCCTTGGCCTCATCATATACATATCAAATAGGTCTCAAAGAGTGCATTTAAGTACTTATTACATATTCCAAATAGAAACTACAAGTTTTAACATATTTAACCCAAAATAGGGCAAAATCATGCTAGTAAGTGTATGTAAGGAAATACGCCAAACTCATCAAGCCACAAGCAAGTTCAAGGATTTTGTGCATCCCTAAAACATGGTTCTTTACCTAAAAAATATTCCAAATGACAAGGGTGAGTAAACAAGTTACTCATAGGAAATAAACATGCGTATAGTCTAAAATTTTGCAAGTCTTTTTAAGTTGATATAAATCAATCCATGTGGTTCATGCCACCTAACGTTTATGTCCAATATGAGACTAAGGGATCATCCTAAGCTACATTAGAACATCCACATCATAAACTACAATAAATAAGTAATTAAGTAACATTGAAACTTCAAATACCAAGTAATGAAATATAAATTCACAAAGTGAACAACTTGGAATTGAAATGCGAAATCAAACAAGTAGAAACTTGGACATCACGCCGGAATAAAACCGACACCAAGCATCATTTAGGTTACTAGTCCGTGGGTGCTTGCCCCTAAGTGCGCACTATAAGATAAAGGGCTCCTTTTGTCCCCCGTACTAGAGCCGTGCCCTAGCCATGGTCATTCTTACGACATTCCCAAGCTTCCAAAATCAATAAATTGTGCACAACAAGCATATACACATATACCAAATGCACATAATCAAATATCATACACAATTAAATTGTGGGAACAAACAAGACATGCCCTAGGTCCTCAACTACCATGGCATGTAACATAATAGTCTTTGAAAACATCAAAGGTGCAAATAAATTATAATTTCATTAAATGGAAGCTAATTAAATAAAAATTAATTAATTTATCTAGATAGCAAAATATCATCAAATGACAAGAAATTAACACATAATAAGCAAAATACCAAAAATAACTCAAATATTAAATAAAAAGTTTAATTAAGTCATTAAAACACTTAATTAATTAAAAATCTCTAGATTTCAAAAGTCATTCAAAAATTTCAAAAATAATTTATGATGAACCACAAGTCATGGGCTCTCGAAATATCATATTCTTAATTAAATCTAAGCATGCTTCAACTATGAAATTAAATCATCATTTAATTAAAAAAAAAAGCCATTTATAGATCTAAATTTTAAACATGCATATAAGTTATATAAACCTCAAAAACATATAAAACACTAAGATTATAAACATGAAACACCCCTTACCTCACTTTGAGATGAAAATCTCAAATCACACCAAAATCAAACTCCACAAAATGCAATGAAACTTCGGGGTTATGACAGGGACAACAAGGAGAGCAAAAAATCCTCAAATGACAAGACCCAAATCAAAGCTTGAACTCACACACCAAAATTCAAAGTGCTGCAAATTGAAAACTGATCGGATAGAAATCACCGCGTCGTCAAGGACATCAAAAAAGTCTAAATCGCGAAGAGCAGGATCAAAGAGGAAGTAGATGAAAAGAGGAGAGAGAAGATGGCAGCCCCTTTTCTCTATGAATGGCGGTTGGAGCTGCTACTTTAGGAAAGACAAAGATGAAATGACTTTCTCTCTTATCCACCTACCCTAAATAGGTCAAAAAGGTGTCCCGAATAGTCCGAATGGGCCCTGTCTGGGTCCAAAAAGTGAAATTTGTGAAGATGCACTCAAACAAAGATGGTCTTTGAATGAAAAAGTTTCTAAATAGAATTATAAGATCAACGAAACAAACAGGGTCGAAAACCGAGTCCGAAGCGAGGAGATATGCCCTGGACAAGTTTGACGACTAACGGGGTTCAAAAATTCAAAATAAATAAAATAAAAATCCAAAAAATATTCCAGAAGTGCTAGAGTCAATAAAAAGTGAAAATAAATCCCTCATGAAAGTTTCAACCCAAAACGAGAAACTTTTCTGAAAACTTTCTAAAATTACACAAATGCCCCTCCACTAGATAACTCAAAAAGTGAATTTCCCAGAAAACCTAAAATGATGTGCCATTCAAAAGATACATTTAAAAGGATCCTAAATACAAAATATCATCAAAAGGTAATTACAAAAAATACCCCAAATAAAGAAAATAATTTTCAAGAATATTTGCATTTATACCCTTATGGGCGAAAGTAAACATCTAGCATACTTTTCTACAAAAGTAAAAATGCGTAACACATGAAAAACAAGTAAAATAAATGCATGCAAGGCCGAAATCAAATCTGAGAACTACGCAATAGGTTATGCAAAATGAAAAGATAATGAAAAGTGACGAAAAAAAAAAAAAAAAAAACTCGGAAAGAGAAATCAACGGAAAAAAAAATTATCCATAAAATTTGAGAAAATAGAAATGAAGGAAAATGACCGCATTATTACAAGAAAAGCAACCATGGCCAAAAGGCTCGAATAGAGATATTCCTGCTTGAGTAGAGATTCACGGTGCTCGATCCTTTGCAAAAGGGCTCGAGCATAAACTCCCTCAGAATATGAAAAGACACTTCGGAAGATCTATGTTGCCAGAGCTCAAGCAGAGATCAGAAGGCTTAAGCATAACTCAAAAGGCTTGAGCACAAGTCCAAAGGCTCGAGCACCCAAGCAAGGTGATCGAGCACTATGAAGAAAATATCTCAAAATATTCTAAGTGTTAATGAAAAAGACGCTTTCGAAATAATTTGGAGAAAATTAGCTAAGTATAGAATTCCTGCTCGAGCATAAGCCAAAAGGCTCGAGTAGAAGCTTCGCTTCTCGAGCCTTTCCTATTAAGTTAGATTTCTAAATTGCGGGATTAATTCTAATTAAGTCCTAATTCATCCCAGACAGGCCCAAATGACCCTAGAAGACCTAAAGCCCATCCAATCCTTGTTAGAAGTCAGTTGCTTCTATAAAAGGATGCACAAGGCCACAGAAAATCTCTCTCATTTTAATTTTCCTTTATTCTAGATTTAGTGGCAGCTTTTAGGGTTTCTATAGTTATTCTGAAGCATTGAAGGTGAAGATCATCAAAAGAGAAATGCAGTCCAGGATGATGAAGCTCACAACAACACAGATGATATCTTGCATCGTTATGAATAACTAAATCCTTTCTTAGGGCAATGATGTAACCCGAATCCAATTACTATGGTTTGATTATTCTATACTTTGGGATTTTAATTGTTTATGTATTTTGGTTGCATGATTTTGAGCAATTGACTTAGATGCTCTGAGCAATTAGGATTTTAATGACGTAAAGTAAATTTTGAGTAATTAATACATTGTCTTAGATTTAATTGTTCTTAAACTATATTCAACCTATTCTTAGTGTACAAGATTGGCAGCTAAGGGCTTCTTGGATAATAAGAATAGAGATCATGCAATGGTGTTCAAATGTTTTTTGTGAATGAATGTTTTCATAGTCTATGCTTAGGGAAGACGAGTTATATTACAACATTAGTTAGAAGTAGGTAAGTAGATAATTCGTGCCAACCGATGATAGGTTATTATTAACTGAAATTCATGAAACATCTTTCTTTAACTTGAATTAAATGAATGTTATTGAGTTTAATTCTGTATTATACATAAATGTTGAAATCCCAAGGTTGAATAGTTGACCATAATATGAGGTTTGTGGTGAAGTCAATCCCTAAGATCTTCTCTCTTTGATCTCTGGTGTGTCGTCGCACCACCAGCTTAAAGAGTGTGCATTAAGGCGAGGGCCAAAAGTTTTACATTTATAGAAGCCACTACTACCTTTCACTATAAATATAGCAAGGGCGAGTAGGGATCGTCCCAAGTGATTGTGAGGGTCGAACAAGGTTGTGGAATTGCTATTAGGGCTAGTAGGTCGAGTGATCAAACAATTGGTTGGTTGGTTGATTAGACTAGAGACAACTAAATTAAACTAAGTAATAATAAAAGAATGCAATTAAGAGTAAGTAAGAGAAAGAAAAGTCTTGGGGTTTAGAAATCACCACCAAGCAATGCATTTTTATACCATTGACAAGTGACTAATGAGGGCAAATGGTGTGTTGCAAAATTGGTGTGTGTATGTGTTTGGT
Source organism: Cornus florida (assembly GCF_030987335.1). Classification (NCBI taxonomy): domain Eukaryota; kingdom Viridiplantae; phylum Streptophyta; class Magnoliopsida; order Cornales; family Cornaceae; genus Cornus; species Cornus florida. The sequence continues at coordinate 71,314,060 of NW_026775578.1, forward strand.
TGATTCAACAAGCAAGGATGACTAGTTAAGCATGTATTGTCTAAGCATCATGTGAAAGACACAATATATCTAAGCAATGAAGCATCTATTGTCTAAACAACATGTGAAAGGCACAATAGATCAAAACAAGTCATTAATCCTTTCATTAAGCTCACAATCCAAATACAACACAAGGTTGAAGACATATGCTACTTGCATTCAAAAGCTTTGATCATCAAACAACAAGCATGGATTATCCTCCCATTTAACCCTACACTACAACTACACTACATCTACATTACTAACATGAAAATAAACTATAGGAGAGGCACAATCCATCAAGGAATAAGTATGAACCATCAAGAAAATCACAAGAGCTTTCCATTAAGCACTATGTTTTGACAATCTCTAAATCTATAACATCAATACACATAGACATGCATCAATAACACAAAATCTAGAGACAAGCACATGAACATCTATTCTAGCATACATAGACATATGGATAGAATGAAATGATCAATTGAAAGCATTTAACCACAAGAATCACTGAACAATCAAGATCTATATATATCAAAGTGTCAAAACATTAATTACAACACTAATCCCTCAATAATACACAAGATTAAGATATAGAAAGCATGCTTAGGGCTAACTCTAGCCCCAAGAGGATGTCTAGCCACTCATGGTGATGCTCCTCCAACCTTCAAGGGCTAACTCCATGGAACAAATCTGCTCCTTGACGTGTTATGGCCGTTCCTTGTACGCCAAAATTGATGTAGTGAATGTGCGGTTCAAGAAAAACCTTTTGGGTCAAGTTTAAATTTATAAAAACCACTACCAACACTACTACTAACGTAGTAAAGGTGAGTAGGGATCGTCCCAAGGGATTATAGGGATTGAGCAATGTTGGAGTTGATTGTGGAATCGCAATTAGGGCTAGTAGGTCGAGTGATCAAACAATTGGTTGGTTGGTTGATTAAAGAGCAACTAAATTAGACTAAGTAATTAAATGCAAAGGAGAGTAAGTAAGATAGAGAGAAGAGTCTTGGGGTTTAGAGATCACCACCAAGCAATGCATTTCTATATTATTGACAAGTGATTAATGAGGGCAATTAGGGTGTTGCAATATTGGTGTGTGTGTATTTGGTTGATTTAACAAGCAAGGATGACTAGTTAATCATGTATTGTCTAAACATCATGTGAAAGGCACAATATATCTAAGCAATGAAGCATATATTGTCTAAACAACATGTGAAAGGCACAATAAATCAAACCAAGTTATTAATCCTTTCATTAGGCTCATAATCCAAATACAACACAAGATTAGAGACATATGTTAATTGCATTCAAAAGCTTGGATCATCAAACAACAAGCATAGATTGTCTTCTCATTTAACACTACACTACAACTACACTACACCTATACTACTAGCATGAAAATAAATTAAGGGAGAGACACAATCCATCAAGAGATAAGCATGAACCATCAAGAGAATCATAAAAGCATTCATTTAAGCACTATGTTTTGACAACCTCTAAATTTATGGCATCAATACACATAGATATGCATCAACAACACAAAATCTAGAAATAAGCACATGAACATCTATTCTAACATACATAAACATATGGATAGAATGAAATGATCAATTGCAAGTATTAAACCACATAAATCATTGATTAAACAAGATCTATACATATCAAAGTGTCAAAACATTAATTACAACACTAATCCCTCAATAATACACAAGATTAAAATATAGAAAGCATGCTTGGAGCTAACTCTAGCCCCAAGAGGATGTCTAGCCACTCATGGTGAGGATGCTCCAACCTCAAGGGCTAACTCCATGGAAGAGACTTGCTCCTTGTTGATGAAGATCTCCAACGGTGTCTCTAGCCTCCTCCTCCTCTAAACTTCCTCTCCAAGAGATGATATGAAAAATAATGTTGGCTCCCTTTGAAAAAGCCATCCTTATTCTTATATAGGTAGGTCAAAATGACACCCAAAATGACCTGGGGTCGTGCACACAATATTCCCAAATGATTGGATAAAGGACAACTTTCAATGAGATAGAATTTTAACTTTTTCACATTGGAAGAAGTTCGATCGATCGAAAGTAAGTGAGATCGATTAAACTTAAGTTGGATCGATCCAACTGGCTGAGCTTTTTGGAAAAAGACAAATCTGAGATATTTATAGGAAAAGGACAAAAGTGGTTAGTGGGTGGTACAGCTGTGGATAGGATCAATCATTTGGATAAGGATAAAGGTGTTCGATCAATTGAAGAATGATGTTGGATCGATCGAACTTTTGGACTTAAGTGCTTTGGGTCAAGGCTTGGGTCTATCTTAAAGTGCTGAGATCGATCAATGTTTGATCGATCGAACCTTGGACTTGGATCGATCGAACTTGCTGCTTTGCTTCATTTTGCTTCTTTCTTTCTCCACTTTGCTCCATTTTGCTGAGTTAGCTTATTTTCGGGATAAGTGCCTGAAAATGGAAATAATACGAAATCAATCTAAAACGGTAAAGTAAGATAGATAAAGGTACTAGAATGCCTAAGCTTAAGGGGTTTAAGTACGCACTTTTCAGTGCTCATCACACCCCTAAACTTAAATATTGCTAGTCCCTAGTAATGAACTAGAAAGTAAAGGAATGAAATGAACAACTATACAACTATAAACTAGAAAACAATAAATGGATAACGCCACTTTCGTAGGGAGCACGATTGCATTTAGCATATGCAACAAGCCTTTTAAACCCCTAGGTTACCCCTAGTGGACGAGTGAAGTCTCGTGAGGGTTTTCAGAAATGTTACCCACAAATATTAAGCTCATTTTTTCAAAAGAGGTACCAATATTGCAAACAAGCATTGGGAGAAAACTACCTTAAGTATGCAATTTTTCAACCCTTTCCAAGCAATCTCCCAAAATCTCAACATCAAGCAGGCAAGTATGGTCCTCCACACATCAAGAAAATGATCATGCAAATCTAAACAACTCTAGAATTCTTTTGAGTGGACCGGCATCAATGTGTTGCTATCTAAGCCAACTAAAGAATTAATCACATTCTTACCATCAAACTAGCACACAAATCTAGTATCGATCATCAAGACAAAAAGTGGACCTTTTATTAAAGCTTTATTGTTCTAGGTGCGCTTATTCTTTTCACTCAATACTTCTTTTTTTTTTTTTTTTTTTTTTTTTTTTTTTTTAGGATCAAAGATGGAAGCATAGTGCAATATGTTGATCTCTTAAGCTTTCTAGCGATTCATGAGATCGAGCGTTAGGTCAATAACTCCCAAACCAAATGGCTTTAGGGCACTAGGTGTTCAAACACCTCTACAGACTTACAAGCTCAAATCAACTAGGCTATAAATCAAGACAACAACCATCTAATCACTTCCCATTTCTCACCATTTGGGAGAAGTCCTCACTTTTTATTGCTTTTGCCTTTTTTTTTTTTTTTGGTAAGCAAGTTCAATTATTAACCTAAAGTTTAGGCCCTCCACATTTCGGCACAAGAAGTTCAGTGCTTGATGAGGCTAGAATCCCGACTACTTAGTGAAAAGGGGTTGTTATCCACCTTTATCAAGAATGAAAGCTTTCAATGCACTACTAGCTCAATTGGGATATAACCAATTCAATAATCAACTAAGCATGTACCCCACAAATGAATGCTAGTGTGCGTCTGTGCTAGTGTAGAAGACTAGAGTGAATCTCAAAACAATCACAAAATCAAGATGATGTGGACCATAAGTGCAAACAAGATATCAATCTTTCAAAAAATTTACTCCTAAATGGCATTCATAAGGAATACAAGGAGTATTGGACTCTCAAGTAAAGCAATTTTTAAATTTTAAGTAATATAGTCCTCAAAATATCAAAATCATCGCTAAGTATGGACCAATCATAGAAATATCCCTCAAATACACGAGTCATGCTAAAAATTTGAATTTAAAACTATCACTGTAGAGCACCATTCCCCCAAAACTTAAATTGCACAATGTCCTCAATGTGCAAAGAGAACAAAGGAAAGAGTATACCAGTGCAACTGAGCAAGAATGATCGGGAATGAAGTATCCGAAGTGGGTGGCATTGCCCCCCCCCCCCCCCCAAACTTGGGATGAACTGTGGTCCTGAAAATTGGCACTTGGATAAACTTCTCAGATAACAAAATGGGATAATCATGTGCACAGTGAACATGCAAGTGTAAATGGGATAAACAGATAACGAAATAAGAGAGATATAAGGGTGGTCCTGGAAATTGGGTAGTACTCTCTCACTGAAGTCACTGTGATGCACCTGATGGAGTCAAACATACAGATATGAGAATACAATCATATGACATCCATAGCAAAAATAGATATATAAAATAGAGAAAGTGCAGGTACAATAAAAATATCAAAGCTGACAGACCGGCTATAAAAATAATACAGTGACAATAACAAAGTATCAAAAAGAGAGAGGGTTCATAAGATAGAAAAGACTAGGAGCTCAGGAAGATGAGGTAGGACGGGCAGGTTTGGCTCCGCGGAAGTCTCGGGATAGATCTTTGAACATAGCTGTGACATCCGTGCGGAAGGTAGCGAACTCCGCTCTGTGGGCCGTGAGGTCAGCTCTAATGGCAACAACAGCATCCTCAAGCGTCTGCAGATGTACTCTAAAGCCGGGGGTCAAGTTTGGTATGGATGAGTCAGAAGACAGCTCCTGGGTCTGCTCCTACTCGTGGATAGGTGACCTGGCTGGAGAGTCCCGCTCTGCACCATCTGCATGGCGCTCTAAGTCGAAGTCTATATCAATGTCATCATGCTCGGCAGCTGGATCAACTGGTGCATCATTCGCTGCGGGAGCTGCTACTGCTGGCTCTGCTGGTGCCGGGATGCCTGTGCTGCTGCCTCCTCCTCTAACTCCAGCTCTGCAGCCGCCAGTACGGCATGGATCTGCAGGCGAGTGATAATAGCTCTGTAACTCTTATCCCAGTCCTTCTGGAGGAAGTGACAGGAACCTCTCTCTGGGTCCTCCTGCGGGTGGATGGGATAACGCTGGTCAATGAGAATCTAGGTGGTGAGGTGGCTGAATGGAAGAGACTTGGCCCTTCCGGGCACATCCTTGCTGACGTACTCATCGTAGAGGTTCCTCATCACACTCCAGATGAGCGTAGGAATAGATACCCAGTGGCCGGTATAGAAGGCGTACAGGGCTGCTAGATAGTCGCCCCGCCTTTGAATCTTGTGTCCTGCCATGTATATGTTTCGTTAGAGCACCGAATCTGTAAACCATAGGTCATCCGACAAGAATGTCTGGGTGGCGAAGGTCTCGCCACCTGCATGGTGACCTGTGCAAAAAATTGCCATATCGGCATAAGAAGGCCTGTGGAGCTTGGGATAGGTCTCCTGAAGCTCTGGCGGGCACCGATGTGGACAGCGAGTCGAACGGGCCAGAGTCTCCACTATAATGGTGATCTCATGGCCATCGATAGAGGTGATGAGCTAGGCTGTAGTGCGCGGGGATGGACGGAGGTTCTGATAGAACAACCGTACCAGTCACGGGTAGATCGGCTCTATGACTAGGGCAAGAATAGCTGAAAGGCCCCGCTGAATGATGTCCTGATAGGCAGCTCGAGTCAGCACCGATCTGGAGAAGAATGCGGTGTCGAATGCTGACTCGTGCTCGATAGTCGTGTGCATATCTAGGTGCGAGCCTATCGCGCTATAGATGAGTTGGCTGAACAGGTGGAGCCGGCTGAGCTGGCTGGTCAGTGCCTCTATGCGGTGGAGATGGTGATGGAATGAATGCTGGACGAGCCGGCGACTGAGGTGGAGTAGGGTGTAATGGCTCCTCTGTATAAAAGGGCTGCGCATTCTCCCCAGTCCGCTGTCGAGCTCTCCTCTGTGTATGGTTGGGGCTAGGATCCCAGACATGAGATGGACCGGTGCCGTCGTTAAGTCTGCAGGTGGAGCCGTGACGGTGTCTACGTGCTACCGTCTTAACGCGAGCCATAGTCTGCAAATAGAAATTCAAAAGTTAGTTCCAGCATATATAGAATATAAAGCACAATATAGAAACATGTATGTCAAATAAGATATACAAAACAAAATATCGCATGATTCTATGCAAGTGGCAGAATATGAAACATGCTAAACAATGTAAGTATGAAATGCTTCTAATGTGGAATATCACAGGCATTGGGCATATATAAGGTAGCATGAACATAAGATAAGATGAATGAAGTGTGTATATGAGATCTGTGAAATTCGATCGATCAGAAAAATAAATGACATCGATCACAAAAGTTGGATCGATCGAAGGTTGAGTTGGATCGATCTCAAATATTCGATTGATCATAAATTTGTTTGATCGATCGAACAGTGCGACGATGAAACCTAACACTCACAGATCTGTGACTTTTGAAGCATGGCGCCCATATGAGTGAGTTTGTGGGCCCTCCAATCAACACAAATCAAGCCTAAATGCACTCTAAACGTGGCCCAAACACCCAAATCTAACAAAATCTTCAAAATCTATGCACACATATACACAAACACATATATATATATATATAGACATGGATGCTGAAGCTTTGAGAATGGAAGATTCAACATGAGAGCAACATGATTACAACATTTGAAATAACTATTGATGCATGAGAGTTCAAATCTAGGGAAGGATGTCTCGGGTCTTACCTCAAGAGTGCGAGAGAATGGAGAATAAACTGAGAAGATCTGAGATGAAGAAGATGGAGATGAACTGAGATTCGAGATGCTTGGATCTCGCCAGAGGAGTTGCCGGAGCTGGGAGAGATGATTCACAGTGAATAGGGACGAGAGGCTAGGGTTTGGTGAGTGAGATCGATCCAAATGAATGATCTTAAGACCCTTTGATCTGTTTTTAAAAACATTTCTCGACTAGTTCGATCGATCGAAGATGAGTTGTGATCGATCGAACTTTGATGAACTCCTTTCAAAGTATTTTTGGATTTTTTTTTAATTAATTAAAACTAAATAAATTAAAATATTTTGAAAGTGTTGGAGTGCAATCCACAATTCGATCGATTGAACTTTGCCAAATGCTCAATTATGACATAAAAGTTTATGCAATCCTCACCAAAGTTCCTTTCAATGCATGTGAACCTAAAACAAGTATCTAGACTTCGCAAGAAACAAAATGAAAGATAGAAATGGGGGAGAAATAGGGTTTTGACACCCTACGAATACCTTTGCTAGTCTTTAACGTCTCTAGCAAGACGTTGGGCTCTTTTAGCCCGGGTCAAAGATCTTATGATGCATCCCCTCCTTGTTGGGGTGATAAATGCTTTGAACTCCACCCAACAAATAGTCCTTTGAAGAACTTGTTGGATTAAGCTCAAAAGAAGCATTTGATCCTTTGTTTATGCAATTAAAACCTTTGGGCTTCCATGCCCTTTCAAAGTAAGAATTTGAAACAACACTTTGGGAATGCAAGGTTGAAGATGATCCTTTGGAAGTTTTGGTTTTATACAAAAGCTCATTTCCTTGGCAATGAAGATCATGACATTTTTCTACAACATTGACCTCTCCTTCATACTTGTCAAGTGAATTGGGTGTGGGATTAAAGATATTCAACTTTACCTTCATGTGGCCAAATGAAATCTTCATCACCTCAGTTCTACAATTAATGTTAGCATTGGCGGTTGCTAAGAAAGGACGGCCAAGGATAACGGGAATTTGGCTCTTAAGATTGGAAACCGGTTCCGTGTCAATGACAATGAAATCAACCGGGAAGAAGAATTTATCAATCTTGATCAAAACATCCTCAATGACACCCCTAGGTTTCTTAATGGATCGATCGGCAAGTTGCAAAACTACCGATGTCGGTTTCAATTCACCTAGGCCCAATTTAACATAGACCGAATATGGAAGAAGGTTAACACTTGCTCCTAAGTCAAGAAGTGCCCGATTAATGATACGATCACCAATGATGCATGATGCAGTGGGTGAACCGGGGTCCTTAAAGTTTGGAAGGGTGTTATGTTGCAAAATTGAGATTACTTGCTCGGTCAAAACCACTTCTCTTGGTGCTTGGCTCTTGTTCTTCCGCTTTTGGGTGCACAAGTCTTTCAAGAATTTGGCATAAGCCGGAATTTACTTGATTGCATCTAATAGTGGAAGGTTAACTTTCACTTGCCTAAACATTTCCATGATTTCATTAGTTTTTGCCTTTCGCTTGTCTTTTGAAATGGATCCTTTTAAGGCGTCCGGAAATGGAACCTTTGGTTCAAACACTTTTTCAGAATTTTCTTTGGAACTCTCTTTAACACAAGAAGTTTTCAAATTATTTTTCAATAAAACCTTTTCAACATCATTTTTCAAAACTTCTTTTTCAAACACATTTTTCAAAACTTTCTGCAAGATCATGTGTATGCAATGAAGGACGAATGGGATGTGAAACGGGACGGGTGAAAACTTGAGGTTACACCGGTTCACTCTCTTCATTGGATTTTTCAACTTGATTGTCCATAACTCTATCACTCCGCAAGGTAGTCACCGCATTAACATGTTCAATGGTATGCCCTTCCGATGAGGAATGGGTTTCTACAACACATTGTTGTTTAAGTGGGGCATTAATGGGCATCTTTCCCTTCTCTTTTGCATTAAGAGTGCTTGCTATTTGCCCTACTTGGGTTTCTAGCTTAGCAATGGATTGAGAGTGAGAATGAAGTAATTTTGTGTTAGCCTCAAGAGTCCCCAAAGCATTTAAAACTTTTTCTTCATAGGCGGGACTTCTAGTGTTTCCTTGGGAATAAGATTGCTTGGGAAAATGAGAATTAGCAAATTGATTCCCTTGTGATTGATAGGGTCTATAACCTTGAGATCCTTAGTTTTGAAGTGGAGGTAGAATGTATTTCCCTTGGAAACCGCCTTGGGAAGGGTTTACGCCTTCTCCTTGGTTTTTCCTAGAGAAATTCGGATGATTCCTCCAACTTGGATTATAATGAGTACCATAAAGATTGTTCCTTGGTTTACAAACGCCGCATTGACTTGTTCATTAGGTTCATTATGTACTTGTCCATGAGGACAATGAGAAGTAGAATGAAGAACACTATAATAAGTTATACATGTTTCATTTGATGCATGATGAGAATGCTTAGGAAAGGAAGATACTTGGTTTGCTGAGTTTTGGTTAATCAAAAATTGATCAAACCTTTGAGATAAAGACTTCATTTTGGTGGCTATTTCATTTTAATGTTTGACTTGATGTAAGCCTACACTCTTCCTACCTTGTGAATTTCTACCATTCTTGGATGATAATGTTCTATGCAAAGAATTTTCACTCATGCTTTCACAAAGACGCCACACATTATCCTTATGCCTATCAATGTAAGAGTCACCCATGGAAGCATCAACCATACCCTTATAGTTGTCCGATAAGCTCTCAAAGAAGTATTGACCTAATTACCATTTGGGCATGTCATGATGTGGATACTTCCTAAGCAATTCATTAAAGCGTTCCCATGCCTCATGAAATGTTTCTCCATCCCCATGTGAAAATTCTCGAATTGAGGTCCTCATAGCATTGGTCTTAGAAACCGGATAGTACTTCTTCAAGAACTCTTGTTGCATTTCTACACAAGAAGTGATTGAAAAAGGCCTAAGATTGTTAAACCAATACTTTGCCTTGTCTTTTAAGGTGAATGGAAAAAGTTTGAGTCTTAAAACCTCTTCCGGCATGTCCGTATATTTTACGGTGGAACATACTTCAAGAAACTCATCCAAATGCTTGTAAGGTTCTTCACTAGGAAGTCCATGAAAGTTAAGAAGTATTTGAATAGTTTGTGCTTTAATTTCATAATGATGTGCTCTAAATGGAGGCAATTGGATGTATGTAGGTGCATTGTATTCATTAGGCACATAGTGATCTCTCAAAACAAGAGGTGGATTAGCTACTTGAGGTGCAACATGAACACTTTGGTTATGAATTCCTTGATTAATGACGGGAGATTGTGGAGCATACATTGGCCTTGGCATTCCATACGGAACTTGGCCTTGTTGTTGTGGTGGTTGGTGAATGAATGGCCTAGGCATGCCTAATGGTACTTTAATGTTCTCATTATGCACATTGAGATGAAGGATACCTTGTTAGTCTATGTGACCAATGTCCTCAATATGGTCATCATTATGGTCATCCGTTGAAAGATTGGCTCTATTTGAACTTCCTCTTCCCCTAGGATTTCTAACGATAGATTCAAGATGCAAATCAAGAGGGGCAAGAGTTGGTCTCAATGAACGACGCCCATGCATGCACAATACAAAACACAATAAACACAATGAATGACAAACATTATGCCTTCACAACAATGCAATTAGACTTCTTCCACAAACATTAAATTCATACTCCCATACTTTAACTCAATGATGCAAGATAATAAAAAATAAGCCTCCACGCGGGCCAACGATTTAACTAAGGGATTGAGTAAAGAAAGTCTCACAAAGGTCCTTTAGCATTTCAACTCCAAATTTTAAAGCTTAGCTTTGCAAATTTTTTTTTTTAAGTTTTTAGCATTTTTCCTTTCTTTACTTGCTTGAATTGAATGTGCAATGGCTTCTTTGCTTGCTTCCTCTCCAACAATGCACCTAGTTAAGTAAAAACAACACAATAAGTAACCAAAAAGAAAAATAAAAATAAAGTAAAAACATGATCAAAAGAGTACTAATCCTAATCAATTCCACAAATCCGACGTTGCCAAATCTAATCAACAAATCCCTGGCAACGGCGCCAAAATTTGACGTGTTATGGCCGTTCCTTGTACGCCAAAATTGATGTAGTGAATGTGCGGTTCAAGAAAAGCCTTTTGGGTCAAGTTTAAATTTATAAAACCACTACCAACACTACTACTAACGTAGTAAGGGTGAGTAGGGATCGTCCCAAGGGATTATGGGGATTGAGCAATGTCGGAGTTGATTGTGGAATTGTAATTAGGGCTAGTAGGTCGAGTGATTAAACAATTGGTTGGTTGGTTGATTAAAAAGCAACTAAATTAGACTAAGTAATTGAATGCAATGGAGAGTAAGTACGAGAGAGAGAAGAGTCTTGGGGTTTAGAGATCACCACCAAGCAATGCATTTCTATATTATTGACAAGTGATTAATGAGGGCAATTAAGGTGTTGCAATATTGGTGTGTGTGTATTTGGTTGATTTAACAAGCAAGGATGACTAGTTAAGCATGTATTGTCTAAACATCATGTGAAAGGCACAATATATCTAAGCGATGAAGCATATATTATCTAAACAACATGTGAAAGGCAAAATAAATCAAACCAAGTCATTAATCCTTTCCTTAGGCTCACAATCCAAATACAACACAAGATTAGAGACATATTCTAATTGCATTCAAAAGCTTGGATCATCAAACAACAAGCATAGATTATTCTCCCATTTTACACTACACTATAACTATACTACATCTACACTACTAGCATGAAAATAAACTAGGGGAGAGGTACAATCCATCAAGAGATAAGCATGAACCATCAAGAGAATCACAAAAGCATTCTTTTAAGCACAATGTTTTGACAATCTCTAAATATATGGCATCAATACACATGGACATGCATCAATAACACAAAAGCTAGAGATGAGCACCTGAAAATCAATTCTAGCATACATAGACATATGAATGGAATGAAATGATCAATTGGAAGCATTAAACCAAATAAATCACTGAATAAAGAAGATCTATATATATCAAAGTGTCAAAACATTAATTACAACACTAATCTCTCAATAATACTCAAGATTAAGATATAGAAAGCATGTTTGGGGCTAACTCTAACCCCAAGAGGATGTCTAGCCACTTATGGTGAGGATACTCCAACCCTCAAGGGCTAACTCCATGGAAGAGGTTTGCTCCTTGTTGATGAAGATCTCCAATGGTGTCTCTAGCCTCCTCCTCCTCTAAACTTCCTCTCCAAGAGATGATATGAAAAATAATGTTGGCTCCCTTTGAAAAAGCCATCCTTATCCTTATATAGGTAGGTTAAAATGACACCCAAAATGAGTTAGGGTCGTGCACACAATATTCCCTAATGATTGGATAAAGGACAACTTTCAATGAGATGGAATTTTAACTTTTTCGCACTGGAGGAAGTTGGATCGATCGAAAGTAAGTGAGATCGATCAAACTTAGGTTGAATTGATCCAACTGGTTGAGCTTTTTGGAAAAACACAAATCCGAGATATTTATGGGAGATATTTATGGGAAAAGAAAAAAAAGTGGTTAGTGGGTGGTACAGCTGTAGATATGATCAATCATTTGGATATGGACAAAGGTGTTCGATCGATCGAAGAATGATGTTGGATCGATCGAACTTTTGGACTTAAGTGCTTTGGGTCAAGGCTTGGGTTTATCTTGAAGTGCTGAGATCGATCAATGTTCGATCGATTGAACCTTGGACTTGGATCGATCGAACTTGCTGCTTTGCTTCTTTCTTTCTCCACTTTGCTCCTTTCTTTGTTTAATCTCAGAATTGCTTCAATTAAGCTCTTATTTGGCTGAGTTAGCTTATTTTCGGGATAAGTGCCTGAAAATGGAAATAATACGAAATCAATCTAAAACGGTAAAGTAAGATAGATAAAGGTAGTAGAATGCCTAAGTTTAAGGGGTTTAAATACGCATTTTTCAGTGCTCATCACAAAAAACTTGTTGGTCCTTCCAATAGTAGGTTGCGGTGACCACAAGCTTGGAGAAACGTGCAATTTAGGCGAGGGCCAAGTTTTACATTTGTAAAAGCCACTACTACCTTTAACTATAAATATAGCTAGGGCGAGTAGGGATCGTCCCAAGGGATTGGAGTCAGAGTTGATTGTGGAATCGCTATTGAGGTTAGTAGGTCGAGTGATCAAACAATTGATTGGTCGGTTAGATTAGAGAGCAACTAAATTATACTAAGTAATTGAATGCAATGGAGAGTAAGTGAGAGAGAGAGAAGAGTCTTGGGGTTTAGAAATCACCACCAAGCAATGTATTTCTATTTTATAGACAAGTGATTAATGAGGGAAATTAGGGTGTTGCAATATTGGTGTGTGTGTATTTGGTTGATTCAACAAGCAAGGATGACAAATTAAGCATACATTGTCTAACCAACATGTGAAAATCACAATATATCTAGCAATTAAGTATATATTGTCTAAATAGCATGTGAAAAGCACAACATATCTAGCAAATCATTAATCCTTTTCATTAGGCTCACAATCCAAATACAACACAAGATTAGAGACATATGCTACTTGCATTCAAAAGTATGGAGCATCAAACAACTAACGTGGATTGTCTTCCCATCTAATATTATATTATCACTAAACTACAATTGAGTCATTGAATTAAACTAATTTAGCTAAGAAGGAGACACAATCCATCAAGATATGAGCATGAACCATCTAGAAAATCACAAGAACATTCCTTTAAGCACTATGTTTTGACAACCTCTAAATTTATGGCATCAATACACATAGACATGCATCAACAACACAAAATCTAGAAATAAGCACATGAACATCTATTCTAACATACATAGACATATGGATAGAATAAAATGATCAATTGGAAGCATTAAACCACATAAATCATTGATTAAACAAGATCTATATATATCAAAGTGTTAAAATATTAATTACAACACTAATCCCTCAATAATACACAAGATTAAGATATAAAAAGCATGCTTGGGGCTAACTCTAGCCCCAAAAGGATGTCTAGCCACTCATGGTGAGGATGCTCCAACCCTCAAGGGCTAACTCCATGGAAGATGTTTGTTCCTTGTTGATGAAGATCTCCAATGGTGTCTCTAGCCTCCTCCTCCTCTAAACTTCCTTTCCAAGAGATGATATGAAAAATAATGTTGGCTCCCTTTGAAAAAGCCATCCTTATCCTTATATAGGTAGGTCAAAATGACACCTAAAATGAGCTGGGGTCGTGCACACAATATTCCCTGATGATTGGATAAAGGACAACTTTCAATGAGATCGAATTTTATCTTTTTTCGCACTGGAGGAAGTTCGATCGATCGAAAGTAAGTGAGATCGATCGAACTTAATCTGGATCGATCCAACTGGCTGAGCCTTTTAGAAAAAGACAAATCCAAAATATTTATGGGAAAAAGACAAAAGTGGTTAGTGGGTGGTATAGTTATGGATAGGATCAATCATTTGGATAAGGACAAAGGTGTTCGATTGATCGAAGAATGATGTTGGATCGATCGAACTTTTGGACTTAAATGCTTTGGGTCAAGGCTTGGGTCTATCTTGAAGTGCTGAAATCGATCAATGTTCGATCGATCGAACCTTAGACTTGGATCGATCGAACTTGCTGCTTTGCTTCTTTCTTTCTCCACTTTGCTCCTTTCTTTGTTTAATCTCAGAATTGCTTCAATTAAGTTCTTATTTGGCTGAGTTAGCTTATTTTCGGGATAAGTGCCTGAAAATGGAAATAATACGAAATCAATCTAAAACGGTAAAGTAAGATAGATAAAGGTACTAGAATGCCTAAGCTTAAGGGGTTTAAATTTGCACTTTTCAGTACTTATCACATCCCCAAACTTAAATATTGCTAGTCCCTAGCAATGAACTAGAAAGTAAAGGAATGAAATGAACAACTATACAACTATAAACTAGAAAACAATAAATGGATAACGTCACTTTCGTAGGGAGCATGATTGCATTTAGCATATGCAACAAGCCTTTTAAACCCCTAGGTTACCCCTAGTGGATGAGTGAAGTCTCGTGAGGGTTTCCAGAATTGGTACCCAAAAACATTAAGCTCATTTTTTCAATAGAGGTACCAATATTGTAAACAAGCATTGGGAGAAAACTACTTCAAGTATGCAATTTTTCAACCCTTTCCAAGCAATCTCCCAAAATCTCAACATCAAGCAAGCAAGTACGGTCCTCCACACATCAAGAAAATGATCATGCAAATCTAAACAACTCTAGAATTCTTTTGAGTGGACCGGCATCAATGTGTTGCTATCTAAGCCAACTAAAGAATTAATCACATCCTTACCCTCAAACTAGCACTCAAATCTAGTACCGATCATCAAGACAAAAAGTGAACCTTTTATTAAAGCTTTATTGTTCTAGGTGCGCTTATTCTTTTCACCCGATATTTTTTTTTTTTTAGGATCAAAGATGGAAGCATAGTGCAATGTGTTGATCTCTTAAGCTTTCTAGCGATTCATGAGATCGAGCGTTAGGTCAATGACTCCCAAACCGGACGGCTTTAGGGCACTAGGTATTCAAACACCCCTGAGGACTTAGAAGCTCAAATCAACTAGACTACAAATCAAGACAACAACCATTTAATCACTTCCCATTTCTCACCATTTGGGAAAAGTCCTCACTTTTTATTGCTTTCGTTTTTTTTTTTTTTTTTGGTAAGCAAGTTCAATTATTGACCTAGAGTTTGGGCCCTCCACCTTTCGGCGCGAGAAGTTCAGTGCTTGATGAGGCTAGAATCCCGGCTACTTAGTTAAAAGGGGTTGTTATCCACCTTTATCAAGAATGAAAGCTTTCAATGCACTACTAGCTCAATTGGGATATAACCAATTCAATAATCAACTAAGCATGTACCCCACAAATGAATGCTAGTGTATGCCTATGCTAATGTAGAAGATTAGAGTGAATCTCAAAACAATCACAAAATCAAGATTATGTGGACCACAAGTGCAAACAAGATATCAATCTTTCAAAAAATTTACTCCTAAATAGCATTCATAAGGCATACAAGGAGTATTGGACTCTCAAGTCAAGCAATTGTTAAATTTTAAGCAATATAGTCCTTAAAAGATCAAAATCATAGCTAGGTATGGACCCATCATAGAAATATCCCTCACATACACGAGTCATGCTAAAAGTTTGAATTTAAAACTATCACTGTAGAGCACCATTCCCCCCAAACTTAAATTGCACAATGTCCTCAATGTGCAAAGAGAACAAAGGAAAGAGTATACCAGTGCAACTGAGCAAGAATGATCGGGAATGAAGTATCCGAAGTGGGTGGCATTGCCCCCCTAAACTTGGGATGAACTGTGATCCTGAAAATTGGCACTTGGATAAACTTATCTGGTAACAAAATGGGATAATCATGTGCACATTGAACATGCAAGTGTAAATGGGATAAACAGATAACGAAATGAGAGAGGTATAAGGGTGGTCCTGGAAATTGGGTAGCACTCTTTTACTGAAGTCACTGTGATGCACCTGATGGAGTCAAACATACAGATATGAGAATACAATCATATGACATCCATAGTAAAAATAGATATATAAAATAGAGAAAGTGCAGGTACAACAAAAATATCAAAGCCGACAGACCGGCTGTAAAAATAATACAGTGACAATAATAAAGTATCAAAAGGAGAGAGGGTTCATAAGATAGAAAAGACTAGGAGCTCAGGAAGATGAGGTAGGACGGGCAGGTCTGGCTCCGCGGATGTCTCGGGATAGATCTCTGAACATAGCTGTGACATCCGTGCGGAAGGTAGCAAACTCCATTCTGTGGGTTGTGAGGTCAGCTCTGATGGCAACAACAGCATCCTCAAGCGTATGTAGACGTACTCCAAAGCCGGGGGTCAAGTCTGGTAAGGATGAGTCAGAAGACAGCTCTTGGGTTTGCACCTGCTTGTGGATAGGTGACCTGACTGGAGAGTCCTGCTCCGCATCATCTGCAGGGCACTCTAAGTCGATGTCTATATCAATGTCATCATGCTCGGCAGCTGGATCAACTGGTGCATCGTTCGCTGCGGGAGCTGCTGGTGCCTGGGCTGCCGCCTCCTCCTCTAACTCCAGCTCTGCAGCCGTTAGTACGGCATGGATCTGTAGGCAAGTGATAATAGCTCTATAGCTCTTGTTCCAGTCCTTCTTGAGGAAGTGACAGGAACCTCTCTCGGGGTCCTCCTGCGGGTGGATGGGATAACGCTGGTCAATGAGAATCTGGGTGATGAAGTGGCTGAATGGAAGAGACTTGGCCATTTCGGGCGCCTCCTTGCTGACGTACTCATCGTAGGGCTTCCTTATCACGCTCCAGATAAGCGCAGGAATAGACACCCAGTAGCCGGTATAGAAGGCGTACAGGGCTGCTAGATAGTCACCCCGCCTCTAAATCTTGTGTCCTGCCATGTATATGTTTCGGTAGAGCACCGAATCTGTAAACCACTGGTCATCCGGCAAGAATGTCCGGGTGGCGAAGGTCTCACCACCGGCATGGTGACCTGTGAGAAAAACCGCTATATCGGCGTAAGAAGGCCTGTGGAGCCTGGGATAGGTCTCCTGAAGCTCTGACGCGCACAGATGTGGACAGCGAGTCGAATGGGCTAAAGTCTTCACTATAATTGTGATCTCATGGCCATCAATAGAGGTGATGAGCTCGGCTGTAGTGTGCGGCGACGGTCGGAGGTTCTGGTAGAACAACCGTACCAGTCGCGGGTAGATCGGCTCTGTGACTGGGGCAAGAATAGCTGAGAGGCCCCGCTGAATGATGTCCTGATAGGCAAATCGAGTCAGCACCGATCTGGAGAAGAATGCGGTGTCGAATGCTGACTCGTGCTCGATAGTCGTGTGTGCATATCTAAGCACGAGCCTATCGCGCTGTAGATGAACTGGCTGAACAGGTGAAGCCGGCTGAGCTGGCTGCTCAGCGCCTCTATGCGGTGGAGATGGTGATGGAGTGAATGCTGGACGAGCCGGGGACTGGGGTAGAGTAGGGTGTAATGGCTCCTTTGTATGAGAGGGTTGTGCAGTCTTCCCAGTCCGCTATCGGACTCTCCTCTATGTGTGGTCGGGGCTAGGATCCCGGACATGAGATGGACCGGCGCCGTCATTAAGTCTGCGGGTGGAAACGTGACGGTGTCTACGTGCTACCGTCTTAACGCGAGCCATAGTCGGCAAATAGAAATTCAAGAGTTAGTGCCAACATATATAGAATATAAAACACAATATAGAAACATATATGTCAAACAAGATAGACAAAACAAATATCGCATGATTCTATGCAAGTGGCAGAATATGAAACATGCTAAACAATGTAAGTATGAAGTGCATCCAATGTGGAATATCACAAGCATTGGGCATATATAAGGTAGCATGAACATAAGATAAGATGAATGAAGTGTGTATATGAGATTTGTGAAATTCGATCGATCAGAAAAAGAAATGAGATCGATCACAAAAGTTGGATTGATCGAAGGTTGAGTTGGATCGATCGCAAATATTTGATCGATCATAAATTTGTTCGATCGATCGAACAGTGCGACGATGAAACCTAACAGTCACAGATCGGTGACTTTTGAAGCATGGGGCCCACACGAGTGAGTTCGTGGGCCCTCCAATCAACACAAATCAAGCCTAAATGCACTCCAAATGTGGCCCAAACACCCAAATCTAACAAAATCTTCAAAATCTATGCACACGTATACACACACATATATATATATAGACATGGATGCTAAAGCTTTAAGAATGGAAGATTCAACATGAGAGCAACATGATTACAACATTTAAAATAAGAATTGATGCATGAGAGTTCATATCTGGGGAAGGATGTCTCGGATCTTACCTCAAGAGAGCGAGAGAATGGAGAATAAACTGAGAAAATCTGAGATGAAGAAGATGGAGATGAACTGAGATTCGAGATGCTTGGATCTCGCCGGAGGAGTTGCCAGAGCTGGGAGAGATGATTCACAGTGTTGAGGGACGAGAGGCTAGGGTTTGGTGAGTGAGATTGATCCAAATGATCAATCTTAAGACCCTTGAATTTGTTTTTAAAAACATTTCCCGACTAGTTCAATCGATCAAAGATGAGTTGTGATCGATCGAACTTTGATGAACTCCTTTCAAACTTTGATGAACTCCTTTCAAACTCCAATGTGAGATCGATCGAACTTTGCCAAATGCTCAATTATGACATAAAAGTTTATGCAATCCTCACCAAAGTTCCTTTCAATGCATGTGAACCTAAAACAAGTATCTAGACTTCGCAACAAACAAAATGGAAGATAGAAATAGGGGAGAAATAGGGTTTTAACACCCTACGAATCCCTTTGCTAGTCTTTAACGTCTCTAGCAAGACGTTGGGCTCTTTTAGCCCAGGTCAAAGATCTTATGATGCATCCCCTCCTTGTTGGGGTGATAAATGCTTTGAACTCCACCTAACAAATGGTCCTTTGAAGAACTTGTTAAATCAAGCTAAAAAGAAGCATTTGATCCTTTGTATATGCAATTAAAACCTTTGGGCTTCCATGCTCTTTTAAAGCAAGAATTTGAAACAACACTTTGAGAATGCAAGGTTGAAGATGATCCATTGGAAGTTTTGGTTTTACACAAAAGCTCATTTCCTTGGCAATGAAGATCATGACATTTTTCTACAACATTGACCTCTCCTTCATACTTGTCAAGTGAATTGGGTGTGGGATTAAAGATATTCAACTTTACCTTCATGTGGCCAAATGAAATCTTCATCACCCCTGTTCTACAATTGATGTTGACATTGACGGTTGCCAAGAAAGAACGGCCAAAGATAACGGGAATTTTGCTCTTAAGATTGGAAACCGGTTCCGTGTCAATGACAACGAAATCAACCGGGAAGAAGAATTTATCAATCTTGATTAAAACATCCTCAATGACACCCCTAGGTTTCTTAATGGATCGATCGACAAGTTGCAAAACTACCGACGTCAGTTTTAATTCACCTAGGCCTAATTTAACAAAGACCGAATATGGAAAAAGGTTAACACTTGCTCCTAAGTCAAGAAGTGCCCGATTAATGATATGATCACCAATGATGCATGATTTAGTGGGTGAACTGGGGTCCTTAAACTTTGGAAGATTGTTATGTTGCAAAATTGAGCTTACTTGCTTGGTCAAAACCACTTTTCTTGGTGTTTGGCTCTTGTTCTTCCACTTTTGGGTGCACAAGTCTTTCAAGAATTTGGCATAAGCGGGAATTTTCTTGATTGCATCCAATAGTGGAAGGTTAACTTTCACTTGCCTAAACATTTCCATAATTTCATTGGTTTTTGCCTTTTGCTTGTCTTTTGAAATGGATCCTTTTAAGGCGTCCGGAAATGGAACCTTTGGTTCAAACACTCTTTCAGAATTTTCTTTGGAACTCTCTTTAACACAAGAAGTTTTCAAATCATTTTTCAATAAAACCTTTTCAACCTCATTTTTTAAAACTTCTTTTTCAAACACATTTTTCAAAACTTTCTCATTTGCAAGATCATGTGTATGCAATGAAGGAGGAATGGGATGTGAAACGGGACGGGTGATAACTTGAGGTTACACCGGTTAACTCTCTTCATTGGATATTTCAACTTGATTGTCCACAACTCTACCACTACACAAGGTAGTCACCGCATTAACATGTTCAATGGTATGCCCTTCCGATGAGGAATGGGTTTCCACAATACATTGTTGTTTAAGTGGGGCATTAATGGGCATCTTTCCCTTCTCTCTTGCATTAAGAGTGCTTGCTATTTGCCCTACTTGGGTTTCTAGCTTAGCAATGGATTGAAAGTGAGAATGAAGTAATTGTGTGTTAACCTCAAGAGTCCCTAAAGCATTTAAAACTTTTTCTTCAAAGGCGAGACTTCTAGTGTTTCCTTGGGAATAAGATTGCTTGGGAAAATGAGAATTAGCAAATTAATTCCCTTGTGATTGATAGGGTCTATAACCTTGGGATCCTTGGTTTTGAAGTGGAGGTGGAATGTATTTCCCTTGGAAACCGCCTTGGGAAGGGTTTAAGCCTTCTCCATGGTTTTTCCTAGAGAAATTCAGATGATTCCTCCAACTTGGATTATAATGAGTACCATAAGGATTGTTCCCTTGGTTTACAAAAGCCGCATTGACTTGTTTATTAGGTTCATTATGTACTTGTCCATGAGGACAATGAGAAGTAGAATGGAGAACACTAGAACGAGTCATACATGTTTCATTTGATGCACGATGAGAATGGTTAGGAAAGGAAGATACTTGGTTCACCGAGTTTTGGTTAATCAAAAATTAATCAAACCTTTGAGATAAAGACTTCATTTCGGCGGCTATTTCATTTTAATGTTCGACTTGATGTAAGCCTACACTCTTCCTACCATTCTTGGATGATAGTGTTCTATGCAAAGAATTTTCACTCATGCTTTCATAAAGACGCCATACGTCATCCTTATGCCTATCAATGTAAGAGTCACCCATGGAAGCATCAACCATACCCTTATAGTTGTCCGATAAGCTCTCAAAGAAGTATTGACCTAATTACCATTTGGGCATGTCATGATGTGGACACTTCCTAAGCAATTCATTGAAGCGTTCCCATGCCTCATGAAATGTTTCTCCATCCCCATGTGAAAATTCTCGAATTGAGGTCCTCATGGCATTGGTCTTAGAAACCGGATAGTACTTCTTCAAGAACTCTTGTTGCATTTCTACCCAAGAAGTGACTGAAAAAGGCCTAAGATTGTTAAACCAATACTTTGCCTTGTCTTTTAAGGTGAATGGAAAAAGTTTGAGTCTTAAAACCTCTTCCGGCATGTCCGTATATTTTACGGTGGAACATACTTCAAGAAACTCATCCAAATGCTTGTAAGGTTCTTCACTAGGAAGTCCATGAAAGTTAAGAAGCATTTGAATAGTTTGTGCTTTAATTTCATAATGATGTGCTCTAAATGGAGGCAATTAGATGCATGTAGGTGCATTGTATTCATTAGGTACATAGTGATCTCTCAAAGCAAGAGGTGGATTAGCTACTTGAGGTGCAACATGAACACCTTGGTTATGAATTCCTTGATTAATGATGGGAGGTTGTGGAGCATACTTTGGCCTTGGCATTCTATACGGAACTTGGCCTTGTTCTTGTGGTGGTTGGTGAATGAATGACCTAGGCATGCCTAATGGTACCTGTATGTTCTCATTGCGCACATTGGGATGAAGGATACCTTGTTGGTCTATGTGACCAATGTCATCAATATGGTCATCATTATGGTCATCCATTGAAAGATTGGCTCTATTTGAACTTCCTCTTCCCCTAGGATTTCTAACGATAGATTCAAGATGCAAATCAAGAGGGGCAAGAGTTGGTCTCAATGAACGACGCCCATGCATGCACAATACAAAACACAACAAACACAAAGAATGACAAACACTATGCCTTCACAACAATGCAATTAGACTTCTTCCACAAACATTAAATTCATACTCCCATACTTTAACTCAATGATGCAAGACAATAAAAAATAAGCCTCCACGTAGGCCGACGATTTAACTAAGGGATTGAGTAAAGAAAGTCTAACAAAGTCCTTTAGCATTTCAACTCCAAATTTTAAAGCTTAGCTTTGCAATTTTTTTTTTTTTTTTAAGTTTTTAGCATTTTTCCTTTCTTTGCTTGCTTGAATTGAATGCTCAATGGCTTCTTTGCTTGCTTCCTCTCCAACAATGCACCTAGTTAAGTAAAAACAACACAATAAGTAACCAAAAAGAAAAATAAAAATAAAGTAAAAACACGATCAAAAGAGTACTAATCCTAATCAATTCCACAAATACGACGTTGCCAAATCTAATCAACAAATCCATGGCAACGGCGCCAAAATTTGACGTGTTATGGCCGTTCCTTGTACGCCAAAATTGATGTAGTGAATGTGCGGTTCAAGAAAAGCCTTTTGGGTCAAGTTTAAATTTATAAAAACAATTACCAACACTACTACTAACGTAGTAAGGGTGAGTAGGGATCGTCCCAAGGGATTATGGGGATTGAGCAATGCCGGAGTTAATTGTGGAATCGCAATTAGGGCTAGTAGGTCGAGTGATCAAACAATTGGTTGGTTGGTTGATTAAAGAGCAACTAAATTAGACTAAGTAATTGAATGCAATGGAGAGTAAGTAAGAGAGAGAGAAGAGTCTTGGGGTTTAGAGATCACCACCAAGCAATGCATTTCTATATTATTGACAAGTGATTAATGAGGGCAATTAGGGTGTTGCAATATTGGTGTGTGTGTGTATTTAGTTGATTTAACAAGCAAGGATGACTAGTTAAGCATGTATTGTCTAAACATCATGTGAAAGGCACAATATATCTAAGCAATGAAGCATATATTGTCTAAACAACATGTGAAAGATACAATAAATCAAACCAAGTCATTAATCCTTTCATTAGGCTCACAATCCAAATACAACATAAGATTAGAGACATATGGTAATTGCATTCAAAAGCTTGGATCATCAAACAACAAGCATAGATTGTCTTCCCATTTAACACTACACTACAACTACAATACATCTGCACTGCTAGCATGAAAATAAACTAGGGGAGTGGCACAATCCATCAAGAGATAAGCATGAACCATCAAGAGAATCACAAAAGCATTCTTTTAAGCACAATGTTTTGACAATCTCTAAATCTATGGCATCAATACACATGGACATGCATCAATAACACAAAAGCTAGAGATGAGCACATGAAAATTAATTCTAGCATACATAGACATATGAATAGAATGAAATGATCAATTGGAAGCATTAAACCACATAAATCATTGAATAAACAAGATCTATATATATTAAAGTGTCAAAACATTAATTATAACACTAATCTCTCAATAATACTCAAGATTAAGATATAGAAAGCATGCTTGGGGCTAACTCTAGCCCCAAGAGGATGTCTAGCCACTCATGGTGATGATGCTCCAACCCCCAAGGGCTAACTCCATGGAAGAGGTTTGCTCCATGTTGATGAAGATCTCCAATGGTGTCTCTAGCCTCCTCCTCCTCTAAACTTCCTCTCCAAGAGATGATATGAAAAATAATGTTGGCTCCCTTTGAAAAAGCTATCCTTATCCTTATATAGGTATGTCAAAATGACACCCAAAATGAGCTAGGGTCGTGCACATAATATTCCCTAATGATTAGATAAAGGACAACTTTCAATGAGATGGAATTTTAACCTTTTCGTACTGGAGGAAGTTCGATCGATCGAAAGTAAGTGAGATCGATCGAACTTAGGCTGGATCGATCCAACTGGCTGAGCTTTTTGGAAAAAGACAAATCTGAGATATTTATGGGAGATATTTATGGGAAAAGGAAAAAAGTGGTTAGTGGGTGGTACAGCTGTGAATAGGATCAATCATTTGAATAAGGACAAAGGTGTTCGATCGATCGAAGAATGATGTTGGATCGATCAAATTTTTGGACTTAAGTGCTTTGGGTTAAGGCTTGGGTCTATCTTGAAGTGCTGAGATCGATCAATGTTTGATCGATCGAACCTTGGACTTGGATCGATCGAACTTGCTGCTTTGCTTCTTTCTTTCTCCACTTTGCTCCTTTCTTTGTTTAATCTCAGAATTGCTTCAATTAAGCTCTTATTTGGCTGAGTTAGCTTATTTTTGGGATAAGTGCCAGAAAATGGAGATAATACGAAATCAATCTAAAACGGTAAAGTAAGATAGATAAAGGTACTAGAATGCCTAAGCTTATGGGGTTTGAATACACATTTTTCAGTGTTCATCACTCCTTGTTGATGAAGAACTCCAATGGTGTCTCTAGCCTCCTCCTCTTCTCTTCTACACTAAGAATTGCCTCCAAAGTTGTGTCTACGAAATGCTAAGTATCTTTTCTCAAAAAGTGCATCATATTCCTTTTATAGGTAGGTCAAGTGACATGCCAAATGAGCTAGGGTTGTGCAAAAAATATTCTTTAATGATTGGATAGAGGACGAATTGAACAAGCTGGCTTTTTAACTTTTTCGCACTGGAGGAAGTTCGATCGATCAAACCTTGGACTTGGATCGATCGAACATTGCTGAGATCCATCGAACTGAGGCTGGATCGATCCAATTGGTTGAGCTTTTTGGGAAAAGACAAATTCGAGATATTTTGGGAGATATTTTTGGGAAAAGGAGAAAAATGGTCAGTGGGTGGTACAGCTGTGGATAAGATCAATCATTTGAATAAGGACAAAAGTGTTCGATCGATCGAAGGGTAGTGTTGGATCAATCGAACTTTGGACTTTATGCTTTGGGTCAGGGTTTGGATCTATCTTGAAGTGCTGAGATCGATCAGTGTTCGATCGATCGAACCTTAAAGTTGGATCGATTGAACTTTGCTGCTTCCCACATTTGGCTTCATTTGCTTCTTTCTTTCTCTACTTTACTCCTTTCTTTGTTTAATCCTAGAATTGCTTCAATTAAGCTCTTATTTGGCTAAGTTAGCTTATTTTCGGAATAAGTACCTGAAAATAGAAATAATACGAAATCAATCTAAAACGGTAAAGTAAGATAGATAAAGGTACTAGAATTCCTAAGCTTAAGGGGTTTAAATACGCATTTTTCAGCGCTCATCACACCCCTAAACTGAAATATTACTCTCTAGTTCCTAGCAATGAACTAGAGAGTAAAGGAATGAAATGAACAACTATACAAGTATGAATCTATAAAACAATAAATGGATAACGCCACTTTCGTAGGGAACACGATTGCACTTAGCATATGCAATAAGCCTTTTAAAACCCTAGGTTACCCCTAGTGGACGAGTGAAGTCTCGTGAGGGTTTCCAGAAACGGTACCCACAAACATTAGGCTCATTCTTTCAAAAGAGGTACCAATATTGCAAACAAGCATTGGGAGAAAACTACCTCAAGTATGCAATTTTTCAAATATTTCCAAGCAATTTCCCAAAATCTCAACATCAAGCAAGCAAGTATAGTCCTCCACACATCAAGAAAATGATCATGCAAATCAAAACAACTCTAGAATCCTTTTTTGAGTGGACCGGCATCAAGTGTGTTGTTATCTTAGCCAACTAGAGAAATGATCACATCCTTACCCTCAAACTAGTACACAAATCTAGTACCGATCATTAAGATAAAAAGTGGACCTTTTATTAGAGCTTTATTCATCTAGGTGCGCTTATTCTTTTCACTCGATATATATATTTTTTTTCGGATCAAAGATGGAAGCATGGTGTAATGTGTTGATCTATTAAGCTTTCTAGCGATTCATGAGGTCAAACGTTAGGTCAATGACTCCCAAACCAGATGGCTTTAGGGCAATAGGCATTCAAATACCCCTACGGACTTATAAGCTTAAATCAACTAGGCTACAAATCAAGACAACAACCATCTAATCATTTTTTTTTATTCAATTATTAACCTAGAGTTTGGGCCTTCCACCTTTCGGCGCGAGAAGTTCAGTGCTTGATGAGGCTAGAATCCTGGCTACTTAGTGAAAAGGGGTTGTTATCTACCTTTATCAAGAATGAAAGCTTTCAATGCACTACTAGCTTAATTGGGATATAACCAATTCAATAATCAATAAAGCATGTACCCCACAAATGGATGCTAGTGTGCGCCTGTGCTAGTGTAGAATCCTAGAATGAATCTCAAAATAATCACAAAATCAAGATGATGTGGACCATAAATACAAGCAACATATCAATCTTTCAAAAAATTTACTCCTAAATGGCTTCCACAAGGCATACAAGGAGTATTGGACTCTCAAGTCAAGCAATTTTTAAATTTAAGCAATATAGTCCTCAAAAGATCAAAATCATCGCTAGATATGGACCAATCATAGAAATATCCCTCAAATACATAAGTCATGCTCAAAATTATTTTGATATTTAAAGCTAACACTGTAAAGCACCATTCCCCCCAAACTTAAATGGCACAATGTCCTCAATGTGTAAAGAGAACAAAGGAAATAGTATACCAGTGCAACTAAGTAAGAATGATCGGGACTGAAGTATCCGAAGTGGGTGGCATGGCCCCCCCAAACTTGGGATGAACTGTGGTCCTAAAAATTGGCACTTGGATAAACTCATCAGATAACAAAATGGGATAATTAGTGCACAACGGATATTCAAGAGTAAATGGGATAACAGATAAAGAGATGAGAGAGGTATAAGGGTGGTCCTGAAAATCGGGTAAAACTCTCTCACTGAAGTCACTATGATACACCTGATGGAGTCAAACATACAGATATGAGAATATAATATATGACATCCATAGCAAAAACAAATATATAGAATAGATAAAGTGCAGGTACAACAAAAATATCAAAGCCGACAGACCGTCTGTAAAAATAATAGTACTGTATAGTGACAAAAATATAGATCAGAGATCAGAGAGCAGAGAGTGATCAAAAGATAAAAGGAACTGGGAACTCAGGATGATAAGGTAGGACTTACAGATCGGGCTTCGCGGATATCTCTGGATAGATCTCGGAACATAACCGCGACATCCGTACGGAAGGTAGCAAAATCAACTCTGTGGGCCGTAAGATCAGCTCGTATGGCAACAACAACATCCTCAAGAGTTTGCAGGCGTACTCCAAAGCCAGGGGTCAGATCTGGAGCCTCAGGTATAGATGAATCAGAAGAAAACTCCTGAGTCTGCTCCTGGTCGTGAATGGGCGACCCAGCTGGAGAATACTGCTCTGTAGCGTCTGCAAGGCGCTCTAAATCAATATCTATATGCTCGGCAGCTGGATCGACTGGTGCGTCGTCCGCTGTGGGATCTACTGCTGCTGTCTAAGCTGCTGCCTTTGCCTCCTTAGCCTCTAGCCCCTCTGCAGCCACTACCGCGTGGTCCTACAGTCTAGTAATAATGGCATTGTAGCTCATATTCTAGTCCTTCTTCAAGAAGTGACAGGAACCTCTCTCAGGATGCTCCCGAGGATGAATAGGGTAGCGCTGGTCAATCAAAATCTGGGTGATGAGGTGGCCGAATGGGAGAGACTTAGCCTGTCCGGGTATCTCTTTGCAATATACTCATCAAATAGCTTCCTCATCATGCTCCAGATGAGCGCGGGAATGGACACCCAGTGGCCCGTGTAGACGGCGTAGAGGGCTGTCAAATAATCTCCCCTCCTCTGAATCTTGTGCCCTGCCATGTAGATGCTCTGGAAGAGCACGAAATCGAAAAACCATAGGTCATCTGGAAGGAATGTCCGGGTGGCGAAAGTCTCGCCGGCGGCATGGTGACCTGTGAGAAACACTGCCATATCGGCATAAGAAAGCCTGTATAGCCTCGGATATGTCTCCTGAAGCTCTGGAAGACAGTGGTGTGGGCAGTGGCAAGAGCGGGCTAGTGAGTCCACTGTGATAGTGATCTGATAGCCATCTATAATAGTGACCAGCTCTGCTGTGGTACGCGGGGATGGTCAGAGGTTCTAGAAGAACAACCGTACCAGCCGCAGGTAGACTGGCTCTATGACTGGGGCAAGAATAGCTGCAAGGCCCCTTTGAATGATATCGTGGTAAGCTGATTAGGTCAGCACCGATCTGGAGAAAAAGGCTATGTCGAACACTGACTCATGGTCGACTGCCATATGCGCATATCTAGGCATGGGCCTATCACGCTCCTGGGCTGGCTAAGCTGGCTGAGCTAGCTGGTGTGGTGGAGATGGTATTGGTGAATGCTCAGCGCCAGCATGTAGTGGAGATGGTAATGGTGTAATGCCGGATGAGCCGCAAAGGTGGATGGAATATGATCAGCCACTGCCTCAACACATATTTTAAGCTTAAGTATGATTTGTTGCCGGGGATTCATCAACATAGTTTTTGATTTGCATGATCATTTTCTTGATGTGTGGAGGACCATATTTGCTTGCTCGATGTTGAAATTTTGGGAGATTGCTTAGAAATGTTTGAAAAATTGCATACTTGAGGTAGTTTTCTCCCAATGCTTGTTTGCAATATTGGTACCTCTTTTGAAATAATGAGCTTAATGTTTATGGGTATCATTTCTGGAAACCCTCACGAGACTTCACTCGTCCACTAGGGGTAACCTAGGGGTTTAAAAGGCTTGTTGCATATGCTAAGTGCAATCATGTTCCCTACGAAAGTGGCGTTATCCATTTATTATTTTTTTTAGATTCATACTTGTATAGTTGTTCATTTCATTCCTTTACTTTCTAGTTCATTGCTAGGTACTAGCAATATTTAAGTTTGGGGGTGTGATGAGCGCTGAAAAGTGCATATTTAAACCCCTTAAGCTTAGGCATTCTAGTACCTTTATCTATCTTACTTTCCCATTTTAGATTGATTTCGTAGTATTTCCATTTTCAAGCACTTATCCCGAAAATAAGCTAACTCAGCCAAATAAGAGCTTAATTGAAGCAATTCTGGGATTAAACAAAGAAAGGAGCAAAGTGGAGAAAGAAAAAAGCAAATGAAGCCAAAGGTGGGAAGCAGCGAAATTCGATTAATCCAACTTCAAGGTTCGATCGATCGAACACTGATCGATCTCAGCACTTCAAGATAGATCCAAACCTTGCCCCAAAGCATAAATTCCAAAGTTTGATCGATCCAACACCACCCTTCGATTGATTGAACACTTTTGTCCTTATTCAAATGATTGATCTTATCTAGCTGTACCACCAACTAACCACTTTTGTCCTTTTCCCAAAAATATCTCCCAAAATATCTCAAATTTGTCTTTTCCTAAAAAGCTCAACCAATTGGATCGATCCAACATTAGTTCAATAGATCTCAGCTAGTTCGATCGATCCAAGTCCAAGGTTCGATCGATCGAACTTCCTCCAGTGCGAAAAAGTTAAAAAGCCAGCTTATTCAATCCGTCCTCAATCCAATCATTAGAGAATATTCTTTGTACGACCCCAGCTCATTTTGTGTGTGACTTGACCTACCTATAAAAGCAATATGATGCACTTTTTGAGGAGGATACTTAGCATTTGGTAGATACAACTTTGGAGGCAATTCTTAGTGTAGAAAAGAGAAGGAGGAGGCTAGAGACACCATTGGAGTTCTTCATCAACAAGGAATAGATCTCAACCATGGTGTTAGCCCTTGAGGGTTGGAGCAACATCACCATGAGTGGCTAGACATCCTCTTGGGGCTAGAGTTAGCCCCAACCATGCTTTCAATATCTTAATCTTGTGTATTATTGAGGGATTAGTGTTGTAATTAATGTTTTGACACTTTGATATATATAGATCTTAATTGTTCAATGATTCTTGTAGTTAAATGCTTTCAATTGATCATTTCATTTTATCCATTTGTTTATGTATGCTAGAATAGATATTCATATGCTTGTCTCTAGATTCTGTGTTATTGATGCATGTCTATGTGTATTGATGTTATAGATTTAGAGATTGTCAAAACATAGTGCTTAATGGAATGCTTTTGTGATTTTCTTGATGGTTCATACTTGTTCGTTGATGGATTGTGCCTCTCCCCTAGTTTATTTTCATGCTAGTAGTGTAGATGTAGTGTAGTTGTAGTTTAGTGTTAAATGGGAGGACAATCCATGCTTGTTGTTTGATGATCCAAGCTTTTGAATGCAAGTAACATATGTCTTCAACCTTGTGTTGTATTTGGGTTGTGAGCTTAATGAAAGGATTAATGACTTGTTTTGATCTATTGTGCCTTTCACATGTTGTTTAGACAATATATGCTTCATTGCCTAGATATATTGTGCCTTTCATATGATGCTTTGACAATACATGCTTAACTAGTCATCCTTGTGTGTTGAAATATTGGTGTGTGTGTGTGTGTTTGGTTGATTCAACAAGCAAGGATGACTAGTTAAGCATGTATTGTCTAAGCATCATGTGAAAGGCACAATATATCTAAGTAATGAAACATATATTGTCTAAACAACATATGAAAGGCACAATAGATCAAAACAAGTCATTAATCCTTTCATTAAGCTCACAATCCAAATACAACATAAGGTTGAAGACATATGCTACTTGCATTCAAAAGCTTGGATCATCAGACAACAAGTATGGATTGTCCTCCCATTTAACACTACATCTACACTACTAACATAAAAATAAACTAGGGGAGAGGCACAATTCATCAAGGAATAAGTATGAACCATCAAGAAAATCACAAGAGCTGTGACGACCCTGGTTTTAGGCCAGCGTGTCCTGTGATGAATCGAAGATTGACCCGATAATGGATCCGATATGTGGAAGCGAAAACAGAAAACAAGACTCTAAGAAGTCAAAATGACCTTCCATGAGGTCGTGGAACTCAATGAGAACTGACGCGAAGCAAAAGACCAAAAATATGACAAATAAGCCCCCAGGGGCAAAATAGTTATTTCTAAAAACTGTGGACTCGGGTGCCACCGAGCACACTGCTGGAAGGACAACGAAAAACTAATCAAGATGGACTCAAGAATCAATTGATTCGGAGTCCGGGTGAAGAAAATATGAAACTCCAAAGTTTCATAAAATCAAACTTTTGGATTTGAAATCAATGCGGCAAGGGTATTTAACAAGGGGTAAAATAGTCTTTTCAGATATAATTGGATGCAACCATTCATACCGTTGGATAGATAAGCAAAATTTAATAAACTTAGACTCAAAAATCACTTGATTTGGAGTCCGGATGATGAAGATATGAAGCCTCAAAGTTTTAAAAAAATAGACTCACTTTTCGGGTCAAAAATCTGGGTATGAATAGTGTTGTAACAGCAAGGCACATTTGATTTTTTTCCCAGAACTGAGGCTATGAACGGATCCTTAAACGAGTTTTTCTGGAAAAACACGAAGAAGAAACCCCCCTTAAAATCATGTTTTCTACCCGACATCATGGAAGAAACAAAAAAGAAAACATGATGTAAAGCCCTTAAAATGCCCCTTGAACAGCATAGGTCAAGATGGACCCAAAAAGCTACTACATGAAATTTTTCAGAATCTGCCCACAACTGAGAGCAAAAACGGGCTAGAAGATGAATTTTTCTGGAAAAACACAAAGAAGAAACCTCCCTCAAAATTGAGTTTTCTACGTGGCTCTTAAAAGAATTCAAAAAAAATGCAATGTAGAATGCCCGAAATGCCCCTCCATGAAATCTGGTCATGGAGGTATAAAAAGTTGATAAAAAAAAAAACAGAAAGCTGAACTTTACGATCGATTTCTGGCACCAAAACGACATTTTCTGGAAAAACACAAAAAAGAAACCCCCCCTAAAATCATGTTTTCTAAGCGACCACATCAAAAGAAGAAAATAAAACTAATATGAAAGGTCCAGAATGCCCCTAGATCAGATTACGCAAAAAAAGTGCGAAATGAATTCACAAGAGGCTCAAAACACAAACGATAAGGTTTTGCACGGAAACGACCATGCACACAAGCGTAACTTACCTATTTGGACGTGCTACAATGGTCCACGACTTAAAAATACCGCCGATACAAAATCCGACCCCCCAACGGGCAAAAAGGCAAAAATGGAACTTGGAATGAAAACTCGGAATCCAAAAATACAAAACGGGATCAAATGACCTTTTGGCCCCTGGCCACACTTCAAACATGATTTATAAGACCCTATGAAAGAATGAAAACGGAATTCCCACACCCGATGCAACCATGGTGAGACAATGACTCGGCGTTTTTCCATATTTTCCTAATATTTCAAGAAGTTAGAAGTTACAAAAAATTCAATATACATGTCAATGGCCTCCCGCCTCATCTCATACATGTTGAATACATTGAAAGGAGTGCACTTAAGTACACATTACATACATGGAATCAAAGAATACAAGTTTTACATATAAACCTACAAAATGACATTTCATGCTAACATTTGTATGAAATGGAAACTTGAAAGCTACACGACATCCAAGGAATGCTAAGCATCACAAACCAAGTCTTCTTACCTGAAATATGGCCCAATAACGTAGGGGTGAGCAACATAAAGCTACTCATAAGAGATGAGCATGCATCGACTTAGCATTTTATAATTTTATCACCTTAAGGTGAAACATGTCAAAGGGGCTAATGCCACCTAACGTCTATGTCAAAGTGAGACTCAGGGCGCATCCTAAGCTATCATGGAGCATAAGCAACAAGAATCATGATACATATACACATATGAAATAAGTCAAGTTTGGGATAATCCAAAGAACACGATAAGAAAATAATGAAATATAAGGGTCACATTATCAATGCAATTTACATGATTGGAATTAAACCAATTAACACGATGAGAATTATACGCAGAATCAAGAACAAGGCATAATATCTATGCAAGTATACAAGGATGGAACATTCCATATAACATGACAATAAGTATGCTCGGACATATGTTAACAAGAATTACATTATCGATGCAATTAACATGACAAGGAGTATACTTGAAATCACGAATAGGGCATAATATCTATGCAATGAAACAAGATTGGAGCATTTCACATAACACGACAAGTTTAAATTTTCAAGGAATAACAACTTGAAATTTAAAGAGTGAAATCAACCAATGTGGAAACTCGGATATCGCCCGGATTAAAACCGTACTCTTGAGATCACTTTAGGGCTACTAACCCATGGGTACCTTTCCCCTAGTGCGCACTATAGTTGTAGGAGGACATTCCCCCGTACTAGAACCAAATCCTAGCCATGTCAATTCTTGATTGATATCCCAAGTCCCAAAATCAACAAGTTGTGCAAGTCAAGATTGTATCAAAATACAAGTAATGCATTAAACCACATTCCATGCACAACTAGGATTTTGGAACATATAAGTCATGCCCTAAGTTCATCGACTATAGTGGCATGTGAAATGTCAAGAATTCATAGTATGTATCTACATACATTATAACCAAGATACAAAGCATAAGAGATTCATTGAAGTAAATATACCACAAGTATAAGATACATGATTCAAGTACTTACTAAGCAACACATGTGTAAGTAAACCATTCCAAGACAAATGAGCAAGTTCATTAAATACATTAATGAAACCAAGATACAAGGGATCACGATGCTTGATAAATAGGTAATAGTTAATGAAATTCAAGCCAAGTTCACAAGTTTAACAAGAATTCATATCAAGGCATGATTAACTCGATGGAAGCATACAAGGAAATTTAATCTACTTAAGGGATTAAATTGTCAAGATTACAAGGCAAGTCCAATGTCAAGTTACAAGTTCACTTCATACTAGATACAACCAAGTGATTTAAGTTCCATACAAAGGAAATAAATAAATATAAGTTTCAAAACTTATCCGATTATTCTCAATTTGATACACGTGAAGGAACTTGTCAAGGAAAGCATGAATTCCAAGTTAGAAACTTAATCGAGACTAATGAGCTATTAAATGGATTTTAATTATTTCATTTAATTAAAATCTCTAAGTTTTGAAATTCATCCTAATGATCTCAAATTTAAATATGTTATACAACATACCAAGACATGATTTAAAAACGCGACACAAGTGAATTCCATGCGATAAATGGCCATGAGCATTAAACTTTAATACTAGAAAAATAATAAATGATAGATTTCAAAACCTAACCAAATATTCTAGATTTAATATATGTGAAACCATATAGCATGCATACCAAGAATGTCAAGTCGGAATTCCAATGGGGTGAATAGTACACCCGGAATAAATTAATTAATCAAATTAATTAAATATTACTAGATTTCAAAACAATTCCAATTTCTCTCAATTAAATCTATGTTGAAGAGCATGCTAGGGCCTAATATAATATGCTAACACATATTGATTTCAAGCTAGTTAAAGCCATGTGAATTAATCTTTCACCTAAGATAAATATTAAATAAAAGCTTTAGTACTTATTTAAATGCTCTAAATTTAAGACACGACAATGAGCATATCATGGGGTAATATAATATCATGCTACATGGTTAAACCAAGTCACGAGCAACCGGGAAAATTAGATCCCGTACAAGAAAAATAAATAATAAAATCTCTAGATTTTATATTTAATCATGCAAACAAGTAGTATAAGCATCACAAGCATGCTATATAACAAGAATTTAAACCTAGAACATCCCCTATCTCAATTTGAGATGAAAATCTTAAATCCCCACCGAAACGAAAGTGCTCCGAATCCGACGATACCGAAAGGTTTTGTCGGGGACAACACTGTGAACAAGAATCCGCAAGAAGCCCCATAAAAATCCCAACTTCACTCCAAACCCAAACTCAAAAAATCATCAGAAATGGATTCTAATAAGGGCATAAGATACGCGGTGTCAAGACAAGCATTAAACGTTAAGGCTGAAGACTTTTCATCAAAGAAAAGTGAACAAAAAGAGGAGAGAGAAGACTGCAGCCATGGAAGGCTGTGGGATCTGGTCCAGAACGTGTGGGGAAGAAGAGGAAAATTATGTTTTAATTTTTCAAATGCCCTATTTATAGAAAATCACAAAAAGTGCCCCGAAAGGGCCTTGCCAGGTCTGGAAAAGTGGATTTTAAGCAGACACACTCAAACGGTAAAACTCTATGAACAAAAAAGATTCAAAATGAGAAAATATGAATAACGAAAGAAACGGCGTCGAAAACTGAGTCCCGAGCAGCAAGTTATGCCCTGAACAAGTTCGGCGGTAATAGGGGCCAGAAATTCCTAAAACTGGGGAAAACGACCAGAAGGAAATTCTAAGAGTCCACGACTTGACGAAATGTAAAAATGAATCATGTACAAGGATCCAGGCTCCAGACAAGACATTTTGCAATAACTTTTGTTAATTGCATAATGGCCCCTACAAAAAGGGTTAACTGCGAAACTACCCCAGAATGAAAATATCTTCCAAAAGATATTTTCTTAGATACTCCTGAAATAAAATATCTTCAAAAGATATTTATGAAAAACACCCCAAGAAATGAAAAAGATTACGAAGAATTGTGTATCCATGCCCCTATGGGCACCGAGAGCAACCAGAGTACTTTCTTGAAAAAGTAAAGATACGTATTTCGAGAAAACCACTCAAGATGAAGGCACGTGAAGTCAAAAACTAACTCTGAGCATGAGAAGTGAGGTTGTGCCAACAATGTGACAAATGGGATAAAGGACGAAATAGGGAAAAGGACGAAACAGGGAAAAGGACGAAAGCCCCATAGTGTCGAAAAATGAAAAATGTGAAAATGAGTCGGTCCTCAAAAGAAGTTGTCAATCCACGGAAAAGAGTCTTAGGAACCAATTTCGAGCACTCAAGATGACACTAAGCGACATGAAACAGAGCTCAGAAAAGAAAATTAAACGAACAAAATTCATTCATAAAATTTCAGGAAAAAGGAAAGGAAGGCAAATGACCAGGTCGTTACAAAAGCATTCCATTAAGCACTACGTTTTGACAATCTCTAAATCTATAACATCAATACGCATAGACATGCATCAATAACACAAAATCTAGAGACAAGCACATGAACATCTATTCTAGCATACATAGACATATGGATATAATGAAATGATCAATTGAAAGCATTTAATCACATAAATCATTGAAAAATCAAGATCTATATATATCAAAGTGTCAAAACATTAATTACAAAACTAATCCCTCAATAATACACAAGATTAAGGTATAGAAAGTATGCTTGGGGCTAACTCTAGCCCCAAGAGGATGTCTAGCCACTCATGGTGATGCTCCTCCTACCCACAAGGGCTAATTCCATGGAAGAAATCTACTCCTTGTTGATGAAGAACTCTAATGGTGTCTCTAGCCTCCTCTTCTTCTCTTCTACACTAAGAATTGCCTCCAAAGTTGTATCTACCAAATGTTAAGTATCTTTTCTCAAAAAGTGCATCATATTCCTTTTATAAGTAGGTCAAGTGACACACCAAATGAGCTAAGGTCAAGCAAAGAATATTCTCTAATGATTGGATAGAGGACGGATTAAACAAGCTGGCTTTTTAACTTTTTCGCACTGGAGGAAGTTCGATCGATCGAACCTTGGACTTGGATCGATCGAACATTGCTGAGATTCATCGAACTAAGGCTGGATCGATCCAACTGGTTGAGCTTTTTGGGAAAAGACAAATTCGAGATATTTTAGGAGATATTTTTGGGAAAAGGAGAAAAGTGGTTAGTTGGTGGTACAGTTGTGGATAAGATCAATCATTTGAATAAGGACAAAAGTGTTCAATCGATCGAAGGATCATGTTGGATCGATCGAACTTTGGACTTTATGCTTTGGGTCAAGGTTTGGATCTATCTTGAAGTACTGAGATCAATCAATGTTCGATCGATCGAACCTTGCAGTTGGATCGATTGAACTTTGCTGCTTCCCACCTTTGGCTTCATTTGCTTCTTTCTTTCTCCACTTTGCTCCTTTATTTGTTTAATCCATAATTGCTTCAATTAAGCTCTTATTTGGCTGAGTTAGCTTATTTTCAGAATAAGTGCCTGAAAATGGAAATAATACGAAATCAATCTAAAATGGTGAAGTAAGATAGATAAAGGTACTAGAATGCCTAAGCTTAAGGGGTTTAAATATGCACTTTTCAGTGCTCATCAATCTCAGACCTTTATTTTGCTTAATTTTGTTTATGTTTTTGAAATGCAACACATCAAACAATCTTTCTTTCTAAGTTAAAATAGTATTAATTGAAGGTTTGATAAACCACCATAGTCCCTGAGGTTTGACACCCTCTAAGTAGCCCTATTCTACAAAGGATTCGTTCTATTGCGAGTGGTATTTTATTATTAACATTGTCAACCACACATCAATGTCTACCTTCGGTACTTCTACCTGAGGCAGACTCCTCATATTTTTATTCTCGGTACTCTTTTGTGCCTTAGAGGATTTGGATAAGTGATATCTGCCTTTAGTACTTCTATCCGAGTCAGACTCCTCAGATTTTCTTTTATCATCGGCACTCTTTTGTGCCTTAGAGGATTTGGATAAGTGATGTCTACCTTCGATACTTCTACCAGAGGCAGACTCCTCAGATTTTCTTTTATCCTCGGCTCTCTTTTGTGCCTTAGAGGATTTAGATGAGTGATGTCTGCCTTCAGTACTTCTACCTGAAGCAGACTCCTCAGATTTTCTTTTATCCTCGACACTCTTTTGTGTCTTAGAGGATTTAGATGAGCTATGTCTGCCTTCAGTACTTCTACCCGAGGCAGACTCCTCAGATTTTCTTTTATCGTCAACACTCTTTTGTGCCTTAAAGGATTTGGATGAGTAATGTCTACCTTCGGTACTTTTACCTGAGGCAGACTCCTCATATTTTATTTTATTCTCGACACTCTTTTGTGCCTTAGAGGATTTGGATGAGTGATGTCTGCCTTCCGTACTTCTATTTGAGGCAGAATCCTCAAATTTTCCTTTTTTTCTCGGCAGTCTTTTGTGCCTTAGAGGATTTGGATGAGTGATGTCTGCCTTTAGTACTTCTACCCAAGGCACATTCCTCGGATTTTTTTTTATCCTCGGCACTCTTTTGTGCCTTAGAGGATTTGGATGAGTGATGTTTGCCTTTGGTACTTCTACCCGAGGTAGACTCCTCAGATTTTCTTTTATCCTCGACACTCTTTTGTACCTTAAAGGAGTTTTATAAAAATTTAACTTTCGGCTTCTTGCAATTTTTTTTTTTTTTTTTTTTTTTTTTCCAGCATTTTGACACCACATGTAATATTGCTGCATAGTTAGGCTATTTGGCACTTCACTTGGGGATCGGTCTTTCTTGTAATGCAAATAAACCAAACCTAAATATTATTAATCAATATACTAACATGGAGCAAATATAAATGATTGATAAATAAATAAATAACTATTTATAATCATCTATATAAATAAAATTATCAGAAGTATGCAAAATAACTATACATAATATATACATATTGCTTGAAAGAAAGAATTTCAAGAACTTCATGTGTATCATAATTGAATATATAATTGGGAATTTCAACTAAAAGTACGTATTTACTCCCTCAATCACATATATGATATGTGATAAGTGCTCAAATGTTGCACATTTTAGCACCTAAGCTAGGGTATTTTAGTTCATTCATCTATCTTACTTTCTTGTTTTAGTTCTAATTCTTATTTTTGTCTATTTCAGGTCAATAAGGTTTAAACGGGCTAAAAATAGCCTATTAAGCCCCTCTTTGGAGTTAAGAAGAAAATCCAAAAAAAGTCTAAAAATTTGCCCTGGAGTAGTCTCGATCGATCGAAGATTCATCCATGATTGATCGAAGGTTGGCGATCCTTCGAAGCCACGTCAGCAAAGGGATAAGACTGCCACCTCATCGTTCGACCAAATTAGCGATCGATCGAAGCTTTTGGCAATCGACGCAGTGCCACGTTAGCGCCAGCTAAGCAGATAAGGTTGCCAGTTGTTAAGATAAGCATGCCATGTTATTCACGATCGATCGAAGATATTCTCGATCCATCGAAGACCCTCTCAATTGATTAAAATCCTACTAGCAGTGAGCTGTTTAATTCCCGAGCACGCCCGAATTCCACCTAACTTTTGGCTGCAGGATTAGACCAATGAAATGGTTATTTTCTGACTTGTTGTCTACACAAAGGGGCTTGTATTTAAATCAAATTGAACCATTTTGTTAGGGTTCTTAATTTTTTTAGCTAGTTTTTACATAGATTAGACATAGTTTCTCTCTCTAGAGATTAGGGTTTTTGAGCAAGAGAAGGGGCAAGAAAAGAGCAAAAAGATGAATTCAACCATGAAGATAGCCCTTGAGGGTTACAAGACAACATCCATGAGTGGCTAGATCCTCCTCTTAGAGCTTGAAAAAACCCCTAGTCTTGCCTTCTAAATCTCTAGCTCTTTGATATTTTTGGAGATTTTTGTTGTAAATAATGTATTGACCTTTTGATTTAATAAATCTTGTGATTTATATGATTCAATTCTTCCAATTAATCTACTAATTTTATTTACATGTCTATTTGTGATGAAATGGATGGTTATATCTCTACATTAGATTCTATAAATTTGATGTATGTCTATGTGTGTTTGAATTGTGAATCTAGTGATGGTCATGTATAGTGCTTATTGGTTACACTTATGATTGATTTGATGGGTTGTGCTTATGCTTGATGGATTGTTCTACTCCTCTAGTTAATTAGTTTAATTTCCTTGTCATTAGTATAATTGTAGTGTAATTGCATTTAAATTACTAGATAGGTAGACAATCCATGCTTGTATGTGATGATCCATGCTTATTATCACATGGTGTGCATTTCTCTAGATTGTTGTGTGCTACAATTGTGGTTCTATTGGATGGTTAATGTCTCAACTTGAAGGGCTGTGCTACACACTAGCCTAAGTAGACAATTCACACTTATTTAGTCATCCATGCTCGTTGTTTCAATTGTTGGCACACACTTGGTTTACAAAATTGAATTTCCCCAAATTTGTCAAAGACTAGTGGTTTAGAACAAGAACTTAGCGGTAATTCCAATGCCCTAAGACCTCTCTCCTAGTCTTTTACCATAATCATATTTTAGCTTGTTTACATTGCATACTTCTATTTCAATAGTAGTTTCATTAAACCAACCAACCCTCTCCTTGATCATTCGACCTACTAATCCGAATTTGATTCCAAAATATGCTTGTGGTCTCTTGGGACGATCCCTACTCTATATGCTACATTAGTAGTAGTAGTAGTAGTGGTTTTATAAATTTAAATTTGACTAAAGGCTTCTTAAACCACACTCTCCCAATTTGACAATTGTGAAGCGACTAACAATTACGTGGTTAAGTTTTGGCACTATTGCCGGGGTTTGTCAACGTCGTATTTAGAATTTAAATAGGAATTAGTACTCTTTTGATCCTTGTTTTTACTTTTGATTTTTGTTTTCTTACTTGTTACTTGTCAATTAGGTACTTGGAGCAAAAGAAAGCAAACATTGGACCTTGAAGCAAGCATAAAAAAATCTTGAAGTTGCTAAAGTTGCTTCGGAACTTTGTGAGCTTATCTTAAACTCTTTTACTTAATTGAACATCAGCCCGTGTGGAGGCCATTAATTCTTATATTGTTCAAAGTATGAAAGTACGGGAACAATGTATGTGGAGGCTTATTGATGATTGATTGCTTGTTGTTATGGAGGAAAAGTGTTGATAGTTGTTGATATTTGTTTTTGTTGTTGCTTATTTGTGCATGATTGGTAAATGATCACTTAATCCATCTCTTGTTTCGTTGAATCCTAATATTGAATCCGTTGTTCGTAATCAAAGGGGTAGAGGTACTTCTAGTGCTAATCTTTCCACTTTTGATCACCCCATTACATCAATGGATGATCATGTTGAGGATCTCGGTCATGTTGACCAACAAGGAATCTACTATGCACCCTAACATTATACAACAACATGATAACATGCACGTTCTTTTAGGAATGCCTAGACCACTTGTTCCTCAACCACCAATTGGCCAAGTTCCACTTGGAATGCCAAGGCCACTCTTTGTGCCACCACCTCCCATAGGTCAAGTTAATCTTGGAGCTCAAGTAGGGCAACAAGCCCAAAACCCTCCCATGGTCTTGAAAGATCACTATGTGCCAAATGAATAAAATGCACCTACATGCATCCGGCTTCCTAATTTTAGAGCGCACCATTATGAGATCAAACCTCAAACCATTCAAATGTGTCCAAATTTCTATAGGTTAAGCAATGAAGAA
Source organism: Cornus florida (assembly GCF_030987335.1). NCBI lineage: Eukaryota > Viridiplantae > Streptophyta > Magnoliopsida > Cornales > Cornaceae > Cornus > Cornus florida. Next base: position 71,355,410 of record NW_026775578.1, read on the forward strand.
CCCTACAAACACTTGGATGAGTTTCTTGAAATGTGTTCCACCGTGAAATACATGGACATGCCAGAGGAGGTTCTAAGGTTGAAACTCTTCACATTCACTCTTAAAGATAAAACCAAGTATTGGTTTGCCAACTTGAGGACTCTTACCATAACATCTTGGGCGGAGATACAACAAGAGTTTCTAAAGAAGTATTACTGCCCCTCTAGAACCAATGCCATGAGAACTTTAATTTGTGAATTTTCACAAGGGGATGGGGATATTCTACATGAAGCTTGGCAAAGATTGAATGATTTGCTTGTGAAGTGTCCACACGATGACATTTCTAAATGGCAATTGGTGCAATACTTCTATGAAAACCTATCGAAAACCCATAAGGGAATGGTAGATGCTTTAATGAGAGGTTCTTACTTAGACAAGCATGAGGAAGACATATGGCGACTATTTGAACGTATGAGTGAAAATTCTATGCATAGATCGCTATCCTCTCGCAATGGTCGGAATTCTAATGTAGGAGGGAAAAAAAAACTCTAACTTATGTCAAGATGATAGTTCTAATGACATTGTCGCCGAAGTGAAAACTTTAACTCAAAGATTTGACCAATTCTTGGCCAATTAAAATTCGGCTCATCAAGCATCTTCCTCTTGCCATCATCATCATTCTAATGAGACTTGCATGACATGTTCTAGTGTGCTTCATAATATTTCCAATTATCCCCATGGACATGTGCAAAGTGAGCTACATGAACAAGTCAATGCCGCTTTTGCAAATCAAGGGAACAATCCATTTTCAAATCAATACAATCCGGGTTGGAGAAATCACCCAAACTTTTCTTAAAAGAACCAAGGAGATGGTGCAAACCCTCCTCAAAATCAAAGTGGTTTCCAAGCGAAGTATGTTCGCCCTCCTTTGCAAAATCAAAATGCTTAAGGTTATCGTCCATCTTATCCATCTCTAAATGTGAATCAATATTCTCATCATCAAAGTTCTAATCCTCAATCTTATTCTCAAGGTTTATCTAGAAGTTTCACTTTTGAGGAAAAAGTTTCGTCGTCTTTGGGAAGTTTGGAGGCCAATACTCAATTGCTTCATTCCCATTCTTAATCCACTGCAAAGCTAGAAACCAAGTAAGGCAAATAGCTAGCACATTGAATGCCAAAAAGAAGCAAAAATTGCCTCTTAATCCCATGCCTAAGCCATAATTTATGGTGGAGACAACTCCCTCATCGGGATGTCCCCAACATGAGCAAGTTATGGTAGTTACTACCTTGAGGAGTGGGAAAATGATTGACAATCAAGTTAAAGTCCCTAGTGAATAGAGTGAACCAGTGCAACCAAGTGTTGACACCCGTCCCCTTTCTAATCATATTCCTTCTTCACTTAGGCAAAGTGTTCACGTTGAAGAACCATCATCATCTAGTAATCTTGAAAGCCCTATGAGCCAAAGGCTCCATTCCCGGATGCTTTAAAAGCTTCCTCATCTTTGGAAGGACAACAAGGGAAAGTTAATGAAATGATTGAAGTGTTTAGGCAAGTTAAAATCAATCTTCCTTACCAATAGGCATGTGGCCTAGCAATACAAGGCTTCTACTTTCCAAAAGGAGGTCAGGGATTCGAACCTCAGTGGAGGCAATATATGTGAGTCCCAACTAGGAAAAAAAAATCAATCTTCCTCTACTTGACACCATCCATCAAATACTGGCTTATGCAAAGTTCTTGAAGGACTTATGCACATAAAAGAGGAAAAACAAAAGTCAAGCACCTAGGAAAGTTTTGCTAACCAAGCAAGTTAGTTCCCTTTTGTAGCATAACACTCTCCCCAAGTTCAAAGATCCCGGTTCACTTACCACTTCTTGCACCATTGGTGACCATGTCATCAATAAAGCTCTCTTGGATTTAGGGGCGAGTGTGAACCTTCTTCCATATTCGGTATATGTTCAATTGGGTTTGGGTGATTTAAAGTCTACGTTGGTAGTTTTGTAACTAGCCGACCGCTCCATTAAAAAACCCTGGGGTATTATTGTGGATGTGTTGATGAAAATTGATAAATTCTTTTTCCCGATTGATTTCGTTGTTATAGACACAGAACCAGTTGCCAATCCGAAAAGTCAAATTCCCGTTATCCTCGGCTATCCTTTCTTGGCTACCGCCAATTCCAACATAAATTATAAGACGGGTGTAATGAAGATTTCTTTTGGCCATATGAAAGTGAAGTTGAATATCTTCAATCCAACCCCTAACTCATTTGATAAACATGAAGAGGTTAGTGTTATGGAAAAAATTGTTGAAAATGTTGAAATTCCACCTCTTATTGATGTACAAAAATCAAGTGTTTTGCCTACCAATGAGTCTTCTCACGAAGTTGTTTCAAAAATCAAATGAACAAGTTAAATGAGGTCTATCTAACTAATTCTAATAACTACACAAAAATCGAAGTGGTTATAAGGACTTTGGTTATGAATCCCACAAATTACCCATCATCGGCTTAAATGAAATCTAACACTGTCTCACTAAAACACGAATAACTCCCATTGAGATTTGATTCTGAGAATAGCATTGGTACTGTTGATTATATGACTCAAAATCCTAAAATATAGGCTCAAAATGAAGGAGATATGACCGTCCGAAGTCTACGCAACAAAACTATTCCAAGAACTGAAAAAGAGGTATGTTCCAAGAAGGATCAGCAATCCGAACCTACATTATCAGCCGGCTGAAACTGCATCATCAGCTGGCTGACAGCCCTTGTCAACCAACCGAAATGACCTCTCAAGCTTGCAAATTCACTGCCTAAGTCAAAAATGGCCTATCAGCTGACTGACAGATGTTTTCAGCCAACCGAAAAACCAGATAGCAGAAAAAAATATCTGCTACATACTATGAAAACTGAGCTCGGTCCAATTCGAATCCCACACATGCATCCCAAGTGACCGAAAACAGATTTCAAAGCATCCTAAGGTGTTATACAACCTCCCATAACAAGGAAAATCATTGAAAGTGTGTGTATCATGCTTAAGTGCAGAATTTAGCCCAAAAGAACATGATTTGCAAAAGATGGCTCCAATGCCTCATTTCGCCCATATACATTGGTCCAAAACAACAATTAAGAGTTGTGTGAGTTTATGAACATACTAACAAACGTAATATACATATTGAAATGTATTACAACGGCTTACAGCCTCATTACATGTCAAATATCCAAAATCATGTTCCAAAGGTCCATAATTACAAAACTACATCAAAATAAGCATGCTAAACACTTTGCATGCATTCAAAAGGTGTGTGTTTCCATAACATAAGTCCACAACACACTAGGGATGATATGCATCCAAGAATAGCACTTCTTTACCTGAAAAATCACATAATCAACTAGTGTGAGTAAATTTGAATTACTTCGTAGGATGATGCATATTGCGTATAACCTAAAGTTTCAAAGCCTTTGCAAGCGTAATATAGACAAGTACATGTGGATCATGCCTCCTAACGTCTAGTTTCAAGGTGAAGCTATGGAATCATCCTAAAACTTTGCCTCCTAATGTCTAGTTTCAAGGTGAAGCTATGGAATCATCTTAAAAATAACTTTGAAGCAATATAAACCAAATCCACAATATGAAAATGTGCTTTAAAAAATTGGGACGTCCAATACCAAAATCACACATGTGATAACATATAACCAAATTGGAACATCCAATACCAAAATCACAAGTTACAATTACACATGGATTGTCAACTTGAAAATGAAATGCAAAATCACATAATATGAATATCTTAGACATCACATCTGGTTATGAACATCACAACTAAGACAAATAGTTATTTTGGGATACTAACCCGCCGGGAACAACCCAAGTGTGCACTATGTTGGGGAGAACTCATACCTCCCGCACTAGAGCCTAACTCTAGCCATATCAACGTAACAATGCCCCAAGTATTTCCAAAATCAACAAATAAGTTACAACATATACATAAGTATACAGCACAAAAGTCATCTTCCATGCACACATAGGGTTGAAATCACACAATCCATGCTCTAAGTCTTTAAGACTAATATGGCATTAATATGACAAGTTCACAATGTGTATAAAACTAACTAATACAATCATGTCATCTTAAGAAATCCTTTCATGCCAACATAATAAGCTTTAAACATTTTATTAAACAACAATGTAGTATTAAGTTCACAAATGAAATAATCGGCAAGAATCATATAAGAATTCCATAATTACAACTATATGAAATTAGTAGAAAATAATCCTCTACCAATTGAAATAACAACTTTACAAGAGGCATATCATACACATGCCATAAGTAATATGAAACCCTAAGTCAAATATATACAACCTTTATCTATATGCAATCCTATAATTCATATAACATGTAAACAATATAGATATATCAACCTTAAAAACACATTAAAACACTAAAGATATAGACATAAGACACCCCCTACCTCACTATAGATGTGACTCTCTAGAATCCCAAGGAAATATGAGCAAAAAGGAAATCTAAGAACAGTATGTTGAAGAGGAAGGTGAAGGAAAGCTTTTGTCTTCCAAAAGCTAGGCCAAAAGGTTAGTAGAAGATGGTCAAAATGAAAGTTTAGGGTTAGGGTTTGAAAGCTTCTATGGTGGCTTAGTGAGAGAGAAGGTGAAGTTAATGGAATTCCTCTAGATTTTCCACTCACTAAAGGAGTTACAAACACTTTAACTACACTAGCACTACCTCTCACACACACACTTTAATCTTAACCCTCCACTTGCCACAATCCAAGGCAACCTCACAAAACTTAAATTCCAACCAACACTTGGCATCATTCAAGCCCTTCAAAGGTCTCCAACCAAAATCTAACACTTGGTCCAAGGAAAAGGTGACACTTGTCACACTTTTTCAAAAATTGTAAAAAGGTCCTTCATCAAAATATCGCACAAAAATAATTGCAAAAAGGTCCTTAAGTAAAAATATCTCAAAAAGATATTCGCACAAGTAACCCCAAAAATGAAAAAGTCTCCCAAAGAAACAATACAATTATAGCCCCAAGAAATGAAATTAAACAAGCATGCTTTTCTACACAATTAAACTATGCATTGGCAATAAAATAAATAATGTTAATGCATGAAATGCCGAAAATCGATTTCGAACACAAAACCCTAAGGTAACACAAAAAGGAAATAAACAAATAAATAAATAAAATAAAATAAAAAATGTCAAAAAAATGAAAAAGATGACACGTTCATCACATGATAAAATGTCCCCATGATGATATAAAGTTAATTATCGTGATTATGTTATGCCTAAATTGATATCGTCGCATTAATGGGCATGCCATAATAGTGTTGGACTTTAGGGCATGATCTGTTTGGATAACATGAGCTTATGTGCGCTTGTGAAGTGCATTTTGGTTATATATCGGTATGTGCTTACTTCGTCGAATTATGTGGTGATTTTGAGATATTCTCAGGGTTTATTGTACAGTTTGATCCGTAACATGCAGTGAGGGCTTGGCACTCGCAGGGTGAGCTCGGACTCCCCAACTTTATTATAGCGGCCACTTGGTTAGTTACGTGCGGGTTAGTAGCCTGAAAATAAAAATTTTATTAGGTGGTTACCTGCGGTTCGATTCCTAAAATAACCAACTTTTATCGGTTCATGCAATGTGTGTGACTGAGGGTATGATAAGCGCTGAAAAGTGTTCATTTAAACCCTTAATCTTGAGTATTCTAGGACCTTATTCTATCTTATTTCTCCACTTTAGTCTAATTTCATATTTTTCTCCATTTTAGGTGCTTCAACCAAAAATAAGTCAAAACAGCTAAATTAAAGCATTGGAAGAAGCAATCCAAAGTCTAGTGCAAAGAATAAGCAAAGTGGAAGCAAATTGGTAAAAATTCCCTATTCGATCGATCGAACCATGCTATGATCGATCACACTATGATCTTCTAACCCAACCTTGATGGATCGATCCCTTATCCTTATCTTCAGGAAAATTTCCTATTCGATCGATGCAACCTTTTCTCCGATCAATCGAACCTTTTGATCTTATCCTCATAACCACTTTTGTCCTTTTCCCCTATAATATCTCAACCTTTGTCCTTATCCAAATAATTATGCCACCATGTTTCAATCGATCGGAGCAACAGTGTGATCGATCGAACTGCCTCAAAATTTGTGCAAAATAGATTTTAAGCCCAATTGAAGGTGTGCACATGGTGCAATCATTAGGAGGTCCTAGTGTACGAGGTCTGACCATTGGATGTAACATTTGAGCTACCTATATAAGGAATTTGGCTATTTTTAGTAAAGGGGTTGGTTAGTTAGATATTGGCTAGAGATTAGAGAGATAGAATATACACATTTTGGGGAGGATTTTTCTAATTGCTAGGGTTTCTACCAAGAACACCAAGAGGAGGAAGATGAATCCAATCATGAAGAGAGCTCTTGAGGGTTGGATGACAACAACTATAAGCGGCTACATCATTCTCTTGGGGTTAGAGATGGCCCTAAGCTTGTTTCCTAAACTTTAATACTTTGTAATTAGTGGGGATTTGTGTTGTAAATATTGTATTGACCTCATGTTTATATAAATCTTATTTTTACATGATATGTATGGTTTAATATTTTCAATTAATCTTTCAATTCTATTCATATGTCTATGTGCGATGGAAGGGATGATTATGTGCTCACACATGATTCTTTACATTTGGTGCATGTCTATGTGTTTAAAATGATGAATCTAGTGTTGGTCAATGCATGGTGCTTAATTGATTACTATTGTATTTTATTTGATAGACTATGCTTATTTCTTGATGGGTTGTGCTATCTCATTAGTTTAATTAGTCCAATTTCCTTGCCATTTAGTGTAGTTGTAGCATGGTTGCTTTAATTTCCTAGATAGGTAAACAATCCATTCTAGTTGTTTGATGGTCCATGCTTATGAGTGCAAGTAATATATTTCTCTAGATTCTTGTGTGTGTATTGATTGTGGGTTTATTGAATGGTTAATGGCTTAATTTGATAGGTTTTGCTACTCACTAGATTGATTAGACAATTTATACTTAATTTGCCATCCATGCTTAATATTTTAATTAATGGCGCACACACTTGTTTTACAACATGGAATCCCCCCTAATTTAACAAATGCTAAATGTTTAATGAAGTAAAGCCCAGTGGTGAACTCTATGTACCAAGACCTCTCTTTCGTTCTCTACACCTCATTTACTTTAGATTGTTTTACATTGCATTGTTTTTAATTAATTATAGCATAATTCAACCAACAAACCACTCTCTTTGATCATTTGACCTACTAATCCAATTTCGATTCCATAATATCTTGCAAATCCCTTGGGATGATCCCTTTTCACTCATACTACATAGTATAGTGTTAAGTGGTTTTATAAATTTTAAATGTGGTGGCCATTTCTTACACTCACACTTTTTACATCATTTTGAGGCCACGGTCCCGTCCACACCACGTTTTTGGCGCTGTTGCCGGGAATTAGCAACGCATTACTAGGAATTGATTAGGAATTAGTACTCATTTGATCCTTCCTTTGTTTTATTTTATTTTGTTTTCTCATTTTGTTACTATTAATTGACTAGGTACTTGGAGCAAAAGAGAAGCAAGGTAAAGGAACCTCAAAGAAAGCAAGCAAGCAAGCAAAGTATAAAAATAAAAATAAAAATTGTTAAAACAAAGCAAAATGCTTATTTATTATTATTATTATTATTATTATTTTTAAGTTGCTTAAGGACCTTTGTGAGCGTTTCTAAACTCCTCTTGCTTAGCTTAAATCATCGGCCCGTGTAAAGGCAATTTTATTTCTTTGTTGATCATCGGCCCGTATGGAGGCAACTTACTTTATTATATTGTTGAAAAAGCATGGGAGTATGGGATCAATGTATGTGGAGGCTTGTTGTTGACTGATTTGTGTTGTGGAGGAGAAGTGTTTGCTATTTATTGTTTGTTGTTTGTGTTGACTTGTATTGTGCATGCATGGTCGTAGGTCTTTAAACCACCCTCTTGTTCCTTTGAATCTTAATCTTGAGTCAATTGTGCGTAATCCAAGGGGTAGGGGTAATTCTAGTGAATCCATTGCATCAATGGATGACAACAAGGCATACTTCATCCCAATGTGCAACAATATGATAATATGCATGTTCATCTCGATATGCCTCTAGACCTTTTGCTCCTCAACCATAAAGCCAAGTTCCACTTGGAATGCTAAGGCCATTCTTTGTGCCACCTCCACCACCTATTGTTGAAGCCAATAATGGAGCTCATGTAGAGCCACCAATTGCAAATCCTCCCATGGCTTTAAAAGATCACTTTGTGCCTAATGAATACGGTGCACCAACATGCATGCGTCTTCTTCCATTTAGAGCTCACCATTATGAAATCAAGTCACGAACCATACAAATGCTTCCTAACTTTTACGAGCTAACCAATGAAGAACCATATAAGCATTTGAATGAGTTTATTGAAGTTTGTTCCACCGTGCGTTACATGGATAAGCCGGAAGAGGTATTAAGGCTTAAACTCTTCCCATTTACCCTAAAAGACAAAGCAAAGTATTGGTTCAATAATTTGAGGCCTCTTTCCATAACTTCTTGGGTGGAAATGCAACAAGAGTTTTTAAGAAAGTATTATCCCATTTCCAAAACCAATGCCATGTGAACTTCAATTTGTGAGTTTTCACAAGGGGATGGGGAGATGTTACATGAGGCATGGGAACAACTGAATGACTTGCTTAGGAATTGTCCTTATCACGACATTCCTAAGTGGCAAATCATCCAACATTTCTATTAAAGTTTGTCGGATACCCATAAAGGCATGGTTGATGCCTCATTGGGAGGTTCTTATTTAGATAAGCATGAGGATGATGTATGGAGATTGTATGAAAGCATGAGTGAAAACTTAATACATTGATCATTGTCCTCTAGAAATGGTAGAAATACAAATATAGGAGGAAGGAAGAATTCAAGCTTATATCAAGTGGAAAATTCTAGTGACATAATTGCCGAGGTAAAGTCTTTAACTCAAAGGTTTGATCAATCAAAATTCAGCTCCTCAAGTGTCTTCCTCCCATCATCATCATCATTCTAGTGAGTTTTGCATGACATGTTCAAGTGTGTTACATACTACTTCCAATTGTCCCCATGGACACGTGCATAATGAGCATCATGAACAAGTCAATGCCGCATTTGTGAATCAAGGGAATAATCCCTATGGCAATCATTACAATCCCAGGTGGAGAAATCACCCCAATTTCTCTTGGAAAAGCCAAGGGGAAGGCTCAAACCCTCTCCAAGGTGGTTTTTAAGGGAAGTATGTTCCACCCCACTTGGCCAAAATTCTTAAGGCTATTGTTCGACTTATCAAGCTCCCAATGGAAATCAATTTGCAAATTCTCAAGTTCCCAATCAACCATCTTATTCTCAAAGTCATCCTAGAAGTCCCGCTTTTGAGGAAAAAGTTTTATCAACTTTAGGTACTTTGGAGGCTAACACTTAATTGTTTCATTTTCACTCGCAATCAATTACCAAGCTAGAAACCTAAGTAGGGCAAATAGTTAGCACATTGAATGCGAGAGAAAAAGGAAAAATGCCTCTTAATTCCACACCTAAGCAACAATTCGTAGTGGAGACCACTTCCCCTTTGGAAGGACCTTCACTTGAGCAAGTTAATGGGGTGACCACTTTAAGAAGTGGAAGGGTGATTGATTATCAAGTCGATGTTTCTAATGAAGAGAGTGAACCAGTGCAACCTAGTGTTGACACCCATCCCATTTTACATCCTATTCCTCATTCACTTAGTACAAAGGACCCCGTTGTTGAGAATTCATCACAAAATGTTTTTAAAAAATCTTTTGAGCCAAAGGCTCCATTTCCGGATGCTTTGAAAGTGTCCATATCTTTTGAAAAGCAACAAGGCAAAGTGAATGAAATCATTGATGTGTTTCGACAAGTTAAAATAAATCTTCCTCTCTTCAATGCCATTAGATAAATATCGATCTATGCTAAATTCTTAAAAGATTTTTGCACTCTAAAGAGAAAGAATAAGAGCCAAGCACCAAGCACCAAGGAAAGTTGTCCTTACCGAGCAAGTGATTTCCATTTTGTAACACAACACTCTTCCCAAATTCAAAGACCCCGGTTTACCCACTATGTCTTGCACTCTAGGTGACCATGTCATTAATTGGGCTCTTTTGGATTTAGGGGCGAGCGTAAATCTTCTTCCATACTTGGTGTATATCCAATTGGGTTTGGGCGATTTAAAGCCTACATCGGTAGTTTTGCAATTAGCCGACCGATCTATCAAAAGGCCCCAGGGTATAATTGAGAATGTTTTGATAAAGATTGATAAATTCTTCTTCCCGATTGACTTTGTAGTCATTGACACGGAGCTGGTTCCAAATCTAAAGAGCTAAATACCTGTTATCCTAGGTCGTCCTTTCTTGGCTACCGCCAATGCCAACATTAATTGTAGGACGAGGATAATGAAGATTTCTTTTGGCCATATGAAGGTGAAGTTGAACATATTCAATCCAACCCTTAATTCAATAGACAAGCATGGAGAGGCTTATGTTATGGAAAATGTTAAAAAAATTGACTTGCTTTCTCTTGTTGAAAAACAAAAAGTTTTACTCTCAAATGAATTTTCAAAAGATGTTGTTTTGAAATGCAATGTGAAGAGGCATGGAAGCCCAAAAATCTTTTTGACCAAAAACCATCAAGTACACTTGAGCCAAATCCAACAATTTCCTTCGGGAATGATTTGTTAGGTTGGGTTCGAAGTTCATTCCACCCCATCGAAAAGGGAAAATCCAACAAAATTTTTGATTCGGGCTAATAGAGCCCAATGTCTTGCTAGAGACGTTAAACACTAACATTCGTAGGGTTTACTAACCCTATTCCTCCCTCATTTCTTTTTGTTCTTCATTCTTGCATCATCTAGATGGGTTCAAAGTCATCCATTTATGTTTTGAAGTTTTGCATGGGAGTTCTTGCACATTTATCTCAAAATTAGGCATTTAGTGCCAGTTTGATCGATCACAATTGTACCCTCAATCGATCGAACCTCTCTGCAGCCAATTTCCTGTAGATTTTAGACATCTTTTCATCATGCGAACTTTCTGTTCGATCATTCTGAGTACACTTCGATCGATCCAGGTATCCCTCATGATCGATTGAGATTCTATACTTAGAAAAATTTGAAGTTTTGAAAATTTCAGGTCTCTGTCCCATCTTTGAACTTCCCTGCAGATTTTCAAGTCTTTGTCCATCGTTCGAACCATTGGATCGATCGAGGCTCAATTGATCCAACCCTGATCGTTCGGAGTCCCACCCTTTGACTATCTATTGACTTTGACTTTCCAATTTTCAAAAATCATTTAAAAAAAAAAATTCAAAAATTCAAAAAGATTTTATAATTTTCAAAATTTAAAAATTTTCAAAAAAATAGTTTGTCGTTTTACATGGTCGATCGATCTGAACACCTTCATAATTGATCAAGGTTCGATTGATCCAATGGACTATGTGATCGATCACACTTGTCGGGAATAATTTTTAAAAATAGACCTAAGGGGTCATTTGGATCATTCATTCCATCGATCCAAAGGCCCCCTCTCCTCCTGAAGCTTGCACCATCTTCTTCCCCACCTTCGGCAAGTCTCCTGCGAGTTCCCAAGCTCCATCTCCGACCACATCTCTCTTCTCTCTCTACTTCTCTCCTCGGGTTTAGGTGAGTTCTTACTTTATTTTTCATTTTTTTTTTTTTTTTTTGATTTGCATTGATTTTGCTTGCATTGTTTAGATTAGGTTGATTTTAATTCATGTTGTTTCCATTTCTAAACTTTAAGCATGTGTATATATATCATTTTTGTTTCCGAATTTGAAATCGGGGGTCACATGTCGTTTTGAGTGACCAATCATGCTTTGTTGAGGTGTATAGGGGTCATGAGCCTTCAAGTGACCATTGGCCCTCGCCCCATGTCATCCATGTCACGAACGGATGACTTTTCAACTTTGAGCAGGTTTGATCAATCACACCAGTGCTCTGATCGATCAGAGCATCCAATACATGCCATGATCGATCCAAGTTGGATCGATCACATTTTTCTATGATAGTTCGAACTTCACTGCTTTGCATATGCATGCCCCTATACCCTCTTATGTGTTCCATGTTATCATATACATGCCAAATGCCTGTGTTTTCCATGTTGGTTGCATTTTATACTTATCATGTCTAGCATGTTTCATAATTAATTGATGTTACCTAGAGTAGATCCTTTGTTCGTTTATTGTATATAAATGGCTTGCATCTCGACTTGTATAGATCGATTCATGTGTTTCCTGCTATGATATTTGCATTAGGCAGAGTTGTGTTGTCTATTTTTACTTGGTAAGCATGTTTCTATCCTTTATACTTTCATTTATGCATCTTATGTTCCACTTCCTGTTACTGACTTCAAATGCAAGTGTTCTCTCTTTTTACAGGCCATAACTAGGTTTAAGACCACGACCAACCATACGTATGGTCGCCAAGTGAGGCCCCAAACTGAGGGGCTATCTCAAGCTCGATCTAAGCCTTTTGATTCTTCATCCTCAGAGAGTGCGCCCGAGCCACCTCCAGCACCTGCTCCCGTGCCACCAAGGCACAACTTGCTGGGCCGCCTGTCGACCGAGAAAGGGTCACCAAGAAGTTTTCACGCCTTGCCATGGCGCATAAGTTTATAGTTGATGAGAAGGCTTTTGCAGATGCGGCCATGACTAAGTGGTCGTACAACGAGATCTACTGTCGGCGCCTCTCACCTATTTTGGCTCTAGTAACCAACCCGGTCTATCCGAGACTGGTTCGACTTTTCTACCAGAACCTGAGGCCGAGCCTAAATAACCTAACCAAGTTGCAGAACATTATTGACGGGCACACTATCCGTATCACTGTTGAGACACTATCGACAGCCTCTCATTGCCTACACACTTGTCCTTCGGGGGTTGATTACCTAACTCTACAGAGGCTATCATTCGCAGAGATGGCCACAACTCTCCATGGCACCACCACTGCCATCGATACTTATACCACTCGGATCAATTTGCCCGACCGCATGTGGTTCTTCGATTCGGTTTTGTACTAAAATGTATATATGTTTGGGCACAAGACCCAGCAATGGGCCGACTATCTTGCAGCCTTGTATGCCACTGATACAGGGCATTGGTTTTTAGTTCCTATGCTCATCTGGAGCATCATGATGAAGCTGTATGATGAGTTTATCAGCAAAGAGGACCCCCAGCTACCCAAGTCCCTTCCTTATGCTCACCTGATGACACAACTCCTCCGAGATCAGCACTATCCATTTGCTCTACAGCAGATCACCGAGCCTGGTGCTTGCCATTACAGATGGTCGGATTGGAAAAAGAGTTATAATGCTCTTATCAAGAGCTTGCAAGATGTGGCAGCAGAGGAGGAGGCAGTAAAGGCAGAGGCAGCAGCAGAGGTAGTTGGGATCTACTTAGAGCATGAGCCTCTAATCAGATCACTGCCCCATTCTCAGGAGCAGAGCCACCACTCCCAGATGGGACAAGCATCAGTCTACTGGTGACTTGAGATTGCACCCTCAGGATGACCCAGTCATTCTTGACACTCAGGCTCAGTCTGACATGCCAGAGGAGCGCTATCAGGCATTGTCGGACTCCGTCCTCACATTCCGAGTAGTTATGGCTACTCTCTATATGGATGTCATGACAGCGCTGCAAGAGGGTATAGGTGGCATCCGTAATGAGCTATGGGTCATTGCTAGGCAGATCCGGGGTACACACCCCGCCAGACCTTCACTTTCTGCCAGACCGTCGTCTTCTGCCTAATCTTTATCTCTCTCTTATTTATTCCATTTTAGATTGATACTTTTGATACTTTTATTTCATTTTTGTGGCCAGTGGTTTATTACTTCATAAGATTTCATATTTATCATGCCCCCGAAGATTTTATTATTCGAAAATTCAGTGGAAAGTTCTTTATGAACTCACCCATGAAGTTTTACCCACATTGTAGTAAATCACTTTAAAATGGTTTATTTCTTCATGTTCAATAGCAAAGGAATATTGGGCAATAACATTTTTATTTCTTCATGATTTTCAATATAAAAGTTTTTAATTGTTATAGGATGGTCCACTATTTTGGAGAGGACTATTTTCATAAATCACCAGATAAGAGCCCACAAAACTCCTGATATTTGTGATACTTTCATTATTTTTGGATATTTTGGATGTCATGATCATATTTTGATATATTTGTTGATGTTGACTCCATTATCAGGTGCATTACAGTGATTTCAATGAGAGAGTGCAGTCTATATTTTTCAGGACCATTCTTACCCTTCTCTCTCTCTTTCATTTACTATCCCACTTGCACTTGTATGCCCACTGTGTACCATTATTTATCCCATTTGTTATTTGATGAGATTTTATCCTAGTGCCATCTTTGTAGGATCACAGTTAATCCTAAGTTTGGGGGGGCTATACCACCCACTTCGGATACTTATGTCCCAACCATTTCTCGCCATATTTACACTAGTATACTATTTCCTCTTTCCTTTGTTCTCATTACACATTGAGGACATTGTGTAGTTTAAGTTTGGGGGTAATGTGTGTTCTTTGCATTTAATTCAAGATTTTAAACATGACTTGTGCATTTGAAAGATTTATTATTCGGTCTTTGATTAGCGATGATTTTGATCTTTTGAAGCATATGTTACTTAGAATTTAAAAATTACTTGACTTGAGAGTTTAATACTCCTTGTATGCCTTTAGGATGCCTTCTAGGAGCAAATTTTTCAAAAAATTGATATCATGCTTGCCTTTGTGGTTCACATCATCTTGATTTTGTAATTATTTTGAGATTCACTCTAGGATTCTACATTAGCACAGGCGCACACTAGTATTCATTTGTGGGGTACATGCTTTATTGATTATTGATTTGGTTATATCCCAATTAAGCTAATAGTGCTTTGAAAGCTTTCATTCGTGACAAAGGTGGATAACAAACCCTTTTCACTAAGTAGCCGGGATTCTAGCCTCATCAAGCATTGAATTTCTCGCGCCAAAAGGTGGAGGGCCCAAACTCTAGGTTAAATATATATATATATATATATATATATATATATAATAAATAGTGAGGACTTATTACCAAAGGTGAGGAGTATGAAATGATTAGATGGAGGTTGTTTTGATTTGTAGCCTAGTTGATTTGAGCTTGTAAGTCCTTAGGGGTGTCTTTACACCTAATGCCCTAAAGCCGTCCGGTTTGGGAGTCATTGACCTAACGCTCACCTCATGAATTTTCTAGAAAGCTTAAGAGATCACTACATTGCACTATGCTTCCATCTTTGATCCTAAAAAAATAAATAAATAAAAAAATATAAAAAAAAATATCGAGTGAAAAGAATAAGTGCACCTAGTTGAATAAAATTTTAATAAAAGGTTCATTCTTTGTCTTGATGATCGGTACTAGATTTGTGTGCTAGCTTGAGGCCGGTTGTGACCATTTCATTAGTTGGCTTAGATAGCAACATATTTGATGTCAGTTCACTTAAAAAGAATTCCAGAGTTGTTTTGATTTGCATGATCATTTCCTTGATGTGTGGAGAATCATACTTGCTTGCTTGTTGTTGAAATTTTAGAGAATCACTTAGAGATGGTTGAAAAATTGCATACTTGAGGTAGTTTTCTCCCGATGCTTGTTTGGAATGTTGGTGCCTCTTTAGTGAGAATGAGCTTAATGTTTATGGGTATCATTTCTGAAAATCCTCACGAGACTTCACACGTCCACTAAGGGTAACATAGGTGTTTAAAAGGCTTGTTGCATATGCCAAATGCAACCATGTTCTCTACGAAAATGGCATTATCTTTTTATTGCTTTCTAGTTCATTCTTGTATAGTTGTTAGTGTCTTGCTTTACTTCATAGTTCATTGCTAGGGATTAGCAATATTTAAGTTTGGGGGTGTGATAAATGCTGAAAAGTGCGCATTTAAACCATTAATCTTGAGTTTTCTAGGACCTTATTCTATCTTATTTTTCTACTTTAGTCTAATTTCATATTTTTCTCCTTTTTAGGTGCTTATCCCCAAAATAAGTTAAATCAACTGAATTAAAGCATTGGAAGAAGCAATCCAAAGTCTAGTGCAAAGAAGGAGCAAGGTGGTGAAAATTCCTTGTTCAATCGGTTGAACCATGCTATGATCGATCACACTGTGATCGTTCCAACCCTACCTTGATAAATCGAACCCTTGTCCTTATCTTTAGAAAAATTTCCTATTCGATCTATCCAACTTTTTCTTCGATCAATCGAACCTTTTGATCTTATCCTTATAACCACTTTTGTCCTTTTCCCCTTAAATATCTTAGCCTTTGTCCTTATCCAAATAATTGCACCGCCATGCTTCGATCAATCGAAGCAACAATGTGATCGATTGAACTGCCTTAAAATTCGTACAAAACAGATTTCAAGCCCAATTAAAGGTGTGTTCATGGTGCAATCATTGGGAGGTCCTAGTGCACAAGGTGTGACCATTAGGTGTGACATTTGATCTACCTATATAAGGTATTTGGTTAATTTTAATAAAGGGGTTGGTTAGTTAGATATTGGCTAGAGATTAAAGAGAGAGAATATACATATTTTGGGGAGGATTCTTCCAATTGCTAGGGTTTCTACCAAGAACACCAAGAGGAGGAAGATGAATCCAACCATGAAGAAGCCCTTGAGGGTTGGATGACAACAACCATGAACGGCTAGATCATTCTCTTGGGGCTAGAGATGGCCCTAGGTTTGCTTCCTAAACTTTAATACTTTGTAATTAGTGGGGATTTGTGTTGTAAATATTGTATTGATCTCATGTTTATATAAATCTTGTTTTTAAATTATTTGTATGGTTTAATGTTTCCAATTAATCTTTCAATTCTATTCATATGTCTATATGTGATGAAATGGATGATTATGTGCTCACACATGATTCTTTACATTTGGTGCATGTCTATGTGTATTAAAATGATGAATCTAGTGTTGGTCAATGCATGGTGCTTAATTGATTACTCTTGCATTTTATTGATGGACTATGCTTATTTCTTGATGGGTTGTGCTATCTTATTCGTTTAATTTCCTTGCCATTTAGTGTAATTGTAGCATAGTTGCTTTAATTTCCTAGATAGGTAGACAATCCATTCTTATGAGTGCAAGTAGTATATTTCTCTAGATTTTTGTGTGTGTATTGATTGCAGGTTTATTGAATGGTTAACGGCTTAATTTGATAAGTTGTGCTACTCACTAGATCGATTAGACAATTTATGCTTAATTTACCATCCATGCTTAGTATTTCAAGTAATGGCACATACACTTGTTTTACAACATAAAATCTCCCTAATTTAACAAATGCTAAATGTTTAGTGAAGTAAAGCCTAGTAGTGAACTCTATGTCCCAAGACCCCTCTTTCATTCTCTACACCTCATTTACTTTGGATTGTTTTACATTGCATTATTTTTAATTAATTATAGCATAATTCAACCAACAAACCACTCTCTTTGATCATTCGACCTACTAATCCAATTTCGATTCCATAGTATCTTGCAAATCCCTTAGGATGGTCCCTTTTCACTCATACTACATAGTATAGTGTTAAGTGGTTTTTATAAATTTTAAATATGGTGGCCACTTCTCACACTCACACTTTTTACATCATTTTGAGGCTACGGTCCCGTCCACACCAAGTTGCATGTGTAATGAGATATCCCTCTGTTGTTGATTTCGAATCTATTTTCAAGTTGGCATCCATGTATAGTTGTAACTTGAGTACTTGTTTTATTTCATTTGCTATGTATATGCTTACTAGAAATAAAAAAGGATGATGTATATTTGATGAGGTTCATATATTGATTATGATGATGCCTTTAGGATTTTCCCCAGAATTAGATGTTAGGGAGTATGTCCCTTTGCATTGTTGACATAGGCTACTCTGGTAAAGCCAAAGGAATATAGTTTGTGTATGTACCTAGCATATTTCTTACTAAGCATTATAAGCTCACCCCTCGTTGATTCCCTTTTCAAGTTAAGACAAGACCCTGAGGATGACGCCTCTCATATTTGTTTTTAGATGATGTAGTTAATGTATATGTGTATTTGTTGCCATCTTATGTTGAAGCTAATTTGGATATTGTAATTCAAGTTGAGGTTTATATTTGATTAAGTGTAAACTCACTTGAAATTTATGGTTCCTTTCGTATAAATTATGTTATGAGGCCATGAAGATAATTCAATGTCAATATGTATGTTTCGTCATCAATTGCACACTATGTATGTATTTTCGTGCACATTCTCGTTCATGATAATTATACCATGGTTCATGTTTCATGAGGGTTGGGAGTGGTTTTTACACTTAGTTTATATTTTTGTAGAGTACCAAGAAGGTGCATGTCCGAGACCTTATGCATCATTATTTAGTTGCTGCATTTTCTGGGGTCTTGAGCTTGAGCACTAACCTTATTGCTCAAGCATTACCCTCTGTGCTCGAGCACTAACTTTAGGTCCTCGAGCATTTTCTTTAAGAGCTCGAGCATTGGCCTCTTGAGCTCGAGCTCTCATTTTTTGAGAATTTCTTCACCGTACTTTCCTAGTTCTCGAGCACTACATTTCTGTGCTCGAGTATTTTTTTTTCAATGTAATTGCCATATCTCTTTCGTTATAAACCTGAATTTAGTCATTCTTGAGCCCAAATTGTAGGATTTTGAGTTAGTTATCCAATGGTTCACATACCATCTTCTATATTTTTCATGAAATGACCATTTTAACCTTAGCTTCCACATTATGATTGTTTTGACCTTAGCTTCCACTTTTGTTGCCTAGGTTCTCAGGTCAGGTTTGGATCTACTTTGTTAATGCACCGGATCATGGGATTTGGGGCGTTACATACATATAGGTGTTTTGTGTACATTGTTAATTAAATTTAATATATAGATTCATAAATTCTCTCTATTTTAACAATGTCAATCATTAAAAAGGTAATTCAATAGGAAAAAGAGAAGAATTTAACACAATAGGCGTCTTAAATTGGTGATAACTCTTTGAAAAGAAAAAAAAAAGTTATCTAATACTATTTTTTTAATTAAAGTTTGTATTTTAAATGAAATTATTATGATGAGTTAAACATGAGAATAATTAAGAGAAAAAGAATTATAAATATTTTTCATCATGTGCAATGCCATTAAGTATTGATTGGATTTCATTGATGTCAACAATTTCTATTTGATTTGAATATTTCTCAAACCTTGTAGTTAGTATGTTTTCCATCTTCATATTTTGTTGGGTCGCGAGTGAAAAACACCCATATGGTATTCATATAGAGTATATAACACCCTATACATTCTAAAAAATCCATAACATTCAAT
This sequence comes from Cornus florida, assembly GCF_030987335.1. Classification (NCBI taxonomy): domain Eukaryota; kingdom Viridiplantae; phylum Streptophyta; class Magnoliopsida; order Cornales; family Cornaceae; genus Cornus; species Cornus florida. The sequence goes on from NW_026775578.1 coordinate 71,374,835, forward strand.
TTTGGAGCAAACAAGGACCTGAGTATTGAAAAGACTAAAGTGCCCCTCTATAATTGAATAAAAAATAACTAAGAAAATTAATTAATTATGAAATGACTAAAGTGTTCCTTTTTTTTTTTTTCCTTACTTCATCATCATCGCCGACAGCATGCTTACTGCCGACAATGAAACCAATCGCCGCTGGCAGCGACCAAACCAAGTCTCTGCCGACTTCCTCTCATTTAAGTGAGGTTGCCGAACTGGTCATTGCTTACCATTGCTTAGCGCGACATAGTGAGCACATGGACGATGACTAAAAACTTCCGCAATAATATACTGAGCAACAATGTCCATTGATTTTGACAAACTCAGAACTGAACTCTAAGATACTTTAATCTGGTAAACCCAAGTTGTAGACATCCATGCTACATGACTTGCATACGCTATCACCGATGACCAAACTGAGAGCAACATACCATTAACACCGGCAAGCTTCAAGCAACAACATTCATTAAAAACAGAGAGAAGGTCCAAGTCTCAAGACCTAGTAGTATCAGAAAGCTTCATCTTCAGTTTGGTAGTTCTGTCCGGCGAGCCACATTTAGACACAATTGATGAACTTAAGCATCAGTTCTATTGTCATTCAATCTGGCGTGCCTTAGTTCCGATGAACCTCGGTGAACTTCAGTCCATTAAAAAGATACAGCACCCAGTAGTCTTCATTGTGTGTATATATATATAATATATATATATATAAGGGTATTATCAGAAGAGGCAAGGGTGTTTTCAAAATTTTATATCTTAACAGTGACTTCAAGCCTTTCTTTACTCATTTTTCAAACTTAATGTGGTGTGGTGTCGAGCCAACAAGCAAGATGAAGTGTGTAGTTTGGCCAAGTTTAAATTTAGAGATTGCCACTACCACTTTTAACTATAAATATAGCTAAAGTGAGTAGGGATCGTCCCAAGGGAAAGGAGGTGTATTTGTGCTTGGAAATTAATGTCGGATTAGTAGGTCAAGAGATCAAAGATGATTGGTGGTTGATTAAGTGAACTATAATGAAATTAAAAACAATGTAAGTAAATAACAATCTACAAAGTAGGGAAAATATATAGGGAAGAGGTCTTGGGGCTTAGAGTCACCACTAAGCTTTACTTCATCAAACACTAGCAATTGTATATTAATAGGGAAATTTAAGTTGTAACTTTTGTGTGTGTATCACTAATTGAAACTAAGCATGGATGGCAAATAAGTATAGATTGTTTAGCAAATTTTAATGAATAGCACAACCCATCAAATGAGACCAATATTCATTCAATTAAACCATAATTAATGCACACACAAATATCTAGAGACATACACTCTTTGCATTCACAAGTATGGAGCATCAAACAACAAGAATAGACTGTCCACCAACCTAAGAAATTGAAACAATTACACTACAACTAAGGTAGAGGCATGGAAATTAAACTAATTAAACAAGAGATGTGGCACAATCCATTAAGAAATAAGTATGAACTATCAAATAAACCACAAGAGTGTTCAATTAAGCACTATACTTTGACCATTACTAGATTAACATTATCAATACACATAAACATGCATCAATTTTATCAAATCTAGAGACTAGAACATGGACATCAATTCTAGCATACATAGACATATAAATAGAACCAAATGATCAATTGAAAACATTAATCCATACAAATCAAGTAGAAATTACAAGATCTATATTTATTCATGGTCAAACATCTATTACAACTAAAATCCCTAAAAATATACAAAAACTAGGTTTTAGAAACAAGCCTATGGGCTATCTCTAGCCCCAAGAGAAGGATTTACCCACTCATTGTAATGGTCATGGAACCCTCAAGGGCTAGCTTGGAGGTTGGCATCATCATCTCCATCCTTGCTTTCTTCCCAAAACCCTAGTTCTAGAGAGAGGAATATTTTTTGCTATAATTGGTAATATCTATATATGATGATATAATACAATATGGTTCAATAAATCAATTACATACTCTTTTGAGTAAGGACCAAGTCAGAATTACAACCTATGATTGGAAAAAAATTGCAACTACACAAGTTAGGTAGAAATCGGCGTGCTCGGGAATTAAACAGCTCACTGCCAGCAGTATTTTCGATCGATCGAAGATTCTCGATTGACCCAACACTTTGTTTCGATCGATCGAAGCTGACATGGCATCAAAAATATCTTCTGGGCTTTATCCACTTTGCTGAGCTGGCACCGCCTCATTTCGATCGATTATAAACCTCTTCGATCGATCGGGATTCCTTTCAATCAATCGAAGCTCCTCTGGTGTAATTTCTTGGCTTCTTTCCAACTTTGCTCCTTAGCTCTAAATTGAGCTAAATGGCTCTTGTTAGCCTGTTTGAATGTTATTGACCTGAAATAGGCAAAAACACAAATAAATATCTAAAACATGAAAATAAGATAGATGAATGGACTAAAATACCCTAACTTAGGTGCTAAAATGCATCACATTTGAGCACTCATCACACCCCCAAACTTAGATATTGCTAGTCCCTAGCAATGAATTGCAAGGAAAATAAAGAAACAAGCAACTAAGTAACTATAAACTAGAAAGCAATAAAAAGATAATGCCACTTTCATAAGGAATACGATTGAATTTAGCATATGCAACAAGCCTTTTAAATCCCTAGGTTACCCTTAGTGGATGAGTGAAGTTTTGTGAGGGTTTCCAGAAATGATACTCACAAACATTGAGCTCTTTCTCACAAGAGAGGCACCTATATACAAAACAAGCATTGGGAGAAAACTATCTCAAGTATGCAATTTTTCAACCCTTTCCAAGCAATCTCCCAAAATCTCAACATCAAGCAAGTAAGTATGGTCCTCCCCACATCAAAATAATGATCATGAAAATCAAAACAACTCTAAAATCCTTTTTAAGTGAACCGGCATCAAATATGTTGTTATCTAAGCCAACTAAAGAAATAATCACATCCTTACCCTCAAATTTGCATACAAATCTAGTACCGATCATCAAGACAAAGGGTGAACCTTTTATTAAAGCTTTATTCATCTAGGTGAACTTATTCTTTTCACTCATTTAATATTTTGTTTTGTTTAATCCTAAGGATAAAAAATGGAAGCATAGTGTAATGTGTTGATCCATTAAGGTTTCTAGCGATCCATGAGGTCGAGCGTTAGGTCAATGACTCCCAAACCGGACGGCTTTAGGGCATTAGGTGTTTAAACACCCCTAAGGACTTACAAACTCGAATCAACTAGGCTACAAATCAAAATAACCTCCATCTAATCATTTCCAACTTCTCACATTTTGGGAAAAGTCCTCACTTTTTTTATTTTCTTTTGCAACAACCCTTTTTTTTTTTTTTCTTTTTTATCAAGTTATTAACCTAGAGTTTGGGCCCTCCACCTTTCGGCGCGAGAAATTTAGTGTTTGATGAGGCTAGAATCCCGGCTACTTAATGAAAGGATTTGTTATCCACCTTTATCAGAATGAAAGCTTTCAGTGCACAATTAGTTCAATTAGGATATAACCAAATCAATAGTCAACAAAGTATGTACTCCACAAATGAATGCTAGTGTGCGCCTGTGCTAGTGTAGAATCCTAGAGTGAATCTCAAAACAATCACAAGATCAGGATGATGTGGACCACAAATGCAAGCAAGATATCAATCTTTCAAAAAATTTACTCCTAAATGGCATCCACAAGGCATACAAGGAGTATTGGACTCTTAAGTCAAACAATTTTTAAATCCTAAGTATCATGGTCCTCAAAAGATCAAAATCATAGCTCAAAACTCTCAAATCATACCATATGCATAGAAAGTAAGTGCGATATGAAAAGTATGCAAATACACCCCCAAACTTAATTTGTGCATTGTCCTCAATGTGCAAAGAAGTAATAGAAAATGGAAAGAGTATAACAAATAGGTGAAGCAAAAGGGATCCGGCAACGGAAGCTTAGCATTGGAAGGTGCACCCCCAAACTTAGATTCTGAACACTTGTCAAAGCATATGCATCAATGATATAAATGAGAGGTGAAAGATATGTAGCATATAAGTGACATAAAGCATTGGATAGAATAAAGAAGAAAGTGCAAGAAATATTTTTTTTTTCTTTTTTTTTTTTGGATCAATCGAAAATCTATCCTGATCGATCGAAAATTCCCCGGTCGATCGAAAATCTCTAAAATATTGAGTCCTGGGAGCAAAAATTTCTAACGCAAGAACGATCGATCGAAATGAATTTCAATCGATTGAAGACTTTGTTCGATCGATCGAGATGAAGTTTGATCGATCAAAGTTTCCCAGGCTTTAAAACTTTTAAGAATGCAGATTTTGGAAAACTCACAACATACCTGGAAAACTTCAATGAGACAATAAGATATCATTATTGGAATGTTGCAAAAATGGAAGATGAGACAGAAAATGGAGAAATAGAGCTTGGAAACTCTATTGGGACTAGGTTTAACGTCTCTAGTCGACATGCAAATGGTCTCAAATATCAACATAGACTGGATCCACCAAGAGGGCAGACTCCATATGACTTTAGAACACTTGCCCTTCAATTTAGGGCTTTAACCTTTATCCATTCACTTTGAATGTAGTTCCATCTTTTAAGCTTTGTATTTCAACCACCCCATGAGGCACAACAAAAATGATCTCATATGGGCCTTCCCATTTGGTTCGCAACTTCCCAGGAAAGAGTTTTAGCCTTGAATTGAAGAGCTATGCTTTTTGACCGGGTTCAAAAGATTTCTTCACAATATGTTTGTAATGAAAAGCTTTAGTTCTTTCTTTATAGAGTTTGGCATTATCATAAGTATTATGTCTCAACTCTTCCAACTTATTCAATTGAAATAACCGATTCTCTCCGGCTTTGTCAATGTCAAGATTGAGCCTTTTAACCGCCCACATAGCTTTGTGTTCTAGTTCAACCGGGAGATGGCAAGGCTTTATATATACAAGTCTATAAGGAAACATACCAATGGGAGTCTTATATGCCGTTCGGTAAGCCCACAAAGCAGTATTCAACTTGTGTGACCAATCTTTTCGAGTTGTGTTCACCATTTTCTCAAGAATATGTTTTATCTCCTGGTTTGAAACCTCTACTTGCCCACTTGTTTGAGGATGATAAGGGGTGGCGACTTTATGAGTAACAGGGTACTTGAGAAATAATTGCTTCAAGAATTGATTGCAAAAACGTTTTCCTCCGTCACTAATCATAGCTCTTGTCATACCAAAAAGAGTGAAGATATTAGATTTAATGAATTGAACCACCACGGAATGATCATTCGCTTTGGTAGCACAAGCCTCCACCCACTTAGAAACATAATCAACGACAAGTAGAATACATTGAAAGCCATAGGACATAGGAAACGCACCCATAAAATCAATGCCCCAAATATCAAAAATCTCCACAACAAGAATATTTGTCAAGGGCATCATGTCTCTTCTTGACATTGATCCCATCTTTTGACATCTCTCACATTCCTTGCAAAAATTGTAGGCATCTCTACAGATGGTGGGCCAAAATAGCCCACTTTGAAGAACCTTCAAGGCGGTCTTCTTTGCACTAAAATGCCCACCACATGCAAGGGTATGACAGAACACAAGAACACTTGGAACCTTACTCTCCGGAATACATCTCCTCACAATTTGATCCGAACAATATCGAAATAAGATGGGATATTCCCAATAATATTTTCGGATGTTGGTAAAGAATCGGTTCTTTTCTTGCCTTGACCAATTAGTTGGAAGTTTGCCAGTTACAAGAAAATTCACAATGTCGGCAAACCAAGGCATTTTTCCATTAGAAATTTGGAAGAGTTGTTCATCCGGAAAAGAATCGTGAATTGGTGGGCTTGGGAAGATTCTACCATTAACCTTAAAAGATGATTGGCAACCACATTTTCAGTGCCTTTCTTTTCTTTGATCTCAAAATCAAATTCCTGAAGGAGCAAAATCAATCTTATCAAATGAGGCTTTGTTTTTTTCTTAGTCAAAAGATGCCTCAAAGTGGCATGATCAGAATAGACAATGACTTTTGACCCTAAGAGATAGGACCGGAATTTATCAAGAACATATACTACGGCAAGTAATTCTTTATCGGTAGTGGAGTAATTTAATTGAGCTCCTGAGAAAGTCTTGCTTGCATAGTATATGGCGCATGGAAGTTTTCCTACCTTTTACCCCAACACTGCTCCCATGGCATAATCAGAGGCATCACACATGATTCCAAACGGTAATAACCAATTGGGAGGTTGCATAATAGGAGCAGATGACAATAAACCACGAAGTGTATGGAAAGTATCGAGGCATGCTTGATCAAAGACAAATGGAGTCTCCTTGGCAAGAAGATTGCACAAGGGTCTAGCAATTTTGCTAAAGTCTTTGATGAAACGACGATAGAAGCCGGCATGACCTAGAAAGGAGCGAACTTCTCTCACCGTAGAAGGTGGAGGCAATTCAAAAATGAGCTTAATTTTTGCTTTATCCACCTCGATACCCCTTTTTGAGATGATATGACCCAAAACAATACCTTCTTGAACCATAAAATGGCTTTTTCCCAACTAAGAACAAGGTTTGTTTCATGACATCTTTTAAGCACCAAAGATAGATTGTTAAGGCATGCATTAAATGAAGACCCAAAGACTGAAAAATCATCCATAAAAACCTCTAGATACTCTTCCACCATGTCCGAGAAAATTGACATCATACACCTTTGAAATGTGGCTGGAGCATTACACAAACCAAATGGCATTCGTCTATAGGCAAATGTGCCAAAAGGACAAGTAAAGGTGGTTTTCTCTTGGTCTAAAGGGTCAAAGGCTACTTGATTGTAACCCGAATAGCTATTAAGGAAGCAATAATATTGTTGCCCGGCCAATCTCTTTAGAATTTGATCAATAAATGGCAAAGGAAAGTGATCTTTTCTAGTGGCGACATTTAATTTTCAGTAATCAATGCATACACACCATGAATTGGCGGTACGCTTAGAAATTGCCTCACCTTTTGAATTTTCAACCAACGTAATTCCCGATTTCTTGAGAACTACTTGAGTTGGACTCACCCATTTGCTATCAGAGATTGGATAAATGATACCTGCATCTAAGAGCTTGATAACTTATTTTTTAACCACTTCTTTCATATTTGGGTTCAATCTCCTTTGGGCATCTCTAAAAGTTTTCTCATCCTCTTCCATAAGAATGCAATGCATACAAATAGAAGGGTCAATTCCTTTAAGATCGACCACACTCCATCCAATAGCTTCCTTATTTTCTTTAAGCACATTCAAGAGATCATTTTCTTGATCGTTTTCAAGACTTAAGGAAATGATGACCGGGAAAGTCTTTTTCGAACCTAAGAAGGCATACTTAAGATTGGAATGAAGAGTTTTAAGCTCAAGAGTGGGTGGAGAGATTAAAGATGGAACCGGTTGAGTGCTAGAAAGTGGAGGAAGAGGTTCTTTTTGAGCTTTCCAAGGTGGAAAATCCAAGCTTGCAACGGACTCCATTAAATTACTAACTTCACTAATTGAACCCTCATTATTAAATCCATAATTACCATACATTTCAAGGAGACAAGATGCAAGAGGATCTTCGAAGAGAACGGACGAAAGATTGTCTTCAGTTGGTTTTCTCACAATCATAGAAGGAATGGACTCCTCCACAACCTCATCTATGAGGCTACACTCATCTTCATCGATAAGACGTCGACTTGCATTGAAAACATTAAGCTTAACCATCATGTTACCAAAAGAAAGGTCCATACCCCGGATCTACAATTAATAGTTGCATTCGCGGTGGCAAGAAATGGCCTTCCTAAGAGATTGGGATGTGGTTGGTAGGATTCGTAACCGTTTCAATATCAAGAACCACAAAATGAATCGGGAAATAAAACTTGTCAACCTTGATGAGAATGTCTTCAACCATGCCCCTAGGTGTTTTGATGGATCATCGGCTAATTGAAGCACCACCGAGGTTGGCTTCAAATCATTCAAACCTAGCTGGACATACACGGAGTAAGGAATCAAATTAAAACTCGCTCCTAAGTTAAGAAGAGCTCTACGAACCTCATGGTTTCCAATCACACATAAAATAGTCAGAGCACTGGGATCTTTGAACTTAGGTAGAGTGTTATATTGAATGATGGAACTCACTTGCTCCGTAAGGAACACTTTTTTAGGGCCTTGTCCCCAGTTCTTTCTCTTTTGGATGCAAAGATCTTTCAAAAATTTTACATAAGGCGGAATTTGCTTAATTGCATCCAATAGAGGAAGATTTATGTTAACTTGTTTAAACACTTCCATCATGTCATGGATTTTTCCTTCTTGCCTCTCAAAAGGTGAAGTCTCTTTCAAAGCATATGGAAATGGAGCTTTTGGCTCGTAAGATTTTTCAACTTAAGGAGATGATGAAGAAGATTGAGAATTCTTAAAAGGAACATGTTCTTCCAATGAAGTAGGAATAGGATTAGAAATGGGACGAGTGCTAACTTTGGGTTGCACGGTTCACTATCTTCACTTGGTTTCTCAACCCTATTGTCAATTTGCTTATCACTTCTCAAAATGGTAATAACTTGCACTTGTTCTTGGGAAAGACACCCCGACATAGGGTTTACTTCCACAAAGTATTGGGCCTTTGGATTTCTCTCGGGTTGGCTAGGTAGTTTACCAACTTCTCTCGCATTCAATGCATTAGTTATCATCTTGATTTGGAATTCAAGCTTTGATATCGATAGAGAATGAGAATGCAACATTTTAGTGTTCAATTCCAAACTACCCAAAGCCACCAAAACCTTATCTTCAAATGTGAAATTACTAGAGAGTGCAGAAAGATGATGAGAGCAAATTTGAGAATCATACACTTGAGGATAAGAATATTGATTCATTCTTTAACGATGAGAAGAAAATGACACAAATCCTTGAGAACCTTCATTTCTTTTATGAGGATAGACATATCTACTTTGAAAATTTTTAGCTTGAGAAGGACTCGAATTTTCATTCCACATCGGAACATAAATATTTGAATGAGGGTGAGTAAATGTAGCATTGACTTATTCAAAATGTTCATTAAACACATGTCAATGGGGACAATTGGAAGTAGAATGTAAAACACTAGAACATGTCATGCAAGGCTTACAAGAATGATGAGAATGATGAAAAAGAGATGATTTTGTAACTACCCGGTCATTTGCCTTCCTTTCCTTTTTCCTGGAATTTTACGGATAATTTTTTTTTTCGTTTAGTTTCCTTTTCCCGAGTTCTGTTTCTTGTCACTTAGTGTCGTCTCGAGTGCTTGGAATTGGTTTTTGAGACTCTTTCGTGCGGATTGATAACTTCCTTTGAGGACCGAGTCATTTCCACATTTTTTATTTTTTTTACACTATTCATCTTTCGTCTTTTTCTCTGTTGTCACTTTGTTGGCATAATCTCGCTTTTTGTGTTCGGTTTTGCTTCCACTTTTGCATGCACTCGTGATATATGATTTCTTAGAGACGTGTGTTTTTACTTTCCTAGAAATACATGTCATTTATGCACTTTCTTCCTTAGGGGTGTGGATGCACACTTTCTTTGGAATTTTCATTTCTTTTGGGGTCACTAGTGTAATTACCGAAAGTAATTATTTTTCATCTTAGGGACCATTTTGTAATTTAATTTGGAAGACTTTTTCAAAAAGGACCTTTTTGCAATTTTCGGAAAGTGTGACATGTGTCACACTCTTATAGGTCCACTTGTTGACATTTGTGTGGGGACACTTTTGATGCCTTGGATGATGACATGTGGAGGGTGGAGATTCATCCACTTGTTGACCTAGGATTGGCGCACTTGTTGGCTTGGATGGTTGACAAGTGTGGGCTTGAGATTAAGCCTAGGAAGGAGCCATTGATTTGTGACAAGTGTATGCTCTAAATTTAGTCTTGCAATTCCTATTGGGCCACTTTGGGATTATGGTTTTTAAGAAGGACTTTTGTACAATTGACCAAACTAGTGTGTGTTGACCATGGTATAAGACCACATAGTGAGTGGAGGATTTTTAATTCCTCCACTCACATTCTATCATACATTATTTCTTCATCTCCCTCTCTTGTAAAGAAAACCCTAGCCTCTATGGATGAAGCTTAGAGCCTTAAGCTTTGACTTCGATTTTTGAGGGCCTTCCACTCACCTTAGACAATGAAGCTTGGAACACTTTTTGTTCCTCTCACTCTCCTCTTTATAACCATAGAAGGGTTTGCCATTTTGTGTTACTTCGCCTTGGATTCTAGAGAGACGCTTCTCTAGTGAGGTAGGGGATGTTATAGGTTTATATTTTGTTGTCTTGCATGCTTTTGATGCTTATTCATGTTGTATGTATGTCTTTTATTAATCTGAGAAATTAATAATTGTTGTAACTTGCATATAACTCACTTTTGACTTGGTATATGGCATGGCCTTCACTTGATCTTCGTTATATAATTATTTGGAACAATTTGAATGAGTTTTCAAATCTAGAGAATTAATGAATTTAATTTGATTTAAATTCTAGTTAATTGTACCTTACTTGTTTTCCATTTTTGACTTGATATATGGCATGGTCATGACTTAATCCTTAATATATATTAATTTGAGATCATTTGAACAACTTTTGAAATCTAGAGATTTAATTAATTTAAATTAATTAAATTCCACATGATTATATCTTGCTTTTTTGTGAAATTAATGTGATATTTGCAATCACCATGGAATGGACATTCACATTTATAAATTTGAGAATTTTTGGACAACTTTGATTTCTAGATAAATTGATTAATTAGGTTAATTAATTTTCACTTAGTGTTCTAATGATAGGGACATCTATTTCATAGGGCTTTTGCCTATTTATCATGTATCATGACTTGTTACAACTTGGCTCCATTAATGTAGTTAATGAACTTGCACCCTTATCTTGGAATGGTTTGATTACTCATGCATTGCTTAGTAAGTAGTTGAATCATAAATCTTATACTTGTGGTATATCTATTTCAATGAATTTCATGTGTTATATATCTTGTTTCTAGTCTATATAGATGCACACGATGAATTCTTGACATTTTCACATGCCATGTTAGTTGATGAACTTAGGGCATGACTTGTGTGTTCCAAAATCTTGGTTGTGCATGAAACATGGTTAACGTATTTCTTGTATGTGATACAATCTTGGTTGCACAACTTATTGATTTTGGGACTTGGGATATTAATCAAGAATAGGGGAAGGTACCCTTGGGTTGAAAGCCCTAAAGTGATCCCAAGAACGGGGGAAGGTACCCTTGGGTTGAAAGCCCTAAAGTTATCCCCAAAACGGGGGAAGGGACCCTTGGGTTGGTAACCCTAAAGTGATCCCAAGAGTACAGTTTTAATCCGGGCGATATCCAAGTTTCTACATTGTTTGATTTCACTCTTTAAATTTCAAGTTGCTATTCCTTGAAGATTTAAACTTGCCGTGTATGTCAAGTGCTCCAATCTTGTTTACTTGCATAGATTTTTGGCCATGTTCTTGCATAGATATTATGCCTTGTTCTTGATTTCATGTATAACTCTTTTCATGTTTCATAGAATGTCCCATCCTTGTTAATTGCATAGACATTATGCCTTGTTCTTGAATCCGTGTTTAACTTGCATAGACATTATGCCTTCTTCTTGAATCCGTGTTTAATTTGCATAGACATTATGCCTTCTTCTTGAATCCGTGTTTAATTTGCATAGACATTATGCCTTGTTCTTGAATCCTTGTATAACTCTAATCGTGTTAATCAGAATGTACTGATCTTGTTAATTGCATAGATATTGTGCCATGTTCTTGATTTCGCGTATTATCCCTATCGTGTTAATTGGTATGTTCCAATCCTGTAAATTGCATTGCTTTATGTGATCCATGTATTCTAGTATCTTCTTGTCGTGTTGTATGGATTATTCCAAATCTTGCTTAATTGTATTGAAAATGCAATTCATGTTAATCTATGTTCAAGCATTCTTCTTTCGTGTTCTTTGGATTATCCCAATTTGATTCATTTCATATACATATGTATATCATAATTCTTGTTGATTTATGTTCTAGGGTAGCTTAGGATGCTCCCTGAGTCTCAATTTAACATAGACGTTAGGTGGCATGAGCCCTTTGACATGTTTCACCTTAAGGTGATAAATTGTAAAACGCTAGGTCGATGCATGCTCATTTCCTACGAGTAGCTTTATGTTGCTCACCCCAAAGTTACTGGGGCATATTTCAGGTACGAAGACTTGGCTCGTGATGCTTATCGTTCCTTGGGTGACTTGTTGCCTTCAAGTTTCCATTTCATGCAAATGTTAGCATGAAACATCATTTTGTAAACTTATATGTCAAACTTGTATTATTTGACTCCATATATGTAATGTGTACATAAGTACACCCTTCGTATTGTATTTTACATGTATGAGATGAGGCCGGAGGCCAATGACATGTAATTTATATCCCATGTAATTTTCGACTCCATGACATATTATGAATATATTGACAAATGTTAAGTTAATGTTTTGCCATGGTTGCATCGAGTGTGGGAATTCCATTTTTATTCTTCCACTAGGTCTCATTAATCTTGTATGAAGTATGGCTAAGGGCCAAACAATCATTGACTCCATTTTATAATTTTGGTTTTCAAAATTTCCGTTTCAAGTTCATTTCGCCGTTTTAGCCGTTGGGGGGTTGGATTTTGACTCGGCCATTTCGGGGAGCCGCAGACCATTCCCGCGTGCTCAAAATCATCATTTACGTTTGTGTGAATGATCGTTTCCATGAAAAACCATTTCCTTTGTGTTTTGAGCCTCCTATGGACTCATTTTACCTTTGTGTTGAAAAACTTGTCCCAAGGGCATTTTGGGGATTTCCTTTGGGAAATAAATTCTGTTCTCAACTCTGTCACATAGAAAATGTGATTTTAAAGAGAGTTTCTTCACGACATTTTTCTGAAAATGTCATCTTGATCTTGAAAATCGTGCTCCAAACTCATTTTTCTGCAAAAACTCTGTTTTTGTTGCATTTTTAGCATTCTATTCAAGTTGAACCGGTTCAAGAATAGTTGAACCGGTTCAAGGTGTCATTTTGGTTCAGCTTGGGCATACTACCAAAGTTGAACCGGTTCAAGAAATGTTGAACCGGTTCAAGTCTTCCAGAGTTTTCAGTTTTGGACTTCGAACTTCAAACTAATGTAACTTTTTCATTTTAACTCCGAATTGGTCTGTTCTTGAGCCGAAATTGACCGCGTCGAAGTTAGCTTTTCAATGGTATTAATTTTAGCTTCAAATTCTTTTCCTAAATCAAGATATCCTCATTTTAGTTAGAGGGTGTCGGATTTGGTTCGAACCGGGATAGGGCTCTTTTGAGATTTCTCTTCCTTTGGCCTTAGGACTTCATGTGAAGTTGCCAAAGGTTGTTTTTGAATGTTTTTTATCTCATTTCACTTGTTGGTGGTCAAATTCCTTCCTCTTAGGGTAAAATGACCATTTTACCCTTGGTTCTTCCTTCGGTAGGGTTTTCATACCCTTGTTTTTGTTTTGCTTCCGCACTTTGTTCCTTTGGGTTTCGTGACCTCATGGAAGGTTATCAAAGGGTCTTAAAGGTGTGTTATGCCTTGGGAGATCATTGTCTTGTTTCTTGCTTCCTCATCTGGATCCGTTAATGGATCAACCTTCGGTTCATCACTATAGTACCGGGTTGAATAAAAACCCGGTTGTTACAAGTGGTATCAGAGCGTCCGGGTTCGAATACCTTGGACGACGGGTTTTGGGTGCACATCATGCTTGTGTTGCCATGCTCTACATGTTTAAATGCTTCTTGATAACATGCCTTGTTTGATAACATGTCTTGTGTGATAATATGTCTTGTATGATGACTTGTTCAAATGCTCAGAAGTTTTGAGATGCCTATTATTTTTTAAGCATGTCTTATGTGTATATATGCTTCCTGATAACATGATCTAGGTAGCTATCATGTCCTAGTGTTATAACATGTCTGTGTGCTTTTGTTAGCATGACCGTATGCGACGCATACCTTACGCTTTTCATTCACATGTATTGTCATACCATGTACTTACGTGCTTCTTGATAACATATTTTGATCTGTTTGCTTATACGGCACCTTGAGTAGATAGCCCGTTGCTTTGTTGCATACTAACTGTCTTCTTTCATGTCTGGTTTTGACGTCGTCTCTTAGGATCTATCGTATCCCTTGGATGCATTCTTGTTTTACTAGTTTCTTCCCTTGGATAGGAGAAATTCATTCTGTAAGGACCCATGTCGGGAACCTTCTTGTCTGTCTTCTTGGTTGGGTGTTTCGAGACCTTAGTCTGACGATTGATGCGAGTAAGGCTCATGTGAGCGTAGGGGACTGCAATTCATTTCCTTTTCCTTATCTGGCGGAGTGAGACGTGCGCCAGGGAGGCACCGTTTCATTTCCATTTCCTTTGTAGATCTAAGGCCTTAAGCGTAATGGTGCCTAGGACATTGTTGTCAGAGTTTGGGATTAGCCAAAATGGTCTGGCCAGACATTATTGGACCATACCCCACTCTCACAGATGCCTAGTTCTCGTAGTGCTTTTGGTAATGATCGTTTCTGACATTGATATCATCCGTATTGATAGGTTTTTCAGAGTTGACCTGGTTCGAGACAGATTATGAATTAGTGCCTTATACTGTCATGCACAAGTTGTGTGTTGTGGGTGGGTGCTAGTTGCCGTCGATGCTACCTTACTGACGAGTAAGTGTCGGCAGGCTTTAGGCACTGTCATTGCTACCACACATTTGAATACATTGTGGGCGGGTTCTGGTCGCTGTTCATACTGCCTTGTCACTCTCTTCTTGTATCGTGTTTCGACGTCTCATTGTCTTGGGATTCTCTCGGTGGTTGATGTTGAGTTAACGTGCCGATTCATTTGAGGTCTTGTCTCTCAGTTCGTGGTTTCATGTTCCTTCAGTTAGTCTCGAGACTTCTGGAGTTATCCTTCGATGCTTTATGAGCTGACCTTCGTTTCACCTTTTGTTCAGTCCCTGTTCTATTCTTTCCTGTATGTTTTTAATTTCGGGGATGAAATTCCTTTAAGGAGGGTAGGTTGTAACGACCCGGTCATTTGCCTTCCTTTCCTTTTTCCTAAAATTTTACGGATAATTTTTTTTTTCCGTTTAGTTTCCTTTTCCGAGTTTTGTTTATTGTCACTTAGTGTCGTCTCGAGTGCTTGGAATTGGTTTCTGAGACTCTTTCGTGCAGATTGACAACTTCCTTTGAGGACCGAGTCATTTCCGCATTTTTTTTTTTTTACACTATTCATCTTTCGTCTTTTTCTCGGTTGTCACTTTGTTGGCATAATCTCGCTTTTCGTGTTCGGTTTTGCTTCCACTTTTGCATGCACTCATGATATATGATTTCTTAGAGACGTGTGTTTTTACTTTCCTAGAAATGCATGCCATTTGTGCACTTTCTTTCTTAGGGGTGTGGATACACACTTTCCTTGGAATTTTCCTTTCTTTTGGGGTCACTAGTGTAATTACTGAAAGTAATTATTTTTCATCTTAGGGACCATTTTGCAATTTAATTTGGAAGATATTGTCAAAAAGGACCTTTTTGTAATTTCTGAAAAAGTGTGACAAGTGTCACACTCTCATTGGTCCACTTGTTGACATTTGTGTGGAGACACTTTTGATGCCTTGGATGATGACATGTGGAGGGTGGAGATTCATCCACTTGTTGACCTAGGATTGGTGCACTTGTTAGCTTGGATGGTTGACAAGTGTAGGCTTGAGATTAAGCCTAGGAAGGAGCCATTGATTTGTGACAAGTGTATGCTCCAAATTTAGTCTTGCAATTCCTTTTGGGCCACTTTGGGATTATGGTTTTTAAGAAGGACTTTTGTGTAATTGACCAAACTAGTGTGTGTTGACCATGGTATAAGACCACATAGTGAGTGGAGGATTTCTAATTCCTCCACTCACATTCTATCACACATTATTTCTTCATCTCCCTCTCTTGTAAAGAAAACCCTAGCCTCTATGGATGAAGCTTAGAGCCTTAAGCCTTGACCTTGATTTTAGAGGGCCTTCCACTCACCTTAGACAATAAAGCTTGGAACATTTTTTGTTCCTCTCACTCTCCTCTTCATAACCAAAGAAGGGTTTGCCATTTTGTGTTGATTTGCCTTGGATTCTAGAGAGACGCTTCTCTAGTGAGGTAGGGGATGTTATAGGTTTATATTTTGTTGTCTTGCATGTTTTTGATGCTTATTCAAGTTGTATGTATGTCTTTTATTAATTTGAGAAATTAATGATTGTTGTAACTTGCATATAACTCACTTTTGACTTGGTATATGGCATGGCCTTCACTTGATCTTCGTTATATAATTATTTGGAACCATTTGAATTAGTTTTCAAATCTAGAGAATTAATGAATTTAATTTGATTTAAATTCTAGTTAATTGTACCTTGCTTGTTTTCCATTTTTGACTTGATATATGGCATAGTCATGACTTAATCCTTAATATATATTAATTTGAGATCATTTGAACAACTTTTGAAATCTAGAGATTTAATTAATTTAAATTAATTAAATTCCACATGATTATATCTTGCTCCCTTTGTGAAATTAATGTGATATTTGCAATCACCATGGAATGGACATTCACATATATAAATTTGAGAATTTTTGGACAACTTTGATTTCTAGATAAATTGATTAATTAGGTTAATTAATTTTCACTTAGTATTCTAATGATAGGGACATCTATTTCATAGAGCTTTTACCTATTTATCATGTATCATGACTTGTTACAACTTGACTCCATTAATGTAGTTAATGAACTTGCACCCTTATCTTGGAATGGTTTGATTACTCATGCGTTGCTTAGTAAGTAGTTGAATCATAAATCTTATACTTGTGGTATATCTATTTCAATGAATTTCATGTGTTATATATCTTATTTCTAGTCTATATAGATGCACACTATGAATTCTTGACATTTTCACATGCCATGTCAGTTGATGAACTTAGGGCATGACTTGTGTGTTCCAAAATCTTGCTTGTGCATGAAACGTGGTTAATGGATTCTTGTATGTGATACAATCTTAGTTGCACAACTTGTTGATTTTGGGACTTGGGATATCAATCAAGAATAGGGGAAGGTACCCTTGGGTTGAAAGCCCTAAAGTGATCCCAAGAATGGGGGAAGGTACCCTTGGGTTGAAAGCCCTAAAGTGATCCCAAAAACAGGGGAAGGTACCCTTGGGTTGGTAACCCTAAAGTGATCCCAAGAGTACGGTTTTAATCCGGGCGATATCCAAGTTTCTACATTGTTTGATTTCACTCTTTAAATTTCAAGTTGCTATTCCTTGAAGATTTAAACTTGTCGTGTATGTCAAGTGCTCCAATCTTATTTACTTGCATAGATTTTTTGTCATGTTCTTGCATAGATATTATGCCTTGTTCTTGATTTCATGTATAACTCTTTTCATGTTTAATAGAATGTCCCATCCTTGTTAATTGCATAGACATTATGCCTTGTTCTTGAATCCGTGTTTAACTTGCATAGACATTATGCCTTCTTCTTGAATCCGTGTTTAACTTGCATAGACATTATGCCTTGTTCTTGAATTCGTGTTTAATTTGCATAGACATTATGCCTTGTTTTTGAATCCTTGTATAACTCTAATCGTGTTAATCAGAATGTACTGATCTTGTTAATTGCATAGATATTGTGCCATGTTCTTGATTTCGCGTATTATCCCTATCGTGTTAATTGGTATGTTCCAATCCTGTAAATTGCATTGCTTTATGTGATCCATGTATTCTAGTATCTTCTTGTCGTGTTGTATGGATTATTCCAAATCTTGCTTAATTGTATTGAAAATGCAATTCATGTTAATCTATGTTCAAGCATTCTTCTTTCGTGTTCTTTGGATTATCCCAATCTTGATTCATTTCATATACGTATGTATATCATGATTCTTGTTGATTTATGTTCTAGGGTAGCTTAGGATGCTCCCTGAGTCTCAATTTAACATAGACGTTAGGTGGCATGAGCCCTTTGACATGTTTCACCTTAAGGTGATAAATTGTAAAATGCTAGGTCGATGCATGCTTATTTCCTACGTGTAGCTTTATGTTGCTCACCCCAAAGTTACTGGGGCATATTTCAGGTACGAAGACTTGGCTCGTGATGCTTATCATTCCTTGGGTGACTCGTTGCCTTCAAGTTTCCATTTCATGCAAATGTGAGCATGAAACATCATTTTGTAAACTTATATGTCAAACTTGTATTATTTGACTCAATATATGTAATGTGTACATAAGTACACCCTTCGTATTGTATTTTACATGTATGAGATGAGGCCGGAGGCCAATGACATGTAATTTATATCCCATGTAATTTTCGACTCCATGAAATATTATGAATATATTGAGAAATGTTAAGTTAATGTTTTGCCATGGTTGCATCGAGTGTGGGAATTCCATTTTCATTCTTTCACTAGGTCTCATTAATCTTGTATGAAGTATGGCCAAGGGCCAAACAGTCATTGACTCCGTTTTATAATTTTAGTTTTCAAAATTTCCGTTTCAAGTTCATTTTCGCCGTTTTGGCCGTTGGGGGGTCGGATTTTGACTCGGCCATTTCGGGGAGTTTCGGACCATTCCCGCGTGCTCAAAATCATCATTTACGTTTGCGTGAATAATCGTTTCCATGAAAAACCATTTCGTTTGTGTTTTGAGCCTCCTATGGACTCATTTCACCTTTTTGTTGAAAAACTCGTCCCAAAGGCATTTTGGGGATTTTCTTTGGGAAATAAATTCTGTTCTCAACTTTGTCACATAGAAAATGTGATTTTAAAGAGAGTTTCTTCACGACATTTTTCTGAAAAATGTCATCTTGATCTTGAAAATCGTGCTCTAAACTCATTTTTCTGCAAAAACTTTGTTTCTGCTGCATTTTTAGCATTCTGTTCAAGTTGAACCGGTTCAAGAATAGTTGAACCGGTTCAAGGTTTCATTTTGGTTCAGCTTGGGCATACTACCAAAGTTGAACCGGTTCAAGAAATGTTGAACCGGTTCAAGTCTTCCAGAGTTTTCAGTTTTGGACTTTGAACTTCAAACTAATGTAACTTTTTCGTTTTAACTGCGAATTGGTCCGTTCTTGAGTCTAAATTGACCGCGTCGAAATTAGCTTTCCAATGGTACTAATTTTAGCTTCAGATTATTTTCCTAACTCAAGATATCCTCGTTTTAGTGAGAGGGTGTCGGATTTGGTTCGAATCGGGATTGGGCTCTTTTGAGATTTCTCTTCCTTTGGCCTTGGGACTTCATGTGAAGT
Organism: Cornus florida; assembly: GCF_030987335.1. Lineage (NCBI taxonomy): Eukaryota > Viridiplantae > Streptophyta > Magnoliopsida > Cornales > Cornaceae > Cornus > Cornus florida. The sequence continues at coordinate 71,394,175 of NW_026775578.1, forward strand.
TGCCAAAGGTTGTTTTTGAATTTTTTTGATCTCATTTGACTTATTGGTTGTCAAATTCCTTCCTCTTAGGGTAAAATGACCATTTTACCCTTGGTCCTTCCTTCGGTAGGGTTTTCATACCCTTGTCTTTATTTTGCTTCCGCACTTTATTCCTTTGGGTTCCGTGTGTGTTATGCCTTGGGAGATCATTGTCTTATTTCTTACTTCCGCATCTGGATCCGTTAATGGATCAATCTTCGGTTCATCACTGTAGTACCGGGTTGATTAAAAACCCGGGTCGTTACAGATTTGATAATCGGTTTTTGACTTAATAAAAATTGATCAAGTCTTTGAGAAAGAGTTTTGACCTTGGCTGCAATCTCCATTGGACTTTCAATTTGACACACTTTCAAATTTTTCTTTTTATTAGAATCATGACTCAACCTTGAAATGTGACATTTATGGAATGAATTTTTGCTCATTTTTTCAAAAAGGTGCTAAACATTATCTTCATGCTTTCCAAAATATGAACCTCCACATAATGTATCAACTATGTCTTTATGAGTGGTGGATAAGCTTTCATAGAAATATTGAACCACTTGCCATTTTGGAATTCCATGATGTGAACATTTTCTTAGCAAGCCAAAGTTCTCCTTCCCCATGAGAAAATTCTCTAATGGCGATTCTCATTGAATTGGTCAAACTTACGGGGTAAATTTTTTTCAAAAATTCATTTTGCATTTGTATCCAAAAAGTTATTGAATTTGCCCCTAAGTTGTTGAACCAATGTTTCGCCTTATTTTTAAGAGTAAAAGGGAAAAATGAGTAACTTAAAGACTTCCTTCGGGACATTCATGTATCTCACCGTGGAACATATTTCAAGAAATTCATCAAGATGTTTATATGGTTTCTCATCATTTAAGCCATAAAAAAATGGACACATTTGAATAGTCTCGGGCTTAATTTCATATTGATCGACCCCAAAGTTAGGAAGCATGATAAAAGTCGGTGCATGGTATTCATGAAAGTTGTAATGATTACAAAGGATCATTGGATGAATTGGAGCTTGAGGAGGGTGTTTCATGAAATTTGGGTCTAGATAACCAAGATGACGCTCTAGATTTTCCATTGATATGGTTATGATGAAGGGTTGGCTAAGACCGCACAAAATTCAAGCAATGCAACAATAAAATCACAAAATAAGCACTTCTCATTTGCAACAAGTTAATCAACAATCCTCCACATACAATGATCCCATACTCCCATACTTTCAACAATATGTAAGAAAAATAAAGTGCCTCCACACGGGCTCACGATCTATCTAAGAAAATAAAGACTTTGCCTCCACGCGGGCCAACGATTTAACTAGAGAAAGAGTTTAGAAAAGCTCACAAAGGGTCCTTAAGCAACTTCAAATTTTTTTTCAAATTTTTTTTTTTTTTTTTTGCCTTATTTTGCTTTGCAATTTTTTTTTTTTTGAGCTTTTTATGCTCTTGCTTAGCTTTACTTGGCTTGATTCTTTTGCTTTTTCCTTTGGTTCATCCTCTTGACTCAATCACTTAGCCAATCAAGAACAAACACAATAAGTAAACAAAATAAAATAAAATAAAAATAAAGACAAGATCAAAAGAGTACTAATTCTTAATTAATTTAAAAAATATGATAGTGCCAATCCTCGGCAACGGCGCTAAAACTTGGTGTGGTGTCGAGCCAACAAGCAAGATGAAGTGTGTAGTGTGGCCAAGTTTAAATTTAGAGATTGCCACTACCACTTTTAACTATAAAATATAGCTAGAGTGAGTAGGAATCATCCCAAGTGAAAAGAGGTGTATTTGTACTTGGAAATTAATGTCGGATTAGTAGGTCAAGAGATCAACGATGATTGGTGGTTGATTAAGTGAACTATAATGCAATTAAAAACAATGCAAATAAGTAGCAATCTAGAAAGTAGGAAAAAATATATAAAGAAGGAGTCTTGGGACTTAGAGTCACCACTAAGCTTTACTTCATCAAATACTAGCAATTGTATATTAATGGGGAAATTTAAGTTGTAACTTGTGTGTGTTCTCACTAATTGAAACTAAGCATGGATGACAAATAATTATGGATTATCTAGCCAATTTTAATGAATAGCACAACCCATCAAATGAGACCAATATCCATTCAATTAAACCACAATTAATGCACACACAAATATCTAGAGACATACACTCTTTGCATTCACAAGTATGGAATATCAAACAATAATAATGGATTGTCCACCTCCCTAAGAAATTGAAGCAATTACACTACAACTAAGGTAGAGGCATGGAAATTAAACTAATTAAACTAGAGATGTGGCACAATCCATCAAGAAATAAGTATGACCTACCAAATAAACTACAAGAGTGTTCAATTAAGCACCATACTTTGACCATCACTAGATTAACATCATCAATACACATAGACATGCATCAATTTTATCAAATTTAGAGACAAGAATATGAACATCAATTATAGCATATATAGACATATGAATAGAACCAAATGATCAATTGAAAACATTAATCCATATAAATCAAGTAGAAATTATAAGATCTATATGTATTCATGGTCAAAACATCTATTACAACTAAAATCTCCAAAAATACACAAAAGCTAGGTTTGAGAAGCAAGCCTAGCTAGGGGCTATCTCTAACCCCAAGAGAATGATTTAGCCACTCATTGTAGTGGTCATGGAACCCTCAAGGGCTACCTTGAAGGTTGGTATCATCATCTCCATTATTGCTTTCTTCCTAAAACCCTAGTTTTAGAGAGATGAATATTTTTTTTTTCTTATAATTGGTAATATCTATATATGATGATATAATACAATATGGTTCAGTAAATCAATTACATACTCTTTTGAGTAAGGACCAAGTCAGAATTATAGCCTATGATTGGAGAAAATTCACAGCTACACAAGTTAAGTAGAAATCGGCGTGCTCGGGAGTTAAATAGCTCACTGCCAGCAGTATTTTCGATCGATCGAATATTCTCGATCGATCCAACACTTAGCTTCAATCAATCGAAGCTGACGTGGTATCAAAAATATCTTCTGGGCCTTATCCGCTTTACTGAGCTCGCACTGCCTCATTTCGATTGATTGTAGACCTCTTCGATCGATTGGGATTCCTTTCGATCGATCGAAGCTCCTCTGGTGCAATTTCTTAACTTCTTTCCAACTTTGCTCATTAGCTCCAAAATTGATCTAAATGGTTCTTGTTAGCCTGTTTGAACTTTATTAACCTGAAATCGGTAAAAACACAAATAAGTATCTAAGACATGAAAGTAAGATAGATGAATGGACTAAGATACTCTAACTTATGTGCTAAAATACGTCACATTTGAGCACTCATCATAAGGGACTTATATACACTACATAAGCCCTTCTGTGTTCTTTTTTGAAAACTTAACGGATTTCTATGCCAAAAAAAAAAAAAATGGTAAGAATGTTAATTGTCCAAAATTATTAAAACAATAGGGTGTTTTTCTCACTTTGCCCTATTTTGTTTTAAATGGGGAGGGACTTCGCTAACTCAAGTGATTCACCCATGAGATAATATTTTATTTTTTTATTCCGGCAAATTATAAGAGGGATCCGAATATAGCAATGGTTGGTGGGTGTGCAGATCATTGTCCACGAACAAAGGTCATGCTCACACATATGAGTGGATTATTTGCTACTCCCCCGTCCCATATTAGTTGTTCGTATAAAAAATTTTGATTTATAATTTTTGTGAATTAAAGTTACCGAAATAGATATCTAATATAAAATATAGATAAAAGTATAAAAAATGAATATGACTAAAAATAAACTTAAATGCGGTAGTGAATCAAAATTTTTGTAATGGACAACTATTATGCAACGGAGGTAGTACAACGAAGCAACAGCGCGTGGACGAGCTTGACCGTTAAACGGCTGGCACGAAGAGTTAGATACCGTACATATATATGTGTAATGCATGTGTGTATATATATATTGTTGTATACACGTCGAGCGTCGAGGGGAGCACGTTCCAGAAGTCTTAAACTGTGTCCCCCCATTTGAAGCGGTTTGCGTGTCGTTGTGCAATGCTCCCTTTCCCGCGAAAACCACTCTCTCTCTCTAAACCCTCAATCCTCTCTCCAAATTTCCATCTCTCTCCTTCAGATTTTCTACATCACACTTCAAATTTTCTTTCTCTATCTCTCTTCCTTTATATATATGTATATATCTAAACTTACTTTTTTTTTTTTCCTTCTCTCTAAAATTCCCTATTTTCTCTCTCTTCTTAAACTTCCAATCATCTTCGAATGATTTGTTTCTTTTACTGCAATTACTCTTTCTCGCGATGCGATGAGGAAGAAGCAGATCTCCATATGTTTACCTATCATCAATGTCGACTCCTTCTTCAGAGGAAAACCCTATGAATCCGCCATTACCGGCGCTCACGTCTGACCAGAAAGATTCACCCAAGACACCGTCGTCCAAGGCCAAGCTCAGAAAGATACCTCCTATCCCGATTCGCCGAAGCCAGAGCAGAGTCGAAACTGGAGAAGAAGATGAAGAAATTTCAGATGAAGACCGCAATAATGGTAATGGTGAATCGACACATCGTGAGGAGGAGGAGGAACGACCACCACCGCCTATTGTTCTTGCTTCGTCTCTCGGCCTCAATCACATTCGGACCCGCTCGGCTCCTTTGCCTTCGCCCCTTAGGTTCTCGTCTTCGGCGGGAACGTGTTCCAATCTTGGAATAAAAGAGGCAAACAATTCCAATACTATCAGACTAAATGATACAAACAATTCCAATAATTTTGGAATAAACGATGAAAACATTTCAACTAATCTCGGAAATGAGGCAAACAGGGGAAAAGATGGAGTAAATTCTCGGCCCAGGTTGCGCAGTCCGCTTCAGCACGCAGCATCCATGGAAGAAGGTTCTTAATTCCCTTTTCCCTGTTTATTTATTTATTTATTTTATGTCTGTATATGTGTATTGGCAAGAGATGTTGATGTAAAATATTGAAATTTGAGTTATGTTTTGTTGGTATGAAGAAGTAGAATAGGACAAAATGTAAACATTAGGGTTTTGAATTTTATATATGCCATCAATTTTGAAACTGGAGTGAAACCCCAATTTTGAATTATGCCAAGATTTAAACCCCGTGTTTTGTCACCAGTTGCTGATTTGTGCCTTTATTATGAAATTTGGAGGTGTTTTTATTTTCAATGGTGTATAATTCTTTGTAGGCAAAAAGGTGCACTGGACTCAATCTAAATCCTTAAGAGTCCCATCGCCACGCTGTTTGGAGGTAAGTTAGTTGTTAAATTCTCTTTTTTTATTTTCTTTTGTTTCTCAAGTTCTTGCCCCTTGAAGTTAGTTGGGGAATTAGCTAACTCAGGTTAATGTCATTGTGCTTATTGTAGGGTCATCATGCAGCTTTTGCCAAGGAACTTCAATCTCCACGATTCCAGGCTATACTGCGTGTTACAAGCGGACGTAGAAAGAGAGCCCCAGATATCAAGAGCTTCTCTCATGAACTCAATTCCAAAGGAGTACGGCCTTTCCCATTCTGGAAGTCCCGTGCATTTGGACACATGGAGGCATTCACTCTTCACTTCAAGTTCCTATTTTCATTGTCAAATCACATTGCTTTTCCTCTTTCTGTTCTGTGCTTCGTTGAGTAATTATTTGCTCCCATTCTAATAGTTCAATTTATTCCTAATGTTGATTATTTTCCAGGAGATCATGGTAATGATCAGGGCAAGGTTTGGCAAATTAAAAGAAGAAGTTAATGCTGATTTAGGTATATTTGCGGGAGATTTGGTGGGTATACTTGAGAAAACTTCAGAGACCAATCCTGAATGGAAAGAGGGTTTGGAGGACTTGTTAGTCATAGCCAGGCAGTGCGCAAAAATGTCACCTAATGAATTTTGGTTGAAGTGTGAAGGCATTGTTCAGAATCTGGATGACAAACGCCAAGAGATACCAATGGGTACACTAAAACAAGCCTATACGCGCCTTTTGTTTATCCTCACTCGATGCACTCGGCTTGTGCAGTTCCAGAAAGAGAGTGGCTATGATGATGAACACATTTTGGGTCTTCACCAACTTAGTGACCTTGGGGTCTATCCAGAAAAACTCTTCGGGCGTGCAAACCAGGACTTCAATAGCTCATTTGAGGGGAAGGAAGCAAGTGAGAGACGGACCATGAAGGCCCACGAGCAGGACCCAAGCAATCAGGCTACTGAACAAGATCAGATAAATCTGCACTTAGGTAGTGTGGGTGACACTTTGGAGGTGAGCACTGCTAAAAGTGTTGCTTCATCTACAGGCAGTTATAGGATGTCATCTTGGAAGAAGCTTCCATCTGCAGCTGAGAAAAACCGAAAAGGCGCTGATGCTGTTGACATTCAGCCTAAGGATAAATCTGATAGCTTGCATCTTAAAGGTGAAACAGCTGGCATTGACACTAATGTTGAAAATCCAGATACTCCCTTATACCTTCCCGAACATTCAGAGACATCCTTGAAAGCACGTAAAGGTACCTGGGGATGGGGTGATCAACAAAACCTAACATTTGAGGACTCGTTGATTTGTCGAATATGCGAAGTTGAAATACCAATTGTGTATGTAGAGCAGCACTCTAGAATCTGTACAGTTGCTGATGGATGTGATTTAAATGGAAAATCAGTGAATGAACGACTTCATAGAGTTGTGAAATCTCTTGAACAAATACTGGAATCGTGGACACCAAAAAGCTCAGATACTGCAGTGGGAAGTCCTGAGGCCACAAGAATGTCTACATCAAGTATGCCTGAAGAGTTCGATGATTTGTCACCTAAGCAAGCCAGCTTGCCTCTTCGATGCTCAGAAGACATGCTCGATTGTGTTTTTGAATCTCATAATACATTTGTAATGGGTGATCTGAACATATTGCCGGACACTTCAGGTGAAACACAGGCCCTTTGGACAACTGATCTAGGTAATAAAGCCTCCTCAGCAGGAAGCTTGACACCACGATCACCATTATCAACTCCAAGAATGGGCGAGATTGAATTGCTGTTGAGTGAACGGAGAACAATATCAGAGCATGAAAATTTTCAGCAGGTATGAATTGTACAACCCCACCCACCAAATGACTTCTCATTCTCCCGTATTTTCTATAATTACTTCATGATCAGTCATTTAATTTCAGTTGTTGTATGGATAATAAAGGCTTCACTTGATGTATGAAAAATGGCAGACAGTGTACACTGATTAAACATGACTAGAGAGAGAGAGAGAGAACATGGTGGCTACACAATGTGTATTTCATATATATATCAAACCCTAAGCCTACTACAGTGGCTTATATAAAGATACAAGACTCAGCTAATTACACAATGACCCTACCAACTATATGTAATTACATAATGACCCAAAATATTCTAACACTCCCCCTCAAGCTGGAGAGTATATATCAAATAATCCCAGCTTGGAACAGATAGTCCTTAACCGATTATGACCCAATGCTTTGGTAAACGTATCAGCTAATTGATCTTCAGACTTCACAAATGGAGTAGAGATGCTCCCACTGAATATTTTTCCTCGAATGAAGTGACAATCAACTTCAATATGTTTGGTCCTCTCATGAAACACAGGATTTAATGCAATGTGAACAACTGCTTGATTATCACAGAACAATGGAGTAGGAGTTTCAACTGTCAACCCAAGTTCTTTTAGAAAATGTTGTATCCAAGTCAACTCACTAGTTGTATGGGCCATTGCCCTATACTCAGCTTCAGCACTAGATCGAGCTACCACCGTTTGCTTTGTACTTTTCCATATAACAAGATTTCCTCCTACAAATGTGCAGTAGCCTATAGTAGATCGCCTGTCTGAAGGAGAACCAGCCCAGTCAGCATCTGAAAAACCTTCCACCCTGAGATGACCATTTGATTTATATAGTAACCCAAAACCTGGAACTTGCTTGAGATATCGGATAATTCGAAGAACAGCAACCCAATGTGGCATTCTAGGAGCTCCCATGAACTGACTTACAACACTAACTGTATATGAAATATCAGGACGAGTGATAGTGAGATAAATTAATTTCCCAACAAGGCGACGAAATCTGCCCAGGTCATTAAATAGATCACCTTCATCAGACACAAGTTTTGTATTTGAATCCATAGGAGCATCAACTGGACGACCACCCAACATACCTGTTTCTTCTAACAAGTTCAACACATATTTGCGTTGAGATAAACTTATACCCTTCTTGGATCTAGCAACTTCAATACCCAAGAAATACCTAAGTTTACCCAAGTCTTTAGTATGGAATCGATTTTGCAGAAACAACTTCAACTTAGCAATGCCTTCAGAATCATCACCCGTGATCACAATATCATCTACATACACCATAAGAAAAATGAAGCCAGTTTTAGTGCGCTGGTGAAATACCGAATGATCGGTCTGGCATCTGTTAAGACCAAATTCTAATGCCGCCTCAGAAAATTTTCCAAGCCAAGCCCGTGGAGATTGTTTCAATCCATACAGGGCCTTTCTAAGGCGACAAACAGTGTGACGATACTCCCCCTGAGCAACAAACCCTGGTGGTTGCTCCATATAAACTTCTTGAACTAAGTCACCATGCAAGAAGGCATTCTTGACATCCAATTGAAACAAAGGCCAGTGACAATTGGCAGCAATGGATATAAGTACCCGAATAGAAGAAATCTTAGCAACTGGAGAAAAGGTCTCATCGTAGTCAATACCACAAGTTTGAGTGTACCCTTTTGCTACCAGACGAGCCTTCAACCGCTCAATAGACCCATCGTGAAGGTATTTAACAGTATAGACCCACTTACAACCAACCGTTTTGGAGCCCGGAGGTAAGGGAACAAGATCCCAAGTCCGATTACAGTGCAGGGCATTCATTTCATCTACCATGGCGTTGCGCCGATCCGAATTAGAAAGAGCATCCTGCAAAGTCTTTGGAACAAACGTAACAGACATTTTGGATAAAAAACAAGATAAAGAGGAGGAAACATTATGGTAGGAGACAAAGTTAGAAATGGGATGTGCAGTAACACACGACCGAGTACCCTTACGGAGAGCAATAGGCAAATCATCAAGCAAAGTAGATGGCGTCGGATCCGAAGACTCTGAAGCAGATGGAGGGAGCGAAGTAGGCGGTCGAGGTCGTCGAGTATAAACCTGCAAGGGGACAATAGAGCGAGGAGGTGTGTGTGCAGGAACCAGAGAGGAAACAGTTGGCATAGGTGGCTCTAGAGTAATATCGAGAGGGGTAGTAGAATCAGAAAAAAATTGGAGAGACTCAGAAAAGGAGACATCAGCACTAGTGAAATAGCGCTGAAAATGAGGACTGTAGCAACGATAACCCTTCTGAGTGCGAGAATACCCAAGAAAAACACACTTAGTGGCACGGGGGTCGAGTTTGTCAAGACCGGGCCCCAGGTTATGGACATAACACACACATCCAAAGACCCGAGGAGTAAGATTAAACGAGGCGGAGTCGGGAAATAGAACAGAATGAGGAGACTTCCCTTTTAACACTGACGAAGGCATCCGATTAATAAGATGACAGGCTATAAGAACAACATCACTCCAAAAATGTTTGGGAACATGCATATGGAATAAAAGGGCATGACATACTTCAAGGAGATGACGATTTTTACGTTCAGCTACTCCATTTTGTTGAGGAGTATAAGTACAAGATGATTGATGAATGATGCCTTTAGCATGAAAATAAGTCTCAAACGGGTCCGAGAAATATTCTTTGGCATTGTCAGAACGTGAAACTTTAATGGACCATCCAATTTGAGTTTTTATTTCTTTGCGAAATATTTGAAAAATAGAGAATAACTCAGAACGATTTTTCATTAAAAACAACCAAGTCATACGAGAATGATCATCCACAAAAGTCATAAAATAACGAAATCCATTAAGAGAAATATGTTTTATTGGGCCCCATACATCTGAATGAATTAACTGAAAAGGACTAGTAACACGATTGGTAGCTCTTGGTTTGAAAGATACATGACAATGCTTACTAAACTGACATGCTTCACAGGGCATGGACTCAACACGACTAAGACTAAGACTGGGGACTTGACGCTGCAAAACTGATAAGGATGGGTGGCCGAGACGACAGTGCCACTGGAAAGGAGACAAAGATGATTGAAGAGCCGTGGGAGATGGTCCAAGATCAAAGTAATACAAGCCACCTACTTCATGTCCCGTACCAATCTTCTTCATCGTCTTGAGATCCTGAAAAATACAACAGGAGGGATAAAATGTAACGGAGCAATTAAGAGATTTAGTATTTGACTAATGGACATCAAATTAAAAGGGAATTGAGGAATAAATAATACAGAGGAAAGGGATATAGAAGAGGTGAGTTGGGTGGTTCCCACACCCAAAACTTTAGTGGAGGAGCCATTAGCAAGAGTAACACTTCGTGATGAACAGACTGAAAATCAGATAAGAGATGAGAACTACCAGTCATGTGGTCGGATGCGCCAGAGTCAAGAATCCAGAGACTCTGATGAGGGGATAAGAGACATGCAGGTGCAATACCTGATTGGGCAAAGGAAACCATGGAAGATGAGGTGGAAGGCCGTTGTTGAGACATAAACTGAGCATACTCATCGCGGGAAACTGTCATGCTGACCATAACAGGCTCAACAGCCACTTGTGGAGCATTTGGTGTGGCAGAGAAAGAAGAATCCCCTTCATTAGAGGTTACTTGGTGTGCATAGGAAGAAGGTGGTGGTTTCCCATGAAGATCCCAACAGTAATTGATAGTGTGATTAGTAAGACCACAGTGAGTGCAGAGTTTTGAGTCTCTACCTCTGCCTCTGCTACGACCACGACCACGAGTAAACCGACTGCCACTGCCACGAGAAGGCTGATAACCACCCTGGTTCACAACTAATGCAGAACGTTCACTGCTAGGAGGAGCAGTGACACCACTTGAAGCACCCCCGGAAGTGCCACTAGATAGAGTAGCACGCTGGAGTCTGGAGAACATATCAGGAAGAGAGGGAAGTGTATGGCTACCCAAAATCTGTGCACGAACTGATTCATATTCAGTTGACAACCCCGTGAGAAACCAAACAACATTAAAATCCTCACGTTGTTGTTGCATGCTCTTCACATCAGAGGTGATAGGCTGATACAAGTTCATTTCTTCACAAATTCCCATTGACTAGGAGAAGTATTCTGCAAGACCATGAGTACCTTGCCGGAAGTCAAAGAATTGTCTGCACACCTCATAAATTCTGGTGATATTATCAGTACTTGAATATAGCTGTTGGAGGCGATTCCATATCTCCTTGGCAGTATCCAAATACAACAGGTGGGAGCTGATATATTGTTCAATACAATTCAGCATTAAGGAAATGATCTGAGCATCCCTTTGGTCCTATGAACTGAAATCTGCATCACTGTCTTTAGGCTTATCCTTAACCAAATGAGAGCCAAAGCCTTTGGCTTTTAGAAAAATAGTTACGGACTTGGCCCATAAAATATAGTTCTTACCATTGAGCTTGACAGAAGTCATGGGAGGATTGAAAGAAGCAAAAGAAAATAGGTCTGAACCGGTAGCCATGGAGAAGGAAAAAGAGAGAAGAAAACCGAACCTGGGAAAAAAAAAAAAATTTGAATCCAGATCTGGGCAGGCGGGACGGATCTGGGCAAACGGGCCGGATCTGGGCAAACGGGCCAAATCAAAACCAGTTCTTTGCTATTCCGGTTTTAGAAATCCAAGGTTGGGATAACTTCACGCCTGCAGCACCCTTCTCCTTCACAATCAGCGCCGGCAAGAACCAGATCTATGCCACCGACCATAAACTCCAATCACCCAAGGTTCGCAATGAAGAATCAAGGCTAGTACACACCTTAGCCCTTGCAGTGGTGATGATGGCAACCCAACACAAGCGCGATTTAACAACCAAGCAGAGAGGGTTCGCGATGATGGAACCTCTGCAACTTGCGACAGCCAAGGCAGCCTCGGCCTACAAAACGAAGGGCTTCAGATCTGAAAACGATAGACAAGAAGCGCTGAAACCATAACACCATGAAAAACCTCTAGCTCGAACAGAACGATAGCTAAACCAGAACGACGGCCAAACCTTTCGCGAAGAACAGAATCGACTTCGATCTTGATTTTGATTTGTAGAAGAACACCACAGATGCAATCACAACCACAATCTTAGTTTTCTCATTGTTTCGTACCACTCTGATACCATGTTCAAACTCTAGAGAGAGAGAGAGAAAATGGTGGCTACACAATGTGTATTTCATATATATATCAAACCCTAAGTCTACTACAGTGGCTTATATAAAGATACAAGACTAAGCTAATTACACAATGACCCTACCAACTATATGTAATTACATAATGACCCAAAATATTCTAACTAACACAGAAATTGGGAAAAACTGGAGTATATTTCATAGCTTTCTAATACAAAGCAGCCTGACCTTTATAGGCTGAATACAATCAGATCAGAATCCAGTAAATTAAGGAATATACAATCAAATCCCTAAGATCAGAAAATAAAATAAGTCAACCTAAACTTTAATACACCAGCTATATTAGCCTGTAATTAGTACAAAATCAGACAGTTAATACTTTCCAAATTTATCTAACAATTACATAAATCATGTAATTCTCCAACACTCCCCCTCAAGCTGGGGAATAAATATCTTCCATCCCCAGCTTGCAGACAATTCTTTGAAACGCAGGATTGGCTAACCCTTTGGTTAGTACATCAGCTAGTTGTCCTCTTGTTGAGACATACGGAGTGCAAATTAGTCCATTATCGAGCTTTTCCTTTATGAAGTGGCGATCAACTTCCACATGCTTGGTGCGGTCATGTTGCACTGGATTATGTGCAATATTGATGGCTGAATCACAATATAACTTCATCGGCCTCTTAACTGAAACTCCAAGATCCTTCAGGACTATTTTCAACCATAATAATTCACATATTCCTAAAGCCATGGGACGAAATTCAGCTTCTGCACTTGACCTTGCAATTACTGGCTGCTTTTTGCTCCTCCATGTAACAAGATTCCCACATAGGAAGGCACAATAACCCGAGGTCGATCTTCTATCTGACACTGAACTTGCATAGTCTGAGTCTGTGTAAACTTCTAAGTTCAAGCACAATCCTCTCTTGAACAATATGCCTCGACCTGGACTAGATTTTAGATATTGCAGGATTCTGTATACTGCTTGGAGATGTACTTCCTTTGGGTTGTGCATAAATTGGCTCACTACACTAATTGCATAGGCGATGTCAAGCCTGGTGTGAGACAAGTAGATTAATCTTCCAACAAGTCTTTGATACATTCCTTTGTCAACTGGCTCATCATCAACAGCTTCCCCAAGCTTATGATTCGGTTCAATGGGAGTCTTCACGGGCTTACAGCCTATCTTTCCTGTTTCTTTCAGTAAATCAATAACATACTTTTGTTGTGAGATGAAAATTCCTTCTTTGGAGCAAGCAACTTCAATTCCCAGGAAGTATTTCAGCTTGCCTAGGTCTTTTATTTCAAATTCCGTGGCCAGTTTAGCTTTAAGAGTTTCCCTTTTAGCTTGATCATTGCCAGTGACAATAATATCATCTACGTATACAATGAGGACTGTAACTCCCCCTGAAGAAGAGTGTTTTATGAACAAAGTATGATCACCTTGACTTTGTTTGTAACCCATTGCTAACATTGCTCTTGCAAACCTGCCAAACCAAGCCCTGGGGGATTGCTTCAGTCCGCACAGTGCCTTCCTTAGTCTGCATACCCTATTCTTCTTCGGAAAACTAAATCCTGGAGGAGCGTCCATATATATTTCTTCTTCAAGATCTCCATGCAGAAATGCATTTTTTACATCAAACTGCTGCAAAGTCCAATCAAAGTTAGCAGCCAGAGACAATAAAATTCTTATTGTGTTCATTTTTGCCACTGGGGCAAAAGTTTCTTGATAATCAACACCAAAGGTCTGGGTATATCCTTTTGCTACTAGCCTTGCCTTGTACCTTTCAAGAGATCCATCTGCATTGAATTTTACTGAAAACACCCATTTGTATCCCACAGTTTTTTTTCCCTTCGGTAATTCGACCATCTCCCAAGTCTTGTTCTTTTCCAGTGCGTCCATCTCAACTTTCATGGCCTGCTTCCATTCCCTGCTGTTTAATGCCTCAGACAATGTTTTAGGAACGGCTATTGAGTTTAGCTGAGTAAGGAAGGCTTTATGTGAGGGAGATAATTTTTCAAAGGAAACAAAATGAGAGAGTGGATGTTGTGTACACCTTCGGGTACCTTTTCGAACTGCAATGGGTAGTTCTAAATCAGTCTCATCAAACACAAGAGTGGAATTGTTTACCTGAGTAGTGTTTTTCTCCTGAGTGGTTTCTTTCCCAAGCATAGGTTCTGACTTTTGGGCTTGCTTCGGATTAGTCTTGCCTCCCTTCCTTCTCGAAAAAACTTGAAGTGGTTTAGTGACTACTGGATTGATTGATGGAGTTGGATTTTTAGGAGGAGATTGTGGTTGAGATTCAAGAGATGTCACACTTGGATTTTGAAGCGGAGGAATATCAGAACTGGGATCGGAAGTAGGTAGTGAAACCTGGGAATGAATGTGATCCGGACTTGGAGAAGCCGCGGTAAGAGGGGAACCAAAGGAAACCGAGGCAGGAATGGTTGCAGAACTTGGACTCAAAGATGGTGGTGACAATTTGGGCATAAGATCGAAATCGAGGACATCGGCATCATCATCCTTTTCATCACTTGTTACCTCCCCCTGAGGAGAAGGATGATGAAAGAAACTCTCATGTTCAACAAATGTGACATCAATTGAAATGTAGGTTTTCCGAGTAGGCGGATGGTAACATTTGTAACCTTTTTGAGTTGAAGAGTAACCTATAAAAATACATTTAAGTGCTCGGGGATCAAGTTTGCTTCGATTGTGAGCATGAACATGAGTAAAGATAACACAACCATATACCCGAGGAGACAACCTGTTTGGAGTAAGGAAGTCTGGAAAATGATGTGAAAGTGTTTCCCAAGGACTTCTAAAATCTAAGACTTTGGTAGGTAATTGGTTGATGAGATGAGTGGTTGTAAGACCGGCTTGCCCCCAAAAATATTTTGGAACTTGTCTTTGAAAAAGAAAAGCACGGGTAGTTTCAAGAAGATGTCCATTCTTTCTTTCGGCCACCCCATTTTGTTGGGGTGTGTCAATGCATGAGGACTCATGAACTATTCCCTCCTGATTCAAATATGGTGAAAGAATTTGGTTAAAATATTCTCTCCCGTTGTCTGTCCTCACCCTTTTAATTTTCACCCCAAACTGTGTTTTTATCATGTTATGAAATATTGGAAAGATATTGGCTACATCAGATTTTTGCTTCATGAGAAAAGTCCAAGTTACCCGCGTACAATCATCTATAAAAATGACAAACCAACATGCCCCAGAATAATTAGCAACCCGTGAAGGACCCCAAACATCACTGTGCATCAAATAAAAAGGAACTGATGATTTATTATTGTTCAAAGGAAAGGAAACACGTTTGTGTTTGGCAATTTCACAAATATCACAATGAAGTTGTTTCAAATCAACATTTTTAAACAAAGAAGGAAACATAAGACTAAGAGTTCTGAAGGAAGGATGACCAAGCTGAAAATGATGAAGGAGAATTTTGTCTTTATTTGTGGAGGAATCAGACAGAAGCACAGATGAACAACCAATTCCAGTACTCACTTTTCCACTCATGGGCTCGAGACAGTAGAGACCATCCTTTTCTTTAGCATGCCTAATTGTCTTCCCCGAAGCTCGGTCCTGAAACACACATAAATTTTCTGAGAAAATAAGATTGCAGTTCATATCCTTGGTGATTTATTTGACAGATAAAAGATTGGTTGTCAATTTGGGCACATGTAAACATTTTTAAGACACAAGGAAGGTCCTAAGGATATGTCCCCCTGTCCTGCAACAGTGACTAAATTCCCATCAGCTATGGTGATCTTTTTATTACTTGGGCATGGTTTATAAGAAGAAAAAGATTGGGA
This sequence comes from Cornus florida, assembly GCF_030987335.1. NCBI lineage: Eukaryota > Viridiplantae > Streptophyta > Magnoliopsida > Cornales > Cornaceae > Cornus > Cornus florida. Next base: position 71,410,239 of record NW_026775578.1, read on the forward strand.
TGAGTTGGTCATATGGTCGGTTGCGCCTGAGTCGACAATCCAAGAGTGTGGGTGGATTAAAACAATATCTGAGACACTAAGAGCATGAGAACCAGAATACATACCAGAAAGTGCTAATGAACAGGCACCTGTAGGTTCTTCGAGTGAATTAAGAAGGGATTGGAGGCGATCAATGTCTTCCTTACAGAATTCTCTGCTGCTGGAATTCGGTTGATCAATGGTATTATTAGTGCTATTTTGTGCAACGTGGGCTTTTCCCTTTTGCTGCCAGCTTCTTCCTCCGGAATTCCAGTTTGACTGATTCATGTTTTGTGGCCTTCCATGTAGCTTATAGCAGGTGTCCTTCGTATGACCAGTTTTCTTGCAATAGTTACGTACCAGATTCTCTTTGAATGTCCTCTTCGGGTCAGATTTCTTATAATCAGTAATAGCTGAAGACTTCCTCTCCAAAGTTCGCTCACTAGCTGCGGTTGTAAGGAGTGCCGATCCTTCCAATGGCTGCGAATCCAACATAACTCCTCTCCTGCTCTCTTCAGCACGAATAGTTGCAATTGCTTCATTTAGGGAGGATAATCCTTTTCCCAAAGTCTGAACTCTTACAGTATCGAATTCCGGATTAAGGCCTGCTAAGAAATCATAGATTCGGTCTTTTTCTATGAAAGCCTTCAACAACGCAGCATCCTCACTGTTCTTCATCTCGAGAACCTGGTAATAGTCCAACTCGTACCACAAATTTTTCAGAGTGTTGGCATACTCTGTTACAGTCTTATTCCCTTGTTTTGTGGCTGCTAGCTTCACCTTGATCTCATACACCTGGGCTGCATCATTTTTCGTATAATTTTGTCTGATCGCCTCCCATATCTCTTGAGCGGTTGTCAAAAACATGACAGTATCACTTATCTCGGGTACCATAGCATTCCATAGCCATGACATGATCATTGAGTCTTCTTCGTCCCAAGCAGCAAACTTTGGATCTTCTTTCTTAGGCCCTTTTCCAAGAAGATGGTTGAGCTTGGCCTTCCCTTTCAGAAAGGTTTGAACAAGTTGAGACCACTTTAAATAGTTCGTTCCATTCAGCCTATACGCAGCTTGAATGTTCTGTAGATCTCCAGGAACCTGTTGTTGGATTGTAGGTTCCTCCGATTGAGAGCTGGTTTGTGTAACCTCTGACATCTCTTTTTTCTTCTGTAAAAAACTGAACTCCAAGCTGCTATGAAATCTGTAAATGATGAAATATTTTATCCTAGAAAGAGTACCTAGTGCTCTGATACCATAACACAGAAATTGGGAAAAACTGGAGTATATTTCATAGCTTTCTAATACAAAGCAGCCTGACCTTTATAGGCTGAATACAATCAGATCAGAATCCGGTAAATTAAGGAATATACAATCAAATCCCTAAGATCAGAAAATAAAATAAGTCAACCTAAACTTTAATACACCAGCTATATTAGCCTGTAATTAGTACAAAATCAGACAGTTAATACTTTCCAAATTTATCTAATAATTACATAAATCACGTAATTCTCCAACACTAACAAAACACAGTAGTTACTTTTTCACTCTTCTAAACTATAGGCATACTGCTTCACTTACATGGATTTGTTCTCCTGCTTTGCACTATTTAAACCTTCTAATCCATGAAATAGAACTATTAATATCAAATGTTTCAATTGAAATAAAAAAAAAAGTCCAGTTTAGTCAAAAGAATTCAATTGTACCAAGTTTGGCCCGTCTAGGGTAAGTATGTCTGTTTGAATTTGAGAAGTTAAGGATTGTTTCCAAGTATACTTCCCATGCACCTCAAATTTGCAGGACTAACACTTGGCACTTGCCTCTTATATGTAATTTTCCTTACATGAATTCACTTGTTACCCTGAATGATACTTGAAGAGTGTTTACAAGATTCATAAAAGTGGAACAGTGCAAGCTCTGTAAAAGTGTTCTTTATTAAAATTATTTTTGCCTGAGGCAGAGCTCAATGAATTGATTATTTTTCTTTTAAACTTCTGTTTTGATCTCTTGAACTAGTCTTTTGTTCTTCATTTTACCTTTACTTGGCACACTTCTCCTTTTATGCAGATCTGAGCATTTGTTAGATGTTTTTGTTTTATACATTTTTCCATATTTTTTCCTGAATTTTTCAACAGTATTTTCAAGTTATCTTTCAGACGAGAAAGCCTGCATAAATCTTATTTTTTCAAGAGCAAGGGCAACCTTAAGTTGAATCTAAATTCAGATTGATTAAAGGAAGAAGGTAAGCAGAAAGTTGTTTAGACTTTAGGTCACATATTAGTTTTAGACTGTCTAATTAGTCTGCCCATCTTGGTTTTGGACTGTTTAATATGACACTGTTTGCACGCATTCTTAGTAGTGTTCGAACTTTCTTCCATCATTTTATCACTAATTAGAAGTGACTCGTGACTAATAGGTTATAGCTTTCTTTCCCATAACCACAAGCTCAATATAATCCGATTGGGGTATTTTGGTTGATATTGAAACTAGAACACTGATGTACAATATGAATAGTTTAGATTTCATATTTGGTTTGTTTTAGCTATAGAAAATGTCCACAACATAAAGTAGATAAATTCTAATTAAATGTAAAATTAGGAACCCTAAAATACCCATATATGAAAAAGTGAAGTGCTAAATATGAAAATGCCAAGTTAGGGAAAATACTTGCACAAATATGGTAAAACAATAGTGTTCATGTGGACATGAAGAGCAAATTAATTGCGGATACAGAAATGATAGAATCATTTTGATTGGACCAAATAGGTGTATGAAGAGCAAGCTCACTTTTTTAGCCTATGGACACTGGACATGGACACGTTATGACACGGATACACTGACACATGAAATTCTAAAAAAGTAGGATATGGACATGGCGTGGCGTGGATACGACTAATATAAATATAAATTTTTCATTGTATATCTATTGAATTAGACAACTATAGAATTTTAATTAATTTATAAATTCTATACTAAAGTTACATATGTTAGAAGATGATGTTATTTGAAAATAAAATAGAATATGTGATATATATATATATATATATATATATATATATATATATATATCCTATCTTGTCACTGTAGTTATGATTTTGTTTGTTAAATGTTGAACATTTCATTGTATGTTCATAATGTTGTTTCCAAGATTGTTGTGCATTTGGTTTATATAAGACGAAGAGTGCAGGATGCGTTGGACAAATGTCCGGAATGTGTTGACCAAGTGTCTAAGATGCGTAGACCAAGTGTCCAAGATGTGTTGGTCAATTATCCAAAATAATAATTTTTTTTTTTAAATAATGGACAAGGCCATGAAGTGTCAGACACATGTCTATGAGTGTCCATTGAGTGGCGGTGTCCGACACCCCATAGAGAAGTGTCTGTGCTTCTTAGGAATTGGTGTGCCACTGTACCAAAAGTGGTGTCATGCATAATTGAGTGTTGTTATTACAGGGGTCACTTTTTATCACCCACTTGATAGTTTTAGGTCTCAAAATCAATGTTAACAAGCTATCTTGCAGTTTTTTTCATAATTTATATCCCAATTTTGGAATGGTGAATGTGCATGCTAAATCGGTGTATTCTCGCATTGAAAGTGGTATACACGTGTGCTAAAAGTGTTCTACCATGGTACTAAAAGTGGTCCCTTGCGTAACACCTATGGTACAATCAGATTTCTTGATTATGATTCATGAGTTTCAATGTTCATGCCGTAGTTTTTATTTTTTTGTTCATGAATATGTTGGGCTATTTAGTAACAATATTTCTTCTTATATGTCTTCCTAGCTCACCGAAATTTAGGGGTTATTGCCTGTGGTTGCCATTAGGGGTGGAGTATGAAATACAAGGTTAAGGGGCCAAAGTAGCACTATATAATTAAAATTATAAATATATATATTTGAAATAGAATTCCTACTATATATTTATTAAGAGAATGTTTATCATAAGGATACTTTCACTAGTTGTGTCCTTGTAACTATTAAATTGAGAGATTGACTGATACAACTTTGCATTATAATGATTAAAGTAAGTTTAGTGAGAGCACCCTCTTTATAACTTTTCCATATTCTTAATATAACCTAAATATAAGCACGGCCGACCCTGGGGCAAGGCAACCAAGGCGGTCGTCTAGGGCCTCCAGTTTGGAAGGGCCTCAAATTTAGGACCATGGTGTAAATATAGTAGTATATGTCTAGCATTCAGGCCATAATTTCCATAATTAAAAGACAATACATACTTATATATCATGTAAATTTATGACAATAAATAATTTTAAAAAAATTTATATATTTTGGCAATAAATACACGTACTTATAAAATCAATTTATATAGAGCAGTGCTACACATTGGCGATAACTAAAAAGATATGAATACCCTTTGTTTTAATACATATTACACTTTATTTCTTTCTACATTTGTGTTTCATATTTTAACAAACTAAACAAATTGACTGTTGAAGGAAAAGGTAAGAATGAACAATTACACTGGTTTCTTTCTCTTTCTATAATTTATTTTTTTGTATTAATATTTTTCATATATATATATATATATATATATATATATATATATCTTCTTTGTTGGGTATCTCTTTAAAATTTAACCGTAATCAGAAAATATCAGATCAAAATATAATTATAATTTTTTTTAAAGTAAATTATGTAAATTAGGGTTTTTATTTACGAGAAAGAGATCACTTATTCATTGTAAAAAAATTTAGCTTCTAGTTTTAATTATTTGAAGATTTGATAAAAAGGGTCTTCGAAACCAACGTATATAGGCAGAATTGAATTCAAATTATTGAGTTAAATTAGGTTTTGGATTCTACAATAATAAGTTTTACTATTTTCTCTCTCTTTCCGATATTAAAACACACAACTTAGCCAAATAAACAACCACCTAATTCATTATAAAATCACAAATCTAATATATTTTATGTGTTTATAGTCTCATTTTAATAAAAAATTAGCACGCTTATAATTTTTTTGCACTCGTGAAATCTTATAAAGGGCCTCACATTTGAAAGTTCGCCTAGGGCCTCTCAAATTTTTGGGCATCTCACAGGTGGCCCTGAATATGAGGAACATACTGTTGTCAGGGGCTTATTTGTTAATGTTGGGGGCTTATGTGTAATTTCTAAAACTTCTTAATATAAATGCAATGTGGTGGAAGGATGAAAGTATTCTTTCCCCATCTTTCTCTCTTTCCCCATCTTTCTATCTTTTTCTCTCCTCCTCTTCCTTCTCTTCTTCTTCATCTTCTTATATTTTATTGCTAGTTTGATTATCTCTTAAAGACAACATGGTATTAGAGCATGGTTTGTAAAGCTCTAGGGTGTGTAGTTGAAACCTTAGGGAAAGTTTGTGTAAACCCTAGTGGGTGTGAAGGGTTTTGAAGAGATTCCAAGATGGGATTTGTTTGCAAGGAAGTACTGTAAATTACATCCACCCATTTTTAATCGATTGCAGTCTCGATCGGTGGTTTTTTTCGCGTTCGCGTGGTTCTACAACAACGGCTTTTTCTTTGTCATTCACACTTTTGGTATGGTCTATTTTGTTGCTTTCTAGGGTTTGTGTGGTGACTGTGTGGTCGCTTTTTTATGCATCTTAGAAGACGGTAATCTCTCTAGTTGCAGTTGTTTGTGTATTAGAGAGGTGGTTCTCTACATATTTTGTTGCTGTTTTGTTTATGAGGAGTGCATACCTAGAAACTATTTGATAAAATGTCTGGCTTAGAGGTGACTTCAACAGAAGCTGGGTCTTCTCCTAGTCTGACTCTAGTGCTGGGAGGTAGTAGTGATCACCATCCAGGCCTTTGTATTACGACTGTTAGGCTAGATGAGATGAACGATATGGATTGGGCTCAATTTACTCGTATGCATATCACTGGTCGGAGGATGATCGATCATATCGAAGGGACTGTCACGTATCCCTCCAAGAGTAATCCTGAATTCAAAGAGTGGAGTGCAAATAATGCATTAGTTATGACGTGGTTGTTGCAGTCAATGTAGCCACAAATCAGCTAGGGGTTTCTGTTTGTGAAAACAACTAAAGAGCTATGGAAGGCTGTGGAAGAGACGTATTCGTCGGTTGGTAATTTTTCAAAATTGTATGAGCTCCAACAAGAGATTTCAAGATTCAAGCAGGAAGACCAGAGTTTTGCTACATATTACCAAACTCTACATGGTAAATGGGAAGAGTTAGATCACTAGTAAGACTACATACCTGTGTGTGCAGCTAATATTAAAGCATATCAGGCTATGGTAGAAATGAATCGAATCTATGAGTTCTTGGGTGGTTTGCATCTGAAATACAAGCATGCCAGGGTACACGTGTTAGGCAGGTATCCAGCCCCTACTTCTGTTTGAGATGTGTTTTTGTATATCTAGGCTGAGGAGAGTAGTATGAAAGCTATTTTTGCACCTGTATACACTAAGCTTGAACGAGAAGTACCATTGTCTGAAAGGTCTACTCTTGCCACACAACAATGGAACAAACCCAATCCCCCAAAATGAGGGAAGCAGGATGATAAGAGCAAGTTAAGGTGTGATCACTGTGGGCGTACGCGCCACACTAGGGAAACATGCTGGAATCTACACGGTCGCCCTACTCCAGCTCTTGCTCATGCGAATGCTAGGCCAAGGCCTAGTCCATTTAGGGGGTTATCTACGGCACATACTACAACGCAAGAGACTGCTTCTATTAGTCATGCCTTCTTAGGGTCACCGAGCTCCTTGTCTGGGGTTAAAGTTGATGCTCTTCGACATCTACTAGCTTAGAATGCCTCCATCTCCACCTCTAACTTTGCTTATACATGTACCTCTCATTCGGCACACCATGTGTCCACATTATCTCGTGGGACACCCTGGATCATTGATTCAGGAGCCACTGATTACATGACTGGTATGGCATCTGATTTCTCTTCATACATTTTATGTTCGGGTAGGGATAAGGTTAGAGTGGTTGATGGCACCTTCTCCTCTATTGCGGGGAAGGGCACTATTTCTGCCTCTCCTAATCTTCCCTTATCATCTGTCCTTCATGTCCCAAAGTTTACCAATAATCTCCTTTCAGCAAGTCACATTACAAAAGGCTTGAATTATAGTGTAACCTTTTTTTCCATCTCACAGAGTGTTTCAGGACTTGGACACGGGGAAGATGATTGGGAGTGACATGAGGACAATGGCTTGTATTTGCTGGACGCAAGGCCAACGTCTTAATATGTTGCCAATCAATCTAGTGTTAGGAATAGTAATGTTAATAAAGATATGTTCAAGCGATGGCATAATAAACTCGGTCATTTACCTATTCCTGTTTTAAACATTGTGCTTCCCCAGTTTGCTTCTGTTGAATCTTTTGAGTTAAATTGTGAAATATGTGTTCTTGCCAAACAATGTTGTGTTTCTTATCCTACTAGTATTAATAAAAGTACAACTCCTTTGCAGCTTGTTCATTCTGATGTGTGGGGTCCTGAATCTACTACTTCGTTACTTGGTTTTTGCTACTTTGTTGTGTTTGTGGATGACTTTAGTCATTATATTTGGCTTTATCTTCTAAAAACCAAAGATGAAATTCTTTCCATCTTTAAAACCTTTCACAAGATGGTATGTACTCAGTTTGGTTGTCCCCTCAAAATCCTTCGATCTGATAATGGATGAGAGTTTATGTATGGTGGTCTTGCCTCTTTTTTGCTGATAACGTGATTATCCATCTGTTCAAAATCAAAAGAGAAAGAGAGAGAGCAAAAGCGTATTCTCTGTGTATTCAATAACAACACACTAAACCTAACAAGCCTATGTAGGCTTATATATGTTATAAGGTTTACATAATAACACAAACGGCCTATCAACTAAACATAATTACATAACGACCCATTATTATATATATAACTTCTAACACTCCCCCTCAAGCTGGAGAATATATTTTAAATAATCCCAGCTTGAAACAGATAGTTCTTAATCGATTATGACCCAATGCTTTGGTAAACATATCAGCTAATTGATCTTCAGACTTCACGAATGGAATAGAGATGCTCCCACGTAATATTTTTTCTTGAATAAAGTGACAATCAACTTCAATATGTTTGGTCCTCTCATGAAACACAGGATTTGATGCAATGTGAACTGCTGCTTGATTATCACAGAACAATGGAGTAGGAGCTTCAACTGTCAACCCAAGTTCTTTTAGAAAATGTTGTATCCATGTCAACTCACTAGTGGTATGGGTCATTGCACTATACTCAGCTTCAGCACTAGATCGAGCTACCACCGTTGCTTTTTACTTTGCCATGTAACTAGATTTCCTCCTACAAATGTGCAGTAGCCGGTAGTAGATCTCCTATCTGAAGGAGAACCGGCCCAGTCGGCATCTGTAAAACCTTCCACCCTGAGATGACCATTTGGTTTATATAGTAACCCAAAACCTGGAGCTTGCTTGAGATATCGGAGAATCCAAAGAACAGCAATCCAGTGTGGCATTCTAGGGGCTCCCATGAACCGACTTACAACACTAACAGAATATGAAATATCAGGTCGAGTGATAGTGAGATAAATTAATTTCCCAACAAAGCGACGAAATTTGCCCGGGTCACTAAATAGATCACCCACATCAGCTACAAGTTTTGTATTTGAAACCATAGGATTATCAACCGGACGACCACCTAACATACCTGTTTCTTCTAATAAGTCCAACACATACTTTCGTTGGGATAAACTTATACCTGTCTTGGATTTAGCTACTTCAATACCCAAGAAATACCTAAGTTTACCCAAGTCTTCAGTGTGGAATCGATATTGCAGAAACAACTTCAACTTAGCAATGCCTTCAGAATTATCACCTGTGATCACAATATCATCAACATACACCACAAGAATTTTGAAACCAGCTTTAGTGCGCTGGTGAAATACCGAATGGTCAGTCTGACACCTCTGAAGACCAAACTTTAATGCCGCCTCAGAGAATTTTCCAAACCAAGCCCGTGGAGATTGTTTCAAGCCATATAGGGCCTTTTTAAGGCGACAAACAGTGTGAAGATACTCCCCTTGAGCAACAAACCCAGGTGGTTGCTCCATATAAACCTCTTCTGCTAAGTCACCATGCAGTGGCCAATGTCTATTAGCAGCAAGAGAAATCAAAACACGAATAGAGGAAATCTTAGCAACAGGTGCAAACGTCTCATCATAGTCAATACCATAAGTCTGGGTATAACCTTTGGGAACAAGACGTGCTTTTAAACGCTCAACGGACCCATCTGGAAGATACTTCACAGTATATACCCAGCGACAACCACCGGGTTTGATACCTGGAGGTAATGGAACAAGAGTCCACGGCCATTCGTATACAAAGCATCCATTTCATCCTGCATTGCTTTCCTCCAACCCGAATCAGACAAAGCATCCTGCACAGTCTTAGGAACAAATGTAGTAGACAACTGAGAGGAAAAACATGAGAATGATGGTGACAAGGAATTATAAGAAACATAATGAGCAATGGGATGTTTAGTAGCACACGAGCGAGGAGCTTTACGAAGTGCAATCGGCAAGGAATCAGACACAGTGGAATTTGTCGGATCCAAAGACTCTGAAGATGATGGAGGAGGCACGACAGCAGATGGCTTTGGTCTTCGAGTGTACACCTATAATGGGGCAGATGAAGGAACCAAAGATTCAGATTGAAGAGAAGGTGAGGGAAGAGGAACTACAGAAGGAGGCGACTCAAGATTAATATCAAGAAGTGAATCAGTATCTGAAAAATATGGGATGGACTCAGAAAATGTGACATCCGCGCTAATACAGTATCGTTGAGAAACAGGACTATAGCAGCGATAACCTTTATGAGAGCGAGAGTAGCCAAGAAATACACACTTTGTGGCACGTGGGTCTAGTTTATCAAAACTAGGACCAAGATTGTGGACATAACATGCACATCCAAAAACCCTAGGAGGAAGAGAAAATAAGGGAGAATCAGGAAATAAAATAGAAAGTGGAGATTTGCCATTTAATACAGATGACGGCATACGGTTAATAAGATGACAGGCTGTAAGAACAGCATCACCCCAAAACCGTTTAGGCATACGCATATGAAACAAAAGAGCACGAGTTACTTCTAAGAGATGTGGATTCTTACGTTCTGCAACTCCATTTTGTTGTGGAGTATAAACACATGAATTTTGATGAATAATTCCTTTATCACTAAGATATGTATCAAAGGGAGTTAAAGAATATTCCTTAGCATTATCAGAACGTAGAATACAAATTGGACATCCAAACTGAGTTTTGATTTCTTTGCGAAATTTTTGAAAAATTAAAAATAACTCAGAACGATCTTTCATTAGAAACAACCAAGTCAGGCGAGAATAATCATCCACAAATGTCACAAAATAATGAAATTTATTGATTGAAGAATGTTTTATTGGACCCCATACATCTGAATGAACCAAATGAAAAGGACTAGAAACACGATTATTAACCCTAGACTTGAAAGACACGCGATAGTGCTTACTAAGTTGACAAACTTCACATGACAAGAATTTCAAATAACTAAGACTAGGAACTTGACGCTTCAAAACTTGAAGTGACGGGTGACCAAGGCGACAGTGCCACTGGAATGGAGACAGAGAAGACTGAAGAGCCACAGGAGAAGGTTCGAAATCAAAATAATATAAGCCACCTACTTCATGCCCTGTACCAATCTTCTTCATCTTGAGATCCTGAAACACACAAGAAGTAGGATCAAATGTAACAGAGCACTAGAGAGATTTAGTAAGCTTACTGATAGACATTAAGTTAAAGGGAAACTGCGGAACATGTAAAACAGATGAGAGAGATAATGAATCACTAAGTTGAGTTGTCCGCAAACCTGAAACCTGAATGGATGAACCATTAGCAAGAGTAACACTTTGAGAAGTAGGTACAGAATGAAAATCAGATAGAAGAGAAGAACATCCGGTCATATGATCAGATGCTCCAGTGTCTATGATCCAAGGACTGCGAGTGGAAGACAATAGACATGTGTGTGCAGTACCTAACTGGGCAAAGGTAGCCATGGAAGATGAATTAGATGCTTGCTTATAAGACAAAAACTGAGTATACTCATCCCGTGGAACATGAACTGTATCTGATTCAGCTACATTGTGCGATCCAGAAGCGACATCATTCGGAGAAGAGGAAACTTGATTTGTATAACTAGATGGTTTCCTATGAAGGTCCCAACAAAAGTTCACAGTATGATTCAAAAGACCACAATGAGTACACTTTCTTAATTCCCTGCCGCGGCCACGTCCTCCACGTGAATCACGACCACTTCGTGTGGAGCGTCCCCAACGACCTCCACGGTAAGTATTATGTTCACCCTTTGAAACTACCAATGCTGAACGCTCACCACTCTGTTCAGTATTCAAATTTGAGGTATCACTTGCTAGTGTAGCACGCTGAAGTCGAGAAAACACCTCAGCAAGAGATGGAAGTGTTGGACTGCTCATAATCTGTGCACGAAAAGGCTTATATGCTGATGATAAACCAGTAAGAAAACGGACAACATTAAAGTCCGTACGCTGTTGTTGCATACTGCGAACATCAGCAGTAATGGGCTGATACATATTCAACTTTTCACAGACTCCCATAACTTTGGAATAATACTCTTCTATACTTTGAGTACCTTGTTCAAGATTGAAGTACTATTTACATAGCTCATAAACACGGGTGATATTACCTGTCCCAGAATATAACTGCTGCAATCTATCCCATATCTCCTTGGCTGTATCCAAATAAAGTAACGTTGAACTAATTTGGGGTTCAATACTGTTTATCATCACAGAGATGATCTGAGCATCACGACAGAACGGTGTAGCTGAAAGAAAACATTTTCATATTACGGAGGTCACCCGTTCTCTTCTAATTGGGATTGGAGTACCTAAAAGTTATTGGGCTGATGGCTGCATACCTTATCAATCGCATTCCTTCTAGGGTTCTTGGCTATAAATCACCCTTCTCTATCTTACACCATGACACTGCCTTGTTTACTGTCCCTTTAAAAGTGTTTTGTTATGTTTGTTATGTTCACATTAATCATCGCAAGGACAAACTGAACCCTAAGGCAATCTAGTGTGTCTTTCTTGGATACTCCGCCACTCAGAAGGGGCATCGGTGTTATAACCCTACCACTCGTCGTCGGTTTGTCTTCATGGATGTTACATTCTTCAAGTCTATTCCGTTTCTTCCCGTGTTCGGGATTCTCTATAGGGGGGACTACTATTCATGTAGAGAATCCGTCTTTTATTCAATAGGAATGCCTTCTTCCGTTGCCTGTTCCCATTCATAGGGAGCTTCTCACTAAGGTTCCCGTGTCTCCTTCTCCTAACTAATGATTTGCAGCAGGGAAAGCAGCTAATTGTCTATACTAGGAGGGCAAAACAAGTCATTGACTCAACCTAGGACCAAGAAGTCTACCTCGATCTAGGTAATCGCTCAGTTGACATTGATACTCCTGATTATTTTCCCAGTAACATTTTTGTTGATCTTGATGTTCTTATTGCCTTTCATAAGGGTGTTCGTAGTTGTACAAAAAATCCTATATCTTAGGTTGTATCCTATGATGCCTTATCTCCAACGTATCGTGCTTTCACTTCCTCTATCTCGTCTGTTTCTGTTCCTTCTAGTGTTTCAGATGCTCTTAGTCAAGCTCCATGTAAGGAAGCTATGGTCGAGGAAATGAAGGCCCTTGAGAAGAATGGTACTTAGGATATAGTTTCATTACCTAGGGGTAAGAAACCAATAGGCTGCAAATGAGTCTATACAATAAAGTATCATGCAGATGGAACAATTGAGAGATATAAGGCCCGATTAGTTGCAAAGGCTCACTCAGACCTATTGGATTGATTATCAGGAAACATCTGCTCCAGTTGCCAATATGAACTCTATACGTGTCCTTCTTTCTTTGGCAGCAAATTTATCTTGGCCTTTACGTCAGCTGGATGTAAAGAATGCTTTCTTTCATCGTGACTTGGAGGAAGAGGTGTATATGATGACTATGCCACAAGGGTTTAAGCTTGCCAATGGTCAAAATTAAGTGTGCAAGCTGAATAAAGCCTTGTAGCTGCGTGCTTGGTTTAAGAGGTTCAACACTGTTGTGAAGAGAGTGGGGTACACAGGCATATCATACTCTTGAGTCAGGCAGATCATACTCTCTTTATCAAGAAGCACAAGGACCGCACCACTGCCTTTATTGTATATGTTGATGATATTGTTATCACTGGAAATAATCCAGAAGAGATTCATCGAATGAAGTCATTCTTGGGGACATAGTTTGAGGTTAAAGACCTCGGACAATTGAGATACTTCCTTGGCATCGAGGTGTGCAGATCCAAGAAAGGGGTGTTCATTTCTCTATGGAAGTATGTGTTAGATTTTATGGCTGAAACCGGCACGCTTGGAGCTAAACCTATTAGTATTCCCATTGAGCAGAACCATAGGCTTAATGATGTGGATGGCGATCCATTAGATGATGTGGGAAGATTTCAGCAATTGGTTGGGTGACTGATTTACTTATCTCTTACACGTTCGGATATTGCCTACTCTGTGAGTGTGATTAGTCAGTTTATGCATGCTCCACGTACACCTTATCTTGAGGCAGCTCATTATGTTTTTCGCTACCTCAAGGGTTCACCTAGTAAGGGGATATTGTGGCCACTTGTGTGTTGAATCCTATACGGATGCTAATTGGGCAGGGTTTGTGGCAGATCGACGATCTACTTCAAGAAATTGCACATTTGTTGGATAGAGTCTTGTTTCATGGCGAAGCAAGAAACAATCGGTAATAGCTAGATCTAGTGCAGAGGCTGAGTTCAGATCCATGGCACATGGAATTTGTGAGTTGTTATGGCTACGAAGTATGTTGAATGAGTTGGGTTATCTTGTTCGCAAGTCCATAAATTTGTATTGTGACAAGAAGGCAGCGATTAGTATTGCCCACAATCTAGTTCAACATGATAGGGAAAGCACATCGAAGTTGATCGGCGCTTCATCAAGGAAAATCTTCGTCTTGGGCTGATTTGTACTCCATATGTTAACACACTTGATCAGGTTGCTTGTTGATGTTTTGACTAAGGGTGTGAGCAAGACTTGCTTGCAAAATATGTCAGTCAAGTTGGGCATGATAGATATCTTTGCACCAACTTGACGGGGATGATAGATATCTTTGCACCAACTTGAGGGGGAGTGTTGTCAGGGGCTTATTTGTTATCACTCATATAATGTTGGGGGGTTATGTGTAATTTCTAAAAATTCTTAATCTAAATACAATGTGGTGGAAGGATGAAAGTATTCTTTCAATCTTTCCCTCTTTCCCCATCTTTCTCTCTTTTTCTCTCCTCCTCTCCTTTCTCTTCTTCATCTTCTTCTACTTTATTGCTACTTTGATTATCTTTTAAAGACAACACATACAATCCAGAAAAATTATGAAAGAACTTCTTAAATAAGTAAAACAAGAAAACTAATACTACAAGTCAAAAAAAAAAAAAAAAAAGAAAAAAAAAAAGAAAGGAGAAAGAAGCTGCCAGCCGATAAACGAGGCTGTCAAGTGCCGGACATTCCCTTTTTTCTCTCTCGAATTCTATGGATAATAGATATAATGTGTGTGTGTGTGTGTGTATATATTAATATTCTTTATTTAGGACTATCACTACAATGGAATTACTTTTTTTAGATTAGGATTTTCTAAAAAAGAATAAAAAGGTATCAATAAACTTTGTAGGGGGCACATGTAATTTTTCTAACTCAACATTAATAATTATTAAGAGGCCTATAAGCAAGGCTTTCCGAAAATGTGTGAGGGGCCAAAATAAGTTTTTTTCAAACTCGGCATCAATAATTATTACTCCCTTTGTCCCAAAATTCTTGGGGTGTTTGGGGAACCCAACTTTTTATGGTAGTGGATTTTTAGTATTTTTTTATTGTATTGATAAGAGTGAATTTTCAAATTTATCCTTGGTAAAAGACAAAGGACGACTCTGTAATTAGTGCACTTGTTTAATCAAGTCAATGTCAAGAGGATAGTTTGGGAATGTTATAAAAAATAGTACAACCATTTTTGGAATGAGACATGTATTTTGGGATATATCAAAATAGAAAGATGCTATGGCACCATACCGCATGGCACCGGCTGAGTTGGGACAAGTATTTTGAGAGGGAGGGAGTAAAAGAAACCTATAAAAAAAATTGTGTTGGGTGGGGGGGTGCCATTGTGGGTAATGTAGATGTGGCTAGTATTTCTATTAGCATGGTAGACATATTGATGGCTACAGAATGGAAATCTCTCTCTCATAAATATATTGATGCGTTCTCACGATTAATGAATTTAGATGTGTAGAATATGACAATTGAGAAACACCAATTTTTAAATTAATAAAGCCACTACACAACTATATTTGGAGTATAGGGAGTAGGGATTGAACATATGGACTATAGGCTTGGATTGAAATTAACATTGAGCGTGAGATTAAAAAGATGATTATTGGTTTGTTTGAACTATTAATGTAATTAAACTAAGTAGAAATTGCAAATGAGATAATATGAAATGGAAATTGGAGTAAGGTAATAGTGAGAGGGACTTAGGGTATGGATTTTACCACTAAATTCATGTAATTGCACCAAATGCCTTCAATTAATGGGGAAAACAAGTTGTAATGAAGATGTGGCTACAAGCACACATAAATAAACAAGTATATACTACAATTGCAATGAATAAGCATGAATTATCAAATTCAAGTATGAATTGTCTACCTAACTACGATTATTCTAAGGTGTAGAACAACCTATCAAGACTAAGCATAATTCATCAAATTAAGAACAATTGTATCTAATGAAAATACTTATCTAAAAAAAAATTGTATCCAATGAAAATAATGCATGGCCATCATTGAATACAATTACAAAAAGTACTCAATGTAGAGATCAATCAACAATCAACCACATATAAGACAACATATAGTCAATTAGAAGATTAATTGGAAGAACTAGTCAATACAAAGCTTGGTACAACCAAGTTTGAATCCACAAGACCAAACAACATATATAACTTAGAAATCCCCAAAAATGAAAGACGAGATATAATTTCATAAGCTTAGGGCTCATCCAAGCCCTAAGTGAAGATTTAGCTGGTCATAGAGACGATGGATGTCATCTTCATGGCTTCAAATCCCATCTCCATGCTTAGCTTCATCTTCTTCTTCCAACTTGAGAGCAAACCCTAGAGAGAGAAAGTAGAGAGAGCTCCAATTTGATCCCCAAAATTGTAAATCAAACCAAAAAATCCCCTTGTCAAATGGGCTTGATCTTCTATTTATAGGTGACTCTAATGCTCCACATGAGGTCAGACCCCGTACACAAGGACCCTTGGTTCCCTTCCTCCCGGGCTCCCTTGAAGAAGGCTTATAATCTGAAATTCGCAACTGCCAGGCCAGTATCCGATTGATCAGATCAAAAGTCCGTTCCCTCGGATTCTGAACAGACATTCCGATCAATCGGATTCTGAACAGACAATCCGATCGATCGGGTCTTCTTTGAATTAGACCTTTAAACTTTTCTTCCATTGTTCTCCGAGGCTTGGCATCTTTAAACCCTTAAGGCATTGGAATTACCCCTGTTGGATCTCAAGTATCTGAAAATAGAGAATGAAACAAATCAAGACTAATACGGAGGAGTAGAGATAGACCAAGTTGCTAACTAATGAAGATTAAGGGCTGAATAATGCATATTTCAGCACTTATCATATATATTCGTATATTTGTTTGGAGAGGAGGTGAGGTTTAGCTGCAGATAGTTGCAATTTCTCCTCAGCTCATGTTCGATTGCGATAAAAGTTCACTTGCATGAAAATCTATTCAAAAGACTTAGTTAGGCTTTTTAAAAACTTAATAGAAAGCTTGGGCTGTGTTGTAAATATTAAAATGGGAAATGGTGGAAGGTGTTTCTTTTTAACTTAAAACCGTTCGAGTGTTTGGTTCAGATTGGACATTTTGAAGAATAGATCATAACCTAACAGTTTCTGTATCTGGAGAAGATTTCATATAGCTTCTCTTAATGCCTTAATGCTTGTAACATAGCACAACCTCATATGTGGAATTATCTTAGATGATTTTATATTTCTTCCATCGTCGTTCTAGCAAATATTTCTCTTTACTTTCTAGATATGGAAATATCTCATGAGTGCATTAGATGAAACTTTGATATTTGATTATGAAACTACATTCCTTCTCTATAAATTTTGACAGATTATCACTTGCCAGTTGTTTATCACCCAGCGCTTCCATATGTTGGAATTAGGAAAGGCATTATTCATTTAAAAGGTTATATATCAAGAATGCTATACTCTTGCTTTATGTATTTGCTAGTGTGGTCTTATTTCTATTATGAACAGCTAAGTATATCGTTCTTTCTCATAAAGAAATAGCAATTGTGCCACTTACAATTGCCATGCGGCTTTTATATATTAATTTTGTAAGAGCTTAATATGCACTGTTGCACACATTTCTTAGCAATTTAAGCTTCTGAGATAACAACTTGTCTTACAAGGTATCAGAGATTTAATTTTAGGAGATCTTGATTTAAATTAATTTATATATCTTGTTTGTCTGTGCAAGTTTGTACTCTATTTTTACGTCTGTTTGTATCTCCGCATGTGAGAGGGGTCACAACTGAGAGAGGGCGTAAGAGCTCAATGCATATTGTCAGGCTCATCCCTTAATAGCTTAAACTTTCCGAGCAACTGGTGGTTACAAGGATGGAGGGAGGTGTTATAGTTTAAATTTCTATGAGACGGGACATATTTTGTTTTCTTTCTGCATTGCATTGCATAAAATTTTCAATTAAAGCTTATAATTTGCTCTATGTAAATGAAATTTGGCTGAATCCAGACATTTTTGGAACAGTATTGTTCATAAACTTGTTGACTCTTGTGGTTTGCTTTATATGATATACAAATCCATCAGTGCTCTAATATCATCTGCAATTCAATTTTTGAATCATCTTTCGGTCTGTCAATTTTTAGGAGTACATAAATGACAATTGATTTTACCTTTAAGCTGCTGTTTTCATCTTTCAAGATCTTATTAATGTTTGTTGCACAATTTACTTAATCATTTTGTTGCTCAACTTATTGGAACTCTTCTTTAATATCATGGAATGGTAGATACACAAGCTATTGGATATCGCTCGATCAATAGCAAATGTAAACGCTAATGATTACAGTTCCTTGGAGTATATGCTCGACCGCCTAGAAGACCTGAAATATGCCATCCAGGACAGGAAGGTGGATGCCCTAGTTGTTGAGACCTTTGGGAGACGTATAGAGAAACTATTGCAGTGAGTTCTATTTTCAATGTAAAACTTATTACTAATTGTTGCTTGTGATCTCACAGAATATGAAGTTGATAGCCTTTCTTCTTCTTTTTAAAATTTTTTTTTTTTTTTCTTATTTTTATTTTTTTCGTATATTATCTTATGGAACATTTCTGTAAACTACTGCCAGATATGATTTGTTTTCCCTAGAATAAATTTTAGGTGTTTTTTTTTCCATGATTGGTTTAGTATTTACGTCTCTCTATCTTATTTATGATATCCATATGTCCCCAAACTCTACAGGGAGAAATACGTTCATCTTTGTGGGCAGATAGAAGATGAAAAAGTAGAATCATCAATTACCATGGCTGACGAAGAGAGTTCCGTGGAAGAAGATGCAGTTCGTAGTTTGCGTGCAAGCCCTATAAATCCGTCTTCTAAGGACAGAACATCTATAGAAGACTTTGAAATAGTAAAACCAATCAGCAGAGGTGCGTTTGGACGAGTTTTCCTCGCCAGAAAAAGGGCAACTGGTGACTTATTTGCTATAAAGGTTAAAAATCCGTATTCCCATGAAATCGATGAGTGGTATACTGTTTTTTATGAAATTGATAATTAGAAGGTTCTATCTTCTGGTTTCATGATTTTTAAAGAATTAGTATGTTTTCTGTTTAGAATTTAGAAAATATAATATAAACAGCAAATGAATATCAACCCCTAAATAGCATGTATCCATGGAGTTGATCCTCTAATATCTGCTAAGCATTAACTAGAACGAAACACATTCCCTGTTAAATAATGGATTATTCCTTATTGGTCTTCTTCTTCTTTAGTCTTTTTTAATGGGAATTAAAATGCAATTATAAGCTTGACTCTCTCTATCCAAAGGCCTCAGGTACAACCTAAGAGTTCTTTCCCTTGTATTAGGGTTGTTTTAAGACCTTGATCTTGAGGCTATTCCATAAAGTGAATATGTACAGGCTGGTCCTGTCTTGTTATTGCCTTTTAGTCGAGGAGTAATTCCAAGCCAAAAAAGTTTGAAAAGACAGTGCTAAAACTATTTTGGCATGTGATTAGGGTCTTTTCTTTTATTCCTCCCCAAAGCTAGCAGCATATAGACTTTCACTTTGGTGTGATGTTTCCTAAGAGAATGGTTGCACTTAATTTCCTGGTTCATGATTGTACAATTTATGATGCTTCCATTTTACATTTCAAGAATCCAAGAACCAAAACGACCCAACCCATTTTGGTTTGGTTTGGTTTCGTTCAGTTTTTGGATGTCTCAGGTTTGATTTGGATTGGAAAATAAGAAAACCGATATAATTTGGTTTAGTTTTGGTTGATTATTGGGGTATATCAATATAATCTAAGAATACACCATTTGCTTTTATTTACTATATATACATTTATATTATTCTTGTTTTCATGTAGATATCTTGTTAAAACGAGGTTGCAGATTGATATAGAAACAAAGCATTATTTTAGGATTGATCCATCTACCTGAACCTGTATTAATGATGTCATGGGCCTTGCTAGGAATATGATATAATATTGCATGCATTGGGAAGTATGTTATCACATTGGTGACATGCATATTAAAGTTATACATACAGATGAAGCAAGAATCTTGCTCAAGTAAATGACTTCCATTTCATGTTATTAATTTTATTAGAAAATATTTGAAGATGCCAACAATTGAAAATTAGCAAAATCTTTTATGGAACTGAACCTTATTAACCATACCGAACCTTGGATTGGTTGGGTCAGTTTGGTTCCAATAGTTTGTGGGCTGGTTTCGAATTTAAAAAGAAAAGAAAAGAAGGGTATACAATTAGAAGTTGATTAAAATTCTAGGTTGATGCTAAACTGACTTCCAGACTAAAATGAGTTGCACCCTTAATTATGAAACCAAGGAAAGGTCTCTAGTTTGGTTTGTCTAACAGCTGGGATACCAGAAGGTATTAAGGAAAAAGGCTTTGTATATTTCACAGAGACTGTGAAGCATGTGAGTAGCCAAAAGAAGAGATCCGTTATGTATTTGTATACCCAGAGGTGAAGAAGTTTATATAAGAGAATCTTTAAATATATGTTGGTTGTTAAATTTCGATCTGGATCTTACAGTTTAGAAATGCTGAATCTATCTAACTCAGATCCAAATAGTAAGTCCTTACCCTCTTAAATGTCCTTAAAAAATAAAAAAATGTCCTAATTTTTTCTCTTTTCAACTTCAAATAACTTTTCTAACTTGACTGGTCAATTACTCTAATAACTAATTTAGGCTTTTTGACGCTTTCGTTTTTATGTTTTATGACTTTGCTTTACTTCATTTTTCTTTTTCTTTGGGTTTGTATGTTGCCCCACGTGTAGCAGAAAAGAGGCTTCAAATGCATTGCTTCAGGCCAATTGGCTCTCTCTATAAAAGTCCATAACTTTGTTTTAAATGAATGGTCTCATATCCAAATAGACCCGAATGCTTCACATGCTTTCCATTTTGTTATAGGCTCTGTTACATGGCCTTTCATGGCCAAATGACCGATTATTTTAAAATAAATTTTCATGTAAATTGAATAATTCCATGGCGTGTCTTATCATTGATAGTCATCAATGAATCTTTTCATCTTATAGATTATGTCTATCTTTGAAATGTCCTCTTATAGTCAGTGCTATCTAATATAAATTCCTTTTGTGCTAATAACTTTATTATTTTATGTGAGGGCTACTTTGCTTCAAAATTATTATGAAGACTTGTTTAAGCTCAGATGCTCCAATTGTTTGTCTTGATCTTTCCTACTATACTCTTTTTGCGTTATAAGTTTTTTCATTGTGTACTTTTAAGAATCCTTAAGGTGTGCAAATATCTAGAACCTCTCTCTCTATATATATATTAGAGAATCTTATGATTTGATCCAATCATGAAGATCTCATCAGTCAAACATTCAATCCTGATTTGAATAGCCTTGATATACGTATGTGTTAGAATGTTTGTATCCTCCATAATGTTGGGTCATTATGTAATTACCCATAGTAGTTAGGCTTATTGTGTAATTAAGCAATGTTGTGTAATTAGGGTGTATAACCCTTGTTCTTTATATAAGCCTCATTGAGAGGGCTGAATAAGGGACACAGAATATACATTTCTCTCTCTCTCTCTCTCTCTCTCTTTATCTCTCATGAATTTGAACATGGTATCATAGCAATATAGATTTATGGGTGTGGGAAACGACAAACGTGTTGCCCTTGTATGAGATTGGACTCGCGATTGGAATCGCGAGTGTGTTGTTGGTGTCTTTGCCGGAAGTTTTTGTCGCCGGTAGGTTGAGAACAGCACTCTTAGTCGTTATCGCCCTTCGTCGCCGTCAGATCTGAAGCCCGTAGTCGTCGTCATCAGATCTGCAGTCTCCTTCGTTGCCTTCAGATCTGAAGCCCCTTGGCCGCTTGTGTTGTTGCTGCGTTAATCGTCAGCAAGCTCGCCGACATCCACCGTCGTTGTTTGCAGAGGTGAGGCTTCGTAGATTCGTCCTTTTTCTTGGTCGGAAGTTGCTGAGGTTCTGATTCGGTGTGGTGTCGTTGCTGTGTGCTTGCCGGAGTCTGTTGGTGGTTGTGAAGAAGAACAGCCTTGTTTGGCTACGCGGCTATGCTATTCCAACCCTGGTTTACTAAAACCGGGATAGCAGAGACTTGGTTTTGATCCGACCCGGTTGCCGATTCTGCATTTTTTTTTTTCCCCAAGTTCGTCTGTTTTTTTACCTTCTCCATGGCTTCCAATTCAGACCTGTTATCTTCTAGCTCCTTCAATCCTCCCATGACTTTAGTCAAGCTTAATGGCAAAAATTACATTTTATGGTCCAAGTCAGTGGCCATTTTCCTGAAAGCCAAAGGCTTTGGTGCTCATTTGGTTAAGGATAAACCCAAAAGCACTGATGCTGATTTCAGTTCATGGGAACAAAGGGATGATCAGATCATCTCCTTAATGCTGAATTGTATTGAACCTCATATTAGCTCCAACTTGTTATATCTGGACACTGCCAAGGAGATATGGACCCGACTCCAATAGTTATATTCCGGTGCTGGTAATATAACCAGAATTTATGAGGTGTGTAGATAATTTTTTGACCTCCAGCAAGGGACTCAAAGTTTAGAAGAATACCTCTCACGGGCAATGGGACTTTGTGAAGAAATGAATATGTATCAACACATCATCTCTGATGTGAAAAGCATGCAGTAGCAACGTGAGGATTTTAATGTAGTTCGGGTTCTCACAGGATTGTCACAAGAGTTTGAACCTGCTCGTGCACAGATTTTGGGGAGCCCTGCACTTCCCTCTCTACTTGATATGTTATCTAGACTCCAGCGTGCCACTTTATCTAGTGGCGCTTCAGGAGGTGCTTTCAGTGGTGTCACTGCTCCTCCTAGCAGTGAACATTTTGCCTTAGTTGTGAACCAGGGTGGCTTTCAGTCTTCTTGTGGTGGTGGTGGTCGTTTTACTCGTGGCCGTGCCCGTAGCCGTGGTCGAGGCAGAGGCCGAGACTCAAAACTTTGTACTTACTGCGGTCTTACTAATCACACTGTCAATTACTGTTGGGATCTTCATGGGAAACCACCACCTTCTTCCTATGCACATTAAGTGACTTCTAATGATGGAGATTCTTCTCTCTCTGCCACACCCACTACTCCACATGTGGCTGTTGAGAATGCTATGGTCATGATTCCCCGCGATGAGTATGCTCAGTTTCTGTCTCAACAACGGCCTTCCACCTCATCTTCCATGGGTCCTTGGTCCAATCAGGTAGTGCCCCTACATGTCTTTTGTCCTCTAGTCAGAGTCCCTGGATTCTTGACTTTGGCGCATCCGATCACATGACCGGTAGTTCTCATCTCTTATCTGATTTTCAGTCTGTTCCTTCCTCCCAAAGTGTTACTCTTGCTAATGGATCATCAACTAAAGTTTTGGGTTTGGGAACTATTCATCTTACCTCTTCTATGTCCCTTTCCTCTGTGTTATTTGTTCCTCAATTCCCTTTTAATTTGTTGTCCATTAGCAAAATTACTAAATCTCTTCACTGTTCTGTTACATTTTATCCCACATGTTGTCTTTTTCAGGATCTCAAGACGAAGAAGAGGATTGGTACGGGACATGAAGTAGGTGGCTTGTATTACTTCGATCTTGCACCATCTCCTACGGCTTTTGAATCATCTTTGTCTTCTTTCAAGTGGCACTGTCGTCTCGGCCATCCATCACTATCAGTTTTGCAGCAGTCCTCGGTCTTAGTCGTGTTGAGTCCATGTCTTGTGAAACATGTCAGCTTAGTAAGCATTGTCGTGTATCTTTCAAACCAAGGGCTAATAATCGTGTTGCTAGTCCTTTTCAATTAGTTCATTCAGATGTATGGGGACCAATAAAACATATTTCTATTAATGGATTTCGTTATTTTGTGACCTTTGTGGATGATCATTCTCGGATGACTTGGTTGTTTTTAATGAAAAATCGTTCTGAGTTGTTTTCTATTTTCCAAATATTTCGCAAAGAAATAAAAACTCATTTTGGGTGTTCCATTAAAGTTTTACGTTCTGACAATGCCAAAGAATATTTCTCGGACCCATTTAAGACTTATTTTCATGCTAAAGGCATCATTCATCAATCCTCTTGAACTTATACTCCGCAACAAAATGGAGTAGCTGAACGTAAAAATCGTCATCTTCTGGAAGTCTGTCGTGCCCTTTTATTTCATATGCATGTTCCCAAACAATTTTGGAGTGATGCCATTCTTACGGCATGTCATCTTATTAATCGGATGCCCTCATCAGTGTTAAAAGGTAAATCTCCTCATTCTGTTCTATTTCCCGACTCCGTATCGTTTAATTTGACTCCGCGAGTCTTTGGTTGTGCGTGTTATGTCCATAACCTTGGACCCGGTCTTGATAAACTCGACCCTCGTGCTACTAAGTGTGTTTTTCTTGGCTATTCTCGCACTCAGAAGGGCTATCGTTGTTATAGTCCTCACTTTCAACGCTATTTCACTAGTGCTGATGTAACATTTTCTGAGTCTCTCCCATATTTTTCTGATTCTACTACTCCTCTTGATTTTACTTCTGAGCCACCTATGCCAACGGTTCCCTCTCAGTTTCCTGCTTCTGCACCTCCTCGCTCTGCTGTCCCATTGTAGGTTTATACTTGACGACCTTGACCGCCTACTTCGCTCCCTCCATCTCCTTCAGAGTCTTTGGATCTGACGCCTTTACCTGATGATTTGCCTATTGCTCTCCGTAAAGGTATTCGGTCGTGTGTTACTGCACATCCCATTTCTAACTTTGTCTCCTACCATCATATTTCATCCTCTTTATCTTGTTTTTTATCCAAAGTATCTGCTACTTTTGTTCCCAAGACTTTGCAGGGTGCTCTCTCTAATTTGGGTTGGCGTCAAGCTATGGTGGATGAAATGGATGCCCTTCACCGTAATGGAACATGGGATCTTGATCCCTTACCTCCGGGCTCCAAAACAATTGGTTGTAAGTGGGTCTACACAGTTAAATACCTTCATGATGGGTCTATTGAGTGGTTGAAGGCTCGTCTAGTGGCAAAGGGGTACACTCAGACTTATGGTGTTGATTATGATTAGACTTTTTCCCCGGTTGCTAAGATTTCTTCTATTCGGGTTCTTATTTCCATTGCTGCCAATTTTAACTGGCCGTTGTTTCAATTGGATGTCAAAAATGCCTTCTTACATGGTGACCTGGTTGAAGAAGTTTATATGGAGCAACCACCTTGGTTTGTTGCTCAGGGGAAGTATCGTCACATTGTTTGTCGCCTTAAGAAGGCCTTGTATGGACTGAAACAACCTCCACGGGCTTGGTTTGGAAAATTCTTTGAGGCGGCATTAGAATTTGGTCTTAACAAATGCCAGACTGATCATTCGGTATTTCACCTGCACACTAAAGCTGGTTTCATTTTCTTGTGGTGTATGTAGATGATATTGTGATCACAGGTGATGATTCTGCAGGCATTGCTAAGTTGAAGTTGTTTCTGCAAAATCGATTCCACACTAAAGACTTGGGTAAACTTAGGTACTTCTTGGGTATTGAAGTTGCTAAATATGAGGAAGGTATAAGTTTATCTCAACGAAAATATGTGTTAGACTTGCCAGAAGAAATGGGTATGTTAGGTGGTCGTCCGATTGATTCTCCTATGGATTCAAATACAAAACTTGTGTCTGATGAGGGTAATCTATTCAATGACCCGGACAGATTTCGTCGCCTTATTGGGAAATTAATTTATCTCACTATCACTCGACCTAATATTTCATATGCAGTTAGTGTTGTAAGTCAGTTCATGGGAGCTCCTAGAATGCCATGGCGTGTCTTATCATTGATAGTCATCAATGAATCTTTCATCTTATAGATTATGTCTATCTTTGAAATGTCCTCTTATAGTCAGTGCTATCTAATATAAATTCCTTTTGTGCTAATAACTTTATTATTTTATGTGAGGGCTACTTTGCTTCAAAATTATTATGAAGACTCGTTTAAGCTCAGATGCTCCAAATGTTTGTCTTGATCTTTCCTATTATACTCTTTTTGCGTTATAAGTTTTTTCATTGTGTACTTTTAAGAATCCTTAAGGTGTACAAATATCTACAACCTCTCTCTATATATATTTTAGAGAATCTTATGATTTGATTCAATCATGAAGACCTCATCAGTCAAACATTCAATCTTGATTTGAACAGCCTTGATATACGTATGTACAGAGGATGATTGACGAAGTCTTCTTCTTTCATTGAACTAATATTTTAAATGAGTAAGGTGTCCCTGGGGTTTAGGAAAGCTTTATGTATCATGTTTTTGTTTTGAAAGAATGAAGACACGCCTTACGAAATATACACTTAAATTTTTTATTGAACATAACATTTTTGTTGTTATCAAAGCATCTTGCATACACAATGAGATTACATGACATCAGAGTAGTAGGCTGTTCAAAAGGAACATAGGTATTTGAAAGGCTTAGTTTAGTTAAAAAGTTCTTGAAAGTGTTGGAAATGAAGAGTATTCTTATTTTTTAGAAGTTTGGGAAGCACTAAAAAGAAATTTTTTGGGAAAGTAGGATTCCTATAGCTGCTTACTATTTCAAAATGTGTGGTCTTCAGTTTCCTTGGAAAGAAAAAGAAGGAAAACAATAAAAATATTTATTTTCTAGGAAAATGGTGCCAGATATTTTAGCTTCCTGTTACAGCCTCCATCACTTTTCTCGTCCATTTCAGAAGATTAGACATGTATTTCATACTGTGATTTCTTTTTCATTAATCTTTTTCTATCTAAATGCCTATGAGATTCCAAGTGCATCTATGGATTCTATATTTTTTAATTTTTGATTAGATAATTCAGCTCAACAAAGTCTTTTTCCCAACTATTCATGGTCCGCTTAATGAATCTTGTTCTGTCATTTATCCAAAGGCATGATAAAGTTAAATAACATGCTATCATATCTTTCTTAACCATGTCAGTTTTGATTGAACTTAAATAAGACGATATTGACTTTTATTTAATTTTGAATTTTGTTATTTAATTTTGAATTTTGTTTTTCTAAATAGAGGAGCATAAAATTTTTGAAGTTGACCCTTGATTGACTTTTCTCTCTTGTCTCTCTACCCTTTTTGACGTCGGAGTCTTTTACTCCGGTGTCTATTGTTTTTCCGCTTTCTGTTGTTGGATCTCTGGCTTCTTTGGCAAGGATTTGTGACATGCAACGATCCTATCTCAAAGTGGCGACTCTACCACACCTCAATCTCCATGAAGAGATCAAAAGTTGCTCTATGAGCAATGATATGGTTTTTAGGGTTCATCGCCAAAGCATAACGGAACGAGAATCTGTTCTGAAATCTTGTTTGGTTGGCCGTTTTGATCGAGATGTGGGGTGTATTGAAGGGATCGAGGCGTGGGTGACGAAGTCTTGGAAGGTATCGTGTGGGGTGAAAGTTTCCTCCCTAACTGATGGCCTATTTCTGTTCAGGTTACCATCAGAGGCTGAGGCACTAAGGGTTCTGGATGAAGGGAGGAAGAGATGGGCGATGCTATATTATCCATTGATATTTGGTATTTCGCGGTGGGTTGTTCTGCAGTGAAAGATCGAGAAATACGAAGGGTGATGCTGTTTGGCTTGCCTCTCCATCTTTGGTGCCACAAGCTGTACGAAGCAATTGGAGACTTATGTGGTGGATTTAGAGGCGTGGAGGCGGATGTTTCGGCAAGTGGCAAGAGAATTCTTCTCTATGTTTCCGCCGGAGATGTGATGCCGAAGTTTGCCTTCGTTGAAGACCAGTGAGTGGCCTTTAAGGTCAACTTGATAGAGGAAGTCTCACCTTGCATCCTCCCGAAGTCCTATTGTGGTGTTGGTGAGAGTCCCTACCGCACGTATGATGTAACGATCAATAGTGGACGTCGTTGGAAATTGCAGTTCCATCTTGCCCCCAAGGAAAGAGGTGAGTGTATGTCAACACGCCGGCCGCGAGTAGGGAAGGCAGAACTAAGAGCCGTATGAATTACGCCCTCAATCAGTGCCCTTCATTACTTCATAATGATTGCTTCAACAGTTACCAACCACGTGGACAGGCACGTGGCATCACAGGTGCCTCTCATGCAGTGGCCTCTGATGGGCCTAAGTATGGACCCAATGCGTGTTCTGCGCCTGCTAAGCCCATGAATATCGGGCTGTTAGTACATCATGGGCCACAGGCTACAAAGGATTTAAAGAGGACTGTTACGTGGGGGCCAGCAACCAATTATCCATCTCCTTTCTAAATGACAAGCCCAGCCTACACACTATGTCCTAGCCCAGTTACGAAGAAGATAAGTCACGATTTGGGCCACAAGCGTGCACAGATTAAAAAGAAAGGTTACTTGGGGGCCAATAACCTAATTTCAGTTTTTATTCTTAACACCAAGCCCAACCCACCTATCTTTACAGAACTCAGCAATTCTGATCATCCATAGCGTCGTCTTCCTCACGACACCTCTGCAATCTCATGGACTTCGCCGGAGAAAAGGAGATGGATGAAACTCAGTGCTGACGAGGCCGGTGTAAGCATTGATGAGAAGGTTTTTGGTCATACTTAGTGTTGCACTGATATATCAGAAACGTCCTTTCCCGACATTGCACTGCCGAAGGGAAGAATCTTTAGATTTTCGTCTCGGGACTCTTATAGACATCGCCATGGCTATAAATGGTCTAGAAAAGACAAACAAAAGTGGATTTCCACTAATGATCCAGGTATGTCCTCAGCTCTACACCCTCGGAGTTCTTTTATTGCTCTTTCTTCTTCTTCTACTCCTTGTGAGGTGTTGAGGAGTGTTGTTGTTGAGACGGCAACGTAGAAGAGTTGGGGGGTTATCAATTATGCCTTTGGCACCTGAAGTTGAGTATGGTTTGAATACGGAAGGGAAGGAAGCCTACGAGTTTGTTATTTCTAAGCATGTTGACCTAGCTGATTGTGCAGTTAAGGACTTGCCTGAGGGTTACGGTCTGCGTGGGGAGAGATCTCCATTTTCAGTTGTCTAATGATGAGGCTATGGCTCTGTTTGAAGAGCTTCGTTTGCATGTAGCCTTGAAAGGCCTTAATTGTTTGCCACTTGCAGGGGTTGAGGAGAACGAGTCTGTTAGATTCGTGTGTAATGGAACGAGCGACTACGCTACAGATTCAGATACGACGCTTGAGAATGGAAGAGACATTGAAGAGGAGGTGAATGATGACCTGGGTTCCATCCAACAGGTTTGCTCTAATGAGCTTGCCCTTTGGCTGGGGAATGATTCTGATGTGTTAGTGGAGGAACCACTGGTTGTTGTGCGACCTGGCTGTTATGCGGCTGCTGATATGGGAAAGGATTGGGTAGTCGATAATATAAGAGTCACTAGTGAGCTGTTGGGTGTCTCTTCAGAGGGTAATAATGACCAGACATTATCCATCCTTCAAGCAATAGTCGAAGGAAGAGAGGTTGCAGTGACTAATGAAGTCGTGAACATGAGGCCTTTATTGTCTTGGAAAGGGGCACAGGAGGTCAAGAATCTTATCTCTTATGTCAATTATAAAGGGAAAAGAGGGGTGGTGAGGGAGAGGGGAAGGACCAGAAGCAGGAGTATAAGGATGGGACGAGGGGAGATAATCTTATCTGGTTATTAATGAAGCTACAAATCATTACATGGAATGTTCGTGGTCTCAACGACCTGAACAAGAGGAGGGTGGTAAAGGTAGCTTTAAGGAAGTGGGGGGCCTAGGTTGTTTGTTTGCAAGAAACCGAGTTGGCATCCATTTATGATGGGGTGGTTAGGAGTTTGTGGGGTGAAACGTTTGTGGAATGGGAGGCCTTGAATGCTACAGGTACTTCGGGTGGAATTTTAGTTATGTGGGATAGTAGATGGCTGTCTAGGATGGACGTGTGGATGGGGAGATTCTTCGTGTCTTGTGAGTTTCAGATGGAAGAGGACAATTTCAGATGGTTTTTTTTGGGGGTCTATGGACCGGTTGTTGATAATGATCGACCTATTTTTTGGGAGGAGCTTTGCTATGTTCAAGGATTGTGGTCTCTTCCTTGGTGTCTGGGTGGGGATTTCAATTCTGTTAGATCCCCGTTAGAGAGGTCTTCAAATATGGATCAGTTTTCTGACTTTATTGATGAGCATTTTCTCATTGATTTACCAATGGAAGGTGCAGCCTATACCTGGTCAAATGGCAGGGACCCAGTCACTTTTTCAAGGCTGGATCAATTTTTGGTTTCTAGGGAGTGGGAGGAAAAATTCTCGGATGTCGTTAAGGCAGTTTTAGCAAGGGTCACCTTTGATCATGTTCCTTTGGTTTTGGATTGCGGGGGTTTGTGTTCTCGAAGATCCTCGTTTCGGTTTGAGAATATGTGGCTGAGGGCGAAGGACTTCCAAGGGAAAGTTCGGTCTTGGTGGGAGGGAGCATTAGTTACAGGTTCGCCCCGCTTCACGTTAACGAAGAAGTTAAGAGCTCTCAAATTTGATCTTAAGAAGTGGAATAAGGATGTTTTTGGGAATCTTGAATGGAGGAAGAATAGAGTCCTTGCCGAATTTTCTGACATTGATTGTCTTGAAGAGGCAGGCGGGGATGTGGAGGAACTACGTTCTAGGAGAGTCTCCTGTCAGGCAGTTTTTGCTGAGATTGCTAGTATGGAGGAGATCTCGTGGAGACAAAAATCCCGGGCTCTTTGGCTAAAAGAGGGAGATTGTAACACAAATTTTTTCATAGACTCACTAATGCTCACAGAAGGAGTAATCACATAGGACGAATTCGGGTGGAAGGTTTGGAGCTATGGAGGGAGGAAGAGGTGCGCAATGGGATCGTTTCTTTTTATCAGAAGCTTTACTTCGAGCCGTTAGCTTGGAGACCCAAACTTGATGGTCTCCATTTTGAGGCTATTTTTGAGTTGGATAGAGATGGGCTTGAGATTCTTTTTACTAAAGACGAAGTTTTAAAGGCTTTATCAAGTTGTAATGGGGACAAAGCTCCGGGGCTTGATGGGTTTACTATGCGGTTTCTAATAGAAAGTTAGGTGGTAGTGAGAAACGAGGTGATAAGTACATTTCAGGAGTTTCATTCTACTGGCGTTTTTGAGAAGTCGCTAAATGCCTCATTCATTGCCCTTATCCCTAAGAAGGGAGGCGCTTTTGACATTAAAGACTTTAGACCAATTAGCCTAGTGGGTTGTATTTACAAACTCATGGCTAAGGTTTTAACCCTTAGGATGAGGGAAGTAATGGTTGGGATTATTTCGGATTCCCAGAACGCTTTTGTTAGAGGATGGCAAATTCTAGATTCAGTTCTTATTGCAGATGAATGTGTGGATTCCAGATTGCGAAGTGGTGTCCCTGGAGTCCTATGCAAACTTGACATTGAGAAAGCGTATGATTATATGAATTGGAATTTCCTTCTATATTTGCTACAAAGAATGGGGTTTGGAAGTCGATGGAGGAAATGGTTTGAGACATGTCTTTCGTCTGTCAAGTTCTTTGTTCTTGTGAACGGATCTCTTGTTGGTTTCTTTGGGTGTACTCGAGGTTTAAGACAAGGAGATCCTTTGTCGTCTTTCCCTTTTCTAATTGTTATGGAGGGCTTAAGCAGACTTATGCGAAGGGCAAAGGATCTTGGTCTTATTAAGGGCTTTAAAGTGGGAAGAGATCTAGTCCATAAGGTGGAGATTTCTCATCTACCTTTTGCGGACGACACCCTGGTCTTTTGTGATGCTGATGTGTCTCAACTTAGATATTTGAGGTGCATCCTGGCATGTTTTCAGGCGGTTTCTGGGTTGAAGGTCAACGTGGCTAAGAGCGTGCTTGTCCTGGTAGGGGATGTTCAGGATATTTCCTCTTTAGTTGCAGTCCTCGGGTGTAGGGTGAGTTCTTTCCCCATTCCTTATTTGGGTTTGCCCCTAGGGGTTTCCTCCAGGAGAGTGGGGAGTGGGGACCCTGAGATTGATAGGTATGCGAAGAGATTGGCAAGATGGAAGAAGCAATACTTGTCTAAGGGGGGTAAAGTTACTCCTATAAAGAGCACTTTATCGAGCCTCCTATGTTCCAAATTCCATGCTCCGTTGCTAATAGGATCGAAAAAATTCAAAGGGATTTCCTTTGGGGCGGAAGGGGCGAAGAGTTTAAGTATCACCTTGTCAGATGGGAGCAAGTTTGCAAGCCCATGAAGTTGGGTGGTCTTGGTATTAGAAGATTGGTTCCTTTTAATCAAGCTCTCTTGGGTAAATGGTTGTGGAGATACGGGAGGGAAAGACATCACCCTTGGCGAAGGCTAGTTTCATGTCTGTTTGGGGAAGAGAATGGTGTCTGGTCTACCCGTCCGGTTCCTCTTATAGGAGGAGTTGGGGTCCGGAAATCCATTTGGAAGGGATGGGATGTCTTATCTTCTCACATCAGATTCAAAGTTCGTGATGGCAGAAGCGTTCGTTTCTGGGAGGATCTTTGGTGTGGTGACCAGCCATTATCTCCTACATTTTCCAGATTATACAGTATTGCAATTGATCGACACGCCTACGTAGCTGACTGTTATTGGCTTGATAATAGTGGGATTACGTGGGATGTGCACTTTAAGCGTTCCTTTCAGGATTGGGAGTTGGACGAGGTATGTGTTCTTCTGGATTTGTTGTATCGGCAGGAGGTAGTTGGCAGAGGTAGTGACGATCTAATATGGATTCCCTCTTCCCATGGCTGTTTTGAAGTGCGATCTTTGTTCTTATGTCTATCTAATTTTGTTAGTCTTGACTTTCCGTGGAAGACCATTTGGCGTTCTATGGCTCCAACTAGGGTGGCATTCTTTGTATGGACTGCTGTATGGGGTAAGATCCCGACGACTGATAATTTGAGGAAGAAGGTAACTGTTTTGTTAATTGGTGTTGCCTATGTAAGCAAGATGGTGAGTCAATTGATCACATTCTCGTGCATTGTCATGTGGCATACGATTGTTGTAATCTTATTCTTGGGTTGTTTGGCATGCGTTGGGTAATGCCACGTTCTTCTAAGGATTTGATTCATGCTTGGAGTGGATGTCGTGTGAGAAGTGGTGTACACGATTACTGGAGAATTGTCCCACATTGCGTTTGGTGGTGCATCTGGAAGGAGAGGAATAGTAGAATGTTTGAAGGAAAGGAGTCGTCTACGGCGACGCTAAAACTTTATATTATTCGCTCTCTTTTCAGTTATGTGAAGAGGAGTTCTTGTTCCTCTTCCGATGATTTAATCATTTTTTTGGATTCTTTGGGGCCTTAGTTCCCGGTTCCACTTTTGTATAAGGGATGCGTTCCCCTTTTGAACGCCTTTTTATTTAATTCTTAAAAAAAAAAAAAAAAAAAAAAAAATAGAGGAGCATAAAACAATTGGGTGGGAGAGAATTGACTCGGGACATATCCATTTAGGCTTGCTTTTCAATTAATATAAATAACGGCAATCTTGGTAGTTAAAATAATTATCTTGGACTTTTTTCTTTAAACAATAAAATACCATAAGCTGGAATTTTCCTACAAGTTTCTTGATAAAATTTTTTCCCTAATGTAATACATGCATAAAAACTTATTTTGCTTTCATTCACTGCATTTTCTACTGCTTTCTAGCATTATTTTTCTTTCTAGCCAAACAGTCTAGAAGGAAAACACTGATATGGAATAAGACATGAGAGTAGTGAGAATTTTGAAAAAGAAAAGGGAAGAAGTTCTGATTATCTCAGTTGGGCCTCCTAGTTTGGAAGTTGCAGAGTGTGAAAAGTCCAATGTAACTTGGAAAATAAGATATTTGATTTGTATGGTTGACGATCTTCATTTCTCCTTTAAATAGACAACTGCAATGTATGCTCTTTCTCCACTTTATTAATTTGCGATTTTTTTTGCAATTTCCATGAGTAAAGTCAGCCGAGAAGAAAGCCAGTGTATGGATTAAGATGATTAACTTTCTAGTTTAACCTGTGATTTGATCATTGTGTTCCAGGTTCTTTTAGGTATTCATATTTTATCAAAACTTCTAGAAATTTTACTATGGTCAATTGTTTTTTACCCTACAATCACAACAAAATTAATGCTATTGTTCAACTAATATTGTATGAATAAAAAAGCATTACTAATTTAGACAGATGAAGGTTATTTTTTGAATTTTGTTCATGCTCCTTGGACTTCCTCTCTGCTTTAGATTTGAAGTCATATTTGATTGCATTTCCACTTCTCTTCCTCGAACATTTCCCAATCATATAAATAAGAACTCTTCATTTTACTAACCTCCTGGGGTTTGTGGTAGTTACTTCCTTACAACTTTTGGATGGTTGAGCTGAGTATTGAAAAGGACAGTTTGAATCATTTCTCATCTGTTGCTATTAACTATTACATGCATCATATATTAATATGTTTATAGTATAGAAGTGTCAATTGTTTGTGGATGGTTTGATTAAAATCTTTGCCCAGAAAGGACTCATGTTTTGAAATTTATACAGGTTTTAAAAAAGGCTGATATGATCCGTAAAAATTCAGTCGAAAGTATTTTGGCTGAGCGTGATATCTTAATATCAGTTCGGAATCCTTTTGTGGTGAGCATGTTTGGAAATTTAAACTCACGAAGGAAACATTGTGTTTAGAACTTTAGAATTACTTTTATAATGTGTTCATACTCATGATGAACAGGTCCGGTTTTTCTACTCCTTCACATGTAGGGAAAATCTTTATTTAGTCATGGAGTACTTAAATGGAGGAGACCTTTACTCTTTGCTGAGAAATCTAGGCTGCTTAGAGGAAGACATGGCACGTGTATATATTGCAGAACTTGTAAGAAAATGTTGATAGCCCCTCTTTTACCTTGAAATGGCTACTGCTTTGTTTCTGCTACTATACCTTTCATAATGGTTTCAATATATTATTTTCAGGTCCTTGCATTGGAATATTTGCATTCCCTAAGTATCATTCATAGAGATTTGAAGCCCGACAACTTGTTGTTAGGCCCAGATGGTCACATCAAGGTCAATATTTGGTAGTTCTACTTCTTTATTGTTTCCATAATTCAATAATGTCTATATAGATGAAAGATGATTTTGGCAATATATTATAGGTACATATACAACAAAATAAGAATTTGTAGCAGTGCTTTAGACTAAAGATCTGTGCAGCTGAACAGAGTACCTTTAGGAAGTTTGTTGTTAGAAAGTTCAATTGAAGAATTGTTGTTAATAAGCTGTCATTATTTGTGGAAATTATGCCTTTTGTTCACCTCCCTTGTGAAATTCAATTACTCGTTTACTAGAGCATGGAAAATTTTGATGTTATGATTGATTACTTATTTGGAAGAAAAGAAAAAAGAAAAAAGAATTTCTAGTCTGTTCAGTGTATTTAGTTCCTCAGGACTCGACATATGTGATGCGGGGGAGACCATCTTTTACACTTTGAGCTTTCTAAATTATTGTTAAGTAAAAAGGAAATCAATAATGAAAGAACCTTAAAGGGATATCATTGTTATTAGAAACAAGAATTAACTGCCTTTTCCTCTCTTTAGGGACTTGAAAGGATTTGTCTTGTGTGCTTTGTGATTTTGTGATGCTGGCTACTTGGAAGAGGTTATGCAGGCTTGACCTTCAATATGAATTTGTAGGTGGAGCCTCCTATTTCTTTCTTGGGGTTCCCCATGGCCCACTGGTATAATTAGTTTGATGAAATTGTGTGAATTTGGAAGTAGTGGATCGCGATGTGCGATATTTTATGCTTACAAATGTCCTCTAATACTTGTTCATTTACACTTTAAGAGGTGCAGTAAGTCTTCATTCACAGTTTAAGAGGTGCGGTAAGTCTTGATATGATGATGCAAGTTCAATTTTATGTCTTATGCACCTCAAGAACAAGTTTGACCTTCCTCTGGGACTCAGGAGAACTGTAGTATGCAAAGTAATAACATCAAGAAACTTCTGAAATGACTTGGAAACGTCCTTGATGTTCAATTTTTTCTACTGGAATTCTTGGGAATTCAAGTGGGTGATCATTTAACTTTTCAGTCTTGACAGAGTACTGGATCATACTTGCTTGGCTAAAGTGAAGCATGTTGGGCTTAGTCTGTCACAAATGACTCTATATTTCCTAAGATTTGGGGTCTCGACTCTGCAAATCATGGTGCATATGAGTTCAACTTCTGTGCTACATTGTTTTATTGAAATTTCTTGTTGCTGTCTGTTACTGTCCCATCTTCCACTCTTTGTTTAGCTCTTTGTACTTCCAAGTGCTTCCTTGATGATATTGCTTATAACCTCTCACAAATCTAATTCCTTCTGTTACAGTTGACAGATTTTGGGCTTTCCAAGGTTGGTCTGATCAACAGCACAGATGATTTATCAGGTCCAGCATTCAGCAGTTCTGCTTCTTTTGGGGATGAACGAAAAACTGCAGCTCAATCATCACTGAAAAGAGAACAGCGCCAGAAGCATTCAGTTGTTGGCACTCCTGACTATTTGGCTCCTGAGATACTTCTTGGCATGGGTCATGGTTCGAAATTACTTCCTTCTTGGATAGCACATATTTTATGAACTTGTGACTACCCTTTTTTTTTTCTTTTACTTTTTTCGGGATTTTACTTCTTTCCCAAAATGTTCTTCTTGCAGGTGCAACAGCAGATTGGTGGTCTACGGGTGTTATACTATATGAGCTCCTTGTGGGTATTCCACCTTTTAATGCAGAACATCCACAGGTAGGCCATCTGGATTTGATTCTGGACAAAGTATGATTTTTTACTTTCATATGCACGTGGAATATTCTTCTAGAAAATGTAACTAATTTCTTTACTAAAATTTGCTTTATGCGTCAAAATTATTTGTTAAAGCCTGCGCAATTATTGTGGACATCATGCAGCAACATGGAAGTATATTTTTTGCTTATGTTGTCATTATTAATTCATTGTCATTATTGATTCATTAAATTTAATTCTATTGATTTATTTTACTCTAAAAGTTAGTTGATGGAAATTACAACTTCAAAATAACCATTTGACACAACAGCGCATATTTATTTGTTGCCAACCTCTCACACCTGACAATTCGATACATACCATCTGTTATTACTTGATAGAGTATAATGAAAATCAGCTGAGTCATCTCGTGTCAGTGGTTGTCCTTGATCAGTTGCTTGAAGAACTAACTATAAAATTGTCAGTGTTTTTTTTTTTTAATCTCATGATTATCCTTTTACTCTGATTACTTGTCCTTTAATGCAAGGGATTGACGTACATTGTTGGCTCCCCAGACCCTGCAACGGCGGGAGCCTCATGCACTGGGCTTACCTTTGCCCTTTGTTGGCTCCATTCTTTTTAACAGTAAATTTTTTTGGGGCAAGTAATATTTTAACCCTACACGAGTCCTGGATCTAAGATATAGTTGTTCAAGTCTCCATGTTTGCATATGTTCTCTCATTTTGTTCTGTTTGCATTCTGTTTAGTCTCTTTGCTTGCCTCTCGATGTGTGAGAGGGGACTGTAAGTAGAGGAGGGTGTAAGCTTGACATCTGTTGTTGAGTCCATTTCTGTGGAAAAATTATATAAAGAAATATTTATAAGCTCATAGGTTTTGATGAAATCTAGAGAACCCGATTTCTGAGGAAATATGTTTGCATACTGAATAACATTAATGTCCCTGCACATACATACTGTTACTTCAATCTACTTTTGATACTGTTAAATCCTACAGCGGTTTATATTCCCTAGGGAACATCCATTTTAAGCCATCTTTTACATTAGAAAATAAGCAAGAGATCAAATATAGCAATCCACTCAGGCTGTAGGAATACATGCAATTGTTCAGACTTCCGAGTATGACCTGACATTTTTTTTTATAACAGATTTAGTTTTTTCATACTCCAGTTTTAGCTTGCAGCACTACTAATTGCGGGTCCATCGAATGACATGTGGGCTAGACTGCTGGAAGCTAAATGTATAACCACAACAGCATCACTTTCTTTTTCTTTTGAAGTCTCTGCAACATGAAGTTTCTGCTTTGCTCTTATTTGTGCTTGATCTTTACTTCAACCTCTTGGAGGGAAAAAATTGCAAAACTTTTGTGATATTGGATACTATTATTTCATGACATCTAAATGGAATTTGTTGATCCTAATATCAGGAAAAGTAGTTATTCTATTTTGCGTGTCATTATCTAGGGGAAGT
Organism: Cornus florida; assembly: GCF_030987335.1. Classification (NCBI taxonomy): domain Eukaryota; kingdom Viridiplantae; phylum Streptophyta; class Magnoliopsida; order Cornales; family Cornaceae; genus Cornus; species Cornus florida. The sequence goes on from NW_026775578.1 coordinate 71,448,259, forward strand.
ATTAATGGGTCCTACTTTGTTGCAGCAAATTTTTGATAATATTATGAACAGAGACATTCCCTGGCCTAAGGTACCAGAGGAAATGAGCTATGAAGCACATGATTTAATCAACAAGTAAGTTCTTGGAGAAGAGTTCTATATGTTTTTCTGAATGAATGTGTTGTTCCTATCAGTATTAGTGACCACATATGCAAATTCGTTATCCTTCTGGGTGTTCTCTCAAGGAGAATTTTCTGTCTGTCACAGGTCCAGGTACTTGCCTGGTTCTTGAAATCATTAAAATTTCTGTTGCATGGTTGCTTTAAAAAAATCAGTTAAGAAGTCAATGATTGTAACTTGCTCCTTTCAAAAACTTTCAATCATATGGCCAGGTGTCATATAATCATAGATCTCTGTAACAAGTTATGTACTTTTTTAATGATTGGCCTCATCTGGATTATGCAGTTTAAGATCTATCGATGGAACTTTGGGAGAGAACCGAAGGGCGACAAAGAGATGACAGTTAGAGAGATTGTTAAAAAAAATCAATGGAACTGGAATGACAATATTAGCAATTTATAGTAAACAATATCAGGCTGAATAATACTTCAGCTTTTAACCAAAATAATAATAATAATAATAAAAGAAAAGAAATAACAGGCTGAATAAGAAATATAGCCGAGGAAACTTTGGGAGAGACCAAAGGGAAGAAATTTATTAAGAAAGAAACATAATGGTGAATTAATGAAATACAAGTAACGCAAGATAATAGAGAGAGGTTCAAAGAATGACAAATGAGTAAAAAATAAGAGGATTTAATAAGTTACAAGAAATTAAAAATGATATCAAGAAGAATTGTAAAAAAGTAAAACAAGTTGCATTAGTTGATTTATATATAAAGAAAAAAGGGGTACATTTAAAACAGGGGTGAAAAAATTTATAAATTAGAAAACATAGAGATAAAAAACAAAAAGGAAATAAAAAAAAAAATCAATGCACTAGAGAGATATGGATCAAGTTAGATGCATTAAAGGCGTGGACAAATCAATGTTAGTTAAAGAGAGATTTTTTATATTGATGAAAAAAATCACTTTAGGAATGAACCTAATATAGGAATGATAAGTTAAATGTACCCTAAAGATGTGGAAGAAAATTTTAAAAAGTTACAGACCATTAGAAACATGTCACATGATAATCTATGGAGACTTGGAAATTTTTAGAAAATGTAAGAATTGAATAGCTATCAAACTTATTCAACAAAAATTAATAGACACAAAACAAAATTAATTGCAAAAAAACACAATAGTGCGAATTCATGAAAACAAAAGTGATATAAAAGGAAAGGATAAGAGGACAACTATTAAGAAAAGGATCGACAAAATCTTATAACCAATTTGGATTCATGCAAAACAAATCTATTATGGTAGCCATTTACTTTTTAAAAAGTAAAATCAAAGATTCACATAATTTTATAGAGTTAAATCAGATATACAATTGGGTTCCAATAGATATAAATTGGTTGGCGTTACAAAGAAAGGAATTCTTAAATTTATTTAGGCTGTCACAAGAATACAAAGTCTGGAATTCATGATATGGGGAGATATTAGTGGGTTTTTCTATAAAAGTAGGATTACACCAAGGATTATCCCATATTTTTTCATGATACTTTTGGATGATAAAATGAAGATATTCAAGAAATCATTCCGTAGTATATGTTTGCCGATGATATATTATTGTTAGATAAGGAAGCCCTAACAATAAAAATGAAAACCTGGAGAAATATAGATCCCTTAGGTCTTTAAAGCAGGTTGCTTCCTACTTTGTAACACTCTGAGACCTGGACGTCGATTACTGTTCCTTGGATACCGTGCTCCAGAATTTGCTACTGCAGCAAAACCAGTTCCATCATTCAAGGCTGATGTGTATGCATTTGTAGTTATTCTGATGGTATTATTGACCAGAAGAAGTGCTGGTGATATTATATCAGGTCAATCTGGTGCTGTTTACGGATTGGGTTCGGCAGTGTGATCAAGAAGGATGCAGAATAGGCTGTATTGACAGAGACATCGCAGGACAGGGTTCTATCCGCTTGTTTTCACTTTGCCCAACATCGGCCCACAGTACTTATAATTTATTACACCATCATCAATGTCCCTGTCTTTTTCTATTATTGATCTTACATTTAACTAAATTCCAATCATTTTCTCTGTCTATTTTGGTTAAATTCCAAAATATCACCATCTTAACTAAATTCCAATCATTTTGAACTAAATTCCAATCAATATTTTGGTTAAGCCTTTCTCCGACCACCTTCTGCGTAACATTCATCCCCTTATCAGACATAGTTGGCTTTGCCCCATCATCAGAAACAAGAAAGCGCCTAATCAAGAATTGCTTATGTGATGATCCCTGATCCCCTTTGTGGTAACTCAATTATAAAAAAGCCACCATTCTCTCAGGTTTAAGGAACCATTAACAATGGGGCTTCTAGCTGAGTAAAAAACTCCTGCTAAATCTCTTTCTGTTGGTATCATTAATTCAAGGCTAACTCTACAACTATAACTGATTCTTTTGTTTTTTCTTGATCTTAGTCTTCCTTCTTTGAGCCCATGAAGAACGATGTTCGCATGGAAGTCAATCTTCTAATCTCCATTCCAGACTTTCTCCGTGGAAGCGACTTTGCACACCCACTTTACTTTAAGAGAAGACCGATGAGACACAGAAGGTATTTATTGCACAAGCTCAAGCTATCGAGTCAGATGATTAATATTCAATAACATATGGGCTTGGTGAACCAACGGAGAGTGGGTCCGTACCAACCGAACTAGAAGTGAGCCTACTTGCTTCCATCCCTTTTCTTGCATCGACATAAATTCCTTTCTTGGTCAACAGCCTTACTGAGAGTCGGCAGAGGCTCAAAAACAATTCACGGCAATTGTCTTATGCCACTGTCCATTTACTAAGATCATTGTAGATTGATTCTTAATGTTTGCAAATTGATGGGGGATTTTTGAAAAGGACCGACGAATTTGATGAGGGAATATCAAATAAGTTAAAAAGAGAATTCTGTAGTTACAGTTATAAGGCCTATGTATTTGGAAAGGATGTTTAGATGGATTATAGGAGAAACTGGAAAAGATAGATGAATAATTAATATATTAGGGAGAAATTATGAGTTACACATACTACTGACAAAATAAGAGAAAGTATGTTTTAAGTATTTAAAATTTTGTGATAAGTTCTCTTGCGCTCGTCAACAGCGTTAACTCTTCATAAACCTGCTTCTCTAGTCATTCGATCTCAGCCACTAGTCATCAAAAACACTTTGGTTTTGATAACGATGTAAACTCCACAATATGATGATCAACACTCTGGATAATAACTCACCATCTAATGTAAGATGTACATGACAAGAACAAAAATATGCTCTCTAAAATTTATGACCTCTCAATAATGAGTGTAGAGATTCTCAGCATATCTTTTTATGTGTTTATGAGAGCCTAGAAGTCTTTATATAGTGCTTTGAGTCCAAAAGAATCAGGATTACTTAGTTGTAATAAGAAAAAGGAACCTAAACCTTGTGTTATGTCTTAGAGAAGTTTTTACAAACTGTTCCCACACAGTTTAATCGAACAACCTATTTATCGAGCTACACTAGCACTGGTTTGATCGATTGAGCATTTGATTGAACCATTCTCATCTTTGATATAATTTTCATGGAAAATTTTAATCAACGGATGTATCGGTCAAGGCATACTGTTTTTGTGAAAAGTTCCTGTTTAGATATATGTATTCCAGAAATAATTTCATGCAGTCAAAATGTCTTTTTCATGAATCAAAATGTGTGCATTGTGCTTAAAATGAGAATGCATGATCATGAAACATTAAATAGTGAATCAGCTATTGAATATGTGATTTTACCATTTAAATTCTAATCAAAATCTAAAAATAAAAATACAAACTCCGGCTTTTGTTACGAAATTTGCCAACAATAAGTTCTAATCCTAACAATCTCCCCATTCCATGGTTTTCTACTTTGATCTTGTCCTCTCCTCATCTGAACATGAATTGCCTTGTACTTTTACACATCAGTTGCAGCCATACAAGATGAAGAGAAGAGTATCAAACAGTAGACAGAAGAAATTGGATGGAAGCTAGTTCGCCCAAAACTGAGTTACCAGAAGTTGACTGCTAGTAGATACAAAACTGTCTTGCCGGATCCTGGTTGATCGTAAGCTGACTGGTCTGAACCCAGCTGGTTGGACTGACTGAGAAGAGATGAAAGAAACAAAAAACCAAACTGAACAGCACTGATCTGTAATTGACGTGATCTGAAAAAGTTATTCAAACTGGGTCAACAATGCTCTGGATGGGTTCAATCGAGCCAAAACAACTGGGTCGTCCCAATCGGGTCAAATCAGGTTACTTCAGAAGGTTCGGGTTAGATACCAGGTCGAACTGACTTGGAACAACTAACCTTCACAACCAAACAGCCCTTGTCTTCTTCAAAGTCCTGTTTGATATTTAGGGCTTGAAGAGAAATGACAACTGCGTCTTGTGTGCAACAATGATGGAGCGAGACTTAGCCACTGTGACGATTCCAACGGCTCTGACGACAACGAAGAACAATGGTCAACGACGAACCCTAATGATGACAAATGCGACCAACACTGGTCGTTTGGGTACAGAAGATGACGATCTGAAAGCAACTCACTCTCTTAGTGATGACGAAGCCAACACATAGGCATGACGACAATAGAAAATCCAAAATCCAAGCCACAACATAGTCGATAACTTGACGGCAATCAGAAACGACCAACACAGTCTGAGACTTGATAACAAACAACACTATCGGCATCAAGACGAAGATCAGTGACTGCCAATACACAGTGACGATGACCACTGCACACACAGTGACGAGGAAGACTTAGGCGCAACGACGACAACCCTCGATCTAGGGATTTGATCACTGCTCTAATACCATGTTAAAATTCTATTTGAGAGTTCCTCTACGCTCTACTCTCCCTTGTTTATATAGGAGAATTGATATTTCGACAAATGACTAATATGCCGCACAAGAAATATAAATACCCCATATACATTCTAATAGATAATAAGGAAGAACCTCGTGGGTGGGGGGTTGGTTGTCATAGTATTGCTCTGATAAACTTTCTAAGATTTAAAGGGACTCGCTTTCTAAATGTTGAGAGAGAGAGAGAGAGAGAGAGAGAGTATATATATGAAAATGTATATCTTATTCAGTGAGTAATACAATAATACAATGGTGTTTATATGGGAGAAGCTATAAAAGTAGGTGAGTGGAGAACAAGGAAACCCTATACATGGTAATGCTATATATGGTAATGAGGGGTAGGTGAAGGCGGCTACAGAACATGATTAGGTGAGTGGAGAACAAGTAAACCATATACACGATAATGCTATATATGGTAATGAGGGGTAGGTGAAGGTGACTACAAAATACAAAAAATACTAGTAAACCCTAGTATACAATGTAATCTAATTGTACACGTGTGACAGCTCATACAATACTGTACAACACTCCCCCTCAAGCTGAAGAATAATTGTCAACAACTCCCAGCTTGCTATATATGGAATCAATAGAGTTCTTGGGAAGTGCCTAAGTGAAGATGTTTGCCAGCTATTTGCCAGAAGGAACAAAAGGTGTAACAATCTCATTCGAGTTAAGTTCTTGTAAAAGAGTCTTCAATCAAATAAGTTTATAGGCACTGTGCACCATGGCACGATACTTTGGGTTGTAAAGCATAAAACGGAAGTGAAGAGATAAATAAAACAAGTAGAACATATAGAGATTATGTGGTTCAGCCACTAAGGCCTACATCCACGGCACAAAGAGCCCAAATGGTTACATCACTTTTATAATACTCTCTCAAATCATACACAATACAATGGTGGAGGCTCCTTTATATAGGAGAAGAATTTATGAGAATGGAAAGAGATAGAAAATAGGAAACAAGGAGGTTTTTTCTCCACTGATTCATCTAGTAACACTAAATCTTCAATAATAGGAAACAACATCAATTACTGAGATTTTCCTCCATTGATTCCCCCATTAAAATCTTCAATACTTTGCTTCAGCACTAGAATGAGCCACAACTGACTATTTCTTACTCCCAAGTTACTAGATTTCATCTTATGAAGGTGCAGTAACTCGTGGTGGATTGTCAGTCAGAAGGAGAACCGGCCAATCTGCATCTGTGTATCCCTCAATCCGAAGATGTCCAAAAGATCGATAAAGCAGACAACATCCCAAAGCACTCTTGAGATACTTCAAGACGCATACAACTGCCTCCATATGGGGTACCCAAGGACTGGTCATGAATTGGCTCATAACACTAACTGCATAGGAGATGTGTGGATGAGTGATTGTGAGGTAAATAAGTTTACCTACAAGTCTTCAATACATCTCTGGATCATCGAGTGGGTCACCATCATCCATCTTAAGTTTTATATATTAGTCTCTATGGGTTTAGCTATAGGTTTTGAACCAAGATATCCAATACCCTGTAAGAGATCAAGAGCATACTTCCTCTGAGTAATGCCTTGTTTTGACCGAGCCACCTCAATTCCGAGAAAATACCAAAGTTTGCCCAAACCCTTAGTAGGGAAGCTAGAACTCAAGTGGTGGATTAAAACTTGTATTCCATCTCTGTTACTGTCGGTGATAACGATATCATCTACATACACTACAAGAATCACAATTCCATGTTTCGTTTTCTTAAAAAAGAGAGTGATCAACTTGGCTTCTGATCATACCATGAGTTACCACTACTTCATTGAACTTATCAAACCATGTATGAGAGGATTGTTTGAGGCCATAGATACACTTATTTAGATGACACACACTCCCCCTTAGACTCAAACCTAGGTGGTTGAGCTGTCTCAGTAAGGTCACCATGCAGGAAGGCATTTTTAATATCAAGTTGATGAAGTGGCTAGTCTAGATTAGTTGTAAGAGAGATTATCGCACAAACATAATTCAGTTTGGCCACAGGAGAAAATGTCTCAGTGTAATTAATGTTATAAGTTTGAGTGTAGCCTTTAGCAACAAGTCGAGTTTTGAGAAGGTCAACAGTACCATCAGGCTTCTGTATAATAGTGGAAATCCAACGACAACCAACAACCTGAGTATCAGCAGGCTTAGGAACAAGCTCCCAAGTATGAATTAATTTTAAAGTGTTTATTTCTTCTTCCATAACTTTTCTTCTACCTGAATGAGAAAGTGCCTCCCTATGGGACTTAGGAAGAGTGATAGAGGATAACGACAAAGGAAAACGCTTGAGAGGAGGAGGACAATTTATTATATAATACAAAATTAGAGATTGGGTGATTGGTATAAGACCTTTTACCTTTCTGAATAGTAATAGGTTGATCAAGATCAAAGTCTGGAGAGATGGAAGAATCTCTAGGTGTTGAAGCGACTGGTGGAAGTGGCAAGGTTGTGTTTACTACTTTAGTCATTGGAACATGATTAACTACTCTTTTTCGGCGACAAGCATAGACACGAAGAGTTGGTGGGATGTCAGAATAAAAAACTAGAGTTGGAAGAATAGACTCTTAAAGAATAGAGTCCTCCAAATGATTGCCTTCCTGGGAATAATAAGGAATATCGTCAAAGAAAGTTACATCTGCACACACAAATTGTTTACGAAGAGTTGGACTATAACATTTTTATCCTTGTTGAGTGCGAGAATAACCTAAGAAAATACATTTGTGGGCATGAGGATCAAGTTTGTCTCGTCCCGGGCTTAAATTATGAATAAAGCAGACACACCCAAACACCTTTGGAGGAATGGAAAAAGGGTCTTTATCAAAATACATCATTTGGAAGGGTGATTTTCCTTAAAGGACCCTAGAAGGCATGCGGTTTAAAAGATAAGTAGCAACCAAAACTACATCTGCCCAAAAATGTTTTGAAACATGCATTGGCACGAGCGATAGCTAGGAGTGGTCCATTCTTTCGTTCAACAATTTCATTTTGTTGAGGAGTATCAACACAAGATGTTTGATGGATAATGCCCCTGGACTTGAGAAAATTTTGAAAAATATTAACTTTTTATTTAAGGGCATTGTTAGTTCTAAGAACTAATAATTTTGCATCAAACTGATTTTGAATTTCAACATAAAAGGATTGAAAAACATAGAACACTTGAGATCTATCTTTAAGAGTATAAACCCAAGTTAAACGTGAATAATCATCAATAAATGACACAAAATAATAAGCACCAAATAAACCAGTAGTATGAATTGGTCCCCAGACGTCCAAATGTACTAACTCAAAAGGTTCCATACTCTTATTATCAAAACAAGACTTAAAAGTAGCCCGACGATGTTTACTAAGTTCGCAAGTAATACAATTCAACTAAAGAAGGGACTAAGACTCGAAGACTATTTGAAGAGGGATGTCCAAGGCGGTAATGCCACTGATAAACTGAAGAGGAGGTGGAATGTAGAGCTATTAGAGCATGAGTCTGTTGGAAGTAGTAAAGACCATCCTTCTCAAACCCCCCACCAATTGTCTTCTTCATCTTGAGATCTTGAAAGACATAGCGGGAAGGAGAAAAATTAACTGAGCAATTTAAATCTGATATGATTTTGTAAACTGACAATAAATTGAATGAAAATTGAGGGATATATAAAATTGATGAAAAAGTGAGACCCAAAGTGCGAAAGGTACCAATTCCATGAACAGGTGATTTGGCTCCATTCGCTATAGTAACAACTGATGGTGATAAAACATGAGAAATATTAGAAAGAAGAGATGGCTTACCTGTCATGTGATCGGATGCCCTTGAACCAATGATCCAAGGGCAGAAGATGAAGCATGGAGATAGGTATTACCTAAAGTAACAATAGTAGTGGTGGAGGAGGAGGGTTGATTTGCAAGTTCACACTTTACGAGAGAATCATACTCGGCTTTGAAGAGAACTACTTGTTCATTTGCAGGAGTGGGAGTAGTCTCCTCCTAAACCGAAGCTTGATTAGCCTAAGCTGGCTTCCCATGAAGAGCCCAGCAGAAGTCAACAGAGTGATTGTTTCGGCCACAATGAGTACACTTCTTGCTGCTGCAATCCCCTCTGCCGCCACGAGTACCACGGCCTGGGTTGGAAGGACCTCTTCCCCCTCATCTTCCGAGGAAAGTATCATGTCGCTCAGTAGGAAAAACAAGAGCAGAGTGATTTTCCTTCTCAATCACAAGGGCATGAATAGATGCTCTTCAAACTCGAGCAAAAGTCTCACTAGCTGTGGGTATCTCCTTGCCAGACAAAATCTGCGAACTAATCGGAGCGAGTTCGGGTTTCAAATCCTTTGCTCTGTTGCTGAACGGATTGAAAAAATTCAGAGAGATTTTCTTTGGGGTGGAAAAGGAGAGGAGTTTAAGTCTCATCTTGTTAATTGGGAGCTGGTTTGCAAACCTTTGAAGTTTGGCGATTTAGGTATTCGAAAGTTGGTCCCTTTTAATAGAGCCTTATTGGGGAAGTGGTTATGGAGGTTCGGTAAAAAGCGTCATCGACAATGGAGAAGAGTTATCTCGTGTTGTTTTGGGGAGGAGAGTGGAGGTTGGTCCTCTCGTCCTGTTTATATTACTGGGGGTGTTGACGTTTGGAAGTTCATTCGGAAAGGTTGGGATGTGTTTTCGACCCATATTCGGTTCAAGGTTTGTAATGGTATGAATGTTAGATTTTGGGAAGACATATGGTGTGGTGATCAGTTGTTGTCTCTTTCCTTTTCTCGTCTCTTTTGCATTGCCGAGAATAAGCATGCTTGCGTAATTGACTGTTATCATCTTGATAACAGTGGAGTTACGTGGGATGTGCGTTTTAGGCGTTCTTTTCAGGATTGGGAGATAGCAGAAGTTTGCGTCTTTTTGGACCTATTGTATAGACAGAAGGATGTTGGCAGAGGTTGTGATGACATTTTGTGGACCCCCTCTCTTTATGGTAGATACGAAGTTCAATCCATGTTCTTGTGTTTGTCTAATTTTATTGGACATAGTTTCCCATGGAAGTGTATTTGGTGCTCTAAAGCTCCTCTTAGAGTCGCCTTCTTTGTTTAGACTGCTACCTAGGGAAAAATTCTAACATTGGATAATCTGCGTAAGAGAGGTAATACCATTGTTAACTGGTGCTGTCTCTGTAAAACTGATGGTGAGTCTGTGGACCATCTTCTTATGCATTGTCCTGTTGCATCTGATTGTTGGGATCTCATATTCAGTATTTTTGGTGTTCAGTGGATAATGCCTAAGCACTCTTTCCAATTAATTAACGCTTGGAGAAGATACCCTGTTATTGGTCATGCTCGTGATTTTTGGAGGGTCGCCCCACACTGTGTTTGGTGCTGTATTTGGAGAGAGAGAAAAAACAGAAATTTTGAAGGAAAGGAATCGTCTTTTGCAAACCTAAAGTCTCTTATTCTTCGCTCTCTTTTTTGTTATGTTAGAGGTAGCGCTTGCTCCTCGATTGATGATTTTTTTGTTCTATTGGACTCTGTTGGTCCGTAGGCTTGGCTTTTGCTCTTTCGTTTTTGTGTATTAGGGACGCATTCCCCTTTTGAACATTTTTCTAATATATTTTTTACTTATCAAAAAATTTTTGCCACTCGAAACTCCTGCTTGTGCTATTTTTGTTGTTCTACGTGTATAGTCAATGGTTAGTAGACATTCAATTCTTCCCACATACCCTTCAGTTTTAAGTAATAATCTTCAACAGAACGATCTCCCTACTGGAGATTAAAACTGTCCTGGTATAACTGATAAATACAAGAAATATTCTTCTCCGAAGAATACATGTCCCTGAGATTTTCCCAGATATCTTTGGCAAATTCTAGGAATGACACGTTGAAGATCTCGGGCTCTAAGTTATTCCGTAACCAAGTTATAATTTGAGCATCTTCTTTTTCCTAAGCCTTAATAATCTTTTCATCAATGATGGGTTTGGTTGATTGAAGATAGGACAGTTTTCCTCGAGCCTGTAAGAACACCTCTACGTCTCGAGACCATTGAAGGTAGTTTGAGCCTTTCAGTTTGGTGCTGGTAATTAACCCGAGAAGATGAGAGTCCTTGGTATCTATAATGAGGGATGCCGAACAAATGAGATAAAAGTAGCGTGAGGGAGCCGAGATGAGAGAACCAAGATGAAGCCGAGATGAAAACCGAGATCATCGAGGAGAGATCGTCGAGAAGATATTGTTGAGAGAAAGCCGAGATGGAATCAAGATCGGATTCTGAATAAGACTATAAAAAAAATAAAAATTAAAGAGGGATTGATTTCCTCTCTGATACCATTTTGAGAGAGAATATATGAAAACGTATATCTTATTGCGTGAGTAATGCAATAATACAATGGTGTTTATATAGGAGAAGTTACAGTAGTAGGTGAGTGGAGAATAAGTAAACCCTATATATGGTAATGCTCTATATGGTAATGAGGGGTAGGTGAAAGCGGCTACATAACAGGAGTAGGTGAGTGGAGAACAAGTAAATCCTGTACATGGTAATGCTATAATGAGGGGTAGGTGAAGGTTGTTACAGGATACAAAAAATACTAGTAAACCCTAGTAGACAATGTAATCTAAACTGTACACATGTGACAACTCATACAATACTGTACAACACTAAATAAAGCCCACCAAATTATATTCCTTAGAACTCTATCCTATGCCTTCTCTAATCCTACGATAACCATGTGTAGATGTGTTTGTTTACTTCTACATTCTTCTATCAATTCTTAAGTAAATAAATGACCTCCATAGTAGATCTCTACGATATAAATCCAAATTGTTTCAGACACAGTGGTTTTCATTTCTTAATCATTATTTAGTAACCCTTTCCCACAATTTCATTGCATGACTCGTTATTAATTTCCCTATAATTACTACAAATTTGTATATCACTTTTATTTTATATATTGGGGCAGTCATACTTTTTCTATATTCATTAGGTATCTTTCCTTCTTTTAGAATTTTATTGAATAAATTTGTTAGCCATTTAATTCCTATGTTTTCTAGAGTTCTCCAAGCTTCTATTGGTATGTTGTCAAGTCTCATTGCTTTATTATTACCCATTTTAAAGTGCATCCTCTATTTTTCAATTATTAATCCTATTTATCATTCTTATATTATGTCCATCACATGTAATTTTTTCTTAAGGATGTTCCCTCATTCAAGAGCTGTTGGAAATATTCTTTCCATATATCTAATATGTCCTTTTCTTTCACTATTATTTTTTGACCATATCCTTAATGCATCTAACTTTATACATGTCCCCAGCCATCCTATCTCTACTTTTTTGCTTACTTGAAAGAATATCCCCATTCATAGGTCTGAGATCTACATTCATGAATTGAAAGGTCGGAATGATTAACTCTGCAATCAGTTGTTAGAATCAATAGGTGTTCACATCGTTCATTTGAAAAAATGGAAACCCTTCTACAAATGAACCCAATTTTACACACACACACTAGTTAATGCATTTTCTCTAGCTTTATTTGCCAACTTCTTTGCTTCACTTTTTAATTTTTTTCTATTTTGCTAAATCCTCATTTTTTTTTTTTTTTGCCATTCTTTAAAGCTCTTCTTTACTTTGTATGATTTGTACTTCATCACCCCACCACCAATTTCCTTCTTGATAAGTTTCTTATCTTAGTCTCTCCTAGAATCTCCTTCGCTACCTTCCTAACATGATCCACGATTTTTGACCAGAAATTATAGATATTTTATTTTTTCCTGAATTGGATGATTTTATAAATGAAAACATATAGAAATAGAGTACAAAAGAATCACATAGGGACAAGCCCCCTATTAGCCATAGTCACATCTACTGCTCATGGAAATATACCATTTCCAGTACAAAAATGAATTAAAGGTGTAGCATAAAGAGCAAATCATCTTCACAAACATAGGTCCACAAAAGTTTCAACTGACAAGACCATTAGAGCAGTAGTCTCCATGATGGCATCAATGCCAAGTTGGGAAGCACCCCTGAGCGCATCTTCAAAGGCCCTACTATTTCTTTCTATCCATATGTTCCAAAGTATAGTAGCAAAAGACGACTTGATAATCTTAGCTCTGAGTGACTGGCCTCTGGCAACTTGATTCACCCAATCAGCCATGTCCAGGATAGAGCTTACCCTATGAACAGAGATATGCAGCAAAGAACACCACCAATCCCACACTGCGGCAGCATAACTACACTTCACAAACAAGCGATCTGTGTCATCCTCATTAGACCAGCAAAGGTGACGAACACCTGGCAAAATTAACCCTCTTCTCTTTAGATTAGAATAAGAAGGAATGGCATTTTGTAAAATAGTAGAGGCAGTGAGGGCCACCCTGGGTCTGCAATTCTTCTTTACCAATGGAAACCAAGGAATAGTTAATGCTTTGGCTCTGCAGGATGTCCACGCAGACTTGAAGGAGAAAGGGCCATGGTTCCATTTAATGATGTCCTCCCCAACAGCACTAATTCTTTTAGATTTCAGCAAATCAGTTATAAAAGATGGAATAGTAATAGGCATAGACCATTGTCTGTTTTGAATGAAAGACTTCACCATCGTTCATTTATCCACACCACATGATCTCCAAAATCTGAAGCTGTACTGCTGAATTAAAGGAATGCCATTTACCCATGGATCCATCAAGAAATTAAAAGCACTGTCTCTAACACAAAAAGTAACATTATTGAGCATAAAGTCTCTGGTCTGCAGCATTGGTTTCCAGATTGATGAATCTGAAGGCCTACGGATGTAATTCCAGAAATTGGATTTGTTGGTATATTTCATTCTCAGCCAGGCAACCCATAGAGAATCTTTATTCTGGATGAAATCCCAAACAAGAGAGCATCGAGCTGCAAAGTTAGTGTCTTCAAATCTTGTAATACCAAAACCTCCCTCTTGTCTAGGCAGATCAATTTTGTTCCAGCTAATCAGATGCATCTTTTGGCCAGCGTCCTTTAACCCCAGACAAACCTCTTTAGCTTTGAAGAGAACTCCTTTTTCACAGTTCGAGGAAGATTAAATACAGACCAGTAGTAAGTGAAACTCTACCTGCCATAGATAAGTTCAAAGTGTTCCAAGCCGTCAATCTGGAATTAACCTTATCAATGAGAGCAGCACGATGGCTTCTCTTAAGGTTTCTATCAACTAGGGGGAGACCTAAGTGTTTCATGGGAAATACAGCCTGCTTGAACTAAATTATTCTAATCAAACTGCTCTTCCTTCTCACTGCTCCTGAGAAGAATACATGACTCTTATCCGTATTGATCCTAAGACCAGAAGCTACTTGAAACTCTTGGAGAGTATCCACCACAGCTCAAGCATTTCTCAGACTGGCTTTCACAATCATGAACAAATCATAAGCGAAGAAAAAATGTCTAATTTTCAACCCAACTTTACTGACCTCTTTACATAGCTCAATGTGGCCTTCATTCACCTTCTTGTGCATCAAATTAGAGAAATACTCTGACACCAAGGTAAAAAGCAATGGAGACAAGGGAAATCCTTGCCTAATGCCCCTCCCAGCAGCAAAGAATCCTGCAGGGACAACATTGACAAGGACAGAAAAATTTGCTGTGGTTACACAATGCCTCATCCAGTCAATCCATTGATTGCCAAAGCCATAACTTTGCATAACCTTAAATAAGAAATCCCAAGAAATGGAATCGTATGCCTTCTGTAGATCAATTTTCAAAGCCATAGATGCACCCCCTTCTTGCTGGAAAACCCTTGAGGAGGTCATGAGCCAGGATGATATTCCCTTGAATCTTCCTTCCCTTAATAAAAGCCATCCGTTCCTTGCCCACTAGGTTATCAAGCACCCCCACCAGTCCGTTAGCTAAGATTTTTGCAACATTTTAATACAAGGTATTACACAAAGAGATGGGCCTGAAGTAAGTTAGCTTGCTACTACCAGTCTTCTTTGGCACTAAGGTTAAGAAGGTAGCATTCATACCTTTAGGCATAACAGCATTTTGAAACCAGTAGTGGATTGATTGAATTAAATCATCCTTGATGATACCCCAAAACTTCTGATAGAACCTGGCAGGAAATCCATCGGGACCTGGGGACTTATCAGGAGCAAAATTCACCACCACCATATTGATTTCCTCTTCTGTAGGCATAAATTCGAAATCCATCTGTTGATCTTCAGTTAGAACATTTCTAGGTTTCTGTAGCTGTAAATCCTCTCTTCCACCCTCTATGCCAGAGTAAAAGTTCTTGTAATACTCCTCCAGCCACTCCTTAATCACTTCTTGATCTGAAGACCCCTTCTCATCTTCAAGTTTGAAGATGGAATTGACAGCCCTTCTCTGCTTTACTTTGTGATGGAAAAACTTAGCGTTTATCATTTTCAGAGAGCCACTGCACACTGGACTTTTGGGCCCAAAGTCATCTGTAGTTCCTCCAGCTTTTTAGATGCCTTCCCCAACTGATCAAATATAGAGCCCTTATTCTTTTACTCTTTGATTTTCTCCTTCACTAGTCTGAGCTTCTTCATAAATCTATGAATAGGGTTGCCAAAAGTATGCTCTTGCCAGATTGACATCACCAACTGCTCCACCTCTAGGTCTAAGCACCAAATTTTGAAGAATTTAAAAGGTTTAGCTCCCATACTACAAAAGGTATCATACTGAACCACCATCGCATAGTGATCAGAAAAGGTTGGAATAGAAAGAAATAGTTTATAGTTTCTAAAAACTTGGATCCATTGAGCATTGCACGGCCCTCTGTCCAACTTTTCACATATCCTCTTCGTATTAAACTGACTGTTTGACCATGTCCACTCCCCATTACCGATAGGCAAGTAATCTAATCCCACAACATTTAATAGTAGAGTTAAATTCATCAATGATTCTGTGAGGCATCTTCAATCCACCTATCTTATCCCCATGAAATCTCACCACATTCCAATCCCCCATAGCCAGCCATGGGCAGACCACACTGCCATGATAGTGTAAATTCTCCCATAATTGCTTCCTTTCTCTGACAGTATTAGCTGCCTAGACATATGTCAAGAAGAAGTACTTTTGTGACGGCAGAATTCTGACTTCAGACAAGGTAGATTGAACATCTTCCTTGAGCACATTTAAATGAACTTTAGAGGGATCCCATCCAATCCAAATCTTTCCACCATGATGAGATTGATAATTTGCAAACCACTTCCAGTTCTACCCAACTTCTTAGTAAGTCTATCAAATTTATGAACTTGAACTCTGGTTTCAACTAAATAGGCTATCCATAGGTTATGATCTTTAATCCATTTACTCACAGCCGTCTGCATTCTAGGCCTATTCAGGCCTCTTACATTCCAGCTCCCAATCATTGAGAAAGCTGAGATGGTGGGATTGCCCCACCTGCTACCATTCCTCTAGTCACTCTACCAGAAGTTGCTCCTTTCACTTGCCCTTTGCCTTTCTTCTTCGTCACCTGAGCTTTGAGTGAAGCTGTTTATTACCCATAGAAGCTATCTGCTCTACATCCACATCAATTTCACCCTCCAAATATCCAGCAACACCTACATTATCATTTCCCCCTTGGCTTATTAATTCTTTGTCACCTGACTCTGCAAGCTCAGCATTTTGCTCAGGTACATTTTGCACAGTAACACAATCCCCATCAATGGCAAGAGATACTCTTCCTTCACTAACACGATTTTCAAAACCACAATTCATCCTTGAAGAGTCTGTCCCATCATCCTCTTCTGCTGCAGAAACTGCTCCCATATCCTCATTGTTTTGTTGTAACACATCAAAAGGATTGGTCGCCTCAACCACTGGAGAGGTAGTCATAACAGCTTCTGGAGCCTTGACAGCCTCACAGTATCTTCATCAACTTCAGTTAATCTACCCTCCTCCTTAATCACCCACTTTTCAGTGGTTTTCTTCACATTCTTGGCTTGTTTGTATTGTTGTGGACATTTGTCCACAAGATGATCCACCCTTTTACAGAGAGAGCATACTTGCGGCTTCCAATCATATTCCACCTCTACCTTGCATTCTTCTCCATGGATAAAGGCTGTCACTTCATCTGTATACTCTCCATGAACATCAAGTTCAACCATAACAAGCATACTTCTGTCTCTGTTCATAGAAGCTTTATCCATATGTAGAGGCTTTGAGAATAAGAACAGATCTTGGAAATCACCATGTTACTTCTCACAAGTATTGGCAGTCCATGTAATTTCATCCATGTTGGAACCGATTCTAGCATATCTCTCTCTAAATGAACATTTTTTTTCCATTTCTTGAGAATAATCGGTCGCCCCTCAAAGGTGTGGACTCTCTATAGCACCAGATCCATGTCCTCTAGAGTATTAAACCTGGCTTGGAAGAATCCATCTTTTAATTGGACCACCTTGATAGACGAACCCCATCTTTTATTGATGAAAGATTTGAGGAAAGTAAAATAGGGTTTCTTCCCCATCACATAGCCAACAACAGACGTTCTCTAATCGATCTTCTCTTGTACGTCTTCATCATCAATATGCACCGTCTTTAGATTCTTACAATCAGGAAGAAAAGAAAGGTTCACCATTCAGTTTTTCGATGCAGAAGTGAAAAAATTTCTCCATGGTATTCGCGGAGTAGACTGGGTACAGGAAGGAGAAAGCCTTGTCGGCAAGGAGGAGGTTTGACCTTCCTCCATGCAAGAAGAACGCTGTCTTACACGCGAAACCGTAGTGCAGGTATTAGAACTCTAGAAATCGCCCTTTATGAGAGTGAGTTATCAAAACTTGCTTACTCAATACTAAATTATTTATATTTTCATTCCAAATCCATTGCTTCTCTTGTACTAGCTGCTTTCTATATGCCATCATTTTATCTCCTTTCAATTCTCTCCCCTTTATGGTTTGTTGGCCTCTTATTGCTTTTCAATTTCAAGTCCTTTGATTGGCAAGTCTAATTTTAATTGCTTGTGTTGGTTACGTGAGTTCCATTCCCCTCTTCAATATTATTAGCAAGTATGATAGCCACGATTTATAGAATGACTTACTGTATTAGTATAGATCTGATTATGCTATAGAATATGCCATAGAATATTTTGTGATTTGATTTAGATTTGATTTTATTTCCTTTCTTGTAATATGAGCATGTGCTATTTTTTATCTATAAATACTAGAGTTATGAATGAGTGATTATCTCATTCAAGCTTTTACACAATTCTCTCATTTTCCTTCTATATTGTATTTTTACTTTGTATTAGAGCCAGGGTGGTCCGACTACAATGGGGGCATTGCGAGTTCGGCACCACCCATTCGGGAATGGTTTAAGGTGAGATCACCCATCCGAGAGGTGTCGGGTACGCAGTGTGATCTGACCTCAATGAGGGTGTTGCGAGTTTGACACCACTTATTCAGAAATGGTCTGAGGAGACATAGTTGTTTCTTTTTTTTGGTCTGAGGAGACATTGTTGATTCTTTCATTTACTTTGTTTAAACATATGTATGAAGTGGAATGGTCTCAGGAGACATTGTTGATTCTTCCATCTACATGTTTTAAACATGTGTATGAAGGAAAATGGTCTGAGGAGACATTGCTAGTTGTTTATGGCCTGAGGAGGTATGATTGGTTGTTTACGGTTTGAGGAGGCATTTTTGATTTATTGATCGGCACTTCATTTGAGAGAAAATCATTGCTAGTCAGATTTGGACTCTGCAACTTGTAGATTCTGAAGAAGGGTGCTAGCAAGACCGTGTTTGAAGATGCATTGTCCAAGTTGGGCATCGCAGATAGCCACGCACCAACTTGAGGGGGAGTGTTAGCAAATAGGATAGTCACGATTTATAGAATGACTTACCGTATTAGTATAGATCTGATTATGCTATAGAATATGCCATAGAATATTTTGTGATCTACTTTAGATTTGATTTGATTTCCTTTCTTTGATTTAGATTTGATTTGATTTCCTTTCTTGTAAAATGAGCATGTGCTCTTTTTTATCTATAAATACTAGAGTTGTGAATGAGTGATTATCTCATTCAAGCCTTTACACAATTCTCTCATTTTCCTTCTATATTGTATTTCTACTAATATATGTTATAGTTAATTCGTGTTTTATTTGTACCACTTTGAAATGTTTTCATTATTTTATTTTATTTTTTTATCAAAAAAATTGTATTTACTATAGTTAAATCATATGATTTTGCAAAATTGAAAAGTGTTTCTCCTTTTTCATTTCTTACCCCAAAACCATATCCTGCATGGGTTAATGTATATCCTATTCTCTCAACTACTACATAACCATTAAAATCACCACCAATAAATATACTTTCATGGCTTGGTATACTTTGTATTTACGTCTAGTGTTTCCCAAAATATCCTTTTTGCATTCTCATTCAATGCTCATTGTCTTCTAATTTCTACAACATTACATCCTATATATTGGTATAGCACTATACCTACCTCATTCCTATGATTAACGGTAATAGGAAAAACAGTTTCACAAATGCACACAACCAAGGAAACCACTACTTCAATAACAGTAATAATAATCAATAATGCAATCAGCAATATGTACAAGACAATGTAAAAATTATATGTATGTATTAAGCAATAAAAATTAGAAACTATGCAACAATGTATATATGACAATATAAAAATATAAAAAAATATTCAGCAATAAATTCAATTACAGTCTATGTAAATGAGCAATGCTATATACTGATTTGTAAATAACCTCTATGGATATGCCCTGATTGTGTACATTACCTCAAGTAAATAGGCAGTTTTATAAGTGTATTAGTAAAGCAGAGATGAGGATGAAGATTGCTGGAGGTCTGGTTTGGGGAAGTCGCTGGCGCTGAAGATCTGTACAAGAATTGCTGCTAGCTGAAGCTCTGCATAAGATTTGAGTTAGGGTTTCAATCCCACCAAAATCCTGCAGGTTCGAGCCCTAGCTTTGGGAGAGCAATATTTACCAAAGTGAATTTTCATATTCCCATTTGCTTTGCTGGTGTGTTACAATTACTATTTTCCAGATAACATTTTCATTAGGTCAACTAAAGCCGATCATTTGTGATGTCTTTTGATCTCATTAAGATATAAAATTGCATATATTCTCCCTCAAATTGTGTACTGGTAACATGGTCTAGATGACAACTTCCAACTTTATAAGGCAAGATCATTGTTTACCTGTAACAACCAAAAACTGCCAACCACATCAATATCTGTTTTGCTACTACTCATTCCGGTCCTTGAATATAAAGAGGTAGTGCCTGTCTTCATCTCATTAGGTATTGCTTCATTTCAGGTTGCTAATTGAAAATCCAGTTCAAAGATTAGGTGCAACAGGGGCTAGAGAGGTACACAGTTTTGTGTCTTTAGTGAATAGCTAATTTCAAATAATCATGAGAAAAGAATTAAGCAGAGTTATAAATAATTTTTGGCAGGTAAAGCAACATCCTTTTTTCAAGGATATGAACTGGAACACACTTGCAAGGCAAAAGGTAATTTCATATGAATTTTATTTTAATTTCTCTAATTGCAGCCGAATTTGCAGAACTCACAAAAGTTCCCTCATTGTCTGTAGGCTCTGTTCATACCTTCAGCTGAAGCACTCGACACTAGTTATTTTATGAGCCGTTATATTTGGAATCCAGAAGATGAACATGTAGCCGGAGGTAGTGACTTTGAAGACATGACCGAAACAGGCAGTGGCTCTTGCAGCAGTGGTTCATGTAGCAATATACTGGATGAAGATGTAAGTATGCATTACAATAATATGTGGATGTCTGTAGGCATGATGTCGAAATGTAACAGATCATGATCCAAATTTGAAATGATTTGAGTAATTTGCGTAGAAAATTTAGCTTTCTGACTGGTTGCTTTTAAAACCAATTGCATATGGATGAATTGAATTGATTTGATTTTTTTCCTTAAATCAACTAGACTATTATACACAAGTATGAAGGTTTAAGTGGCACCTGAATCTTATCAAAGACTGTGGACATGGTGCCTAGGTTACTACTGATTTGGATCTAAAGCGAACAAAGCTGATAATAATCCAAAAACCTTTTTTCTTTTTTGTATTTAAATCATATTGGATAAACTTACAGTCCTGTGGATGTATTGCTGTACTAACCATTGTGTCTTGGAAGCAGGGGGATGAATGCGGTAATTTGGCGGAGTTCAGTGGCCCAGTCCTTGACGTGAAGTGCTTTAGTAATTTCTCATTTAAGGTAAGACTTGAAAAAACTAGATATTTGCTGTTACACTTGGAGGTTACACTAGTTACAAGAAATCCTTTCACTTGTTTATATCTTCTTTTTTTGGATGGAGAGGAATTACTGGTGTGAATGAATGAATTATCTTAAAAAATTAGTTTTAAGCATGAGGCTCCGTTTGGAAGGAAGAATTTAAGATGAATGGGTCTTGGTTCAATTATTTGATGAAATTTTAAATTGTTGTCCTTAAATAATTGAGCTCAAATTCATTTATTTTAAATTCCATAATCCAAATGGAACATTATTTAAGCTCAATTTTTCTCAATGCAAATCCATCCATCCATCAAAATGTACTGTGAAAATGGATGACAGTGGAAAGATTTCATTTCCATATGTCTCTAACATGTAACTTACCATTTTAAAGATTGCAATCTGATCATGGAATTTATTTATTTATTTTTATTATTTTTTATTTTTAGAACTTGCCTCAACTGGCTTCTATCAACTATGATTTGGTTGTAAGGAGTGCAAAGGAGTTACCAGATGCCTCCAAACCATCTGTTCCATAAGTTGTGTGGTTGCTCCTGCAAATTTATCCACTCACTCGTGCTCCTGATGCGAGCATTGCACTTCTTTCTGCTCTCGGATTAGCTTCTACATTTCTGTCGGTTTCCTATCTGGTTATTGAAGAGTAATACTACAATTGACATGAAAACTAAGGAAAGATGTTCGGTGGCTGTTGTTAGCTTTTATTTCTAGATTAGCAATTACGGCTAATGGAAAGATGTGTTCATCGAAGGTCATTTCATCAGCAGTACATTTTGACTTCAACCATATTTTCATTTTTTTTTCTGTATATACATACATGCTCTTTCTGTAGTAGAAATTTTGTTTTCCTCTCTCTTTTGCTTCTTTTCATTAGTTTAACGATGTATAGGAGCTTATAAATGATACTATTATGGTATAACTTTCATGGGTCAATTTGAGAAATGGTTTTGTTTTTGTTCCTGAAGAATTGGGTTTTACATAAAGAATGATCAAATGGAACTATATATATATATTAGCAAACAATTCTCACTATGCTCTGGTGGAGATTTTAATCCTCCATCTATCGCTCTAAAAAGAGTGAAGATACTATTACGCCCTGTGCCCCTAAGAAACTAACTTCATGTTCTGTTTTACACTTGATTATTCATTATAACGTGGTTTTGATGTTACTATGTTCCTTCAAAATGAAAATTCCAATTTTACCTCAGTTTAGGGCAACTACGAGATTGTTGATTACCTAAGCAATATCTTTTATTTATTTCTTTTAGGTTTTTGTTTTTTTAATTTTAATTTTTATTTTTATGGAAACTTGTTTATTAGTTTGTTTGTGGAATGATTGGAACAGCCTCTGGCCTAAAGATGGCAAAATACCCCCATACTGTCGGGTACCCGTCTCGCCCCGCTTAGAATGACTATGGAGAGGGTTAAATGATTTTGGGGGCAGGGATGGCGATGGGAGTTAGGATTGAAAACCCGTACCGTTATGGGATTGGGATGGGGAAATGTTTCCCGCCACGGCTCGTTTATAGTGATAAATTATAATTTTGTCCTTATACTTTATTTTATATTCAATAATATTAGATATATATTAAGTAAATCTTAATTTATTCTATTTCAATTAGGGATGGTAATGGGGCGGGTTTTTCATTCCCCATCCCCGCCCCCATTTAATTTTGGTACCCCCAAAACCGCCCCATAACCGGTTCACTATTTCCCTCCAATTCCCATAACCGTCCCCGCCCCATCCCGCCTCGCCCCCGCCCCCGCCCCCGCCCCCGCCCCCGCCCCATAACCGATTAGGGAAAATCATTCAGCTCTGAACTTGCCCTCTCTCTCGCTCTCTCTGCAACTGCAAACTACAAAATCTACAAGAATCAGAAGGTCAAGACCCATATATTTCAGTCTCCCCAATCGCCTCCATCTCTATTCTTGTTCTCAACTCTAAACTTACCCTTTCTCTCTCTCTCTCTCTCTCTCTCTCTGCAACTGCAAACTACAAAATCTACAAGAATCAGAAGGTCAAAACCCATATATTTCAACCTCCCTAATTGCCTCCATCTCTTTTCTTGTTCTCAACTCTGAACTTGCCCTCTCTCTCTCTCTTAGCAACTGCAAACTACAAAATCTACAAGAATCAGAAGGTCAAAACCCATATATTTCAGCCTCCCTAATCGCCCCCATCTCTATTCTCATTCTCAACTTTGAACTTGACCTCTCTCTCGCTCTCTCTCTACAATTGCAAACTACAAAATCTACAAGAATCAGAAGGCCAAAACCCATATATTCAATGATGGGTTTGAGAGAGAGCTTAAAGTTGCACAGCTGCTAGGTTCTTGGATCTCTTAATAGACTCCAAGGAAAGACATCTCTCTGGGAATCACCTTTAGATCATTAAATCATCGTTCGGTTGTGAATCAAATAGATGTTCTTCATGTAGTTTGAGAATTTGGCGGATCCCAAGTACTCCATCTCCATCATTGAATAGGGGAATATAGTAAGTCAAGAGGAAAAGGCATAACCAGAAGAATTGTGTGAGTGCCGCCTCAATAGCAAAGTGGAAGTAATGAAGTGTAGGGTTTCCATTATATATATATATATATATATATATATATAGTGAAGGTTACTTTAGTAAATATATTAACATGGGTGGGTAAATTAATAATTTAACATATTAAAGGGGGCGGTTGCGGGGGCGGGGATCTTAGTCCCCCGCCCCCGCCCCGCAACCGACCGGTTTTTTTTTTTTTTTAACCCCCATCCCCACCCTATTTAAGTAAACGGTTCTCCAAACCCGCTTTAAATGGGGCGGGGCGGGGCGGTTCCCCACCGGGTTGGAGATTTTTGCCACCCCTAATTTCAATTACTAAATATTCTCTTGTATTATTCTTATTTGAGAAATTTTATATTTCTAACAATAATTTTAGTCTTAATTTCAATTGAGAAATTGAATCTTAGTTTTATCGGCATAAGAGAAAAAAATATATATTATTATAGTTGAAAAATTATTTTATTATTTACTTTTGTTAAATTCGTATTATAATTACGAAAATATTTTACAAAACTCGCCCACCCCGTTGAATAAACGACTTTAAAACAAAAATAGGGATAGATATTTTAAACGGTCCGTCCCATTGCCATCCTAACTCTTGCTATTAGAAAATCTTGTACTGTGTGTGTTTAGGGGAGGGTTGGATGATTGTTGCCTTTGTTGTTATCTATACCCGTTTATTTGGGGCTTGGAATTAGCTTTTAGAACAACATTTCCTCTAATAAAAGCGACATAAATAAATCCTATGATGATTTTGAGAATTATTTCTAGTACAATATTGGAACTCTATAATGAAGTGAAATACTTCCTGCTTAAGCAAAAATAAAAAGCAAATGACCAACAGGAAAATTTTGAAATTAAAACTCTTGTTCGACATTTTTTTTTCCTTTTCTCGAAATTAAAACTGTGTTCTACCTCTTCTTATCTTATCCATCTCACATCCAAAAGAGGGAAATGAATCCTTTCCAATGCGCCTCTCACGAACTTCCAGTGAGGGGTAAATCAGCTGATGTGGTAAAAGTGGTAAAATGTGTATCTGCTGTAGTTTGTCTTATACCTTTTCCAACTGTACATAATTGTTTATACTCTATCCATACTTGTCAATACTCTGTACTTGTATTCCATTTTCATTTTAAAATACCCCTTAAAACAAAAATTAAGCTTGCCCCCAAAACTGATATATATATATACATATATATATATATACAAATTCTGAAATATCTCTCTCTAAAGGGAAACTGAGAACTCTCTTCTCAAACATCCAAACTGAAATCCAAGGGAAATGGAAACCGAGAAACAAGGCAACCAAGACATTAGACACATAAAGATAAAGATTTTTGAAGCGAAGGTCACTGCTCAGAAGCTCCGTTCGAAAAAATCACCATGCGAGAAGCTGAAGTTCCGATTATCCATTCCGGTGAGAAGCTGAAGGTCCGATCTTCCAGTCCGGCGATCATCCATTCCGGTGAGAAGCTGAAGCTTCGATCATCCAGTCTGGCGAGAAGCTGAAGCTCTAATCATTATAAGTATTAGGTTGTTATTTTGAATTTCTTGTAACTTTATTCATAATGATATATCAAATCCGGTGGTGATTATTGGCAATCCAAAAATCTAAAGGCTGGGTTATTAGTCCTGATGAGCATCAATTCATCTGTAACACCAGATTTTCAGGCAGCCAAAGAATTGGGAAGCCTGTTCTTGTGCCTATTTTATGTTCGTATTTATTTGTTTTAGCCTTGTTCTCAAATAACTTCATTTCTGAATGAACCCTATTAGTCATTAGTTATAATAAAATTTTAGGATTGTATATGCATATACTAGATTTTGAAGCTTGTTCTTGTGCCTATGATATGTTCATATTTATCTATTTTAGCCTTGTTCAAATAACTTTATTTGTGAATGAACCCTATTAGTCATCAGTTATAATAAAATTTTAGGATTGTATATGCATATACCATTTTGAAGCTTGTTCTTGTGCCTATGTTATGTTCATATTTATCTGTTTTAGCCTTGTTCAAATAATGTTAATACTTTTCAGTTTGAATAAAATTGTAGGATAGTTTTTGTATATCCCGGATATTGAAAGATGTGATGTTGTATATATGAAAGTGTTGACATATGTTATAGAAAGTTATGATGTGAAGGTCAAAATATGTATTGTACCAATTGTTTTCATATGTAGTGTACAGTTGAAGTATGTTAGATGTATTTGATCTGGCAACATATGCCACATGTTAGAAAACAGTTGCATTAATGATAATGCATTATAGTAGTGTAGAAGTCAATTATATGTGCATATATTAGGTAAAATATGTGATGTTGTATTTATGAAAGTGTTGACTCATGTTATAGAAAAGTTGTGTTGTGCTGTGAAGGTGAATTTATGTTTGCCACTAATTGTTTCCATATCTAGTGTACAGTTGCCGTATTTGAGATGTATTTGATCTGTTAACATATAATACATGTTAGGAAATGGTTGCATGAATGAAAAAGCATTATAGTAGTGTAGAAGTAAATTTTATGTGGATATGTTAGGTGAAAGACGTGATACTGTATTTATGAAACTGTTGACATATGTTATAAAAAAGTTGTGTTGTGAAGGTCAAATTATGTTTGCCTGTGACGGCCCTGGTTTTTCAAGCCAGTGCGTCCTGTGATGAACCGTAGTTTGACCTACTAACGGATCTGAAATACGGAAGCGAAAATAGAAAACAAGTCTCTAGGGATATACAACATCCCTAGGACACCAAAGTGACCTTTTATGAAGCCATGAAACTACACGAGAACCGCAGAAGAAAAGATAAAAAAAAGACCAAATAAGCCCCCAAGGCCAAAATAGTTTTCTTACATGGAAGCAACGTCCCTGGAAATATACATCATTCCCAAGACACATTCATGACTTTCCGTGAAGTCACGGAACTCATAAGAAAGCATAGCAGAAGCAATTTTTTTTAAAAAAAACTGGACAAGTTTAGCCCTAAGGGCAAAATAGTAATTTTCAGCAAGATCTTAGTGCTACCGAGCACACTATTGGAAAGAAAGTGAAAAATTAATTAAGTTAGACTTAAAAATTACTTGATTCGGAGTCTGGATGGAAGAGAAAAGTCAAAACAAAGTTTTGACATTGCCGAGGCCGTGAATAGTGTTTTGATGGTAATGAATAGTAACGTGGGCAAAATGCTAAAATTCGTGTACCGTTTTGAGGTACTAAACGATATTTTCTGGAAAAACACGAATAAGAAAATCCCCTTAAAATAATTTTTTCGAGCTGATCATGTCAAAATAAAATTTTATTTTTGAAGTGAAATCCCCAAAATACCCTTACAACAGACTTTTTCAAAAAATGCATGTGTGCACAGGAAATTAGATTTGACGCGGGGTTTTCGAGACCGAGAAGGCATTTTTTGGAAAAATTTTGTGAAGAAACCCCCCCTAAAATCACGTTTTCTATGTTACCATGTCAAGGCCGGAATTTATTTTTTAAATGAAATTCCCAAAATGCCCCTAGATCAGATTAGGTAAAAAACGATGAAAAAAAATAAACAACTTTGCCCAAGTGTTCATTTGACCCTAAATGGTGTTGTGTGCTAAAACAATCATTCACGCAAATGTATTTAGTGATTTTAAGCACGTGGGAATGGTCCGCAGCTCCTAATAATGCTCGATGCAAAATACGACCTATCCGAACCTCAAAATGCAAAGAAAATGTCTTAAATGGAAAACTTGAGACCAATAAGCATACATTTCATACAAATGTGATATTTTGTGCAAGGTGAGCATTTACGCAAACGTAATATACATATTTACATGCATTCCAATGGCCTACGGCTTCAATGGTCGCTAAATACAAAATATCACCTATTAAACCTCAAATTTTGCCAAAAACCAAAAATTTTGCCAAAAAGAGAAAGTTGAAACTAAAAATTATAAAATGGTTTTAAAAGGCCGTTTGGCTCTTGGCTACACTTCATGCATAAATAAAGAGACCCTATGGAAGTGCTAAAGCGCACTTCCCATATCCCATGCAAATGTAGTGAAGTTAAAACATGTCGTTTTTCTATTTTTCAATAAAATCACTTAGAAATAAAAAGTACTTAGAATACAAAATAAAAGTCCTTGGCCCATGGCCTCATTACATACATGTCAAATACATCCCAAATGACGCACTTAAGTGCTCATTACATATTTAGAACCAAATATATAAGTTTTGACATATAAAGCTACAAATAGCATTTCATGCTAACATTTTCATGAAATAAATACTTTAAGTCTACATAACATCCCAAAGAAAATGCAAAGCCCCAAGTCTTGAATCATGTACCTAAAAAATGTCCCCACTACATGGGTGAGTAACATAATGCTACTCGTAGGAGATGAGCATGCAAAGACCTAACATTTTACAAAGTTATTAAGTTGCTATAAATCAATTCATACGGTCATGCCACTAAGCGTCTATGTCAAAGATTTAGGGAGCATCCTAAGCTACCTTAGAGCATTTCTAGCATAAACCACATTATTCATGCACTTTAACAACATAGGAGCATATAGTATAACACAACAAGACATAGGTATTTAAAGTTATCAACTTGCAACCTATAATGTGAAAACAACCGAAACGGTTTATGCCACCTAACGTCTATATTCCAAATGAGTATAAGGAATCATCCTAGGCTATATTAAACAATTAATACCCAAATTACAATATCAATATAATTGTAACCAACATTAGAACTTCTAATACAACGTATCAAGGCATAAATTATTAAAGTTAACAACTTGAAATCTAAAATACGGAAACAACAAGTTATAACAAATTAGTGCTATTAACTTGTATTGAAAAACAAGGCATGCAAGTATACTAAGCACATGTATACTACACCTAATCGAAATGTCAAACACCAAATCACAAGCTATAAATAATCCATATTAAAAAAACTTGAATTGAATATAAAATCAAGTAATGGCAGAAAGACAAGGATATACGGTCTCAATGACTAAACAAGCTGATCTCAGGTTACTAGCCTGTAAGGTACTACCTAGTGCGCACTAAACTCGAAATCAAACCGTATATTTGTGTTTTAGGGTTACTAGCCCTCAGGGAACCACCCAATGCGTACTAAATGTTATAGGGGGAGCTCTCATCCCCCGTACTAGAGCCATGCCCTAGCCGTAACATATTACAATGCCTTGTAAACTTTTCTAAAATCAACAAGTTGTGCATCGTGGTATAATACATATACACAATATATTAGTTAATTACCATGCACAAACAAGTCAAGTAAAACATACAATATTCATCATATGTCTTCAAGTTACAATGGCATATGACATGTCAAATATATAATGTGTATATAAGCAAGTTAAACTATAACTTCTACTCATGAAATACTATAATGTAATCATACAATAAGTTCCAAATTTACAAGTTAAGCATGAAAACAACTTCAATACCTAACTACCTCAATGGAAGCATATAATGGAATTTAATTAAATTAAATAACTAAATTCTCAAGATTACATAGTAACTCCAAATATTCTAAAACTAATATAAGTCAAAGGTCACAGCAAGGCTTAGTTTAATAACACTTTACAAGCTATTTCTACCTAACTCACAACTAGGTAAATTAAACTTCATACAAGAAAATAATTACATAAAGTTCTCTACACTCATTCAAATATTCTCATTTTCATATATGTTAATGAGACATAATTTAATATCACATTGTAAGTTCATTCGAGCTAGGTACAACCATGTGAATTAAATTTCATACAAAAAAAGTAATTAAATAAAAGTCTCAAAACCTATTCAATTATTCTCAATTTAATGAATATGATAGAACATGCCAAACTCATCAACAATATCAAGTTAAAAATCCACTTAAGTGAGTAGAACATTTAAAATAAAATTAATTCACCTAATTAATTAATTTTCTCTAGATTTTAAAACAACTCCGAATATTCTCAAATTCACGTATGTTAAAGAACATACCATGGCCTAATTTAATATCACATTACAAGTTGATTCCATGCTAGTTACAACCATGTGAATTTAATTTTCATACAAGTGAAATATTAAATAAAAGTTTCAATACTTATTCAAATGTTTCCAATTTAATATATGTTAACAAGCATACCAAGGTCTAATTTAATAGCATGCGATAGTTTAATTCCGAGCTATATACAACCATGAGAATTAAATCTTATACAAAGAAAATAATTAAATTAAATTCTAGATAAAATACCTAGGCATGCATACAAGTTGTATAAGCTTATAAAATAATCAATACAATAATTATGTAAACTTAAGACATCCCCTAACTCACTTTCCCCACCAGAAGGAAACCGCTCCGAATCCGACAATACTCCTAGGTTATGTCGGAGACAACGAGGGAAGCAACAATAACCCTTGAGGCACCATGAAAATCCAAACCTGAACTTAAAACCCGAACTCAAAAATGGTTGGAATCGTCTTCCAATAAGGGGGAAAGGAACGCCTCGGCAAGGCTTATGCTAAACACTAAGGTACCACGACATTTTACAAAGAGGAAGAAGGTCGATTTGAGAGAAGAAGGGTGGCAGCCCCCCTTGGGCTACCATGGCTGATCTGTAGTAGTGTGCGAAGAGGAAGATGACTTTTTAATTTTATAGCCCCCTATTTATAGTAAAACCCTAAAAGTGCCCCGCCAGGTTTGGAAAAGTGAAATTTACGTAGACTTGCTCAAACGGTAAAACTTCGTGAATAAAAAAGAACCGAAATGAAAAAAAAAAAAAGAACAACAGAAGAAACAGCATCGAAAATCGAGTCCCATGCAAGAAGATATGCCCCGAACAAGTTCGACGGCAACCGAGGCCGAAAACCCTAAAACTGGGAAAAATGACCAGAAGAAAATTCTAAGAGTATGTGACTCAATGACAAGTGAAAATGAATCCTGTATGAGGATCTAGGATCAAAATGAGGCATTTTGTAATAACTTTTGTTAATTACATAATGGCCCATTGATAAGAGCCGAATATTGTATATTCAAGTGCCCTAAATTACATTAACAAAGTCTAGTTATTAATTATTTTATGTAGATTAACTCCATTTGCATGTTTTTATGCATTTTCAGGTTAAAGTGTAAAAAGGAAGCAAAAATGAGGCCTTGTGGAATTTTGAACAAAAAGGATGCCATTTCTGAATTTCTGGCAGCAGTGATCCTGACTTTTGTCGCCATTTTCGACCTAGCAAACTCAAGAACTAGACTTCCATCATAACATGAAAGATTTAGATCTCTGAATCAGCTTTCCAAATCTTCAAGTGGTTCATCATTCCGAGTTCGGAGCAGAGAGTTATGATCTTCATAACAGAGGTGCGCAGAACTGCCTGGCAGCACTGATGTACTGCCTTTCTCCCCATTTTCGGCCAACCATACTTGAGAATTGGGTCTTCATCAAAACATGAAGTTTTTAAAGCACTGAATCAGCTCTCCAAATCTTCAAACAGATCATCATTCGGAGTTCGGGGCACAAAGTTATAGCAGTTTTCCCAAAATAGGTCAGCGCTGAGCAAGAGGAGCATGTTGCACATTGCACTAAGTTAGAGTGCTCGAGATCACCAAGCGAGTGCTCGAAAATCAGGAAGAATGCCCTTCGGAAATGGCTCATTTCAGCCCACTTGCACATTGGTTTCCTCAATGCCATCTTCCTTCTTTATGAAGTGGTTGGAGGTGTTCCTTGGAAGAGAGAGGGTGTTGTTGGAGCATAAAAAGCTACCCAAGGGCCACACATTAGGAATCTTTGATTTTTAGCAAGATAAAGGAGAGAGAAGAGAGCAAGAAGAAGAGGGTTCTTGGAGCAAAAGGAAGGGAGCTCGAAAATGGAGGAAAAGGGCAAGCTTCTTCCTTCTCCTAGCTCACTCATGGGTAACTAAACCTCATCTAGGGAGGTGATGAAGCCTCCCCTTATGTTAATGTTCTAGATTAGGTTCTATTTTGGGGATTATAATGTATAAACTTTGGTCTTTTCATAGTTTAAGAGCTTATTACTTCTTGTAATGAATATTCATGTTTAAATGATTGATGTGAGTTATTTAGCTTGTCTTGATGATTCTTACATTAGTCTTATTGCTTTTATTTTCATAGTGACAATGAAGATATTAACTATGAATGGTTTTCAAGGCATGTTAATTTTGAAACTTGATATTCCATTGCTTAGGTACCTCCTTTGATGGACTATGCTTGATTCTTACTTTCATGTGCTTCATCATTTGATTGAATGCTTGATGGTCTTTTGCTTAAGTTAATGTATTTGATACTACACCCTAGTCTAGGTAGTCCAAATGTGTTGTCTTTTGATAGACCATTCTTGTTTTAATCTCATGAACTTTTTATTGGTTATGAAGCAACTATGTGTTGCTACATAATTCTTGATCATTGCTTATATAGTGTTTATCCCCAATTTAGTCTTGATTTAGCATGTATTTAGGGCGTAGGTGGATTCACTTCTCTAGTTTCCCCTTTTATTATCTCTAACTCTCATTTACTTGCACTACTATTTTATGCATTCTAAGTTCTAAGTTTAAGTGACAAACAACCAAAACCCTCTATAAACCCATTATCATTCTAAGAACAATTCTAGACACTTAGGTTGCCATAGACTAGCGCAGTCCCAGTGGTTCGACCTACCTGACCAATAGCCCTATTTTACAATGATTCGTGCTATTGCGAAGGTTGATGTTTAGTTGATCAACCGATCAACCGATCAATTTTTGGCGCCGTTGCCGGGGATTGCAAACGGTTTAGCGACCAAAGTTCTAGGGTTAAACTTAGTGTGATTGTTAATATTGTGTTTTGTGCATATTTCTCGTGTGGTTTAACCATTTTTATGTTGTAAGATTCTAGGGACATGACTCTCGCCGTGGGAACGCTAGCAAAGTGTAAGTCTAGAATACCCTAGGTAAGCTTCTTGACCTTTTAGTTTCGCATGGTTATATTTTGTGCATGTGTTAAGCTTAGAAGTAGTTAATTTATTTGCAAGCCCTTGTTGAGGCTATATTATTGTTTTAATTTTGTGTTCAAGCATCGGTCCTTGTCATGGCCATTTATTTTCTGTCTTGATAATTGAGGAGAAAGGGAACATCGTATGTGGAGTTGATGATAAAGATTTGTTGTGATGCTGTTGTTGTGAATTGTTGATGTTTGGCCGTAGGTCACTCTCTCTTCCCACACTTGACTCGCCTATTGATATAAATTCACTTGAAAGAACTCTTAGACGGAATATTAGGGAACCCACTCTTACAAGGGACCTTGAAACTGAATTCAATATAATGGGGGATAACGTAGGAAATCCGGGGAATGAACGCGTTGAAATTCCTAATGTAGAACCAATGACTCTTAGAGATCATTTCATTCCTACCACCTATGCTTCTCCTTCTTGTATAGTGATGCCAAACATAGATGCAGCTCAATATGAGATCAAGTCTAGTACCATTCAAATGCTTCCATCATTTCATGGCTTTGATAATGAAGATCCATATAAGCATCTTGATGAGTTCCTTGAAATCTGTTCGACCATCCGGTTGAGAGGTTTTCCGGACAATGCACTTCATCTCCATCTTTTCCCATTCTCCCTAAAGGATAGGGCAAAATATTGGTTGAACTCCCTCGCTCCCAACTCTATTACTTCTTGGGCTCAATTGCAACAAGAATTTCTTAAGAAGTACTATCCGGTGAGTAAAACCAACCAAATGAGGCGTTCCATTCTAAGCTTTTCTCAAGTTGATGGAGAATAACTCCACGAGACTTGGAAAAGGCTACAAGATCTTCTTCGAAAATGTCCTCATCATTTGATCCCAAAATGGCAATTAGTGCAAGCTTTCTATGCTGGCTTGACCGAAACCCATAGATTCATGGTTGATTCTTCTTGTGGTGGGATGTTCATGTCCAAGAATGCGGATGTGGCTTGGACCTTACTTGAGAATTTGAGTGAAAATTCACTTCAACACAATTCTCGTAGGGCTCCGACCGCAACCACTCCAAACAACACCAACCCTTGTCAACCAAAGTCAATACGGGAGGAATCATCTCAAGTGGATGCCATCGCTCATAAATTCTACCAATTGATGGCACCACATCTTCCTCCTTCATTGTCTCAAAATTCGGCAAGTTCAGTTTGTGCTTCCTGTACTAGTCCATTCCATCTCTCGGAAGATTGCCCCACACCGGAGCAATTTCCTAGTCCCAACCAAGAGCAAGCTAATGCCATGTTCTCGCGGCCCGGGAACAATCCATATTCCAACACCTACAATCCGGGTTGGCGAGATCATCCAAATTTCTCGTGGCGGTAACAAGCCCCACAGAATTCCCAATTCCAAAACCAAGGGCGGCAAAATCAGCCCTCTTCTCAATATCAAGGTAGACCTTTCCAAGCCTCTTCAAGCTACCGTCCTCCTTACAATCCAAATGTCTCCAATTAACCTCCTGTGTGTCCAACTGACGAGATAGTAGCTGCAAACAAGCAAATGATGGAATCATTAAATAAGCAAATAATGGATGCCAACAAGCAACTCTTGACATCCTTGTAGCCTACTCTCCAAATGGTTCACTCTCATACTCAATCCATAGCTAATCTCGAAAATCAAGTGGGCCAAATAGCTAACTCGGTGAATCAATTGCTTCAAAAGGACAAGGGCAAGCTTCCCTCTCAACCTTTTGAAAATCCTAGAGGAATGCATGTGATTGACGAAACCCCTCCTCCGAGTGGGCCGACTCATGAACAAGTTCAAGCTATCACCACCCTTCGGAGTGGTAGAGTGGTTGACAACAAGGTCGATGGAGACAAAAGTGAGGAAGTTTCTCCGTTGAAAAATCCAAATTCAAGCTCTTCTAATCCAAATTCTTGTCCCAATACCATTCACGGAAATCCCACACATGTCTCCCCAAATGTGGAAACTACTTATGAGCCAAAAGCTCCGTTTCCTCAACGTCTTCAAGAGTCGACACATTTTGGGAACAAGAATTGTAAAATTCAAGACATGTGGGAAGTTTTCAAGCAAGTGAAGATTAACTTGCCCCTGTTGGATGCTATCAAGCAAATCCCTCCCTATGCAAAATTTCTCAAAGATTTGTGCACTCAAAAGCGCACTTCTAAAAATCATTTGCCAAAAAAAGTGAGGTTGACTGAAAATGTTAGTGCTATCATTCAGCACAGCACTCCCCCGAAGTATAAGGATCCGGGTGCCCCCACAATCTCGTGCGTCATTAGTGACAGCAAAATCGAGAGGGCCCTCCTTGACTTAGGAGCTAGTGTGAATTTAATTCCATACTCGGTCTACCTACAACTTGGTTTGGGAGATCTTAAGCCGACTTCCGTGGTTTTGCAACTTGCCGATAGATCGGTCAAGCATCCACGAGGTATTCTTGAGGACGTTATCATCAAAGTGGACAAATTCTACTTCCCGGTAGATTTTGTGGTTCTTGATACGGAACCAGTCCATGACCCAAAACAGCACATTCCCGTGATCCTTGGTAGGCCATTTTTAGCCATGGCTAATGCATCAATTAATTGCCGAACCGGGGTGATGGACATTACTTTTGGAAACATGCAAATCAAACTCCACGTCTTTCATGCAACTCAACATCCCTCCAATGAGGATGATTGTTTTCTTGTGGATGTCATTGATGAAGTGGTCGAAGAATCTCTCCCCTTCATCCTAAGCAAAGATCCCCTTGAAACTTGCATGTCCCATTTTGACTTCTCAAACTTTGATGTTGATCAAGCCATTCAAGAAGTCAATTCCTTGCTTGATATTAATGCTATCATGGATGTACCTCTTTGGAAAATTCCAAAAGAACCACTTCCCCAACTTTCCACCACTCCTCCGGTCCCATCATTGTTATCTCCGCCACAACTTGAGCTTAAGCCGCTCCCGGCCCATCTCAAGTATGTGTTCCTTGGTCCAAAGCAAACCCTTCCGGTCATTATTGCCTCGGACCTTTAAAAAGACCAAGAGACCAACCTTTTAGCGGTGCTCCAAGAGCATAAAGAAGCTATTGGTTGGACAGTGGCGGATTTGAAAGGAATTGACCCCTCCATTTGTATGCACCGCATTCATATGGAGGATGACGCAAAGCCTACTAGAAAGGTCCAGCGCCGGTTAAATCCAAACATGAAGGAAGTGGTTATGAAAGAGGTGATCAAATTGCTAGATGCGGGAATCATCTATCCTATCTCTGATAGCAAGTGGGTAAGCCCCACACAAGTTGTCCCCAAGAAATCCGGGCTCACCGTTGTTGAAAATTCAGCGGGCGAGCTCGTGCCACAACGAACCACCACCGGGTGGCGTGTGTGTATTGACTATCGTAAACTCAACTCATCAACTAGGAAGGATCATTTCCCACTCCCATTTATTGATCAAATCCTAGAAAGGTTAGCCGGCCAAAGCTTCTATTGTTTTCTTGATGGTTATTCCGGCTATAACCAAGTGGCCATCGCCCCCCAAGATCAAGAGAAAACAACATTCACATGTCCCTTTGGTACTTTTGCCTATCGACGCATGCCTTTTGGTCTATACAATGCACCGGCAACGTTCCAAAGGTGCATGATGTCCATATTCTCCGATATGGTTGAAAGGTTCTTGGAAGTTTTCATGGATGATTTTTTCGTATTTGGCTCCTCCTTTGACTCGTGTCTCAAAAATTTATCTCTTGTGCTCCAAAGATGCAAAGAGACGAATCTCATTCTAAGTTGGGAGAAAAGCCACTTTATGGTCCAAGAAGGCATTGTTTTAGGACATGTCATTTCTAAGCGGGGAATCGAGGTAGACAAGGCCAAAGTTGAGTTAATCTCTAATCTTCCTCCTCCGAATTCCGTCCGTCAAATCCGTTCTTTTCTTGGCCATGCCGGATTCTATCGTCGCTTCATCAAAGATTTTAGCAAAATCTCACGGCCCTTGTGTAATCTCTTAGCCAAGGATGTTCTGTTCAATTTTGATGACGCTTGCATGGAAGCTTTCATCAAACTTCGCATTCTCCTCTCCTCTGCCCCGATCATGAAACCCCCTAATTGGTCTCTTCCCTTTGAGATCATGTGTGATGCATCCGACTATGCATTAGGGGCGGTTTTGGGCCAACGTGTGGATAAACTTCCGCATGTCATTTATTATGCTAGCAAAACTCTCTGCGATGCCCAATTGAACTACACCACCACTGAAAAAGAATTGCTAGCTGTGGTGTACGCCTTGGATAAATTTCGCTCTTATCTTCTTGGCTCCAAGGTCATCGTCTTTTCAGATCATGCCGCTCTTAGGCATTTGTTAGCGAAAAAAGAGACAAAACCCCGCTTAATTTGATGGATCCTCTTACTTCAAGAGTTTGACATTGACATCCGGCACAAAAAAGGGACCGACAATGTTGTCGCCGATCATCTCTCTCGCTTACTTATTGAGAAATCTTCAGAATTTACAGCCATCCGTGATTCCTTTCCGGATGAGCAACTTCTTCAAGTTTCACATTCTGCTCTTCCATGGTTTGCGGATATTGTCAATTATCTTGCGGTTGGCAAAATTCCAGCTCATTGGTCCAAACAAGAGAGGGACCGGTTTTTCTCCCAAGTCAAGCATTTCTTTTGGGAAGATCCGGAACTATTCAAGTATTGCCCGGACCAAATCATCCGGCGATGTATTCCTGAAACCGAGGCCACAAGCATTTTAAATTTTTGCCATACTCTTGCTTGTGGAGGCCATTTCAGTGCCAAAAAGACCGCTAACAAAATCCTTCAAAGCGGATTCTTTTGGCCTACCTTGTTCCGGGATGCATACAATTTTTGCAAATCGTGTGAACGATGTCAAAAACTTGGATCCATGTCCCGAAGAGACATGATGCCCCTCACCAACATTTTAATTGTTGAAATTTTTGATGTGTGGGGGATTGACTTCATGGGACCATTTCCATCTTCTTATGGCTATGAGTACATCCTTGTAGCGGTGGATTATGTGTCTAAATGGGTTGAAGCCGCGGCTACCAAAACCGATGATCATAAAGTCGTGATCCATTTCATTCAATCTCACATCTTTAGTCGTTTTGGTACGCCCCGAGCAATCATTAGTGATGGCGGATCTCATTTCCGAAATCGTTATCTCAAATCCGTCCTTGCTAAGTATTCAGTCATTCATAAGGTTGCTACACCTTACCACCCTCAAACGAGTGGTCAAGTAGAGATTTCTAACCGGGAGATTAAGCACATTTTAGAAAAAACGGTTAGACCGGACCGCAAAGATTGGTCATTAAGGCTAAACGATGCACTGTGGGCTTACCGGACAGTTTATAAGACACCCATTGGCATGTCACCATATCGACTTGTCTTTGGCAAAGTATGTTATCTCCCGGTAGAATTAGAGCATTGTGCTTATTGGGCCATAAAAAGGTTCAATTTTGATCTCAAACAAGCCGGCTCTAATCGTGCGTTGCAATTAAATGAACTTGAGGAATTGCGTAATGACGCGTATGAAAACGCAAAAATTTACAAGGCAAAGACTAAAGCTTTTCATGACAAACACATCGTCAAAAAGTCTTTTGCCCCGGGACAAAAGGTCTGGCTTTTCAATTCCCGCTTGAAACTCTTTCCCGGTAAACTCCGGTCAAGATGGGATGGTCCATACATTGTCACTACCGTCTTTCCTCATGGAGCAATCGAACTTCATGATCCTGCAAGTGGATCACTCTTCAAGGTAAATGGCCAAAGGCTTAAGCCTTGCATTGACGGCACAATTCTAACCCGAAAAGTTGAGGAAGTCCTCTTGACGGATCCAATTTATGAGGATTAGTGCCTGCTCTAGCTTGGTCTAGCTATCGACATTAAATTTAGCAAAGCAAGGGAATAAATTCTTTCGATGTTCCAAGCTTCCTTCTCTTTGAAATTGCTCGTGCCTTAAAAATTTTTTCTGGGAAACGGTTTAGAAAAGCCAAAAATTTGATTTTTCTTAGACCTTCTCAACTCTAATTTTCATTCCCGGAAGTCTCCATCGCTTTCTAGCAATTTCATTTGATTTTTCAAATGCGACTCATGTGCATATTTTCTCATTTTTACTAAAAAGTTTGAAAATTTTCTCAAAATTCTTCATGCATTTGAGATGTTTAAAAAGTTAAAAAATTGCAAGGTTTCAAAACAAAACTTTCACAATTTCCCATGCATTGGAATGGAATGAATTTGCAAGTTTAA
Source organism: Cornus florida (assembly GCF_030987335.1). Classification (NCBI taxonomy): domain Eukaryota; kingdom Viridiplantae; phylum Streptophyta; class Magnoliopsida; order Cornales; family Cornaceae; genus Cornus; species Cornus florida. The sequence goes on from NW_026775578.1 coordinate 71,487,224, forward strand.
AAATTTTCTCCAGAAATTTCATTCATGCATTGTGTGATGTTGCAAAGGTTTGAAAATTTTCTTACATCCACCCATGCTTTGTGTGATGTTCTGAAAGTTGGCATTTTTTTTTTTTTTTTTTCCATGCATTAGATATTGCAAAGTTTTTTTTTTTTCAAAAAAAAAAAATAAAAAATAAAAAATAATTTCCATGCATTTAAGATGATATGCAATTTCAATTTTTCCCTCCTTGCATTAGAATGGATTGAAGTTCAAAAGTTTGAGAATTTCCCATGCATTGTAAAGAAGTTGAAAAGTTTTCAAAATTTTTCTAAAAATCCATCCATGCATTGGATTGGAATAATGTGCAAAGTTTCAAATTTTCCATGCATGGCTTGAATTTAGGACTGACATACACATTTTCAAAAATTCTTTATGCATGAAAATTTCATTTTTGCAAATTCAATCCAGTTTGCATAAGGTTGCAATGTTTTGAAGCTTGAAAATTTCATTTTTGAGATTTCCATCCAATTTGAATAATGTTGCTATGTTACATAATGTTCCTCACTTTACAACTTCCATCTCAATGTTGCATAAGTCCATTTCAATGCGTCAATAGCCTGCTCACTGCCTCCAGTTTGAGAGCTCTAGCACCCATTTAGAGTGCTCGAAAGTTCTAGCACCCATTCCAAGTGCTCAACATTTCATCCCACAATCCTCCTCATTTCCCCGAGCTTACTGATCCAATTTCGAGCACTCGAATTGGCATTTCGAGTGCTCGACATTCCTACCACATCTTGGCCAATCTCACTGCCCAGAGCTCGAGCACTCCAGCTCCCATTTAGAGTGCTCGAGCCTCTCCAACATCTCACCAAACCAACCCTCACCTTCTCTCTCTCGCAACTTCACTCTCACCACCCAACTTTCTTCTTCCCTCTTCACCATGCAATCCTCATGCAACCCAAGCAACCTAACCACACACCATGCATGCATGCAACCATGCAGGTGCCACCACAAACCAATCTCGGCTACCACAAACATCACCCTCTCGGCATCTTGCCTGAACCATCCAAACCCAACCATCCCTCACAACCCAAGCCACACCACCCAACCATCTTCACCATTCATTGAACCACCAACCTTACCACCTTTCTTCCTCCTCTCAACCAACCCAACCCATCCCCAAGACATGCATGCTACCATCTCTCTCTAGCTATCACCACCTCTTCACCTCTCGGCACCACCTCTCTCAGCCACCCCATGCATGCCCCTCTTACCCCTCTCAAACTAACCATGCCAACCACTTAACCAACCCATCTCCTCAAACTCCAGCCCACTTGCAACCAACCTCAACCCTTCTGCATGCATGCATGCACGCCCATGCATGCATGCCCCTCAACCAACCCCCCCCAACCACTTCTCCACTCTCCACTCTCCACTCTCCTCCCACGACATGCATGCATGCATGCAAGCTCCATGCATGCATGCAAAACCAAACTCCCTCACCAACTCACCCTCACCCTATCCTCTCCACCAACCTCCAACCCACCCACAACCCACCTAAACCTAACACACAACCACTCTCGGCAAAATAACCCCAACCAGCCACCCCATGCCTATTGCTCGAACCATCCTCATCCCTCCATGCAACCCACAAACCAACAACTATCTAACCCCATCACGAGCCAATTTCCCAACATCACCAACCCACACCACCCCACCATTCCAAACCAACCCACCACACTCACTCTATCTCTCTCTTCAATTTCACACACCATACACCACCCCTACAATCACCTTCCTGCATGCATGCCACCCAAAACCACCACCTTCCTTCCTCCACACTTAACCACCCCACCACCCAAAACCACCACCTTCCTTCCTCCACACTTAACCACCCCACCATCTAACCCACACCAACTACAAAACCCACACCCACCCACAACCGACCTCTTTGCCAAATTCTAGAGCACTCGAAGCCAAGCTTCGAGTGCTCGCCATTGCTTAAGTTCTCACACAATAACCCCCCGAGCCCACTGCCACATTTTAGAGCACTCGAAGGCATACTTCGAGTGCTCGAACCAAGCCACTTCTCTTTTAAAAAAACCACCCCAGCCACCCCAGGCCACCCTCATCTCTCACTCTTGGCTCCAACTCCCCACCCACCCTTACCACCACCCCATTCGACCACCAACACCTACCACCTCAAACCACACCACCCACCACCTTACCAAGCCCAACTCTCAAACCCAAGCACCATCACCCACCTCCTACCCATCACCACCACTTATCCCACGCACAAAGGGCCTTTGGTTCTCCATTTTTTGGTAAGTTTCTTCTTTATCATTCTCTTTCACATTTTTGGTATAAATGGAGGATGGGCTTGCATGTAATGGAGATTTGTGATTGTTTGGGAGTAGCTAGAGCTTGTTTTCTTGCCAAAATTTTTGGGTTTGCTCCTCCATCCCACTCACTTTCACCTTCTCCTTTTTGTGGTGCACGCCAGGTGTTCGCTGAAATTCCTGAACCAAGTCCACCTCTCTAAATGTCTCGTGCCGGTCCTTCTCGCCATCCTAGACCCTCTGCGGGTGCCCGTGCTGTCAATCGTGAGCGACCACGTGATCCTTGGGTTGGCAAACAACTCAACTACGAGCTTTCTTTTCCGCTCACGGATGCCTTTGACATTCTACCCACTACTTCGTGGGCTGTAGCCGAATTGACTAACCGGCGTCTGCAGCACATTTGTGCGCCCCTTGCCAGGGTTGCCTACCCCCGTGTAGTGCGCCTCTTCTACCAGAATCTCCAATGCCTTGAAGAGCCACCCATTTCTCTCACTACATCCATTGATGGCACCGCCTATGCTTTCACTATGACTGACATCATTCAGGTTTCTGGTTGCCCCATTGAGTGCCCCGATGACATTGTCAATCGTGAGAATCTCCCTTTATATGAGGAGCCGGATACATTAACTGTGGCGCAGATTGCTGCTGCCATTTGCACTATTGACGATCCTACTCGGCCCCGGTCTTTTATCCGCAAAACCAATCTTCCGGAACGCCTATGGTTCATTGACACTGTCTTCAAGCACAATGTCTGCCCTTTGGTGCATAGCACCGAACGTCGGGGCCTCCTTCTGCAAGCCTTATATGCCATGGACCAAGGCAAATGGTTTTCCATCCCAGAGCTCATTTGGACCACATTTATGAAGTTTTGGCATGATGCTCATAATACACGGGCTCCGCGAGTTGAAAATCGGAAATTGCCTTTGCCGTTTTTCATCACTCGGCTCCTTCAGCACAAGGGTTTCGTTGTTCCTCCCCATGAACCAAAAGGCGACAAAATTAAAATTTTTACCCAGCGCCAGTGGATCAATGTTCTGAGCCATTCTAGTACCCCTCCGCCTCCTGCCCCCCTGTTCATCCACGCTCCACCTCCTCCTCCTTCTGAGGCGGTTTCCACTGCCGCAGCCGCTGCAAAGGTAGAGCCTCCGGTCGACTCTCACTAGGACCAGGCTTTCATCCGGGCTTCCATTGTCGGTATTCATGAGCGACTAGATCGTTTTGAGAATTCTTTGTCCGCGTGCACTCAGACTCTGTGTGAGACTTCTTCACGTGCTGAAGAAGATCGTCGTCTTGCTGCTGAAGACCGCCGTGTCGCTGCTGAGGACCGTCGTTTGGCTTCCGCTGAACGGCGTAAGACTCAATCTCTCCTCCATTCCATCCTCGCCCGTTTACCTTCTGGACAGTAGCTTGTTGCGAGTGTGGACCTTCTCTTTTTGTTTCATCTGTAACTATTTCTCTTGTATCTTTTGTTTTCCTTTTAAACTGTAAGAATTTGCTATGTATAGGTTGCTCTGGTCGATATGATCCCTGTACAGCTCTTTTTGTCATCATGTAAACTCTTTTTGCAATGCAAATTCTTTATGTTCTGCTAACTTTCGCTACATTCTTTTTCTGTATTTATGCTTGTGCTATTAATGCTGTTTGTGGTTGTTTCTTTTTGTTCTTCATGTTGCTCTCCAGGTTGCGCAGTCCAATTCAAGTTTGGGGGTTTTTGTCTCAAAATGCCGTTCCCTCCCCCTGGGTATTGTTGTTCCTTTTAGACTCTTTGTCCTTTCTGTCTCTAACTTGCATCCATGTCCCACATTGAGGACACTGTGTAGTTTAAGTTTGGGGGTGCATCAAAGCATTCTTGGCATATTTTTGGTTCCATAATTTTTGCTAAGCAATGATAGTATAACTTGACACTTGTCGGAGATGAAACATATGTTTAATACCTTGTGTATAGAAGCAATTGAAATTTTTGAAAATAAAGAAAAATTTGAGTTGAAATGATCATGTAGATTAAAACTAGTCTGTATAAATGTTTCAATTAGATTCTTGCTGGATTTACACTCTTATATGCTTCACAATGCACAGATGCACATTGGAAACTTAACTGTGAGGCATGCAGCTGATTAACCTTGACCTTGGCCTAGTTAATCTGATTTGATGGACCTGATAGATGAATATCTTTGGCATGATTTATGTCATTAAAAAAAAAAAAAAAAAAAAAATGAAAAATGACCAGTTGACGTTCGTAGCCTTTCCAACTCGAGCTATTAAGCCCTTTGGAGTGTCTCTACACTTAACACCCTAAAGCCGTCTGGTTTGGGAGTTGTTGGCCTAAAGCTTGCTACAAGGGTTGGTTAGAAAGCTTAAAGGACTTAAACATTGCACGGTCATTCAAAAAAAATTGTAATAAACATGGTTAGCTGAAGTTCGTAGCCTTTCCAACTTGAGCTATTAAGTCCTTTGGAGTGTCTCTACACTTAACACCCTAAAGCCGTCTGGTTTGGGAGTTGTTGGCCTAACGCTTGCTACATAGGTTGGTTAGAAAGCTTAAGGGACTTTAGCATTGCACAACCATTCTATGTTTCGCTTATGTGTTGAAATAAATTGTTAACAAGAAACAAAAGTTGTCTTGAAAATAAAATCATGCCTTAGGGACTTCATGTAAAAGGGAATTCATTGATTTGAAAACTTGTGCCTTGGAATTGGACAAGAAAGTAAAAGCCGCATGTTGAGAATCCAATTCACTTTCACTGGAGTTTGAGTTATTTCCATTTAAGAGATGACAATTGAATTATTTATATGGACTATGATGTTGATGCATGCATGTTGAAATGGTTTTTCCCATTTTTTGTATCAATGCTTCATATATGCAAGGTAGTTTTCCCAATGACCCCATCTCCAGTTTTTGTCTATTTCAAGTTGTATTTGAGCTATGTATCTATCTCATTTTACCATGGATGATATTTTTGTAGTAGCATGCCCATGGTTGTCTTTTCATTATGTTTTTCATTGTAGTTTTGCTAAGGGACTAGCAAAATGTAAGTTTGGGGGTGTGATAAGCGCCGAATATTGTATATTCAAGTGCCCTAAATTACATTAACAAAGTCCAGTTATTAATTATTTTATGTAGATTAACTCCATTTGCATGTTTTTATGCATTTTCAGGTTGAAGTGCAAAAAGGAAGCAAAAATGAGGCCTTGTGGAATTTTGAACAAAAAGGATGCCATTTCTGAATTTCTGGCAGCAGTGATCCTGACTTTTGTCACCATTTTCGACCTAGCAAACTCAAGAACTAGACTTCCATCATAACATGAAAGATTTAGATCTCTGAATCAGCTTTCCAAATATTCAAGTGGTTCATCATTCGGAGTTCGGAGCAGATAGTTATGATCTTCATAACAGAGGTGCGCAGAACTGCCTGGCAGCACTGATGTACTGCCTTTCTCCCCATTTTCGACCAACCAGACTTGAGAATTGGGTCTTCATCAAAACATGAAGTTTTTAAAGCACTGAATCAGATCTCCAAATCTTCAAACAGATCATCATTCGGAGTTCGGGGCACAAAGTTATAGCAGTTTTCCCAAAATAGGTCAGCGCTGAGCAAGAGGAGCACGTTGCACATTGCACTAAGTTAGAGTGCTCGAGATCACCAAGCGAGTGCTCGAAAATCAGGCAGAATGCCCTTCGGAAATGGCTCATTTCAGCCCACTTGCACATTGGTTTCCTCAATGCCATCTTCCTTCTTTATGAAGTGGTTGGAGGTGTTCCTTGGAGGAGAGAGGGTGTTGTTGGAGCATAAAAAGCTACCCAAGGGCCACACATTAGGAATCTTTGATTTTTAGCAAGATAAAGGAGAGAGAAGAGAGCAAGAAGAAGAGGGTTCTTGGAGCAAAAGGAAGGGAGCTCGAAAATGGAGGAAAAGGGCAAGCTTCTTCCTTCTCCTAGCTCACTCATGGGTAACTAAACCTCATCTAGGGAGGTGATGAAGCCTCCCCTTATGTTCATGTTCTAGATTAGGTTCTATTTTGGGGATTATAATGTATAAACTTTGGTCTTTTCATAGTTTAAGAGCTTATTACTTCTTGTAATGAATATTCATGTTTAAATGATTGATGTGAGTTATTTAGCTTGTCTTGATGATTCTTACATTAGTCTTATTGCTTTTATTTTCATAGTGACAATGAAGATATTAACTATGAATGGTTTTCAAGGCATGTTAATTTTGAAACTTGATATTCCATTGCTTAGGTACCTCCTTTGATGGACTATGCTTGATTCTTACTTTCATGTGCTTCATCATTTGATTGAATGCTTGATGGTCTTTTGCTTAAGTTAATGTATTTGATACTACACCCTAGTCTAGGTAGTCCAAATGTGTTGTCTTTTGATAGACCATTCTTGTTTTAATCTCATGAGCTTTTTATTGGTTATGAAGCAACTATGTGTTGTTACATAATTCTTGATCATTGCTTATATAGTGTTTATCCCCAATTTAGTCTTGATTTAGCATGTATTTAGGGCGTAGGTGGATTCACTTCTCTAGTTTCCCCTTTTATTATCTCTAACTCTCATTTACTTGCACTACTATTTTATGCATTCTAAGTTCTAAGTTTAAGTGACAAACAACCAAAACCCTCTATAAACCCATTATCATTCTAAGAACAATTCTAGACACTTAGGTTGCCATAGACTAGCGCAGTCCCAGTGGTTCGACTTACCCGACCAATAGCCCTATTTTACAATGATTCGTGTTATTGCGAAGGTTGATGTTTAGTTGATCAACCGATCAACCGATCACCCATACAAAAAGGGATAACTGCAAAACTACCTAGAATGAAAAGATATTTTCTTAAAAATTCCTTAAATAAAATATCTTCAAAAGATATTTACAAAAAACACCCCAAGAAATATCAATGATTTTGAAGAATCCTTTCATCCATGCCCCTGTGGGAGAAAGAAACAACCGGCGAGCTCTTCTCCAAAAGTAAAGCTACGCGTTTCGAGAAAATCAACTGGAATGAAAACTCGTGAAGTTAAAATCGAACTCTGAACACGGAAAGTGAGGTTGTGCCAACAAAGTGACAAACGGGAAAAAGACAAAAATTACATAGTGTTTAAAAAATGAAATTGTGGAAATGACGCTAAGGAAGTTGTCAATCTAAAGGAAAGAGTCTGGAAATTATTTCTGAACACTTAAGATGACACTAAGTGATGAGTAACCAAATTCAGAAAAGAAAATTCAACGGAAAAAAATATCCGTAAAATTTGAGAAAAAAGAAAGGAAGGAAAATGACCGGGTCATTATATTGTCATCAATTGTTTGCATATCTAACGCATACTTGAATTATGTTAGATGTATTTGTTATTGCAATATATGCCACATATTAGAAAATGGTTGAATGAATGGTAATTCATTATAGTAGTGTAGAAGTTAATTTTTAATGAAAATGGTAGGTCAAATATGTGATGTTGTATTTATGAACTTAATTGTTGATATATATTATAGAAAAGTTATGGTGTGAAAATCAAATTATGTTTGGCACCAATTGTTTTCATATTTAGTGTACAGTTGAAGTTTATTATATGTATTTGATCTGGCAACATATGCCACATATTATAAAATTGATGCATGAATGGTAATGCATTATAGTAGTGTAGTAGTAGATTTTATATGGATATGTTAGGTAAAATATGTGATACTGTATTTATGAAACTGTTAATATATGCTATAGAAAAGTTGTGTTGTGAATGTCAAATTATGTTTGTCACCAATTGTTTGCATATCTAATGTAGACTTGAATTATGTTAGATGTATTTGTTATATCAACATATGCCACATGTTAGAAAATGGTTGCATGAATTGTAATTCATTATAGTAGTGTATAAATTAATTTTTAATTGATATGTTAGGTGAAAGATGTGATGCTGTATTTATGAAACTATTGATATATGTTATAGAAAGTTGTGTTGTGAATGTGAAATTATGTTTGGCACTAATTGTTTTCATATCTAGTGTACACTTGAACTTTACGTTTATCATATGTATTTGATCTAGCAACATATGCCATATATTAGAAACTGGATGCATGAATGGTAATGAATTATAGTAGTATAGTAGTAGATTTTATGTGGATATGTTAGGTGAAATATATGATGCTGTATTTATAAAACTGGTGATATATGTTATAGAAAGATTGTGCTATGAATGTAAAATTATATTTGCCACTAATTGTTTGCATATCTAGTGTATACTTGAATTATGTTAAATTTATTTGTTATTGCAACATATGCCACATGTTACAAAGTTCTTGCCTGAATGTTAATGCATTATAGTAGTGTAAAATTAAATTTTCTGTGGATATGTTAGGTGAAATATGTGATGCTATATTTATTAAACTGGTGACATATGTTATAGAAATGTTGTGCTATAAATGTAAAATTATATTTGCCACCAATTGTTTGCATATGTAGTGTACACTTGAATTATGTTAGATTTATTTGTTATGGAAACATATGCCACATGTTATAAAGTTCTTGCCTGAATGTTAATGCATTATAGTAGTGTAGAATTAAATTTTCTGTGGATATGTTACGTGAAAGATGTGATATTGTATTTCTGAATGTTGACATATGCTATAGAAAAGTTGTGCTGTGAATGTAAAATTATGTTTGCCACCAATTGTTTGCATATCTAGTGTATACTTGAAATATGTTAGATATATTTGATCTGTCAACATATGGTACGTGTTAGAAAGTGCTTGCATGAATGGTAATGCATTATAGTAATGTACAAGTAAATTTTATGTGGATATGCTAGGTGAAAGATGTGATGATGTATTTATGAAAGTGATGACATATTTTATATAAAGGGTTAAGTGCAAAAAACCCCCTTCTACTTTCGATATAGTGCATATCGGTCCCTGTGTGGTATAAAACACCCCTATACTGTCAATTTGCTATAAATAGGTCCCTGTGTGGTGTAAAATGACGATAATACCCTCACTTCAGTTGAATAAATTAATAACTATAAATAAAGGCAATGTAAAATTACCATTTTATCCACTTATCAGAAAAATAAAAAAATAATAATAATTTATCGTAATTGGACTGAAGAAACGTGGTGGAGTCAGCTAGGGTTTTGGGGATGGTCCATAGAGGAAGATTAGGGTTCCCTTCTCTACTTCCATTTTCATCTTTTCAGTGAAATCAGAAGGTTACTAATGGTTCTCCTCCATTCCTGTTATTTCAGACACTTCCTCGATCTAATTCTCTTATTCCATCCAAAAATTCAACCTCTAATTCCCTTTTTTTTATAGTCTCTGCCATCCCCCTTCGACTTTGACGTCACCGTTTTCCACAGAACGGTTTCTCTCTTAAGTTGAAATATAATGTCACCGTTCAATCTCTACCGAATTTCGGCGTTGACCACGCTGGAGATTCCCTGAAGCTTCTACATAAGGTTAAAGACCTTAAGGTCGTGATTGCAGAATAAAAAAAAGAGCTACTTAAGGGCATTAACCTCACTATCTACGAAGGAGAGGTCTCTAATCTCAATTTCTTCTTCTCATATGATGCATTTACATATATCAATATGTGTGTGTGTGCAAATTGCACATATCAGCTTCATTATTTTTATGTTTAGCATATTCTTCAGTTTAACTAATTAGTGGCACGATTATGAAAAACCTAATTTGGTTAGCATATGAATTTTTATTTTTATTTTTATTTTATTTTATTTTATTTTATTTTACTAATTTTCAAATTGTAGTTTAAAAGCCAAAAAAAAGTGTCTTGGTGCTGAATGAATTATTTTGGATAATTATCTATTCATACGAATATTCAATGTTTTTGTGATGTATAGAGGCATTGGATCATTTTATTTTGGTGGGTTAGAATCTCAAATTATTTCATCTTTATATAAATTCATCCCTGCCCCTTTTCCTGACTAGTCCCTTATTTTCTTCTCCCAAATAGCTTTAACATTTTCCAGTGTGATATATATATTTTTTTTGACAATTTTTTTTTATCTATCTTTTTCTAGATAAAGCACCACGGGAATTCCATAATAATTGACCAATTCTCATTGAGGTCCTTATAATTATAGGTTTTGGTTGGCCATCCAGATTATGAAGTTACAGGAGGTAGTGTCGTGTTTAAAGGCGAGAACTTTCTTGACATGGATCCAAAGGAAAGGGTTATTGCTGGGATTTTTATGAGCTTCGAGTCCCCAATTGAGATCCCAGGTGTTAGCAATATTGACAAGCGCCCTACGCGTCTTCTCCGGCGAAAATTCGATTCCGGCGAATTTGCCGGCAAGAATCTCGTCACATCTCCGACAAGCCAAGCCATTCAGTGTACTAATCGATGAGGGGTAAAATGGGAATCAAAAGGGTAAAATAGAGTTTTCATATTTAGTTTTTGTCAAAAAGTGGTCAAAGGTGCTTATTTGCAGCTTTTTTGAATTTTATGGATTAACATGCACATTTTTAAAAAGTAGGGACTAGTTTTGCACAAACCCTATATATCAGGGGGTTTTTTTTGCACTTAATCCTTATATAAATCTTGTGCTGTGATTGGAAAATTTTGTTTTCCACCAATTGTTTGCATATGTAGTGTATAGTTAAAGTATGTTAGATGTATTTGTTATGGCAACACATGCCACATGTTAGAAAATAAATGCATGAATGGTAATGCATTATAGTAGTGCAAAAGTAAATTTTATATGGATATGTTAGGTAATATATGTGATGTTGTATTTAGGAAAGTGTTAGACCAAGAGGGGGGTGAATTGGTTTATTTAACCTTTTACTTGTTAACAATAAAGCCAATAATCTATATATAAAACATATAACACAAGGTATACAAGGAAACCCTTTCAAATAGGGAAAAACCTTGGTTCTTGGCCTGCCTCAGCCAATATGCAATCCACTACTAGCTGTATGTATCTTGTTACAAACTCAATTGTCTCACTCTTTGCATACACCCAAGTACAAAAATAGACATTAGTTTTCATAACCAATACACACACTAGTTCACCAAGTGCACACTACACTCCCACTGTCCTAAGCACCCTTGCTTGGACCAAAAACTCTCACTAGCTTAATCAACAATGGGGTGAGGTATCAAAGCCTCACTTCCATTTATAATAAGGCGTCAACACACCACATATCACATCACCATAAGATTAGATTGAATATACAGCTTTAAACACTCAATAAAGTGAAACCCTAGCTTCACTATTCTTCACAAGAAGGATACCACTGTCAAACTACAATACAGCTTCAAAAGTTTGCTCAAACTAGGTTTCCACAGCCTTTTTTATAACACCACTAACTTGCTTGAATGAAGTACACAACTAGAGAAGCAAGGTAGATCAATAATAGCTTCCAAAGGCAAAAACCCTAAAATCAAGGGTAATGAGGTAACTTCACAATGCAGCCTAAGAATAGTCTGTAATTAACTTCCACAGCTCTTTATAGTCAGAGTACACTTGTAAAGATGTCTTCGTCAATGATTATAGGAAGGTAACATAGATTTATAATTTAAATGAACAAAAACCTAAAATCAAGGGTATAAAGGTAACTACATAATGCAGCTTCAGTTTTGCCCTGTAAATGCCTCCCAAGCACTTGTATCAACCAAGTAAACTTACTTAAATGAAAGACACACTTCAGGTAGCAAGTTATCACATTTTCATTTCACTACAACCTTAATACACGAAACCCTAGCTTTTAAGCTCTTCAAGGGTAATTATGTCAAAACACTTGTACTTTAGCTCAACTTTGTACAAGTGAGCACCTCCTGTAGATGTAAAAACCACAAACAAACTTGTTTGAGCCTTGTTCAAACCACAAAAACCTCTATAATAATTTTTGAACCTAATAAGTGCTAAATATAAAAGCATTAGTCTTAGTGACACACACAATGTTAACAGCAGATAGTAGACCCCAACACGACACACAAAAAGGAAAGATCTCTCCTTCTTATTTTAGTAAATTTCTCCCCCTTTTTGACATTGAAGGACAAAAGGTGAGCAGGACCAACAATGAAAGGTTCAGTATGGAGATGGAACAACTTTGAGACGATCTCTAAGGGCTGTAAATCTTTAAGGAGGAAGAGGTTTGGTCATGATATCTGCAAGCTGATCCTCAGTAGGCAAGTATGTGATTTCAATAAGACCTTTTCAAACTTTATCTATGAGAAAGTGATACATGATGTTAATGTGTTTATTTTTCCAGTGAAAGTTGGATTCTTACTAATAACAATGGCACTTCGGTTATCAAAGAATGACTTGGGAGGACTTGAGAATTGAAGACCAAGGTCTGCTAATGTTGTATGCATCCAGAGAAGTTGTGATCCAGCATGAGAGGCAGTTATATTTAGCTTCTGAGGTAGATAATGACATAGTGTCTTGCTTTTTGCTCAACCAAGAGACTGCATTTACGTCAAGGAGATACAAACAGCCAGATGTGCTCTTTCTGTCAGGTAAAGATCCACCCCAATCAGCATCTTAGTAGGTTGAGATGGACAATATGGGTGAAAATAAGTAGTGAAGGCCATAAGATAAAGTCCCCTTGACATATCTAAGGATCCTCTTGACAGCTTGGAGATGAGAAGCCCTTAGATTACTTTGAAACCTGGCCACTAATCCAACAGAATACATGATATCAGGTCTTGAAGTAGTTAGGTATAACAGACTTTGAATCATTGACCTAAAAGAGTTGAAGGAATAACTTCTATGGTACACTCAAGAGTCAGCTTGGTATTAAGGCACAATGGTGTTGATAGACAGTCATGTTGAACTTGTTGAGCAGTTCAGTAGCATACTTTTGTTGAGAGATGAAGATTTCTTTGACTGTTTGTTTGATTTAAAGGCCTAAGAAGTATCTCAAAGTCCCTAGTAGTGACATTTCAAACCTTGTCTTCATTAAATTTGAAAATTCAGAGGTTAATGAAGTGTTTGAACCACAAAATATATTATCATTTACATAGATTTGAAGAATTAGGAATCGATGCTAATGTTGCTTGACATAAAGTGTGCTATCCACTTTACCCCTGTGAAAACCTTGCTCAATTAAGAAGTGATGCAGCTTTTCATACCAAGCTTTAAGGGCTTGTTTAAGCCTATATGCCTTATTTAGTTTGAACACATGGGAGGCATGTTGTAAATCTTGAAATCCTTCATGTTGTTTTAGATAAAATTCTTCATTCAACTCTCCATTAAAAAATGCAGACGTTACATCCATTTGGTAGACCTTGACTTGTTTGTGACTAGCAAAGGATAGGATATTCTTATGGACTTTATTCTAGCAACTGGAGTAAAGGTTTCATCATAGTCTTTGCCTGCTTGTTGAGTATACTGATGAGCGCTGAATATATGCATATTCGAGCCCCTAAGTATGTATATGTTAGGACCGAATGATGAGCGCTGAAAAATGCGCATTTAAACCCCTTAAGCTTGAGTATTCTAGGACCTTATTTATCTTATTTTCCCATTTTATTCTAATTTCATGTTATTGCCCTTTTCAAGTGCTTATCCCAAAAATAAGTCAATTAAGCCAAATAAGAGCATTAAAGAAGTTAACTCAAGCTGAATGGAAGAAAGGAGCAAAGTGGAAGCTAAATGAAGCAAAGTATGGAAATTCAGCATGTTCGATCGATCTCAGCATTTCTTCGATCGATCGAAAGTTCATCAATCTAAACAATTTAAGATGGATCTAAGCCCTTGTCCTTATCTAAAAGAATCCAACAAGTTCGATCGATCCAACATTTCCCAGATCGATCAAAATGATTCGATCTTATCCACACCTACCACCCACCTACCACTTTTGTCTTCTTCCCAAAAATATCCCAAAATATCTCAGAGATTTGTCTTTATTCAAAAAGGCGTTGCTAAGGATGATCGATCGATCGAACTTCCTCAAGTCCGAAAAAAGACAAATTCCAGCTCACTAAAAGTTGGCTCATGGTGCAATCATTGGAGGGACCTTGATGCATGAATCCAGACCATTGGTGTGACATTTAACCTACCTATATAAGGATTGAGAGCCACTTTTAGAGCATAATTCATGTAGGGGATATATTATTCATTTTTTTTCTCATATCTTGGAGAGGAGGCTAGAGATTAGAGAGTTTTTACACATTTTTGGAGTTCTTCCATTCTTCTAGGGTTTCCATCAAGAAGGAGGTCATTCCTACTATGGAGATAGCCCTTGAGGGTTGGATGACTACTTCCATGAGTGGCCAGACATCTTCTTGGGGCTAGAGTAACCCCTAAGTTTGCTTCCTAGACTTAGTTCTTTGTATATTTTTGGGGATTCATTTGTAACAAATGTTTTGATCTTGGATTTATATATATATCTTGTGGTTTCTACTTGATGTGTATGGATTAAAATTTTTAATTAATTATTTACTTCTAACCATATGTCTATGTATGCTAGAATCGATGATTCATGTGTTTTTCTCTAGATTTAGTGAAGTTTATGCATGTCTATGTGTATGGATGAAGTTAATCTAGAGATGGCCAAAATATAAAGCTTAATTGAACACTCTTGCAATTTATTTGATGCTTCACACTTGTTTCTTGATGGATTGTACAACACCTTTAGCTTACTTAGTTTAATTTCATGTCTTTAGTGTAGATGTAGTGTAGTTACTTTAAATTCATAGATAGGTGGACAATCTACTCTTGTTCCTTGGTGTTCCATACTTATGAATGCATTAGGTGTATATTTCTAAATAGTTGTGTGTGCATAAATTGTGGTTTGATTGAATGGATTTTGGTCTCATTTGATAGGTTGTGCTTTCCATTTGATTTGGCTTAACAATTTATACTTATTTGCCATCCATGCCTAGTTTCAATTAATGTCACACACACACACACACAAGTTACAAGTCAATTTCCCCATTAATATACAATGGCTAGTGTCTAGTGATGTCAAGCTTAGTGGGAGCTCTAGTACCCCAAGTCCTCCCCTCTATATCTTTCTCTACTTTATTAATCATTGAATTTTGTTTACTTTAATTTCATTTGCATAATAGCTTAATTAATCAATCCAACCAATCTTTGATCACTCGAGCTACTAACCTTATATATTGTTTCCATTGCAAAGGCACCCACAATCCCTTGGGACGATCCCTACTCACCCTAGCTATATTTTTAGTTAGAGGTAGTAGTGGCTTTTATAAATTTAAAACTTGGCCACATTGCACACTCACACTCTTAAATTATGATGACGGCTGAAAAGTGCGTATTTAAACCCCTTAAGCTTAGGTATTCTAGAACCTTTATCTATCTTATTTTCCCGTTTTGTATTGATTTCGTGTTATTTCCACTTTTAGGTTCTTATCCCTAAAATAAGCTAACTCAGCCAAATTAGAGCATAATTGAAGCAATTCTGGGATGAATCAAAGAAAGGAGCAAAGTAGAGCAAAAGGAAGTAAAAGGTGGAATTTCAGCAACTTCGATCGATCTCAAGGAAAGTTCGATCGATCCAACTTCCATCGATCTCAGCACTTCAAGGTAGATCCAAGCCATGATGTCATCTTTAGAGATCCCAAAAGTTCGATCGATCCAACATCATTCTCTGATCGATCGAACTCTCTTGTCCTTATCCACATGCCAGATCTTATCCAGCTGTACCACCCTACCAACCACTTTTGTCCTTTTCCCAAAAATATCTTCAAAATATCTCAGATTTGTTTTTATCCAAAAAGACGCCGCCATTGAGGATCGATCCAACTTCAATTTGATAGATCTCAGTTATGTTCGATCGATCTCACCTCAAGTTCGATCGATTGAACTTCCCAAATCCCGAGAAAATTCTAAATTCCAGCTTATTAAAAATTGTCTCATATCCAATCATTAGAGGATTATTGGTGTATGAGCCCAGCTCATTTGGGATGATTTTTGACCTACCTATATAAGGAATATGAGCCACTTTTACACATATACACATACTCAGAGAATATAATACTTAGTGAGGAAGTAAAAGAGAGGAGGAGGCTGGAAACACCATTGGAGACTCTTCATCAACCAAGGAGCAGATTTCTTCCATGGAGCTTGCCCTTGAGAGTTGGAGGACATCATCCATGAGTGGCTAGACATCCTCTTGGGGCTAGAGTTAGCCCTAAGCATGCTTTCTACTTCTTAATTTATGTATTTTTGAGGGGATTTGTATTATGATTCATGTCTTGACACTTTTATACATATAGATCTTGTTTATTTAATGATTTATGTGGTTTAATGCTTCCAATTGATCATTTCATTCTATCCATATGTTTATGTATGCTAGAATAGATGTTCATATGTTTGTCTCTATTTCTTGTGTTATTGATGCATGTCTATATGTATTGATGCTATAGATATAGAGATTATCAAGACATAGTGCTTAATGGCATGTTCTTGTGGTTTATTTGATGGTTCATACTCATTTCTTGATGGATTGTACCTCTTCCTTAGTTTAATTAGTTTAATTTCATGTCATTCGCTTAGTTGTAGTGTAGTTATTAAATGAGTGCACAATCCATGCTTGTTGTTGATGTTCCATACTTATGAAAGCAAGTAACATATATTTCTAACCTTGTGATGTGTTGGGATTGTGATCTTAAAGAAAGGATTAATGGCTTAATTTGATATGTTGTGCTATCCACCATGTTGTTTAGACAATATATGCTTAATTTGTCATCCATGCTTATTGAAACAACCACACACACACACTTTGTTGCAATATATATTTTTCCCCTTATTAATCATTCATTAAAGGTGTAGAAAAGCTATGCTTAGTGGTGATCTCTAAACCTCAAGATCTCTCTCTCTTTTATTCTCCTTATTGCATTATTGCTTAGTTTAATTTAACCAACTAACCACTACTTTGATCACTCGACCTACTAACCTTAATCTTGATTATTCAACCTAGTACGACACCTCAATCCCTTGGGACGATCCCTTTTTACTCATACTACATAGTATAGGTGTTAAGCGGTTTATAAATTTAAATTATGGTGCCCATTTGGCACTAATTTCCAAACTTAAAGTTTTATGCATTATTTTGTGTACACGCTCGGAGAGACACCATAGTTTTTGGCACCGTTGCTGGGGATTGATTGATTGACAACGTCGTATTTGTGGAATCAATTAGGAATTAGTACTCTTTTGATTGTGTCTTTACTTTGTTTTCAATTTTTGTTACTTATTGTGTTTGTTCTTGTTTGATAAGGAGCATTGGGCTAAGAAGGTGACTAAAGGAGTATTCTAAGTAAAGAAGCTAAGCAAGCAAAGGAAAAAGGCTAAAATCATAAATAAAAAAAATTGCTAAGCTAAAAGCTAAAAATTTGGAGTTGAAGTGCTAAAGGACCTTTGTGAGCTTTTTCTTACTCAAACCCTTAGTTAAATCGTCAGCCAACGTGGAGGCTTGTATATCAATTCTTAGATAAATCGTGAGCCCACGTGGAGGCAATTTACTTTTCTTGCATATTGTTAAAGCATGGGAGTATGGGAACATTGTACGTAGAGGAAGTTTGTTGATTGTTGATTTGTTGTGAAGGAGAAGTGCTTGCTTATGTTTATTGTGATTCGTGTGTTGCTAGAAGTCTTGGGTAGTCTTTATCATATCATTTGTCCTAGGCATTCACATGGAAAATCTAGAGGGTAATCTTGGCTACTTAGACCCACGTTTCATGCAAAACCCCCCTCTTAATCAACATGGCCCTGGAGTTCAAGCTCCAATTCCTCCAATGGTCCTTCACGATCATTACGATCTTCATGCATATCATGCACCTACTTATATTGTGTTACCTAATTTTGAAGCAAATCAATATGAAATTAATCCCGAGATTATTCAAATGTGTCCACTCTTTTATGGCTTAGATAATGAGGAACCTTACAAACATCTTAATGAATTCTTTGAAATATGTTCCACCGTAAGATATATGGATGTCCCGGAGGAAGTTCTTAAGCTACTTCTCTTCCCTTTCACACTCAAAAATAAAGCAAAGCATTGGTTCAATACTTTGGGGGCGAATTCAATAACATCTTGGGCACAAATGCAAAATGAATTTTTGAAAATTTTTTACCCCGTAAGTTTGACTAATGTAATGCGTGCTTCAATTAGAGAATTTTCTTAAAAGGAAGGGGAGTGGTTACACGAGGCTTGGGAAAGATTGAATGACTTGCTAAGCAAATGTCCACATCATGGCATTCCAAAATGGCAAGTGGTTCAATATTTCTATAAGAGCCTATCCGACATTCATAAGGACATAGTCGATACGTCATGTGGAGGATCATATTTTGGAAAACATGAAGATGACATATGGCACCTCTTTGAGAAAATGAGTGAAAACTCATTGCAAAAATATTATACTTCTCGTTTTGACCATAGTTCAAATCAAAAGAAGAGAGATTTACAAGTATGTCAAGTAGAGAATCCATTAGAGATTGTAGCCGAGGTTAAGACTCTCTCTCAAAAACTTGATCAATTCTTGTTGAGTCAAAAACTGGTTATAAAATCACCTTCTTTTCATCATATTTCTCATCGTAGTGAGCCATGCATGACATATTCAAGTGTTTTGCATACCACTTTCAATTGTCCCTATGGACATGCATTCAATGAACACTTTGAACAAGTCAATGCTATGTTCGCTTACCCTTACTCAAGTGCATATGTTCGAATGTGGAATGAAAATTTGAATTTCTATCAAGCTAAAAAGTTTCAAGGCAAATATATTCCACCTCATAAAAGGGAAGGAGGTTCCCAAGGATTTGTTTCTTCTTCATCTCATCAAAGAACCAATCACTTTTCACATCCTTAAATGTATGATTCACAAATTTGCTCTCATTATCCTCATGCAATTTCTAGCAATTCTCCATTTGAAGATAAGGTTTTGGTAGCTTTGGGTAGCTTAGAGATGAATACCAACTTGTCGCATTCCCATTCTCAATCCATATCAAAGCTAGAATCCCAAATTGGGACCACAGCTAATGCATTGAATGCAAGAGAAATTGGGAAATTACCTAGTCAACTCGAGAGGAATCCAAAAGCCCAATTTTATGTGGAAGCAAACCCTACATCGGGGTGTTTTTCCCAAGCTCAAGTGTAAGCCATCACCACCTTGAGAAGTGGTAAACAAGTGGATAATAGGGTTGAACTACCAAAG
Source organism: Cornus florida (assembly GCF_030987335.1). Classification (NCBI taxonomy): domain Eukaryota; kingdom Viridiplantae; phylum Streptophyta; class Magnoliopsida; order Cornales; family Cornaceae; genus Cornus; species Cornus florida. The sequence continues at coordinate 71,506,691 of NW_026775578.1, forward strand.
GAAGATAGTGAATCGGTACAACTTAAAGTTGTCACCCATCCAATTCCCAATTCCATTCCAACTTCCTTGAATGAAAATGTTCCTAACCGGAATTCTCAATCATCTTCATCATCTCCTCAAATTGCAAAGTCTCATGAGCCAAAAGCTCCGTTCCCTTATGCTTTAAAAGAAACTTCGCCTTATGGGAGGCAAGAAGGGAAAATACATGACATGATGGAAGTTTTTAAGCAAGTCAACATAAATCTTCCTCTTTTGGATGCCATTAAGCAAATTCCACCTTATGCAAAATTCTTGAAAGATCTTTGCACACAAAAGAGGAAGAGCAAGGGACCAAGCCCTAAAAAAGTGTTCCTCACAGAGCAAGTGAGCTCTATTATTCAACAAAACACTCCACCTAAGTTCAAAGATCCCGGTGCTCCGACCATTTCATGTGTGATTGGGAACTATGAAGTTCGTAGAGCTCTTCTTGACTTAGGAGCAAGTGTTAATTTGATTCCTTACTCCGTGTATGTCCAACTAGGTTTGAATGAGTTGAAGCCAACCTCGGTGGTGCTTCAATTGGCCGATAGATCCGTCAAAACACTTAGGAGCATGGTTGAGGACATCCTCATCAAAGTTGATAAGTTTTACTTCCCGGTTGATTTTGTAGTTCTTGATACCGAACCGATTGCCAATCCCACCAACCACATCCTAATCATCTTGGGAAGGCCATTCCTTGCCACCACAAATGCAACCATCAATTGTAGATCCGGGGTTATGAACCTTTCATTTGGTAACATGATGGTCAAACTTAATGTTTTTAACGCAAGTCGACATCCCATAGATGAAGACGAGTGTTATCTTGTAGATGTGTTGGATAAGATTGTTGAGGGATCAATTCCTACCATGGTCATGAAACAACCAATTGAGGACAACCTTTCATCTCTCCTATCTGATGATCCTCTTGCTTCTTATCTTCTTGAAATGTATGGAAATTGTGGGTTTGATGATGAAAAATCAATGGATGAAGTAAGTAAGCAATCTTATGGAATCTGTTGCAAGCTTGGATTTTCCATCTTGGAAAACTCTAATAGAATGTCTTCCTCCACTCTCTAGCACTCCACTGGTCTCATCTTTAGTTTCTCCACCAACTCTTGAGCTTAAAACTCTACCTTCCAATCTCAAGTATGCATTCCTAGGACCAAAAGAGACTCTTCTGGTTATCATTTCTTCAAGTCTTGATAAAGACCAAGAAGACGCTCTCTTAAGTATGCTTAAAGAAAATAAGGAAGCCATAAGATGGAGTGTGGCAGATCTTAAGGGAATTGACCATTCTATTTGTATGCATCGCATACTTATGGAAGAGGATACAAAACCCTTTAGGGATGCCCAAAGGAAACTTAACCATACATGAAAGAGGTAGTAAAAAAGGAAGTAGTCAAGCTCTTAGATGCCGGGATCATTTACCCAATCTCCGATAGCAAATGGGTGAGTCCAACTTAAGTAGTTCCCAAGAAATCGGGGATTACCGTGGTTGAGAACGCAAAGGGTGAGGAAATCTCTAAGCGTACCGCCAATTCATGGCGTGTATGCATTGATTACCACAAATTAAATACTGCCACTAGAAAAGATCACTTCCCTTTGCCATTCATTGATCAAATTCTAGAAAGATTGGCCAGACAACAGTACTATTGCTTCCTTGATGGCTATTCAGGATACAATCAAGTAACCCTTGACCCATTGGACCAAGAGAAAACCACCTTTACTTGTCCATTCGGCACATTTGCTTATAGACGGATGCCTTTTGGTTTGTGCAATGCCCCCGCCATATTCCAAAGGTGTATGATGTCAATTTTCTCGGACATGGTGGAAGAGTATCTAGAAGTGTTCATGGATGATTTTTCTGTCTTTGGGTTTTCATTTGATGCATGCCTTAAAATTTTGGATCTAGTGCTTAAAAGATGTCGTGAAACAAACCTTGTTCTTAGTTGGGAAAAGAGCCATTTTATAGTTCAAGAGGGTATCATTTTGGGTCACATCATCTCAAGGAGGGGGATTGAGGTAGATAAAGCGAAAGTGGAGCTTATTGCTGAATTGCCACCACCTTCAACGGTGAGAGAGGTTTACTCCTTTCTAGGTTATGCCGGCTTCTATCGTCGATTCATAAAAGACTTTAGCAAAATTGCTCGACCCTTGTGCAATCTCCTTGCCAAGGAAACTCCTTTTATATTTGATCAAGCACGCCTAGACACTTTTCATAAATTATGTGATTGTCATCTGCTCCTATCATGCAACCTCCCAATTGGTTATTGCCATTTAAAATTATGTGTGATGCTTCTGATTATGCCATGGGAGTGGCCAAAGAGTAGGAAAGCTTCCTTGTGCCATATACTATGCAAGTAAAACTTTCTCGGGAGCTTAATTGAATTACTCTACTACTGAGAAAGAATTACTTGCCGTAGTGTATGCTTTTGATAAATTTCGATCCTATCTTTTAGGTTCTAAGGTGGTTGTTTACTCCGATCATGCTGCCTTGAGACATCTTTTGACAAAGAGAGAAACAAAACCTAGATTGATTAGATGGATTTTACTTCTTCAGGAATTCAATTTTGAAATCAAGGACAAGAAAGGCACCGAGAATGTGGTTGCCGATCATCTCTCTAGGTTATCGATAGAACCTTTTCCTAGTCCACCAATTCGTGATTCTTTTCCGGATGAACAACTTTTTCAAGTTTCTAATGGACAAATGCCTTGGTTTGCCGACATTGTGAATTATTTGGCAATTGGCAAACTTCCAACTTCTTGGTCAAAGAACAAAAATAATCGTTTCTTTTCCAACATCCGGAATTACTATTGGGGAGATCCTATCTTGTACCATTATTGTCCGGATCAAATTGTGAGGAGATGTATTCCGGAGAGCGAGATTCCAGGTGTTCTAGTGTTTTGTCACACTCTTGCATGTGGTGGGCATTTTAGTGCAAAGAAGACCGCCTTGAAGGTTCTTCAAAGTGGGCTCTTTTGGCCCACTATCCATAGAGATGCCTACAATTTTTGCAAGTCATGTGAGAGATGTCAAAAGATGGGTTTAATGTCAAAAAGAGATATGATGCCTTTGACCAACATTCTTGTTGTAGAAATCTTTGACATATGGGGCATTGATTTTATGGGTCCATTTCTTATGTCCTATGGTTTTTAATACATCCTTTTTGCCGTTAATTATGTTTCCAAGTGGGTGGAAACATGTGCTACCAAAACAAATGACCATTATGTGGTTTTTTAATTCATCAAATCTAATATCTTTGCTCGTTTTGGTATGCCTAGGGCTATGATAAGTGACGGAGGAAAGCATTTTTGTAATCAATTCCTAAGGCATTTATTTCTTAAGTACTCCGTTACTCATAAAGTGGCCACTCCCTACCATCCTCAAACAAGTGGGCAAGTAGAAGTATCTAATCGGGAAATTAAGCATATTCTTGAGAAGATGGTTAACACCACCCGGAAAGATTGGTCACGGAAGTTAAATGATGCTTTATGGGCTTACCGGACGGCATATAAGACTCCCATTGGTATGTCTCCTTATAGACTTGTATATGGAAAGCTTTGCCATCTTCCAATTGAGTTGGAACATAAAGCCTTGTGGGCGGTTAAGAAGCTCAACCTTGACCTTGATAAGGTCAGAGAGAACCGGTTGTTACAATTGAGTGAGTTAGAGGAGTTGAGACATAATGCTTATGATAATGCCAAACTCTACAAAGAAAGAACTAAAGATTTTCATGATAAACATATTGTGAAGAAGTCTTTCAAACCTGGTCAAAAAGTTTGGCTCTTCAACTCTAGACTGAAACTCATTCCGGGGAAGTTGAGAACCAAATGGGAGGGTCCTTATGAAGTCATCTCTGTTGCACCGCATGGGGCGGTTGAAATTCAAAATTTGAAAAAGGGGAACATTTTCAAGGTTAATGGACAGAAACTAAAACCCTACATTGAGGGACAGGTCTTCTAAAGACATTCTGAAGCTGCCCATCTAATAGACCCTGTGAATGAAGATATCTAGGGATGCAATGCAAATGGAAGAGTTTTTTCCTGTTCGATCGATCTCAATGGAAGTTCGATCGATCGAATATCATGCCTGCATCAAACTTGTATCCAAGTCCCTCTCTGTCCAATCATTCGAACAAAACCTGCATATTTCAACTTTCTGTCCCATCGTTTGAACTTGTTCCTAGATCGATCTAAACTTCTTCGATCAATCCAAATTTATCTTGGATCGATCTACAGTTCCAACACTTAGAAAAATTTTGAACCTACATCCACCTGCATCCAAAGACCTCTCTATCTCATCGTTCGAATTTTTCTGCAAGTTCATGCATGTTCGATTGGTAAAAATTTTTTGCGATCGATCGGAACTTGATCGATCTGAGCATTTTGGTTGGACCTTTTTCTTCTCTTTTTGGATTTCAAACTTATTTATTCCAAAGTAGTATTACGTCTAGCTAGAGATGTTAAACTCAGCAATCATTGTTCATGCTTTCTTCCTTTTTGTTTATTAAAAAAAAAAAAAAAAAAATCTATCTTGTGCCCTTATGTGTAGTTATGCTACTTTTCTATCAGGCTTGATCTCATATATCTCTTTTATCTTGTGTTATATTACTTTAGAATGCATAATCTGATCATTCTTATCCCACTTGAGATTTAATGTGAATTTGCTAGTATGGTTATTCAAGTAGGTTGTTGATTCCGAGTTTGGGGGAGACGTCTTTCAAATTTGGTCACTGTCGAGCTTCATGTCTGCATCACCACGGTATACTCTTTCCATCTTTTCAATTGTTCTCATTGCACATTGAGGACAATGTGCGGTTTAAGTTTGGGGGTAAGATGTCTTTGTTGCATTCTACTTAAAGTTGTGCTTTAAATGCATGATTGAGATTTCAGATCCATGTTAGCTATGATTTTGATCTTTTGAGGACTATATTGCTTAAAATTTAAAAATTGCTTGACTTGAGAGTCCAATACTCCTTGTATGCCTTGTGGATGCCATTTATGTGTAAATTTTTCAAAAAATTGAAATCTTATTTATATTTGTGATCCACATCATCCTAATTTTGTGATTGTTTTGAGATTCACTCTAGGATTCTACACTAGCACAAGCGCACACTAGCATTCATTTGTGGGGTACATGCTTTGTTGATTATTGAATTGGTTATATCCCAATTGGGCTAGTAGTGCATTGAAAGCTTTCATTCTTGATAAAGGTAGATAACAACCCCTTTTCACTAAGTAGCAGGGATTCTAGCCTCATCAAGCACTGAACTTCTCATGCCAAAAGGTGGAGGGCCCAAACTCTAGGTTAATAATTAAATTCAATAAAAAAAAAGAAAAAAAAGAAGAAGAAAAAGTTGCAAAAGCAATTAAAAGTGAGGACTTCTCCCAAAAGGTGAGAAGTGGGAAATGATTAGATGGAGGTTGTTTTGATTTGTAGCCTAGTTGATTTGAGCTTGCAAGTCCTTTGGGGTGTTTGAACACTTAGTGTCCTAAAGCCATCTGGTTTGGGAGTCATTGACCTAACGCTTGACCTCATAGATCGCTAGAAAGCTTAATAGATCAACACATTGCACCATACTTCCATCTTTAATCCTAAAAAAAAAAAAAAAAAAAAAAAAAAAAAAAAAAAAAAATTGAGTGAAAAGAATAAGCACACCTAGAACAATAAAGTTTTAATAAAAGGTCCACTTTTTGTCTTGATGATCAGTACTAAATTTGTGTGCTAGTTTGAGGGTGAGGATATGATTAATTCTTTAGTTGGCTAAGATAGCAACACACTTGATGCCGGTCCACTCAAAAAGGATTCTAGAGTTGTTTTAATTTGCATGATCATTTTTCTTGATATGTTGAGGACCATACTTGCTTGCTTGATGTTGAGATTTTGGGAGATTGCTTAGAAATGTTTGAAAAATTGCATACTTGAGGTAGTTTTCTCCCAATGCTTGTTTGCAATATTGGTGCCTCTTTTGAAAAAATGAGCTTAATGTTTGTGGGTATCATTTATGGAAATCCTCATGAGACTTCACTCGTCCACTAGGGGTAACCTAGGGGTTTAAAAGGCTTGTTGCATATGCTAAATGTAATCGTGTTCCCTACGAAAGTGGCGTTATTCATTTATTGCTTTCTAGTTCGTAGTTGTATAGTTGTTCATTTCATTTCATTCCTTTACTTTCTAGTTCATTGCTAGGGACTAGTAATATTTAAGTTTGGGGGTGTGATGAGCGCTAAAAAGTGCGTATTTAAACCCCTTAAGCTTTGGTATTCTAGAACCTTTATCTATCTTATTTTCCCCGTTTTGTATTGATTTCGTGTTATTTCCACTTTCAGGTACTTATCCCCAAAATAAGCTAACTCAGCCAAATAAGAGCATAATTGAATCAATTCTGGGATGAATCAAAGAAAGGACCAAAGTAGAGCAAAAGGAAGCAAAAGGTGGAATTTTAGCAACTTCGATCGATCTCAAAAAAAGTTTGATTGATCCAACTTCCATCGATCTCAGCACTTCAAGGTAGATCCAGGCCATGATGTCATCTTCAAAGATCCCAAAAGTTTGATCGATCCAACATCATTCTCTGATCGATTGAACTTTCTTGTCTTTATCCACATGCCAGATCTTATCTAGCTGTACCACCCTACCAACCACTTTTGTCCTTTTCCCTAAAACATCTTCAAAATATTTCAGATTTGTTTTTATCCAAAAAGGCACCGCCATTGAGGATCGATCCAACTTCAATTCGATAGATCTCAGCCATGTTCGATCGATCTCACCTCAAGTTTAATCAATCGAACTTCCCAAATCCTGAGAAAATTCCAAATTCCAGGTCATTAAAAGTTGTCTCATATCTAATCATTAGAGGATTATTGGTGTACAAGCCCAGCTCATTTGAGATGATTTTTGACCTACCTATATAAGAAATATGTGCCACTTTTACACATATACACATACTTAGAGAAGATAATACCTAGTGAGGAATCAAAGGAGAGGAGGAGGCTAGAGATACCATTGGAGACTATTTATCAACCAAGGAATAGATTTCTTCCATGGAGCTTACCCTTGAAGGTTGGAGGACATTATCCATGAGTGGCTAGACATCCTCTTGTGGCTAGAGTTAACCCTAAGCATGCTTTCTACTTCTTGATTTATGTATTTTTGAGAGGATTTGTATTGTGATTCATGTCTTGACACTTTTATATATATAGATCTTGTTTATTCAATGATTTATGTGGTTTAATACTTCCAATTGATCATTTCATTCTATCCATATATCTATGTATGCTAGAATAGATGTTCATATGTTTGTCTCTATTTCTTGTGTTATTGATGCTTGTTTATGTGTATTGATGCTATAAATCTAGAGATTGTCAAGACATAGTGCTTAATGGCATGTTCTTGTGGTTTATTTGATGGTTCATACTCATTTCTTGATGGATTGTACCCCTCCCTTAGTTTAATTAGTTTAATTTCATGTCATTAGCTTAGTTGTAGTATAGTTGTTAAATGGGAGGACAATCTATGCTTGTTGTTGATATTCCATACTTATGAAAGCAAGTAACATATATTTCTAACCTTGTGATGTGTTTGGATTGTGAGCTTAAAGAAAGGATTAATGGTTTAATTTGATATGTTGTGCTATCCACCATATTGTTTAGACAATATATGCCTAATTTGTCATCTATGCCTATTGAAACAACCACATACACACACTTTGTTGCAATACATGTTCTTTTCCTCATTAATTATTCATTAAAGGTGTTGAAAAGCTATGCTTAGTGGTGATCTCAAAACCCCAAGATCTCTCTTTCTTTTTTTCTCCTTATTGCATTATTGCTTACTTTAGTTTAATTTGCATTTAGTTTAATTCAACCAACCAACCACTACTTTGATCACTCGACCTACTAACCCTAATCTTGATTCCTCAACCTAGTACGACACCTCAATCCCTTGGGACGATCCCTTCTTACTCATACTACATAGTATAGGTGTTAAGCGGTTTATAAATTTAAATTATGGTGCCCATTTGACACTAATTTCTAAACTCAAAGTTTTGTGCATTGTTTTGTGCACACTATCAGAGAGACACCAGTTCATCTCTTTGGAAACTTTTGGTGTAATCGACGGCTTAACCACTAAGTTTTTGGCACTGTTGCCGGGGATTTAATTGGCAACGCTATGTTTTGGAAACAAATATGAATTAGTACTCCTTTTATCGCGTCTTTTCTTTATTTTCTTCTTAGTTACTTATTGTGTTTGTGCTTGATTGATTAGGTGCATTGAGTGAAAGAAGTTGAATAAAGGTGAATTCAAGCAGGAGCTAAGCAAGGCAAAAGGACTAAAAATCTAAAAATTGCAAAGCTAAGCGAAAAATTGAAAATATATTGAAGTTGCTTAAGGACCCTTTGTGAGATTTTTTTAACTCACTCTCTAGTTAAATCGTCGGCCTGCGTGGTGGCTTGTATTTATATTCTTAGATAAATTGTGAGCCTGCGTGGAGCTAATTTACTTTTGTTTGCATATTGTTTAAGCATGGGAGTATGGGATCATTGTCTGTGAAGATTTGTTGATTTGTTGTGGGGGCGAAGTGTTTGTTACTTGCTTATTTCTTGTTATTGTCTTTGCTAGTGCATGCATGGTCGTAGGTCATTAAATTCTACTCTTGTCCTTCTTAATTTTCATCTTGAATCGGTTGTTCGTAATCCTAGGGGAAGAGGTAGTTCTCATTACTCCATTTCATCAGTAGAGGAGCAAAATAATGACCACGTGGAGGACCTTGGTTAAATAGACCAATAAGGCATCCTTCACCCTAATGTGCATCATGAAAACATCCAAGTACCATTAGGTATGCCTAGACCATTCATTCCACCACAACAACAAGGCCAAATTCCATTGGGAATGCCTCAACCAATCTTTGCTCCACAACCTCCTATGGTTCAAGCTAACCACGGTGTTCTAGTAGCACCACCGGTTGTAAATCCCCCTCTTGTTTTAAGAGACCATTATGTGCCTAATGATATAATGCACCGACTTTCATTCAATTGCCTCCATTTGGAGCACATCACTATGAAATCAAACCACAAACCATTCAAATGCTTCCCAACTATCATGGACTCCCAAGTGAAGAACCCTAGAAGCATTTGGATGAGTTTCTTAAAGTGTGTTCCACCGTGAAATACACGGATATGCCAGAAGAAGTGTTAAGACTCAAACTTTTTTCTTTTACCCTCAAAGACAAGGCAAAATATTGGTTCAACAATCTTAGACCCTTTTCGATAACTTCTTGGAAAAAATGTAACAAGAGTTCTTGAAGAAGTACTACTCGGTTTCAAAGACCAATGCCATGAGAACTTCCATTCGTGAATTTTCTCGAGGGGATTGGGAAATGTTTCATGAGGCATGGGAAAAATTCAATGACTTGCTTAGGAAGTGCTCACATCATGACATACCTAAGTGGCAATTAGTTCAATATTTCTTTGAAAGTTTACCTGATAATTACAAGGGTATGATTGATACATCTATGGGTGGTTCTTATCTTGATAAGCATGAAAATGATGTATGGCAATTATATGAAAGTATGAGTGAAAATTCCATGCATAGATCTCTGTTTTCTAAAAATGGTAGAAATCTAGGTGGAAGGAAGAATGTTGGCTTGTATCAAGTTAACAACTCCAATGATATAGCCGCCGAGATGAAATCCTTATCTCAAAGGTTTGATCAATTTTTGATCAACCAAACTTCGGCAAATCAAATGTCTTCCTCCCCTAATCATGTTCATTATCGTGCATCTAATGAATCATGTATGATTTGTTCTAGCATGTTACATTCTACTTCCAATTGTCCCCATGGACATGTACAAAATGACAACCATGAGCAAGCAAATGCCATTTTTGCTAACGAAGGGAATAATCCCTATGGCAATCATTACAATCCAAGTTGGAGGAATCATCCGAACTTTTCTTGGAAAGCCAAGGGGAAGGCTCAAACCCTCCCCAAGGTGGTTTTCAAGGAAAGTATGTCCGCCTCCAATGCAAAGCCAAGGTTCCTAAGGTTTTAGATCGTCATCATTCCAATCACATGGCAATCAATTTTCAAATTCTCATTTCCCTAATCAACCATCTTATTCTTAAGGAAATTCTAGGATTTCCGCTTTTGAAGAAATAGTGTTGACTACTTTAGGCACTCTAGAGGCGAACACTTAATTACTTCATTCTCACTCTCAATCTATTGCTAAGCTAGAAACTCAAGTAGGGCAAATAGCTAGTACTTTAAATGCTAGAGAGAAAGGGAAAATGCCTTTGAATGCCCCACCAAAGCAACAATGTGTTGTGGAGACTCATTCCTCATCGGAAGGTCCCATAATTGAGCATGTCAATGCGGTGACAATCTTAAGAAGTGGGAAGATTGTGGACAACAAAGTAGGTATGTCCAATGAAGAGCGTGAACCAGTGTAACCAAAAGTTGACTCCCGTCCCTTTTCACATTTTATTCCTCCTTCATTGCATGTGCATGATCATCATGTTGAGAAAGTATTGAAAAATGATTTGAAAGATGAATCAAAGCATGATTTGAAAAAGGACTTGAAAAATTCTTGTGTTGATGATGTTTCAAAGAAAAATTTTGAAAAAGCTTTTGAGCCAAGAGCTCCATTTCCAGATGCCTTGAAATGATCCATTTATCTTGATAAACAAAAGACCAAGACCAATGAAATCATTGAAATGTTTAGCAAGTGAAGATTAATCTCCCACTTTTGGATGCAATTAAGCAAATTTTGGCTTATGCTAAGTTCTTAAAAGATCTTTGCACCCAAAACAGGAAGAACAAAAGCCAAGCACCAAGAAAAGTGGTCTTGACCGAGTAAGTGAGCTCTATTTTGCAACATAACACTCTCACAAAGTTCAAAGACCCCGGTTCACCTATTACTTCTTGCATCATTGGTGATCACATCATCAATCGGGTTCTCTTAGATTTAGGAGCCAGTGTTAACCTTCTTCCATATTTAGTGTATGTCAAATTGGGCTTAGGAGACTTGAAACCGACGTCGGTCATTTTACAACTTGCCGATTGATCAATCAAAAAGCCCCGGGGTATCATTGAGGATGTTTTGATTAAAATTGATAAGTTCTTCTTCCCTGTTGATTTCGTTGTCATTGTCACGGAACCGGTTCCAAATCCCAAAAGCCAAATTCCCGTTATCCTTGGCCTTCCTTTCTTGGCAACTTCAAATGCCAACATTAATTGTAGGACGGGGATAATGAAAATCTCATTTGGGCATATGAAAGTGAAGTTGAACATTTTTAATCCAACCCCGAATTCAATGGACCAACATGAAGAAGTGTGTGTTGTAGAGGAGTGTGTAAACCATGAATTTGATGAAGTAAAGTCTTTACTTGATGTTGAACATTTCCATGGTTTATCTACCAACTTAAAAGCAAAGAAAATTGCATTGAAGTCAAGTGTTCCAAGGGAATGGAAGCCCAAGAGTTGTTTTGACCAAAGACCATCAATGTCGTTTGAATCAAATCCAATGAGTTCCTTAGGGAGTAATTTGTTGGGTGGGGTTCAAAAATCCATTCACCCCGTTAAGGAGGGGATGTATAACAAGATATTTGATCCGGGCTAAAAGAGCCCAACGTCTTGCTAGAGACGTTAAAGACTAGTAAATGCTTCGTAGGGTTTACAACCCTATTCCTCCCTCATTTCTATTTTACCTTTCATTTCTTGCGTCGTCTAGATATGTTTTGGGGTTTATACACATTGATAGGAACTATGATTGAGTATACATACACTTCCATTATGAAATTAGGCATTTTGTTCCTGTTCGATCGATCTCAAAAAAAGGTTCGATCGATCGAACATCCCTTCCTACATCCAATCATTTAAAGGCCTCTCTGTGCATCGTTCGAACTTTTCTGTAGGTTTTCACCTGTTCGATTGATCGAAGATTCTTCTAGATCAATCTTGGATTGATCAATCTGTACCCCCTTTATTGACTTTTATTTTACTACTCTTTTGAATTTTGAACTTTAATTTAATAAAAATCCAAAAATATTTTGATTTTTTAGTTTATTTCATTTTATTCTCAAAAATTTCAAAAATATTTTTAATGTTAGGAAAATTTTCAAAACTCTAAAAATATTTTCATTTTATCTTATTTTTATTTTATGTTTTATGTTTTATTTTTGTTTTTATTTTTATTTTTATCTTAAAAATATTTTCAAAAATTCCAAAAGATTTTTATTAATTTTATTATCCAAAAATCTAAAAAAATATTTTCTTTTTAATTCCATTTTATTTTAAATTTTCTAAAAATCCATAAAATATTTTCAGTTTTTAAAAAGAATTTTCAAAAATACTTTGTCATTTGAAGCATAGATGGATTTGTGTTCCTTCAAGATTGATTTATGTTCAATCGATCTGAGATTTTTCCAGATCGATCCAACTTGTCGGGACCAATTTTTTAAATAAAACCCTAGGGTTATTTTGATCGATTTGTACAATCGATCTCAGACCCTCAACTCTTTCGTCGCTGCAAACCCCATTTTGCCAACCTCCGGCGTGTCTCCGGCGAGCTTCCCGAGCCTCGAATCTCTTTCTCTCATCTCAGATCTCATCTCTCTCTCCTTCGATTCACTTCTCTCCTTGGATTTGGTAAGTTTAGGATTTGATTTTTCATTTTTGAGTTTCAATCCTTATGTACTTGATGTTTCCATCTTAGATCTGAGATGCCATACTTGATTTCTTTCCATATCTGAAGCTTTAAGCATGTGTATATATGTGTATCTATATATGTATAGATTTTTGTATATATTTCATTTCCAAATTGATTTTGGGGGTCACGTGCCCAAACAAGTGACCATTTGTGTGTTGTTGAGGAATTGTGGGACCCACGAGCTTGCTTGAGTGCCCCCGTGCCATCCACGTCACAGATCTGTGACTGTTTGCATTTTTTGCAGAGTTTGATCGATCTCTGTTTTTCTCAGATCGATCTGATAAAGATTGATCTCACTCAATTCCAGATCGATGTGTGGAGGACCATATTGCTTGCTTGATGTTGAGATTTTGGGAGATTGCTTGGAAAGGGTTGAAAAATTGCATACTTGAGGTAGTTTTCTCCCAATGCTTGTTTGCAATATTGGTGCCTCTTTAGTAAGAATGAGCTTAATATTTGTGGGTATCATTTCTGGAAACCTTCACGAGACTTCACTCGTCCACTAGGCGTATCCTAGGGGTTTAAAAGGCTTGTTGAATATGCTAAATGCAATCGTGTTCCCTATGAAAGTGGCGTTATCCATTTATTGCTTTCTAGATCATAGTTGTATAGTTGTTCATTCCATTCCACTTATTGTTTTTTTTTTTTTTTAACAATTTTTTTTATCTATCTTTTTTTAGATAAAGTACCATGGGAATTCCATAATAATTGACCAATTCTTATTGAGGTCCTTATAATTGTAGGTTTTGGTTGGCCATCCAGATTATGAAGTTACAGGAGGTAGTGTCGTGTTTAAAGGCAAGAACTTGCTTGACATGGATCCAAAGGAAAGGGGTATTACTGGGATTTTTATGAGCTTCGAGTCCCCAGTTGAGATCCCAGGTGTCAGCAATATTAACAAGCGCCCCACGTGTCTTCTCCAGCGAAAATCCGATTCCGGCGAATTTGCCGGTAAGAATCTGGTCATATCTCCGACAAGCCGAGCCATCCAGTGTACTAATCGGTGAGGGGCAAAATGGGAGTCAAAAGGGTAAAATAGGGTTTTCATATTTATTTTTTGTCAAAAAGTGGTCAGAGGTGCTTATTTTCACATTTTCAAAAAGTAGGGATTAGTTTTGCACAAACCCTATATATCAGGGATTTTTTTTTTCACTTAATCGTTATATAAATCTTGTGCTGTGATTGGAAAATTATGTTTTCCACCAATTGTTTACATATGTAGTGTACAGTTGAAGTATGTCAGATGTATTTGTTATGGCAACACATGCCACATGTTAGAAAATAAATGCATGAATGGTAATGCATTATAGTAGTGCAGAAGTAAATTTTATATGGATATGTTAGGTAATATATGTGATGTTGTATTTATGAAAGTGTTGGACCAAGAGGAGGGTGAATTGGTTTATTTAACTTTTTACTTGTTAACAATAAAGCCAATAATCCACATATAAAACATATAACACAAGGTATACAAGGAAACCCTTTCAAATAGGGAAAAACCTTGGTTCTTGGCCAACCTCAGCCAATATGCAATCCATTACTAGCTGTATGTATCTTGTTACACACTCAACTGTCGCACTTTCTGAACACACCCAAGTACAAGAATAGACATTAGTTTTCATAACCAATACACATACTAGTTCACCAAGTGCACACTACACTCCCCCTGTCCTAAGCACCCTTGCTTGGACCAAAAGCTCTCACTAACTTAATCAACAATGGGGTGAGGTATCAAAGCCTCACTACCATTTACAATAAGGCGTCAACACACTACATATCACATTACCACAAGATTAGATTGAATATACAGCTTTAAGCACTCAATAAGGTGAAACCCTAACTTCACTATTCTGCACAAGAAGGATACCATTGTCAAACTACAATACAGCTTCAAAAGTCTACTCAAACTAGGTTTCCACAGCCTTTTCTGTAACATCACTAACTTGCTTGAATGGAGTACACAACTAGAGAAGCAAGGTAGATCAATAATAACTTCCAAAGGCAAAAACTCTAAAATCAAGGGTAATGAGGTAACTTCACAATGCAGCCCCAAGAATGGTCTGTAATTGACTTCCACAGCTCTTTATAGTCAGAGTACACTTGTAAAGATGTCTTCCTCTATAATCATAGCAAGGTAACATAGATTTAAAGCTTAAATGAACAAAACCCTAAAATCAAGGGTATAAAGGTAACTACACAATGCAGCTTCATTTTAGCCCTATAAATGCCTCCCAAGCACTTGTATCAACCAAGTAAACTTATTTGAATGATAGGCACACTTCATATAGCAAGTTATCACATTTTCATTTCACTACAACCTTAATACACCAAACCCTAGCTTTTAAGCTCTTCAAGGTTAATTATGTCAAAACACTTGTACTTTAGCTCAAATTTGTACAAGTGAGCACCTCCTGCAGATGTAAAAACCACAAACAAACTTGTTTGAGCCTTATTCAAACCACAAAAACCTACAACAATTTTTGAACCTAATTAGTGCTAAATATAAAAGCATTAGTCTTAGTGACACACACAATGTTAACTGCATATAGTAGACCCCAACATAACATACAAAGAGAAAAGATCTCCCCTTCTTATTTTAGTACATTTATCCCCCTTTTTGACATTGAAGGACAAAAGGTGAGCAGGACCAACAATGAAAGGTTCAGTATGGAGATAGAATAACCCTGAGAAGATCTCTAAGGGCTTTAAGAGGTTTGGTCATGATATCTGCAAGCGGATCCTCAGTAGGCAAGTATGTGATTTCAATAAGACCTTTTTGAACTTTATCTCTGAGAAAGTGATACATGATGTCAATGTGTTTGTTTTTCCAGTGAAAGTTGGATTCTTACTAATAACAATGGCACTTTGGTTATCACAGAAGAACTTAGGAAGACTTGAGAATTAAAGACCAAGGTTTGCTAATGTTGTATGCATCCAGAGAAGTTGTGATCCAGCATAAGAGGCAGCTATATATTTAGCTTCTGAGGGAGATAATGACACTGTGTCTTGCTTTTTGCTCAACCAAGAGACTACATTTGAGTCAAGGAGATACAAACAACCAGATGTGCTCTTTCTGTCAGGTAAAGATCCACCCCAATTAGCATCTGAGTAGGTTAAGATGGACAATATGGGTGAAAATAAGTAATGAAGGCCATAAGATAGAGTCCCCTTGACATATCTAAGGATCCTCCTGACAACTTGGAGATGAGAAACCCTTGGATTACTTTGAAACCTGGCCACTAATCCAACAGAATACATGATGTCAGGTCTTAAAGTAGTTAGGTATTACAGACTTCTAATCATTGACCTAAAAGAGTTGAAGGAATAACTTCTGTGGTACACTCAAGAGTCAGCTTAGTATTAAGGCACAATGGTGTTGATAGACAATCATGTTGAACTTGTTGAGCAGTTCAGTAGCATACTTTTGTTGAGAGATGAAGATTTCTTTGACTGTTTGTTTGATTTAAAGGCCTAAGAAGTATCTCAAAGTCCCTAGTAGTGACCTTTCAAACCTTGTCTTCATTAAATTTGCAAATTCAGAGGTTAATGAAGTGTTTGAACCACAAAACATATTATCATCTATATAGATTTAAAGAATTAGGAATCGATGATAATGTAGCTTGACATAAAGTGTGCTATCCACTTTGCCCCAGTGAAAACCTTGCACAACTAAAAAGTGATGCAGTTTTTCATACCAAGCTCTAGGGGCTTGTTTAAGCCCATATGCCTTATTTAGTTTGAACACATGGGAGGCATCTTGTGAATCTTCAAATCCTTCATGTTGTTTTAGATAAAATTCTTCATTCAACTCTCCATTAAAAAATGCAAACTTTACATCCTTTTAGTAGACCTTGACTTGTTTGTGACTAGCAAAGGATAAGATCATTCTTGGACTTCATTCTAGCAACTGGAGTAAAGGTTTCATCATAGTCTTTGCCTGCTTGTTGAGTATACTGATGAGCGATGAATATATGCATATTCAAGCCCCTAAGTACGTATATGTTAGGACCTAATGATGAGCGTTGAAAAGTGCGCATTTAAACCCCTTAAGCTTGAGTATTCTAGGACCTTTATCTATCTTATTTCCCTATTTTATTCTAATTTCGTGTTATTGCCCTTTTTAGGTGCTTATCCCAAAAATAAGTCAATTCAGCCAAATAAGAGCATTAAAGAAGTTAACTTAAGCTGAATGGAAGAAAGGAGTAAAGTGGAAGTTAAATGAAGTAAAGTATGGAAATTCAACATGTTCGATCGATCTCAGCATTTCTTCGATCGATCAAAAGTTCATCGATCTAAATAATTCAAGATAGATCCAAGCCCTTGTCCTTATCCAAAAGAATCCAACAAGTTCGATCGATCCAACATTTCCCAGATTGATCGAAATGATTCGATCTTATCCATACCTACCACCCACCTACCACTTTTTTCATCTTCCCAAGAATATCCCAAAATATCCCAAAGATTTGTCTTTATTCATAAAGGCACCGCCAAGGATGATCGATCTCTGCAGCATTCGATGGATCTCAGCCAAGTTTGATTGATCTCACCACAGTTCAATCGATCGAACTTCCTCAAGTCCGAAAAAGACAAATTTCAGCTCATTAAAAGTTGGCTCATGGTGTAATCATTAGAGGGACCTTAATGCACAAATCCAGACCATTGATGTGACATTTGACCTACCTATATAAGGATAGAGAGCCACTTTTAGAGCATAATTCATGTTGGTTAAATATTATTCATTTTTCTTCTCATATCTTGGACAGGAGGCTAGAGATTAGAGAGTTTTACACATTTTGGGAGTTCTTCCATTCTTCTAGGGTTTCTATCAAGAAGGAGGTCATTCCTACCATGGAGATAGCCCTTGAGGGTTGGATGACTACTTCAATGAGTGGCTGGACATCTACTTGGGGCTAGAGTAGTCCCTAAGTTTGCTTCCTAGACTTAGTTCTTTGTATATTTTTGGGGATTCATTTGTAACAATTGTTTTGATCTTGGATTTATATATATATCTTGTGGTTTCTACCTAATGTGTATGGATTAATGCTTTTAATTGATTATTTACTTCTAACCATATATCTATGTATGCTAGAATGGATGATTCATATGATTTTCTCTAGATTTAGTGGAGTTTATGCATGTCTATGTGTATGGATGAAGTTAATCTAGAGATGGTCAAAACATAAAGCTTAATTGAACACTCTTGCAATTTATTTGATGCTTCACACTTGTTTCTTGATGGATTGTACCACACCTTTAGCTTACTTATTTTAATTTCATGTCTTTAGTGTAGATGTAGTGTAGTTGCTTTAAATTCATAGATAGGTGGACAATCTACTCTTGTTCCTTGGTGTTCCATACTTATGAATGCATTAGGTGTATGTTTCTAGATAGTTGTGTGTGCATAAATTGTGGTTTGATTGAATGGATTTTGGTCTCATTTGATAGATTGTGCTTTCCATTTGATTTGGCTTGACAATCTATCCTTATTTGCCTTCCATGCCTAGTTTCAATTAATGTCACACACACACACAAGTTACAAGTTAATTTCCCCATTAATATACAATTGCTAGTGTCTAGTATAGTCAAGCTTAGTGGGAGCTCTAGTACCCCAAGTCCTCCCCTCTATATCTTTCTCTACTTTATTAATCATTGAATCTTGTTTACTTTAATTTCATTTGCATAATAGCTTAATCAATCAATCCAACCAATCTTTGATCACTCGACCTACTAACCCTATATATTGTTTCCATTGCAAAGGCACCCACAATCCCTTAAACGATCCCTACTCACCCTAGCTATATTTTTAGTTAGAGGTAGTAGTGGCTTTTATAAATTTAAAACTTGGCCACATTGCACACTCATACTCTTAGTTCATCTCTTTGCAAAATTTTGGTGCAATCGACGGCTTAACCACCACCTAAAGTGATACTTCTATCCATAATTAGACTAATTTATGTTTACTGTGTGTTTGTAGGTACTTTCCTAGATAAATAGTTAAAACCAGGACTTTATGATGATATCGAAGCTTACAGAGTCGTTGCTGGTCATTCAGGGCAAGCTGAGAGCTGAATTAGTGAAGTTTGAGGCAATTCAAGCCTTAGATCTCGAGCCCAAGTGTTGAGGCTCGAGCATCACAACAAAGAAGAGAAGAAAAGTCAATAAGGCCCAAATACTAGAGCATCAGTACCTTGATGCTCGAGCCTTACTTCAGGGTGCTCGAGCCTTAACCAAAGGTTAGGTGCCCAGGTCTCGTGCCTTACCTCCAGGATTGAGCACCATCCACAAAGGATCGAGCATTATCCACTGATGCTCGAGCATTGAGCCCCAGATGCTCGAGCATGGTACCTAGTGCTCGAGCCTATGAAACTTGGATCGAGTAATGTTAAAGGAGTTCAACCCCAAAAATATTCTAAGTGTTGAAGAAAAAAACACTTCGGAAAATAGTTGAAGAAAATTGGTTAAGTGTCAATGTGATGATCGAGCACTATCTACTGAAACTTGAGCATCTATCCAAAGAAGCTTGAGCATTGATCTTGATGCTCGACCATGAACCCTAAAGCTCGAGCATCTGTTCCTGAAGCTCGAGCCTTCCATGACAGGTTAGATTAAAAGCTGCGGAATTCCTCTCTTTATTAGCCGTATCTCATCCTAGTTGGGCCAGAAGACCTAAAAGCCCACCAAATATTATTTTCTTCTATAAAAGAAGGCGCAAGCTTTAATAGAAGGGGTCCGAAATTTCAATCGCTTTTTACGGTGTTATTCAGAAGGCTGAAGGTGTGGTGGCTTTTAGGGTTCCTACAACCTTAGAAGTGCAGATCCTGAGAAGAGAAGTGTAATTCGTGACGATGGAGATAAACTCAACATAGATGCTATCCAGTATCGTCATGGGTAGCTAAATCCTTTCTTAGGGCACTGATGTAACCTAACCTAAATACTATGGTTTGATTTTTTTAACTCTAGGATTAATTTTAATATATGTATTTTCTTGATTATATGACTATGAGCACTTGAGACAACTCAAGGGGTTTTCATGATTTAATAGATTATAAACTGTTACTACCTTGTCTTAGATGTAATAGTTTGTTCTCTAGTCTGAACCTACCTTGTTGTACGATATCTGGCAGAGCCCTACCGGATATAAGAATAGAGGTTATATAATGGTACTCTAATGTTTTTTACATAAGAACGTTTTCATAATCTATGCTTAGGAAAGGTGGTTCATTCACAAAGTAGTTAAAGTTGGTAGAGTAGGTAGGCGAATAGTCCACACTAACTGCAGATAGGTTATAGTTAGCTAAATATGTAGAACATCTTTCTTTAAAACCCGAATTGAACAAATGTTGTTAAGTTCCATTCATTTGGAAAAATCTCGTTATTAAATTCCCAGAGTTAGTATAATTAACTGTAGTACATGGTTTTGGTGAAGTCAAAGCCCTAAGATTCCTCTCTCTCTTATCACTCAATTTATTTACTTTGCTTTTATTTGATATTTTACTTTCAATTCTAGTTTGTTAAACTGTGACAATTAACAAACTTTCCAACCAAGTTATCTGTAAACCATGAAATTATTTTAAAGGCTAATACAAATCTCATCTCCCTGTGGGTTCGACATCCTCTCTACGTAGAACTATCCTACATGATATCGTTCGATTGCGAGAGACACATTAATTTTTGGCGCCGTTGCCGGGGAGATTAGTTTTTAATTAGTTATTTTGGTTTACCAGTCTTCAGACTTTCTGATAACTCATCTTACTTTTTTTCTTTTCAGTTACAAGTTAGAACTGAGGGCAAAAATGCTTAAGGGAGAAAAAACTTCGGTTTATTTAACCTTTTTGTGAGTTCTTACTGTTTTCTATTGCTTTGAATATTTTATTTTTGCTACTGTTAGGATTAGTGGAACCAGTACATGTTAACTCTCCATAATCAGGCAACACTTTTAGTGTATGATCCTGAAATAGAGAGAACTCTTAGACAATTAAGAAAGCTTAAAAAACTTCTAAATTCGATATGAAGTTCTTTTGATAATATGGTTGAACAATGTAATGCATTGGGTAATAATGGTAATGGGAATGGAGAACAGGTTCCACCTGTCCCTCCACCACCACAATTGAGGGACTATTTTATTCCTACCACATACATTTCTCCTTCATGCTTTGTTTTTTCGGATCAACCCATTTTGAGATCAAGCTTGCTATGATCCAAATGTTTCCTACCTTCCATGGGTATGCAACAGAGGATCCTTATAAGCACTTAGATGTGTTTTGGAATTGTGTTCAACTACCAAGTTGACCACTCTAACCAACGATTCATTCAGAATGCGTCTTTTTCAGTTCTCTCTCAAGGATAAAGTAAGAACTTGGTTGCAATCCCGTCTAACAAATTCCATATCTACATGGGACATGTTGCAACAAGAGTTCTTGAAGAAGTACTACATTGTGGGTAAAACCACACAAATGAGAAGAGAAATCATGGCATTTTCCCAAATCCAGGGAGAACAGCTCCACGATGCATGGGAGAGATATAATGATCTTCTGCAAAAGTGTCCACACCATGATATTGCTCAATAACACTTAATACAGATCTTCTATGATATTCTTATAGACTCGTATAGAAATATGGTCGATGCTTTCAGTAATGGAGCTTTTCTGCATAAGAGTTCGGCGGATGCTTGGGAACTGTTTGAGGCCTTAAGTGAAAACTTAGTGCAACATGCTTCTTCCTCTAGGTCTAGGTCTTCACTTGGAATGCATAAGGTTGAAAAAATTTATGAGGTAGATAAATCTAGTGAGTTAGCCGCTCAAATAGAAGCCTTGAACCGTAGGTTCGATCAAATTTTATCCTCTGGCTTTGCTTCTGTTGCTAATTCACAAACTGCCTTACCCAAGGAAGTTTGTTCAATCTGTGTTAATCCAAACCATTTTACTGACGCTTGCCCTATGTTGGGACAATCATCTAAGATCCCACAGGAGCAAGTGAATGCTGCATTTTCTAGGCCAGCTTATAATCCATATTTTTTTGCATACAATCCTCGCTGAAGAGATCATTCCAATCTGTCACGGCGTAATCCAAATTAAGGAAACACTGCTCCCTAATCTCAGGGGCAGAATTAAAATTCATCCAATCTTATGCCACAAAATAATTCTTTTAATCAATTTAGTATTTATCGTCCACCTCAGTTTAGAAATCAACCCACTCAAGCTCCTAATCTTCCACTTCTTCCTAGAAATTCTGCGTTTAAGGAACAAGTACTCAATACTCTTGCTGATCTGAAAGCCAATACCCAACTTCTTAATTCTCATTCTCAAGCCATAGCAAAGCTAGAGGCACAAGTTGGGCAAATAGCGAGTATTCTATTTCGAAGAGAGGATGAAAAACTGCCTAGTCAGCCAATAGCCAACCCGAAAGGGCAGACTTACATAATTGATGAAACCAATTCCCCAAGTATTCATCATGAGCAAGTTCAGGCTATCACTACATTAAGGAGTGGTTGATCGGTTGATCAACTAAACATCAACCTTCGCAATAGCACGAATCATTGTAAAATAGGGCTATTGGTCGGGTAAGTCGAACCACTGGGACTGCGCTAGTCTTACGGCAACCTTAGTGTCTAGAATCTTTCTAGAATGATGAAGGGTTTATAAGGGTTTTGTTGTTTGTCACTTAAGCTAAGAATATTGAAATTGCATAAATTAGAAACTTGCAAGAATTAAAAAGAAATGAAATACAAGTAGAGAAAAACTAGGGAAATGAATCCGCTCCAACCCTATACAAATTCTAGATTGAGATTAAATTGGGAAAATCAACATAAATGATGGTCATGACACATAACAACCCTTGGTTGCTATACTATCCTCAAGAGGTTCATTAAATCAAAAACAAGAATAATCCATCAAAGATTCACATGCTTGAACTACCTAAACTAGGGTGTAGTCTTCAACATGCTCCCTAAGCCAAAGATTATCAAGCCCTTAATTAAATGATGAGAGCACACAAAGTTAAGAATCAAGTATAAACCATCAAAGGGCATCCTAAGCAATGATTTATCAAAGTTCTCAAACTCCATGCCATTAAAACCATTCTATGATCTAACTTCCATTGTCACTATGGAAATGCAAGCAATATGATTAGGAAGAGAAACCATCTAAGACAAGATGAATAGCTCAAAATAATCATGTATAGACATTAGAATTCATTACAACACATATGATGCTCTAGATCATAAAATCACCAACAATAATACATTGAAATTCCAAAAGTAAAATCTACACTAGAACATGCTTACAAGGGAGGGGCTTCATCACCTCCCTAGAGAAGATTTAGTTACCCATAGGAGCAATGGAAGAAGGAAGAAGCTTGAAGACCTTCTCCATTTTCGTGCTCCCTTCTTCAAGCTTGAAGAACTCCATCTCCTTGCTTTCCTCTCTCTCTTCTAATCTTGTAGAATATAGCATAATGATATTTGTGGCCTTCCTTGCCTTATCTACCACCAAAAGGTCACCAACCAACATCTCCAACCACTTCATTAAAGAGGAAAGCAAAGTGAAGAAACCAAGGTGCAAGTGGGCTGAAATGAGCCATTTCCGAAGGGCATTCTGCCCAAAATTCGAGCACTCTAAGCAAGGCCTCGAGCACTCGAATTTAGTGTAAAAATGCCCATGCTTCACTTGCTCCGCCCAGACCTACTTTGGTTAAACAGCCATAACTTTACACTACGAACTCCGAATGATGAACTGTTTGAAGATTTAGAAAGCTAATTCAGAGCTCTAAATATTTCATGTTTTGGTGGAGATCCAATTCTCAAGGATGGTTGGTCGAAAATGAAGATCAAGGCAGAATTTCATTGCTGCCAGGCAGTTCTGCGCGCCTCTGGTAACAAGGCCATAACTCTCTGCTCCGAGCTCCGAATGACAAACCATTTGAAGATTTGGAAAGCTGATTCAGAGCTCTAAATCTTTCATGTTATGAGGGAAGTCCAGTTCTCGAGTTTGGAAGGTCAAAATGGCAAGCAAAGTCCAGGTTCTACTGCTGCCAGAATTCAGCATTGGCACCTTTTGTTGCTCAAGATTCCACAAGGCCTTATTCTTGTTCCATTTTGGCCAATGAACCTGAAAATGCATAAAAACATAGAAATGAAGATAATCTACATAAATTAACATACAACGGACTTTACTAATGCAATTTAGGGCGCTTGAATATATAATATTCGACGCTTATCAGTGGTCGAGTGGTTGATAACCAAGTTAAAAAAGGACAAAAGAAAAAAGAAAGGCTTATGATTCCTATAATTCCTATCATTCATAATCCACATCCCAAGGATGTTTCCTCAAGTGCTATTCCACAATCCATAAATGAAGTTGAAGGTGGAGTCACTTTTTCATCTACTCCTAACCCTAAGACGGCTTATGAGCCAAAAGCACCTTATCTTGAACGTCTCAAGGAACCTTCACACTTTGGTAAATAAGGGAGAAAATTCAAGATATGATGAAGGTCTTTAAACAGGTCAAAATCAATCTTCCTCTACTCGATGCTATAAAGCAAATTCCAGCCTATTCCAAATTTTTAAAGGACTTGTGCACTCTTAAGAAAAAATCCAAAAGCCAAGTTCCTAAGAAAGTTTGTCTCACTGAGCATGCCAGTGCTATTCTGAAGTACAACACTCCTCTAAAGGTTAAAGATCTTGGAGCTCCTATAATTTCTTGTACCATTGGAAACAATGTGATAGAGCGAACACTCCTCGGCCTTGCAGCAAGTGTTAATCTTATTCCTTACTCGGTGTATGAGAAGTTAGGTTTGGGAGAGTTAAAAACTATGTTGGTTGTTCTACAGCTTGCTGACTATTCTGTCAAATAACCATGAGGTATTATTAAAGATGTACTCATAAAAGTGGACAAGTTTTTTTTTTCGGTCAATTTTCTAGTTCTTCATACAGAACCAGTCCACGATTCCAAAAAGTATATTCCAGTCATTCTTGGGCGACCTTTTCAAGCCATAACAAATGCTTGCATTAACTCTAGGACTTGAGCCATGCATTTATCTTTTAGAAATTTAAAAGTTAAACTAAACATCTTCAGTGCTATTCATCATTCCCACGATGATAGTGAATGCTTCTTCCTTGATGTTATTGATGAGTTGTTGAAGAATCACTCCCAACTATTTTATCCAAGGATCCTTTAGGAGCTTGTCTGAATCACTTCAACTATGAAGATTTCGATATCGATGCTTCAATAGCTGAAGTGAATTCTTTGCTAGACTCCACTCCTATCACAAGTTTTCCTCCATGGAAACTAGGTGAGAGCCGCTTCAACCACTTTCTAGTACTCCGCCTATTCCTTCTTTAGAGTCTCCAGCTAAGCTTGAGCTTAAGCCATTACTGGAAAATCTCAAGTATGCTTTCTTGGGTTTAAATAACACCTTCTTGGTGATCATTGCTTCCAATCTTACAGGTTTCTAAGAAAGTAGTCTCTTAAAAGTTCTTGAGCAAAATAAAGAGGCTATTGGGTGGAGTGTGGCTGATTTGAAAGGAAATAGTCCCACAATTTGCATACATTAGATTCATTTGGAGGAGGATTCTCGAACATCTCGAGAACTCCAACGAAGATTGAATCCTAATATGAAGGAGGTAGTGTTAAGGGAAGTTGTAAAGTTGCTAGATGCGGGAATAATATACCCCATCTCAGATAGCAAGTAGGTGAGTCCTACTCAAGTATTACCCAAAAAGATAGGTATTACAGTAGTTGAGAATTTCGAGGGTGAATTAGTTTCACAGCGCACTACTACTGGATGGCGTGTGTGTATTGATTACCAAAAACTCAATTCCGCTACTAGAAAAGATCATTTTCCACTTCCATTCATTGATCAGATTCTAGAGCGATTGGCTGGCCAGAGCTATTATTACTTTTTAGATGGTTATTCTGACTATAATCAGGTTGCTATTGATCCTAAGGATCAAGAAAAAACTACTTTTACTTGTCTATTCGGTACGTTTGCATATAGATGGATGCCTTTCAGATTATGTAATGTGCCAGCAACATTCTGGAGGTGTATGATGTCTATCTTTTCGGACATGGTTGAAAAGTTTCTTGAAGTCTTTAAGGATGACTTCTCTGTTTTCAAGTCTACATTCGAAAACTATCTTCAAAATCTTTCCCTAGTGCTTCAGCGTTGTAGGGAAATGAATTTTATTCTTAGCTGGGAGAAGAGCCATTTTATGGTTCAAGAGGGCATTGTTTTAGGACATATCATTTTAAAGAGAGGTATTGAAGTTGATAGAGCTAAAGTAGATTTGATCTCTAAGTTGCCTCCTCCTACCTCCGTAAGGGGAGTGCAATCATTTCTTAGGCACATCGGGTTCTATTGAAGCTTCATTAAAGATTTCAGTAAGATTTCCCGTCCTTTGTGTAATCAACTTGCAAAGCACACTTCTTTTGTCTTTGATGGGTCATGCCTTGAAGCTTTCCAAAAGCTTCGCTCTCTTCTTTCTTCAGCTCCTATCATGAATCCTTCGGATTGGGCTCTTCCATTTGAGATTATGTGTGATGTATCTGATTACGAGTGGATAAACTTCCTCATGTTATCTACTATACGAGTAAAACTCTTTCAGATGCGCAATTGAATTATACCACTATTGAAAAAGAGTTGCTTGCAGTTGTCTTTGCTTTGGACAAATTTAGATCATATCTATTAGGTTCCAAAGTCATAGTCTATTCTGATCATTCTATTTTAAAACATCTTCTGTCTAAAAAGGAAACCAAACCCCGTTAGATTCGATGGATCCTCTTGCTTCAAGAGTTTGATTACGAAATCCGGGATAGGAAAGGGTCACAGAATGTTGTAGCTGACCATCTTTCAAGATTTCTGATTGAGGATACCTTAACTTCACTTCCAGGCTGTGATTCCTTCCCGGATGAATAACTATTTGAGGTTTCACATAAGGATTTGCCTTGGTTTGCTGATATTGTGAATTACGTCACAATAGGCAAAATTCCTTTATCTTGGTCAAAGCAGGAAAAAGATCGATTCTTCTCCCAAATTAGGATGTACTATTGGGAAGATCCTCAGCTATTCAAATACTGTGCTGATCAAATCATTCGTAGATGCGTTCCTGAGAGTGAGATTTATAGTATTCTAACCTTTTGTCACAGTTTGGCATGTAGAGGTCATTTCAGTGCAAAGAAAACTGCAGCTAAAATTCTTCAATGTGGTTTATTTTGGCCTTCACTCTTTCGGGATGCATATGTATTCTGTATGTCATGCCTTAGATGTCAGCATCTAGGATTACTTTCTAGAAGAAATATGATGCCCTTAACTCCAATCTTAGTTATTGAGGTTTTTAATGTTTAGGGCATTGATTTCATGGGTCCTTTTGTTCTTTCCAATAAAAATGAGTACATTCTTGTGGCTGTTGACTATGTGTTTAAATGGGTTGAAACAGTAGCTACTAAAACCGATGATCACGCAGTCATAGTTGAGTTCATTCAAACGAACATTTTTAGTCAGTTTGGTATTGCACGAGCTATAATTAGTGATGGGGGTGCTCATTTCTGTAATCGGTATTTTCGTACCTTGATGCAAAAGTACTCCATCACTCATAAAGTTGCTTCTGCCTATCATCCCCAAATAAGTGGCCAAGTAGAAATCTCCAATCGTGAAATTAAGAGAATTCTTGAGAAAACGGTTAAGCCAGATCGTAAAGATTGGTCTTATAGACTGAATGATGCTTTGTGGGCTTACTGTACTGCATATAAGACTCCGATTGGTATGTTACCTTACCATCTTGTCTATGGTAAAGGGTGCCATCTTCTTATAGAGTTAGAACATAGAGCTTTCTGGGCCATTAAAAAGCTAAACTTTGATATGACATCTGCTGGTTCTAACAGGAAGCTTCAATTGACTAAGCTTGAGGAATTACGTAATGATGCTTATGAGAGTGCTAAGGTTTACAAAGCAAAGACTAAGGCATTTCATGACAAGCATATCTTGCGTAAGACTTTTGAGCCTGGGAAGAAGGTTTGGTTGTTTAATACACGACTAAAACTTTTTCCTGGAAAGTTAAAGTCACGTTGGGAAGGTCCATACATGGTTATTTCTGTTACACCTTACGGTGCGATAGAAATACAAGATTACAAAACTAGACAACTGTCCAAGGTTAATGGATAGAGACTTAAATCTACATAGAGGGTAGTGTGCAGATTGGCACAATTGAGGCAGTGGAACTTCATGATCCTAATTACTTGGACTAGAGAGGTCAAGTTTTTGTTGAGCTATTGATGTTAAACTTAGCATGCTGTCGGGCTATTGACGTTAAACTTAGCATTTATATGTTGTACCATAGAGTATTTTGATTTGTATTTCTGTAATTTTAGTATTTTCTTTTCTAGATTTTAGGTTTGTTTTAGTCTTTATTTCGATTTTAGGTTAGTTTAGGTTTGAATAAAATGGAAAAAGAAAATAAAAATTCAAAAAATCCAACAATTCCTAAAATTTATTATAATGCTCGAGCATGTAAGTTGAGGCTTGAGCATTAGCAGCTACAGGCTCGAGCATCAGTACCTAAAGCTTGAGCCTTTCATTATCGTTAGATCTGGGTTTTCAGTGGCCTTGCTCGAGCATCACACTTGTTGCTCGAGCCTTTGTACGATAAAATAAAAGAAACCCTTAAGCCACAGACACAAAGCCTCGTTCCTTTGCTCATTTTTGCTTCCCTTCATTCCAAATCTCTCCAATCTCTTAAAGTTCTTATTTTGCATCATTTCAGGGCTTCAATCGGCATCAAAAAGGTAATTCCCCTTCCTTCTCACTTCGAATTATATACATATATATATATATATATGTATATATTATATATATCTCTCATTATTTTGATCTAATTTCATGCCCAAAAGCCTTAAAAACGTTGTTCTACTCATTTTTATCAAGATGTAATACTTATAATCATCCAAAACTTGCAGAAATCCCGAATCTACTTTGGATTTGAAGAACACGGGTGAGGGTGATTTAAGGTGTTTTTGGATGAATTTGTTAGACTTTGGGGGTTATAGAGTGCTTAAGGAAGAAGTAGGGGTGTGCTTGGAGTGATTTGGAACTAATTTTGGAAGATTTTGGAGTGATTTTGCTTCGGTTGAAAACCAGGAAGCTCGAGCCTTCAGATTGAGGCTCGAGCATTTGCTTATAGCAGGCTTGAGCATCAGGACCTTAAGCTTGAGCATTAGTTAGTCCAAGGCTAAAGCATCAGTACCTCAGGCTCGAGCATTGGAGCACAGAGTTGGGGGTTTAGCTTGGATATTATTCTTAGATTATAGCGATGCCGAGATGGCTGAGGCAGAGAGTTGTTAGGACGTTGGTAATGGCGTCAGATGATTCATGGCAGTATAGCAAGAACTGTGATGAGACAGATTTTATTATAGAAGATTTTTAGAGGCACCGTGATATATTCTAGGCAGTGGAGGCCCTGCAGGCTCACCAGCTTTCTAGGTTTTTGAGGCATCTAGTGCAGATTTCCTATCCTAGGCTGGTGCGAGCTTTCTACCACTCCTTGTAGTTCCATGCAGGAGACGAGGAGGATAATGAGGAGGACCATTTCACAGCCACTGTCGAGGGCATACAGCTGACAATGAGCTGTGATACTATTGCTGCAGCTATGGGTTGCCATCACAGGTGCCCAGCCGCTCTTCAGGTCAGATTTCCACCAATTCCCCCGGGCACGATCCGGGAGGCGATGGTCCGTGCTTTGGTCTAGGGGCGACATGCCTCCACCTTAGAGACGATCCAGAAGTCACAGCTTCTGAGACGTTTCTAATTTTTGGATACGGCCCTTGTGGCCAATGCTCGCACTATCGGACACAAGATAGTGCAATGTGCTGAGATGGTGGATGTGACCTATGCATTCCATGCCGGTTACTGGCTGTCTATTCCCCAGTTAGTTTTGGTACATCTCCACTGGATTTATGAAGAGATGGGAGAGGCCCGACTGTAACTACCCTGGATTTTTTCAACCCAATGTGTCCTGTGATGACCCGAACTAGATCCAAGATGCGGAAGCTAGAAACAAGACAACGGTCTCCCAGGGCACAACACACCTCTAAGACCTTAAGATGACCTTCCATGAGGTCACGGAACCCAAAGGAATAAGTGCGGAAGCAAGAGATCGGAAAGATAACAATTAAGCCCCTAGGGGCAGAATAGTCATTTTTGAGAATAAAGATTCGGGTGCCACCGAGCACACCGCTGGAAATACAATGAAAAACTAATAAAGATGGACTCAAGAATCACATGATTCGGAGTCCGGACGAAAGAGAAATGGCAAGACGAAGAAAAACAAGCACTTAAGGCTAAAAGGGTAAAATGGTAATTTCAAACTGAATTGAATACCCCCGTGTACACCATTGGATAGACAATGAAAAATTAACAAATATGGACTCAAGAATCGCATGATTCGGAGTCCGGATGGCAAAGATATCAAGTCCTGAAGTGGAAGGAAGGGAAACCCTATCCCGGTTCGAACCAAAAACTGGCACTACCTTACTAAAACTTGAATATCTTGAGCTACAAATAGAATATGAAGCTCTAATTGGTACCATTGGAAAGATTATGGCCCTCTGAAGAAAGATGTCTGAAGCAGGAACTGTTCCCGCGGGGGCCTGCCAAAAACCTATGGGGGCCCACCAAATGAGGCAGATTCTCATGGGCACCCACCAAAATCTTACAGGGGCCCACCAAATGCGGCAGTGGCATGTGCTGGAACCTCAAAAAATATAGGAACAGTGATTTTAGCAGAAAAATGAGTTTGTAATGCGGTTTTCGAGGTCAAGATGACATTTTTTGGAAAAATACGAAGAAGAAACTCTCCCTAAAATCTCATTTCCTATGTGAAGGAGTTAAGAACAGAATTTATTTCCCAAAGGAAATCCCTAAAATGCCCTTAAGTTAGAATTTTCACAAAAAGGTGAAATGAGTCCATAGGAGGCTCAAAATACAAACGAAAGGGTTTTTCACGGAAACGATCATGCACACAAACGTAAATGATGATTATAAGTGCGCGGGAATGGTCCGTGGCTTAAAAATACCACCGATGCAAAATCCGACCCCCCCAACGGCCAAAAAGGCAAAAATGAACTTGAAATGGGAAAAATGAAAACCAAAATTAAGAAATGGTTTCAAATAACCATTTGGCCCTTGGCCACACTTTATACAAGATAAATGAGACTAGGCGCCGGAACACACTTTGCACCATCCGATTTGAAAATGAACCCTTAAAGGCTCAGATTCTACTATTTTAGTCCAAAATGCAATATGTGGAACTAAAATACGAAAATGAAAACTAAGTGGTGTTTGGCCGTTGGCCACACCTCACACATGGTAAATGAATGGCAAATAATGAATTTCACATACAATGCACACACCGGTGCGAAAATGACATATTGAAACCCAAGTTTTCATGCTTTTCTCATTAAAGGTAAAATTCTACATTTTTCAATATACATGGATTACAATGAAGTTTGGCCCTTGGCCACATATCACATATATAGAATGAATACGAAAAAGTGTGCTTAAGCATATAATACAAGTTTGGGATCAAATATACACATTTGACAAAATGGCTACAAATGGCATTTCAAGTCGACCTTTACAAGAATTGAAATTTTCAAGTCTACAAATCATCCAAGCATGATAAGAATCCTGATCAAAACCCCCAGTAACTTCGGGGTGAGTAAACAAGTTTACTCGTAGAGAATGAGCATGCATCGACTCGATTTCTTTAGAGATTTTTAGACTAACATGAAACAATTCAAAAGGATCATGCCACCTAACGTCTATGTCAAAAGTGAGACCTAGGGAGCATACTAAGCTACCCTAGAGTATAAACAACAAGAATCATGATATACATACATGTATGAAACAAGTCAAGGTTGGGATAATCCAAGAACATGACGAGAAGAATGCTTGGAAACAAGTCAACATGAATTGCATTATTAATACAATTTAGCAAGGTTTGGAATAATCCATACAACACGACAAGTGGATACACGAAATCAGGGACAAGGCATACTATCTACGCAACTAAACAAGGACAGAACATTCCATGAAACACGAAAAGAGTTATACATGAATTCAAGAACAAGGCATAATATCTATGCAATGAAACTAAGTTGGATCATTTCATAAAACACGAAAGGATTCTTAAATCTTCAAGAAATGCAACACTTGACATTTAAGGAATGAAATCATGAGTGACGCATAAAATCTATGCAATGAACAAGGATGGGATATTCCATAAAACACAAAAATGAGGATACATGAAATCAAGGATAATGCATAATATCTATGCAATGAAACAGGATTGGAGCATTTCACATACACGACAAGTTTAAATCTTCAAGGAATAGCAACTTGAAATTTAAAGAGTGAAATCAACCAATGTGGAAAACTCGGATATTGCCCGGATTAAAACCGTACTCTTGAGATCACTTAGGGCTACTAACCTATGGGTACCTTTCCCCTAGTGCGCACTATAGTTGTAGAGGGACAATCCCCCGTACTAGAACCAAGTCCTAGCCATGTCAATTCTTGATTGATATCCCAAGTTCCAAAATCAACAAGTTGTGCAAACCAAGATAGTATCAAGATACAAGAAATGCATTAAACCACGTTCCATGCACAACCAAGATTTTGGAAACACACAAGTTTTGCCCTAAGTTATCAACTATAATGGCATGTGAAATGTCAAGAGATCATAATGTGCATCTCTATAGACTAGAACCAAGATATAAAGCACATAAAATCTATTAAAGTAAATATACCACAAGTATAAGATACATGATTCAATTACTTATTAAACAACATATGAGTAATTTAAATCATTCCATGACAATCATACAATTTTATTAACTACCTTAATGAGATCAAGATACAAAGGGTCTAGATACATGATGACAAGCTAAAAGCTCAATGAAATATAAGTTAGAACCATGTGAACTAAATTCCATACAAGGGAAACAAGTAAATGTAAGTCTCAAAACTTATCCGATTATGCTCGAGGTGATACACGTAAAGGAACATGTCAAGGAAATCACGAATACAAGGTTAGAAACTTAATCAAGTGCATAAAACCATTGGATGGATTTTAATTATTTTATTTAATTAAAATCTCTAGATTTTGAAATTTGTCCTAATGATCTCAATTTAATGTATGCTGTTAAACATGTCATAACTTCATTTAAGAACACGATACAAGCACATTTCATGTAAGGTACGGCCATGAGTATTAAACCTTAATACTAGAAAAATAATAAATGAAAGGTTTCAAAACCTAATCAAATATTCTAGATTAAATATATATGAAAGTACATGGCATGCACATCAAGAATATCAAATCGGAAATCCAATGAGATAAATAGTGAACTTGGAGCAAATTAATTAATCAATTTAATTATTTGTCTCTAGAATTTAAATCATCTCCGATTACTCTCAAATTTACCTATGTTGAAGAGCATGTTAGGGCCTAATATAATATGCTAACACATATCAATTTCAAGCTAGTTAAGGCTACATGAATTAATATATTATTCAAAATAAATTTTAAATAAAATCTTCGTTACTTGTCCAAATGATCGAGATTTAATGTATGTCAATGATCATGTCAAGGGGTAATTTAATATCATACTACATGTTTAAACAAAGTTTTGAGCAACCGGGAAAATTAAATCTTACACAAAGAAATAATTAATCAAAGTTTCTAGATTTGATACAATAACATGTAAATGAGTTATAATAGCATGTAATATAACAAGAATATAAACTATAACACCCCCTACCTCGATTTTAGATGAAAATCTCAAAAGCCTACCGAAAAAAAGTGTTTCAAATCCGACGATACCGCGGGGTTTTGTCGGGGACAACATGATGAACAAGAATCCCCAAGAAGCCCCATGAAATTCACAACTTGACCTCAAACCCGAACTTGAATGATAGCCAGAAACGGGTTCTAATAAGGGTGAAAGGTAGAATACGACGAGACTTACGATAAACGTTAAGGCAGAAGACTTTACGCCAAGGAAAAGTGGTTCAAAAGAGGAGAGAGAAGGTGGTAGCCATGGGAGGGAGCTTGGCCAGCCATGGGAGAGAGAGAAGAAAGTTTGAATTTTTATTTCTAGCACCCCCTATTTATAGAATTTCAAAAGTGCCCTGAAAGGATCCTACCGGGTCCGGAAAAGTGGAATTTGCGCAGACGTGCTCAAACGGAAAAAATCCATGAATGAAAAAGATTCAAAATGAGAAAATATGAACAAAGAAAGAAATGACATTGAAAACTGAGTCCCGAGCAGAGAGATATGCCCCGAACAAGTTCGGCGGCAACCGGGGTCAGAAACTCTGAAACTGGAGAAAAATGACCAGAACGGAATTCTAAGAGTACACGACTCGATAAAATGTGAAAATGAATCCCGTACGAGGATCCAGGCTCCAGACGAGGTATTTTTGCAATAACTTTCGTTAATTGCACAATGGCCCTTATAAAATGGGTTAACTGCAAAACTGCCCCAGAATGAAAATATCTTCCAAAAGATATTTTCTTAGATGCCCCTGAAATAAAATATCTTCAAAAGATATTTACGAAAAACACCCAAAGAAAAGAAAAAGATTCTAAAGAATTGTGCATCCATGCCCCTATGGACACCGGGAGCAACCAGAGTACTTTCTTACAAAAGTAAAGATACGTATTTCGAGAAAACCACTGAAGATGAAGACACATGAAGTCAAAAACCAACTCCGAGCATAAAAAGTGAGGTTGTGCCAAAAACTGACAAGCGGGGAAAAAACAGAATAGGGAAAAGGACGAAATAGTGCATAGTGTCCGAAAAGTGAAAATGCGAAAATGACTCGGTCCTCAAAGAAAGTTGTCAATCCACATGAAAGAGTCTCAGAAACCATTTCCGAGCACTTGAGACAACACTGTGTGACAAGAAACAGAACTCGGAAAAGAAAACTAAACGGACAAAATTTATCCGTAAAATTTCAGGAAAAAGGAAAGGGAGGAAAATGACTGGGTCATTACACCAACGCCCTCCTATTCATCATATTTATTTTCTTAGGTTTGTTACACACCTGATGGAGATAGCGGGGGTTCCGATAGCCCCGACTAAGGCTGATGTTATTGTCTTCACCCAGTACCATTTCACGTAGTGGAACAATGTCTTTAGGCATATGCCCAAGGAAATGAAGCTGGAGTGGGGTGTTGACGATGAGATCCAAGAGGATCGACGGTATAGGGACGCCGAGGTGAGGGGTGTGCCTTACAAGTTGCACGTTTTACCTTATCCACCTCCGCCTAATATTCTTTCTACCGACCCTACTGATGTGGTGATGGCAGCGACGGACGATGATGATGAGGAGGCTATGGATAAGGAGGTTTATCTCTCCAATTCTAGGCCTCAGGTTAGGAGGATACCCGCTCTTGCAGCCCAGCCTGAGAGTTCTTCTCAAGCTGAGATTAGAGCTTTACAGGCCAGGGTGGCTGAGCTACAGGATGGTCAGACCATGTTACGTTAGATGTTAACTGCACAGCAGAGCATATTGAAGGAGTTACTTCGCCGTACTCCGTCTGATCCATCTACTTCTTTCGTTCCACCACCACCACCTATAGATTAGTTTTAGGACATTTTTATATTTTTGTTGACTAGGGTAGTCTTTTTGCTGTATTTATTTCCATATGATGTATTTCTGGCCTAAGTCTTTCTTTCAAAAGCATTGTACTGATTTCTGATATTTATACATACTTTTTGGTTATATTATCATTGTGTTGATATTTCTATCTCTGCTTACTCCATATATACTTGTTACTCTGATGTGTGTTGGAGTTTATTGATTTTGTTGGATACAACAGATTAAGTTTGGGGGTGATTTAACTGATAGCAACCTTGGGTGGTTTTGAGGAACCACTATGTTGAAGGAGGAGATGCTGGATATTCTTTTTACCTGTCTTTGCGTTATTATGTTCTATCTTTGTTGGTCTGCTTGTATGGTAATATCTCTCTAATTCTTTTTTGTTCTCCCACATTGAGGACAATGTGCACAATAAGTTTGGGGGTAAGATTGGCTTGAAGGAAAATTAAATTTTTAATTGGAAAATTTTTAATTTTTAATATGCTTACACAAGGATGTGATTTGCTATTTGATGATATAAGCTTGTGCTTGAGTCTGTTGATAGTTATATACTCTGTTTGCAGTCTAATGTTGGTTAGAGATGGTGTGTATGCTAAAATAAGGTGAACAGGATTCCTTGAAATTTTTTGAAATCGGTTGATGGCTTGTGGTCCACATTGTTAGAATTATTATTGTTTAATGATTTTGATCTCTGAGATGCTACAGTTTGCATAATATTCCCACTTGCACGAAGCCTGTGGGGTAGAAATTGGAAGTCTTGTTGAGTTTTGAGTTAGACTGAGATGATCAGGTAAATTTGATAGTTTTGATGACCGAGGCATAAAAGAAAAAAATAGAGAAATATTGGTATGTATGCAACAAAGAAAAAAAAAATTCACCAATGTGAATGAAAAATGAAACAAAACATGAAAAAAAAAAAAAAAAAAAGAAAGAAAGAAAGAAAGAAAAATAGACAAGGATCAAGTTCAGGTTTGTACTTAGATTACTTAAGTGATTAAGTCTTTAGGGGTGTGTTCTGACACCTAATGCCCTAAGATCATCTGGTTTGGGAGTCATTAGCTAAAAGCTTGTTACATAAGGGGTTTAGGTTGCCTAGATTACTTGAACAATTAAGTCCTTAGGGGTGCTTAAACACTTAATGCCCTAAGACCATCTGGTCTGGGAGTCATTGGCTAAAAGTTAAGGGTAATTTAGAAAGCTTAATAAACCTGAACATTGCACAGTATCCTTGTTAAAAAATGCATACTCGAAGAAAAATAATAAAATGCCTTGGGAGTTGGAATTTAAAAAGTCTGCTTGTGAATTGAGGAATGGTAAGGAATGAAAGCAAGTATGCATAGTAAGCCACACGATGAATTATAGGATCACTTTCAAAAAGCATCTTTAGGAATTAAGATTGTTGAATAAATGATTAAACTGATATGTGGGGACTATGGTTGCTTAATTGAAATTGAAACTTGAAAGTGGTTCTAATTATATGATTGGTATATTTGTTATATTTAACTGATTAATAAATTACAGGGATGATACAATTTGAAAACAGGCTTGAATAAGCATGCTGTGCATTTAAGGCACTAATTTGAGAAGTTTGTGGGTATCTTCACTGGAAACCTCACAAGACTATAACTCGTCCACTAGGGTTAACCTAGGGGTTTAAAGGCTATTGTATAGGCTAAATGCAACCGTGACTCCCATGAAAGCGACTTTTTAGTTCTGTATTGCTAAGGGACTAGCAATATGTAAGTTTGGGGGTATGATGAGCGCTAAATATATGCATATTCAAGCCCCTAAGTACGTATATGTTAGGACCTAAAGTGATACTTCTATCCATAATTAGACTAATTTATGTTTACTGTGTGTTTGTAGGTACTTTCCCAAATAAATGGTTAAAACCAGGACTTTATGATGATATCGAAGCTTATAGAGTCGTTGTCGGTCATTCAGAGCAAGCCGAAAGCTGAATTGGTGAAGTTTGAGGCAATTCAAGCTTTAGATCTCGAGCCCAAATGTTGAGGCTCGAGCATCACAACAAAGAAGAGAAGAAAAGTCAATAAGGCCCAAATGCTCGAGCATCAGTACCTTGATACTCGAGCCTTACTTCAGGATGCTTGAGCCTTAACCAAGGGTGCTCGAGTCTTGACCCTGAAGCTCGAGCAAGAGGCGTCGAAAATTAATAAGTTGATTTTAATTGAAGGCTAGGCTCCCAGGTCTTGTGCCTTACCTCCAGGATTGAGCACCATCCATAAAGGATCGAGCATCATCCACTGATGCTCGAGCATTGAGCCCCAGATGCTCGAGCATGGTACCTAGTGCTCGAGCCCATGAAGCTTGGATCGAGCAATGTTAAAGGAGTTCAACCCCAAAAATATTCTAAGTGTTGAAGAAAAAGACGCTTCGGAAAATAGTTGAAGAAAATTGGTTAAGTGTCAATGTGATGATCGAGCATTATCTACTGAAGCTCGAGCATCTATCCAAAGAAGCTCGAGCAATGATCCTGATGCTCGAGCATGAACCCTAAAGCTTGAGCATCTGTTCCTGAAGCTCGAGCCTTCCTTGATAGGTCAAATTAAAAGCTGCGGAATTCTTCTCTTTATCAGCCGTATCTTATCCCAGTTGGGCGAGAAGACCTAAAAGCCCACCAAATATTATTTTCTTCTATAAAAGAAGGCGTAAGCCTTGATAGAAGGGGTCTGAAATTTCAATCACTTTTTACGGTGTTATTCAGAAGGCTAAAGGTGTGGTGGCTTTTAGGGTTCCTATAAACTTAGAAGTGAAGATCCTGAGAAGAAAAGTGCAGTCCGTGACGATGGAGATGAACTCAACACAGATGCTATCCAGTCTCGTCATGAGTAATTAAATCCTTTCTTAGGGCACTGATGTAACCAAACCTAAATACTATGGTTTGATTGTTTTAACTCTGGGAATAATTTTAATATATGTATTTTCTTGATTATATGATTATGAGCACTTGAGACAACTCAAGTGGTTTTTATGATTTAATAGATTATAAACTGTTACTACCTTGTCTTAGATGTAATAGTCTGTTCTCTATTCTCAACCAATCTTGTTGTACGGTATCTGGCTGAGCCCTACCGGACACAAGAATAGAGGTCATATAATAGTACTTTAATATTTTTTGCATAAGAACGTTTTCATAATCTATGCTTAGGAAATGTGGTTCATTCACAACGTAGTTAAAGTAGGTAGAGTAGGTAGGCGAATAGTCCACGCTAACTGCAGATATGTTATAGTTAGCTAAATTTGTAGAACATCTTTCTTTAAAACCCGAATTGAACGAATGTTATTGAGTTCAATTCATTTGGAAAAATCTCATTATTAAATTCCCAGAGTTAGTATAATTAACTGTAGTATATGGTTGTGGTGAAGTCAAAGCCCTAAGATTCCTCTCTCTCTGATCACTCAATTTATTTACTTTGCTTTTATTTGATATTTTACTTTTGATTCTAGTTTGTTAAACTGTGACAATCAAAAAACTTTCCAACCAAGTTATCTGTAAACCATGAAATTAATTTAAAGGCTAATACAAATCTTATCTCTCTGTGGGTTCGACATCCTCTCTACGTAGAACTATCCTATATGATATCGTTTGATTGTGAGAGACACGTTATATACCTTTGCACACCAACCTTACTTTGTTTCTGATAACAAATCCCTTTTCATGTAGTTTATTCCTAAAAATCCACTTGGACCCTATAACATTTTTGTCTACAGGTCTTGGAACAAATGTCCAAGTATCATTTTTTTGAATTTGATCCAGTTCATTATGCATAGCCACCACCCAATCTTTATTATTCTTTGCTTTAAAGTATGATTTGGGTTCAATAAAAGATAACATTGCAAAGTGACTGTACTATTCATCATCTTTAGCTTCCAAATCACTCAGTTTCTTCTTGGCGCTTGTTTAAACTCTAGCTTGAGATGAACCAATGATATTTTCAGCCTGAACATGCTTCTGCAATCCTGGATAAGTAATTTCCCTTTGAATTTCAGGCACTAAAGTAGAGGAGCTGGTTTCATTTGATCATGGTGTAGTACAACATTCTTTATTGATATTTGACTAAGGATTTTCATTAAACTTCACATGAATTGACTCAACAACCTTTGAAGATCTAAGGTTATAGCATTTGTTATAATACCCCTAATTTTAAAAGGACGGTTCTGGAATTTAATTATTGTATTTAATTACGTTTTTATTAAGTTAATTGTTTTAATTGCCTGTTTATTTGTTTTTATCTATTTAATTGCTCATTTTATTGTATTAATTGTTTTATGTGTTTAGTTGTGAATTTTTTGGTTTAATTCTTTCATTGGATTTAATTAATTATTTGAATTTTGTGACGTGTTTAAGTGTTGTAAATTATTTATTCTATTTAATTCTTTAATTGTTTATTTATTGGGTTTTAATTATTTGATGAAATTGTTTTCTTTAAATAGAATTAATTATTAAATGATTTAATTAAGTAAATGAGTTTTTACGTTAGTAGGATTAATTAGGGTTTTGTTTTAGCGTCATTGTTGTAGCCGACGTAGTATAGGATTGTTATATTGTCGGTTGTATAATTCTCTTTCAAATAGAATTAGGGTTTAGGTTTTTACTTAAGCCTATAAATATATTATTAGACGACTACTTAGGGTTTAGAGATCAAAAACCCTAGTCACGACATAAAGAAAATAGAGAGAAGTTGAGAGGAGTCTGGAAGAAATTTGGGAAGCAACAAAGGGAAGAAACAGAGAATTGGCCGGACTTTGTTGAACGACGTCGGTGTAAGGCAAGTTTTATTACTAACTCTATCCCTTTAGCCTGTGTTCTTTGCATTTCAGTTCCAGGAAGAAATAAAGCTAAATTAGTTTGGTTGTAATTATTTGTTTCAAACAGTATGGGTTCTTGTAAGTATTTTCCGTTTGTGTTGAAACCGTTTGTGCTTGTTCTTGTTCTAATTGAATTTGATTAACAAGTAATGAACTTAAATAACTTTAGAGCACTTTGGGACTTAGTTTTAATCCATAGGAAAGCTAGTTGGAGGTACAAGTTAGCCGGACACCGCCAGAGTTGGAGAAGAAGGCAAAACAGCAGGTTTTCTTTTATGTGCGGGTTAATCATTTTTAAACTAGTTTGTTTAATTCTTGTTCCCACTGAATGTGAT
Source organism: Cornus florida (assembly GCF_030987335.1). Lineage (NCBI taxonomy): Eukaryota > Viridiplantae > Streptophyta > Magnoliopsida > Cornales > Cornaceae > Cornus > Cornus florida. Next base: position 71,547,237 of record NW_026775578.1, read on the forward strand.
TATTAATCAAGGAAGTTAATTAACTTTTGAACACTCAAGGACTTAATTTTAATCAGTAAGAAATTTGGGTTGGAGGATCAACATAGCCGGACACCACCGGAATTGGAAAAACGACGCACAAGGGAAGGAGCCTGCTCTATTTCAAGTAGAGCAGGCTCAATTAAAAAGTGGAGCAGGCTCGACTTTGTAGTGGAGGCGGATCTACTTGGTAGTGGAGGCGGCTCTACTTGGTAGTGGAGGCGGCTCCTTTGTGGGTTTCCAGTTCTTCCATTTTTCTGAGTTTTGGGCAACCGTTTGGGCTACGAGACTTGGATTTTGGTAATTTCAAATTCTGTTGGAGGCTGTAATGGAGTGTTTAGTGATGTTCTAAAAGCTTATAAAAATTTCAGGGAACAAACTAAAACAAATTAAATAAGTTGAGGTTCATTCTTGAATAATGAGTAAAGTTTAACTAAACTAGATTACAGTTTTCGGATGTAAAAGATGTTAAATTGCTAAGTCGTTATATGGCAATTCTTGAGAATTGAATACATATATTATGGTTCAGAAATTCTATATAAGCATGCAAGGTTACAAATATTTAATTTTGCTTGCTGTGGATAGATTGACAGTTGCATACATTAGATGTGTTGTCAATTATAAGAGGTTGTTAGAGTAGACTTAAATCAGTATGGTTCTATATATATACTCTGCTCTAGCATGTTTTGTGGGGGATAATTGATGCTTGCATGTATGTGATAAATTATCAATTATTGGATCTTGGAAAGTAGTAGTTATAAGCCTGTTAAGTTATAGAATTTTAACATGCTTATTATGGAATCATTGATGCATATACTTGATGTATTATTATCAATTGTGGACTTTCTGGAATAGTTGTATTTTACATATATATATTTTATCAATACTGGATGGATGGTTTGTATGCACCGGTATGGGACGGTGTCATACTAGGGGGATTAGCTCAAAAATGCTAAGTCCTACCTACTCTGGATTAAGGGACGGATTAACTACAAAAGTTAAGTCCAACCTATATTTTGTGTCAGATCAATAAATAATTGAGTGACACTTTGGTTTGGAATGGAATTTAAATATATTTTTATGATGCCACGATATGAGCCTGAGTCTCAGAGTCATTGGTTAGGGAGCATATATGCATTGGGATGCATAGCTAGCTATGATGGTTGGATGTGTACCCTGCTAGGACTAGGTATTCATGCCCACCTTTGGGTGCGTTTTCGCATGGTGCCTACTAGTCAAGTTGAGACGGGCCTGTAGTCCAGTGAGAGTCCTGTAGTGTGATTATATATATATATTTATCTACGGACTATTAGCTATTATTGGATTGGTTAGGATGTACATGCGTATCGGGTCTCTGCTTGGGTAGTAGTAGTATAGAACTTGCATGTGGGCCTGACCCACTCATCATTTTTCTGGTATCGGGCATTTCCAGTCTAGAGCTTGTTCGTGCTGAGCAGAGATGATCTTCCATTCTACCGACGACGTAGGACTTCTTTCCAAATATTAGATTTGGATTTTATTTTCAGTTTTTACTTTCATTCAGTTTGGGATTTTTATTAGGGGTCCACTAGAGATGGATTCCCGAGTTGTTAAATTGATGGAATTTTGGATTATCGGATTCTAAGTATTTAATTATAAAGGATTTTTCTTTTAGTTTCTTCCAGCTTAAACTTTATTTATTAAATTCATTTTGTCATATGTGTTCGATTAAATATTAATTGTTTGATATCCTTCGGATCTGTGCTCAGACTTGATCACCCGTGGCTCTAGAATCGAGGGGTATCACATTTGTAAACCTTGCTTTTGATTGAGTATCCTAAGAAGATTCCTTTATTTGCTTTTTAATCAAACTTACAAAGACTGTCAATATAGTTCAAGATGTAGCACTTGCTGCCAAAAACTTTGAAGTAGTGGACTGTAGCAGGCCTTCCATACCATAGTTCAAAAGGGGTTTTAGTTGAATTAGGTCTTAGAAGGACCCTATTGATAATGTACACAACAGTGCTTATAGCTTCAGCCCAAAAATCCTTTACAAGGCCATTTTCAAGCAACATTATTCTTCCCATTTCTTTAACAGTCCTGTTATTTCTTTCCACAACTCCATTTTGATAAGGAGTGGTAACAACTGAGAATTCTTTCTTGATACCCTTGACATCACAATAGCTTTCAAACTCTCTCATAGTAAATTCAGTACCAAAATCAGACCTGAGTATTTTCACAATGTACCCTCTTTCATTTTCAACAAGGTTTACAAACTTGATGAAGTGTGTAATTGTTTCAGACTTTTCTTTCAAGAAATAAATCCACACTATTCTACTGAAATCGTCAATGAAAAGCATAAAGTATGTGCTTCCACTAATGCTTGTAGTTCTGGTAGTGTGAGACCCTCGAATTTCCGAATGCGGGTTGGCCAGGCCCACGCTCGAATACCCGAACATATAAAAAACAAATTGGTAATAATCCAACACAGAATACAAATATTATAACTAAGAATAGATAAATTGCTGAAAGAAACTAAAATGATGATCCATTAATAAAATCCTCAGAATATATTTTCATTAAATAATAAAATATTCTAATACATCCAATCCTCTAAAATAATTACAACTCGGGAATCCATACTATGTGGACCCCTAGAAAATCCCAACTGAATAAGTGACAGCGATAATTGTCTATAACAGAAAACTGAAACATAAATAAGTCCCCTAAGTAGAATCGAAAGAATGAAGTAAACTGATCCCTGCTCAGCACGAACAACCTCTACTCCTGACGAACACCTAAAAAATAATGATGAGTTAGGCCTACAAACAAATTCTACTCTACTACAGTCTAAGTAGATATCCGATACACGTATACATCTTAGTCAACTCAACAATAACTAAGTAGTCCATATATATATATACACACACTATAGGATGCTTACTGGACTATAAGTCTGTCTCAACTTGAATAGAAAGAAACATGCAAATCACACATAAAGTGGACATGTGTACCTAGACTTACCAGGGCACCCAGATGTCTACTACAACCAGTTATCCATCCTAGGCAATATACGCACCCTAACCATGATCCTGAGACTCAAGCTCATATCATGACAACATAATCATATATATAAAGTCCGTATAAGCATAAGATAAAAATGTCATCCTAATAAGGACTTAACTCTATGGTTAATCCATTCCCTAATATATCCAAGTAGGTAGGGCTTAAATTTTATTAATTAATCCGTTCCTAAGATACCACCATCCCATACTGGTGTATCACATCCATACAGTCCAATAATTGATAAAATAATTAAAATAAAACATCAATTAATTCTAAAAACAAACATAATAAAAATCAGCTATATCCATTATCACATTCTGCAGCCAATAATGATTAAAATCATTAACCTCCACCTAAATTGCTTGAATAATTTTAAGCAATTAAATCCTCCATTATCAACATGCAAATTCAATTAGAATTTCATATTGATTAATTCCTAGCATAATAAAATCAAAAATAGTACACGATTATATTGTACTGCCAATACATGATTAAAATCATATACCACTATACAAATTGTTAAAATAATCAGTAATTAAATCCTCCTTAACCATTAACAACATGCAAATTTAATTAAAATATCATATTGTTCCAATCCTTACCAAATTAATATGAATTATGCATTCTGGTATTTAATATGTCCATTTAAATCATTTAAAGTAATTAAAATGGAACAATAAATATTATAGGCAAAATAATCAAGAACCCAAATCACAGCTAAAACCACCCTCAACATAGTCGACTATACGTAGTCTTCTATGCCTTCAAGATAGTCTACTGTACATAGTCGACTACTACTTCAATGTGCCCTTCAATATAGTTGACTATATGTAGTCTACTATGCCCTTTAATATAGTCGACTACTTCTTCCTATAACTCCTCTGTTTTTCCATCCAACCTCCATTGATTGGATTTTAACCTTTGATCTAAGTCCCATACTCTCATAATAATTTTTTTTAGATATCCTATGATGAGCGCTGAAGAGTGCGTATTTAAACCCCTTAAGCTCGAGTATTCTAGGACCTTTATTTATCTTATTTTTCCATTTTAGACTAATTTCGTGTTATTGCCCTTTTCAAGCACTTATCCTCAAAATAAGTCAATTCAGCCAAATTAGAGCATAAAAGAAGCAATCTCAAGCTAAATGGAAGAAAGGAGCAAAGTGGAAGCAAAGTGGTAGAAAACAACAAGTTTCAATCGATCAGACAAATCTTTGATCGATCTCACAGTGATCGATCCAGCCTTATCATGATGGATCGAGCCTCTTATCCTTATCCCCAAGAATTTTCATCTTCGATCGATCCAGTATCCTTTCGATCGATTGAACTTCTTTGATCTTATCCCCACCTACCACTTTTGTCTTTTTTCCAAAATATCCCAAAAATATCTCAGATCTATCGGTATTCTAAAAGGTGCCGCCATGGTTCGATCGATCTCACCAAACTTCGATCGATCGAACCCCCTCAAGTTCGAAAAAAACAGAGTCCAGCTGATTAAAAGATGGCTCGTGGTGCAATCATTGAAGGGGCCCTAGTGCACAAGGCCTGACCATTGGGTGTGACACTTAAGCTACCTATATAAAGATTTTAAGCCATTTTTACATAGCATATATACAATCTTAGAGATACACAATCTTAGAGAGAGAGGTTGGAGGAGTCTAGAGATTAGAGAAATACACACCATTTAGGCGTTCTTCCACTCATCTAGGGTTTCCATCAAGAAGAAGATCATTCCTACCATGGAGATGGCCCTTGAGGGTTGGATGACTACATCAATGAGTGGCTAAACATCTTCTTGGGGCTAGAGTTAGCCCTAAGCATGCCTTCTAGATCTTGATGTTTTGTATTTTGAGGGGATATGTGTTATAATTTTTGTCTTAACATTTGATTTATATATGAATCTTGTTTTTACAATGATTTGTGTTGTTTAATACTTCCAATTGATCATTTCATTTTACTCATACGTCTATGTATGCTAGAATAGATGTTCATGTGTTTATCTCTAGGTTTTGTATTATTGATGCATATCTATGTGTATTGATGCTATGAATCTAGGGATTGTCAAGGCATGGTGCTTTAATGGAATACTCTTGTGGTTTGTTTGATAGCTCATACTCATTCCTTGATGGATTGTGCCTCTACCTTAGTTTAATTAGTTTAATTTTCATGTCCCTAGTTTAGTTGTAGTGTAGTTGCCTTACTTTCTTAGATGGGAGGACAATCCATACTTATTATTGATGTTTCATGCTTATGAATGCAAGTAGTATAATTCTCTAGCTTGTTAATGTGTTTTGATTGTGAACTTAAAGGAGGGAATAATGACTTAGTTTGATATATTGTGTTATTCATTAGATTGTCTAGACGATGTATATTAGTCATCCATGCTTATTGATTCAATCAATCATACATATTAGTATTGCAACATATATTTCCCCTCATTCATTACACATTGAGTGCCTAGAAACGTGATGTTTAGTGGTGACCTCTAAGTTCCAAGATCCATCTCTCTTCTTCTCTACCCTTTATTTACTTTAATTGTTTTTTATTGGATTTGTTTAACATTGTAGTTTAATTAACCAATCAAAACATCTTTGATCACTCGACCTACTAGTCCAACGTTGTTTCCATATCAATATTGCTTCCTTTCCCTTGGGACGATCCCTACTCACCCCAGCTATATTAGTAGTTAGAGGTAGTAGTGGCACTTTATAAATTCAAACTTGGCCATTCTTTAGCATGTTTTAGCTGGTTGCCCACAACGCAGACCATCCTACCATATAAAGATCAACTTAAATAACAAATCATGCAACATAAATCCAAAAATAAACAAAACAAGAATAGGTGAATTAAACTATGAAATCCTCTGTTCTAATCCGATTCAAACATGCATAATTGTTTAATTATATTATTTAAGTATCCTGGAATCTCCTAGGAATGTATAGAAACACAAATCAAAGGGAGAGAGTAAAAGATGAACTTGCCTTAAGGGTTTCTGAATATAAACCCGTCTCCTTCTTCTCCGGCTAAAACCTCAACACCGGCAGCCTCTGGATGTCGTCGTCGTTCTCTGTAAGTCTGGTCCTAACTCAAGCATATCCTCTTTTCTTCTTCCTCCTTGATTCGGCCCTAACCCTTGGCCGAACTCCCTTTTCCTCTCTCTCGGTTTCTCTCTTTTCCTCTGTCTATACAACTCTCTTTCTCTATATGTATACAATATACCACGTAATATACATATTTTAGCCTTTAGACTTATACATACATATATATAGGTTAATATAAAACCCTAATCCTAGTTTAACCCTAAATCTAACTATAAGGAAAAATAATATAAAACGGGAAGTAATGATATACGCATATATAATCATATATATATATAATTTTTATTAAATAAATATATATATCAGATTATTGTATAATATTATTAATACTAATATTAAAAATAATAGTATTAAAATACTATCCTTATATATATATATATACACAACTATCTATGGGTAAATATTCATACCCATTTATCTCCAATCCAAGTAGTCCAAGCAACCCAATTGGTTGGTCCATTACCACTATCCATATCCGTCCTTTTAAACTAAAAATAAAATAAAATAACCATTTAATCTACCAAATAAAATTACAATTAATTCCCATCATTTACGCACTCAATTTAATTAAACAAATAATACATAAACAAATAGCCAATAAATTACGTAACACTTAAATCAATTAAACACATAAGCAATTAGCCAAATAATCAATTAAACAATAAAAAATGCAATTAAACAATTAAAACAAATAAATAAATACTGAGACTATCCTTTTAAAATTAGGGGTATTAGGCCACACAGATTCATGTGTATCAGCTCAAGTGCCTTTGAAGTGTTGATTTATATGGAAGGAAATGAACCATTGGTTTGCTTTCCTTGTTGACAGGCCTGCAGGTATTATTTTCTTTAAATTTGAGTTCAGGCAAACCTCTTACAGCTTTTAACTTTAGAATCTTGGACAAGTTCGTTGAACGCACATGCCCAAATCTCTTGTGCCATAGTACAACTGATGCGCATAAATGTGTACCATTTAAAAATACCACTTATAACAATAGCACATTCATCATTGCAGATCAATGCTAGAGTAGGGGGTTATCAAACCACAAGGATTACTAGTTTATGGTAAACAGAATTATACAACTACTTCCTCTATTTGATAATAGAGATGATAAATCGATTGGTTTGTCACTTAACATACGAATTTAACTTTCATAAAATAGTAAATAATGTGAATAGAATGGATTGAACTTATAAAGAGAAGGCTAGGAAATTGCCTTCACCTCAACCTCATAAACATGTTAAACTTGCACTCAACTTGGGCATTGACAATTATATATATAAAATGACATGTAGAAGCATAAAACTACCACAACATTGTCAAGAAGATCATATATTCAAGACTAAGCATAACCCATCTTTGGTTAGCATGGTTCATCCACCTAAACTAGTTTGTGGTATAAACCATCTTCCCTAAGCATGGCCTATCAAGGTCCTTCAATAGTATGTTGCAGCATATGAAATCAATTAAATATCTTAGATTATCTTTAGTTAGTATGGACCATCTACCTAACTACATTAATCTAAGGATGTAGCATGGTCCATCTTCCTGAGGTATAATCTATATAAATGCTCAACTTCATGCCAATATAACCATTCCATAAATTCTTTCCTATTGCCACTAGAGGAAATCAAGTGTAATACTTGTATCAATATGATTTCGAAGACAATATAACAAATCAACACAAATATATATTCATATGATAAACACATGCATCAATTCAATGTAAAGTATATCAAGTCAATGTAAATACTTCTAATTTATGAAACTGAATATATATAATAAAAATCCCCAAATTGAAATACAAATCAAACTATGTTTACTTGGTCTAGGTTACATCAACTCCCTAGAAAAGGGATTTAGCCTCTCATGAATATGGCAACAACCTCCAGGATTGAAGAAGAGAATAAAATCCCCTCTCTCACCATTGTTGCAAGCTTCCTCCAAGAACCCTAAAAATCCTCCTCCCTCTCTGTATCTTTTCAAAATCAAAACCCAAGACTCCTGGCTTTCAGCCTTTCCCCCTCTTTTATCCTTACATGAGTTTACAATACCAAATCCTCGTTTAAAATTCGAATCCCCCACTTAAGATAGACAAAATCGGACTAAAATAACAAGGGGGCCCGTGGTCTCGCGTCCGGATGCGAGGACAGGCGTCCGAATGCGAGGCACTGATGATGTGGCATCCGGACGCCACAACATGCGTCCGGACGCGAGCTTATAGAAGGTGGAGTCCAGACTCCAGTTCTTGCATTTGGACGCCAGGCATGCTACTCTAGCACAAAATTCTTTCTTTAGCTCCGGTTGCATCCATCGCTTCTTCATGTCATTTCTTTTTTATGATCACTTGAAATGTAGGCCAGAAATGACTTGTGCTTCAAAACCCTTTAAAACCTTATTTTATTGCTTTTTTTCAATTAGACCTGTAAAAACACAAAAACATAAAAATGGAGTAAATCTATATACATAGATCAAATAATGGGCTTAACTAATGCAATTAAGGGCGTTTAAATATGTAATATTTGACGTTTATCAGACCCCCAAACTTACATTTTTTTAGTCCCTTAGCAAAACAAAATTGAAACACAGACTTCTCCTATTTCGTGGAAGTGACGATTGCATTTAGCGTATGCAACAAGTCTTTTAAACCCCTAGGTATCCCTAGAGGACAAGTGAAGTCTCGTGAGGGTTTACCAAAAATGATACCCACAAATACTAAGCAACAAGGCTCATTCTAGTGTATATTGAAACATATGACTTTGAGGAAAAACTCTATCAAGAAGACTACAACAAGTATGTATACAATGACATCTTAAAACAATATTCACTTCCCAGCCCTCATATATCAACAGACTAGACCATATACATGATCTTCAACATCTCATTTATAATAGAATTCCATCTCAAGATCCTTAGAAGTGAACCAAAATTTCATTTTCTTTAACAATGCACTTTTAATGTAATGACCCAGTCATTTTCCTTCCTTTCCTTTTTCTCAGATTTTCACGGATATTTTTTTTTTTTATTGATCTTTTCCTTTCTGAGTTCGGTTTCTCGTCACATGGTGTTGTCTTGAGTGCTCTGGAATGATTTCTACGTTTCTTTTCCTTGGATTGACAACTTCCTTTAAGGACCGCGTCATTTCCACATTTTCATTTTTTTGACACTATTCACTTTTCGTCCTTTTTCCTATTTTGTCTTTTCCCCATTTGTTACTTTGTTGGCATAACCACACTTTTTGTGTTCGGAGTTGGTTTTTGAGTTCATGTGTCTTCATTCTAAGTGATTTCCACGAAATACATATCTTTACTTTTGCAGAAAAGTACTCTGGTTGCTCCCGGTGTCCATAGGGGCATGAATGCATAGTTCTTCAGAAACTTTTTCTTTTCTTGGAATGTTTTTCATAAATATCTTTTGAAGATATTTTATTTTAGGGGTCTCTAATAAAATATTTTTGGAAGATATTTTCATTCTGGGTCATTAGTGCAATTTTCACTTTTTAGAGGGGCCATTGTGTAATTAATGAAAGTTACTGCTAAATGCCTTGTTTTGAGCCTGGATCCTTGTACGTGATTCATTTTCAGTTTTCATCGAGTCATGTACTCTTAGAATTTTCTTCTGGTCATTTTTCTCCACTTTCAAGGTTTTTGGCTCCGGTTGTTGCTGAACTTGTTCGGGGCATATCTCTCTGCTCGGGACTCAGTTTTTGATGCCATTTCTTCCTTTGTTCATGTTTTCTCATTACGGTTCTTTTTTGTTCTTGGAGTTTTGCCGTTTGAGCACATTTGAGCGAATTCCACTTTTCCGGACCCGGCGGGGCACGTTACGGACACTTTTTGAGTTTTTATATAAATAGGGGGTCTTAGAATGAAAAATCAAAATTTTCTCTCTCTCTCTCCCCTCTCTTGGCCGGATTCCATGGCAGCCAAGGGCTGCCACCTTATCTATTCTTTTTTGAACCTCTTCCCCTTAGTGAAACGCCGTAGTGTCTTAGTGTTTTAGGTTCGCCTTGGTAAGTCCTTCAATTCCACCGATTGGAATCTCATTTTGGCCATTTTTTGAGTTCTGGTTTGAAGTCAAGTTGTGATTTTGATGGGGCTTCCTTGGGGTTCTAGTTCACCGTGTTGTCCCCGATGAAACCTCGAAGTATTGTTGAATTCGGGGCGGTTTCATTTTGGTGGCTTTTAAGATTTTTATCTCAAATTGAGGTAGGGAGTGTTTTAGGATTACGTATGTGTTGTACTGAGTGTTTTCATGATTATACAACTTATTTGCATGCCTTGTATCAAATCTAGAAAATTAATAATATTTATTTCTTTGTATAAGATTTAATTTAGAAGGATGTATATAGCTTAGAATTGAATTGTGGCATGATGATAAATTATGCTTTGATATATTTGTTAACATATGTTAAATTGAAATTATTTGAATAAGAATTGCACTTTTTATTTAATAATTATCTTTTGTGAAAGTTTAATTCTCATGGATGTACATTGCATGAAATTAACTTGTGATATGCTTTTAAATTAAGTCTTGGCATGTACTTTAACATACTTTAATTTGAGAGCATTTGGATGAGTATGAAAATCTAGAGATTTTAATTAAAAGGATTAATTAAAATCTATTTAAAAGTTCCATTGGCCTAATTAAGTTTTTAACTTGATATTTGTGATGACTAGGACTTGTATACTAGCATATGTTAATTTAGGACCATTTGATATTGTTTTAGAATTTAGGGATTTGACTATCATGATTTAATTAAATTCCATTTTATTGTTCCAACAGCTTAATTAAGTTTTTGAATTGGTATATACAATGACCATGCTATGTTGTTTAACATGTGTTAATTAGAGATCATTAATTGAGATTTGAAACTTAGAGAAATTAATTAGGTTATGTAATTAATTTCTGTTTCTATTACGTTAATGATTTAATCATGTGTTTGATGTTGGTATTATGTTTGAAGCATGATTTTAGACTTGTAATGGATTTATGAGATTATGTTTCTAATATTAAATTATATTGTTATAACGTGTACTGAATCGCACACTGAAGATTCGACATGTGATGTTATTATAGCGTGTAACGAATCGCACTCTGAAGATTCGACATTGTCATCCTATAGTAGTTGTGGATTTAGAGCATGTATTGTGTGGTTTCAATCTACTTGTGCATGAAGGTAGTTTCGTGTACTATTTAATACGTATATAAGTTGTTAATTTATTTATTTTGGAGTCACTTAGGACATTGTTACTGTGACATGGCTAGAGTTTGGCTCTAGTACGGGAAGTATGAGTTCTTCCCGTTTAAGATAGTGCGCACTAGGGTGGTTTTCCCAGCGGGTTAGTATCCGGAATAACCATTTAGGTCTTGGTACTCTAAGATTTGATGTCCAAGTCTTCCAATATTTAATTTCGCATTCAATTCCAAGTTGACAACCAATGTTTAATTGTGACTTGTGGTTTTGGTTATTGGCGATTTAATGTTATTAAGTACATTTATGCATTATGATTTTGAATGAATCATAGCATGCCTTTAATGTTGTTAAGTACATTCATGTTTCATGGTTTCTAATGAATCATTACAGGTTTTGATGTTGTTAAGTACATCTATGCTATATTGTTCAAATGTGACTTAAGAATGATCCTATAGATTTATTTGGAACATAGACGTTAGGTGGCATGACCCACTTTGATTGTTTTCGCATTTTAGATTTCAAGTTGATGACTTTGAGAATTTACATCTTATTATTTTGTATAGCATGCTTCTATGTTGTTTGAATTGCATGGATGGTGTGATTTATGCTAGAAATGATCTAGGGTAGCTTATGATGCTCCCTAAGTATCACCCTTGAAATAGATGTTAGGTGGCATGAGCCCTTTAACATATTTCATCTTAAGGTGATAAAATTGTAAAATGCTAGGTCGATGCATACTCATTTGCTAAGAGTAGCTTTATGTTACTCACCCCGAAGTTACTGGGGATATTTTTCAGGTATAGGGATCAAGGTTAGAGATTCTCATTATGCTTGGATGATTTGTGGACTTGAAGGTTTCCATTCTTGTGAAGGGTGGCTAGAAATGCCATTTGTAGCCTTATTTATCAAATGTGTATATTTGATTCTAAACTTGTAATGTGTGCCTAAGCACACTTTTTGATTCTCATTTTATGTATATGACATGAGGCTAAGGGCCAAACTTTTGGAATTACATATATGTCATGGATGTTAAATCTTGCCTTTAATGAGAATATATGAAAAACCATACGTTTTAGTAAGCTATTTTGCACCAGAGCGTGCATTGTGTATGAAATTCATCTATTAGCATTCATTAATCATGCATGAGGTGTGGCCAAGGGCCAAATGGTATTTTGAAACCATTTCATAATTTTGAGTTCCAAGTTTTCATTCCAAACTTCATTTTTTTCATTTTGGCCATCGGCCGGGGGGGGGGGGGGGGGGGGGGGTCGTATTTTCCATCGGCGATATTTTTAAGCCATGGATCATTATAGCGCGTCCTAATAGGCAGGTTATGTTTGCGTGCATGATTGTTTTTAAAAAAAACCTCATCCTTAGTGATTTGAGCTTCTTATGGACTCGTATTGCATTTTTGTTGCATAATCTGGTTTAAGGGCATTTTGGGTATTCCACTTTAAAAAAAAAATTCTCTAGATATGGTCATGCAGAAAACGTGATTTTAGGGGGAGTTTCTTCTTTGTGTTTTTCCAAAAAAACGTCGTTTCGGACACGAAAACCCCATTTCAAATTCAATTTTCTGGTAGAAATTTTTTTTTTGCTTGTTGTCAACCTCATCTAATCGATTAGATGGTCTTCTGTGGGATTTTCAGCATTCTGTTTTGGCATCTAATCGATTAGATGGTCCTGAGTTGCATCATTTGACCCTTTTTCTTCATTTGATCATAACTTTGTCATCCGGACTCCAAATTGAATGAACTTTTTTTTAAACTTAACTAATTTTTCGTCGTCTTTCTAATGGTATGCACAGTAGCACTCATTCCTAAGTAAAATGACTATTTTAACCTTGGTCCATTTCTTGTAGGTTTTCCAAAACCTTGTTCCCTTCTTGCTTCCTTTGAGTCTCGGGACTCCTCAGGAAGCCACTTTCGTGTCTTAGGGATGACGTACATCTCTCTAGACTTTCATTTCATGTAAAAAGACTATTTTGCCCTTGGAGGTATACTTGGTCTACTTTTGATCTTTTTCTTCTGTGTTAGTTCTTGTTGAGTTTCGTGGCCACTTGGAAGGTCACTTTGGTTTCTTAGAGACGTATTGTATCTCTAAAGACTTGGGTTCTATTTTTTGCTTTGGCATTCTGGATTCATTATCGGATCTACGTTTGGTTCATCACAGGACACACTGGCCTAAAAACCAGGGCCGTCACATTTAACCCTTTTATGTCTCATTCAACATTTTCCTATCCTTAATCAATCTTTTAAAATCATAATCCAATGTATACATTTATTTGAACACATTTTGTGTTTTTTTTTTATATTTATTTTATTTTTATTTTTTTTATGTATGATTATATGCAATGTCCAAGATCTTTAAGCTTTCTAACCACCCCATGTAACAAGCATTGAGCCAACAACTCCCAAACCAGATGGTCTTAGGGCGCTAAGTGTAAAGACACTCCTAAGGGCGTAATGACTTGGAATGGTTGGGCTACGAATTCAAACTAATCATATATCTTACATTCTTTCCTTGTCTTCCTTTTTAATCAGTTAACATGTTGAAAGAATGTAGTTTTATTTATTTATTTAAATATGCCAAGGATTATTTCATTCATCCGACCTACCAATTCAAGGAGTCAATTAAGTAAAACCATAAGGGAATGCAATTTTTGGTGTGCTCAATGTGCATTGTGAAGTCACTTAGAGTTGAAAGACTCCAAATAAAACATTTAAATCATGCAATGGACCTTTTTCATTTGAATAATCATGCTGACAACTTTCAATCATTCCTTGATATCCTATATAAGCATACAAGCTGTATTAATCACATAAATCCGCCCCCCCCCCCCCCCCCAAACTTAGTTCCAACAACGCCAAAAAAAATCATTTGCCTAAACATAAATTTTAAATTCTTTTTTTTTTTTTTTTTGTAACCAATTCAACTATAAACAATTCAACTATATTCAATAATGATAATTTGTCTGTGAATAGCAAACTCTCAACACTCCCAAACTTAAATGATGCATTATCCTCAATGTATGAAAACATGTATAGAAATTAAGCATGCCAAGAGATGTAAAAGGAAAGAAGCTACCGAGTGCGAGACAGTAACTTCAGTGCACCCAGTCGTAGTGAAAAAGTGAAATTTCTTCCCCCAAACTTAGACCTGATAAGCTGTTCACAAAAACTATATACCAAGCATAAAAGCATAGACATATATATAAAGATACAATTATGAAGTAATATGTCTTGCTTTATTCAAAACGGGGAAAGAAAACCAAAATATGTGTACGTCAAAAAGTGCACCCACAATTGTCATGCCAAACATGGCCCAAATCCTAAAATTTTTCAAAACACACAAAACAGAAGTAAATAGCATGAACTAAATAAAACTAAAGAGCAACACAATGCTCAATCCTCCATAAAGGTGGAAGAAGATGGACCCGGAGCGGCACTACCACGGTCAATAAGTGACTGCGTCATGGCCTGCAGAATTTGCTATCCTTCTCTTGTTTCCTTACGAAAATATGTAAGATTTTCTTCCATGGTACCAACCTGTAGCTGAAGAGCATCAAGCCGGGTGTTAAGGGAGTCATACTCTGCCCTAGTCATTGCAGGTGGCATTAGACCAGCAGGTGTAGGGTCATCATGCTCAGCCTCCAAAGGAATACTCATATCACCCCAATTAAACTCATCACCAATTTGTAGCTGTCTAACCTTTTTCAGTTGAGAACGACTATTCTTCTATTCAGTGAGATTATAGAGATACACATCCTCCAATTTCTCCTCATTTCGGTGCACTTTGAGTCCCTTTTTCTTTAGCAATTTCGTGATCAAATAAGGGAATGGAAATTCCCATGTCAAAGCATTATCCAGTTGCTTGATAGTGAGATCACGATATAGTTTCAAGATTTGATCCCAAATGAGCTATGGAACGTAAAACCAAAAACCTCTTTCTGCAGCATAAAGGGTAGTTAGAAAAGCACCTTTTTCTTTTTGAATGCCTAGCAACCGGAAAGACATTCTGAGTAAGGAAAGAGTCTAAGAACCAAATCCGGCATAGAATGTAGGATTTGTTGGTGCTTGTTGTGCGACGATGTGTGTAGCTATTGTGACAAATTTCACGCATAATGTCTGCTAAAGTAATTATATCTGGACAAACACCATAAATGGGCTCATTGTCATAATTCAAGGGAGAAGTCATAGGAACGTCCTAAGCTGTGGCAATCTCAATGATGGTGAATGCGAATGGCGTACATCAATTATTGTCCGTATCATATTTGGCTCAGCGCAGGAGTATGACATGTTGGCATAGAATTGTCGGATGATCCGTGGAAGGAAAACACGAACGCATGGCTTAAATAAAACTTTAAGGACATGATTTTTTTGCTCTAAAACAGACCAAACCGTTTTCGGATGGTCTTGAAATTCATGCTCAATTGTGAATTCGGTTTCAAATTCAATGGCCAGTCAGTACAATCCGAGGTAGGATTGTCCTCAGAAAACCCCTCTGAAGTGCGAAGGTGCTTAGAAACAGAAGAAGAAACCATTTGAGTGAAGAAAGTTGGATATCTGTTTTTGTTATATCTGTTTTTGCTATGGATGTCATATGATTATATTCTCATATCTGTATGTTTGAATCCATCAGGTGCATCATAGTGACTTTAGTGAGAGAGTGCTACCCAATTTTCAGGACCACCCTTATACCTCTCTCATTTCTTTATCTGTATATCCCATTTACACTTGCATGTCCATTGTGCACTAATTATCCCATTTTGTTATCTGATGAGTTTATCCAAGTGCCAATTTTCAGGACCACGGTTCATCCCAAGTTTGGGGGGGCTATGCCACCCACTTCGGATACTTCAGTCCCGATCATTCTATGTCTTAGTTGCACATGTATACTCTTTCCTTTATTCTCTTTGCACATTGAGGACATTGTGCCATTTAAGTTTGGGGGGAATGGTGTTTTACAGTGTTAGTTTTAAATTCAAAATTTGAGCATGACTTGTGTATTTGAGGGATATTTCTATGATTGGTCCATATCTAGCTATGATTTTGATCTTTTGAGGACTATATTGCTTAAAATTAAAAATTACTTGACTTGAGAGTCCAATACTCCTTGTATACCTTATGAATGCCATTTAGGAGTAAATTTTTTGAAAGAATGATATCTTGCTTGGACTTGTGGTCCACATCATCTTGATTTTGTGATTGTTTTGAGATTCATTCTAGGATTCTACACTAGCACCAGCACACACTAGCATTCATTTGTGGGGTACATGCTTTGTTGATTATTGAATTGGTTATATCTCAATTAGACTAGTAGTGCATTGAAAGCTTTCATTCTTGATAAAGGTGGATAACAACCCCCTTTTACTAAGTAGTCGGGATTCTAGCCTCATCAAGCACTGAACTTCTCGCGCCGAAAGGTGAAAGGCCCAAACTCTAGGTTAATAATTGAACTTATTTATTCAAAAAAAAAAAAAAAAAAAAAAAAAAAAAGAAGAAGTTGCAAAAGTAATAAAAAGTGAGGACTTCTCCTAAAAGGTGAGAAGTGGAAAATGATTAGATGGTTGTTGTCTTGATTTGTAGCCTAGTTGATTTGAACTTGTAAGTCCGTAGGGGTGTTTGAACGCCTAATGCCTTAAAGCCGTCTGGTTTGGGAGTCATTGACCTAACGCTCGACCTCATGAATCGCTAGAAAGCTTAATAGATCAACACATTGCACTATACTTCCATCTTTGATCTTCAATAAAAAAATAAAAAAAAAAGAAAAAAAAAAAGAAAAAAGAAAAAAAATTGAGTGAAAAGAATAAGCGCACCTAGAATAATAAAGCTTTAATAAAAGGTCCACTTTTTGTCTTGATGATCAGTACTAGATTTATGTGCTAGTTTGAGGGTAAGGATGTGATTAATTTTTTAGTTGGCTAAGATAGCAACATATTTGATGCCGGTCCACTCAAAAGGATTCTAGAATTGTTTTGATTTGCATGATCATTTTCTTGATGTGTGGAGGACCATATTTGCTTGCTTGATGTTGAGATTTTGGGAGATTGCTTAAAAAAGGTTGAAAAATTGCATACTTGAGGTAGTTTTCTCCCAATGCTTGTTTACAATATTGGTGTCTCTTTTGAAAGAATGAGCTTAATGTTTGTGGGTATCATTTCTGGAAACCCTCACGAGACTTCACTCGTCCACTAGGGGTAACCTAGGGGTTTAAAAGGCTTATTGCATGTGCTAAGTGCAATCGTGTTCCCTACGAAAGTGGCGTTATCCATTTATTATTTTCTAGATTCATACTTGTATAGTTGTTCATTTCATTCCTTTACTTTCTAGTTCATTGCTAGGGACTAGTAATATTTAAGTTTGGGGGTGTGATGAGCGCTGAAAAGTGCGTATTTGAACCCCTTAAGCTTAGGCATTCTAGTACCTTTATCTATCTTACTTTACTGTTTTAGATTGATTTTGTATTATTTTCATTTTCAGGCACTTATCCCGAAAAAAGCTAACTCAGCCAAATAAAAGCTTAATTGAAGCAATTTTGGGATTAAACAAAGAAATGAGCAAAGTGGAGAAAGAAAGAAGCAAATGAAGCCAAAGGTGGGAAGCAGCAAAGTTCGATCGATCCAACTTCAAGGTTCGATCGATCAAACAATGATCGATCTCAGCACTTCAAGATAGATCTAAGCCTTGGCCCAAAAGCATAAAGTCTAAAAGTTCGATCGATCCAACACCACCCTTCGATCGATCGAACACTTTTGTCCTTATTCAAATGATTGATCATATCCACAGCTGTACCACTCACTAACCACTTTTGTCCTTTTCCCAAAAATATCTCCCAAAATATCTCAGATTTGTCTTTTCCCAAAAAGCTCAACCAGTTGGATCGATCCAGCCTAAGTTCAATGGATCTCAGCCAGTTCGATCGATCCAAGTCCAAGGTTCGATCGATCGAACTTCCTCCAATGCGAAAAAGTTAAATTTCCATCTCATTGAAAGTTGTCCTTTATCCAATCATTAGGGAATATTGTGTGCACGACCCCAGCTCATTTTGGGTGTCATTTTAGCCTACCTATATAAGGATAAGGATTACTTTTTACAAAGGGAGAGCCAATATCAATTTTCATATCATCTCTTGGAGAGCAAGCTTAGAGAAGGAGGAGGCTAGAGACACCATTGGAGTTCTTCATCAACAAGAAGCAGATTTCAACCATGGAGTTAGCCCTTGAGGGTTGGAGCAACATCACCATGAGTGGCTAGACATCCTCTTGGGGCTAGAGTTAGTGTTGTAATTAATGTTTTGATACTTTGGTATATATAGATCTTGTTTAATCAATGATTTATGTGGTTTAATGCTTCCAATTGATCATTTCATTCTATCCATATGTCTATGTATGCTAGAATAGATGTTTATGTGCTTGTCTCTAGATTTTGTGTTATTGATGCATGTCTATGTGTATTGATGCTATAGATTTGGAGATTGTCAAAACATAGTGCTTAAAGGAATGCTCTTGTGATTATCTTGATGGTTCATACTTTTTCTTTGATGGATTGTGCCTCTCCCCTAGTTTATTTTCATGCTAGTAGTGTGGATGTAGTGTAGTGTTAAATGGGAGGACAATCCATGCTTGTTGTTTGATGATCCAAGATTTTGAATGCAAGTAGCATATGTCTCTATCCTTGTGTTGTATTTGGATTGTGAGCTTAATGAAAGGATTAATGACTTGTTTTGATCTATTGTGCCTTTCACATGTTGTTTAGACAATATATGCTTCATCGCTTAGATATATTG
The DNA here is from genome assembly GCF_030987335.1 of Cornus florida. NCBI lineage: Eukaryota > Viridiplantae > Streptophyta > Magnoliopsida > Cornales > Cornaceae > Cornus > Cornus florida. Next base: position 71,566,383 of record NW_026775578.1, read on the forward strand.
TGCCTTTCACATGATGTTTAGACAATACATACTTAACTAGTCATCCTTACTTGTTGAATCAACCAAACACACACACACACACTAATATTGCAACACACCATTTGCCCTCATTAGTCACTTGTTAATGGTATAGAAGTGCATTGCTTGGTGGTGATCTCTAAACCCCAAGATCTCTCTCTCTCTCTCACTTACTCTTAATTGCATTCTTTTGTTGTCACTTAGTTTAATTTAGTTGTTCTCTAATCAACCAACCAATCAATTGTTTGATCACTCGACCTACTAGCCTTAATAGCGATTCCACGACATTGCTCGATCCTCACAATCCCTTGGGACGATCCCTACTCGCCCTAGCTATATTTTTAGTGAAGGTAGTAGTGGCTTCTATAAATGTAAAACTCTTGGCCCTCGCCTTAAAATGCACACACTCTCTCAAGCTTGATGGTGGTGCGGCAACCCTCACAAGGACCACACATCAAATGGAAAGAAGGAGATGCAATTGTATAAGGAGGGTAGCAATATATAAACATAAGGCTGGGCTCGGGTTCTCCAAATGGGCCTTCGCTTCTGGATGCGAGGGATAGTGTCCAGACGTGAACTGTAGCGGGGCGTGATTCTACCAACTCTTAGGCTTGGGATTTGGCATGAGTATGATGGCATTCGGATGCCAGAAATGGCGTTCAGACGTAGGCTAAAGCAGGTGATGGCGTCCGGACGTGGTATGAAGCAGGTGATGGCGTCCGGACGCGAATGTGCCCAGTTCCTTAGATTGATTATTGCTTGAAGACTTCCAAAAATGTTACTCAAACCTTTTTATAATTAAAAAAACCCACAATGACTACTTGAATGGAAATCTAAATGACTCTTGAAGAATGCAAAGTAGAGTTTCTACTTAAGCAATTTTAGATATTTTTGGTTTACAGTAACAAGTCAATAAGGAAGCTTGGAATGGAAAGAATTTGCTTCCCTGAAGTGCTAAATTTAACATTGATAGCTATACATTATGGGAATCCTTCTAGTCTTCATAAATTAGATCCGTCAAGATCATGGAATCCACATATCCGACCGAGACTAGGTTATCAATTTAAGGCTTAAGCCACTGTCCATTGACCTTAAAAAATTCCCATTCTTCGGGTCTTGCAGCTCAATTGCACCATAAGAGAATACCGAAGTGATTAGAAAAAGACCTTCCCAGTATGATCAAAGCTTCCCTGGGAAGAGTTATAATCTGGAATTGAAAAGCCAAACCTTTTGACCTGAAGCAAAAGACTTATTGATGATTTGTTTATCATGGAATGCTTTAGTCTTTCCTTTATAAATTTTTGCTTTTTCATAAGCCTCATTCTAGATTTCTTCTAGCTGTAATTTTCTGTTAGAGCTGGCCTGATCAAGATTAAAATTAAATCATTTTATGGCCCAAAATGCACGATGCTTTAATTCAACCAGAAGATGACATGCCTTACCATAAACAATCCGGTATGGTGACATGCCAATTGGCATTTTAAACGTAGTTCGGTAGGCCCAAAGCGCATCGTTTAGTCGTAATGACCAATTTTTATGATCCGGTCGAACCGTCTTTTCAAGAATATGCTTAATTTCCCGATTAAAAACTTCCACTTAAACACTCTATTGATGATGGTAAGGTGTGGCAACCTTATGACTGACAGAGTATTTAAGGAGAACAGATCGAAGATAACGATTAGAGAAATGAGATCCTCCATCACTCAAGAGTGCTCGAGGTGTGCCAAACTGACTGAATATGTTCTTTTGAATGAACAGGACCATTGCAGTGTGGTCATTGGTTATGGTCACCTTAGCTTCTATCCATTGATATACATAATCCACTGCTAGGAGAATGTAAAAATAAACATAAGAAGATGGAAATGGGCCCATAAAATCTATTCCCTAGACATCAAAGATTTTGATAATTAAAATGGAGTTCAATGGCATCATATCCCTTTTTGACATGGCCCCAAGCTTTTGACATTGCGTACAAGACTTGCAAAAGTTATTGGCATCCCTGAATAATGAAGGCTAATAAAATCCACTCTGAAGAACTTTAGATAAAGTTTTTTTGGCACTGAAATGTCCACCACATTCAAGAGTTTGGCAGAAATTTCAAGATATTTTGACTTCGGATTCAAGAATACATCTCCGGATTATTTGATCCGGGCAGTACTTGAACAATTTTGGGTCTTCCCAAAAGAAATTTTTGATTTGAGCGAAGAATTTGTCTTTCTCTTACTTAAACCATTTTGATGGGATTTTCCTAACCGCAAGATAGTTGACAATGTCAGCGAATCAAGGAGGTGACTCATGAGAAATCTGGAACAGTTGTTCATCCGGGAAGGAGTCACAAACTCGAGAAAAATTAGAAGTGTTCTCAATTAGAAGCCTAGAAAGATGGTCTACAACTACATTATCAGTTCCTTTCTTGTCCCTAATCTCAATGTTGAATTCTTGGAGTAAGATTATCCAACGAATAAGATGAGGTTTGGTCTCTTTCTTTGCAAGTAGCTGTCTCAATACGGTATGATCTGTGAAAACAATGACCTTAGGTCCAAGAAGATATGAACGGAATTTATCCAAGGCATAGACAACCGCTAGTAATTCTTTCTCAGTTATTGTATAATTCATTTAAGCATCTGAGAGAGTCTTGCTAGCGGAGTAAATAGCATGAGGAGTTATATCCACATGCTGGCTCAAAACAACACCTAATGCATAGTTAGATGCATCACACATAATCTCAAAGGGTAGAGACCAATTAGGTGGTTTCATGATTGGGGCAGACAAGAGTAATGAACGGAGCTTCTTAAAAGCTTCCAAACATGCTTCATCAAAGTTGACATTAGTGTCCTTTTCCAGAAGATGGCATAAAGGCCGAGATATCTTACTAAAATCCTTGATGAAACGGCGGTAAAAGCCTGCATGACTAAGAAAGGATCGAATTTGTCTCACCGAAGAGGGAGGAGGAAGGCTATGAATTAATTCAACTTTTGCCTTATCGACCTCAATCCCTCTTTTAGAGATAATATGTCCCAGGACAATCCCTTCTTGCACCATGAAGTGACTCTTTTCCCAACTTAAAATCAGATTGGTATCTTTGCATCTTTGAAGGACGAGTGATAGATAATAGAGACAAGAGTCAAAAGAAGATCCAAACACAGAAAAATCATCCATGAATACTTCAAGAAAATATTATAACCCAAAGGGCATGCGACGATAAGCGAAAGTTCCAAAAGGACAAGTGAAGGTGGTCTTCTCTTGATCTTAAGGATCTACAGCCACTTGGTTATAACCAGAATAGCCATCAAGAAAACAATAGTAACTCTGACTATCTAACTTTTCTAAGATTTGATCAATGAATGGGAGTGGAAAATGATCTTTCCTAGTTATAGAGTTTAGTTTTCTGTAATTAATACACACACGCCAACCAGTAGTCGTACGTTATGGCACAAGTTCTCCCGTTGAATTTTCAATAGCGGTGAGGCCAAACATCTTTGGAACAACTTGAGTGGGACTCACTCACTTGCTATCCGAGATAAGGTAAATGATTCCCGCATCTAATAGCTTGATTACCTCTTTCATGACAACCTCCTTCATGTTAGGATTCAACCGACGTTGCAGCTCTCGGGAAGGTTTAGCTTCTTTCTCCAAAAGAATGCAGTGCATACAAATGGAAGGGTCAATTCCTTTTAAATCAGCCACCGACCAACTAATAACTTCTTTGTGCTCTTGTAGCACCACTAAAAGGCTGTTTTCTTGGTCTTTACAAAGATTCGATGCAATGATGACCGGAAGAGTTTTGTTTACACTAAAAAATACATACTTGAGATTAACCGGGAGTGTCTTTAACTCAAGTTGAGGTAGAGCTTTCAGTGAAAGGACAGGAGGAGTGCGTGCTAGAAATTAATGTAAAAAGTTCCTTTGGCACTTTCCAAGGAGGAAAGTCTAAGATTACGTTGGCTTCAAGCAAGAGTTGACTTCACGAATGAATTGATCAATGTCATAATTTTTAAAGTCAAAATGAGCCAAGCAAGTTTTAAGAGGATATTAACTTAAAATAAATGGGAAAGATTCTCCAACCATTTCATCAATGATGTCAAGAGAGAAACACTCATATTCCCCTTGAAGACGTTGAGAAGCACTAAAGATATTAAGCTTTACCTTCATATTTCTATAAGAAATATCTATCACCCTAGTTCGGTAATTAATTGAAGCATTAGCTGTAGCTAAGAAAGGCCGACCAAGGATTATAGGAATATGTTTGATTGGATTATGGACTGGTTCAGTATTTAGAACCACAAAGTCTACCGGGAAGTAAAAATTTTCCACCTTAATGAGTACATCTTCAATGATACCACAAGGTTTCTTTATAGATCTATCTGCAAGTTGCAAGACAACTGAAGTGGATTTAAGTTCTCCTAAGCCAAGTTGCAAGTATACTGAGTAAGGAATCAGATTTACACTTGATCCTAAGTTAAGGAAGGCCTTTTCTATCTCATTGTCTCCAATGACATACGAGATTGTCGGAGCACCCAAATCCTTAAACTTTGGAGGTGTATTATGCTGAATGATAGCACTTGCTTGCTTAGTTAACCTCACCTTCTTTGGAATATTGCTCTTAGAAATGCGTTTTTGAGTACACAAATCTTTAAAAATTTTTACATAAGGTGGAATTTACTTAATGGCATCAAGGAGAGGAATGTTGATCTTTACTTGTTTAAAGACCTCAAACATATCCTAAATTTTATTGTCCTTTTTACCAAAATGTGTGGACTCTATGAGGCGTTGAGGAAAAGGAGCCTTAGGCCTATAAGATGTCTCAACATTGTGGATTGGCGGATTTAGAATTTCCAGACTATCTTTCAATTTTTTGGATGAAGAAGTTGAATCCTTGGGAGCAAGAATTTCAGCTTTTTCATCAACCTTATTATCCACAACTCTTCCACTCCGAAGTATGGTGATTGCTTGAACTTGCTCAAGATTTGATCCATTCGAAGGAGTGATCTCATCAATCATATACTGCCCTTTCGGGTTCACCACAGGTTGAGCTTGAAGTTTTCCTATGTCCTTCTTGTGAAGTTGATTTATTGAATTAGCCATTTGTCCCAATTGGGATTCAATATTAGCTACTGATTGGGAATGAGTATTAACCAATTGCACAGTTGATTGCAAACCACTAAGAGTAGCCGTTATCTACTTATTGGAAATTACTAGCTCATCCAATTGAGATTGTTGAGAAAGAACAGGATTTTGATTGGAAAAATTCACATTATATGAAGGAGGACGGTAGCTTGAAGAAGCTTGAAATGGCCGGTTCACAGACTGAGAATTAGATTGATTTGATTGCCCATGACCTTGGAATGCTGAATTTTGTAGGGCTTGTTGCCTCCACGAGAAATTTGGATGATCTCTCTAACCTGGATTTTATGTATTGGAATAAATATTATTTCCAGGGCGAGAGAACATGGCATTTACCTGTTCTGGCATACCTTCAGAAAATTGCTTCGGTGTGGGGCAATCTTCTACATTATGAAAAGTACTTCTGCAATGTGCACACATAGCACTTGATGAAGAATTCTGAGAAGATAAGAGATGTGGTGCCACAAGCTGAAAAACTTTGTGGGCTATGGCATCCACTTGAGAAAATTCTTGCCTAAGAGTTCGTGGTTGACATGAATTTGAGGTTTTAACCACATTAGATGTAGAAGCTCTATCAGAACTATGTTGCATAGAATTTTCACTTATGTTCTCAAGTAGAGTCCATGCATCATCTAGATTTTTGGACATAAACATGCCCCCACATGAAGAATCGATTAATTCCATATGCGGTTTTGTTAAACCATCATAGAAAGCTTGCACCAATTGCCATTTTGGAATTTGGTGGTGCGGACACTTCCTCATAAAATCTTGAAGTCTCTCCCATGTCTTATAGAATATTTCCTCATCAATTTGGGAAAAACTAAGAATGAAACGACGCATTTGATTGGTCTTATTCACATGATAGTACTTTTTAAGAAATTCTTGTTGCAATTGGACCCATGAAGTGATGGAATTAGCAACAAGAGAGTTCAACGAATATTTTGCTTTATCTTTCAAAGAGAATGGGAAGAGAATCATATGAATTGCATCTTGGGGGAAATCCTTCATCTAGATGGTGGAGCAGATTTCCAAAAACTCATCAAGATGTTTATAAGGATTCTCATTATCAAACCCATGATATGTTGGAATCATTTAAATTGTGGTAGATTTGATCTCATAATGATGAGCCTCAACATTGGGCATGACAATGCATGAAGGAGATATGTATATAGAGGGTACAAAATGGTCCCTAAGAGTCATTAGTGCTAAATTTTCATTTTCAGCATTAGGATTTTCGAGATTCTCATGTTCATTAGTCATTTTATCTACCTCAATTTCAAGTTCTCTTAAAATTTCAGGATCCCTAAGGTTCCTTCTTTACTGCCTAAGAGTTCTTTCAAGTAAAGCGATATCAATTGGTTCCTCAAGATGTGGTAAAGACGATGATCTACGACCTACCATCAACTATCAAACACAACAATCACAACAACCCTTCACCAATACATCCACATATATTGATCCCTTTCTCCTCAATTCAAAAATAATGAAAATAAATTAAATTGGCCACGACAAGGACCTTTGCTCTGAATAAAACAAGAAATTTGCAATAACCTCGACAAAGGCCCAACAAAGTATAACTAGGAACTTCAAAAACTTACCCAAAGTCCTTAAGACTTCAAATTTCGTAATTAAATCTTCTGAAAAGTCTTTAGTCCCTAGCAACACAAAAATATGAAAATATATATATACAATCAAACAATGAAGCAATTTTTAAATTCTGATTACAAAACCGTCTGCAATCCCCTGCAACAACGCCAAAAAGTTGATGCGCATAAATGTGTACCACTTAAAAATACCACTTATAACAATAACACATTCATTATTGCAGATTAATGTTAGAGTAGGGGGTTGTCAAACCACAAGGATTGGTAGTTTATGGCAAACAGAATTATACAACTACTTCCTCCATTTGATAATAGAGATGATAAATCAATTGGTTTGTCATTTAACCTATTAATTTAACTTTCATAAAACAGTGAATAAAATGGATTGAACTTATAAAGAGAAGGCTAGAGAATTGACTTCACCTCAACCTCATAAACATGTTAAACTTGCACTCAACTTGGTGATTGACAATTATATATATAAAATGATGTGTAGAAGCATAAAACTACCACAACATTGTCAAGAAATCATACAGTCAAGACTAAGCATAACCCATCTTTGGTTAGCATGGTTCATCCACCTAAACTAGATTATGGTATAAACTATCTTCCCTAGGCATGGCCTATCAAGGTCCTTCAATAGTATGTTGCAGCATATGAAATTAATTAAAAATCATAGATTATCTTCAGTTGGTATAGACCATCTACCTAACTACATTAATCTAAGGGTGTAGCATGATCCATCTTCCTTAGGTATAACTTATATAAATGCTCAACTTCATGCCAATATAACCATTCCATAAATTCTTTCCCATTGTCATTATAGGAAATCAAGTGTAATACTTGTATCAATATGATTTCTAAGACAAGATAACAAATCAACACAAATATATATTCATATGATAAACACATGCATCAATTCAATGTAAAGTACATTAAGTCAATGTAAATACTTCTAATTTATGAAAGTGAATATACATAATAAAAATCCCCAAATTGAAATACAAATCAAACCATGTTTACTTGGCTAGGTTACATCAACTCCCTAGAAAATGGATTTAGCCTCTCATGAATATGGTAACAACCTCCAGGATTGAAGAAGAGAATAGAATCCCCTCTCTCACCATTGTTGCAAGCTTCCTCCAAGAACCCTAAAAATCCTCCTCCCTCTCTGTATCTTTTCAAAATCAAAACCCAAGACTCCTGCCTTTCAGCCTTTCCCCCTCTTTTATCCTTACGTGAGTTTAAAATTCCAAATCCTCGTTTAAAATTTGAATCCCCCACTCAAGATAGACAAAATTAGACTAAAATAACATGGGGGCCCGTGGTCTTGCGTCCGGACTCGAGGACCGACGTCCGGACACAAGGCCCTGATGATGTGGCGTCTGGACGCCATAGCATGTGTCCAGATGCGAGCTTATGGAAGGTAGCGTCTAGACGCTAGTTCTTGTGTCCGGACGCTAGGCATGCTATTCTGGCACATAATTCTTTCTTTAGCTCCGATTGCATCCATTGTCTCTTCATGTTATTTCTTTTTTATGATCACTTGAAATGTAAGCCTGAAATGACTTGTGCTTCAAAACCCTTTAAAACCTTATTTTTATTCTTTTTTTGCAATTGGACCTTCAAAAACACAAAAGTAAATCTATATACATAATTCAAATAATGGGCTTAACTAATGCAATTAAGGGCGCTTAAATATGCAATATTTGATGCTTATCAACAACTTCATCAAAGGTTATCAAATTACATTGATTTGTCTGAACTTCTTTAGTGATGGTATACACATTTCTAGAGGATCTGTGAGCTGAGAATAGAACTTGTTCAGACTTGAGACCAACCACATTGCACCTCTCTTTATTAAAGCACACTTTCTTACCACTGTCACACAGTTGACTCCCACTGAGAAGGCTGTGTTTGAGTCCTTTAACAAGTAAAACTTCAGTGATCTCGGGTAATTCTTCAGACCTATTAATAATGTCAATTCCTACAATTTTAACCTTTTGGTTGTCTCCAAAGACCACATTTCCACCATCAAATTTCTTTAGGGAAACATATTTAGAATTATCACGTCTTAAGCAACCACTGTCAACATACCACTTGTCATTAGTATTACAAGCCTTAAAAGCTGTGTAGACCAGCCGACTTACAACATTCAACTTCTTAGACATCCACACCATTGAGATTTCACAAGGGACCTTTTGGTTTTAAGTTTCTGAGCATAAGTTTGATCTAACTTCTTCACATACATCTTAGTAACTTTGAATTTCCTTAGGTTTGATATAACAAAGTCACTCCCATTGAGCTTCAGGGTGTTGTAAGTGTTATCACAGATGTTAAACTTGTTTCTTGAGGGTTTTATAATAGGAAATCTTGCATACACTTCACCTGTTGTGGCTTTGACAAACACAGAGTGAGTCTATTTACATTTTGCTGCTGTATCGCAGATGTAACCAATACCTTTCTTACCCAATTGTTTAGTAGAATGCTTCTAAATTTCAATCATCTTCAAAGATCTCTTTTCAAGAGCCTGAGAGAGTTCATCTTTGCACCTTTTGGTAGTCCACACAGAGTTGAACTTAGACTTTAGAAGGCCAAAGAAGGTTAAAGATATAGAACACATAGTTGATAGCTTAAGTATAAAGTGTTTAATAAGTAGCTATTTGGACCTCAACAGTTTTGAATTTAGTTTCTTGATTTGAGACTTCTGTTGAACACACTTCACTACAAGTCTTTCGCATTCTTTCAGAATTTCTTTAACTTCAAAATCACTTTCTTCTTTACTTTCAACAAAAGCTTGCGGTGTTTCAAGGATGGCCATGAAGAGGTATTCATCTTCTTGAACTTCTCCAGGTTTCTCTTCTTTAGGAGTAACATCCCAGTTTGAGACAAGTGTTTTTTTTTTTTTTTTCTTAATCTACCTTTGGTGTTAAAACCTTCATTTCTTCTTTGTTTTTGCCCTTTTGAGGTAGGACAGTTAAACACATAGTGACCTGTCTTACCACAACCATAGCAGGTTAGGTTTTATGGTTGAGTTTACTTCTTGAATATGAAATTTCTAAACTTTTTAGCCAAGTAGGCTACTTCATCTTCTTCTAGATCACCATCTTCAGACTTTGGTTCAACTTCTTCAGCTACTTCTTTGGCTTTAAGTGCAGCTTATCTTCTCTGATGAGTTAGAGCACCTATCCTCATATCATATGCTGTGAGGGAGGCTTGTAAATCATCTATCTTCATTTGTGACAGGTCTTTGTCTTCAAGAATGGTGACCTTGGCATTAAACCTAGGTGTGAGAGACCTCAGTATCTTCTTACGTACATTAGTCTTTGATATCTTCACCAAGTGCCTTTATGTTATTGACTATGTCATTGATTCTGAATAGATATTCAGCTACAACCTCTCTTTCCTTTATTCTATAGCTCTCATATTAGACTTTTAGAATCTGTATCTTATTTTCTTTAATGATATTATTTCTTTCATGAACAACCTTAAGGGACTCCCACATTTCTTTTGTTGTTTTACAATTTTTTATCCTAGTAAACTCTTGTTGCTTCAAAGCACATAATAGAACATGTTTGGCTCTACTATCATTAGCCACAATAAGTTTGTCATTAGCAGAGGGATTGGCTGGATTGAGAACTATAATGCCATATATAGTGGCATGCCACACATCATAGGATTGAGACATCAGGAAGGCTTCCATTCTGGTTTTCCAAGAATCATAATTTGAGCCATCAAACCCTGGGGCTTTGTTTGTGACTTGATCTTCATCCATTGCTAAGAGCAGCTACAGGCTTGTTAGAATCTTACAATGCAGATCAAAGCTCTGATACCAATTGTTAGATTGAGAAGGGGGGTGAATTGGTCAGCTTAAAATCCTTTCCATATGACAGATAGCTCAACAACAACTCACAAGGCTTATAACACAGGAAGTACAAAGAAATCCTCTCAAATAGGGAAAACCTTGGTTCTTGGCCTCAGCCAATAAGTTATCCACTAGCTGTATACAAGTAGTTACACACTTAGCTGTCTCTCTCTGCACACACCCTTTTATAAGATTAGACACTAGTTTTCACAGCCTCTACACAGTAGCTCACAATGTGCAAACTGCACTCCCCCTGTCCTACCTTGCTTGGACCCTGCAAGCTTTAACAACTCACCAAATACATTGTAACAAATGTAAATCAATGAAACACAAGTCTTTACCTATAGTAGGATAGGTTAGACACCTCAACAATCCACTTCACTACCTCAGATACCCTTTCTGCGAAAGCTAAGGTTTGAGGGGTAAATATGGAAATTCGAGTCTCAATAATTCAGAAATCCCATCCACAGCCTTGTATCAGTATATCACACATGCTTAGATGCTAAACAGATGGATTACAGCATGAGTATATCACAATGTTCACAAAAAAAGCCTCACAACAGTAGTTCATAGAAAAGCCTTGGGGTTTTGGTCAGTCAAAACCGAGGCAAACTATAGTTCAGTCCAACAGCCAACTTCTACAATCTTAATCCATCAATATAGACTTGCTGGTATATAAATCAAACATGGAATAGCAAGACATGACCAATCTATACTTGAATCACAGCACTAAACCATAAAACAAGATAAACAGCAGCCCTTGTAGTTCAAATTCATTTGCAGCATATAGATTTTCAAGAACATGTGCCAAACAAGTGTAATAAGCTCAAATATACCTGAAACAGTCTTCAGTTGGCACCACAGCAGCCTTGAGCTCAGCTTCACACCTTAGTCCAGCCCTTGCACCAGCAGCCTTAATAGCAGCATAATCTCCATAGTAAGTACACAAATAAGGCTTGATCTAGTAGGTTTTTCTGGTGTGAATCATAATCAATGAGCTCAGAAAACTTGGCTCATAGGAAGGTCTCGAGAGAATTGCAATGCAGGTTGCCTTTTGGATTTTCGGTATCAGCCTTAAACTTAAAAACTTTATAGCAGCATATGTATAGAGCAGCACAAATACTTGGCTCCTTCACACAGAGTGTTAGCTATCACCATTAGCCAATGATTGCACAAGGACAATTCTGACATTCTCACTGTAAAAGGACAATTGTACCCCTGCCACCTCAGCATGTTTTGTCACCTTATGCACCAGCGTATACAGCTCATGTAAATGAGGTTGCAATGGATCCTTTCTCAAAACTTAGCCTCTAAGCAATATAATATCAGTGTATGAATATATAATCAAGGACCACAGCCATGTGTCACATATCTATACACATTGTAGAAAGACTAAATTGCCCTTCAAACAACACATGTCAGCTGCAGCTCAATACCTATCTTGAGACTGTATATTCCACAATGTAGGGTCAAACAATGCCATTTTATGCAATGTATCTATTCGAGCAAGTGTATAAATATGCTTAACAGCTGTAAAAATACATTAATTCCCCTGAAGAGACCTGTAGCCAAATATGAGGTTGTGAACCTCAATTTACACAGGATAATGATCTGATCATATATATTGACTGCACTGTACTACCTCAAATCCTTGTGAGATATTATCATAGGCTGGTAAAAGACCATACAGCCACTCAAAGATGATTTAAGACAAAGTGCACTATTCCACAGACATAAGGCATAGAAATACAGGTTTTTGACATTAAATAGGGAAACACACCTTGGTGAATAACAGAACCAACATATGGGAAATATAATATTGAAAAATTAGGGTAAATGACAATCTTTAGCTCATATTTCTCCCGAAAACTTTGATGCCTGGAGTTTGGAGTCCAGTGGAACTGTACACTCTGGCATGTAAGGATAGGGCTCACTCATACTCGTCTCAGAGGTGTCGCCATTCTTCACAATGAGAGCAGTGGTCATACCCAAGGTAGTATGTCGTTCCATGTGACAGTGCATGAACCATACACCTACAGAAGTCATCATTTATCATTTTAAGAATCTGTCACTTTTAAAATTAATGAGATAGTACTAATTTTAACCAATAGGCGAAGCCTTTTTTTTGTTATATAGGAGCATCATAGGATCAATCAAATAGATCTAGTCATAATTAATGATGATGTATGTGTAAATCTCGAGTAATATTTTATCTAATTAAGGCTTGCCTTAAAAGATAGGGAGGGGGGGTGTGCAAATACTTCTTGAGTGAGGCCAATTTTTTTGATTAAGCTCTTAGTCAGTTGGTCTCTTAGAAGGGAATATTTGAAGGACTAACAGGGAGGGGAGGAAGGAAAAGAAAAATAATTGATAAAGTTGTTACAGTAAATTAGGATAAGTGATAAGTAGGGGAAAGAAAAGGAAAGGATATTATAGTACTAACTAAGACTTGAGGGGGAAAAAGAAAGAAAAGTAGATGATTAGTATTAAACCCTGCACATTTTTAGATAATGAAGCAAAAAAGAGGAAATAATAGTAGTAAATCCATCATCATTTTTGAGAGAGAAAGGAAAAGCAAAGGAAACGAAAGAAATGTTTTAATATGTAAAAGCAGAAATTCACAAATTAACTAAAGGTAATTCTCATCTCCTACCTTTGAAAGAAATGGAAAATTACTATATAAAGGGTTAACAAATCCCTCCTACCTCATTTTCTCTCTTTTTTCTCCCTCATATTTAAACCAAACATGATGTAAATTAACTCTCCCTACTCCTTTCTTCTTCTTCTCCTTTTCTTTTTTCCCCTCAACTCCTCCTATCCAAGTTTGTTGGGAAGAAAGGGAGGGATAGAGGAGGTCGGATTGTTTTCCTCGCCCACCAAACCAAATTAAAGAGAGGAAGAGAAAGACACTTGCAATTTTATTTTAGATTCTTCCTTTATTGTAAGAAGATTTTGATTGATGATAAAATCTACGGCATTTCTTTTCTTCCTTTTTTTCAAGCAGACAGAAAGAAGTAAGACTCTCGATCTTTATCATTTCCTAGAGACTTCTTCATCCCACCCGTCATTCATAGACAATAGAATTAAACCTAGTTGCTAGGTTTTAGGTCCAAGCTGACATCCTACATCTAATTTTCTGAATTAAGTTACTTACCAGGATTATCTGCTATGAATCTGATGGCAGCCCAACCATTCTTTGGAATTCCTACCGTGTTAAGTAAAGGTGGATCAACCAAGTTATAAGAATTTGGATGAGTCTCGTTGTTGAAATTCCCATAACCAGCTCCTACCAGATAAAAGCTAAATCCATGCAGGTGCATTGGATGATTCTGTGATGTATTCAACACATTGGTGTCCTGGAACACTATCTCCACAGCTTCATTATAGTTCAGCACCTTCACCTCCGTCCCCACGCTTGGTATTGTGTAGTTGTCTGAGCCCAAATCTGGTCCCGTGAAATCATAATATTTGGGTGGTTCATCTGGGAAATGTGTGTCGTAAATCCCACTCAAGTTCCTGTAAAAAAGAAAAACATTTTACAGTAATATCAAATCATTTTCAAATTCGGATTGAAACAAATATGTATTCTCTGCGATGCCGTTACAAAGATTTTGTTAGGCATCATGTTGGCTTTATTTTGATCCCTTCTACGCATGTTTTCTTTCTTTGTTTATCTACTTAGTATATCCACTTCTACACTGTGAGATGCAAAGTATTATTTTGGTTTCTTTTAGTTTGGTGGAGTGGGAGTTTTATAGGAGAAAGTCTACAATACGCCAGGGGTATTGTTCATGTTGTGTCCCTAGCTGATGGAAAGTCATATACTTTTTATTGAAAATTCTCCATTTCTAGTGTATCAACACAAAATGAGAGTTTTCATGATTGTCCCTGGACTAGGGGCACCACGTGTAAATACACTTAGAATATCAGAGACTTTCTCGATTTATAGATGTGGTTAACTTGGGGTATGCCCCCTTGAACTTTGTACATTAGTTTACCCTTTTTAGTTTATACTCAATTACTTACGGCCAAGAAGAAGTTGCAGTCTTATGCATTAGTTACATACATGTATATGCACACATTTATATACATAAATTTACTCACAACTATGTATTCTAAGTTTCATGGGCAATAGTAATTAATACCTGTAGTAGGCTTCCAGAATATTGGTACGTGGGAAGTTAAAACTTATGTTGTTCAAGCTTGCATCAAGCCAATGCTCGTTATACTCTTCCTGCAATGGTGAGCCCTCCGGAACGTAAAATGTGTTTATAGAAACTGCTATATACAGACGCGTAGTGAAATCCTTCGGAACATTTACTGGGTGGTCTTCGCTAGCTAAGCTCCTGAAGCGGATTGTGAAGTTATCAGCAGCTTCATTGTCATGGTAAGCAGGTAGAGTTGGAAAGACTAGAGAGGCTGGCGGAGTGTAGTTTCCTCTGTACTGGAGAATTGCTGTGGCGGCTGCGTGATCAAACTTATCACCATCTGGACTGTAATAAGCCCGGGCAACCATGTAATAGTGACTGAGAGACTGATTTGCAGTGACCAAAATATCCATTGTTTGTCCAGGGGCTATCATGATATAATTGGTGACTATAGGTTTGATGTAAGCCCCGTCTAATCCTACAACTGTGAGATTGTGTTGCGCAATTGAGAAGAAGAGTTCCTGGTTTGTTGCTGCGTTTAGTATTCGAAGTAGGTAAGTCTTGCCATGGTCAACTACCAATCTGTACATTGTTTCTGCAACATGTGAAACATGATTAACTAGGTATATGGCTCAATGCTGCCACTACTACAGAAGCAGCAAGTACTGATGCATACATACATTAGCTGATATATATATATATATATATGTACCATTGGAGCATGGATTGAGATCTCCTGGTTGGCCGTTGATTGTGAAAGCATTTGAACGGTTGAAATCCTGTCCCTTTTTTAGGCTATGAGAAACCATTCTATTCACATCTTCGACGAACCATGCTGCTGCAAGTAGAAAAGGCAAGGAGGAATAAGATGTGCGGGGCTTTGCTATGCAAATGTAATTAGGATTGCTTTATGAATGCATATATATTTGTATGCATACCAAGAACAATTATTTCTTCCTCATCAGGCTTGGGAAATGGATAAGTGGTTCCAACAGCAGGTAAAACAACGATGACACCGTGGACCGTGGCTCGTGTCCAATCGTTATGGGCATGCCACCACAAGGTCCCTTCTTCTGCTGTAAATTTAACCTCGTAAGTCATGTTTGAACCCGGTTGGATTGCGCATTGCGTGATGTGCTCTGTACCATCAGACCATGGATTTCCAGGATTCTTAACTCCATGCCTGTAAATGTAGACATGCATCAATTTTAGTCCTTTATTTTATTTTTATTTCTTATGAAAGATTTTTTTTATTATTATTACCAGTGAATAGTGACTCCTTCGTCTCCTTTATTGTGAACATTAACAAACACTGTATCACCCTTGTGGACGCGAAGCACTGGGCCTGGAAAACTTCCATTTACTGTCAACATGCTTTTGGTGACGCACAACCTCGTAAAATTATCCTCCTTCACCTGAACTCCAAAATCCATAAATTATAGGAAAGAGACCCATAGATATACTCATATTTTTTGTAAATTAATATTGTCACCTAATTTCTTGCTCTCCATGGAGTAAGAAAATTCTTCCGCACTTTCTATATCAACCATTAGATTAAATTTAATGGTTACATTCCAAACCCACCTACATGCTTTCTTTTTATTACAAAACCAGTATCATTATTTCTAGTTTTCAAATTTAATATTTACTAATACCACTAATTATAACAATAAAAGATAAGTACCAAAAAAAATAAAAATAGTTTTCTAGAAAATCACATCTTAGAATTTTTGTTTTCTTTGAAAAAAATAAAAAAAAAAAAAAGTTTTACAAAATTGTATCCATCACTTAATACTAAAGTTGACTTTGCCTAATCTTTTGAGTGAGAAAAAGAAATTACAGAAGTCCAAGACGTGAAGATGTCCTCATTTAGATTCTCCTCTAGAGATAGACAATAAATAATCATTGAATTTTAAATGAGTCTTTAAAAGCAAGCATTTTTTTTTGGTTCTTTCAAACTCTACATTCATTCAATGATTCAAAACATTTTTGTTCATATGCTAGAGTTGATGACTAGTATCCCAAAACCTAATAGCCATGATAAAATCTTTCAATTTGTTGTATCCTGTAATTGGTATGTGATCAAATCGAAATGGGGCTGTCATGTAATAATAGTGGTGGATTGATGTCTTTGTTATAACTTTACATCTTAATTAGCTGCCTTTCATGCCTTTTTAACTTACCAAAAAAAAAAAAAAAAAATTTGATGATAGTTTAATAATAGCAATATTAACGAAAACACTAAGAAAAATAACTAATTTACAAAGAAAATATGAAATTTCATAGAATATTAGCATATTTTGTAGTGAATTACCTCATTACGTCAATAAATATTTGTTATTATAGTAGAACTAGAAACAAGATATTGTGCAGACTTACTATGACACTAATATACTTGAATGTGTTTACAACTAGTTAGAATCTGGAAAAAAATAAAACAAAATTAATAAGGAAGAGAAGACAATTTGTAACAAAGGGGCCATAGAAAAATAAAATTAATTTTTAATTTTTAAATATCATGTATTTAGGAAGGTATACAATAATTTAAATTATAATCTATTAAATTTTTATGGGTGAAGTGTTGTGCAAATCACAGGTTACCTTGATCAACTCAAGTGGATAAATATATATATATATATAGAGAGAGAGAGAGAGAGAGATTTTATTTTAATTTTTTATTATCTTTGAGCCTATGTTTCGTTTGTCGATAGTGTAAATTTTAATTTATTTTTCACACTTAAACAAATAGGAAATGTCAATGTTAGTATCAAGTAATGGATGTAATTTTCTAACACATTATTATTTTTTTTCCTCAAAGAAAACAAAAATCCGATTAGTGGGAGACGTGATTTCGAGATTTCTATTTTTATTTTTTTTGATACTTACCTTTTATTGTTGTAATTAGTGGTATTGGTAAATATTACATTTGGAAACTAAAAATACTGATAGTGGTTTTGTATTAAAAGGAAACCATATATGTAGATTTGGAATTTGACCATTAGATTTAATCAAATGGTTGTTATAGAAACTGCAGAAGAATTTTCGTACTCTACGGCAGTAAGAGATCACTACTCTCTCTCTATAATATATATATAAGTAAAGTAATTATTAGCGGAGATATGGTAGCCATAAATCATGGGATATAATGTACCATATCTCCCCTATCATTTATGGCTACCATATCTCTGGTAACAGTAATTCAAAGTTCCAATAGAGGTCTAGACAAAAAATTTGAAAAAAGATCATCCAATTTTCTAACTTGAGTGAATGTTGCATGGATTTGTTAATGTATTCCTGGTAGCATTTTTCATTTACTTAGATTATTTTTTCGATAATCAAGGTGTCCAGGGCTTCGCCCTGATTAATCCACAGGACGTACCAAAGAAAAGCGATTCCTCCACATGAATTAGGTAAAACTCATACTAAGTCTGCGGTCATAACCCCTAAAGAATTGATTGCACTCGAGAAGATTTGAACCTGAGACTTTCTGCTTTATGAGGCACTAAGTCCCAGGCTTCACCACTAGAGCCAACCCCTTGGGGTTATTACTCATTAAAAACCAAACAGTCGAATGCTCTAGTACTAGTTGTGTGCGGAAACCCAAAATCAATGATGTCCGAGGAGTAAAACAAGTAAGCATGAAAAATAAAAAACAATCACACACAAGAACACGAGATATACGTGGTTCACCTAAAACATAGGGTTATGTCCACGGAGCACGCCGAACAAATTTCACTATGAAAAAGATATAGGATTACAATGGAGAATTTCCTCTCAGTCTCTCTCTATTGTTCTCTCTTATGTAGGCACAAATTAATTCAATTATTCAAACTCTGCCTTAAAATCTGATTAGGGTTGATAGAAATTATCCTAGACAAAGGAACATAACTTGCCTAGCTCACACATCTTGCCTTTTTGGAAAGTCATAAATTAACTTGGAAACAATTCACGCACTAGTTCCAAAAAAAGGTAACTAGTACATCTTGACAAAACATCGTTCCAGAACCCAAGCGGGACCGGTTCAGAAAAACGGAACCAGTTTATTTTGGCTAGTAGCCAACATAACTTCGCAATGCCATAAGTGGAACCAATTCAAAATATTAGGATAGGTCCATTTTGGTCTATAGCTAAAATGAACATCAAAATCTACAAATTTGACAGCTCCAAGTTCTTCACAACGTGATCCCAACACATGATCATACTCCACAAACCTCAACAATCTCTTACTTGGAAGCTGGAGCACTTGTAAACTCATTCCATTATCTTCGCCTGCATGTTTAATGCATGTTGGTGCACTCATCTTTATCTTCAAGCTAGAAAACCAACTAAAGCTGCGCACAGTTTGAGTTTTTCCATAGTCAGTGACTTGGTCAACATGTTAGTTGGATTTTTAGTTCCAAGTATCTTCTCAAGTGTCAACACTCAATCTTCTAACAATGATCTAATGAAGTGATACTAATAGTCCTATATGTTTGGTCCTTGAATGAAATGCTGAATTTTTTGCCAGATGTATCGCACTCTAACTATCACTGTGCAAAACACACTTCAGTTGTTCGAATCCCAACTTTGCCAACAAACCTTGTAACCAAACCATCTCCTTATTGGCCTCTGTAACTGCCACATACTCTTCCTCTATAGTAGATAATGCTACAATCTTCTGTATATGTGAAACCCAACTAACTGCAGTTGTACTCACTATAAAGCATACCCAGTAATACTTTTTATGTGATCCACCTCACCAGTAAAGTCTGCATCTACATACCCTTATAGCTTCACCTTGCCCTTTCTAAAACATAGGCATCTATATGTGGTACCCTGCAGATATCTCAATATCCACTTCATTTCTTCTAATGTAGCTTGCCCGGATCCTTTATAAACCTGCTTACTACTCCCACACAATATGCAATGTCTGGTCTTGTGCACACTATGACTTACATCAAACTTTTAATGGCTGAGGCATACTGAATTTGAGCCATGAAAGTTTTCTCACCCTTTATCTTTGGACACTGATCTTGAGATAATCGCAAGTGACTAGCTAAAGGCATGCCTTAACATTATTAATCACATTGAACCTTTTCAGAACCCGTTCAACGTACTCAACCTAAGACAACTGCAAAGTACATTTTTTGTGACGGCCCGTGTTTCGAAGAACCAGATGCGTCTGTGATTAACCTGAAACCAATGCGATAATGAATCTCAAATACGGAATCCTCTAGTGAGGTACATTGATAAACCTTGAAACCCTAGCCTCCCTTTCTAATTTTCGAACACCTTCCCTTGAGATTTTGGTCTTCCACCTTGAAGACAGAATCTTCCTCTATTCCTTCTCTAGAACATTTTTTCACAGTTTCTCCATTTACTTTTTTTTGCCTTGGATTCTAGAGGAACAATCCTCTAGTGAGGTACTTTGATAAACCCTGAAACCCTAGCCGATATTTCTGATTTTTGACACCCTTCCTTTGCGTTTTTGGTCTTCCACCTTGAAAACCAAATCTTCCTCCTTCCTTCTCTAGAATATCTTTGCTCAGTTTTTCCATTTGATTTCGTTTGCTTGGATTCTAGAGGTTCAATCCTCTAGTGAGGTAGGGAATGTCTTATATTTATACCCTTATTGTTTTATTGTGTTCTTAGAGTTGATATACATTGTTTACATGTTATTTTTGAATTTTAGGGTTGTATATAGATATATATAACATGAAATTAACTTAGGGCTTTGTTTTATTTAAGGCTTATACTTAATCTTTAACTTGAATTCATTTAGTGATGTTTTGAAATCTAAAGATTTTAATTGTGTAATTTTAGAAATTCTATGTAATTATTTCCATTGATTTAATTGTGTATTTGATGTTGTATTGATGTTTAAATCATGGATTTGGAACTTTTTGTATACTTTAATGAATGGATTTCATATAATGATATCATAGTTGTAGCTTGATTTGATATCATAGGGCACGGCTCTAGTGCAGGAGATACGAGTTTCCCCCAAACTTAGTGCACAATTAGGGAGGTTGCCCATAGGCTAGTAACCTAAAAGGAACCAAACATGTTGGTTTTATTCCGATGAGATGTCCAAGTATATCCACATTTGTTTGATTTCACATTTTCGTTCCAAGTTAATATATAACATTAAGACGTTGTAACTTGCTGTTTTGTATTGGCTATTCCAATGTTGTTTAATTGCTCCAATTATTGTGGTTTGCGTTTAAAATGTCTTATGATAGCTTTAGGATGATCCCATAGTTCCACTTGAACATAGATATTAGGTGGCATATACCACGTGTAACCGTTTATATTACACTTGCAAAACTGTTGAAACTTTAGGTTATACACATACGCATTATCCTACTGAGTAACTCGTTTACTCACCTAGTTGATTTGGGTCTTTTTCAGGTAAGGAGAAATTGTTTTTGGATACTCAACAACAATAGCTTGACTTGGCTCACATGGACATTTTTTGTATAATTTTGACATGCAAATGTTAGCATGTTTTGTTTACCTTTTTTTT
This sequence comes from Cornus florida, assembly GCF_030987335.1. Taxonomy (NCBI): domain Eukaryota; kingdom Viridiplantae; phylum Streptophyta; class Magnoliopsida; order Cornales; family Cornaceae; genus Cornus; species Cornus florida. The sequence continues at coordinate 71,587,647 of NW_026775578.1, forward strand.
GTTGTTAATGTATAAGTAGTTTAGAAGCATGACACGCTTCCATTTGGGCATGTAATATGAATATAAGTACCTTATTTTGACTCTACTTTAACAGGTTTGTAATGAGGCCAAGGGCCAAACACTTTTGATGTTTTGAATGTATGCAAATTTTTAGCATGTTTTTACTTTCCCGACCCATTTAATCTCGGGGCATTTTGGTCCTTTTAGGTTAAAAATTATTTTTGTTTCAAACCATGGTTGATTATAAAGCTCATTTTTTAGGGGGGTTTCTTCACAAAAGTTTTCCAAAAAGTTTCATTTTAGCCCTGAAAATCGCACGTTTCGACAAAAACACAGTCGCAGCAAATCCACTGTTCACTGGGAACATTTTTGGTAAATTTTTCAAAAACTTCAGAAATTCATATCTTCTTCGTTCTAACTCCAAATCAAGCGATTTTTGAGTCAAATTTTATTAATTTTTCATTATCTATCCAATGGTATGTATATCAGTATACACTTTTTATTTCAAAAGACCATTTTACCACTATAGGCATAACTTGTCTGTTTTAAAACCTTAGCGTCCACGTTGTATTCTTATGAGTTCTATGACTTCTTGGGAAGTCACTTCGGTGTCTTAGAGGTGGAATTCATCTCTAGACACCCTTTCTCTTTTCTTGCTTTCGCATTTGGGATTCGTTATTGGATCAATTTCGGGTCAATCATAGACGCACCGGGTTCTTCGAAACATGGGCCGTCACATTTCTGTTTATCCCTGCTAATCCTCATCCCAATAATATGTGATGAGCACTGAAAACTACGCATTTAAACCCTTTAAGCTTAGGTATTCTAGGACCTTTATCTATCTTACTTTCCCATTTTAGACTAATTTTGTGTTATTGCCCTTTTTAGGTGCTTATCCCCAAAATAAGCTAATTCAGCCGAATAAGAGCTTGAAAGAAGCTAACTCAAGCTGGATGGAAAAAAGGAGCAAAGTGGAAGTAGATTGAAGCAAAGTATGGAATTCAGAAGGTTCGATCAATCACAAGTATATTTCGATCGATTGAAAGTTCATCGATCTAGACATTTCAAGATGGATCCAAGCTCTTTTGTCCTTATCCAAAGATCCGACTAAGTTCGATCGATCCAGCCAAAGTTTGATAGATCTCAGTCATGTTCGATTGATCACAGCACAAGTTCAATCGATCGAACCCTCTCAAATCCAAAAAAAATATATTTCCAGCTCATTAAAAGTTGTCTCATTGTGTAATCATTGGAGGAGCTCTTGTGTACGAGCCTAGACCATTGGGTGTGACATTTGAGCTACTTATATAAGGAATATGAGTCAGTTTTACACATATATTTTTAGAGATATGCTTTTGGTAGATAGTTTTTAGAGACAATTCTTAGAGAGGAAGAAAAAAAAAAAAGGAGGCTAGAGACATTCTTGAGAGGTTTTCCATCTACTTCAAGAAGAGGAACATTTCTACCATAGAGATAGCCCTTGAGGGTTGGAGGACACCATCCATGAGTGGCTAGACATTCTCTTGGGGCTAGAGTTGGCCCAAAGCATACTTTCTTTATCTTGATTCATGTATTTTTGAGGGGATTTGTGTTGTAATACATGTTTTGACATATTTATATACATAAATCTTGTTTATTCAATGATTTGTGTGGTTTAATACTTCCAAGTGACCATTTCATTCTATCCATATGTCTATGTATGCTAAAATAGATGTTCATATGTTTATCTCTATTTCTTGTGTTGTTAATGCATGTCTATGTGTATTAATGCTATAAATCCAGAGATTGTCAAGATATAGTGCTTAATATAATGCTCTTGTGGTTTATTTGATGGTTCATACTTATTTCATGATGGATTGTGCCTCTCCCTTAGTCTTATTAGTTTAATTTTCATGTCATTAGCTTAGATGTAGTGCAGTTACCTTAGTTGTTAAATGGGAGGACAATCCATACTTGTTATTTGATGTTCCACACTTATGAATGCAAGTAGTATATTTCTCTAATTTTGTGATGTGTTTAGATTGTGAGATTAAAGAAGGATTAATGGCTTACTTTGATATATTGTACTATTCATTATGTTGTTTAGACAATATACACTTAATTGGTCATCCATGCTTGTTGAAACAACCACACACACTCACTCTTGTTGCAATATATGTCTTCCCCTCATTAATTGTGAATTGAGTGTAGAGAAAAGTGATGCTTAGTGGTGATCTCTAAGTTCCAAGACCTCTCTCTCTTGTTCTCTCAATCCTTTAATTACTTGCTTGATATTAATCTTGTTTAGTTTTAATTGTAGTTTAATCAACCAAACAACTTACCTTTGATCACTCAACTTACTAACCCTAAGCCTTGTTTCCACTACTAGTGCACCCTCAATCCCTTGGGATGATCCCTACTCACCCTTGCTATATTTTTAGTTAGTGGTAGTAGTGGCATTTATAAATATAAAACTTAGCCACACTATTTTGCACAAATTTGGTTGCACACCGTGACGGGCACACCAAGTTTTTGGCGCCGTTGTCAGGGATTTAATTGGCAACACCGTGTTTTGGAAACATTTAAGAATTAGTACTCTTTTGATCATGTCTTTACTTTATTTTTATTTTTGGTTACTTATTGTGTTTGTTCTTATTTGACTGGGTGAAATTGAGAAAGGAGGTTAAGTAAAGGAGACTTCAAAGTAAGGAGCTAAGCTAAGCATAAAAAGGACTAAAAATCTAAAAAAATGCAAAGCATAGCAAAGTTTGGAAGTTGAGAATGAATTGAAGTTGCTTAAGGACCCTTTGTGAGATCTTTCTAACTCAAGCTCTAGTTAAATCGTCGGCCCGCGTGGAGGCTTGTTTTCCATTTCTTAGATAAATCGTGAGCCCGCGTGGAGGCAATTTACTTTTCTTTGCATGTTGTTTAAGCATGCGAGTATGGGATCATTGAATGTGGAGATTTGTTGATTTATTTGTTGTGGGGGCGAAGTGATTGTTACTTGCTTGTTATTTGAATTTCTAGTGTATGCATGGTCGTAGGTCATTGAATCCTACTCTTGTCCCTCCTAATTTGCATCTTGAATCAATTGTTCGTAATCCTAGGAGAAGGGGTAGTTCTCATCACTCCATTTCACCAATGAAGGATTTGAATGACGACCATGTGGAGGACCTTGGTCACATAGACTAACAAGGCAACCTCCACCCTAATGTGCATCAAGAAAATGTTCAAGCACCATTAGGCATGCCTAGACCATTCATTCACTCACAACAACAAGGCCAAGTTCCATTGGGAATGGCTAGGCCAATATTTGCTCCACAACCCCCCATAGTTCAAGCTAATCAAGGTGTTCGTCTAGCACCACCAATTGTGAATTCTCCCATTGCATTGAGAGACCATTATGTGCCTAATGAATATAATACACCCACTTGCATTCAATTGCCTCCATTTAGAGCACATCACTATGAAATTAAACCACAAACTATTCAAATGCTTCTAAACTACCATGGACTTCCTAGTGAAGAACCTTATAACCATTTAGATGAGTTTCTTAAAGTGTGTTCCACCGTGATATACACGGACATGCTGGAAGAAGTGTTAAGGCTTAAAATTTTTCCTTTTACCCTTAAAGACAAGGCAAAATATTGGTTCAACAACCTTAGGCCTTTTTCGATAACTTCTTGGGCAGAAATGCAACAAGAGTTCTTGAAAAAGTACTATTCGGTTTTAAAGACCAATGCCATGAGAACTTCCATTCATGAATTTTCTCAAGGGGATGGGAAAATGTTTCATAAGACATGGGAAAGGTTTAATAATTTGTTAAGAAAATGCCCACATCATGACATACCTAAGTAGCAACTAGTTCAATATTTCTTTGAAAGTTTACCGGATAATCATAAGGGTATGGTTGATGCATCAATGAGTGGTTCTTATCTTGATAAGCATGAAAATGATGTGTGGCAATTGTATGAAAGTATGAGTGAAAATTCCATGCATAGGTCCTTATGTTTTAAAAATGGTACAAATCTAGGAGGAAGGAAGAATGTTGGCTTGTATCAAGTTGACAACTCTAATGATATAGCCGCCGAGATGAAATCCTTATCTCAAAGGTTTGATCAATTCTTAATTAACCAAAACTCGGCGAATCAAATGTCTTTTGCCCCTAATCATGTTCATCATCGTGCATCTAATGAATCATGTATGACTTGTTCTAGTATCTTGCATTCTACTTCCAATTGTCCCCATGGACATGTGCAAAATGACAACCATGAGCAAGCCAATGCTATTTTTGCTGACTAAGGGAATAATCCCTATAGCAATCATTACAATCCTAGTTAGAAGAACCATTGGAACTTTTCTTAGAAAAGCCAAGGGGAAGGCTCAAACCCTCCCCAAGGTGGTTTTCAAGGGAAGTATGTTCCACCTCCGAAGCAAAGCCAAGGTTCCCAAGGTTTTAGATCATCATTTCAATCCCATGGTAACCAATTTTCTAATTCTCATTTTCTTAATCAACCATCTTATTCTCAAGGAAATTTTAGGAGTCCCATTTTTGAAGAAAAAGTTTTAACCACTCTAGGCACTCTAGAGGCGAACACTCAATTGCTTCATTCTTATTCTCAACCCATTGCTAAGCTAAAAACCCAAGTAGGGCAAATAGCTAGTACTTTAAATGCTAGAGAGAAAGGGAAAATGCCTTTGAATGCCCCACCAATGCAACAATGTGTTGTGGAGACTCATTCCTCATCGAAAAGTCCTATAATAGAGCATGTCAATGCGGTGACAACCTTGAGAAGTGTGAGAATCATTGACAACCAAGTAGGTGTGTCCAATGAAGAGAATGAACCAGTGCAACCAAAAGTTGACACCCGTCCCGTTTCTTATCATATTCTTCCTTCATTGCATGTGCATGATCATTCAAAAGAGAAAGTGTCAAAAAGTGATTTGAAAAGAGTTCAAAAATGATTTGAAAAATGAATCAAAGCATGATTTGAAAAATTCTTGAGTTGATGATGTTTCAAAGAAGGATTTTGAAAAAAAATTTGAGCCAAAAGCTCCATTTTCGGATGCCTTAAAAGGATCTATTTATCTTGACAAGCAAAAGACAAAGACAAATGAATTCATTGATGTGTTTAGGCAAGTGAAGGTTAACCTTCCGCTTTTGGATGCAACCAAGCAAATTTCGGCTTATGCCAAGTTTTTAAAAGATCTTTGGACCCAAAAGAGGAAGAATAAAAGCCAAGCACCTAGGAAAGTGGTCTTGACCAAACAAGTGAGCTCTATTTTGCAACATAACACTCTTCCAAACTTCAAAGACCCCAGTTCACCTACTACATCTTGTGTCATTGGTGACCATGTCATTAATCGGGCTCTTCTAGACTTAGGAGCAAGTGTTAATCTTCTTCCATACTCGGTATATGTCAAATTAGGCTTAGGAGACTTGAAACTGACGTCGGTGGTTTTTCAACTTGCCGACTAATCCATCAAAAAGCCTAGGGGTATCATTGAGGACGTCTTAATTAAAATTGATAAATTCTCTTCCCGGTCGATTTCATTGTCATTGACACGGAACCGGTCCCAAATCCCAAGAGCCAAATTCCCGTTATCCTTGGCCGTCCTTTCTTGGCAACCGCAAATGCCAACATCAATTGTAGGATAGGGATAATGAAAATCTCTTTTGGCCACATGAAAGTGAAGTTGAATATTATCAATCCAACCCCTAATTCAATGGATAAGTATAAAGATATTTGTGTTGTAGAGAAATGTCTTGATAATGAATGTGGAAGAATAAAGTCTTTACTTGACGTTGAGCATTTCCATGGTTTGTCTACCAAAGAGAATTCAAAGAAAGTTGCTTCAAAGATAAATTTTCCAAGGGCATGGAAGCCCAAGAGTTGTTTTAACCAAGGACTATCAACGTCACTTGAATCAAATCCAATTAGTTCTTTAGGGAACCATTCATTAGGTGGGATTCAAAGTGCTTTTCACCCCGTCCAGGAGGGGATGCATTATAAGATCTTTGATCCGGGCTAAAAGAGCCCAACGTCTTGCTAGAGACGTTAAAGACTAGTAAATGCTTCGTAGGGTTTATAACCCTATTCCTCCCTCATTTCTATATTCCCTTTCATTTCTTGCGTCGTCTAGATATGTTCTGGAATTCATACACATGGCTAGGATTTTGATTGAGTATGCATGCACTTTTGTTCTGAAAATAGGCATTTTGTCCAAGTTCAATCAATCTCAAAAGAGGTTCGATCAATCGAACATCCATTCCTACATCCAATCATCTATCTGTTCCATCGATCGAGAATTTCCTGCATAAATCAGCCCTCTGTGTATCGTTCGAAAGTTTATTTCGATCGATCTGAAACTCCAAGATTGATCGAAATTGTTCTTAGATCGATCTTCACTCCACACTTAGAAAAAATTTTGAGATCCATGAAAATAGGCCTCTCTGTGCATCGTTCAAACTTCTCTGCAGGTTTTCACCTGTTCGATCGATCGAAGTACCTTTTCGATCGATCTTAGTTTGATCGATCTGTGCCTCTTGTTGACCTTGATTTTGACTTTGATTTCATTTTCATTTTCATTTTTATTTTTATTTTTATTTTTATTTTATTTTATTTTATCCTCAAAACTAAAAAAGTTTTAATTTCTACTTTGTTTATTCAATAAATAAATAAATAAATAAATAATTAAATTTTTCGTTTAGTGCACAAAGATCGATCTTAGCATTTTCAAGATCGATCTTGGTCGATCGATCAAAAAATTTTCCTGATCGATCGAACCTGTCGTGAAATGTTTTTAAAAACAAAACCCTAGGGTCATTAAATCGATTCACAGATCGATCTAACAACCCTCTCACCCTCGCCGCTGCAACCCATCTCTCTCCCATCTCAGGCGAACCCTCCGGCGACCTTCCCGAGGCTCGAATCTCTCTCCTTCATCTTAGATCTCGTCCATCTCACGATTTCCACTCCTCTTTCTCGGATTTGGTAAGTTCCGAGTTCTCCCCTTGAATTTTGATTTTCAATCTACCTATTTGTGATGCTTACCATGTTAGATCTAGGTTGCTTTGTCTAAATCTTGCCATATTTTGAAGCTTCCATGATTGTGTGTGTGTGTATATATATATATATATATATATATATATATATAGTTTTGTATATATATTTCATTTTAATTGATTTTTGAGTGTCACAGGCCAAACAGGTGACCCATTTGTTGTTGTTGATGTGTAAGAGGGCCCCACAAGTTTGTTTGGGTGCCCCCATGCCTTCCACGTCACAGATCTGTGACTTTACGAATTTCCCGTCCCAATTCAATCGATCGAACTTTTCTCAGATCGATCTCACATTTTTGTGATCGATCGAACTTCACAGATTTGTATCCCACACTTCACACACTCTCTTATGTAATTCCATGCTATCTCATACATGCCCAATGCCTATGTTTTCCACATTGGATGCATTCCATACTTATATTGTTTAGCATGCTTCACTTACGGTCACTGTTTATTTAGCCCAGTCATCACTTGCATAGATTCATATCCTTTGTTCTGTTTTGTCTATCTTATTTGACATACATGTTTCTATATGCTATGCCTTATTCCTTTATTCAGCTACTGACTTGTTCTGTAAGTTTTCCTTTTATTTTGCATGCCATGGCTAGGGTCAAGACTATTATTATCGCAGAGTCAGGCAGGTCTATCTCACGTTCAGGACCCTATTCCTAAGCCAGAGCCAAAGCCAGAGCCAGAGGATGAGGCTGAGCAGCCAGAGCAGATACAAGACCAGTCAGAGGCTAATCCCGCTCAGTCCCCATCAGCTGATTCTAGACTTCAGTCTTTGGCATCTGCATCCTCATCATCCCACGATGAGGCTGAGTGTACTCCATCACCTTCTCCATCTCCGCCCCATCCACAACTGGGCCAAGCACTTGACAGATCACTACCAAGATACTCACGCCTTAAAGTGGTGCATGAGTCGGTCTTTGATATTTCATTCTTCTCCCGGTACATCTTGACTCGGGCTGTTTACGAGGATATTGACCGCCAGGGGATTTCAGCCATTCTAGCCCCGGTCACTTACCCAGTTTACCCGAGACTTGTTCGGATGTTCTTCCAGAACCTCCGACCTACCCCGAGTAACCTGGCGGAGCTACGCACTACAGTTGATGGCCATCTTATCTGCATTACCATGGAGTCTCTCGCCCGATCCTGCCGATGCCCGCATGCCTGCCCTCCTAAGCTTGAGCTAGATTATCCTATCTTGGAGAGGCGGCCTTCATATGCATTTATGGCCGAGGCACTTACAGGCCATTATAGTGAGGATGACACTCTTGCTACTCGCACCTATCTGCCCGATGTTCTGTGGTTCTTTGATTCGGTCCTGTACCAAAATGTGTTCATGGCCGGCCATAAAATTCAGAGGCGCGGCGATTATTTGACAGCTTTATATGCTCTCTACATAAGGTGTTGGGTTTCTATTCCAGCCCTCTACTGGACTGTGATGATAAAGCTTTATGCTGACTACATCAGCAAGGCCAAGCTTAAGCGGGCTAAGTATCTTCCATTTAGCCATCTAATCACTCAGATCCTTCGGGATCAACGCTATCCATTCTATCCTGACAAGCGCTCAGAGATAGGAGCTTGCCATTTTGGCAAGAAGGACTGGAATAAGAGATATAATGCTCTTATTAAGAGTCTTTTAAAGGATACCGTGACAGCAGCAAAGGAGGAGGAGATAGCAACCGCAGCAACAGCAGAGGCAGACGTACCAGCAGCAAACGATTCAGCAGTCGATCTGGCTGCCATACATATGGACATAGATTTGGAGCAGTATCCTGCAGCAGGGTCACCAGTTCATTCCCTGGAGTAGGCTCAGGATGTACCACAGTTTCCCGATCCAATAGTACCTGAGGCTCCAGTTCAGACACCCAGCTTTGGAGAGCGTCTCCAGGCTTTGGAGGATGCTGTAGTCTATATCAGTGCAGACACTGTCTCCATCCGAGTTGACATTTCTTCCCCGCATACGGATGTCATGACTGCGCTGTGAGACATATCCCGAGATATCCGTGGAGCGCGCCCTGCCCGTCCTACCTCCTCAGCATGATCTTCATATCTCTCTATTGCCTGTTTTTCATATCTATCATGTTTGCTATATTTAATACTGTTGTGATATTTTTACGGCCAGCCTGTTGGCCCAAACATTCTGATGTACATTATTTTTATCATTATTCTTATCTTTTGTTGTACATGCTATATTTTGTTATATTTTGGATGTCTCTGTTTGTGATTGACTCCATCAGGTGCATTCTAGTAACTTCAGTGAGAGAGAGTGCTGCCCAAATTTTTAGGACCACCCTTTTTCCTCTCTCTTTACTTCAATTTCTTATCCCATTTACACTTGCATGTCCACTGTGCACTGTTATTATTCCCCTTTGTTATCTAATGAGCTTTTATCCAGTGCCATCTTTTCAGGACCACAGTTAATCCCAAGTTTTTTTTTTTTGGGGGGGGGGGTATACCACCCACTTTGGATACTTGTGTCCCGGCCATTCTTTGCTATACCTACACTGGTATACTCTTTCCTTTGTTTTCTTTGCACATTGAGGATGTTGTGCCATTTAAGTTTGGGAGGGGGGGTAATGGTGTTAATTGCAGTATTTGCTTTCAATTCAAAATTTTAAGCAGGACTTGTGTATTTGAGGGATTGTCTATGATTGGTCCATAACTAGCTATGATTTTGATCTTTTGAGGACTATATGGCTTAAAATTTAAAAATTAATTGACTTAAGATTCTAATACTCCTTGTATGCCTTGTGAATGCCATTTAGGAGTACATTTTTCAAAAAATTGATATTATGTTTGCACTTGTGATCTACATCATCTTGATTTTGTGATTGTTTTGAGATTCACTCTAGGATTCTACTCTAGCACAGGCACACACTAGCATTCATTTGTGGGGTACATGCTTTATTGATTATTGAATTGGTTATATCCTAATTGAGCTAGCAGTGCATTGAAAGCTTTCATTTTGATAAAGGTGGATAACAAACCCTTTTCATT